>NC_072417.2:95325000-96745000 GCF_028858775.2 Pan troglodytes
AAATCGCTGGGACTACAGGGACATGCCACCATGCCTAGCTAACCTTTGTATTTTTTGTAGAGCTGGGGTCTCACTATGTTGCCTAGGGTGGTCTCAAACTCCTAGGCTCAAATGATCCTCCTACTTTGGCCTCCCAAAGTGCTGGGATTATAGGTGTAAGCCACTGTGCCTGGCCAGAAAAAGTTTTTACATGTATATGGAGAGAGAGAGAGAGAATATGATAAAACAAATGGGGTGACATGTAAACACTGATTTATCTGGCTAAAAGATATACAGGAGGCTGGGCGTGGTGGCTCACACCTGTAATCCCAGCACTTTGGGAGGCTGAGGCGGGTGGATCACGAGGTCAGGAGATTGAGACCATCCTGGCTAACATGGTGAAACCCCGTGTCTACTAAAAATACAAAAAATTAGCCAGGCGTGGTGGCAGGTGCCTGTAGTCCCAGCTACTCGGGAGGCTCAGGCAGGAGAATGATGTGACCCCAGGAGGCGGAGCTTGCAGTAAGCCAAGATTGCACCACTGCACTCCAGCCTGGGCGACAGAGCGAGACTCCGTCTCAAAAAACAAACAAAACAAAACAACAATTAGCTGGGTGTGGTGCTGCACACCTGTAGTCCCAGCTACTCGGGAGGCTGAGGCAGGAGAATCGCTTGAACCCGGGAGGCAGAGGTTGCAGTGAGCTGAGATTTCGCCACTGCACTCCAGCCTGGCGACAGAGGGAGACTCCATCTCCAAAAAAAAAAAAAAAAAAAGATATACAGCAGGAATTCTTGCTTTTGCAAACTTTTCTTCTCTTTCTTCCATCCTCCTCCCTCTTCTTCTTTCTTCTCCTTCTCCTTTTTTGAGACGGTATCGTACTACGTTGCTCGGGCTGGGGTGCAGTAGTTATTCATAGGCATGAATAGTGGTTCACTAAGGCTGGAACTTAAGTAATTCTCCTGCCTCGGCCACCGGAGTAGCTAAGACTACAGGTGTGAGCCACCTTGCTCGGCTAAGTTTGAAATAATATCAGGATAAAAGGTCATCCCTCCTATCGAAAAAAGCATAGGAGCCAGCTTAAAGGAGGACTCACTGGCCAAATTCAGACCAATTTGAGCATCAAAAAGAATGCTGACTGAATGAAAACAATACATTAATTCATATTAATAAATATATATATTTCGAGATGGAGTTTCACTCTTGTCGCCCAGGCTGGAGTGCAATGGTGCGATCTTGGCTCGTTGCAACCTCCATCTCCCAGGTTCAAGTGATTCTCCTACCTCAGTGTCCTGAATAGCTGGGATTACAGGCACGCACCGCCATGCCCGGCTAATTTTTGTACTTATTTTTAAAGTAGAGACAGGATTTCACCATGTTGGCCAAGATGGTCTCGATCTCTTGACCTTGTGATCTGCCCAACTGAGCCTCCCAAAGTGCTGGGATTACAGGCGTGAGCCACTGCGCCTGGCCATATTTAATTTTTTTTTTTTTTTTTTTTTTTTTGAGACTGAGTCTTGCTCCGTCTCCCAGGCTGGAGTACAGTGGCGTGATCTCAGCTCACTGCAAGCTCTGCCTCCCGGGTTCACGCCATTCTCCTGCCTCAGCCTCCCAAATATTTAATAACTTTCTAAAGAAGGGGAAGCTTGACCGAAAGTGACTATAAATGCAGAAGAAACAATAAACTTGGGAAGCCATGATTTTGCAGCTTTACGGTGTAACACTGAATCTACTCATTAACTGATGCTAAAACTGTTGGGCAAATGGTTATTGGGAAAACTTGATGCTTGTGGTCTCAGAGAATGACCTCACGCATGCCTTAATTACTCTACAAGGAGCAAGGGACCTTGACCATGGAGGAATTTAGCAGACCCAAAGTTGACCAAGTGGTTCAACTTCACGTCCTCACTCATGGCCACGCTGATGTCCTGCACCTCCTGCTGACTTGTCACCTCCCTTCATCATTGCCCCAAACGTTTAACCAAGGATCCAGACTGTGGGACAGTCTAAGGAAAATAGGAACAGACTCTTCAAAAACGCCACTAAAGAATTAAAACCCACCAGGTGATGTGTGGCTCAGTAAGGCTCTGAGGTTGCACAGAGCATGGGACTGGCTGGCTGGATGGGAGGGCTGTGGCTAGCCTGGGGCCTTCCCCAGGTTTCTCCAATGTACATAGATGTCCGTGTTTGTCAGCATACAGGTGTGTGTGGGTGACATGGATATGTCATCGACAGGAAGGCACAACAGCACCCATGCAGAGATGTCCTTAGACTCAGCAATGACTGCCGGGTGCGGTGGCTCACGTGTGTAATCCCAGCCCTGTGGGAGGATTGACTGATAACTGCACCAGTTCCCCCTTCCACAGGCTACTGTGCAGCTGAGCCCTGGCCAGGAGTCCGCAGAGACAGGCAGGCACATGGAGAGAGGAGTGCCAAGGCCCGGCTGAGCCATGGAGGTGGGGGGCGGGGCGGAACACGTGCAAGTGCTGTCCATGAGTGGCCCAGGTGCTGGGAGCTAAGCACATTCGACGGCTGCGAGTCAGGAGGGCAGCTCCTTCTGGAAGCCTGGAGCTGGTGAGGCCAGGTGCTTTCCCTGCTGCGGTGGCTGGCGATGGGAGTGTTTCCTGAGGCTTCCACCAAGCCCCTCCTCAGCATGGGTTGGTGCGGGAAGTCCTTGAGTGCCTGTGGGTCGGCAGGAGCTCCGGTGAGACTCAAGTTCGCTCACCCCACGGTTCTGAAACCGGTCTCCCGCCTTTCCTACCCTCAGGTTTAGGGACCGTCGCAGCAGCCCTAGGGCTGCCAGATTCTGCACTCCCATTTTAGGATGAAAGAAATCAGGTCTAGACTGAGGGCCACGAGCCCCAACACCCAGGGAGGATCCGTACAGGGGCGGGGGGACTGCCCCAAACCATAAGGTCAGGAGGTGGACGCTGACCTCAGGGAAAGGTGGGCAGGGAAGAGGCTCAGCTGCTGGAGTGGAGGAAGCAGGGAGGGTCGGGGGAGAGCAGGGCACCGAGCTGGGGACGTGTCAGGGACGAAGCGAGGGTGGGCGAGCGCGGACCGCTGGGACCCCGGGGCTCAGTGCCGCTCACCGGGGGTGACCGCGCGCCCAGCCCCGGCCCAGCCTGGCCCCGGCGAGCCCATCCAAGCCGCGCTTCCCGGAGGCAGAGGACGACCGCGCTTTCCGGGTCTGGCGCGGGCTTTGGCGGCCCAAGGGCGGGGCCGGGGCGCCGTGGGTGGGGGAAAGGGCGGGGCCTGGCAGGACCCGGAAGTGCGCTGCGGCCCCGCCCCCTGGCCGCGTGGCTGCGCGTCCTGGCTGTTGCCGATAAAGTTGTTTGACGCCGGCCCGGCGGCGGGTCACGTGAGCGGAAAATGGCGGCCCCGGCAGGCGGCGGAGGCTCCGCGGTGTCGGTGCTGGCCCCGAACGGCCGGCGCCACACGGTGAAGGTGACGCCGAGCACCGTGCTGCTTCAGGTGCGGCCGCCGGCCCGGGGCGGACGGGTAGGCTGGCGGGGGGCGCTGCGCCGAGGCCCCGCCCACTGCGGTCGGCGTCCCGGTGTTCGGGGGCGGGGCCTCGGCGGCCAATGAGCGGCCTCCTGAGCGGCGGCCCCGCCCCCTGCTCGCGGTCACCTGCGCTTCCGCTGGGGTCCCGGGGGTCCCGAGTGGGGGCGGGGCGGTGGCGAGCCTTCCCAGGGGTGAGGTAGAACGGCACCGCGTGTCACCCGCATCGAGTACTCGGCGCCCGGCCGAGCCCAGCTCGCGAGGGCGCCGGGAAGAGGGAAGAGTGGAGCCCTAGACCCGCGTTCCCATTCCGGGGCGTCCCCCGGAGCGGGAGCCCGGGTTGCGCGGTGGCAGATGTCCCGGCCGTGGGGCCTGGAAGCGATTTTTGCCGAGTCACTCACTGCACTTTTACTTGGGCACCTTGTGACCGCGAATCAATTAAATGTAAAAGTATTGGCTGGGCGCGGTGGCTCACGCCTGTAAATCCCAGCACTGTGGGAGGCCGAGGCGGGTGGATCACGAGGTCAAGAGATCAAGACCATCCTGGCTAAAACGGTGAAACCCCGTCTGTACTAAAAAAAATACAAAAAAATTTAGCCGGGCGTGGTGGCGGGCGCCTGTAGTCCCAGCTACTCGGGAGGCTGAGGCAGGAGAATGGCGTGAACCTGGGAGGCGGAGCTTGCAGTGAGCCGAGATCGCGCCACTGCACTCCAGCCTGGGAGACAGAAGGAGACTCCGTCTCAAAAAAAAAAAAAAAAAAAAAAAGTATTTATTGAGCCTCTGCTGCGTGGGGGACCGTGAGGATCCGAAGGTGCACACGACTCGGAGTTTGCGGGAGCAGCCCACGGCGTGGGGTCGCCAGGCCTGGGCAGGTGGAGGGCGCAGCCAGGAGGCTGTTGGTGCCAGGCGTGCAGAGTGCGGAAGTGGGGCGCTCCCGCAGAGGCTGCGTGGGACCCCTTGGTGCAAGGCCACGGCTTTGGCTTATGGAGAAGAGGGGCGGAGGCGGTGCAGGCAGTGGGAGCAGGTGCACAGAACCGTGCCAGAGCCAGGGGGTAGCTTGTGCTGGGCAAGTTTAAGGCAGGTTGCAGAACTACAGGGTTTGAAGGAGAGCCCAGGGTGTGTGCCAGGAAGATGCCCGTGTTTCCGTACTGCAGGGGAACTCTGAGTGGAACTTTCCTACAAAACTGAGGGGATGGTGAGGAAGGGAGGGAGAGTGGACAGGATTTGCAGGTGAGAGCCTGCACTTGTTGCGGGGACCGTCCATAGTGTGGTCTTGTGCTTGGCTTTGCCTGGGCAGAGCCACCTGGCTCACCAGGAAGCTGAGTGCCCTTGGCTGACCTGGCCCACTGCGCCTGCCAGCCCTGCACACTCAGCAGTTCACCATCCTTTCATCTCACCCCCAGGTTCTGGAGGACACGTGCCGGCGGCAGGACTTCAACCCCTGTGAATATGATCTGAAGTGAGTTTGCTCCAGCTCAGCAGCAGGGTCTGAGTATATCTGTGCCCCTGCCCCCTGAACATACTGGCTCTCACTTGGAAAAGCCCCCAGGTGGTTTTAAACAGTCATATATTCCCTCCCAAGTCTGGAGACCCAAGGCCTTGGCAGGGCCACACTCTCTCCAAATGCCCTAAGGGAGAATCCCTCCTGCCTCTTCCAGCTTCTCATGGCTCCAAGCGTTCTGTGGCTTGTGGCCGCATTGCTCTCTGCCTCCGATTTCTTGTGGCCTTTCCCTGTTTTCTCTGTGTCTCAGGAAGACCCTTGTCATTGGATTTAGGGTCCACTTGGATAATCTAGAACGATTTATCATTACATCTTCAAAGACCAGGATCCCTAGTAAGATGTTCAGAGGTCCTGGGGGTGAGGACATTGACCTATCTTTTTTGGGGGGGCCACCATTCAACCCCCTGTAGGTTTTATTGCATTGAGTTGCATAAGTTCCCAGTGGGGCTCTGAGGGGAAAGAGCTGGCCATGGAGAAATAGGATGCCTTGAAAACTGCGGGTGGATCCCTGCAGTCTCACAGCCCCTGGAATTACACGTACGCTTCTGTGTGGGGATATTGTTCCCAAGAGAGGGCTTCTGCCAGACTCTCGAGGAGTCTGAGACAGCAGAAGGGTCAGAGCCCTCATATGGGTAGGATGTGCGTGTCTATCCCACATGCGAAGCTTTTCACTTTAAAGACCTGTTTTCTGGTGGTTTTTTTTTTTTGAGACAGGGTTTCACTCTTGTCGCCCAGGCTGGAGTGCAGTGGCACGGTCTTGGCTCACTGCAACCTCCACCTCCTAGGTTCAAGTGATTCTCCTCCCTCAGCCTCCCGAGTAGCTGAGATTAGAGGTGCTTGCCAACACACCCAGCTAATTTTTGTATTTTTAGTAGAGACGGGGTTTCACCACGTTGGCCAGGACGGTCTAGAACTCCTGACCTTGTGATCTGCCTGCCTCGGCCTCCCAAAGTACTGGGATTACAGACATGAGCCACCATGCCTGCCCTTGAAGACCTGTTTTTACAGTACTGTTGTCCTAACACTGGGGGCAGAGGGCAGGAGCTTGCCCTCCTGGCATTGCCCACCCTGCCTTACGAGGCTCTCCTGGGAGGAGTTTCTTAGGGGTGATACCTGCCAAGTCATTCCAGTCTTCTACCTTGTGTCTGGACTGTGTGAGAATCCCAGGACCTGTGCTCTGAGTGCCAGGTGGTCTTGGGCTTTCTGCCCCAGACCTTCATACCATCCTTCTCCAGTCTCTCTTGTCAACTGAAGAATGAGGTTCATATGTTTGGAAAGGAGGGCTTTATTTCTCATAACCGGTTGCAGCTTGCAGGGTGGCCATTCTAACAGGCTGGGAAGTGTAGCCTCCAGCCAGAAGCTGGAAACAGACACTTCAAGAGAGGGAAGAATAAGACAGGGATTCACACCGAATGGGGTGGCTGATACAGACGTACTTAATACGCTGTAGGAGGATCATGAGTATTCATGAAAGGAGAACTGTGCACACAGCTGAGCTTCCTGCCTCTTCACGGGTCCTATGTGCAAAAAATGGCAGTGCCAGCATGACCTGAGGGTGGAATTTTTGGCCTCTGAAGTCAGAGGTGAAGCAGGCTGGGTGAAGTGCCTCATGCCTGTAATCCTAGCACTTTGGGTGCCCGAGGCGGAGGATTGCCTGAGCCCAGGAATTCCAGATCAGCCTGGGGAACATAGTGAGACCCTGTCTCTACAAAAAAAGTAAATAAGTAAATAAATAAATAAATGGCAAATCAGAGGACATGAAGACTGTGCCACGAAAACCCTGACTGTGCCAGAACCACTCCATGGTTGGTGGTTTCTTATCAGGAAATACCTGTGGGTTGTTTTGAAGAAACCGCAAGAGAGAAGGGCCTGGTGGGAGGTTGGCTGATGTCAGATACCAGCCCAGGGGTCTTTGGAAAGGGCTGCTTTCTGTTTATCCCTTAGGGAAGAGAGCCTGCAGGTGTGTCTGATCTCCCACCCAGCCATGGCCAGGAACTCAGCTTTCAAGGTTTCTGGGGTCCCCTGGGCCAAGAGGAGGCTGGTTCAGTTGGTTGGGGGGGGCTTAGGGTTTCATTTTTATTTCTTTTTTATTTTATTATTTTTTGAGGTGGAGTCTCGCTCTGTCACACAGGCTGTAGTACAGTGGCGCTATCTCGGCTCACTGCAACCTCTGTCTCCCAGGTTCAAGTGATTCTTCTGCCTCAGCCTCCCGAGTAGCTGGGATTACAGGCATGCGCCATCATGCCCAGCTAATTTTTGTATTTTTAGTAGGGACAGGGTTTCACCATGTTGGTCAGGCTGGTCTTCAAGTCCTGACCTCAGGTGATCTGCCCGCCTTGGTCTTCCAAAGTGTTGGGATTACAGGCATGAGTCACTGTGCCTGGCCATTTTTCTGAAACAGAGTCTTGCTCTGTCACCTAGGCTGGAGGGCAGTGGCATGATCTCAGCTCACCGCAACCTCTGCCTCCCGGGTTCAAGCGATTATCGTGCCTCAGCATCTTGAGTAGCTGGAATTACAGGCACGTGCCACGCCTGGCTAATTTTTGTATTTTTAGTAGTGATGGGGTTTCACCATGTTGACCAGGCTGGTCTCAAACTCCTGACCTCAAGTGATCCGCCCGTCTTGGCCTCCCAAAGTGCTGGGATGATAGGCGTGAGCCACTGCACCTGGCCTCATTTTTCTTTCTTTTTTTTGAGACGGAGTCTTGCTCTGTCGCCCAGGCTGGAGTGCAATGGCACGATCTTGGCACACTGCAACCTCCGCCTCCCGGGTTGAAGCACTCCTCCCACTTCAGCCTCCCGAGTAGCTGGGACTACAGGCCTGCGCCACCACGCCTGGCTAATTTTTGTATTTTTAGTAGAGACGGAGTTTCACCACATTGGCCAGACTGCTCTCAAACTCCTGACCTCAAGTGATCTGCCCGTCTGGGCCTCCCAAATTGCTGGGATTACAGGCATGAGCCACCACGCCCAGCGCATTGTTACTTCTGACTGTTCGCCTGCCCGTGGTCTGTGTGGTGGTGTCTGGTGGGAACCAGTGAGTGCGATTTTGAGGCAGGTCCTGCAACACCATAGCCATGTTTTCAGGTGCCCTTTTCCTCTGCTAATGGTACCACTTGCTTACAAAGTGCAGCCGGTGCAGAGGAATGCAGCCCCAGGCGTGAACAGTGCCCTCTGCTCCAAGGTTCCCAGCCCGCCTGCCCTCAGGATCCCCCCGATCTGCTATCCTGTCTTGACGTAGACATTTCATGTGGCAATTTCCAGAGTCACTTTTCTGGCCAGTGTTGATATAGCAAAGTTTGTTCTCTCTTAATTCTTCCAGATGCCCCTGGGCTGTCTGAACTCTCTTCACTAGTTGTCTCCAACAGCAGCTTGCATTTCCAAAGTGAGGCCAACCACTTTGAGTATATTCAGATTTTTGTTTTCTTTTCTTTCTTTTTCTTTCTTGTTTTCTCTTTCTTTCTTTCTTTCTTCTTCTCTCTTTCTCTTCCTTTCTCTTTTATTTTCTTTCTTTTCCTTTTCTTTTTTCTTTCACAGAGTTTTGCTCTTGTTGCCCAGGCTGGAGTTCAGTGGCATGATCTCAGCTCACTGCAGCCTCTGCCTCCCGGGTTCAAGCGATTCTCCTGCCTCAGCCTCCCGAGTAGCTGGGACTACAGGCCTGAGCCACCATGCCCAGCTTATTTTTTTGTATTTTTAGTAGAGATGGGATGTTTTTGTATTTTCAGTAGAGACGGGGTTTCACCATGTTGGTCAGGCTTGTCTCAAACTCCTGAACCTCAGGTGATCCACCCGCCTCGGCCTCCCAAAGTGCTGGGATTACAGGCGTGAGCCACCGCGCCCGGGCAGTCAGGTTTTCTGTGGTGGCTCCAGCCGTGACGGCCGGGGTCTGTGACACTCCAGCTTCCACGAGTGCAGCAGTGTTCACGCCCCAGTCGTTCTCTCTCTGTGTTTTCCGAGCGTCTGCACTGGGGCTGTCAGCACCCCAGACTCTGAAGGAGCAGCCCCCTCGGCGTGCCCCGAGGCCCACGTCTCCCTTTTCCCTGCTCCCTTCTGCTTGCAGGAGGCCCCATGTGATCGGGGACCCGCCTTGTGCCTCTGCAGGTCATGACGTCCCGCTGTTGGGGAGCTGCCACAGGACGTGGATGGCGGGGCGTGGATGGCGGGACATGGATGGCGGGGCGTGGATGGCGGGGCGTGGATGGCGGGGCGTGGATGGCGGGGCGTGGATGGCAGGGCACGTCAGGCTCTGCAGGGCAGCAAGTGTGCTCTGGTCTGTCTTGCAGGTTTCAGAGGAGCGTGCTCGACCTTTCTCTCCAGTGGAGATTTGCCAACCTGCCCAACAATGCCAAGCTGGAGATGGTGCCCGCTTCCCGGAGCCGTGAGGGGCCTGAGAACATGGTGGGCAGTGCTCTGGGGGAGGCTGACTGTTTGGGGCACAGAATCGTTCAGCTGGCCAGGGACGGGGGACGGGACAGTGGGGGGTGCTGGGGAAGGAGGGACATGAGTCTTAGCACCAGTTCTGCCTTCGCTGGGTTGGGCCCAAACAGCTTCCTGATTTTTGATAACTGGCAACTGAAAATGAGCATCTCATGTTTTTTTTTTTTTGAGCTGGAGTCTCGCTCTGTCACCCAGGCTGGAGTGCAGTAGTGCAGTCTCGGCTCACTTCAAGCTCCGCCTCCCGGGTTCACACCATTCTGCCTCAGCCTCCCGAGTAGCTAGGACTACAGGTGCCCGCCCCCACACCTGGCTAATTTGTGTATTTTAGTAGAGGCAGGGTTTCACCATGTTGGCCTGCTGGCCTGGAACTGCTGACCTCATGATCTACCCGCTTCGGCCTCCCAAAGTCCTCCCAAAGGATTGCAGGCGTGAGCCTCTGCGCCCCACCCACGTCATTCTTCATGTGGAAGTTTTTCTTTCTTTCTGGGGTCAGTTGTGCCTTCCCCGGCTCAGGGTGTCAGCAGCATTCACCCACCAGCCTGACTACCTGCTCATAGAATTGCCCAGAATGTTAGAGCCCAAAGCGCTGCATGGATGCCACAAGGGCAGCCTGTAATCCCAGCACTTTAGGAGGCCGAGGCGGGCAGATCACCTGAGGTCAGGAGTTTGGGACCAGCCGGCCAACATAATGAAACCCCATCTCTACTAAAAATACAAAAATTAGCCGTGGGTGGTGGCGGGTGCCTGTAGTCCCAGCTACTCAGCAGGCTGAGGCAGGAGAATGGCGTGAACCCGGGAGGCGGAACTTGCAGTGAGCCGAGATTGTGCCGCCACTGCACTCCAGCCTGGGCGACAGAGTGAGACTTTGTCTCAAAAAAAAAAAAAAAAAAAAAGAGCAGCAAACATTTACCATCTCATGTGGCTTCTGAGGGTCAGGAATCTGGGAGCAGCTTAGCTCAGCGTCTCTCCTGAGGCTGCAGTCAGGTTCGGTGGAGCTGCAATCTTTTGAAGCCCCCACTGGGACACGAGGACTGTCTCCAACACAGTTCACTCCTGTGGCGCCTGCATGTACCCGCACACGTACCTGCACACACCCGCACACCCCCACACACACCCGCACACACCCGCACACACCCCCTACACCAACATGCACACACCTCCTACACCAACCTGCACACACCCCCACACCCGCACACACCTGCACACACCCCACACACCTGCACACACCCACACACACCTGCGTGCACACACCCCACACACACCTGCACACACCCCCTACACCAACATGCGCACACCTCCCCAGTCGCACACCTGTGCACACACCTGTACACGCACACACCTACACATCTGCGCACATACCCGCACACACCTGCACGCAAACATGCACACACACGCCCACATCTGCACGCACATGCGCACACCTGCACACACCCACGCACCAACATGCACACATCCGCACACATACCTGCACACACCCGCACACAAACATGCACATACACGCACACCTGCACATACCTGCACACTCACATGCACACACGCATGCTGGTGCAGCCCTGCCAGGGAGCCTCCAAGGCCCTCACTCCAGAGTGAATAGGAGGGCAGCCTTCTCCGTGGGGGTCAGCCTCTCCCTGGAGGCCAGGGCGGGGCAGTCACCCTCTCTGTGTCTGGAGAATCAGTCTGGGATTTAGATGGAATGGTTGCTTTTCTTCCTAAGGAAGTTTCTCATGTCTTGTACCCTCCAGGTTCGCATCGCTTTGCAGCTGGATGATGGCTCGAGGTTGCAGGACTCTTTCTGTTCAGGCCAGACCCTCTGGGAGCTTCTCAGCCATTTTCCACAGACCAGGTGAGCATCAGTGGGCTGGGGGCTCTTCCCTACCCTGTTTGCTGGGGAAGCTGCTGTGGTTACTGGGTCTGGTTCAGAGCTGGACACCCAAGCTCTGTGCTGGCTTGTGGTGCCTCTTGGCACTTTGCAGTCCTTTATAGAGGAGGGGTGTGTGGGCTGCCGGTTCATGAGCAGCGGCCTCGGGGATGGCTGGTCACAGCTCATCGTTCTGAGCTTCCTGGGCCCAGCGGCCCAGCCTTGCCCACCTAGAAGAGCAGGAATGTACTTCTGTCCTTGTGGGGGCCTGGTGAGCACTAAGGGGAGACGTTCGGTGCTGGGGGCAGGGCTCCCCATGCTTGATTCCCCTGGATGGGATCATAAGGTCTCTTTTTTTTAAGAGGCAGGGTCTCACTATGTTGGTTACCTAGGCTGCTCTTGAACCCATGGGCTCAAGCAGTTCTCCCACCTCAGCCTCCCAAAGCGTTGAGATTACAGGCGTGAGCTCCTGTGCCCCACCAGAAAATCTTCCTAATAGTAATTGGATGGCTGGGCACAGTGGCTGGGCAAAGTGGCTTGCACTTTGGAAGGCCGAGGCTGGCGAATCGCTTGAGCTCATGAGTTCAAGACTAGCCTCGGCAACATAGTGAAACCCCTTCTCTACAAAAAATAGAAATGTTAGGCCAGGCATAGTGCATGGTGGTGCGTGCCTGTGGTCCCAGCTATGCCGGAGGCTGAGGTGGGAGGATCACTTGAGCCGTGGAGGCAGTTGCAGTGAGCCGAGATCGCACCGCTGCACTCCAGCCTGGGCAACAGAATGAGACTCTGTCTCAAAAAAATAAATAAATAAAAATAAGTAATTGATGTGTATCAGTTTCTGTCGGTTAATGGTTTAAACGTTGTTCCTGAATGTGTAAAAATTGGTGCTTTGTCAGTTTGGGTGTTTTCATCGTTGGCTGGAAGTCTCTGTCCACAGTAAAAGGCTCAGCAGAATGGAAGGGACTTGGGGCTGGGGTTTGCTGTGAGCCAGGGGGTTCTTGCCCTCCCCGGGCCTCGGTTTCCTCACCTGTGCCCCGGCTGGTGTGTGGATGGGGTGAGTTCATATCTTGAGGACCGAGCATAGGGCCTGTGGGAAGGTGACCTCGCGTCAGGCGCTGGGAAGGTGACCTTGCGTCGGGCGCTGGGAAGGTGACCTCGCGTCGGGCGCTGGGAAGGTGACCTCGCGTCGGGCCCTGGGAAGGTGACCTCGCGTCGGGCGCTGGGAAGGTGACCTCGCGTCGGGCCCTGGGAAGGTGACTGTGCGTTGGGCGCGCTTGGTGGCCCCAGGGCTGGGCCTGCTCCCGTCTGACAGTAGTGCCGCGCTGCATGGCACGGGTGTTGCGTTTGTGGGTTGAGGGCGCTGAGGTCTGCACGTCGGGTCTCAGCGGTCATGGGGATGGAAGCCACCCCAGTGGTTGTCGGGGTGAATGGAGGCCCCTGGAGATGGCAGCGGGTTAAGCACGAGCACGGAATTCTCCCTCCCAAAACGGAACTCAGACAACAGTGACGGAGCCTAAGAGCAAAGCCAGAGCCACGGGCAGGGGTGAGCGGGACCCGAGCCAGGAGGTGACAGAGCCTAAGAGCAAAGCGAAGCCATGGGCAGGGGTGAGCGGGACCCGAGGCAGGAGTGGCGCCGGGAAGGGAGGCAGGCAGCCCCAGGCGCTGTGTGGGCACTGGGTGAGGAGCAGGGATCCCGGTGCCCTGGCTCTGTGCTGCTTCCTGAGACGAGAGTGGCAGAGGGCAAGAAGAAAACCAAACAGCGCGGGGAACAGAAGTCAGGAAAGATGAACGTCTGGAAGGAAATGCCCCTGGGCCGGGCGGTGCCCCCGGGCGTGAACAGAATCCAGTGCTCCCACAGGCACAGGTGCTTGGTGAGGGCCGTCCTCCCTGGCTGTGCTGTCAGTCATCAGATGGGGATGGAGGTAAGGAAATGGCCCAGAGTGGCCCGGGGCTGCCACTGGGGAGGGGCCGAGGGTGTCTGGAGAGGTGGGGCCGGCATTGTGGTAGCATAAGCCTCTTCAACAGACTTTGTAAACCTCGTGTGAAACTTAGTTTAAGAAACAACAGGCTTGGCCAGGCTTGGTGGTTCTGGAGGTGGCTTTGGAGCTGGCTTTGGTGGTGGCTTTGGAGGTGGCTTTGGTGGTGGCTGTGGGGGTGGCTGTGGGGGTGGGTTTGGGCGCTTTGGAGGAGGTTGCAGTGAGCCGAGATCGCACCATTGCACTCCAGCCTGGGTGACAAGAGCAAAACTCCATCTCAAAAAAACAAAAAAAAAAACAAAAGAAACAACAAGGCCGGGCACGGTGGCTCACACCTGTAATCGCAGCACTTTGGGAGGCTGAGGTGGGTGGATCACGAGGTCAGGAGTTCGAGACCAGCCTGGCCAATATGGTGAAACTCCATCTCTACTAAAAATACAAAAACTAGCCGGGCGTGGTGGTGGGTTCCTGTAGTCCCAGCTACTCAGGAGGCTGAGGCAGAAGAATTGCTTGAACCCAGGAGGTGGAGGTTGCAGTGAGCCAAGATTGCGCTCAGCCTGGGCAACAGAGCGAGACTCTGTCTCAAAAAAAAAAAAAAAAAAAAAAAAAAAGAAACAACAGAAGTGGCTGGGCGTGATGGCTCACGCCTGTAATTCCAACCCTTTGGGAGGCTGAGGTGGGTGGATCACCTGAGGTCAGGAGTTCGAGACCAGCCTGGCCAACATGGTGAAAACCCATCTCTACTAAAAATACAAAAATTAGCTGGGCACAATGGCTCATGCTTGTAGTCCCAGCTACTCAGGAGGCAGGAGAATCACTTGAACCCGGGAGGCGGAGGTTGTGGTGAGCTGAGATTGCGCCACTGCACTCCAGCCTGGGTGACAAAGCAGGACTCCGTCTCAAAAAAAAAAAAAAAAAACGAGCAAGTGGGGCAGCTCTTTCGAGACACCAGGGACAGCAGGAGGCGGTGGGGCCGTTGGTGGTGAAGCCCGGAGCCCCCAGCCTGCGGCCCTGGTCTGTGTGGCAGTGTGGGTCTGTCTGCGGGTGTGTCTGCACGTACACCTCATTTGATGAACACTCACACCTGTGGTGGAGAGTGATTTGTGGCTGACTCTGGTTGCTGGTGAATATGCTGTGGACATCTTCCTGAAGGGTCCGGCACCTGTCACTCCTCACAGCCATGCTCTTCCGTCGTGTGGGTGTCATGTGGGTGTTGCGGGGCATCTGGCTGTGTCTCAGGGCATCCCGGGCAGGGCTGCAGCAGAGTGTGCAGCTGGAGGCCTTTGCACCTGGTCACCCACCCCAGCTTCTCCTGTGGGCTAAATTCCAGAGGTGGAATTTAAGATAGTGCTTCTTCACATTTCATCTCCAGGCCGGGCATGGCGGCTCTCACCTGTAATCCCAGCACTTTGGGAGGCTGAGGCAGACGGATCACCTGAGGTCAGGAGTTTGAGACCAGCCTGGCCAACATGGTGAAACCCCGTCTCTACTAAAAATACAAAAAGTAGCTGGGTGTGGTGGTGAGGGCCTGTAATCCCAGCTACTTGGGATGCTGAGGCAGGAGAATCACTTGAACCCAGGAGGTGGAGGTTGCAGTGAGCCGACATCACACCACTGCATTCCAGCCTGGGCGACAGAGCAAGACTCTGTCTCAGAAATAAATAAATATTAAATAAATAAATTTCTAAAAGCTCAGACCCAAGCTTTGTCCCAGAAGCTGGAGTTTGCTAACCATGGAGCAGGATATGGACGAGGTTTCATGGTGGGTGGCGTTGCCAGCCCCACGGTGAGGGTGGAGTGCCTGGTGGGCTCTCTGCTGGGAGCTGGTCCCCAGCAGGTCTGCATGAGGGAGGGAGGCTCTCGTGCCTAGTGTCCCTGCACTGGCCCAGGAGGCTTGGGGAGGCCTTGGGAAGTGCAGGTGTCCGCAGAGTGGGACGGGCGGGAAGCTGATGTTTCTCCCTTCATGTGTTTCGGAGGAGGTCTGAGTCCAGGGACAGTGTAAGCGCTGTGCTTGGAAGGGGCGTTCTGAGGCTGGGGGCTGCAGGCCTGTAGCCTGCCCAGGAGTTGCCCTGGGACAGAGCCTGCTTTGTGTATTTGGGGACCCCTGGGTGATTTCCTTGGATGGACACTGCCACGTGTTTGAAACGTCGCAGCTCCACTGCGAGGGTGTCACTGTAGCACGCAGCCCTGGCCCGACCAGCGTCTCAAGCAGCAGGGGCCTCAGGGATACCAGTGAGCCACACATGTCGGCCATGGAGGTGACTCACATTTTCTTTTCTTTCACCCAGGCTGGAGTGCAGTGGTGCGATCTTGGCTCACTGCAACCTCCGCCTCCCGGGTTCAAGCAATTCTCCTGCCTCAGCCACCTGAGTAGCTGGGATTACTGGCGCACGCCATCACGCCTGGCTAATTTTTGTATTTTTTTTAGTAGAGACAGGGTTTCACCATGTTGGCCAGGCTGGTCAGGTGATCAGCCCGCCTCGGCCTCCCAAAGTGCTGAGATTACAGGCGTGAGCCACCACACCTGGCCAATCACTCACTTTTTCTTGTAACCTCATTAAAGAAGAAATAAAAACAGGTGTCATTAATTTTAGTAATACGTGTAGTTAACTCAGTATACCCAAAATACGACTTCCTGGACACGTAGTCAGTAGAAAAGTGAGCCGTCTCATGCTCTTGTTGTGCAGAGTCCTTGAGACCTGCGTGTATGGTGCACTTGGAGCATCTCGGTCTGGGCCGGGTCCTCGTGGACTGGGCGCTCTCTGCTCTGCTTCTCAGGCTCTGCTGCAGGGAGGGCGCCAGGAGACAGAGGCTGCACGCTGCTGGCTTCGAGCTTTCCCATTTTCCCTATAGTCTGAAGGTTCTGCCCAGCAGAGGGGTGTGAACAGCCACTCCGAGCTCTGGGGGACACTGCTCTCTGCCTGCCTGGTGGGCCTGTGTCTGAGTTTGGGATCTTCCACGCCGAGCTCTGGGGGACACTGCTCGCTGCCTGCCTGATGGGCCTGTGTCTGAGTTTGAGATCTTTATGACGGGGAGTGTGCCTTCCGTGATAGGAGACGCATGAGATGGAAACGAGGATTTCATGGCCTACGGGCCCTGGGGGTACACGGCCCTCCTGGAGCCACCCGGAGGAGGAAAGGGAGTACCTTTCTGACCAGCATCTTTGCTGGGGTACAGATTGTTATGCTAACGGGTTTCCTATGAGGAGTTTCTCCCCATGGGTTTAGAGCCAGCAGGCACTAGCCCCAGGAGGTCATACTGTGACTTGGGGGACACTGCGGCACGTCTGGGCAGTCCACGAGGGCAGGCGGGCGAGTCCCGTAGTTTGAATCCCACGTCCCGTAGGGACCTAGTTGCTAAGTGGTGAAAGGCAGGGGTGTGGATGGACCACGCTGAGCTGCTGGGAGCAGGAAGAGAACCGGGGACTGTTGCGGGTGACCAAGACCTGCCCTGGAACGATGCCAAGGGTGAGCCGTGGGAACTCACACAGCAGCTGAGCCGCTTTCCATCTGAAAACCGTGAGGGAGCAGGGTGGGCTTTCTGTAAATGTCAGATTCATGAGCTCAGCCATGGAGGGGATTTGTCCTCTCTCAGAGGCGCCCCTGGGCTGTGCTGGCGTGGGCACCCCAGGTGGGAGTGGCCCCCAGTGTGCCCAGCCCCTGGCTGGATCTCTTCCCAGGCCCCCAGCCCTCTGCTCCCAGCCTTGACTCAGTGCTTGGGGGCTGGCTGAGTGCATCTCAGCCGGTTCCTCCTTCTGTAGGTAAAGCCGTGGCTCCGGGAAAGCCGGGTGATTTCTGCAGCCCTCTGGGTGTGCTGGGGTGTAGGGATGGGCTGCTGGTGAGGACAGGGCTCTGCCAGGTGGAGCACTGGCCCGTGGCCACACTCAGGGTGGGTCTGTGCATGCTGCTGGGCCAGCTCAGAGCTCTGCGGCCCGTCCCTGTCCATCCCTGCCCGTCCCTGTTCATCCCTGTCCATCCCTGCCCGTCCCTGTTCATCCCTGTCCGTCCCTGCCCGTCCCTGTTCATCCCTGTCCGTCCTTGTCCATTCCTGTCCATCCCTGTCCATCCTTGTCCATCCCTGTCTGGACCTGGCTGGGTTGAGAAGGCCGGAGCCTGCCCCAGGCTCTCCCAGGCTCTGTCCAGCCGCTCGGTGGCTGGGCTGTCATGCGGTGGGTGGTGCCCTCTGCGGGCCTCCCTGAGCCCAGTGGCTCCTGGCCTGCAGCCACAGCTTCTGTTCCCGGCAGGGCGCATGCTGCTGACTGGGCTCTCGTCAGCACCTGTGTTTGCGCCCAGCTTTGTCATACCCAGACAGGACATGAACACAGAGAGCTCTAGACTCACTGCCTTGTCCCCAGCACACAGCCGCGCCTTGCCGGAGTGGGGCCCCAGCGGGGCGGGGTTTGTGGTGCATAAAGAATATGCCCTCGAAGCCAGCAGCAGAGGCGTGTCTGCCCTCCTGGCCGTCCCGCTGGCTTCTGGCCCTGGCCGGGTGGGGAGCTCTGCTGGCTGGAGAGTGCGTGAGAGTGTGCCAGTACCCTGCTGCGAGCAGGCACCCGCGGAAGCGCCCCAAAGCACTTCTTGCATTTCTGGCTTCGGAGCATGGTGTCTGGTGGCTTGGCCTGGCCTGGGGTCCCCGGGAGGCCCTGGGTCTTGCCCCTGCAGACACTGGGACTTGCAGAGGTCTGCGTGGGGGAGGGGGAGTAGGGGCTGTGTCTCCTCGGGCGCTGGAATTTCCCCCGGGCCCTGGCGTCCTGCACACTGGGCCGGCGTAGAAGGTCTGGAACCGATTGCTAGCCGCCCCTCCCTGAGATCCCGCATGAGGGAGGGAATCTGATCCCTCTGGAGGAGCCGCACATCAAAGCCGGGCTGGCGTTTGATGTCACGCTGCTGTGCTCTGTCCCTGTTTGTGATTTGAGGTCCCCAAGCTGGCGGTCAGTGCCGGGGAAGGACTGCAAGTCGGGACTCTGGCCACCCCTCGGCCCAGGCCTCCCCAGCCGTAGAGAAGCGGCCTCATGACCATCTCCGGACCCCTGGCCATCTGTGTCATGCTGGGGAGCGGGGACCCTGGGCCCTTCCTGTCCCTCTTCCTGGCCCCGGGGGCTGTGCTTCCTTGAGGCCTCTCTCTGCCTCTGTCCAGGTTCTGCTCCGGCGCATTTTGAGGCCTTGTGTTTTCCTGAGCCCTGCGTCTCGGGGCCTCTGGGCCGAGTCTCCAGCCATTTGGAGGGAAGGCAAATCTAAGGCCCTTTGTTGGCTGCTCTGCGGGACGGGAGCTCAGCGAGTGTGTCCCAGCCTGTGCGCAGAGGACACCCGCCGTGTGTGTGGTGCGCACGTGCTCCACAGGCTAGAGGCCCTTGGGGAAGGGGCTCCCCTGTAGGCAGTGGACCCAGGGAGACCACGGGGCTAAGTCCGCGACCCTGTGGGGCCTCTGCAGCCAGACCAGGCTGTCAGAGTCGGGGCCTGAGTGGGAAAGGGATGCCCCTCCCCCAGGATTGAGGACGTGAAAAATAAAGGCCACGAAACAAAAGAAAACACATCAAACCCACACACGTGGCCGAGTCCCCAGGTGGCGGGGCTGGGCCTATCCTGGGTGTGGCACCTTGGGCTTTTCTGCTTGGTCTGTTCTTATTTCAGGGAGGCAAGTCCTGCCCTTTTTTTTGTTTTGTTTTGTTTTGTTTGTGTTTGAGACGGAGTCTCGCTCTGTCTCCCAGGCTGGAGTGCAGTGGCGTGATCTCAGCTCACTGCAAGCTCCACCTCCCGGGTTCACGCCATTCTCCTGCCTCAGCCTCCCCTAGTAGCTGGGACCACAGGTGCCCGCCACCACACCCGGCTAATTTTTTGTATTTTTAGTAGAGACGGGGTTTCACCGTGTTAGCCAGGATGGTCTCGATCTCCTGACCTCGTGATCCGCCCATCTCGGCCTCCCAAAGTGCTGGGATTACAGGCGTGAGCCACCGCGCCCGGCTGAGTCCTGCTCTTTCAAGTAGGTCAGCAGATCCCAGGGTCGGGGCACGGTGAGTGCACAGTGGACCCCTGCGGCCCTGTAAGCACACAGGTGGGTTCAGGCGGAGGCGGAGAGTTCCTGTCCCAGCATCCCACTCTGTGCATGGATGTGCACGCGTGTCTCGACCTGGACACTGCAGCACCCTGCCCTCTGACCCTCCCAGTACCCCCCATCCCAGGGGGTTGCTGCAAGCAGTTTCCAGCCCAGCTCTTACCTAATCTTTATCCCCTGTGTTCTGGTCACCAGCTCAGCCTGTGTCTTCCTGTCCCACCTGAGCCCTTGCAAGGCACACTGGCCATAGGGCTTGGCAGGGCACCTGCATGACCTGAGGCCGGCCCTGGCCTCCCCTTTGCCTGGGCTCTGGCCATCTGCCCCCTCTTCTCGGATTCCCCTCCCTGGAGAGGGACTGATCAGGGGCATCTGCAAGGAAGGCCTGAGAAGGGCTTTTGTTTTTCTCAGTGGGGAGGATTTCACGGTGGGGAGTTGGAAACGCACAGGCAAGCCCGCCTCATGCAGCAGGTGCCACCAGCAGTTCACATGCTCTGGGGCTGGATGTGACGGCATGTGCCCGTCTCCCGGGCTGCCATGCACATCAGGCATGTGTGGGAGGCGTGCTGCATATACCTGCCCACCCATGCACGGGTCCAGCTGTGCCTCCTGCGGGGCGAGGCTCAGAAAGACACTGGTGGCAGAGTCCGACATGGACTTATAAGCACGGCCTCCCCGGCCACAGGCAAGCGGGCGTGAGCGGAGTGCAGCGCCCCTCCCTCCGTGCTTCGGTGACAAGCGGGCGTGAGCGGAGTGCAGCGCCCCTCCCTCCATGCTTCGGTGACATCAGGCGTCGGCTTTGGAGGAGGACATCAGGCGGCGGAGACAGGGGCGCCTCCTCTTAGTGGGCGGCTTAAGATGAAAGCCCAGACGTTGGTGCCCTCACTCTCAGGCTCCTGAGTGCAGGTGTCCATGAGCCGCATTCCGGAGCCAGCGCTGCTCGCCCCTCCTGTGTGGTCCCTGGGCCCTGCCGGCAGCTCCACGTCCTGCCAGCGGCCCCGAGACTGGAGGTGGGGGGAGCCCCCGGGCCACGCACCACAGGCCAGGGTCCTTGGGAGCGCCCCCGGCTGTCAGGTGCCTCCTTCCGGTGGTTGTGGGGCGCAGTGGGGCTGAGGTCTGTGGCCTGGGCCTGGGACGCTGTCCTGGGTGGGTGCTGGGTGAGGGCCCCACACCTTTGCCTTCCGAGTCTCCTGCCCCAGGGCCTCCGTGGCACTGGTTGAGGTGCCCCGGGGTACCTGATGGTTTCTTTCCTCTCCTCCCAGGGAGTGCCTGCAGCACCCCGGCGGGGCCACCCCAGTCTGCGTGTACACGAGAGATGAGGTAGGCGGCCTGCTCTTGCTCACCCAGTCCCCGCTCACTTTCAGCCCACTTTCCAACTGGAAAATCTGCTCTCCCGCAGCCGTCTCCAGGGCAGTGGCGGGAGACTCGGGCTCTTGAAAGCACGACGTGTTTCATGGAAAAAGAGGGAGTGGCCGGCCCTCGGAGCCCGGGCTGCCCCGAAACCTCCCTCGGCGCCCTGTTTGTTTTTTCAGCTTCTCTCAAAGCCCAAGAGTCACAAAAGTGGTTTCATTTAATAAATATTTGCTTTGCTCGGTGTTTTGATCATTTTCAAAACCGAGCGTGGCGTGGCGCAAGCAAAGCCCGCCGTGGCGGGACCCTCCTAGCGCTCGTCCCTGGCCTCACAGGGGCCTTTTGTTTCCACCCTGGCTGAGTGCCGTTTGCTGGGGTGGGGGGGCACTGGCCCGGAGGGGCCCTGGGGGGCCAGGACATTCCCCGCATTTATCCCCATTTGGAAGCTCCCTGGCTGGGGCTGTGACGGGGAGATTCAGGTCTATGTCCTCCCTTGAGGGGATGAGCCACGGGGCTCAGGACCCAGGCCCAGCACTGTCCTGAGGCTGTGGCCCTCAGGGACCCTTACACCCTTTGGCTTTTGTGCTGGGCCATTGACTGTGCCCTCGCTAGAGGCAGCTTCTCCACCCGTTCCTCACGGGTCAGAGTTAGCGTATGGGACGTGGCCAGCCAGGCCCGATCCCTGCCCACCCCGAGCTGAACACCAGGAATGGCCACCCCCGTGGGTGACAGCACGTTCCTGCCTCTCTCGCTCCGGGCAGTGGGTCCTGGCACCAGGGCTTCCTCCTTGCAGCCCAGCTCTGCCAGCCCAGGCCTCAGTGAGCTTGGGTCCCAGCTGCGGAGACCAGGCTGGGGGAGACACGGTCAGGCATGGGCAGCAGGTCCTGCCCCGGCTGAAGACCAGACTCAAGCTGGGCCTCGTGGAGGGTGTGGACCGGCAGGGGCCAGATGTGGGGGGTGGATAGGATGGAGGCCAGAGAGGGCATGTGGCCTGTGGTCCTGGTGGTGCCGGTGCCCGGAGGGCTTCCCTGGGCTCTGGGGTCCCGGTGCAAGGCGCACCTGTCCTGGCTGCTCCTCCTGCAGGTGACGGGTGAAGCTGCCCTGCGGGGCACGACGCTGCAGTTGCTGGGCCTGACTGGGGGCAGCGCCACCATCAGGTAAGGGCAGTGCCGCTGGGGCCGAGGAGTCTATTTAGCTAAAAAAAAGTGGTCTCAAAGGAAAGGAGAAAGGACACGTGGCAAGTGGGGAGTAGGTGTACCCAGGCCCTCGTCATGGAGAGCGCCTGGTGGCCTCTGCCTGCCTGTGGGCGTGGGGGCTGGGCTGCCCCGACCTCATCTCTGTGTCCCCCAGAGGGGCGGTGGATCTTGGGAGGGCGCATGGGGCAGGAGAGGGTGAACCGGGGGCAGGAGAGGGTGAGCCGGGGGCGGGAGAGGGTGAGCCTGGGCCGGGAGAGGGTGAGCCGGGGGCGGGAGAGGGTGAGTGGGGGGCGGGAGAGGGTGAGCCGGGGGTGGGAGAGAGTGAGCCGGGGGCAGGCACCACAAGGTGCTTCCCTTGTCTTCTGGCCCCACTCAGGTTTGTCATGAAGCGCTACGACCCCGTGGGCAAGACCCCAGGAAGCCTGGGCTCGTCAGCGTCGGCTGGCCAGGCAGCGGCCAGCGCTCCACTTCCCTTGGAATCTGGGGAGCTCAGCCGCGGCGACTTGAGCCGTCGGGAGGACGCGGACACCTCAGGGCCCTGCTGCGAGCACACTCAGGAGAAGCAGAGCACAAGGGCACCCGTACCTGCCCCCTTCGTTCCTTTCTCGGGTGGGGGACAGAGACTGGGGGGCCCTCCTGGGCCCACGAGGCCTCTGACATCATCTTCAGCTAAGTTGCCGAAGTCCCTCTCCAGCCCTGGAGGCCCCTCCAAGCCAAAGAAGTCCAAGTCGGGCCAGGATCCCCAGCAGGAGCAGGAGCAGGAGCAGGAGCGGGATCCCCAGCAGGAGCAGGAGCGGGTAAAAGGGGCTCTGGGCCTTGGGACTTGGGGGTGTCCTTTCTCCTGACGTGTAGCCCTGCGTGGCTTTAGCTGGTCAGCCTGGTGGCGTGGCCGTGATGCGGGCAGAGGAACCCAAACGCGGGGCTCCGGACAGGAGCCTTCTGACTTCGCCCAGGAAGGAATTTAGGGGTAAGCAGGTGGTAGAGAAAGTAGATTTACTGAGACGGTGGCTGTGTCTGCTCCGGGATGAGGCCGTGTCCGTTCTGGGATGAGGCCGTGTGGGCTCCGGGATGAGGCCGTGTTGGCTCCATGACAAGGCGGCAACTGTGTCAGCTCCGTGTGGGCTCCGGGATGAGGCCTTGTTGGCTCCATGACAAGGCGGCAACTGTGTCAGCTCCGTGTTGGCTCCGTGATGTGTGGCACAGAGCAGGGCCGCCCTGGGGTGGTGCGTGGAGGGCAGCAGCTCAGGGCATGGCCGTGGTCACATTTACATCCACTCAACTACATGCACGTTAAGGGGTGGGGCATTCAGAAATCTCTAGAAAAGGGGCGGTAACTTCCGGGTTATGGCCAGGGAAGGGGGAGCTGGTGAACGCATCAGCCAGTCTTCAATCTGGTCTGGAATCAAGCCCCACCTCCTACCTGAGCAGGGTCACTGGGCTTGTTCTTAGCTTCTCAGGCAAATGATTTTTTTTTTCTAGGTTTTTTTTTTTTTTTTTTTTCTGAGACAGAGTCTCACTGTGTCCCTAGGCGGGCGTACAGTGGCGCGATCTCGGCTCACTGCAACCTCCGCCTCCCAAGTTCAAGTGATTACTCTTGCCTCAGCCTCCCGAGTAGCTGGGACTACAAGCGCGCACCACCAAGCCCAGCTAATTTTTTTGTATTTTTAGTAGAGACAGGGTTTTACCATGTTGTCCAGGATGGTCTCAATCTCTTGACCTCGTGATCCACCCACCTCGGCCTCCCAAAGTGCTGGATTACAGGTGTGAGCCACCGCGCCCAGCTCTTTTTTCTGGTTTTAAACCACCTTTACTGAGGCACCCACTTTTTTTTTTTTTTTTGAGATGGAGTTTTGCTTTTGTCGCCCAGGCTGGAGTGCGGTGGCGCACTTTCGGCTCACTGTAACCTCCACCTCCCGGGTTCAAGCGATTCTCCTGCCTCAGCCTCCCAAGTAGCTGGGACTACAGGCGTGTGCCACCACGCCCAGCTAATTTTTGTATTTTTAGTAGAGACGGGGTTTTACCATGTTGGCCAGGCTGGTCTCGAACTCCTGACCTCAGGTGATCCGCCCGCCTCGGCCTCCCAAAGTGCTGGGATTACAGGCTTGAGCCACCGCGCCCAGCCTAATTTATTTTTATTTTTATTTTTCATAAAGACGAGGTCTCTCTCTGTTGCCCAGGCTGGTCTCGAATTCCTGGGCTCAAGCGATCCTCTTATCTCAGCCACCCAAAATGCTGGGATTACAATTGTGAGCCACCTCACCAGGCCTGAAAGTTATGTTTTATAGTATTGTGGATAGTATCATGCTTCCTGTTACATCTTTGACTGGCTGACTCCTTGCTAGTTCTAGTGGCGTCTTGGTTTCTCTCGGGGCCTCTGCAGACCTTTCTCTTTGTCCTCTCATCGTTTTTCTTCCTGTGTTGCAGCGAATGGGCCTCTGGTGCTTTTGGATCGTGGCGATCTTAGCAGACATCCTTCCTTGTCTTGATCGTAACAGGAATTACTAGTCATTTCTCTGCCAAGGATGATGTGTGCTATAAAAAGCCTTTATCAAGCAGAGAAAGTTACTATTCCTAACTTTCTGACATTTAGAAAAATCTTAAGTGGGTGTTGAACCGTTTCAGTGTTTTCAGCATCAATGGAGATGACCGTATGCTTTATTTTATTGGCTTGTGCATGTGTGTTCATAAGTGAGACAGACTTTTTTTCCTTGCTCTGTCTTCATCCAGTTTGGGAATCGAATTTCACCTGGCTCACAAGGGAGCTGGGCAGTGGCCCCTCTTTTCTGGGTTCTGGAAGTTCTCCGAAGGTTATGGCCACTGCTCACTGCAGACTACACCCACCACTGGGGCACTGGGCCCTTGGCGGGGAGTGCATGCAGGCAGGCGGCCAGGTGCTGACCTCCGAGCATGCCTGTGTGTGGCTGTGGCCTGACCCTCTCCCTCACGCCTCCCCCCCACCGTGGGGACCTCGTGTCTGTGGGGTCCCTGGCCCTGTGGCTGACTTTTCCTTTGTCCCTGTCCTGACCCCGCATCAGAGCCCTGCACCTGGGCTGCTGAAACCTGACTTCCTCAGCTTCCTCACCTGCAGAACTAAGGTGTTCGTGGCATTTATGGATTTTGTGCCAAAAGAGGCAGACTGGGGGACTGTCATGCGGCTCTCGGTGACAGGGATGGGAGGAGGCTGTTTCCCAGCCCCTGTGTCCCCTGAGGGCCAGGCTGCCAGCTGCCAGCCACAGCCCAGGGGCCAGGTCAGAGCTTCTTGAGCTCCTGCTGACGTAGTGGGCCTGGAAGGCCCCCATGCCTCCATCTCCTGTGGACATTTAAAATATTTGTGTCTGGGCCTGGTATGGTGGCTCACACCTGTAATCCCAGCAGTTTGGGAGACCGAAGTGGGCAGATCACCTGAGGTCAGGAGTTTGAGACCAGCCTGGACAACATGGCAAAACCCTGTCTCTACCAAAAATACAAAAATTAGCTGGGTGTGGTGGCAGGTGCCTGTAATCCCAGCTACTCGGGAGACTGAGGCAGGAGAATGTCTTGAACCCGGGAGGCGGAGGTTGCAGTGAGCCGAGATCGTGCCACTGCACTCCAGCCTGGGTGACAGAGTGAAACTCCATCTCAAAAAAAAAAAAGAAAGAAAAGAAAACAAGAAGTGGCCAGGAGGGCTCTGTGCACATAGCCCCGGCCTCGGCTGTCCCCTGGGCACTCGTGCTACGTGTCCCGGACCTCAGGTGAGGTCAGGAGTTTGTTTCCTCCTCCTCTGGCCACTTCTGAGTGAAGCAACCTCATGCCTCCCTCTTGCCTCCCTGCCACACACCTGGGAGGGCAGAGGCTGGGCGTCTGCACCGTGTTGGATGTGGGGGCTCCCATCTAGCCCGGCGTCAGGGTCCAGCCCCTCTGTTTTCTGTCCCCCTGGCTGTCCTGGGACTGTTCCTGTTGAGTGGACAAGGGAGTGGGGAGTGAGGGTGTTGGGTCCATTCTAGGACTATGATGGTGTTGGCACCCCGTCCTCCCTCTGGGAACTCTGCCAAACTCTGCACTGTGACACCTGAGTCCCCATGAAGCGCTCGTGCCCCTCGACCCGTGTGCTCCGGGTGAGCAGGGGCTGACCCCCTCTAGGCCTGCTCTTGTGGGGGACCCCCTCAGTGTGAGAGACACAGCGGCTGTCATGTTCCCCCATTCTAGAGGCGTGGGCCTCAGCCCCTTCCCTCCGTGACCAGGGCGGGTCTTGTCTGCAGAGCGTGGGGCGTGGAGCATGGGGCTCGCAGCCCAGAGTAGTGCCCGCCCGTGCTCGCCCGTCGGGAGGCGCTGTTGGGGTGAGGTCTTGGCTGGCAGGAGGGGTCCAGGGGAGGGAGCGTGTGCCTGGCCTGCATGGCGTGCTGAGGGCCTTTGATCTGGGACTTGGGCAGCTGATTGATGGAGGGCGTCCTGCCCGCCCCGCGCCTCCCATCGCCGCCAGCCGCACACGCAGAGGGCCCGAGGCCACATGCTGCTGCTGGGTCCCTTTCAGTGATGGGGGGAGGGGAGAAGGGAACAAAACAGAACTTTTTTGGGGAACTTCAAAGGTACACTTTAGTAAGCAAAAAGAGTTTCCAAGTTTCCCATTAATGTTTTGCCTGTGTGTGGTTTTTGGATTTAAATAAAGAGTCAGAAGAAAGAGACAGGATAAAATACAGGCAGGTCCTCGGCCGAGACCCGGGGTGGTTCACAGACCCGGGCGGTTCCTGCCTTTGATGTCAGGCATTAATTATTAGAAGGTAGTTTTAGTGGCGATCAGAACCGGGCGCTGGGAGAGGCTGGGGCTGCCCGGCGCCCCCTGGCCCTGTCTTTGAAGTGCCTCCACTGGCCGGGAGGCCGCCCTGCAGCCCTGTGCTGGGCTGGGACGCCAGTCCCAGCAGACGCCCCCCACAACTCGGCCTCCCGGCAGCTGGCACGAGGGCCGCTCCTGATCAAAGGCTGGGTCTGCCCGCACGGGCTGGCGGCTGCTGCCCTGCCTGCCCCTCCCGCCTCGGGGGTGAACCTTGCTCCTGGAGCCGGGGCCTGGGGTTTCCTCAGCACCCCTGCTCACACCCGGCCCTCTGTGGCTGACAGCCGGTGTGGGACTCGTGGGGCGGGGAGGAGCCTGTCCCAGGGTTTTGGGGGTAAACCAGCGGGGAGGAGGCTGGGCCTGGAGCGGGTCATGCACTGGGCGTGGTGAATACACCCTGCCTGGAACCCCCGTGTGCCTGGCAGGGCAGGTGCTGTTGACCCTGGGCAGTAGGTATTGGGCCAGGGGCTCCTGCCCCTGGACCCTGACGCCGGGCTAGACAGGAGCCCCCACATCCAACACGGTGCAGACTCCCATCCCTGCGGCCAGCCCAGTCAGTGGCCAGGGTGGCCCAGGTCCCTGCTATGCCTCATGGGTGTCTGAGGACAACCCTGGGCTCTGAGGCTGTCCCTAGGGGCACAGCCTGTGGCCTTGATTGGAATGGCTACCAAGCATGGCTGGCAGATGGCTCAATGGCTCAGCGACTTTGCAGGTGGCTGGCTGAGTCCCGGCTGTTTAGAAGCCTGGTGACTGACAGGCGCTTGTGTTTCGGTGAGGAACCCCGGGGGGTAGGGGGTGGATGCTCGCCACTGGGGCTGTGGGGAGAACTGGGAGTGTGGGGCTCCGTACTGGGCGAGTTGGCTGCTGCAGGGCGCAGACCCCACTGGCCCCTTCTGGCCTGGACTCTCCTCCCTGTTGGGCCCAAGAGCCCCTGGTTGGGATTGTTCCAGGAACTCAGGTCAGGGGCCCCGTCAGCCCTTCCCGGGCTCCCCCAGGAGCAGCCTCCAGACTCTGCCCTGCGGATGAGCCCCCTCACCAAACTGCTTTTCCTGCCTGTCCAGGGGTGTTGGTGCGCTTTATCCACAGTGACACACGCCTGCCACACCGTAACGTGCCCAGCTCCAGACGGGCTCATGGTCAGCCCAGGCTGCAGCAGTCCTGAATCCTGTTCTTATTTTTCTTTTCTTTTTTGAGACGGAGTCTTGCTCTGTTGCCCAGGCTGGAGTGCAGTGGCGCAGTCTCAGCTCACTGCAAGCTCTGCCTCCTGGGTTCACGCCATTCTCCTGCCTCAGCCTCCCGAGTAGTTGGGACCACAGGCGCCCGCCACCACACCTGGCTAATTTTTTGTATTTTTAGTACAGACGGGGTTTCACCGTGTTAGCTACGATGGTCTCGATCTGCTGACCTCATGATCTACCCGCCTTGGCCTCCCAAAGTGCTGGGATTACAGCCACCGTGCCCAGCCTTCTTTTCTTTTCTTTTTCTTTTTCCTTTTTTTTTTTTGAGACACAGTCTCGCTCTCTTGCCCAGGCAGGAGTGCAGGGGCACAATTACGGCTCACAGCAGTCATGACCTTCCATCTCAGCCTCCCAAGTAGCTGGGACTGCAGGTGTGAGCCACTGCACCTGGCCTCTTTTCATCTTCTAAAGTATTTTTCTTTTTAAAATTAAAAAGTGATTTTTTTCTTATGAGTACCTCATGCTTTATATTTTCATCTTTTCATTTTCATTTTATTTTATTTTATTTATTTTTTTGAGACAGTCTCGCGCTGTCACCCAGGCTGGAGTACAATGGCACGATCTCGGCTCACTGCAACCTTCCCCTCCCAGTTCAAGTAATTTTTCTGCCTCAGCCTCCCGAGTAGCTGGGATTGATTACAGGTGTCTGCCGCCTGTAATTTCTGTGTTCTTTGTAGAGAAGGGGTTTTGCCATGTTGGTCAGGCTGGTCTCGCACTCCTGACCTCAGGTGATCCACTTGCATCGGCCTCCCAAAGTGCTGGGATTACAGGTGTGAGCCTCTGTGCCCAGCCTATTTTTATTTTTATTTTTATTTTTTGAAACAGAGTCTCACTCTGTTGCCCAGGCTGGAGTGCGGTGGCATGATCTCAGCTCACTGCAACCTCCACCTCCCGGGTTCAAGTGATTCTGCTGCCTCAGCCTCCTGAGTAGCTAAGAGGCGCCTGCCACCATGCCCGGCTAATTTTTGTATTTTTAGTAGAGATGGGGTTTTACCATGTTTGTCAGGCTGATCTCAAATTCCTGACCTCAGGTGATCTGCCTGCTTTGGCCTCCCAAATTGTTAGGATTACAGGCGTGAGCCACCGCGCCCGGCCTGTTTTCATCTTTTTAAAATAACTTTTTTTTTTTCGAGACAGGGTCTGTCTATGTTGCCTAGCCTGGAGTGTGGTGGTGCGATCTCTGCTCACTGCAACCTCCGCCTCCCGGGTTCAAGCGATTTTCGTGTCTCAGCCTCCTGAATAGCTGGGATTACAGGTGCCTGTTTAGTAGAGATGGAGTTTTCGTCATGTTGACAGGCTGCTCTTGAACTCCTGACCTTAGGTGGTCTGCCGGCCTTGGCCTCCGAAAGAGCTGGCACTACAGGTGTGAGCCACCATGCCCGGCCTAAAATAACTTTTCTTGGCTGGGTACAGTGGCTCGCACCTATAATCACAGCACTTCGGGAGGCCGAGCTGGGAGGATCTCTTGAGCCTAGGGGTTTTAGACCAGCCTGGGCAACATAACGAGACCCCATCTCTACAAAGGAAATTTAAAAATTAGTAGGGCGTGGTGGTGTGTGCCTGTAGCCCCAGCTGCTTGGGAGGCTGAGACGGGAGGATTGCCTGAGCCTGAGAGATCAAGACTGCAGTGAGCTGAGATTGCACTGCTGCACTCCAGCCTGGGCAACAGAGCGAGACGCTGTCTCAAAACAGAAACGTCTCTGCTTTGGGCCTTCCTTGTTGGCCTCTCCCCAGCCACGTGGCCACTCGCTGGCAGGCCCGGGCCATGAGCATCGGTGCAGACGCTGTGCTCAGCCTGGGGGCGGCGCCGTCTCCTCTGGGTGGGATTCGAGGCCTGATGCCTCTGCTTGGTGCAGGAGGGTTGTCGTGCTGAGGGTGTTCCCCGTGTAAAATTTGGGCATGGAGTTTGTGGTGTCTTCAGAGGCAGTCCCGCCTGCGTCCTTTGTGCACGCCTGTCCACGCCGGTCGCAGCGGTCTCCTCACAGAGCCCGCGCCCGCGCCCAGGCCCGCCTCTCGCCCTGGCACAGCCTCTCCTGCTGTGCACGTCCCAGGCCTTTGATGGCGTCCACGTGCTCCGCCGCCTGCCTCCGAGGGTGGCCGGGGCGCTGAGTAACTCGGGAGGTTTGGCCCGTGTCTGGCGTAGTGATTCACTGAAGCTCAGAGCCTCCAGGGGAAACTCCACACTCCCTCTCACCGGAGCCCTGGCGGGGCAGGCCGGGCCGAGACGGGGGGAGGGAGGGAGGCCGGGAGGGAAAAACACAAACCCTCAGAGACGCTGGAAACTCTGAGGTTGGGGCCACCTCCGAACGGGTTCACATTTTTCCTCTGTGTGTCATCACATCCTGGAAAATTACTGTCAAGAAAAGGAGACCTCTGGGCAGTGTCCCGGCCTGTGTGCATGCCCCTGGCGCCCTCACCCCGCAGCCCCCAGCCTCCCTCCCCTCGGTTTCCCAGCTCAGCGGCCCAGGGATGCCCCAGCACTGTCTGCTGTGAGGCTGCGCGCCTGCAGGGCTGTCCCCGGCATCCCTGACAGCGTCCCTGTCCTCGGTCCTGCCCGTCCTTTCTGGCCTTTCTCCGGCCCCCTTCCGGTTTCGGGGCATCTGGATAAATGGTTAGCATCATTGTGGTCCGGTCCTTGCGGCCCTCCTGGAGGCCGGGACCTGGGGGTCCAGCGGGGGCCTGGGTTTGCAGGAGACAGGAAGGGGCTAAAGGGGCAGAAGCATGCAGGGGCTTCACCTGCAGGAGGAGTCGGGTCTTTCACAGCTGCCCGGCCACCCTCGGAGTCTGAGAGGCCATCACACCTTTCCCTCATGGTGCCAGCTGGACCCTCCACGCTCCTTGCCTCCTTGTGTGTCATGTGGCAGCCATAGTCACCCCCACCCTGTGGCGCATTTTGAGCTTCTGGGGAGCTCAGCACACACAGCTCCTGTGAAAGTGCCAGTGCCAGCTGCTGGACCCTGCTGTGCCCCCGGCATCACCCCTGTCCTCTGAGACCTCTGACTCTGCCCAGCAAGAGGGGCAGGGTCGGGAAGAAGGGGGTGTGGGGCCTTTGGAAGCCGGGCCCAGGCAGTGAGGCGGAAACCAGGCCGGGCTCAGCATAGCGAGCTCCTCCTGGTGGAGGCACTGGTGTCCGGGGGCATCAGTGGCACAGAGAAGGTTCCGGGCTCCATCTCCTGAACCTGTCTGGAAGAGCCCAGCTGCTCCCATGGACCTGCGACCTGCTGCCCGGGGCCGGGGGTCTGGGCCTCTTTGCATCGGCTCAGGGGAGGCCATCCGTGGCTGGGCGAGGGTCAGCTGCCATTTGGATGCCCCGGCAGCCGTGGGGCTCTCGCCTCTGCCAGAGCAGGCAGCTTCCGAGGTGGCAAGGGCTTTGGGGAGCAGCGGGAGGCCTGGGGGTGCCGAGTGTTCCGGAAATATTGCTGGTTCTTCTGGGGCAGTCCTGGCCCGCTGGGCAGAGCAGAACATGGCCTCTGCTCAGTGGCAGGGTGGGGCGCCGGGGTGGCGGAAACATGAGGCCGCGTGAAGTGGGCATCAGTTGGGCCCTGGGGTTTGGGCTCGGAGGCCTGCGGGGCAGTGGTCCCCCGGCTCTTGCTGCCCTGCGGTTCAGTTCCTCCTGCTGCCGCGCCTGTGTGCCCCGTGGGTCGGCAGGTCTCGTGAGAGGCCTCATCTGAGACAGGAAGCCCCACGCAGGCTTCTGGAAGGCTCCTCCTGGCTCTCAGCCACCCCGTTGGCTGAGTGAGACTGACCCCAGCAGCTTCCTGAGGCGTGGCAAGGCCCCCAGGGACACCTGGCGGCCACACACCTGGGGGACCCCACCAAGGCTGAGACCCAGGTTGGGGCCCCCTGCACTGCTGAGGTTTGGGCCTCATTCCCCGCTGGCCCTCTGTCTGCTTGGGAGCTTTCCAGGTGGGGATGTTCGTAGGGACAGTGGTATGGCATCCAGTTGCCTCCTCCCTGAAACCTTCAACCCGAACCTCACTCAGCACAGAGAATTGGGGGCCAGACCACTGCGGACGGAGGCGTCCTGCTGACACAGCCCCTGTCGGGATGTGGGAAGGGGCGGAGGCACAGCTCCAGCCCCAGCGTGACCGTGTGTGTGGGAAAACCGTCCGGGTACTTGGGGACAGCAGGGACATTTCCAGTGTGGGTGTGTGAGAGCCACCTCCCCCATGCGGTGGGCCCTGGTGTGATGCTGGCAGCTGGGACAAGAGTCCTTCTCTCAGCAGATGCTGCTGTGCTCCTGGGGCACAGTCTGTGGTTTTCTTTTGTGTGCATGTCCATGCTTGGGTGTGCGTGCATGTCCATGCTTGGGTGTGTGTGCATGTCCATGCTTGGGTGTGTGTGCATGTCCATGCTTGGGTGTGTGTGCATGTCCTTGCGTGTGCGTGTCCTTGCGTGTGTGTGTCCTTGCGTGTGCACGTGTGCGCTTGGGGGCATGTGTGTGTCCTTGCGGGTGCACATGCGTGCTTGGGGGGTGTGTGCATGTCCTTGTGGGTGCACGTGTGTGCACGGGTGTGTGTGTGTGCGTCCTTGCATGTGCACGGGTGTGTGTGTGTGTGTGTCCTTGCGGGTGCATGTGCATGCTTGGGGGGGCGTGTGCGTGTCCTTGCGGGTGCACGTGCGTGTTTGGGGGTGTGTGTGTGTCCTTGCGGGTGCACGTGTGCTTGGGTGCATGCAGGTGTGTGTGTATATGCATGTCTGTGTGTGCACATGTGTGCATGCATGTTTGCCCCAGAGCGGAAGGAAAGTGAATGCAGCCGAATGATCACATCTGCATGAGGGGTGTTCACTGTTGTGTCTGCCCATCTTTCTGTGGGCTGAAATATTTCAAAATAAGAAATTGAGGGGAAAGAGAAAGGAGGGTGCTTGTCTCTCTCCTTGCCTTCTGCTCCTCCTCCCTGTGTTGGAGGCTCCAGGACGCCTCACCCCAGGTTGACGTCATTTTTGGCCTGCACACGCAGCCCCTTTCTTTTCTCCGGGCACCGGCGAGGAGGCTGGGGACGGGGGACGGGAATTCCCCCAGGGGCCAGGCCTTGACTGCCCTGCAGGGCCCTCGCTGTCGCTTTTTTCCCTCACAATGTCTCATCCCTCAACCTCTGTTTTCCATCCAAAGGCATCTCTGTGAATCCACCTGGCGCGGGAGCGGCGCTGATGCCACAAATGCGGGCCAGACTGCTGGGCAGAGCTCACCAGTCAACAGGGCTGGGTGTGGCTGAGGCAGCCCTGAGACCCCAGGCCCTGCCGCTGCGGCTCCCGCTTCCCGGCCCCTCTTCTCTGTGGGACGGAAAGTCTCTCCTGGGGAAGGCTCGGAGCTGAGCTGATGGGTGTTTGAAGTTTCTCCACACACAGGGTCCCCTGGCATCTCCCTCTGTCATTTGGTGGCCAAGTGACATTTCCCAGCAGCCCTACTGCAGATGCCGTATGTTCTCGGGGTGACTCAGGTGGCCTGGGCCCTTCTGGTAGCCGCTTATCCAGCCTGACCCCAGGCTCCAGCGAGGCTGCTCCGGATCGGGGCTGCTCTGCCCAGGTGAAGGGCGGGTGTGGGAGGTTTCCGTAGAGGCCGCTCTCCCCTGCTACCCCGGCCCCGTGTGGGACCCTGGGTCTGTCTGACAGACAGAGGCTTCCTGAGCCAGGCCCTTGGGATGACGGGTAGGAATCTAGGGTGGATCCACAGGAATTAGAGATTTTATCAGTTTTGTTTTCCAAATGAAGTCAACAGCCCCCTAGCAGCGTGATGCTGATGGTCCTGTCCCCTATGGCCCCCATCCTGGAGGCACCCTGGTGTGGGCTGTGGGCCTGGGGGTCCTTGGCACTGTCCAGTATGCGGACGTGCTAGCAGCCCACATTTCCCCCAGTGACCACCAGGCTGTGCCCTGGACATGGCCGTCTGAGCACGTCGTGTCCTGGGGCCCCGTCTGGTGGTCAGGCTCAGTGCGAGCCCATCAGGGGTACTCTGCCCGTCTGGGAAGACAGTGTGGCTTCTGGGGGCTCCTCCAGGGAGGCTCTGGACCAGGCTGCAGAGGATGCCAACCTGCCACAGGCTGGCCTGGCCGCTCATGGACATGGCGGCTCCTGGCCCAGGGTATCTCCCCTGGGAACCCAGGCGTGCTCGCGGCCCTCTGGAATGCAGGCGCTGGGGCTGTGGGGGGCCGCCTGGCGCCTGGCATCTTGTTATAAAAAGCTCTGGCGCAGGCTGCTCTCAGTGGCTGCAGGATGGTTGTGGCTTTGGAAGGGCAGCCCCCAGGGGCCTTGGTCAGCCACCTGTGGGCCCCACTGCCGAGCCGTGGTCAGCCCTCACTGGCTGCCCTGCCATGACGCTGCTGAGGCCAGTGCAGCTCCTGCCAGACTCCCGTGACAAGTCATAACAGAGCCACATGCCGGGTGGCTGCAGGGCCCTGTCGCCCACAGCAGTCGAGGTCTCAGGTGTGTCTGGAGGGCAGCCCTGGAGACACCTGGGACAGGCGTACCTCTGGCAGGCGCACCCTGGCTGTCACCCAGTGTGGGCATGGTGGGGTTGCTGGAATGCTGTGTAGGGCAGGAGGCAGCAGCCCGTGGCTGGGTGGGAGACTGCAGGGTAGACGGGATGGGACCAGGAGGGTTGTTCCCAGGGACTGCCAAGCCATCCCCAGGTGTCAAGAGTGTGAGGTAGGAGTGGGAGCCCAGAGCCGGCTCCAGGCCACCCCAACTCCCGACAGCTCTCGGCTGTTCTGTGTGAGGGGGGACGGGGCCGAGTGTGGGTCGGCGCAGTGCTGAGGTGTCTCACGTACCCCAGCACTGTGCTGAATGCATTGAAATCACTGCCCAGGGCTCCGCGAGCTGCACGGCCCGGCTTTGTCAATTTCATTGCTGTTGATGCCAATTAGGGGTGACGCTGTCCCTCCCGCATCCCAGGGTGGGCAGAGGGAGGGGCCGGCTTGTTCCCTGGGGGCAGGCGTGCATGGAGTCAGCCTGGCCATGGAGCTGTGGCCAAGAGGGCAGCGGGGGCAGCTGGACTGGGGTTTTTGCCGACGCTCTAATTTGGCGGCTGTCGCCACCCCTCCCCCCCCACGGAGACCCTGACGTGGCCTGAGCCAGACTCCAGGGGCCATGTGCCCTGCTGGGGAGCAGGGGCTCAGCATCAGGTCTGGTGCACTGACTGGGAGAGGGGGGTCTCCAGCCCTGGACAGGCCCTGAGTGGGGTGGGGTCCCCCAGCTGCTGTGCCCAGCCCTGCCCCCAGGACCTGGCCTTGGCCCTGCGCTGGCCGGGGCCAGGGAGGGAGTGGGCCCAGCTCCCAAGTCTGTGTGACCACCTCGGCTGGGGCACTGACAGCCCGGGGTGCGGAGGGCCCAGCCCATGACACCCGCCGTCAGCCGCGCCCTCTGCCTCCAGCCCGTGGACCGGGAGCCGGTGGTGTGCCACCCCGACCTGGAGGAGCGGCTGCAGGCCTGGCCAGCGGAGCTGCCTGATGAGTTCTTTGAGCTGACGGTGGACGACGTGAGAAGACGCTTGGCCCAGCTCAAGAGTGAGCGGTGGGTGCCCCCTCAGTGCCTCCCGGCATCTTCGCGCCAGGGTTTGCCCCATCGGGTGCTTGTGTTGCCCGCTGTCCCCAGTGCCAGCACTGGCTCCCGGCCCAGGTCCCTGACAGGCTGCCCTTAACAGGACCTCAGAGGGTTGGGGCCCAGGGAGGGGCGTCCAGACCTTCCTGCCTTGTGTGGGGAGAGCAGCCCACTCCCACCCTGGAGGGTGCAGGTGAGGAGCCCGGGGCCTGTTGCCAGGGCCCCCATTCTGACCAGAAGCCCTGTTCCTTCCCCTCCTCACCACAGGAAGCGCCTGGAAGAAGCCCCCTTGGTGACCAAGGCCTTCAGGGAGGCGCAGATAAAGGAGAAGCTGGAGCGCTACCCAAAGGTCTGCAGATAGGATGTGGGGGCGACTGAGGCACAGCTCTGACGGGGCCCCCCTGAGGTCTACGGATGGGACATAGGGGTGACTGAGGCACAGCTCTGAGGGGGCCCCCTGTGAGGTCTGTGGACGGGATGGGGCGACTGAGGCACAGCTCTGAGGGGCCCCCCCTGAGGTCTACGGATGGGATGTAGGGGTGACTGAGGCACAGCTCTGAGCGGGCCCCCCGTGAGGTCTGTGGACAGGACGTGGTGGCGACTGAGGCACAGCTCTGAGGGGGCCCCCTGTGAGGTCTACCGATGGGACGTAGGGGCGACTGAGGCACAGCTCTGAGGGGGCCCCCTGTGAGGTCTGTGGACGGGACGTGGGGGCGACTGAGGCACAGCTCAGCAGGGCCCCCCCGTGGTGGCGCGCATGCCCTTAGTGGCCAGTCGATCCTCCCCTGCTCATGATTTAGAATGAAACCTTTTTTTTTTTTTGAGACGGAGTCTCTCTCTGTCGCCCAGGCTGGAGTCAGTGGTGCCATCTCAGCTCACTGCAAGCTCCGCCTCCCGGGTTCAAGTGGTTCTCCTGCCTCAGCCTCCCAAGTAGCTGGGATTTCAGGTACCTGCTACCACTAGCTCGGCTAATTTTTGTTGTTTTTTTTTTTTTTTTTACTAGAGATGGAGTTTTACCATGTTGGCCCAGCTGGTCTCGAACTCCTGACCTCAGGTGATCTGCCCGCCTCGGCCTCCCAAAGTGCTGGGATTACAGGCTTGAGCCACCACACCTGGCTGAATGAAACTTTAAACAGCACATTTGAGCCGGGCGTGGTGGCTCACGCCTGTAATCTCAGCACTTTGGGAGGCCAAGGTGGGCGGATCATGAGGTCAGGAGATCGAGACCATCCTGGCTGACACGGTGAAACCCCATCTCTACTAAAAATACAAAAAATTAGTCAGGAGAGGTGGCGCACGCCTGTAGTCCCAGCTACTCGGGAGGCTGAGGCAGGAGAAAGGCGTGAACCCGGGGGGAGGTGGAGCTTACAGTGAGCCGAGATCACGCCACTGCACTCCAGCCTGGGCGACAGAGCGAGACTCCATCTCAAAAAAAAAACAAAAAACAAAAACTAGCACATTTGAACCCAGGTCAATGTGGTTTTAGAACGCAGGCCGCTGTGCACACGCACGGCACTTGGCTGTCTCCATGCCCAGCCTGCCACGGGGGAGTCGAGGCCCAGGCCCTGATTGGGGGTGGCTGCTTCTGCCTGCCCCAGCCCTGGTGTCCATGGCCCAGCGTGGGCCGAGTGGGGAGGCCACGCCCTGGTCCCTGGTGCAGCTCCGGCCGTCCCTCCGACCCTTCCCTGTCTGGCCTAGGTGGCTCTGAGGGTCCTGTTCCCCGACCGCTACGTCCTACAGGGCTGCTTCCGCCCCAGCGAGACAGGTGGGCAGCGCTGTGGGGTGTCCGGGGATGGGGGGCGGGGGCCCATGGGGCCTCTCCCGGCTCCTTCCTTCCAGGCCACAGGATTGCAGCCACCTGGCCTGCGGGCTCCAGGGCACTGGGTGGGTGCGGGTGCTGGTGTCCCCTTGGGGGTGCAGAGGCATCCCAGTTCGCAGAGTGTCAGGCAGGCTGGGCGCTTGCTCCAGGTGCCCGGCCCCAGCTCAGGGAGCCCGTGGTCCTGAGTGCTCACGTCGCCCACCTACTGGGCATGGGTGGGGCAGAGGGGCACCCAGAGGAAGGCACCCTACCCCGGGAGGAGGGCAGTGGTGCTGTGACATTCAGGGGCTTGTGACCTGTACCCAGACAGCCGGGCGGCAGCAGCCCAAGGTCACAGGGGCCTCCCCCAGGGAAAGGGAAGCGCTTAGGCTGGGGCGGGGGTGGGGCTGGGGGGCAGCGGGTGGCAGTGGGAGTGCTCTCCAGCAGGGCGGGGGTCCCAAGTGTGGCCCGCACGGTGGCCCAGCCACGCCGAGCACCTGGAGTGCTGTGGGAGGAACAGGGCTGAATTCCCACCCCTCGGGGAAAGGCCCAGGAGGGTGGGAGCCGTGGCCCAGGTGCTGGGGCAGCCGGGGGCTGGCGTGGTGGAAGAGCTGTCTGTATGCTCTTTTTCTCCTCTGCAGTGGGGGACTTGCGAGACTTCGTGAGGAGCCACCTGGGGAACCCCGAGCTGTCATTTTACCTGTGTACGTTTTTTCTCCCGAGCCCACTCCTGCCTCTAGTGCTCGGGGCCTTGGTGCTGTGGGCACACCGCCCGTCCCAGCTGGGGCTCGTGGCAGCTTCTCCACAGGAGCAGCATCTGTGGCCTCCCGCCCAGCTGCCTCCTGCAGCCCATGGTGTCTGTGTGGAGACCTAGGAGGGCCCTTCTCCCCGAGCCAGGCGGTGGGAGCCAGGCTTCCTGCCTTCTGTCTCAGCGCCCTGCTCCCCTCTGGAGCCCTGCTGCACCCCAGCCTGGTCCCCACCCCTGGGGCTCAGGCCACTCCTGCCCGAGGGCTGTGGGAAGGGTGGGTGGACAGGGAGTGGCTGGCCTCCCGTGGAGGGCGTCTAGGTGGCAAAGGGTCAGGCTGCCCACTGCAAGGGGAGCCGGGCTGCACGGGTGGTGTCCCCTGCAGGTGGGCCTGCCCCCCACCGGCCCTTCCGAGCCCTCAGCTGGAGTTTCTGCAGCAGGAGTGTGGGCACAGGGTGTGCTCGTGAGGGGCTCTTCTGCCCCACTTGAGGCGTCACCCCCATCTGCAGGCCTGTCTTCCTTCGGGAGCATGGATGGGCGAGGTCCCCGGTGCTTCCTAACATGTAGGTGCCTTCTCTCCTCAGTCGTCACCCCTCCAAAAACAGTCCTGGATGACCACACGCAGACCCTCTTTCAGGTACCTGAGGGCCTCCCTGGGGTGCTGCGGGGCGGGGCCCTCCAGGGAGGGCAGGACGAGAGGGTGAGGCCTCGGGCAGGAAGGAGGGGCCTGGCAGGCGCTGGGGCAGGATAATAAAGCCTTTGAGAGCCGGTGGGTTCCGAGGGGGCCGTGGGCCTCTGAAGTTGTTTCTGACAGGGCTTTCCAGCCTCCTCTGCTTCCTGCCTGGCCCCGGGTGGGAAAGGGCCTGCTAGGCGGCCTGCCTGAACTGAGGCCGCTTGGAGGTCTCGGCCCCCCTGGGCTGCTGTGCTGGGGCCAAGGCGGCAGCAGTCCCTGCCCAGGGGTCTGGGTGAGGAAGGGCCCGGCAGGCCTCGGAGCAGGGCTCAGGGAGCCCCAGAGGGACCAGGCCCTCAGCTGGAGGCGGCCGCCTTGGGCTTCGGCTGCCAAGCCCGTGTTCCTGCCCCTTCCCCCTGCCCGGCCTCTCCCACTGGTCCCCCGGTCCCTGCTAGGAACGCCCTGGTGCCCATAGCTGTCCGCTGCTTCTGTGGGTCCCTGCCACCTCCCTGAGGGCTCCTGAGGGTGGGGCCAGGGTGAGGGTGCCGGGTCCCCAGCCCTGCTGGGCCGCCCTCCAGAGCCAGAAGCAGTGAATGTCCTGTCCTTGGCCTGTGGGAGAGCTGCCTGGGGCCTTCCAAAGCCCTCTGGCCTAATGGTTTCCTCTTCAAAGCCTCTTCAGATATTTTAATTAGCCACAGAGGCGGGGTTTTTTTTTAAGTGGCCACAGGCCTCTGCAGAGGCCTGGGTTGGAGGTGAGAAGCTTGCTCACTGCCTGGGGCTGCAGCCACTTGCTGAGCTGGGGCAAGAAGGCTGGCAGCTGCCAGGGGTGATCAGGAGCAGGACTGAGCGGGATTCCCTGCAGCGGAGGCAGGGGAGGGGTGAGACAGTCCCCTCTCAGCCCCCCGAGCTGCCGGGCGGACTCCGGGCCTCCTTCCTCCGTCTCCATCCCCTCCCTTGCTGGCCAGCCAGTTGATAAACATTGAATTTGGAAGATGCCTTGGGATGGAGAAGGACCAGTGCCCAGGCCTGCAGCCCACCCTCCCGCTGGGAGGCCCCTGAGAGCACTGGGGTGCTGCTGCCCTGTTTCTGGGGACGCTTGGCTTCCCTACCAGCCACCGTCTCCTGCCCTCCATCAGCTGGGCTCTAGCCTCGGGGCCTCTCGGGGTGGTGTCCCCGGTGACGTGCCTGCCTGCCTGCCTGCCGTCAGAGAGCTGGCAGGGCTGAGGGAAGGAAGCCTGCCTCCCTGGCAGGCAAGCAGGCGGCGGGCGCGGAAGCACCAGCTTTCATGTCTCTGGCAGAGCCCCACTCCGGCTGCCTGCTGCCTGGGGGGTGTCCAGGGGCCGGCCCCCGGCTTCTGAGAGGGACAGCGTGCGTGGGTGTGGGGGCTCCGGTAGCCCGTCAGCCCTCTGTGGCCCTGGCCCAGGAGAGTGCAGGTTTTCTGGGAGGGCTGGGAGGAGGCGGCCAGGAGTGAGGACAGGGAATTGTGAGCAGTGTGGGGGCACCACTGTGGGGAACAAAGCCCCCCGCCCCTGCCTGAAACCTGCGTCCTGGCCCTGGGCATCAGGGCTGGCCCTGCCCTGGTGTCCTCACACAGTCACTTCTGTGTGCGGTCCGCGTCCTCAGGTCATGAGGAAGGTCACCCTGGGCTAGGCCCACCTTTGATGTCACGGTCACCTCACTTATCTCTTCAAAGGCTCTGCTGTTTGGGCTTCCTTCCATTGGCTTTGCGGGGGGCAAGCCTGGCTCCTAACACCCTCCGTTTGTTGGAGCTCTCAGGCTGCCTCTGGGGACCATCTGCCAGGACACAGGCCACCCTTGCTGCCTGGTTCCCCACTCCCCAAGCCACTCACCTGGCAGGGCGTGACTGGCACTTCTGGCCTGAGTGCCTGCTGGGCGCCCGCCCCTAGCCAGTTCTGTCGTCCTTCCTTTCCACCCAGGACAGCCCTGTCCTGCACTGCCGTGTCGCCCACTGCCGGGGCCTCTCTGGGACCAACAGGCCCCCTTCCTTCCACCCACCAGGCCCTACCCCACCTGGACCCTCTGAAATGTTCCTCGTTGACAAATGGTCTTGCAGAAGGCAGGATGGCTCCTGCAGCCCCCACTCCCGCTCTGTGGGTGGATGCCCCATCTCTCCCTGCCCAGGCACTGTGGTGCCTTCTCCCTCCCGGGCACCGTGGTGCCACCTCCCTCCCAGACACCATGATGCTGCCTCCCTCCCGGGCTCTGTGGTGCCATCTCCCTGCCCAGGCACGGTGGTGCCGCCTCCCTCCCAGGCGCCGTGGTGCCGCCTCCCTCCCGGGCGTCTTGAGCTGCAAGGGCTCTTGGCTTCGTTCCCCGGAGGGTGGTGCTGTTCTCGTTGGAGGGGGCGGCCAGGCGCTGGGCCACGTGTGCATGCAGCCCCTACAGAGTTGCTGCCCCGTGGGGGTTGACGTGGGCCTCCTTTTGGAAGCTCTTCCTGGCAACACTGAGTGGGGCAAGGGGTTGGCAGCAGAGAGGCGGCTGGATTTGGGGCCCCAGTGTCCTGGGCGGCAGCTAGGGAGGGGCCGGCTCCAGGCCCTCAGGCTGTGTCAGGGCAGGGCGGGCACCCCCACTTCTCCCTGTCAGCCGAGGGAGCCAGGCAGGGGCAGCCTGAGACATCCTGGGACAGTGCTGGTGGGGAGAGGCCCCTCAGCCTGTGCCTCCCTCAAAGGCCCTTCCCAGGCCCTGCTCTGGCTGGGGAGACGGTGTGACCCACCTTCCCTTTCCAGCCCCAGCTTGGTGACCGGGGGGACGGTGTGACCCACCTTCCCTTTCCAGCCCCAGCTTGGTGACCGGGTAGCTCCATTCACCCTGGGTCCCTCGCTGAAATGGTGCCTGGGACCAGAGCAGAGAACACCCTTGCCAGTGGTAGGAGATGGAGGCGACGTGGACTCTGGGAGGCTTCTTTTTTGGGGTCCATCCAGAGGCCGAGCCTCTCCAAGCACTGGTCAGCCTTCATGCCACCCGGTCTGCCGACCCTCCTCTCCACCATCCCCTCGTCCGAGCAGTGGCGATCCCTCCCGTGTCAAGGCTGGGCACAAGCACGTGGGGACAGGCCGGGTAGGCTGCCTGGCTCAGTGCTCCCTGCACAGAGGCGCAGACAGAGAGCCCAGGTGCCCCAGGCCCAGCTGCCAAGCCTACTTCCCTCTCCTGGTGTTCCCGAGTCCTGCCCGCCCCTTTCTGCGCGTCCCGTGGGGCAGTGCTGGTTGAGGGTCCTGGCCTGTGGGGGCTATGATGAGAACCAGGTGCCTCTCTGCATCGGTGGCCTCTGAGGGAGCCCTCTCGCCCGGCAGCAGGTGGGATGCAGATGGGGCTGGCCAGGCCTCCTGTGCCCACAGCAGCCTCTGGGCAGTGTCCCCTGGGCTTCTGTGAGCAGCCGCAGCCTGGGTGTGAATCTTGGAGGCCCGCTGGTGGCGGAGCATGCTCTCCATCTGGGAGAGGCTGAGACCACGGCGGCTCCTGGCGCTGTCCTCCCCGTGCCCCCTTCCTGGCTCCCCAGCTTCCGGCGCCTCTCCAGGGCCACTCGGGCAGCCCCTGCCCACCCCACAGGCCCTTCTCTGCTCACAAGGCTTTGATCCCAGGCGGCACAATTGGGTTTTCAAAGCATTCACGGCCCTTGTTTGTGTCCCTGGGCCCCCGGCTGGAGGCTGAGGTTTCGGCGTTCCTGGGCCTGGCCTTTGAAGCTTCCTCTTATTAATCTTTTAACATCCCCCAGCCCCACCCCCACCCCCAGCCTGTGGCCCTGAGCAGCCTGGAGCCGGGAGGGGGAATCTGGAGCTGGGAGGGAGATACCCCAGCCTGGCAGCTGCACCCCTCCACGGTGGTTCCGGCGCATCCGCCAGGACCCGCCACGCCTGGCCCCTCCTTCCTTGGGTGCAGAGGCCAGAGGAGGGAGGACTGTGATGCTGCATGGCTTGAGGACCCTCGAGGCCCCAGCCTTCAGCTGGCTTGGGGCTTGGGGTGGTCCCATGGAGGGCGCTGGTCCCAGGACGCCCTGGCCTTGCTTACAGGGGTAGGGCTGGTGTCAGGCAGGAAGCTGGGCGATGGGCTCATGGGGGCCGGGCAGGCAGAGCCTGCCTGAGGGTGGAGCTGGGGCCTGGCCCTGGGGGTGTGGCTGCCTTCACAGCAGGGGGGTGCTCTGCCCACACCCGGCCCCTGAGCCCCCCGCCCTCCCTGCAGGCGAACCTCTTCCCGGCCGCTCTGGTGCACTTCGGAGCCGAGGAGCCGGCAGGTGAGTGTCAGTGGTTGGGGCCAGTGTCGGAGTCCAGCCAGCCTGTCCCTGGACCTCAGAGCCAGCTGCCCGGGAGGGCGTTCGGTCTGGGGCCTCCTTTGGGTCTGAGAGGGAGATCTGCGGCCCCCAGTAACCACCTCCCCGAGAGAGGACTGGGACAGCCACCTGCTGGCCACCCCCTCCCAGAGCTGAGTGCTGGTGGGCAGATGCTGGGTGGATGGTGAGTGGGTCCCTCCTCAGAGGCTCAGGGTGAGCTTGGGCCTCCCTGCAGGTGTCTACCTGGAGCCTGGCCTGCTGGAGCATGCCATCTCCCCATCTGCGGCCGACGTGCTGGTGGCCAGGTAAGTGCCGGTGGGTCTGGGGGCACCTCCCGTGGCGGCACTCACCACTCTGTGTCTTCGCCTCCCCACAGGTACATGTCCAGGGCCGCCGGGTCCCCTTCCCCATTGCCAGCCCCTGACCCTGCACCTAAGTCTGAGCCAGCTGCTGAGGAGGGGGCGCTGGTCCCCCCTGAGCCCATCCCAGGGACGGCCCAGCCCGTGAAGAGGAGCCTGGGCAAGGTGCCCAAGTGGCTGAAGCTGCCGGGTACTGCGGCTGGGTGGAAGGTGGGGTGCTGTGGCCGGGTGGAGGGCGGGGGTCCGGGTGCCGTGGCAGGGTCAGTGGGCCGGGGGGCTAGGTGCTGTGGCCGGCAGGGCCGAGTGCTTCAGCCGGGCTGGTGGGCGGGTGGCCGGGTGGTGAGAGCCCGGGGTGTGTGGTCACCCTGGTGTGTCTGCACTACAGCCAGCAAGAGGTGAGAGCTGCCAGCCTGAGGTGCCCACTCCGCCAGCCACAGGATCACCTCCTCTGCCAGCAGGAATAAAGACTTGTGCATCCCTCAACGCCTTCCTGTCGTGCTTCCTCCAGAAAAGGGCCCCCGTCCTCTGCCCTGGCTCAGCTGGACCGCAGGGTCCAGGCCTGAGAGCCTGGTGGACCATGGTGTGGGCCCCTGAGGAGCCTGGTGGACCGTGGTGTGCATCCTGAACCCGTGTGGGTCTCCTCTTCGTTTTTAACCTAACAGTTATTTACACTTCCTCCAAGGAGAACAGAAGTGCTTGAGGAAAGTCTTTTGGGGGAAATTACCTGCAACCCAGGAGCCAAGCCCCGGGCCAGGAGCTGGGGGAGGAGCTAGTAGGTCACCCCACATCCGTAGGGCAAGGCCTGGCCTCAGGCCTCCTGCTGCCCCCGAGCGGGCTATAGTGCTGGGTTCTGGCCCTGGTCCACCCTGCAGCCAGCCTCCCCAGCAAGTCTGATGACTTCCACAGGCTCCCAGGGCTTTCAAACTGACCTACTGAGGTGGGCAGGGCGGGGAAGGGGTGGATCCCAGCAGCCCTGCCTGCCCGCGGCCACTGGGGCTACATCGAGGATGAAGAGGCTTTCCTCAAAGTTGTCTTCGGGCACCAGGGCAGGAGAGAGGCTGGGTCGCCTCCGATGGTTCCCACGGGGCAGCTTTTGTGCTTCCCACCCTGGGGCCTGACTCCTACCCTTTCCCCTCCCTGCGCGGGGCTCCAGGATGGCGCTCAGCTGAGAGCCCCTGGGGTGCTTCCAGTCCTGGGCTCTGACGAGAGAGAATGTGAGGTGGGCTGGAGGGGAAGTGGTCCAAGGCCCTGCCCGCTTCCCAAGCGTTGGCACAAGTGGGGCTTATGCCAGAGGCCCCTGAGAGTCAGAGGGCAGCCAGACCTGGGCGGGGCATCCAGAGAGGTCCCACAGCCCTGCGTCTCCAAGGGTGGGCAGGGGGCTGACCTGCACCTCTCTGGCACTGCTTGGGAAAAGAGGAGGCCCTTTCTTCATTTCAGCAGGCCCTTGGGCCAGGGTCCCTCTCACCCTGTGCATCCTGGTCCTGCCTGTGACCACAGGAACATTCGTGGAAGCCACTGCCCACTGGTGGCAGCCCCCGTGGCTGCCCCGACCCCTGGGGTAGGAATAACATTTCCCAGGCGGGTGGCCACATGTACGCGGTCCGGGCTCCACAGCGCCTGGGGGTGGGGCCGCACACATGCTGTTTGTTAGTGCGTCCTCCTGGCGCTTTGCTTTCTTACCAGGAGTGGAAGGGCACACACGGGGAGTGCAGCTTTGAAGCAGTTTGACTTTGGTGATTAATGGCAAGAAGGCCAAGCTGGGAGAGACAGTTTTGATTTATTGATGTTGCTTTGTGAGAACAAATTTATAGCCTGGGGAAGCATCTTCCAAGGGGAATATCGCATGGCTGGAAAGGTCACACGCCAGCTTTGATGTCGGGTGGCAGGAATGTGGGCAGGAGGCAGCGCAGCCAGCTGCTGTTTGTCAAACACACAGGCTACCTGCTGGCCAGGCCTTTCCCAGCACCTGCCTGTAGGACCCCGGGTGGCATGCACACTATTGTCCCAGGGAGGAGAGGCAGGGACTCCCCAGGTGCTGCCCCTTCCCACACCAGTGTCCCCACTGGACACTCCAAGGCCCGCAGTGCACTGCAGTCCTGCCCCTTCTGCACAGGCTGGAGACTCCCAGAGATCTTGTTTGAATCAACTCCAAATCCTTCAGGTCCTTCCCTGCCTGTTATCAGAGGCCGCTGGAAACACAAGGCCTGCTTCTGTGGACCAGGGGCTCCTCTGGGGGTGGCCTCAGCCACGGCTGAGATCCCTAGAAGTCCAGGAGCTGTGGGGGAGAGAAGCACTTAGGGCCAGCCAGCCGGGCACCCCCACTTGCGCCCCGACCCACGCTCACGCACCAGCTGCGGAAGCACCTTCTCCAGCTGGTCCACGTCCACACGGAGCGCGTCTTCTGCCTGGGCCTGCCGCACGCCGCGGACTGCTGCTTCTGCGGTGAGAAACGCGAGAGGTGGGGGATGCTGGGGGGATCTTAAACCCGAGCCCAGTGAGGGCCTCAGCCTGGGCCGGTGCCTTCCCCCCAAACACCCACGGGCAGCCCCCAGAACCAGGCCACAGCACCTGACAAACAGGCTCAGGAGACCCAAGTTTAAGCCCTTGTGGGAAACGGGAAAACACGTCTTGGTTTTCCCGCTGGAAAAACGCAAAATTCCGGATGCTGTGCCCGGAGGGAGCGTGGGCCCTGGGCTCACCCACAACGAAGACCTTCAGCAACTCCACCACGAGCTGCAGCGCGTCCCCGCTCACTGCAAGGCAGGGGAAGGTTATGCAGGACCCTCACCCACCGCTCTGGCTGGGTGCTCCAGACATAACCCCACCCTCCCGAGGCCTTGGCCCTGCAGAGTTGCAGGAAAGGGTCCCTGAGGACAGATACGGGGACCCACCTCCCGCCCGCACCCCCACCTGCACCTTTGGTCTTGTCATCCTTGAAGTGCAGGTGCAGCAGCCTGCTCACCAGCTCCTAGAGGGGAGGGGGGTGTCAGCACCAGGCCCCGCCCTCCCCCCTGCACCCCCCAGGGTGGTGACCATTCTGGTGACAGTGGCTGTGACTTCTGGCTGGAGACGCCCTCTGTGCTTGGGCCTCTCCCAGGGCAGGGGACAAGGGCCAGCCTAGTGCTTTGGGTGGCAGAAGCTGAAGCAGATGTGTGGGCAGCTCCACTAGGGGGCGCCAGGGCCCTGCGCAGGGTCTGTGCTGGGAGCCTCCCTACAGCGTGAGTGGTCCCAGACAAGGGAGCAGGCCCCGCTGCTGGGGCTCCAGGGAGAGTGGAGAAAGGCCTCGTCGAGTCCGGCCTAATCTTGCACTCCCATCCCCGGCAGAGGGCCATGGCTCTGCTCTCCCTGTGGGGAGGCAGGGAAGGCAGAGCCCGGGTTCGGTCTGGAGGCTGGAGGTGGCTGCTCTGCAGGTGGGCTGGCCTGAGGGAGTGCCACCAGTAGGGCCTTCCTTGTGCCAACTCTGTTCTGGGTGCTGGGTCAGCTCCGCCGGTCTTGCCCTGGTGCTCATAAGCCTGCAGGAGGTGCTGGTGTCCTGGGAGCGCAGAGCAGGGCTGCGCCAGCGTGGTCCGCAGGCTGGAGTGAGGGGTGGGCCAGACGCTGAGGGCCCAGGGCCTGATGAGCTCTCCGTGTCTCCATGGCAGGAAACTGGGAGTCCTCTCTAGGTTTTTGTGGAAAGCAGCACTGGCGTTGGAAAGGACCACTCTGGCTGCCATGCCCGGGGTCGGGGGAAGGGAGGGGGCTGCAGAGCCAGGGCCTTTCTGCCTTTCTGATGGACGGAGGACGGGGACAAGGGAGGAGTCTACGCCAAGACCCCAAAAGGACGGCACTGCTCTGAGGAGATGGGGGGCCGTGGGCAAGTGCATTTTGGAGCTAGGACACAGGAGATCAGTTTGGGATGCGTTGTGTGTGAACACAGGAGTGGCGGGTGGCAGCTGCAGTGGTGGCGGCCGAGACTCAGGAGGGCAGCCCTGGGTGGCTGGTGGAGCCACGAGACTCAGTGAGGCGGCCCAGGCCAGGCACCGGCCCACAGCGGCCGGGAAAGGAGCCAGCATGGAGAGTCCAGGACTGGGGGTGGGGGCAGTCGGCACCCAGGAGCCCAGAAACAGGCACTAAAAGGGCAGGTGGGTGAACTACCAGCCAGGCCACCAGCATCGGCCACAGGGAGGTCACAGCACCTCACCCAGAGCAGTCCAGCAGGTGACAAGCAGAGCATGGATGGGTGAAGCCCTAAGATGCAGGTGGTGAAGAATGTTCCCCAGCAGCGGGCAGCAGGGTCCAGCATCCCGGCTTGTCCAGCATCCCGGCTCGTCCTGAGCCCTTGCTGTTCCCTAGCCAGGGTCCCAGTCACCACCCGCATGAGCCCAGTGCCACCTGCTGGTCTTTCCAGCTGCTTACTGCCAGCAGTACCAGAAAGGCACCAGAAAAGGTAGAGAAGGCACTATCTCCCCACCTGCTCCGGGACCCCCAACACTGCTGCCCCAGGCCTTGGAAGGAAGACCACGCCAGAGAGTGGCGGATGCCAGGGCTGCCTCGACAATCCAAGGGGCTTCCCCGTACATTGGCAGTGGCCTCGGAAGGCAGGCCCAGCACTGGGGCGGTTGTGGGGGGTGCCTAGGACACAGCCAGCTTTGCCCCATGACGTGGGCGCCACGCCAGGGCTACAGGCCCCCCACTCCCCGTCATCCTCACGCTCATTCTCTGCAATGACCACAACTCCAGCTCTGGCCAGAGCCCTTAGGTCTCTAGTTGGCAGGTGGGCTTGATAGAACACATGACCTCCTGGGGTGTGTACCCAGTGCCCCGTCTCCGGCAGTGGCCTTTCGGCTACTTTAACCTGGTGTTCTCACAACCACCCAGTGAGGTGGCCCAAGCCTCAGTGACTTTCTCTTTCTGAATTCTGGCAAGAATCTTCAGCAACTCCACCACCAGAGCTCCCCACACCGACACCCCCCGCCCCCCACGCCTGCTGCCTTGGGTGATAAAGAAGGACCTGATGCAGGAGAAACAGAATTCTCCCTGCTTCTACAGGGCTGAAGTCCTCTCTCCAGGATGGGTTCACAAGGGCCTGAGACCCTCCCTTCCCAGGCCACAGAGGCCCACGAGGCCCTGCTGACATCGAGGAAGCTCGGTGCCCCAACCTTCAGGTAGAGCAGTAGAAAGGTTCAGAAACCACTCTGCCTGCACCGATGGGGTCCTCTGCACATGGTACCCCCAGAGAGCTCCACTTCCAGGAACAGGGAAGAGCAGGGCACGCCCTCCAGCCTGGGCGGATCCTGGCTCAGACGGCCTAGGTCTGACCCTAGCCCTGCTGAGTCACTTAACGCCCCCGTGCCTCAGTTTCTCCACTGGCAGGTGGGGTTAATCCATGTCAAGTGTGTGTAACGTGGAGCACCGAAGAAACCACGCGTTCCTAGCCCAGTGCTGGCGCCCACCGGGGAGCTAACAAAAGGGAAACCACTGTGCCTGGCGGCTGGGGTAGGTCCTGCCGGCTCCTCGGGCTGGACGATCTCACTGTCCCCGTCCTGGGGCCTGATCTCCCCTTAACAAAAGACCCCAGGCTCAGGGTGCAGGGCGGCGGCCCAGCTCCTCCTCTCTCTTCGCCGGCTTGGACTCTGCCGTGACGGCGCCCACCCCTGCCTGTTTCTGCAGACCCTCTCCACCTTCCCGCAGCCCCGGCTGCTCCACGCCGCCTCCTATCAGCTGCGAGACACCAGCCCAGGAGGGCGCGGGGCGCGCGGCCCGGCCGGAGATGGAGTCCGAGAACGGGCCCAACCTCAAAGGCACAGGGGGCGGCGCGGGGGCTGGCGTCTGGCCCTCACGGTGTCACGCGTGAGGTCGGGACGGAGCGTCCGCGTCTGCCTAGCCCCTGCCCGCCGGCCCTCACCTTCCGGAAGCCGGATCCAGCTCCAGCTCCCTCCATGACCGCAGCCTCCACGCGCGCCCACCGGAACCCCGCCCCGCGCCTCCAGCCAATGAGACCGGAGCGCGCCCCCGGAGCCCCGCCCCGCGCCCCTAGCCAATGAGTCCGAAGCGCCTGCTCTCGGAGCCCCGCCCCCACGTCTCAGCCAATGAGCCCGGAGCGCGCCCTCCAGCAGCCCCTCCCTCACGTCCCTCAGCCAATGAACCTGGAACGCGCCCTCCCGGGGCACCACCCTCACGACCCTCAGCCAATGAGCCCGGAGCATGCCCTCCCTGGGCCCCACCCTCATGCCCCTAGCCAATGAACCTGCAGCGCGCTGCCCCCTCTCAGCTTGCGGCCCGAAAGGCGCGCCAGTTCCTTTGTTCTCATTGGCCCGCACCAAGCGCTTCCTGCGCAGAGCCTGCTAGGAGTTGTAGTTCCAGCGGCCTCTCCCGGCGCGCCTTGTTCTTCCTGGATACTGAGGCCCCGACGCGGCTGTCGCGAGGGCGGGGGTCGGGGCTGCAGGCGGGGCAGGGTTGGGTGGGGGCGCGCGACGCACCTGCCTGCTTCCTGCACGGGTGGTCCCCAAGCACTGCGGGGCCCCAGCCCAAAGCGGACCTTGACTACCGCCCAGCCCCGCGCTCCCAGGACCTCCCGCCCGCGGAGCCCACTCGGATTGCTCTTCGCCCGGGTCGGCGGAGGCCGCGTCTCCTGTACCCGGCGCTGGGACTTCTCCGCACCGCGCGGCTCCCTTTCAGCAGCTGCGGGAGCATGCGGAGGAGGCCCTGCCGGCCCCGCGGGTCATGGAGGAGTTCCGGCGCTCCTACAGCCGCCTGTGCAGGGAGAGTGGGGCCGAGCCCCAGGAGGCTGTCCTGCAGCAGCTGCACCAGCTTCCCAGGGGCCGGCTGGACCTGGCCACGCAAAGCCTGACGGTGGAGACCTGCAGGGCCCTGGGCAAGCTGCTGCCGAGGGAGACGCTGTGCACGGAGCTGGTCCTGAGTGACTGCATGCTCAGCGAGGAAGGTGGGCAGGCGCGGCGGGGTGGATCCCTCTGCTCCTTAGCTGCCCACACCATTGCCTCGGCAGCCCGAGGTCGCTTCCTCTCCAGGCTCTCCAATTTCTGTGCCGTAGTTAAAGCAAGCAGGGGCGCCCCTTCCTGCACCTGGGAGTAGAGGGCAGTTCCTCTGTATGACGGAGGAGAGGCCTTAACATTCGCGGTCTTACCTGGTTCCCCGCCTGCTGAGCCGGCTTGGTGCCTGGCAGGGGCTGCAAGTGTTTCAAACATGACTTCACAACGAGACTCTTGGCCAGTGCCAACCCAGACCACCGGGACAGTTTTCCCTTCCTGGGTCTAGGGAGCTGCCCTGAAAAGGGGCCCACGGGGAGGGCCTTGGGGTCAGCAGGGGCAGAGAGTGACCGCCGGCCCCCCTTACACAGGGGCCACACTGCTGCTCCGAGGCCTGTGTGCCAACACCGTGCTGCGCTTTCTGGACTTAAAGGTGAGATACCTGCACTCTTGAGTGTCCGAGTGTGCCACCCAAGGGCAAGAGGAGAGGTGGAAGATGCCAGGTCTCGGGGGCCTGGGGTCTGGGCAGGTGGCTGGAAGCTGTCTGTGAGTCCCCAGGCCGTTCTCTGATGGCCTCCTGTGTGTGACCATCTCCAGAGCAAGAGTTCACATTGGCAAACAAGCCGGCCCTTGGAAGCCCCCTGAAGACAGGGAGCCCAGGAGCTGAGGAAGGCTGCAGGGTGCACCCCAGGCTTGTCCCCTGGCTGACCAAGGCCCTTGGGGCATGGGCGGGAATTCAGAGCCAGTCAGGGCACCAGAGTGACTACCGGCCTGTTTCTTTCCTAGGGCAACAACCTTCGGGCCGCAGGGGCCAAGGCTCTGGGAAAACTCCTCCAACAGAACAAGTCCATTCAGAGGTGGGTGGTGGTCCCGACCCCAGGCCCTGTCTCTGTGTGGTTGAGGATTGGCCCCAGAGCACATGCTTCTGCAGCCCAAGAGTTCCCCATTGCCAGGTGCCCATGTTTCACATACGTTGGCAGGGGTAGGCAGAGGCTCCGGCCCATCAGACCCCAAGCCCACACCCGTCCCCAAGCCCTGGACCCCACGGGCTAGGCAGTCCCCTAGGTGAACACTGGCTTCTGCCCCTCCTGCAGCCTCACGCTGGAGTGGAACAGCCTGGGCACGTGGGATGATGCCTTCGCCACCTTCTGCGGGGGCCTGGCGGCCAACGGCGCCCTGCAGCGGCTGGACCTCCGCAACAACCAGATCAGTCACAAGGGCGCGGAGGAACTGGCCCTAGCCCTGAAGGGCAACACCACCCTCCAGCAGCTGGGTGAGGCCTCCCAGGCGCCCTCAGGCTCCCTCATCCCTCTGAGGCTGCCTCTGCTCTGGGAAGTGAGGGACTAGGGGACTGGCCTGTGCTCCTGCTCTGTTGATGACCGCAAGGCAGTGCCTCCTAGGGAAGCACCCCGGCCAGGCCAGCTCCCCCTCTGCCAGGTGCATTCTGTCTGGTGACTACAAGGTTTCCTTCCAGACCTGCGCTGGAATAACGTTGGCCTCCTGGGGGGCCGGGCCCTCATGAACTGTCTCCCCAGCAATAGAACCCTGTGGAGACTGGACCTGGCTGGGAACAACATCCCTGGAGATGTCCTCAGAGCCGTGGGTACGGTGCAGGGCTGTGTGGAGCGACGCGTGAGCCTTTGACAGAGGCCTCTCCACCGAGGGTGGGGTGCCGGGCTCAGGATGGGAACTGATGAGGAGAGCAGCCTGAGAGCCCAGGGGAAGCAGGAAGGAGCGGAGGGGTCGTGGGGCACCTGTTTGGCACTTGAATGGCGTTCACCACACATGGGCACTGTCCGAGGCGCCCTGTGTACTTGCTGAGTTCTCAGGACCTGTGCAGTGGAGGGGTGCCCGTTTCACAGCTGGGGAAGCTGAGGCCGTGTGGCTCACAGCCCTGGCCTTGGTGGCTTTGCTGATGCTTCGGGTGGCCAGGCCTTGGCCTTGGCCAGGAAGGCTCCCTGGTCACCCTGAGTTTGTGGCCCTGCATGTGAGTCAGGTGAGGTGGGGCCCCCTGGCTTGTGCTGGCCTCCACACATTCCCTCCCACCAACAACCCCGAATCCTTGCAGCTGATGTCTCAGCCTTAGGCCCCAGTGCCCCAGACCCAGCTGGGGACTTTGCCAGGCCCCCCATACTCCCTAATCCGTGCACAGCGGCAGCCTCTTCCAGCCCCTGTGCTGAGGGCTCACCCCTCCTGCTGGTTCTGCCTGGCCTCTGACTCCAGCTGCACCGTCCCTGGCTTCGCCTCGGCACTGCCCTGGTTGTTGTCATCCCTCCTGACCTCTGCCCCCTCGCCACATGCTACCCAGATCTTTCCAGAACATGAGCTGGGCACAGCATTTGCCTCAGCATTGTGCAGTGCCCCTTGACCTTTGGGATGGTGGCCAGATGCCCCAGGATGGCCCTTGCCTTTTGCGGTGGAGCAGCTCCCACCACCTCTGCCCCACATGTGCACGCGCTCCCCAACACCAGGCGGCTCCTGCTCACAGCCCGAACCCCACGAAGCACTTCCACCCCCCATGCACTGAGGGGGCACCCCTGACTTGCCGGGTGAGATGCCGCCCCACATGGCATAGATTCCCAAGCAGCCAGCCGCTGGGTGCAGGGCTGGTGGCCACCAGCTACTCCTGAGGCTAAGCGGCGCCGGGGTGACACAGCTCCTTTGTGTGTGTGTGTGTGTGTGTGTGTGTGTGTGTGTGTGTGTGTGAGAGACTGAGTTTCACTCAGTCACCCAGGCTGGAGTGCAGTGGCGCAATCTCGGCTCACTGCAACCTCCACCTCCCGGATTCAAGCGATTTTCCTGCCTCAGCCTCCCGAGTACCTGGGATTACAGGTGTGCGCTACCATGCCCAGCTACTTTTTTGTATTTTTAGTACAGATGGGGTTTCACCATGTTGGCCAGGCTGGTCTCGAACCCCTGACCTCAGGTGATCCACCCACCTCGACCTCCCAAAGTGCTGGGATTCCAGGCATGAGCCCCTGTGCCCAGCTGACACAGCTCCTTCTGCAGAGCAAGCCATGGGCCACAGCCAGGACCGACTCACCACTTTCCAGGAGAACCAAGCCCGCACTCACGTCCTCAGCAAGGAGGTCCAGCACCTCCGGGAGGAGAAGTCCAAGCAGGTTAGGATGGCGCCTTCACTGACCTTGGAGCTGCTTATGGCTGGAGGGCCTGGCCACGTCCTTCCTCCCTCAGCCCCGTGGTCTGCCCACCTTCCCTTCCTCGGGGCCCTGGAGCCTCTCTGAGTGGCTGGTACCAGGAAGGAGGGGCGGCCTCCTGGTCTGATCTCCTGCAGGTGGACTTCCTTGGGGAGCTGGCATCTGAGCCCTGAGGCCTCGCTCTGCAGGGGCCACCCTTCCTGTGAAGGAGACAGGGCACCGTGGGTGGAACCCTCCGCTGCCTTGCCGCATTGGTGGGCGCTGGCTCTCCTTCCCCCTGAGAAGGTCAGGTGGACAGGCTGCAGGTGCCCTGACAGGGCTGCGGCTGTCTCTGTCCCCAGTTCCTGGACTTGATGGAGACTATTGATAAGCAGCGAGAAGAGATGGCCAAGAGCAGCAGGTGAGCGGGCCCAGGGCAGGGGCAGGGTGAGGCTTCAGGGATCAGGTCCTGGCTCAGACTCAGATGGGACCAACCTGAGCCCACGAGTGAGGCCACGAGGAGGTGGCTGGAGGCTCAGTGCCCAGGCGACCGTAGATGCTTAAGGAACAGCAGCAGCTACCGAGGCCAGAGGGGTATGGGAGCGCTCTGGGGTTTGGGTTACTCTCTGCACCCTCCTCTCTGCCCACAGGGCGTCGGCAGCCCGTGTAGGGCAGCTTCAGGAAGCCCTGAATGAGAGGCACTCCATCATCAACGCTCTCAAGGCCAAGTAAGTGGGGGGTGGCCTCAGGATACTTCAGAGACGTGCCCACAGGGCAGAGGAAGGTGGTGTGAACCTGTGTGCAAGTCCTGTTTGCAAAGCAGAGGTGGGAAATGGTGAGGCTGGGGCAGTAACCCAGAAGCCTTCCTGGAGGAGGCGGGTGCTGGCTGGGGTTGACTAGGTGCCCAGCAACAGTGAAAGAAGCGAGGCCTTTGTAAGGTAAGTGAAACTCCAACCGGGGCGGGGGTGCTGCCCTTCCTTTCTGCAGGCTGCAGATGACAGAGGCTGCCCTGGCTCTGTCGGAGCAGAAGGCCCAGGACCTGGGGGAGCTCCTGGCCACAGCGGAGCAGGAGCAGCTGAGCCTGTCACAGAGGCAGGCCAAGGAGCTCAAGCTGGAGCAGCAGGTGGGTGGGCAGGGCTTGAGAAGGGTGGGCCAAGGTGTGTGTGGCGGCTTTGTGACCCTCACTACCCATACCCCGTTCCCCTCCCAGGAAGCTGCAGAGCGGGAGTCTAAACTCCTCAGAGACTTGTCTGCTGCCAATGAAAAGAACCTGCTTCTGCAAAACCAGGTAGCTGTGATGGATGGAGCCAGGGAGCCCAGGGTGGGCGCGGCAGGGCTGGGCTACAGCTTCCCTCCCTGGTGCCGGCTTTCAGGTAGACGAGTTGGAGCGGAAGTTCAGGTGTCAGCAGGAGCAGCTGTTCCAGACCAGGCAGGAGATGACCAGCATGTCAGCTGAGCTGAAGATGCGGGCCATCCAGGCCGAGGGTGGGCACGGGCAGGCCTGCTGTGGAGGGGCCTGGGGATGGGCACCGGGGGACGGGGCCCCCCAGGGGATGCTCACGCATGCTCTGCCCGCCCTGGGCTTCCAGAGCGCCTGGACATGGAGAAGAGAAGATGCAGACAGAGCCTGGAGGACTCAGAAAGCCTGCGCATCAAGGAGGTACCCTCTTTGTTGGCCTCTAACGCGCCTCAGTCTCTGGTCTTGATGTCACGCAGGTGTCCCCAAAGCACACACCTGGTGGGAGCTTCCCTTGCCAACCTTGGGTCACTGGGTGGCCGTATTTTGCCAGCCTGATCGGATGTCAGACCCAGAACCTCCTATTGGGGGCGGCGGGGGGACCCCGGTGATGTCTGAGCCATAGTACAGGCTGCCGTTGAAGAGACACCAAGGCCCACTTGTTCAGGGTGTGCATGCTGCGGTAGTTTCCTGCTAGGCCATCTGAGGCAGTGCTTTCTCAGAATGAACAAGGTTCTCAAGAGACACCTGCCTTCCAGGGTGGGGAGTCCGTGAGGGGAAGGTAGGGAGGCCCCGCTCTCCACTCTGGCCCCACAATCCCTGCCCCTGAGCAGGTGGAGCATATGACCCGTCACCTGGAGGAGAGTGAGAAGGCCATGCAGGAGCGGGTGCAGAGGCTGGAGGCGGCGCGGCTGTCCCTGGAGGAGGTGAGTGCCCGCCAGGCAGGGCCAAGCTCTGCCTTAGCCCTGGGCTGAACAAGGCAGGGGCCCCTGGTGTTCGCCGCCTCAGGACCAGAGACCTCTTCCTGTTCCCAGAGGCTCATAGGCCCCACCTTGGGGATCCACCCACTGGTGTGCCCAAGAAGCTAGAGGGACTTAGGTGGCATTCGGGCTTCCTTGGCCTTAGGAACCTTGCCCAGCGAGCTAGGTGGCAGAGCAGCTGCGTGGCCCTCAGGAGGCTGGCAGAGAGGAGCCCCCCTGGCTGGGGTTGGCTGGATGGGCCAGAGAGAGAAGGGCCCTGGGCCAGGGACAGGAGAACAGGCTAGCAGGTGGCCGTCTGTGCAGGAGCTGAGCCGAGTGAAAGCAGCGGCACTCAGCGAGCGTGGACAGGCTGAGGAGGAGCTGATCAAGGCCAAGAGCCAGGCCCGCCTGGAGGAGGTGAGCCACACATGTCCGCCACCCTCCAGGGGAGCCAGGCTGCCCGGCATTGCGGCCCGCATGCAGACTCCAGAGCTTCGGTCTGAGTGGGGAGGCGGGAGTGTGGTGTTGAGGTCAGGTGAGCACACCCTGGACACTGTTGGGTCCGCTTCAGCCTTGGATCAGGGCCTGAGACGGTGGAGAGGTTTGGCCCATCTCTGCGGCCTGTGACTACACGCATGGATGGATGGGAGGGGTGGTGTGACCGAAGAGGGAGGAGGAGAGCCCAGAGGGCATCTGGAGGAGGTGGCTGCCAGGGGAGCGGGTTCAGAGTCATAGTAAATAGAGCAGCCAGTCCTGCAGAGAGGTGGGGTCGTGCCCGTGCAGACATTCCCTCAGGTGAGCTCAGGCTGAGCCCCTCATGCTTCATGGCGGCCCCTGTGCTCACAGCAACAGCGCCTGGCTCACCTGGAGGACAAGCTGAGACTGCTGGCGCAGGCACGGGACGAGGCGCAGGGCGCTTGCCTACAGCAGAAGCAGGTGGTGGCCGAGGCCCAGACCCGGGTCAGCCAGCTGGGCCTGCAAGTTGAGGGCCTGCGGCGGCGCCTGGAAGAGCTGCAGCAGGTAGCCGGGGCTCCGGTGGGGGTCCCCGGGCGTGCTAGCCCCCAACCCTCGCCTCACTCCCCAGCCTTCGTGCCTGGCAGGAGCTGAGCCTCAAGGACCAGGAAAGGGTGGCCGAGGTGAGCAGGGTGCGCGTGGAGCTGCAGGAGCAGAACGGCCGGCTGCAGGCGGAGCTGGCGGCTCAGGAGGCGCTGAGGGAGAAGGCGGCGGCCCTGGAACGCCAGCTGAAAGGTGAGCCAGACCCTTGTCCTCCCGCCGCCCACTGGTGGGACGTAAGGCCAGCCAGAGAGCGGGGCTGGCCAGGTCTCCCGTGCTGAGGCCGTGCCACGGGGCGCTGGGGCTGCGTCGGCTCACTGCGCTCCTTGCCCTGCAGTGATGGCGAGCGACCACCGAGAGGCGCTGCTGGACAGGGAGAGCGAGAACGCGTCTCTCCGGGAGAAGCTGCGGCTCCGGGAGGCGGAGATCGCCCGCATCCGGGACGAGGAGGCCCAGAGGGCGAGCTTCCTGCAGAACGCCGTCCTGGCTTACGTGCAGGCGTCCCCCGTGAGGACCCTGAGCCCCCCAAAGTGAGACAGGCCGGGAGGACCCGGGCGCAGTAGGAGTGCATCGGGCGGCGCCCGAGATGGACCAGGGGCTGCGTCCCGCCCGCGCCGCCTCTTTGAGACCCGGGTCGTCTGTTCCACGCGGCGGTTGCGGCGACTGTTGGTGGTGTCGCGGCTGCGGGGGAACCCCGTGGGAGGCGCCTGGGAAGGGCTCCCTACCGGCCCCTTCTTCCCGGTCGACGCCACGTGGGAGCACACCGGGAAGGGGTCCCGCGGGCGCGTCTCCCCCTCGCCTTTTGCGATGTCACCGTGAACGCTGCGGCCGCCTGCGCGCGGCGGGGTTTGGAAATACAGCGCGTTTGTACTTTGTGATACATTCTGGCCCCGCCTCTCCCTCCAAACGCGCGACCGTCCGTGCCTCTCTCCAAACGCGCGGCCCTCTGCCCCCAGCCCTGCAGGGAGGGCCTGCCGGGGTGCGGCTGTTCGCCCCTCCTCGCCGCTGCCTTGAAGGGACGGGAGGGCCGCGGGGGCTGTCCGTCTGGGGGTTCGGGCGGCTGCAGACCCCGGAGTTCCCAGCTGGCTCCCGGCGGCAGGGGGCGGATCCCCGAGAAAGCGCAGCGCGCGGAGCCCTCCCCGCCGGGTCCAGGTCGCTGGGCTCTCCGGCCTGCGCTGCGCCCCGAGGGACCCGCAGGAGACCCCCGGGCCGGGGTCGCGCTGGAGGCGGGGGCGCCGCAGCTTGCTCAGCTCTGCCCGGGTTCGGGCGGCCCCGCCCCCGCCCCCCGCCCCCCGCCGGCCGCGCTCGGCTGTCTCCGCGCCCGGCGCTCGGCGGCGCTCGGCTGTCTCCGGCCGATCGCTCGGCGCTCGGGTCCGCGGCCGCTGCGGCGCCGGGCATTTCTCCGCAGCTCGGCTCGCGGCCGCGCCCGCCGCCGCCCGGCCCGCGCCCATGCAGGCCATCAAGTGCGTGGTGGTCGGCGACGGGTGAGTGCGCGGCCCGGAGGCCGCTTGGCTGGGCTGGGCGGGAGGGGGGCTCGGGGGCTCGGGGCGCAGCCGGGGCGGGGCGGGGGTGGTGCCCGGGTCCTCGCGCGGCGGCCCCGCCGTACCCCGCCCGAGCCGCGTGCGCCCCGGGGTCGAGGAGGGCGGGGTGGGGCGGGGCGGGGTCCGCGAGCCTCCAGCTCGGGCCCACCTGATGCTGCCCGGCTCCCGCTTGGGCTGGCTGCGGGCGAGGCGGGGCCGCCGCCCTGTCCTCCCAGTGGGTGGGGCCAGGCCTCTCACCTGGGCTGAACCCTCAGCCGGCCCCACTCTCTCCTGCCGCCACCCTCGGAGTCGGGGCCTCTGCCTGGGGCCCCAGTGTGGGGCGCCCTGCGCCCTTATTCACCACCCCAGCCCCCGGAGCCCGGCCTGCCCAGGTCGTCCTCCAGCCTTAGGTCGCCACGGATCTGGTGGGCTGGGTCCCCCTCTCGACCCCAGACGTCCCTAACTCGCCTCTGGCTCCGGGAGAGGGGGCTGCCCTTGCTGGGCAGAGGGTCCGAGGCCGGGCCCGGGAGCCACGTGGCTTGCCCTGTCCGCAGCGCCGTGGGGAAGACATGCTTGCTGATCAGCTACACGACCAACGCCTTCCCCGGAGAGTACATCCCCACCGTGTGAGTGTGGGGGCTTCCCGGGAGAGCACAGGCCCTCCGTGTGAGTGTGGCATGGGGGGGACACGGGCAGGGTCTCCTCTGGGCTTCCACGTCGGCTCAGGTGGCCCTGTCTCTGGGCTTCCCGGCTGGAGCCGAGGTGCTGGCCAGAGTTCTAGTTCTGTGCAGACTTGTGAACCCCAAGACACAGGCCAGCAGGGCTGGGGGTTTCTGGGACCCCTCCCAAGCCCTGACTGCCCTCACTGCTCTGCAGTTTTGACAACTACTCTGCCAACGTGATGGTGGACGGGAAACCAGTCAACTTGGGGCTGTGGGACACAGCGGGTCAGGAGGACTACGATCGGCTGCGGCCACTCTCCTACCCCCAAACTGTACGTGACAATGGGGCCAGCCCCGGGAGCTGGGTGGGTCCCTGAGGTCCGGACGAGGGAGGGAGCAGGGCCCTGGGGAGCCCCTGACCACTCCACCAGGTCCCACCTTTTTCCCAAGGACGTCTTTCTGATCTGCTTCTCCCTGGTGAGCCCGGCCTCCTTCGAGAACGTTCGTGCCAAGGTAGGGCAAGGCTGGGGGCCCCTGTGGGGAGAGGGCTAGCCCCAGTACCTGCCCCGACAAGTTGTCCTTTAGAGGCAATTGTGATACGGTTCTGCCTGGGGTAGGCGCATGGAGTGGGATCTGAAGATGACCATGGGGGCTGATGGGGTGCCGTGGTGGTGGTCACAGCTCTCAGAACGGAGGGGTTCTCTGGCTGCTGGGGATGGGCCTTGACTAGGAGGCCCTGGGAGGTCTCCAGGTTCCCTGGCTGCGTGTTTGTTCCTGGTATCTCCCCACCAAATCCGCCCCTGGTCACCCCTTGAAGGAAGAAGAGCCAAGTGTAGCTCTGGAACAGTGGGGAAAGTCCCTGAGGGCCGTGACTTGCTCAGGTGGGGCTGGGGTAGCCGACTCCAGGCCTAGGGATCAGAGCGTCTGTCCCTGCAGTGGTACCCGGAGGTGCGGCACCACTGCCCCCACACGCCCATCCTCCTGGTGGGCACCAAGCTGGACCTCCGCGACGACAAGGACACCATTGAGCGGCTGCGGGACAAGAAGCTGGCGCCCATCACCTACCCACAGGGCCTGGCCATGGCCCGGGAGATCGGTGGGTAGGCGCTGGCGGCCTGCAGGGGAGGGGCGGGGAGGCGCAGTAAGGGCCTCCCTGTACCCCACCCTCACTGTCTCCCCTCCTCACTGCCGCTAGGCTCTGTGAAATACCTGGAGTGCTCAGCCCTGACCCAGCGGGGCCTGAAGACAGTGTTTGACGAGGCAATCCGCGCGGTGCTCTGCCCGCCCCCAGTGAAGAAGCCGGGGAAGAAGTGCACCGTCTTCTAGAGCCCTGGCCCACCCGAGCCTGAGGGCTGGCAGGGAGCAGCCCTGGACGTGTCCGCTGTTGTGTTGAGGCGTGTGGTGTCCCTGAGTCAGCTGTGGGGAGCGGTGGGGGTGGGCAGGGGGGAAGCATGGGGATGAGGCTGGGTGGCAGGATCCTGTCCTCTCTGCCGCCTCATTCTGGGGTGTGGCTCCAGCCTTCCCTGGCCCCCGCCGGAGGCCGGGAGGGAGCAGGGTCTCCCTCAGGGCTGCAGGGGCAGGTGCAGGGAAGCCCCAGGATGGGCTTCCCTGGAGGGGGAGGGTGGGGGGGAGTTCTGTTCCTTGTGCCTCGAGGTGGGGCAGCCCCTTCTTATTTTATACAATAAACATTCTCCACCTACACCTCTTGCCTCTCACTACCTGCCCTTCTGCCCTGGGGCGGTTTGCTCCTAATTCCCCCACGTGATGGTGCAGAGTGGGTCCATCACACCCCAGCCGCTCCTCGCCCCAGCTGCACTTCAGAGCTGAGTTCCCAAAGGCAGCACCAAGCTTCCTCCACCCTACCCCAGGGGAAGAGGGGCCTGCTGAGCTGCTCAGCCCCCAAAGGAGCAGACCCAGATCAAAGCAATAGCTAGTGCATTGAGCCCTAGGGATGATTACTTGGCTGTGTACAAGGCCTCCCTCAGGCTGATTTGCGCCTCTGGGAGGGCACATGTCGGGGAGGGGCGGGGAGAGGCGGGCCGGTTCTCAGGCAGCGCCTGTTGTGCTGACCGGGACGGTCTGAAAAGAGGCTGAAGCAGGTCAGGCCTCTCTGAGCCTCATGGGAGCCAAGGCAGCCTCCCCCCATCCCTCAGCTCCTCTGGCTGGCACTGGGAGTAAGGGCAATCCAGGCAGAGGGGCAGGGTGGAGGAGGGCGCGGGGGTTGGGGTGTGGTGTGGAGAGTGAAGAGAGCAGTGACCCAGCACAGTCCGCTGACGCTGAAGCCAGAAACAGTGGGCCCGGAGCCATGGTCCCGGGACTGGAGTCACTCGGGATTGGAGGGTGCCATCAGGTCCCGGGATTGGAGTCACTCGGGATTGGAGGGTGCCATGAGGTTCTGGGATTGGAGTCACTCGGGATTGGAGGGTGCCATGAGGGCCACTGTCTGCTTCCGCCTTGTGCTGTGTGGGGGCAGCTCCTACTGGCTCAGGAAAGCCGACTGCTGAATTCTCAACAATTTTGCTAGCCAGTTGTTAACGATCATTAACAATTAAATTATAGAAGCTTATAATTTGTGTTATTAAAAGCAAAATCAGCAAACGTCACTTCCTAGTTATTTCTGCATACACGACTGTTTTCTCTGCCCCTCGGTTATGTACATCTGTGGGACCTATGGACACAAACACCACGTAACAGGGTGCTGAGGGCATCTTCTCCAGCTCCACGTTAAATGACATCTAACTGGTAGCTTGAAATCAGCTGTGGTGGGAGGAGGCTTGACTTACGGTTACTTGTCTAGACTTCAGATGATAAAATGCGGATTAGACTTCAGGGTGCTGTGTCTGTGCTCATGACATCGTGAATAGCACAAGTTGAGGAAAGGCTCTTCTAGTTTCTGAAAACCATCATCTGATTCAACAAAGTGGCTCAGATCACCAACAAAGTGGAGAAGCTTGATGTCCTCCTTGTTTCCCTTTTGTCTTACTCATTAGCTTGAAGGAAGAGGAGCCAACTGTGCACTCACAGAGGGGGTGATCAACACTTACATGCACACACCGTCTCACCCCAGAGGTTCTGGACAGGCCTGAAGGCCAACCTTGCTGAAATTCACCACCCTCTTTGGGAGCTGACCTTTCACCACCTCCCATCTCCCTGACAGAGAACTGGCCAGGCCTGAAAACCTCAGGAGTGGGAGCCACGCTCCCCCTTGGATTGGAATGTGAATGTCATGGGTCTCTGCCCGCATTCCACACCTGGCCCCAAGCCCCCAGCTACCTGCTGGCAGCCTAGGAATAGCACATAGTCTGGGCAGCAGAATCAGGTTTATTGGAGGGATTGGGGGTAGGATGAGCACGGCATGGGGTTTGAGGTGTGTGGAGGGAGCTCAGCAGGCCCAGAAGCCCCCTTCCACCGGCAAAGTGGAGCCCGTGGTCATGCCACTTCGGTCACTCAGCAGAAAGAGGATGGCGTCCACCACGTGCTCTACCTCTGTGGGCAGGGCGGGCGTCAGGGGCATAGAGGAAGGAGGCTGCCGCCCATCTTTCCCTCCCACCCCTACCCAGGGCACGCACAGGGACTGCTGGCACCACGCTGGCTGGGCTCCCACCTGACTCACCAGCAAACTTGCCAAGTGGGATTCGGTCCAGCATAGTCTTGGCCTTGTGGGGGTCACTCCAGGCGGCCTGGCCCATGGGCGTCATCACCACTGTGGGGTTTACTGCATTCACTCGGATCTACACCGGGACAGCTGGGGTCAGCAGGGCAAGTGGGGTGCCCTAGGTTGGGGGAGGTACCCCAGCCCTGCTCACCTTGTGGGGCCCGAGCTCTAGGGCCATCACCTTGGTCAGCATGTCCAGGGCACCCTTGGTGGAGCCTATGAAGAGGAACCGAAGCTGGCTGGAGCTGGGGCCGGTGATGAGGGCGAGGCTGTGGCGGGGGTGGGGCTGAGGGCGCAGCTGGGGCACTCACAGTAGACGCTATGGTTAGTTACTGCCCGCTGGGAGCCCTGGCTGGAGACATTCACGATGGCCCCTGGGACTCCCCGGGCTATTAAGCCCCTGGCCACAATCTGGAATTGCAGCGAGACCGTGAGGCAGAGCTGGCATCACTCACGAGAATTCCCGTCCAGCCCACAGGGCAGCTCACCTGTGACACCTGGATGACCGCACGCAGGTTCACCTCAAAGGATCTAGAGGCCGAGGGACAGACCCTGGTCAGAGATCAGGGCTGCTGCGTCCTCCAGGACAGCCCCTCCCTGAGGTTCCTCCGCCCTCACAGGCTCACCTGTCAAAGGCCTCCTTGGTGACCTCCAGGAAGGGCTGCAGCAGGGCGACAGCGGCGTTGTTCACCAGCAGGTCCACGGGGCCCACGCTGCCCAGCGCCCGCTCGGTGGCCTCCCAGTCACCCAGGTCCACGCACACGGGTTCTATCCCCGGGCACTGTGTGTATCAGGGGGCAGTTACCAGAGGCTCCGTGCCCAGCAAGCGGCACAGCTGGGGACTGGGGCAGGTGACCTTTCAGCCGGACAAGTACAGGAGTTAGGAGTTCCGAAGGTGTCGGGACTGTGGGGCCAGCAGCCGGGCGCTACCTCCGGCCGGTTCACTTCCTCCCTGCGCCCGAGCGACTCCTGCCCGGGGTCTGCTTCGCAGCCATTTCGGCCTCTTTCTGAGCCGGGGGGGCCCCGACGGCTCTGCCGACCACCCGGCCGCCCACGCAGGCCACCAGCCCCGAGAGAGGGTGCGAGGGCGCCCAGGCCGCGGTGAGAAGCGCAGCGCCCGCGAGGGGCGGCGGAGTCGCGCACAGAGGTACCGCCCCCGCTCGCTGGCGCCCCCTCCCGGCTCGCCGCCTCGCAGCGCTGGGACCCGGCGGGGCCTACCTCGCGGACAAGGCTGTCAAGATCCGCCTGAGTCCGACTCACAGCCACCACCCGCGCGCCCGTCGCGTGCAGCGCCTGGACCGTGCCGCGCCCTATACCTGCCGGGAGCGGGCTCAGTGAGGGCGTCCCCTGCCCGCCTCTGCCCGCCGCCGGCCTTTGCCCACCTTTCCCCGCCGCCCACCTTTGCCTGCCCCGGTGACCAGCACCCGGCGGCCCGCGAGGCCCAGCTCCATGTCGGCACAGTCTCCGCCCTCCGCACTGGGGCTGCGGAACTTGAAGCTCCGGCCACGGTGGGCGGGGCGCGGCGGGGCCAATGGCAGGGCGGCCTTCAGATAGGCGGCGGGGACATTCAAATAGCTGCTCCCCGCTGCAGTGATTGGCCGAAAGGAGTGGGCGCGCCGGGGCGGGGCGGGGTCTCCGCTGCCTCAGGGACGGGTCTTTTGAAGTGCCTGGTGTGACCCATCCTCCGTGCTTGAAATCGATTTAGTGGATCCTGGCTAGCATATTTTTCCCTGCCAAGATTATTGCAAAAAGACGATGTGGTGGTTAATATCAGAAAAAATGTGTGGTTAATATCAGGAAGAACACGTGAAATGGAGAATTTCAGGTCTAACATTTCTTGTTTTGTTTCTGAAAACATCGGCATGTCCTAACAAGTGTCGCCTGTGCCCATCATCTCTCAGGCTTCGGAGCAGGACACCGCCGGCTCACTTTAAAACCAAGGGAAAGAATTTGGACAACCAAGTACGTCTGGAGAAGACACCAATGTCAGCAGAGCTCCGCTTTCATCTGTGGGCGAAGGATTACCTAGGTGCCAAGGCAAGAGACTGAAGACACAAACTGTTTCAGTATAACAAAGAAAATAGGCCGGGCGCGGTGGCTCACGCCTGTAATCCCAGCACTTTGGGAGGCCGAGGCGGGTGGATCATGAGGTCAGGAGATCAAGACCATCCTGGCTAACACGGTGAAACCCCATCTCTACTAAAAATACAAAAAATTAGCCGGGCGCGGTGGCGGGCACCTGTAGTCCCAGCTACTCAGGAGGCTGACGCAGGAGAATGGCGCGAAACCAGGAGGCGGAGCTTGCAGTGAGCCGAGATTGCGCCACTGCACTCCAGCCTGGGCGACAGAGCGAGACTCCATCTTAAAAAAAAAAAAAAAAGAAAACAGTTAAAATAAAAATAGTCATAATACAAATTAGATATAAAAATGATCATGGATAATTATCAATCATTAGTATAAACATTATTAATCATTAGCTTTTAATATTACTCTTTGTTGCATTACTAATATAACCTAGGGACATTGTGAGAAGTGACCTAGAAGGCAAGAGGTGAGCCCTCTGTCACTCCCGCATAAGGGCTGCTTGAGGGCTCCTTGGTCAAGCAGTAATGCCGTTGTCTGGGAAGCCACCCGTTACTTAGCAGACCGCGAAGGGGAGTCTCCTTTCCTTGGAGGAGTCAGGGAACACTCTGCTCCACCAGCTTCCTGTGGGAGGCTGGATGTTATCCAGGCCTGCCCGCAGTCATCCGGAGGCCTAACCCCCTCCCTGTGGTGCTATGATTTAATGGTTACATTTCTTGTCCACTTCCATGTTCCTCCCGTACTCCTGGTTCCTCTTTGAAGTTCGTAGTAGATAGCAGTAGAAGAAATAGCGAAAGTCTTAAAGTCTTTGATCTTTCTTATAAGTACATAGAAGAAAGCGCTGATGTATGCTGTCTTCTCCCTCTGTTTCAGCTACCTAAAAGGGAAGAGCCCCCTGTCCTATGATCACGTGACTTGCTTCACCTTGTCAATCACTTGGAAGATTCACCCTCCTTACCCTGCCCTCCTTGTCTTGTATGCAATAAATATCAGTGCACCCAGCCATTCGGGGCCACTACTGGTCTCCGTGTCTTGATGGTAGTGGTCCCCCGGGCCCAGCTGTTCTCTCTTTATCTCTTTGTCTTGTGTCTTTATTTCTCACAATCTCGTGTCTCCGCACACGGGGAGAAGACCCGCTAAGCCCCATAGGGCTGTACCCTACATTCATCTGAAAGGGACTTGAACCCCAGGTCACCTTGGACAGCCAGCATCCGGCCAGGGGCACCTTTTAGAAGTTGAATAGGATAGGAAGGGATTGGGGTCATGGAAGTACATGGTGGTCCAGCAAAGACCAGCATTGCTTCCCGAGGCTTTGGGGTCAGTTACAGATGCGTGTGTGTGTGCACCCACACACTGGGCCTCCATGTAAAAGCTACTTTGTTCTGTGGGTCATGGTAGGAAAGTCTAGAACTACTGCCCTTCTGTGGCCAGGAGTGACCTTCTGTGGCCAGGAGTATGGAATTGGTGACTGTAGGGCCTTTGGATCATCTGGGGCTTTGGGCCCACAGAGGTGGACAGGCCGGAGGCAAGGGTGGCCAGCAGGAGGCAAGGTCCTGGTTTGTTCTGGAGGACAGCCAAGTGCATTGTCCACATCAGACCTGGCACTGCGGCCAGTCCAACCCCCCCTTGGCCGCCCTGTAAACTCTGCTTTCTGCCCCTACCCTTGGATCCTGCTTTCTGCCTGCCAGCAGCCAAGGAAAGGACACCCCTCAACCTGTCCTTCCTGGAAGGCCCATCTGCTTAGACTCCTCCAGCGGCCTGTCCGTGCCCCCAGGAGAGTGGACCAGGCCTCACTGGTCCTATTATCCGTGGCTCAAGCCCTGCTCCTTGTGAGTCCTGCTGGCTGGTCAGAAGCACCCTCAGCATCCCCTACCCCCACCCTGTGCCCTGTGCCCTCCCAACCACTGCCTGGAGGGCCCGATCCTGGCCCCTAGCCCTCTGCCCTCTTGCCCAGCTTTGGAAGATTCCCAAGGTCTGGGTAAAGTTACCAGTATCCAGATTCCTTCTCGAGCTTGAACCAACATTACACTTTTCCTAGAGTCAAAACGGGAGTTAACACAAGTATAGAAATGACAATTAATACATTGGATAGTTTGATTGTTCGTCCAAATTTTGATATTCCCCACTAACAGCATATAAGGAAGCTTAACACAACTCTGTATAGGAATAGTCACGTTGGAGGTGAACAAAGCAGAATGTCTGAATCTACACTGATACTGAGGGAGAGGAGCAGTGGTGGCCACGCCTGATATTATCCGCTGTAAAAAAGCAATTTGAAGGGCCAGGCGCGGTGGCTCACACCTGTAATCCCAGCACTTTGGGAGGCCGAGGCGGGCGGATCACAAGGTCAAGAGATCAAGACCATCCTGGCTAACACGGTGAAACCCCATCTCTACTAAAGGTACAAAAAATTAGCCCGGCGTGGTGGCGGGCGCCTGTAGTCCCAGCTACTTGGGAGGCTGAGGCAGGAGAATGGCGTGAACCCGGGAGACGGAGCTTGCAGTGAGCCGAGATCGCACCACTGCACTCCAGCCTGGGCGACAGAGCGAGACTCCGTCTCAAAAAAAAAAAAAGCAATTTGAGGTGCCCGGAGATGCTGAAGAGGTAGAGTGGCATACCTGGGTTGAGAAAAATTATCGTAATGCCACTTGGAGTCCCATAAAAGAGGACTGGCATCAAAAAGAGGAAAAGGGTTCAAAGGGGATTTATCATGGGGTTCAGAATCACGGACGCGAGGGGCGGTGGCAGGGACAACAGACAGAAAAGTTTCCCCTTCCCATACTCGCAGTCTGGACGTGGCAAGAGCCAATTTCCAAAGTTCTGGGTGTTCTGAGCTCAGAATGGGGAGTATCACACGAGCCCTCGGGGGATAATGTCCTTATTTTCCCATTTTAAGGGAAAGAAAGAGCTGAACCTCCTATACAAAGTAAAATGATGATCCTCGTTCTTCCAATAAGAAATAAAACAAGTAGCCTCCAGGCATTCCCTCCCGCCAGAGGAGCAATTGTTTTTTAAATAGCCCTTTGGTGCCCAGTCTATTACTAAACCATATGAGTCAGTTTTTTTTTTTTTTTTTTTGAGTCGAACAAGCGTTTCTGTGAACCGGACCAATGAACGTTTCTACACAACTACCAAAGGGAATCGGGTTCCCACATGCACTTAGGAAAAACAAAAACCACGTTGGCATGCCAGATATCGGGGGAACCAGCCCCCAATATTTCAATGTAGGTTCTATTTTCCATAAGTGTTGGCTGGCTGAGAAATAAAGAGAAAGAGTACAAAGAGAGGCCTTTTACCGCTGGGCCTCCCAGGGCGACATCACATATCGGTGGGACCCTGATGCCCACCTGAGCCGCAAAACCAGCAGGTTTTTATTAAGGATTTTGAAAGGGGAAGGGGTGCAAGAACAGGGAGTAGGTCACAGAGATCACATGCTTCAAAGGGCAAAAAAGAGAACAAAGGCACTTCAGGAGGCCAAGGCCAGTGGATCACCTGAGGTGAGGAGTTTGAGACCAGCCTGGTCAGCGTGGTGAAACTCCGTCTCTACTAAAAATACAAAAATCAGCTGGATGTGGTGACACGTGCCTGTAATCCCAGCTACTCAGGCAGCTGAGTCAGGAGAATGATTTGAACCTGGGAGGTGGAGGTTGCAGTGAGCCAAGATCACACCATTGCACTCCAGCCTGGGTGACTGGAGTGAAACTCCGTCTCAAAAAAAAAATAAAAAGTTTAATAAGGCCGGGCGCGGTGGCTCATGCCTGTAATCACAGCACTTTGGGAGGCCGAGGTGGGTGGATCACGAGGTCAGGAGATCGAGACCATCCTGACTAACACAGTGAAACCCCGTCTCTACTAAAAATACAAAAAATTAGCTGGGCCTGTTGGTGGGTGCCTGTAGTCCCAGCTACTTGGGAGGCTGAGGCAGGAGAATGGCATGACCCTGGGAGGCGGAGCTTGCAGTGAGCCAAGATCACGCCACTGCCCTCCAGCCTGGGTGATAGAGCGAGATGCCATCTCAAAAAAAAAAAAAAAAAAAAAGACTGAGCCCTCAGAGACACAGGTGCAGTGAAACCATTAAATGGAGGCCAGTAGCATGTGAACCACACAGGCAGGGCCGGAGGGAGCACAGGGGGCTTCCTGGAGAGGTGGGAGGAAGGCATGACTGAGAGAGAGCACGGGGGACCCTGGGAGGGAGAGGCCACCTGTTCAAGGCATCATGTCTGTGTGCACACATGCAGAGGCACATGCCAATGTGAGCACATGCACTTGGGCATACACACAGGGACACACACAGGCACACATGGGCATAGACACACACGAGCATTCACACGGGGACACAGGCACACATGGGTGTAGACACATGAGCATGCACATGGGGACACACACAGACACACACGGGTGTAGACACACATCAGCATGCACATGGGGACACAGGCACACATGGTGTAGACACACATGAGCATGCACACGGGGACACAGGCACACACAGGTGTAGACACACATGAGCGTGCACATGGGAACATGTGTGTGCACTCGGGGACACATGCATGCCATGGTACAGCAGCCACACAGGACACACACACACACAGGCACACACAGGCATGCACACGTGAGCACACATGGCAATGCATGGACCAGGCAGCCACACAAGTACACACATGAAGCACATGTGAGCATGCAGGCCTGAGCATGGGGGTGCACGCACTGCAGCTGACAGGCCCACAGACATGCGTGTATACACATATGTATCCACACCCCCCACAGGCATGCACAAGTGAATATGTGTGTAGACACACAGTCGCACACGGACACACACGCTCTGGTCCATGGTGGCAAAGAGGACCCTGGAAATCAGCAGCTTCGGATTCGATGTTGCTCTCTGTGAGGATGCCTGCTACGAGTTAGGGTTGGCCAGGACCCTGTCCCTGGGCTCAAGTCCTCCTGCAGGAGAGCCACCCTCAGGAGGGGTCAGACCCTGGTGCTCCCTGAAGCTGGGCCATGAGGCTGAGCTTGGGGGAGGGCAGGTGAAGGCGGCCGACGTGGTTACAGGTCTTGGGTGGCTGCTGGCCTTCCTGGCTGAGCCAGGTTCGCACCTGGTGCTGGGAGCTGGGCCTGAGCCTGGAGCTCTGGAAAGCAACCATAGGTGGGGGCTGGGGAAAGGCTCCCGCTCCAGGAGGAAAGCCAAGGGCTCCCTAAGGCCATATTGTTTCTTCTGGACAATGAGAGGGTCAAAAAGACCTAAGAAACCCCAGCTCCCATCTTCCACGGGACAGCTGGCCGGTCCTTCCAGCTCTCAGGATGGTCCCATGTGGCAAGGCACCAGCGGGGGCCACTGTTCCTAAGACGACCGGATGGGGGTGGGGCCCTCCTGTTCGCATCCGGCCTTCTGAGCCTCTGTAGTCCCTACAGGGAGGAGGATATGGGGCTCAGGCTTCCCCGGGAGCCCAAGGCCGGGAGGTATGATCGACTCTGGGGGTGTCTGTGGGCTCAGTGCTAGGCCCTTCCTGCCATAAGCACCCCCCACTGTGGAGAAGCATTTGAGCTCACGGATGCTACAGAGAAAGTTTCCTGCAGGGTCTCCTCTGAGGGCCATGGAAAGCCATGTGTAGACACTCAGCCTGCCCCCAGAGCCTTTGGTGCCCCAGGAGTAGAGCCAGGAGCCCTCCCCGCCACCTCCATGTGCCCTGTGCCTGGGCGCCCAAGCCTGTGGCTCCCCCAGCATGGGCTAGGCAGGTCCTTCATTGCTCAGACCCCAGGCTTTGGGAGGCCGCATGTTTTGCCGTCTGCACAGCGAGGACGTGCTGGGTAGGAAAATGAACTCCAAGCCACGGCCTTCCTGGCCATTCTGTTGTCACCCGTCGTTTCCTTCACCTGCTGTGAAAGTGCAATCTTGCTTCGCTGCAACCTCCACCTCCCGGGTTCAAGCGATTCTCGTGCCTCAGCCTCCTGAGTAGCTGGGATTACAGATGCCCTGCTAATTTTTGTATTTTTAGTAGAGACAGGGTTTCACCATGCCTGGCCAGGCTGGTCTCAAACTCTTGACCTAAGATGATACGCCCGCCTCGGCCTCCCAAAGTGCTGGGATTACAGGCATGAGCCACTGCACCCGGCCAGTTTTTTTTTTTTTTTTTTTGACGGAGTTGCGCTCTGTCGCCCAGGCTGGAGTGCAGTGGCGTGATCTTGGCTCACTGCAAGCTCCGCCTCCCAGGTTCACGCCATTCTCCTGCCTCAGCCTCCTGAGTAGCTGGGACTACAGGCGCCCGCCACCATGCCCGGCTAATTTTTTGTATTTTTAGTAGAGATGGGGTTTCACCGTGTTAGCCAGGATGGTCTCGATCTCCTGACCTTGTGATCCGCCTGCCACGGCCTCCCAAAGTGCTGGGATTACAGGCGTGAGCCACCACACCCGGCCAAACCCGGCCAGTTCTTTTTTAAATGTTTGGTAGAATGTACCAGTGAAACCATCAGGCCGAGGACTTTTCCTTGTCAGGAATTTTTTGATGACTGACAAGGCTGGAGGGCAGTGGCACCATCACAGCTCGCTGTAGCCTCAACTTCCTGGGCTCAAGCCATCCTCCTGCCTCAGCCTCCCGAGTAGCTAGGATTACACGTGTGCACCACCGTGCCTAATTATCAATTTTTTTTTGTAAAGATAGGGTCTTGCTAAATTGCCCAGGTTGGGTTCAGGTGATCCTCCTATCTCCGCCTTGCAAAGTGCTGGGATTATAAGCATGAACCACCATGCCTAGCCTCTTTTTTCTTTTAATTATTATTTTATTATTTTTTTAAATTTTTGTGGGTACATGGGAGGCATATATATTTATGGGGTACCTGAGATGTTTTGATACAGGCATGCAGTGTGACACACACACATGACGGACTATGGGGTGTCCACCCCCTCAAGCATTTATACTCATTTTAGTATTATTATTTTTAAATTTTTATTATTTATTTTATTTGATTTTTTTGAGACGGAGTCTCGCTCTGTCGCCCAGGCTGGAGTGCAGTGGCGTGATCTCGGCTCACTGCAAGCTCCGCCTCCCGGGTTCACGCCATTCTCCTGCCTCAGCCTCCTGAGTAGCTGGGACTACAGGCGCCCGCCACCACGCCTGGCTAATTTGTATTTTTAGTAGAGACGGGGTTTCACCATGTTAGCCAGGCTGCTCTCGATCTCCTGACCTCATGATCTGCCCGCCTCGGCCTCCCAAAGTGCTGGGATTACAGGCGTGAGCCACTGTGCCCGGCCTATTTTAGTGTTATTTTTAAGTGGCTCCACACAGAGCAGGGCTATGCCACAGGCAGCGTGGCCCAGAGTAGCCTCTTTTTTAATGTAACGTTTGCGACTGTAAATATCTCCCTCAGCAAAATGGTATCTCCTAAATTTTAAGTTGTTTTTATTTGTCTCCAGGTATTTTGTGATTTCTTCCTTGACCCACTGGCTAAGAGTGCGTTGTTACATTTCCACAAATTTGTGACTTTTCCAGATTTCCTTCTGCTGTGGGCTCAGAGATGAAACTTTGTATAATACATTTTATTCTGTTTAAGAGATGGGGGACTCCCTATGTTGCCCAGGCTGGTCTTGAATTCCTGGGCTCAACTGATCCTCCCGCCTCGGCCTCCCAAAGTGCTGGGACTATAGGCTCGTGCCACTGTGACAGGGTTTAGTATCTATCTTTTAAAACACACTGAGACTTGATTTGTGGTCTAACATCTGGCCTCTCCTGGACAAAGTTCTCGTGCGCTCGAGGGGAGCATGTGTTCTGTTGCTGTCGGGAGGTGCTCTCTGGACGCGTTGGAGCTGGTGGTTTCCTGTGTTGTTCGAAACTCCTAGGGCTGAAGGGAGGTGTCCACTGAGTGTGGACGCTGTCTCATCAGGTGCCGTGACACACCCCACGTGACCTGTGCCTGTGACCACGTCGCTGCCTTGCGGGCCTAACAGCACCTGCCTATGGGACCTTGGCTGGTTTCTTCTCGCCAGGCCGGCCCCCTGGAGCCCCCCTGCTCCTCCAAGCCCTGTTTCCTCCAGAGGGGTGGCCGCCCCTGGTTCCCTCCTCACCCCCGTCCACGCTGACTCTCTGCAGCTGGAGCCAACTGGGTCCAGCAGGGACCTGGGCCTAGGACGGCCAGAGGCTCTTCCCAGAACAGCGAGCCTGGGACTGGTCCTGCCCGGGAATGGTTATTTGAATCAAAGTGGAAAACTGCTGGTTTGAAACGTTTATAAACATAACCCAACAATACAAAAGGGAGCAGTGTAACTGGTCACTTAGGAGAAAAGCCTCAGGACCTCGTGGACCTGAACTTAGGCCAAAAAAAAAATGGGGAGGATAAATGAGACAGGGTGACCTCCCGGACCGGGCACTATGCAACCTTAGAGTGTGGCTTAAACATGAATGACCATCTCCTTTCCGTTAGACAACAGTTAACAGGCTTTAGGTTTTAAGACTAGTGTTGAGGGAGTTGAGGTAAAATGGATACAACATTATTTTCTCAGAGGAGCTGCAAGCGGGACTCTTCTGGAAAGCGTGTGTGCACCAAGATTTGCTAGAGCCTCATGCCCTGGAAACAACCCACTGGGGACACTTTGTCCCTAGACACCCTTTCTGGTGGCGTGAATGCACTCTAGTCCACGTTCCCCACTCCCAGGACGCCAGGCCCGTGTGGTGCAGGCTTGGGAGGGAGGGAGGTCCACATGAGGTCAGAGGAAGGTGCAACACCCAGACCGTGCATCCGGGAGAGCCAGCGTGAGGCCCCGAGGCCACGCGGGCAGACCCACCGCGGACGCAGGGGATGCAGGGGACGCCTTCTCTTGGGGCGTCTACAGTTCTGCAGCAATTTTCAAGAATTCGCTTTTCTTTCGTTTCTGTTGAAATGCAGGTTTCAGACTTGCTGAAATTCACCCTACACTTGTTCTGAGCCTCAGAATTCCTCTCCCGCCCAGAGCCTGCAGTGGACAAAGCCAGGGGCCTGGGCTGTGGGCTGAGGACTGAGGACCCAGTCATGATTAACCTCAAGTCTCCTTGGGGTGCCTTCTACTCCAGGCTGAGCACAAATGAGACAGAAACCAGCAAACTCCACACGGGTTATGCGGGTGCCTCCTCTTTGCCCTCCACACACCCACGCACAAGTGCACACAGCCACGCATGCAGACACTGCCACGCACACACCCACTGATGCCTACAGACGCACACACGGGTGGATACTCCCCTACATGCACGTACACACCCGCTCTCAACGTGTCCACTGAGCTTCGTGTACACGCCCATGCACACCCTCTTACACACCCACGTGCACCTGTCTCCACACAACACACGGGAGGAGGCAAGCACGATGCTCAGGAAGGCGGCCTCTCAGGGCAGCGTCCAGTGTCCGTCCCTCCCGGCAGGACCGTCGCACGCCACCTCTCCTGGAGATTTTGGCTTCCAAAGAAGAGTCTGGTGGGTTCAAGGCTGGGTGGGCAGGACGGCAAGGATACAGCCCTGCCTGGGACAGAGCCTTCCTGGGGTAGAAGGGGGACGTGGCAGGGACGTGAGGACAGCTGGGCTGGTGGGTGACTAAGACAGGAGCCACGTGAAGTAAGAACAGAGGCTTTACTCGTGCTCGGCAACAGCAAAGCAGGAGGCAGAGGGGAGATGACGGCCCCTGTCCCATTTCCCTCCGTGGAAGGCACCAGGCGGGGAGGTGGGTCTGCTGGGATGGGCAGGTCAGCGGAACAACAGGCTCCTGTTGTTTATGGGGCCAGGCACAGTGGGGCAGGAGCACGACCCAGAAAGTAGTCCTGAGCCACAAGTCAGAGTGGAGAAAACATCTCTGTGGTCCCAGTCAAGAGGCCTCCGAATGAGGCGCCTGGACTGGGAGCAAAGCTCTGGCCGAGAGCATGACCTTCCCGGGCTTGAGTCCCACTGTGGTGCCCGGCCGTGCACCCAGCCTGCGGCAGAGAGGGCGGCGTCCCCCACAAAGCCTGCCAGGCTGAGCCCTTGCAATGGCCATGGCTGGGCCAGGACCTTGGCCTGGAGCCTGCTCCTTGGCACCTAGCCAGCCTAGCACCCGCCTTCAGCAACAGGTAATGGAGCCCGGAAGGCAGCTCCCTCCCAGGTGCTCAAGTGCTGGGGTGGAAGCCTGTTCCCGTGGGATCAACCTTGCGGCTGGGTCGGGGGGAGGGGCACCATGGCCCTGGCCATCAGCCTGGCTGTCTTCGTTCTCCCAAAACACCCATCACCGCAGCCCACCAGGGGCTGGGAGAGGGGGGCTGCAGGCTAGCCAGAGGGTCTGCCAGGTGCCTGCATCTCACTGGTGTGGCCGTGGCACCTGAGGGAGCCCACTGAACCCACAGGGGGCTCTGGTTCCCCGCACCTGGGACAGAGCCAGGCAGCCCTGGGTCAGGGGTGGTTGGTGTCACCGAGACGTTGGGGCACCCTGTTTCTGCCTGGGACACCAGTCCGTGTCTGGGTAGAGAAGGCAGTGGATAGACTTAAACCTGGCGAAGGAAGAAGTAGGGGTCAGGGCCGTGGGTGGTGGGAGAAGCGGGGGTCAGGGCCGTGGGTAGAGGGAGCAGTGGGGCTCAGGGTCGTGGGTGGCGGGGGAAGCGGGGGTCAGGGCCGTGGGTGGTGGGAGAAGCGGGGGTCAGGGCCGTGGGTGGAGGGAGAAGTGGGGGTCAGGGCCGTGGGTGGAGGGAGAAGCGGGGGTCAGGGCCGTGGGTGGTGGGAGAAGCGGGGGTCAGGGCCGTGGGTAGAGGGAGAAGTGGGGGTCAGGGCCGTGGGTAGAGGGAGAAGTGGGGGTCAGGGCCGTGGGTGGAGGGAGAAGGGGGTGTCAGGGCCGTGGGCGGCGGGAGCAGTGGGGGTCAGGGCCGTGGGCGGTGGGAGAAGCGGGGGTCAGGGCCGTGGGCGGCGGGAGCAGTGGGGGTCAGGGCCGTGGGTAGAGGGAGAAGTGGGGGTCAGGGCTGTGGGTGGGCGTGCTGATGCCAGAGCCCCTGCGGGGCCGAGGGCCTGCCCATGCCACTACCCACTCACCGTGTGGGGTCCTGATGCAGGCTGAAGCCTCCAGCCACGTTCACCACGTTATGTGGGTTCTCAGGACCCCCATAGCTCAAGGTAACCTGGGAGGGAACGGTGTGGGCAGAGTGTGTGGCCTGGTCTGGTCTCGGGCCACGCCTCCCCCTGGCCAGGAGCCCTGCTAGAGCCCCCTTGCCCACCCCCTTCTCCCCAGGCCCTGGGGGAGGCCAGGCTTGGAAACAGCATTGAAACATGGCATGAGCTGAGTAGGGGGACACCTCAGGCAGAGCCTGGGGGACAGAAGGTAGGGATCTGAAACCTCCAGAGCAAAGCTGACCCTCATTCCCTCCCTGCTCCACGTGATGGGACCTGTTCCGACTCACCGTCACCATACACACCACACCCACTGCCCAGCTGGCACGGGGCCTCCCTGGCCCGAGAACTGTGCTTCTCCCCTCGTTCCTCTGCCCCAGACACCATACCCCATCTGTACCTGAAGACCCTGTGTCCAATAGGCCAAGGGGCCTGTCCAGGGTCTGCCCCCAGCCACATGCAAATCCCACCTGCCTGCTCAGCCAGGCATCGGGCCGGGGCAGTGGGGCCCCTGGGGGAGTCAGGGCGGGGCAAAGCCCAGGTGGCAGAGGCACCCAGAGTGGCGCCTGTACCTGCTGGAGCAGGGTGTCGGGCGGCAGCCTCTGCAGGTTCTCCAGGTGAGAGTGGAAGAGGGTGCTGTGCAGCAGGCGGGCGCCCAGGAGCCCCTCCACGATGTAGCCCACTGTGCAGTCATCCGGCAGCCGCACCTGCTCAGCTGTGCTCATGAAGCTGCCCAGGCTGGGGGGAGGCCGGTCAGCACCTTTCAGGTCTCAGCCTCCGCCTCCCAGCCCGGGCAGCCGGACCCCCACTCACCTGGCCCATGGGCTCATCTTGAGGGCAAGGCCTCTGCTGAGGCAGAACCCGGCCCCACCAGTAGCAAACCAGAACTTGACCGTGGTCACCTGAGGATGGGGTGCTGGTCAGAGCTGCCCGGGACAGGGCTTCTCACCCCTGACTCTTCATGGGACTCCCCAGGCATCTTTCTTAAGCTGCCCCTTAGGAGATCCCACCCAGGTAACAGAAGCTTCTTGAAGCAAAAAAAGCCGGGAGCCTCTGCAGGCCATTGACCCATGGCCTCCAGATCCTCCCCACCTGGCCCAGACACCCCCTCTCTGCCCAGTACGGTGAGGGCCCCCTGGCCTGCTCCTGAACCACCACATGCAAACCACCTGGGTGGATCAGCTTGGGCCCCCAACCCTATGCCCTTCTCAAGCCAGCTTTCCACGCCCTCTGCTGCGCCTCCCGGGCTGGTGTCAAGGAAGGCGTCTGCTCCGACGGCGTCTGCTCCGACACTCACAGTTCTGCCACCCTGGACCCTCTCGGTGGCCTCGATGGGGTGGTCCAGGCTGGGCCGCCCCAGGTAGACGTCCTGGCTGGGTGAGAAGCTGGAGAGCAGGTGCAGGAGGCTCCTGGCGTTCACATAATTGTCATCATCCACGTGGCAAAACCACCTGTGGGCGAGGGGAGTCCTGGGCACGAGGGCCTGGCATGGCTGGACAGGAGGCCCCCACCCAGCTTGGCTCTGGGCTCTCTGCGGGTCGGGTCAGCGCCGCGTACTTGCGCCCAGACTCAATGAACTTGTCATACTCCACGGACATCTTGCAGCAGAGGGCCTGACGGGTGCGCACCGCGGAGCAGTTGGTGTTGATGACACGGCCGCCTGCGAATCAGAGACAGGGGAAGCACGCACGTAGAGGCTGGCACTGGGGTTGGGGTAAGGCCTGTGCCCCACCTGCCCCCAAGGGCCAGGGCACAACGTGGCTGGCTGACATGCCTGGACACCTTGCCTGGGTCCAACCACAGCCCTAGCTCTCACGCGCTGACCCTGCTGGTGCCGCTGAGGCTGAAGCAGGCGGCTATCAGTTGGGATCTCTTGAGTGGAAACAGGACGGAGGCAGCTCGCCCTGACCTGGCCTGGAGGGCGGATTCCCTGCTGGTGCTTCTTCAGGGGACGTGGCACTAGCCCCACGCCCCGGGAAGCGGCTAGTGTGAGAGGCTGGTGGGGAGCAGAGCTTGGCTGGCAGGGTGGGCCCTCCGCAGGCCGCGTGACCTGGGCAGCGTCGGGGCCTCCCCGGGCCTCGGGAGCCTGGGCAGAGAAAGGCACCCACAGCAGCGAAGGGGCCGTGGCTTCAGAGCGAGAAGGGCTCGGGGGGCAGGTCCCGCGGGCGCCGGGGAGCGGGGGACACTCACCGCCCTGGAGCTCGAGCTCAGGGTCGTCCCCGTCGGTGAAGATAAACGTCTGGGGGAGAAACAATCTATGAGGCTTCTGGGGCGCTGCCCAGGCCGGAGACCGACCCGCCCCGCGCGGAGCCTCCGGGGGCCTGGGCCGGGCCTAGACCCTGGGAGGCGGGGCGGGTGGGCGTGGGGCTCGCCGTCGGGGTCGGGGTCCGGCGCACCTGCTGGCGGGCCCGGGAGATCCAGGTGCGCAGCAGCAGCCGCAGGCGCGGCCCGTGGTTCTTCCGGGTGGTCTTGACGGCGATGAAGACGTCGTCAGGCCGCAGGCTGGGGGCAGCGGGCCGGGACGGGGGCGCGCGCGGGGCCGGGGCGGGGGTCCGGGCCGGGGCGGGCGCGCGGGGCAGCGGCAGCGGCAGTGGCAGTAACAGCAGCGCGGCCAGGGCCGCGGCCAGCGCGAGGCAGGCCCGGCACAGCGCCCCACGCGCGCGGCTCATGCGGCCGCCGGGACCCCCGGCGCTGGGAGCGGAGAACCTGGCCGGAGCCGTGGGTGGGCGGCGGCCCCTTTAAGAACGCAGCGGCCCCGCCCCGCCCCGCGCCCCGGAAGCGACGGCTCCGCTGCCCCGGAAGCGACGGCTCCGCTGCCCCGGAAGTGGACGGCACGCCGCGGCGGGGTGGGTGCAAGATGCCGCTGCCGGTTCAGGTGTTTAACTTGCAGGTAACGAGCCGAGGCCGCCCCGGGCCTCCGCGCCCCCGCGCCCCCCGCCACTGGGGCCGGGCTGAGGTCGAGCAGGGGCGCGGGGCCTGCGCCAGGAGTCGGCCGGGCACGCTCCGTGCCGGGCCTCCGCGGGCAGCGCGCGTCGGGGGCTGCAGGGCCGAGGGCGCGTCTCCGCCGTGGCTGCGCGCTGCGATCGGGGGCCGCCGGGCCGCGCCCGCCCCGCCTCCCCTCCCAGCAGCTCACGGGAGAGGTTCCCGGCCGCCCCGACGCTAACGCTCTTTCTCCCTTCAGCAGCCAGCCAGCTCTGTGTCAGGGTCGGGGGGTGCAGAAAGTCAGGACAGAATGAGGGATAGCTCGGCCCCCAGCTCGGCCTCCTCGTCAGTGACAGATCTGTACTGCACCCCTCACAGCAGTAGGTCAGACCTCGTCCTGCCCGGCACGGCCGGGGACTTCAGCCTGAGCGCCAGCCTGTCGGCCTGTACGCTGCTCTACGAGGTACCTTCCAGGACAGGGACCCCCGAGCGAGGGAGGGGGGAGCAGGGCCCCGGCCGCCCCTGCTGTGGCTGGGCCCCTGCTGCTCTGCTGGCCGAGGACAGGGACTCAGTGCCAAGCGCAGGAGGGGAGGGAGCCCCGGTGGGCCCGGGGCCTGCGGAGGGAGCCGAGCTCTTGGTGCTTTTCCCGAAGGAGCGCGGGAGGCCCACGGGTCCGGCGAGTGCCCGGCACGGCGGCTTTTCCAGCCTGCTTTGTTTTAAGCCGAGGTCCTGGCTTCTCTGTGTCTCCCAGCTGGGGGCCATGAGGCTCCCTGAGATGACTCTTTTCCCCTTCTCCCAACTCCGTGGCGTGACTCTCAGCCCAGTATTGCTGCTCCGCTGCTCAGGACAGATTCCGGGGGCTGGTCCTCCTGCCTCCTGGGGTTGAGGTGGCGTCCCGTTCTTCTCCGTGGCTTGGAGGAAACTACATCAGGATGATGGCTGGGAACGTGTAGGGGCCCTCAGAGGCCCCTGTGTAGTTGGTTGTCCCCTGTCTGCTTTCTGGCTTTCAGAGATGAGTGGCTAGAATCAGGCGAGGGGTTTCTGCTTCTGAGCCTTAGAGTCTTGTGAGGAGACTCCTCCCTGATGTGGTGGCACAGGAGCCTGGGTGGGGGCAAGGGTGACTGGGAGGGCACACCTGGGGGACAGCAGCGGCGGGAGTGTGGTCCGACTGGCCTGGAAGATCTCGGGCAGAGCTGACCTCAGAACAGTGCGGGTCTCTCGCCCTCCTGGGGCAGTCCCCAGGACAAGGTGCCAGGTGCCTGGCCCATGTTGCAGGGGGCCGTGGAGCCCATGCAGATCGACGTGGACCCCCAGGAAGACCCGCAGAATGCACCTGACGTCAACTACGTGGTGGAGAACCCCAGCCTGGTACGGAGCCCAGTGGGGGGACCTTGGGTGTCTCAGTCCTGCTGAGGGGTCCAGGGCAGACTCCCCGCTGCAGCCTGCACAGCAGGTAGAATGATCCTCCTCAGTGATCTCTGTCGTCTTTTTCTGACCCCGAAACCGTCAGCGTTTCTGATTGCGCACTCACATGAGGCTTGTAGCTCAGCTTCAGACGCTGCTCATGGAGAAGCCAGGGCAGGTCTCCTCCCCGCTCAGCCTAGCGACCAACAGTCACTAGTGGGTGTCTATCCCCGAAAGCCCCCCGGTGCAGGGTCCCACTCCTGAGGCTCCTGCCCCAGGCCCACCCCAGCGGTCTTTGCAGCGCCTGGGACAGCAGTCAGTCTCGTACCCCCATGCCCGGTTCCGGTTATGGGCCCAGGGCGACATTCTGGCTAGGACAGTCGGGCACCAACTCCTGACCCTCAGGGCCTGGGGCCAGGGTCCTGCCTCACATCCTGCCTGACTCTTGTCTGTGCCTGCTCCCAGGATCTGGAACAGTACGCGGCCAGCTACAGCGGCCTGATGCGCATCGAACGGCTGCAGTTCATTGCTGATCACTGCCCCACGCTGCGGGTGGAGGCCCTGAAGATGGCCCTCTCCTTCGTGCAGAGAACCTTTAACGTGGACATGTACGAGGAGATCCACCGCAAGCTCTCAGAGGCCACCAGGTGAGGCCAGGGGCTTGGTGAGAGGAAGCAGAGGCCACCAAGGGAGCAGGTGTCTGGGACTGGGCCCCCTTCCTGTGCCCTGCATCTCCCACCCTGTGCTGGGAAGTCGGGCGGGTAGAGCTCTCACTCTCTTTTGGCCAGCAGTGGAAGTGCCCTGTGTGTGTGTGGCTTTTCCTGTGCGTGTGCACGCACGGCTTTGATTCCAGGGGAGCTGTGGAGACTGTGGCTCAGGGGCCACCTCCCTGCTGGTTTCCCCACCCGGCTGTAGGCTCCTGGGGCAGCAGTTCTCTCTGTGGCCCTGGTGCAGACTGGTCCCTAGAGGTGGGGTTTGAGGCCAGCGGGAGGTGCCCACCTGTGTGCCGGTTGGGCCTTTGAGGGCAGCCTGAGATTGGCGGCTTCCTCCCCTCCTCCCCGGCCCCCGTGACCGTCGCCATCCTGATGGCCAGGTCCTCTCTCAGGGAGCTGCAGAACGCACCCGACGCCATCCCCGAGAGCGGCGTGGAGCCCCCAGCCCTGGACACGGCCTGGGTGGAGGCCACGCGGAAGAAGGCGCTGCTGAAGCTGGAGAAGCTGGACACAGACCTGAAGAACTACAAGGGCAACTCCATCAAGGAGAGCATCCGGCGCGGCCACGACGACCTGGGCGACCACTATCTGGACTGTGGGGACCTCAGCAACGCCCTCAAGTGCTACTCCCGGGCCCGGGACTACTGCACCAGCGCCAAACACGTCATCAACATGTGCCTCAACGTCATCAAGGTCGGCCTGCCTCGGCGGGCGGGGGTGGGCAGCATGGCTGGGCCATTGGGGCGCCCAGGCTCACTTGGCTCTGCCCCCCCACCCACCAGGTCAGCGTCTACTTGCAGAATTGGTCTCATGTGCTCAGCTACGTCAGCAAGGCTGAGTCCACCCCAGAGATTGCCGAGGTACGGGCCACCTCCTCAGAGACCTTGCCCCGGGATTCCTGACCACTGCCGGCCCCTCCTGTCCTCCCCCACCTCATTCTCCCCCAGATCTGAATCTGCCTTCATTCCCTCTCAGTCTGGGGGCTGGGCATCGAGCTCTAGGAAATGTGGGGCATGGGCCTCACGCATGTGGCTTCCTCCTACAGCAGCGAGGAGAGCGTGACAGCCAGACCCAGGCCATCCTCACCAAGCTCAAGTGTGCTGCAGGTGAGGGCCTGGGTCACGCCCAGCTGACCCCACGTTCCCGTGTTGCTAAGTCCTCCCAGCCCAGGGTAGTAGGCTGGTCCCTGCCTCAGCCAGGGAAAACTTCCCTGGCAGGGCGCAGGATGTTGTGGGCACATGTGCAGGTGTAGGTGGTGCCTAAAGTCTGCCCCGGGGAAGCCAGTGGGTGACGTGTGGTCAGGGTCTGGCTGCTGTCACTGTGGGCCTGAGGCAGGTCTGCCAGCCCGAGCTGCTCTGAACCGGGGTGTCCTTTGCAGCCCTGCTGGCACCTAGGGCTTCCCTGCATGCCTGGCTTCAGGGAGCCTGCTCGGCATTGGTGGGGTTGTTTCCACCCGTGACTAGAATATCTGTCCCCAGCGCTGAGGAACAGCTCCCGGGGCAGGAGAGGCCAGCGAGCCGGCTGGTGGTCGCGTTCTCCCTGGTTTCCAGGCGTTAGCGGCTTCCCCAGGCTCTGGGGTCTTACCCCCTCTCCCCCCTCCCCGCCCCCGGCTCCTTCCACTAGGCTTGGCAGAGCTGGCCGCCAGGAAGTACAAGCAGGCTGCCAAGTGCCTCCTGCTGGCTTCCTTTGATCACTGTGACTTCCCTGAGGTGAGGAGCCCTCTGGGGACTTGGGAGGCAGAGCATGGGCTCATGGGTCAGGCTGCTTCTGTAGGAGGGTGAGGTCTCTCACAAATGGGGTCTTAGGCATTCTCCGAGCGGGTGATGGGCAGGCAGGGGTGGCCTGGCCCTTCACTGCCTGTGACGCCAGGTCTCTGCTCCTCAGCTGCTGTCCCCCAGCAACGTGGCCATCTACGGTGGCCTGTGCGCCTTGGCTACCTTTGACCGGCAGGAGCTGCAGCGCAATGTCATCTCCAGCAGGTAGGTGCCCCGGTCCTGCAGCCCTGAAGGCAGTCCCCGTCCCTCTCCGTGGCTGCTGCTTTGGCCTTGCGTGTCCTGGCCCCCTGGCCCCAGCGTTTTCTCAGGTGTTTGTCTGGGGACTGGTGTCCCACTGGCCACTTGGAGGGAGGGGCAGGCAGAGGACAGAGCTCTGAGGGGTCTGCCTCACCAGCTCCTTCAAGTTGTTCTTGGAGCTGGAGCCACAGGTCCGAGACATCATCTTCAAATTCTACGAGTCCAAGTACGCCTCATGTCTCAAGATGCTGGATGAGATGAAGGTGGGGCCCCGCCTGGGGTAGGGGTGAGGTGGGGCCCTGCCTGGCCTCCTGTCCTGGTCCTGACCAGCCCCTTCCCCAGGACAACCTGCTCCTGGACATGTATCTGGCCCCCCATGTCAGGACCCTGTACACCCAGATTCGCAACCGTGCCCTCATCCAGGTAAGCGTGGGGGTCAGGCTGGCGCACGGCAGGCGGGCATGCAGGGGGCTGTGGAGCTGACTTTCCTCTGCCCTGCAGTATTTCAGCCCCTACGTGTCAGCTGACATGCATAGGATGGCGGCAGCCTTCAATACCACGGTGGCCGCCCTGGAGGATGAGCTGACGCAGCTAATCCTGGAGGGGCTGATCAGTGCCCGTGTGGACTCACACAGCAAGGTGGCTGTGGGCTGTGGGGCGGTGGGGGCAGCTGGGGGTGAGCCTGGGCCCCGCTGAGCCTGTGCCCGCACAGATCCTGTACGCCCGGGACGTGGATCAGCGCAGCACCACCTTTGAGAAGTCTCTGTTGATGGGCAAGGAGTTCCAGCGCCGTGCCAAGGCCATGATGCTGCGGGCAGCTGTGCTCCGCAACCAGATCCATGTCAAGGTGGGCTGGCGCGAGGGGGGGGCGCTGGCGCGAGGTGGGGCAGGTGCACGGCGTGTGGGGCCTGGTGGCTGTGAGCTGCTCCTTGTCTCCCCTGCAGTCCCCGCCCAGAGAAGGGAGCCAGGGGGAGCTGACTCCAGCCAACAGCCAGTCCCGGATGAGCACCAACATGTGAGGGATGAACCTTGGCCTCCAGGACATCTGCACCCCCTCCCCACCTCCACGGACCTCCTGACCTCCAGGCGGCTTAGTGCTGCCTGCGGCCCAGCTAAGGGGCCTGGCCACTGGGTGCCACCCAGCCTGTGTGCCCTCGCTGGGGCTGAGGAGGCAGGCGGCTGCTAGTTGTGGCCCTTCCTGGAAGGAGAGGCCTGCAGGGCTCGACCCTGTGGGTTTCTGTCCCCAGGGAGCAGACTGTGCGGCACCCAGGCCCAGCAGCACCATTTCCCAGACCCCTCCTGTTCCCGCCTCAGTCAGTTGCAGACAAGTGGGCGGTGTCCATTAAAGAGCAGATTCAGCGTTGCTCTTGGCTGTTCTTTCCTGCTGTGCAGGCTCTGGTCACCCCTGGGTGGCCTTGGGTTCCTGAGGGCTGTCTCCCTGGGACTAGGCTTGGAGGCAGGGCCTGGTGAGAGAAATGAGCAGCCTGGCCCTCAGATTCAACAGCCCCCAGCAGCAGCCACTGTGGCCTCGCAGGCGGTGCTTCCAAGGCTGTGAGGCATCACGAAGCTCCCGGAGGCTCTGGCCACTTGCCTATGGAGGCGCCTAGGGGAGGTGGGGAGGGGACCTAAGCCCCCACTTTTGTCTGCCCAGATGCTGCCTTCATTTAGATGTATCCTATTGTTCAGAAGCCCCCACTGGCCCCAACCGCACCTGCCCCGGCTCATGCCTCCCTGGGTCTGAGAGGGCAGTGGTCACAGGCTGTGGGCTCTCGCATCTTTGAAATGATTTATTGTTCACTTTTGCACACGCGTGCTGAGGACAGGGCAGGTCCAGCCTGGGGCCTGCTCCCCACTGCAGCATTTCCAGGCCCCCAGAGTGGGCCGAAGGGGGACATGGGCGTGTCTTTCCACATTAAGTAGCAGGAGATTCCCTGAGTAAAAGGTATTTTCTTAAGTAGGACGTGTCCAGGCTCCAGCAGCAGTCCTGGGGGTGGGGGTTCTGGGCCTTCAGGCCAGGGCACTGCCCATGACTTCGGAGAAGCCACCTGGTGTTCCAGGTGCTGCTGGCTGAGGCTCCTGCAGCTCAGGCTGGGCCTCTTTCCAGGCCAGAGACTTCTCCAATTTGGTTTTAAAAAGCAATCCGTGACCTGGCAGAGCGAGTGAGAGGAGTCGGGGGTCAGGAGGCGGAGGGGTCTGTTTGCCTGCTGCGGGGCGGGTGGTAGGCGCCCTCACCTGGGCAGTCTGCAGTCTCTTTGGAGGCTCGCTTCTTGCAGCAGCCGCGGCACAGGCTGAACACACATCTGTTGCCCTGGGCACAGGGAATCTCGGGAGCCTGTGGCCAGCACCACTCCCGGGGCCAGTCTGGCCAGCAGGGGAGCAGCCCCACTGGGGAAGCCTTTGCCAGATGCCCACGGCCTGGATGCAGCCCTGGGAACTGCTCCCAAGCCAGATGCCTCTCCCTCACCCCAACCCACCCAGACTCACTCCCCCTCCAGGCCTGGGCAGGGGCTTGGCTGGAAGCAAGGGGCCGTCCTGAGGCATCCATGCCACCTTGAGCCACGTTGCAAACCCAGCTGGGCGGGCACCAGACCTGCCACCCCAAGCAGTGCGGAGACCACCCTGCCCACCCCCAAAGCTGAAGCCTTGGTGGCATGCAGCCGGAATCCACTCACCTTTGGGTTTCCACACTGGTCACACTTTGCATATTTTGCTAGGAAAAGAACAAAAGGGTGCTGGTGAGTGAGGGCCGGGGTGCCCTGGCTGTGGGGCTGCCCCGTCCGCCTGCACGGAGCCTGCTGATGGCGTCCATGCCAGCTGTGGCCAGCCAGGCCAGGAGGCTCAGGGAGGGCAGAGGATGCAGGCTGGCCACGTCTGCTTTTCCTTCCGTGAGCGATGGGTAAGGGGATGCAGGGGGCACCATCCTGCAGGAAATGGATAGGAAGCAGGTGGGCTGGGGGCCCCCGCAGGACGAGCAGCCTTATCTGTCCCACCCGCAGGCACGGACAAGGGGAGCAGTTTTCCTGCCCACAGGGTCCAAGGGGGGTTCCATGCCCTTCAGTTCCAGGTCTCCCAAGCAAAAGGGCCAAGAAGGGTCAAATCAAGAATTCAGCCCGAAGCCCCACTTCCTGCCTCTCCCAGCTGCCTCATTCAGTGGCCTGGTGGGGGGCAGTGTGGCAGGCAGGGACTGCTGGCACCAGCCTGATGTCGCAGCTGCTCTTGGACTGGCCAGCGCCCTGGGGGTTACATGGGAAGGTTTCAGGGTTATCGCTGGTCTCCCCTGCAGCTTGTAAAGTTGTCAGAGATCTCCTGGGAGGCTGCCACCTGTTGAGGGCCCAGGTGGGCTGGCCCAGGATACGGCGGCCACCGGGGGTCTCAGAGGAGACAGCACTGGGCTGAGGCCTTGCCACTGGTGGCTAAGAGGAGAGGGGTGAGCAGCCTCATCCCGTGCCTTTGGCCCAGCAACAAGACCCATGCACACACTCCCGGGGACCCCAGCCTCCCTCTCAGCAGCTGCTCAGGTGTCCTGTGTGAGGCTGGGCAGGGACAGCCGCAGGGACCCGAGGCCCTGAGCTGTAGACGAGCTTCACCTGGCTGAAGAGCTTGTCCCATAGCCTCATCTGATTCACTGAGCCCATGTCCCACATGCACGGGCTGCGGCCTGAACAGGGTCCCCGTGCTCAGACCCCAAGTCTGGCTGACTACTCCGCCAAGCCCTCCAGGTGTCTGCTTCCAGCTCTAGGCCTTGAGCCTTGTTGACCACAAGTCTGGGTTCCTGTTACTGGCAACAGGGAGGATGGGGGTGACGAAGAGGCTCTCTGGGGCCCATCAGCGGAAGCAGCACTTACGCTTCAGAGAGGGGTCGAAGGTCTTGTGGGGGTTCCTCAGCTGCTTCTTTTGCTTGTTCTTGGACAGGACCTCCGTGCCACACTCCTCTTCCTCCAGGGCCCGCTTGCTGCGCGCACCCGCCTTCTCCTTGCTCCCCTCCCTGGGCCTGAGGGGAGGGCAGCGGGCAGAGCCCAAGGACACCGTGAGAGGGGCCCAGCAGCCACAGCCACACGGGTCTGAGTCTGGGTGAGGCCCCAGGTCAAGGAGGGGCCAGGCGGCCGTGGCGAGTGCCGTTGCTGTGAGGAGTGCTGTGAGGAGTGCCGTTGCTGGAGTGCCCTCCTTTCCCTCGGGCAGCCCATTCAGGAGTGGCCACTAGGGAGTCTGGGGCCTCTGAGATGGAGTCCGCAGCTCGGGCAGCCCCAAGCTCTGAACCACCAGCTCCAGGGAGGGCTGTGGCCACAGATGGCCTCACCTCTGAGAACCCAGCAGAAGCTGGTGTCAACCTCTTGACCCATGGGCAAATCCACCAAGATCAGAGGAGCTCAGAGAAGTATGTTATGGAAGAAAAGATTTAAAATCCAAGCGTCCGCTGAGGGAGGACACAGCTGAGTCACCAGCACCCTCCACCAAGGACACCGAGGGTCACGTGGAAGGTGTGTGCTGCTCGGAGCCGAGGCCTCCCTCCTCCTTTCCCTTGGGCAGGGGCTGACTGACCATAATGGCTGAGGACAAGCAGGGCAGGCGCAGCACTGTGGGCACAGGGTGGAGCCCACACCTTGGTGCACATCCCTACCCAGGGCTGGCTGGGCTCTCACCCCGGCCGGATGTAGGGCTGGCAGATCCAGTGGAAGGGCAAATCGCCGGTGGGCTTCGCTCCCTCCTGCCTGGATATCTCCTCCTGCAAAAGCCCAAAGCCCTGGTCATGGCCCCAGCCCCTCACCCCCTGCAAGGCCGGGCTCCCACCAGCCCCAGCACCTGCCTGACACCGCAGCTTCAGCTCCTGGCTCACAGCAGCGATGCCCTCCAGGGTCTTCACCTTGGCCAGCTCCTCTCGCAGCTCCTGGTGCACCTGCAGCCTGAGACAGAGGCCCTGTCACGCAGGCTGGGCTCCCGGCTCCACCGTCAGGCCCCAGGCTGAGCACTGGGCACACAGGGACCTGTGTCTCTTCCTGCCCAACTCCACTCCTAAGTCACCCCAGCCCCTCAAGACCTGACTTAGCAGCAAGTTGTTTTGACAAAATCTGCAAAATGCCCCAGGTGGGCTCTGAGGGAATCTGCCTGGGCGGCCCTCCAACATGGCTTCTGCCTTAGGGGGCAACTCACGTGTGGTGCCACAGCTTGAAGAGGTGGGCCCGGACGTAGGACAGCGGGCAGGGGTGCTCCCGCACGATGTCCAGATACTCCTCGGCCAGCTCCCACACGGCAGGGCTCCGGCCCTCGAACAGGGCGGGGTTGTGTAGGTTGCCCTCTGTGGGAGGAGGAGCGGGGAAGGACACCTCGTGGGTTGCTCCAGGTGGACGGCACAGGAAAGCCTGGGACACTCAGGACACCCTTCTGTGCCACCTCACAAGGGACAAGGCCAGCTCAGGCCCATCAGAGCAGACTGGGACTGATGAACACCGTCTGTGAACAGCAGCATGGGGGGGGCAGTAGGCAGCGGGAGGCACCGACCTGGGCGGTGGTATCAGGCCGTGTGCATGGGGCCCTGGCTGCTGTCCTGGGCCCTGCCCACCTGCGCTCATGACGCCCTGCACACCCGTGTCCCGGAGGCAGCGCTCCACATCCTGCAGGCACTGGATGTTCCCATTAGCAAACACAGGGATGGCCACAGCCTTCCTGTTGGCAGAGAAATGCATGTTTCCACCCGCCCGGAACAGCACCCAGGTGATGCTGCCCCCAGCCACAGCCCCCTCGGTAGTCACGGGCGTCAGGCGTGCCGAGCACCCTGAGGTGTGGAGCTGGGACGCCCAGCAAAGCCCCAAGGACTGAGGGCTGTGTCACCCACCGTCCACACCCACTCACCGCACAGCCTTGATATGCTCCCAGGACGCTGCACCTGACAGGGGCCCCTTCTGCTCTTTGGTGCGTCCGTGCACCGTCAGCAACTAGGACAGAGCAGTGGTCGCTTGACCCCTCCAAGCCCCTTCCGCCCCTCAGAGCCCCCTCTGCCCCTCCACACCCCCTCCAAACCCACTCTACCCCTTCGAGCCCCCTCTGCCCCTCCCAGCCCTGTGCCCCATGCCCGACTCCAGGGACCTTTCCCTCACCATCTCAGCTCCTGAAGCAGGGCTGAGGAATGGCCATCTGGGGCCTACCCCAAGGCCTCTGCACTCTGTGGGAACCTCAGGCTGCATGTGCTGCCCAGGCCCATGCAAGAGCCAGGCTGGGAAGTGGCAGCGTCCCCACTGCCCAAGGCCAAAGGTGTGGGAGGGACTGGCTCCAGGCTGACTCCAGGCTAGTGGGGCACTGGGGGGGAAAGTGAGTCCTGGGCCCGGCAGCCCCTGTGCAAGCTCATCCCCGGGTCACCAAGGTTGCTGTCCACCTTCAGAAGGTGAGTGTCTTGAGGGGCACCCCTGGAGACAGCAGCCCATCCAGGCCTGCGCCAGGCCAGGCTCAGTGTGCAGGGAACACGGGCAGGGGAGCAGCTCTGCTGACAGCCTGGTGGCCCCTTCCTGACCCTCTAGGGAGACTGGATGCTGAGTATCCCCAAAGGAGGCCCTGCCGGCGTCTGTGACACTAGGAACATGTCAGAGATGCCGACATTACTCTCTCCACAGGGACAAAACCCTGGAGCCAGGAAAGCAGTTTCTGTTGTAGAGGCTTGGGCTTGGGGTGGTGGCACTCAGAGCCAGTGGGGACAGGCCAGTCAGGAGGGCCACTGCCCCCATGAGGCTGACGGTGCACGGTGTCTGGACACAGGAAGAGCCTCAGCTTTGTCCTCTGCGCAAAGGCCCAGCTGAGGCCCATGACACCCCCGCAAGCCCAGGGCTCACCTGGCAGCCGGCCTTCTCCAGCATCTGGGCGTACCTCACGGTCTTGTCAATCTCCGGGAAGACACGGATTTTGCACGTGACAGGAACAGAGAGTTTCTCGTGGGCCAGCAAAACTGGGGAGAAGAGAGGCAGCTTCTGAGGGGGCCATGGTGTTCCCACTTTAGCAGCCAAGCCCCAGAGCCCAGGGCCCTGCAGACAGCGGAGCCCAGGCAGCTTTGCCGGGAGGCTGGGAGGCAGCCCGGGCCACCATCTGGGTGTCTCCCTCAGGTTGCTGGGCAGGCTCCCTCCGCCATACCCCCGGCCCTCCAAAGTTCAAACAAGCAGGGCCAAGGCCGGCTCTGTCTCCCAGGACATCTGGGGCTGGGCCCGAGCAAGGACTCTGCCCTGGCACCTACTGTCTCGTTTTAAGGGGTGGGTGGAGCAGGACAGGCAACTTCACAGCCACCTCCTTCCAGCAGAGAGGCTGCTGTGGGCAGGAAGCCCCAGGGTGATGCTGAGAACTCCTGCCAATGCCTGTCCTCTCCTGAGCCCCAACCAAGTGGACAGTGCCCATGTGTCCCTCTTGAGGGTCTCTGGGGGTCCTTCACCGTCCACCCAGCCAACTCACTCATTCTTTGGAGCAGGTCCCACTCGTCCTGCAGGAAGGCGCCATAGTGACCTGCAAGGAGCAAGCATGGCCTGGTTGGCACCTATGTTAAGGCTGGTGGGGCCGAAGCCTTGCACCCCCTCTGCACCCTCTCCTGCATCCACGCAGGCCAGGAGCTGCCCTGCCAGGCGGGACACAGGTCCCCAGAACCAGCAGTGTCTCCAGTTGGGGCAGTGGGACAGTCAGAGCAGTGGTTTGTCGGCATCAGACTCAGGGGCTCTATTTGCCCGGCTGCCTAAGCTCAGAAGGTGCTGAATGGAACCCCCACCCTGCACGGTCTGGAACCAAGTAACACCTCCTCAGGGGCCCGGTGAGGTAGCAGGCTCAGCCCCACACACAGCAGTGCAAGGGGGTAATGGGGACCCTGTATCAGCAATCATGTTTATGCAGAGGGAGCTCCCTGAGGGAAGAGAGAGCCAGTAGGGCTTGGCCCCTAGCCCCCAAGGCCTGAGGACAGCCACCCTCCAGAGGCAGAGCACAGAGGACAGCTGGCTCCAGCCTGAGCCACTGTCACGACAGAGGCAGGGCCTGCCGTCCTCCAAGCTCACCACACCTGGGGCTGCACTGAGCTGGCTCTGGCCCCTGCCCCAGGTGCCCCCATGCTCCACATGGAGCTCACCTCTCTTGGCTATCATCTGTGGGCAGCCCAAGTTCAGGTCAATGGCGTCACAGTAATCCTGAGCCAGGAGAGCCGCCTGAACAAACACCTCCGGGTCATTGGCACAGAACTGGAGAAGATGCAGGAGTCAGCCATGGGCCCAGCCAGGCCCTAGTCCCTTGCTGCCCAGCCCTACGAGAGGTCCAGTGTGACCCCATGAGGATGTGGGCCCAGGTTCACTGCAGGAGGGTGCTCTGTCCTGCGGAGGCTTACAATATGACAAAGCCGGGAGGAGTCCCCAAGCCACCCGGATTTACAGATTTTCTTCTGAACTGTGGCAGAAGCCACAATCACTGGCTTCTGAAGAGCAGAGCCATCTCTACTGGTTCTGAAGAGGGAGTGTGAGTGTGAGAGTCAGCAATCCAGAGGCCCCGGCAGGGCTGCAAACCTCACAGCACCCAGGCTGCCTGAGCCACTCCTAGAGAATGGGGTTGGATTCTGGCAGGTGCACCTGGCAGCCCTGGCTCCACCACAGGAATCACTGCTGTGGCTACGTGGACTCTACATGCCTGGTGCCACCTTCTCCCTCTCCTCCTGGAATTGAGCTGTCTCTGGAAAGGCTGAAAGTGATGTCCCGCCACAGAGAGAAGGGTTTTTCCCCAGGCATTCCAGGGCCAGGGAACCCAACCGCGGCCGCAGCCACAGCCCCTCCTGCGCACCTGCACGATGAGGGGCCGGTCCTCGGGGCACACCTCGCAGTACAGGTTCTCCTTCCGGTAGTTGGCGTCGCGGACAAAGACCTGGGCATGCAGCATGGGCGTGTAGCAGAGCTGTGCCCCGTGGCGCCGGCTCAGCAGCCTCCACGCCAGCTCGCTCTGGTCCACCATGGGGGCCACGACGTGGCGGGCCCCTCGCAGGGTGCGGCTCCAGAACTCGAAGCCCTGCAGCTTTGGCATCGTCTCCGGGCTGGGGGAAAGGCGCAGACCCGGGGTTCAGCCAGGCCCAACGAGGGGCTTAAGACTCAACTCAGAGGCAGCGGTCACTCTTCTAAGGCCGCTCCAGTACCACCGCTGGGTCACACGCGGGGGCACTAAAGGCGGGGGTCGGTGCAGGCTGGAGAAAGGCCACTCCAGTGCCGCCACCTCCTAGCGGACCTCGGGGGAGCCGCTGGACCCCTGGGACTTGACCCTCCCTGGGGAGCGGGACTCGATGTCGGCCTGGTAGGGGACTGGCGTGAAGGGGGAAGAAACCTTGACGCCAGCGTCCCCGCGGGCCTGGCCCTGAGCAGGCCGCCCTGCGGTGAAGTTAGGACCCCAGCAGGGCCACGCCGCGGCCGGGCCCTGCGAGGACCCCCGGCCCCTTCCCGGGAGAATCGGCTCCGCGCCGGGCCAGGGGAAGGGCAGAGCTTCCTTCTCCGCACCCGGCCAGGCGGCCCGGCTGGCCCGAAACGCCACAGGGGCGCCCCCCGCGAGACTCCTCCGGAGCCACGCGGCGGGCAGCGTTTGCTGTGTGAAGTGACAGGAGCCCACACGCCTCCGCGTCCTCACCGCGCGAGGGCCCCGCCGTGTCCGCCGCGCGCCTTTGGCTCCGAGGGCGCCGGGTGCCGGTGTCCCGGGCCCGCCCCGCTCCGGCCTCGCCGCCGCCCGGGGCCCCTGCAGCTCCCGGGGCGCCGCGAACGCCCGCACCGCGCCGGGGCCGCCGCCGGGCCGCAGCCGGGCCCAGGGCTCCGCGCCGCCACCGGAAGGTGCCCGGTCCTGCGCGGTCCGGGCGGCCCACGGTGCGGCGGGAAACGCGTTCCCCGGAAACCGCGCCCGGCTCCGAGGGGACCGGCGACGAGAGGTCGCGGCGCGGGGTCGGAGGTCAGAGGCTGAGGTCACCACCGTACCCGTCAGGCCGTGGCTAGAGAGGGGTCGAGGCTCGCCGGGACTCACCGACAGCTCGCTGGAAACGAGGCATGTGGAAATTGGGCCTCGCTGAAGCGCACATAGGCCCGGGCCGCGGGTAGACCGTGGGCGCTGAGGCCCTGCGCTGCCCAGCCCCCAAGTTCGAATTTGGGGCTTCATCCCGTTCTATCCTAAAGCGACCCCAGAGCCCTGCCTCGAACCCACTCACCTGCCGCCTCTGAAAGCCACTCACTTTCCGCCGCTGCGTTGCGGAAAATCACCCTCCAGGGACCTTCCTTGCCCGCCCTGGGTTTCCGCAGCCGGCAGCCTTCGATCGACTTTCCTACCCCCCGTGGACCCTCCTTGGGTTATTTCGAGCTGTGGGGACCCACTCGGAACCCCAGAGTGGATGTGAAGGTTATTTTAAACTGAAGGCATTTGAGACCCAACAGATGTAAAAAGAAGCTTTGTCAGAGCTTTCCATATCTGAGAGCGAAGCCAGAAGTTGAACCAGGACATTCAGTACCTAAAACATGTGAAATCTCTTGGGCCCCCGGAATCACTAAGGAAAACTCAGGCTGGAAGCTGCTCAGGGCAAACCTGCCTCCCGCTCTATTCAGAGTCACCCTCTGCTCGCTGAGATAGATGGATATCTGATTGACTCCTTTGAAAAGGCTCATCAGAAGGCTGGGCGCGGTGGTGTACATTGAGACCAGGAGTTCGAGACCAGCCTGGCCAACATGGTGAAACCCTGTCTCTACTAAAAATACAAAATTAGCCAGGTGTGGTGGTGTGCCCCTGTAGTCCCAGCTACTGGGGAGGCTGAGGCAGGAGAATCGCTTGAACCTGGGAGGCGGAGGTTGCAGTGAGCCAAGATCAAGCCATTGTACTCCAGCCTGGCGACAGAGCAAGACTGATCAAAAAGGAAAAGAAAAAAAAAAAGGCTAATCAGAAACTCAAAACAATGTAACCGTTTGTGTATCACCTATCTGTGACCAGGAAGCTCCCTCCCCGATGGCTTTTGCTTTAAATTGTCCCGCCTTTCCAGACTGAACCAATTTTTTTTTTTTTTTTTGAGACGGAGTCGCTTTCTGACCCAGGTTGGAGTGTGGTGGCGTGATCTCGGCTCACTGCAACCTCCATCTCCCAGGTTCAAGCGATTCTCCTCCCTCAGCTTCCCAAATAACTGGGATTACAGGCACCCACCAACACACCCAGCTAATTTTAGTATTTTTAGTAGAGATGGGGTTTCACCATGTTGGCCAGGCTGGTCTCGAACTCCTGACATCAGGTGATCCGCTGGCCTCCCAAAGTGCTGGGATTACAGGCGTGAGCCACCTCAGCTAGCCGCTATGTTCATCTTACATATATTGATTGATGTCTCATGTCTCCCTAAAATGTATAAAACCAAGCTGTGCCCCAACCACCTCGGGCACATGTTGTCAGGACCTCCTGAGGCTGTGCCACGGGCATGTCCTCAACCTTGGCAAAATAAACCTTCTAAATTAACTGAGACCTGTCTCAGATTTTCTGCATTCACAGATAGAACAGCCTTGGTGGTCTTCAGAGGTGGCCAGATGTCCCTGGTGGTCTGCAAGATTGGGTGCACACTAAGGAAAGACAGGCAAGGGCCCCAGCTGTCCACCGCCCTGGCTGAACGTGAGGCTTTGTACAAGCAAAAAGTAAAAGCCAAGTCCAAATTGTAAAAACTACCTGAATTCCAAATGCAGCCACAACCCACACACACCGCCATCAGCAGAGGCTGGAGGCCCTACTGGTTCAGAATATTTAAGCACAATATCGAACCAGTAATTGTAAAAGGTAAAAGATTTTTACTCCAGGCTGGAGTGCGGTGGCACGATCTCTGCTCACTGCAAGCTCCACCTCCCAGGTTCAAGCGATTCTCCTGCCTCAGCCTCCCGAGTAGCTGGGACTACAGGTGCCCGCCACCACACCCGGCTAATTTTTTGTATTTTTAGTAGAGATGGGGTTTCACCATTAGCCAGGATGGTTTCGATCTCCTGACCTCATGATCTGCCCATCTCGGCCTCCTAAAATGCTGGGATTACAGGCATGAGCCACCACGCCCAGCCCAGATCATATAAATCTTTTGCCTTTTAGCCGGGTGCGGCGGCTCATGCCTGTAATCTCAGCACTTTGGGAGGCCGAGACGGGCGGATCATGAGGTCAGGAGATCGGGACCATCCTGGCTAACATGGTGAAACCCCATCTCCACTAAAAATACGAAAAAAATTAGCCGGGCGTGGTGGCGGGCGCCTATAGTCCCAGCTACTCGGGAGGCTGAGGCAGGAGAATGGCATGAACCCAGGAGGCGGAGCTTGCAGTGAGCCAAGATGGCACCACTGCACTCCAGCCTGGGCAACAGAGCGAGACTCTGTCTCAACATAAATAAATAAATAATAAAAATATAACTTATGGTGTATAACTTGTAACTATAAAGAGGTTATAATATATAGAGACATATAATTATATGAAAAATACAGCAAAAAGGAAGAGGGAAGGGAATTATATTGGAGCAAAGTTTCTGTGTTTTACTGGAATTAAGTATTAATCTGAAGAAGATTGTGATAAATTAGGATGCTTGTTGAAATCCCCATAGTAATCATAAGAAAATAAATACATTATATAGGCCAGGCACGGTGGCCCACGCCTGTAATCCCAGCACTTTGGGAGGCCGAGACGGGCGGATCGTGAGGTCAGGAGATCAAGACCGTCTTGGCTAACATGATGAAACGCCGTCTCTACTAAAAATACAAAAAAATTAGCCAGGCGTGGTGGCGGGCGCCTGTAGTCCCAGCTACTTGAGAGGCGGAGGCAGGGGAATGGCGGGAACCTGGGAGGCTGAGCTTGTAGTGAACGGAGACTGCGCCACTGCACTCCAGCCTGGATGACAGAGCGAGACTCTGTCTCAAAAAAAAAAAAAAAGAAAATACATTATAGTATATATAAAAGAAATTAAAATGGTACAGTGGAAAATATCCATTTAACACAACAAAGGCAATAGCAGAAGAACAGAGGAATAAAAAAATACATACGAAATACATAATTTTTGTAAAAATACAGAAATTAGCCAGGCATAGGGCTAATTTAGTAGAAACCCCATCTCTACTAAAAGTACAAAAATTAGCCGGATGTGGTGGCGTGAGCCTGTAACCCCAGCTACTTGGGAGGCTGAGGCAGGAGAATTGCTTGAACGCAGGAGGCAGAGGTTTCAGTGAGCCAAGATTGCACCATCTCACTCCAGCCTGGGTGACAGAGTGAGACTCTGTTTCAAAAAAAAAAAAAAAGAAAGAGAGAAATTAGCTGGGCGTGGTGCCAGGCCTCTATAATCCCAGCTACTGGGGAGGCTGAGGCAGGAGAATCGCTTGAACCCAGGAGGCGGAGGTTGCAGTGAGCTGAGATCGCACCACTACACTCCAGTCAGGGTGACAGAGCAAGACTCTGCCTCAAACAAAACAAAACAAAAAAAAAAACTAAACAAAGAAAAAAAACTAGTGGCATATGTAAATCTAACTGTATCAATAATACCATTAAACGGTAATGAATTGAACACTCCAAGTAAAAGGCCAAGATTTTCGGAGTGGGTTAAGAAATAAACAAGATCCAACTATATGCTCTTTACATTCAATATACCTTATTTTTTTATTTTATTCATCTTTTTGAGATGGAGTTTCCCTCTTGTTGCCCAGGCTGGAGTGCAATGGCACAGTCTTGGCTCACTACAACCTCCAACTCCTGGGTTCAAGAGATCCTCCTGCCTCAGCCTCCCAAGTAGCTGGGATTACAGGCACCCACCACTATGTCTGGCTAATTTTTGTATTTTTAGTAGAGATGGGGTTTCACCATGTTGGCCAGGCTGGTGTCGAACTCCTGACCTCAGGTTTTCTGCCCGCCTTGGCCTCCCAAAGTGCTGGGATTACAGGTGTGAGCTACCTCACCTGGCCACAATCTACACACTTTAGACTCAAAGACACAAACCGGTTGAAAGTGAAAATATGAGAAAAGATATACCATATACACGGCACCCAAAAGAGAACTGGAGGCCGGGCACAGGGGCTCATGCCTGTAATCACAGCACTTTGGGAGGCTGAGGCGGGCGGATCACGAGGTCAGGAGATCGAGACCATCCTGGCTAACACGGTGAAACCCCGTCTCTACTAAAAATACAAAAAATTAGCCGGGCGTGGTGGTGGGCGCCTGTAGTCCCGGCTACTCGGGGAGGCTGAGGCAGGAGAATGGCGTGAACCTGGGAGGCGGAGCTTGTAGTGAAGTAAGCCAAGATCGTGCCACTGCACTCCAGCCTGGGCGACAGAGCGAGACTCCGTCTCAAAAAAAAAAGAGAACTGGAATGGTTATACTAATGTCAGACAAAATAGATATGAAGATAAAATATATCACTAGAGACACATACAGACTCTTTTTCTTTCTTTCTTTCTTTCTTTTTTTTTTTTTTTGAGGCAGGGTCTCGCTCTGTCACCTAGGCTAGAGTGCAGTGATGTGAACATGGCTTCACTGTAGCATCAACTTCCTGCATTCAAGCAGTCCTCCTGCCTCAGCCTGTCAAGTAGCTGGGACCATAGATACACATCACCATGTCCAGCTAATTTTTTTGTTTTTTGTAGAAATGAGGGTCTCACTTTGTCACCCAGAGTGGTCTCAAACTCCTGGGCTCAAGCCATCCTCCTACCTTTACCTCCCAAAGTGCTGGGATTACGGGTGTAAGCCACTGCACCCAGCCCATACCGATATTTTATGATGATAAACATGTCCATTCATTAGTAAGATGTAACAATTAGAAACACATAAGCGCCAAACAATAGAGCCCCCAAATTAATAATGAAAAGAGTGAAAGAAAAGAAGGGAGAAATAGACAATTTAACAATAGTAGTTGAACATTTCAATACCTTACTCTCAATAATGAAATAGGACAACTAGACAAGAAACTGGCAAAGATGTAGGAGATTTGAGAAACACTATCAATCAATCTGACTTGACAGACATTTATGGAAAACTTCACCCATGGCTACACCATATACTAGGCCATTAAAGAAGACACAATAAAACATTTTCCCTCCAGCCTGGGCAACAGAGTGAGACTTCATCTCAAAAAAAAATTAAAATTAAAATAATTGGAAAGCTATTCTCTAGCCACAGTGGAATTAAATTAGAAATCAGGCCACACACACTGGCTCACGCCTATAATCCCAGCAGTTTGGGAGACTGAGGTGGGAGGATTGCTTGAGTCCAGGAGTTTGAGATCAGCTTGGGCAATATAGTGAGACCTCAGCTCTACAAAAAAAAGTCAAAAATTAGTTGAGTGTGTTGGCATGTGCTTGAATCACAGCTACTTGGGAGGCTGAGATGGGAGGATGTTTTGAGCCCAGGAGGCAGGGGTTGCAGTGAGCTGAGATTGCACCACTGCACTCCAGCCTGGGCAACAGAATGAGACCATGTCTAAATAAATAAATAAGAAACAAACAAAAATAGAAATTTGAGGTATGCACAAATACTTGAAAATTAATAACACACTTCTGAGTAACCCATGGGTCAAAGAAGGAACCAAAAGGAAAATTTAAAAATATTTTGAAGTTAATGCAAATGAAAACACATTTCAAAATATGTGGGATGCAATAAAGCAGTTCCTGAAGGAAAATTTTGGCTGGGTGCAGTGGCTCATGTCTGTAATCCCAGCACTTTGGGAGGCTGAGGCAGGTGAATCACCTGAGGTCAGGAATTTGAGACCAGCCTGGCCAACATGGTGAAACCCCATCTCTACTAAAAATACAAAAATTAGCCGGGTGTGGTGGCAGGTGCCTGTAATCCCAGCTACTAGGGAGGCCGAGGCAGGAGAATCACTTGAACCCAGGAGATGGAGGCTGCAGTGAGCTGAGATCATGCCACTGCTTTCCAGACTGGGCGACAGAGCGAGACTCCATCTGAAAAAACAAAGGAAAGTTTTAACTATCAACACCCATGTTAGAAAAGAAAAAAGATCTCAAATCAATAATTTATGCTTTTTTTTTTTTTTTCCTGAGATGGAGTTTTGCTCTTACGCTCTTACTGCCCAAGCTGGAGTGCAATGGCAGGAGGAGGAGGTTGCAGTGAGCCGACGTCGCACCACTGCACTCCAGCCGGGGCGACAGAGTGAGACTCCGTCTCAAAAAAAAAAAAAAAAAGAAAAGAAAAGAAAAGAAAGAAAGGGCAGAAATGTCCCTATTTGCACAAACTATGGATACATAAAAAAACATGGATGGTTCTCAAAGTTATGCTGAGTGAAACAGAAAGGCCAATCTCAAGAGGTATATATGATTCAATTTATATAACGCTCTCGGAATAATAGAATTACAAAGATGGAAAACGTCACCAGGCCCCTGGCTTGGGGTGCCTTCCTTCCCCATGATGGGACACCTGCCTTTGGATTTTGCCTTCTCACCCCCTCCAGGCGATGGAGGTGATGGGCTGGGGGGCCACAGCCAGGCTGGGTTGACCCTCGGAACTGGCCAAGCTTCCAAGACCCTCTCTTTATCATGAAGTCTACTTTTTCCATTAACAATATAGTTACACCTGCTTTTTAATTCTTACTGTTTTCTTGGATTTTTTTTTTTATTGAGATGGAGTCTCACTCTGTCTCCCAGATTGGAGTGCAGTGGCGCGATCTCAGCTCACTGCAAGCTCCTCCTCCCAGGTTCACGCCATTCTCCTGCCTCAGCCTCCCGAGTAGCTGGGACTACAGGTGCCTGCCACCACGCCTGGCTAAATTTTTTTTTGTATTTTTAGTAGAGACAGGGTTTCACCGTGTTCTTTAGGATGGTCTCAATCTCCTGACCTCGTGATCCACCCGCCTCGGCCTCCCAAAGTGCTGGGATTACTGGCGTGAGCCACCACGCCCGGCCAAATAGTATTGTTTTAGTGTTCTATTTTACATCCTCTATTGGCTTCTTAGTGATTCTTCATTGTATTGCTTTGTAGTTGTTCTAGGGCTACTCAACATATATCCTAAGTTTTCCAAATCTCTTTAGAATTAATATTATACAATTCATACCGGACACTTCCCTCTTTCTATCATACTTCCAGCTGCAGAAATGTAATAAATTTATGAGTATAGTTTCCTTGAGCCCTCGGTGACATACATTTCCTTGTTCCTTGTTGACGTATATTTTACAGCTACAAGAGTTACAAAGGCCACCCAGCTAATTTAAATTTTTTTTTGTAGAGAAGGGATTTCATCATGTTGCCCAGGCTGGTCTGGAACTCCTGGGCTCAAGCAGTCCTCCTGCCTTGGCCTCCCAAAGTGCTGGGATTACAGGCGTGAGCCACCATGCCCAGCCGGATGTGATGTTTTGATTTTTTTTTTTTTTTTTTGAGACAGGGTCTGGCTCTGTTGCCCAGGCTGGAGTGCAGTGGCATGATCTTAACTCACTGCAACGTCTACCTCCTGGGCTGAAGTGATCCTCCCACCTCAGCATCCCAAGTAGCTGGGACTACGGGCACGCACCACCACACCTGGCTAATTTTTGTGTTTTTTGTAGAGATGGGGTTTCACCATGTTGCTCAGGCTTGTCTTGAACTCTTGAGCTCAAGTGATCCACCTGCCTCGACCTCCCAGGCGTGAGCCATTGCACCCGGCCAATTTGATGTATGTTTAACTCATTACTGCTATGATTCATTTTGATGCTCGAATCGTCCTAGATTTGGCCAGTGCAAGCCCCTGCATGCAGTCTGGCTCTTGTGTTCACATCACTGTTTTTGTTGTTTTTGTTTTCTGAGCGCTTCCTCGTTTTCTGTACTTTCCCTCCCCCAACCCTGGAATCAAGCATGTTTTGTAGGGAGCCCTGGTTTTGTCAGTGGTAATGGTGTTTAGAGACCACGATTTTAGTAACAGGTGTCCTCATTACTTTGGGGCTATTGTTATTTTCAGGCTTTTTTAGCAGACCAAATTTAAAATGACGTTAATACAGATATGCACACATGTGCATGCGTATATCGTTTTAAAGGCATGGGGGTACTGATGACTGATGCCTTCAGTTACAGTCCATCACCTCCGCTATCTTCTCTTTCTCCCATTCTGTATTTCTCTTCTGTCCCATTTACAATACATCTTCTAAAAAAGATCAAGATTTGGCTGGGGGCAGTGGCTCATGCCTGTAATCCCAGCACTTTGGGAGGCCGAGGTGGGCGGATCACCTGAGGTCAGGAGTTCGAGACCAGCCTAACATGGTGAAACCCCATCTCTACTAAAAATACAAAAATTAGCTGGGCATGGTGGCAGGCACCTGTAATCCCAGCTACTCAGGAGGCTGAGGCACAAGAATTGCTTGAACCCGGGAGTCAAGGTTTGCAGTGAGCCAAAATGGCACCAGTGCACTCCAGCCTAGGTGACAGCGAGACTCTGTCTCGAAAAAAAAAAACAAAAAAAAACTAGATGTTTTTGGAATTCTTTCTATCTTTAGAACATGCCCACGGAAGGTGGTTCAGGTTTTCTCTTCCGTGTGGTTACCACATCAGTTTAATGTGCAGTTTGGTTCATTTGTTTCTGTTTATCCTCAACTTTAGTTTTGTCCCCCTGTTTGTAGATTTAATTCTTTTTCACATATATAAGCTGAGGGTTAGGGTTAGTTTTGACTTTCCAAAACATCAAAACTGTATTGAAAGGCATATCAGAGAAAGGTCCCTTTTACTACTATTTCTTCGACTCCTTTCCACTCACACTGGACTTATCCTTCCTGTGTTTCTTTCTGCAAAAATAAGGACACACACACATACATACTCTTATTTCTCCTTATCTTTTTTTGTTTGTTTGTTTTCTTTTTGAGATGGAGTCTTGCTCTGTTGCCCAGGCTGGAGTGCAGTGGCGCAATCTCGGCTCACTGGAAGCTCCACCTCTTGGGTTCAAGTGATTCTCCTGCCTCAGCCTCCTGAGTGACTGGGATTACAGGTGCCCACCACCACGCCTGGCTAATTTTTGTATTTTTAGTAGAGATGGGATTTCACCATGTTGGTCAGGCTGGTCTGGAACTCCTGACCTCATGATCCACCCACCTCAGGCTCCCAAAGTGCTGGGATAACAGGCGTGAGCCACCGTGCTGGCCTCTCCTTATTTTTTGTTTGTTATTTTTATATTTTATTTCTTAATTTTTTTTTTTTTTTTTTTTTTGAGATGGAGTCTCCCTTTGTCGCCCAGGCTGGAGTGCAATGGTGTGATCTCGGCTCACTGCAACCTCCGCCTTACAGGTTCAAGCAATTCTCCCACCTCAGCCTCTTGAGTAGCTGGGATTATAGGTACCAGCCACCATGCCCGACTAATTTTTGTATTTTGTAGAGACGGGGTTTCACCATGTTCACCAGGCTGGTCTTGAACTCCTGACCTCAGGTGATCCACCCACCTCGGCCTCCCAAAGTGCTGGGATTACAGGCATGAACCACCACCCCCGGCCCATTTCTTTACTTTTTGTAGAGATGAGGTCTTGCCGTTTTGCCCAGGCTGGTTTCAGACACCTGGTCTTTTTTTTTTTTGAGACGGAGTCTCGCTCTGTCGCCCAGGCTGGAGTGCAGTGGCGCGATCTCGGCTCACTGCAAGCTCCACCTCCCGGGTTCACGCCATTCTCCTGCCTCAGCCTCCCGAGCAGCTGGGACTACAGGCGCCCGCCACCACGCCCGGCTAATTTTTTGTATTTTTAGTAGAGATCGGGTTTCACCGCGTTAGCCAGGATGGTCTCGATCTCCTGACCTCGTGATCCGCCAGCCTCGGCCTGCCGAAGTGCTGGGATTACAGGCGTGAGCCACCGCGCCCGGCCTATAATAAGTACTTTAATGTCTTTGGCTGCTGATTCCAACATCAGTGTCCGGCCAGGGTCGGTTTTGATTGATTTTCTCTCCCTGTCGGTCTTGTTTTCCTGCTTCTTTGGCTGCTAATTTTTCACTAGTTGCCCCAGGGATTGTGAATTTTACCTAAATATTTTTGGGCTTTGTTCTGGGATGGAGTAAGTTTACTTGGAAACAATTTGAGGCCAGGCACAGTGGCTCACACCTTTAATCCCAGCACTTTGGGAGACCAAGGTGGGCAGATCACCTGAGGTCAGGAGTTTGAGACCAGCCTGGCCAACATGGTGAAACCCCATCTCTACTAAAAATGCGAAAATTAGCCGGGTGTGGTGACGCGTGCCTATAATCGTAGCTACTCGGGAGGCTGAGGCAGGAGAATGGCATGAACCTGGGAGGTGGAGGTTACAGTGAGCTGAGATTGCGCCACTGAACTCCAGCCTGGGAGACAGAGCAAGATTCCGTCTCAAAAAAAAAAAAAAAAAAAAAATTGATGCTTTGGGGTCTTGTTTGTAAGATTTTTGTTTTGTTTTAGGTGGACCAGCACTAACTAGTAACCAGCTAATAGATCTTGGGCCTTGAGACACACCCATCTGAGTATTCAATGTCTTACGAATTCTGAGGTTTTCTAGTCTGGTTGGTAGGAACAGGCACTGGTTTCCAGACCTGTGCAGTATCTGGCACTGTTCCGTCTAATCCTCCTGCTGGTTTCCTGCTCGCACGCATTGAAGGTGCTCGGCCTGGTGCTCACAGGAGAGCCCCGGAGCCTCCTGCCTGGCGGTCCCGGGACAGTCCCTGCACCCCGCCACTGTCTGCCAGCTCCTCCCGGGTGCTCTGTCCTGCAATCCTCAGCCTCATTTTCCCCCCGGACTCTCAGCTCCACTTCCTCAACTCAGGGAGTCTGCTGGACTCCATCTCTCACTGTGCCCGGCCTGGAAGCTGCCAGGCAGAAGGCTGAGGTTACCCTAGGGCTCCTGGCACCTTGTTCCCACCCAGGGGTCACCGTCCTTCTTTGGCGGAGGCCTGGTATCCCCACAGCCAGCACCTCCTGTCCTTTGCCTGGATTTTCAGCTGTTTCTGGTGGGAGGGTGAATCCAGGCCTCGCTACTCTCTGGATCAGAACTCCAATTCGTTACATTAATTTTCATTTTAATTCGAAAGAAAAAATAACTGAAGTGAAGATAATTGTGTGACTTAAGGTAACTGTATCTTCATAACAAAGATACGTGGTTTCTCTTAGGTCTCCCTGAAGCTCATTTGCAACTTGGATGCACCTCAGGCCCATCAGAGCGCCGCCTCCCCTGGCAGCAGCTGAGCCAGGAACTTCAGAGACCCCTGGACACCACATTCAGGTACCGGAGAGCCGGGAGAAGCAGGAGGGGTGACAAGAGCCCATGTGCTGGGCACTACCCGCCTTGCCCTGCAGGGCCTGAGGCTGTGGAGCTAAAGCAGTTGGGTTCTGAGGTCAGATCAGCCCCAGGCCACCCCCAGATAGGCCTGTGAGCCTCTGTCCTCCCTGGTGGCCCTGAGCCTGTGTGCACGGCTGGGGTGGGAGTGGCCGGAGGAGGGGTGGAGAGAGGCCAGAGGGGACCACGGCTGAAGGGAGCAGCTGCCTAGTGTTGGGGGACCACAGGAGGGGTGTGGCTGAGCCTCGCTCCGATGCCCGCCTGCTGTCCACACTCACGCCTGGACACTGCCCACCTGCAGCCGCTGCACCAGGCCCACCCCCCCAGCAGGCCCGTGGTGTTCACTGTAGTCCTGGCCCACTACCCTGCCCTGGGAGATGGCCCCTGAGCCCACCCCTCCCCTGCCTCTCCAGCAGGGGCTCTCCCAGCCCCCACCCACCTCTGTGCCTTGGCACTCACACTGAAAGGGCCTCTTCTGTGGGCGTGCCGTGCCTTCCGGAACCCCGGGCTGGCCTGCTTTGCCCATTCCCGAAATCCAATCCTGGCTCTCGCTCCTGCCCATGCCTCTACCCCAAGCTCATGTCCACCCAGCGGCCCCCCACACAGCCACCCGTGGGGTGCTGCCCTTATGGGTCCTGGAGGCTGTGTCCACCCCACCCCTCGATGCCGGGGGTCCAGGTGCCCAGGGCTCCCTGTCCCTTGCTCCCTCCCAGCCTCCACTCCTTTGCCTAAATCCAAGTCTTCTGGGTCAACCTGGCCAGCCAGTGGCGCTATTGACACCATCTTGGTGAGGCTGTGACGGCATCTTTGGCAGGGCGAATGCCTACAATCCACTGACTTCAAGCAAATACTATTCTCCACGAGGGGCCTCTCCTCCTCAGCTGAAGCCAACTTCCCAGTGTCTGTACCTCCTACACGTTTCTCACTGGTGGTGTTTCTTGGCCAGAGCCTCGGTACCCCCCCCCCCCAGTCCCAACGCTTTCCCGGGAAGCCCGGGGCTGCCACACGGGCTCCTTCCTCACTCCCTGGCCCAGCCCCGGCTCTGGGACATGGCCTAGGGGTGTGTGGGAACTGGGGACCAGAGGACAGAGGGCATCCCCTTCACGGCCCCGTGACTGGGTGGGGTGGAGCTGGAGAGCTTGCAGCTGCCAGGTCAGGGAGGGGGGAAGAAAGGACGGTGGTAGAGATCACATGCGGTTTAATTGTGGGAGGCTGAGAGCAGCATTTTTACCAAATTGGTGTAAAAATGAAACGGGGTCCAGACGTGTACACTGACAGTTACAGTAAATTTCAAAATCCAAGCAGCAATTTGAATCATTTCTTGAAAAACAAACACAGACAAACACCAAACATGGAGTTGGTGCCCGGCGCGGTCCGCAGGGTTGGAGGCAGCCCTGCATCATGGGTGTGGCCGGGCCCTGTGTGCCTGTGCAGGGGCCCAGCTCCTCGGGGACTGGTCCACGACCCCCCACTCAGCAGGCTGAGCCAATGCCTGGCCGAGAGGGGGCCGCAGCCAGCAGGCTTGGGTGGCTGCCCGCGCCCGCAGGGGACATCGGGGAAATGGGGGCAGAGTGCAGGACCCACACGCTGCCTGAGGAGTCTTAGCAGGGTGGACAGGCCTGGGGGTCTCTACCAGCAATGCAATAAATATGCAAATCCAAGCACAGAAAGACCAAGCGCAGACCCCACGGGCGCACAAGGCCCAGCCCAGTTCCTGCGGGCATGGGCACCACCGGCTCTTCACAGACCAGGAGTCTCCAAGTCGGCAGCTCTGGTGTCCCCGAGGTGCCGTGGGAGGCGGCGGGTGGGTGGACATGCCTAACACCTACGTCTAGCAGCCTCGGGGGGCAGTGGCACTGGGCCGGACAGGGTCCCACCGGCAGGACCCTTCAATCCCGTTGCATGGCGGGGGTGGGGTGGGGTGGGGTGGGGTGGGGTGGGGATGGTGGAGTGACCTCCGGTGGCAGGCGGGGGCACGGGCCTAGCCCTCCCGCACGCTCACGCGTGGCTCAGCCAGGGAGCTGTGGATGATGCTGACGATGGACTCCAGGCCGCTGCCCTCCAGCAGTGTGCGGTGGTCACCCTCGATGACGTGGACGGATACTTTCCCGTCGCATACCTGCAGGGGATGCGATCAGCTGCCGTCCCACCCCACTCCTGTCCCTGTCCCCGTTCCCGTCAGGCCCCTTGTGCACCTGGGAGAGGTTGTAGTCCGCGCCCAGGTCCTCGCCGTAGGCGCCACCCGTCTTGGCGCGCAGTAGCATCACGTTGCCATGGTACTTGGCCTTGGGTGTGTACTGCTCAGCGGCACGCAGCTTGTAGTAGAAGGACCGGGCCGCAAAGCTCAGCTCCTGGCGGTCCAGGCCCTGGTGGCTCTTGATGATCAGGTCCACGGCGGCTGCCACACGCTCCTCTAGGCCCTTCAGCGGCAGCAGCGCCTCCAGCACCTGCGGGGTCGGGCTCTGAGCAGGTGCCGGCAGCACCCACAGCACCGGCCTGCCCTGTGCTACACTGCGGGTGGGCTTTTTTTTTTTTTTTTTGAGACGAGTTTCGTTCTTGTTACCCAGGCTAGATGGAGTGGGGCGATCTCAGCTCACCGCAACCTCCGCCTACTGGGTTCAAGCGATTCTCCTCCCGAGTAGGTAGGACTACAGGTGAGTGCCACCACGCCTGGCTAATTTTTGTATTTTTAGTAGAGAAGGGGTTTCTCCACGTTGGTCAGGCTGGTCTTGAACTCCCGACCTCAGGTAATCTGCCCGCCTTAGCCTCCCAAAGTGCCGGGATTACAGGCGTGAGCAACCGCATCCGGCCGGGATCGGCTATTAAAGGGGTGAAGTTGGGGGGCCTTTAACGCTGTTCGCGCCCCATCCCATCCTTCCCTTCCCCCTTCTGTTCCTGCCCAGTGCTCTGGGTCCTGCGGCCTCAGGGGTGTCCAGGACCCACCCTGTTGTGCTCCATGTCCGTGAACTGCTGCACGAAGAAGCATACGGCCTCCGTCTCGGCCTCGGCCTCACAGCCTGGGGTCAGCTTTGCCCGGTAGCTCTGAGAGGAAGGAGGGACTGCTGAGCAGATGGAAGGGGCGGGGCCTCCTAAGCGACGGTCCCCCAAAGCCAGGGCACAGGTGGGGAGCCCAGACATTTGCCGTAGGCCTCTAGGACCAGCCTGGCTCTCACCTGGGTGTAGGCCAGTACGTAGGTGGGCGAGCCGTCGAACAGGAAGAGGCTGTTGTGGGTGGGGGCTGGGCTCTGCTGGGCCTGCAGCTGGGAGCACATTTCAAAGGCCACGCAGGCCCCGTAGGAGTAGCCGGCCACACGGTAGGGGCCCTCGGGCTGCACCTGCCTGATGCAGTCGATGTAGTAGGCAGCCAGGCTGTGGATGCTGTCAAGGGGCGCAGCTGCAATGGCAGTGCCGGGCACTCAGCATGTGCAGGCGGCAGCCACGGGCCCCGTGATGGCCAGCACTGACCACCGCTTCCAGAGGAGGGCCCGGGAGTACCTCGGGTGCACTGCAGGCCATAGGTGGGGATGCTGAGCCGGGAGGCCAGGCTGTGGAACACGGTGGTGGAGCCCTCGATTGGGTGCACTAGGAACAGGGGCCGCTCCGAGCTCTGCACGGAGTTGAGCCGCATCAGGGTGGGGCCCTCCGGGTTCACCAGCAGGGAGCGCAGGTTCAGCTGAGTCTGCTGCTGGGCCAGACCATCCTCCTTGGGCGTGGGGCATGCCAGCTCTGTGAAGACAGGGGCAGATGCCAGGCTGGTCTGGGTGCAGAGCCCTCGCACCCACGCAAGGACACACAGACACGCACGCAGGTCCCCACGGTGCTACGTCAGGTGGGAGTCGGGGTGGGAACGCTCAGAATGGCACCCGTGACGAAGGGCGGGATGCCTGCCGGGACACAGTCCAGACAGCAAGGAGGAAAGGCTGGGGAGGCCCGGGGACCCCACTCCCGCCTGGCCGCCCACACGCACCGTTGGCCTCACCCGCCTTTGAGGACAGCTCCTGCAGTTTCCGGAGCGTGAGCTGCCGCACCTCGCGCACGGACAGCACCAGGTTGAGCTCACGCTCCAGCGTCTGGCGCACCTCCACGCTCATGAGCGAGTCTAGGCCCAGGTCCGCCAGTGAGCTGTCCAGGTTGACAGCAGCCAAGTCGCGGATGCCTGGAAGGGATGCGCCGGGTCGGCAACTCCAGAGGGGTCATGGGGACGGCCTGCGTGCGGCAGGGCTGACACCCAGGGGTGCGTGGGCTGTGCATCTCCCAAAGCACCATCACCACAGTGACACCTGCGCCCGCACCCTGGCTCTGCAGATGGGGAAACTGAGGCGCACAGGGGCACGACTGCTATGTCCCAAGACCCTGATGCCAGCAGGGGAACCACCTGGCGCGGCTCCTACTGGGAGTGCTCACCCAGGATGTGTGCCACGGCCTCCACCAGGTCCCGCTGGCTGTCCCTGTCCCTGTAGGCCGCAGCCTTCTCAGCCAGCACAAAGCTGCTCAGGACCATGTGGGGCTGGTTCAGGAAGAGGTCCAGCACCTCCAGGCAGGACGCCATGCGCTGGGGCAGCGTGCCAGTGACGACCGTGTCGTTGGTGCTCATCGTCTCCACCAAAATGCCCACGTCGCCGATGGCGCCCCACTGCACGGCCAGGCCTGTGGGCGAGGGGGCAGGTGGGCAGAGCTGCAGGGAGGTCGGGGTGGGGAGTGGCCACTGGGAGAGGGTGGGGTGGGCAGGGCCGAGGGGAGAGGGTGGGGGTGGGGAGTGGCCACTGGGAGAGGGTGGGGTGGGCAGGGTCGAGGGGAGAGGGTGGGGCCCACCTGGGAGGCCTTCGTGCCGGCGTTTCTCACAGATACGCTCCATGGCGGAATTGGCAAAGCCGTAGTTGCTCTGTCCCGCGTTGCCACGCCCGCAGCTCACAGAGGAGAAGACCACAAAGTAGTCCAGCTCAGGGCATGCCTCTCGGGTCACCCTGTGGGCACGCGTGTCACTCCCCATTGGCCAGCATCCCCAGGAGCCCCCAACGTCCCATCCCCAGGAAACGCCAGAGAGGGCTGTCAACAAACCACCTTGGCTCCCACGGCCCTGAGCCCAGAGCCCGGCAGAGGTGGGAGCAGGGCTGTGCGGTGCCCACCTGTCCAGGTTCAGGGTGCCGCTGTACTTGGGCTTGCAGACGTCCTGGAAGAACTCTGGGGTCTGGTTCTCCAGCAGGGCATCTCTCAAGACCTGGGGGAGGCATCCTCAGCACTCCCTGCAGCTCCAGGGCCTCACCCGTCCACCCAGGGTCCCCCCCTTGGTCTTGGGGCTTTTGAGGGCCCCATTTGGGGCCTTCCCTCACCACGGCCAGGTTGAAGACGCCGCCCACGGGCCCAAGCTGCGCCGCCTCGGCAATGAGGCCCCGGGCCCCCTCCAGTGAGCTGATGTTGCTGGTGGACACCTGCACCTGTACGCCCTGGCGCCTCCACCGGCGGACCTGCTTGGCCTGGTAGCCTGCGGGACACAGGACTGTGGGCTGGACTGGGCCAGGGTACGGTCTCTTCCCCACACGCCGGGCTGGGGAAGTGGGGAGCAGCCGCAGAGCCCCATCCAGCAAGCCCCCCACAAGATGGAGGGGGACAGACCCCAGGCACCGTGACAGCCCACAATGGTGGGCTGCAGAGAAGGGCTCAGGGGCCCGGGGCTGTGCCTGGCCCAGGCTGGTCCACAACCACCCCTGCCGACTCACCTGTCCGGATCCCGGAGCGAGAAGTCAACACGAGCTTCTGCACCCCACGCTGTATCAGCCACTGCGCCAACTCCAGGCCGAAGCCACCCAGACCACCAGCGATGATGTAGCTCTTGTGGGCCGGGCAGAAGGTCTTGGAGATGGCCGACATCAGCTTGGGTTTGGCCCCCTTCAGCACTGCCTCCGGCTCCTCCGCAAGCACCTGCGTCCAAGCAGCACCCACCGGCTCAGGCACTGCCTGGGGACCAGAGCCTGGGGTGCCCGAGGCACCGGGACTCCTCCCCTCACCTGCACGACGACTTTGCCGATGTGCTTCCCTTGGGCCATGTAGCGGAAGGCCTCCTCCACCTGGGCCCCGTGGAACACCGTGCACTTGAGGGGCCGTACCACCCCATCCCGGATGCCGGCCTGCACAAGCGCCCACACCTCCCGCCAGTCAGCACTGCTCTCGTTGAAGAACGCATCCAGCAGGACCCCGTGGAATGTCACGTTCTTTAGGAAGATAGCCATGCCTGCGGGCAGGGGCCGTGCTCACCCAGGGCCTTCCACAGGTCCACCCACACCCATCCATGCCCACCCCCGCCCAGGCGCTGCCGGCCTCACCGAGTGGGTGGTTCTGAGAAAGGTCGAATTTGCCAATTTCCAGGAAGCGACCGTGCGTAGCCAAGCACCTCACGCTGGCCTGCAGCTTCTCTTCCGCCAAGGAGTTCAAGACCAGGTCAACGCCTAGGGGGCCAGAGGGGCCAGACAGTCACACCCACTGCAAGCCCAGCCACCACAGTCCAGAGGGCCAGACCCTGCTTCTCCCTGGGCCGGAGGCTAGGCAGGAGGCAGGTGGGGGCTGTGGGGGCCACTCACCCTTCCCGCCCGTGTGCCACAGCACATGCTGCTCGAAGGATGTGTCCCGGGAGTTGGCGAAGCTGGTGCTGTCGAGCTGGGGGAACCTGGCCTGGAGGTACGCCCGCTTCTCAGCCGACCCTGGTGAAGAGAGAACGCGCGGCTGGTGAGCCGGGGCGGCGGGGCCAGGAGGGCAGCGGGAGGCACCGGGGGCGGGGCCTTACCCACGGTGGTGAAGACGCGGCAGCCCAGACTGAGGGCGATGGCGATGGCGGCCTGGCCCACGCCGCCCGAGCCCGAGTGGATGAGCAGCGTCTCCCCGGGGCGCACCCGCCCACGCACCACCAGCGCGTAGTAGGCCGTGCTGTAGACGACAGGCACCGAGGCCGCCTCCTCCAGCGTCCTGGGGATGCAGCAGGTGGGTCAGCACAGGCCTGGCCGCCATCCACGTGGGGCCCAGGCTCACACCCTCGACACACTCACCAGTTGGAAGGCACATCCCAGAGGAAGTCTGGTGACAGCAGGACAGAGGTGGCCAGGCCCTTGGCAGGCACCAGTCCCATCACACGCTTGCCGCTGGCGTCTCGGCCCGAGAACTCCATACCTAGCAGGCTGTCCTGGGAGGTCCACTTCCCTGGGGGAAGACGGCACTGAGCCCCTCACCGCCTGCCCTTCCCTCCTGAGGGGCTCCCAGGCAGGTCCTAGCTGCTGGGGTCTCCGCTCCCCGGCCCAGTCCACTCCCACGGCCCCATGCCACCCATACCTGGGATGGCATCAGGGGACAGCTTGCCAGTGGCCAGCATGATGTCGCGGAAGTTGAGGGAGGCGTAGTAGACCGTGCAGAGCTGGGCGCCAGGGCAGGTGGGCTGGGCATGGCGCAGCGAGGAGCAGACCCAGCGGATGGAGGACAGGTCCCCCCGGGTGAGGGTGGTCACAAAGGCGTGTGCCGTCGGCTCCTCAGGCTTGTCTAGGGAAACAGGGAGGTGGGGCTGCTGGGGGCCTTCGGGTGCAGTCTCCCGGGAGGGGCAGGGCAGTGTCGGGGGCTCACCCTCCTCCAGCAGGAAGTGGCGGAAAGCCCCCCAGGCCCCGTCGCGGTAGACGTTCATCACCAGGTCTCCCTGCAACACCTTCTGCAGTTCTGCGGAGCCCGGGTCCACCTCCGGGACGTGGGAGGTGCTGCTGAGGTTGGAGAGCAGCACACACCTGGGGGCAGAGGCGGGGAGCTCAGGCTGGGGATGGGGAGGCTGGTGGGGAAGGGGAAGTGGTGAGGGGCCGTGCTCCTACCGGAGGCGGTTCCCGCCAGGCTCTCGGCGGAGACAGTTCACCAAGCCCACCACACCCGAGGTGGCACAGTTGATGGCCTTCAGCCACACAGGCCGGGAGGAGTCTTCGTCAGCCAGGATGCCCTACAGCGGGTCGGGGAGGGTCAGGCCACACTTGGCAAGTTGGGAGGTGGGGTGGGGCCCGGAGGTGGGGCGGGGCCTGACCTTCAGAGACTCCACCCAGCGGAAGCTGGTATCGTCCACCGGCAGGAAGATGGGGCTGTCCTGCGGGGCGGGCCGGCGGCACAGGAAGAGCGTGGAGCCGTAGAAGGACTTCTTCAGGCCCACCAGGCGCAGCGACACCCTGGAGAAGAGGCTCTCCCACGCGTCCTGTGGGGGCGGTGGTCAGCACCCTGCCGGCCTGGCCCTCACCCGGCCCCCACCCTGTCCCCCTGCCCGGTGGCCGCACCTGGCTCAGGATGCCCTGGCCGTACTGCGGCTCAGCGGAGGTGAGGAAGGCCACGATGTCCCCGAGGGGGTGCCCCCGGAGCAGTGTGTGCAGGAGCAGAAAGCCCCCTTCTCTCAGGGCAGCCACCATGTTGCTGAGAGCTGAGGCCGGGTCTCCGAGGGCAGCCACAGCACAGTTGCACACCAGGAGGTCGGCGCTGCCCAGGGCACTGGGGGCAGGGTCTGCGGGATCCCACTGGCCCTGGGCAACGTCGTGCTGCTGCAGCTCGGCCTGGGCAGCCTCCAGGGCCTGGGGGTGGCGGTCGGTGGCCGTGTAGCTCAGCTGCAGCAGGGGATGGGGGCTGAGCAGGCCTGGGATGCGGGAATACAGGTGACCGTGGCCAGCCAGCACCTGTAGGGGGTGAATTCTGGAATCAGCCCCACACCAGGCAGGTGCCCCTGACCTGGGGCTGGGCAAAATGTCCATGAGGCCTCAGTCTGGCAGAAAGGCTTCCCCGTCAACCTGATGACGGTGCCAGCCGTGGGCACGCATAGATGCCACTGGTCTTGTCCCTGGGGTCCTGCCTCGGGTGCACCTCTTGGAGCCCACGGGCGGGCCCTCCACGGTGGCTGTGTGGACCGCACAGGACACATGCACAGAACCACACAGGGAACTGGCCGGCCCCACCCACCGCCCAGGGCTCGCCCCGTGTCTGTGCTGTCTCCTGCAACTGATGTCAGGGTGGGTCCTACCATGTCCGGGGCAGAGGCCTGGCTGCCCAGGAGGCACCCACCTCCACCACCTTCATCTTCAGGCTGGGCATGTTCTCCACGGCAGTGTCCAGGCAGGCCTTGAGTGCCGGGGAGTCCAGGAGGCCGCTGAGCAGAGGGTCCTCTGGCAGCTTGGGCCTCTCCTGGGCCAGCACCTGCGCCAGCTCCAGCTGCAGGTTCCCGTTGAGCTGAAGCCTGCAGGCAGCCGACAACAGCCGGGGCAGTTCCTGCTGTGAGGGGTCCCGGGGGATCTGGGCCCCATCCAGTCCGGGCACCACCATCTTCAGCCCCTGCTGGGTCACCTTGGTCTGCAGTGCCTGTGCCAGCCCTGGGGAGGGAGGGAGGCAGGCCTGGTGTTCCCAAAGCCCCAGGGCATCTGCCTGGCATGGGCTCTCAGACCCACTCTGTCCTTCTGGGGCCACCACCCCGCTCTGCCCACAGGATGAGAAATAGCTGAGGGTTGAGGAAGGGGCTGCCCACCACTGGGAGGCTGACTCCTGCCCACTGTGGACGCAGTGAGGGGCCGCATTCAGCTGCAGGGGCTACTCTGTGCCTAGCCAAGGTGTGACCTTAGGCTGAATCTGTCATCTTTGCCCCCAAGTACCCTTTCAAGACTGAGGAACAGTGACCAGGGACGAGGAAGGCTGGGGGCTGGGGGAGGGAGGGAGGCCGCCATCGTGAGCTCCGGCCGGAGGGTTGGGCTAGGGTTGCTGACTCCAAAGGGGGCCCCGTGGAGAAGCAAGTCTGGGGTCAACGTGAAGGGGAGGCGATCGCTCCCCGTCGCCAGAGGTGTCCGAAGCCGGCAGGGCTGGGACCTCACCCTTGCACAGTTGCAGCTCCTCCTGCAGGGCAGCGCGCTCAGACAGGCACCCCTCCTCCATGTGGGGAGTGAAGCAAAACTTCTCCAGGATGGGCACCTGCTGCTCCTGCTGCCGCCGCGGGGCCGACTCAGTGTGGAGCCCGGAGATGTGGACGCCTCCGGCCACTGTGACCCTCAGCCACCTGCTCACCACCACGTCAGCCACTGTGGGGACAGGCTGGGTGAGTGCGGCATACTTGGGTGGGGGCACTGGGCTGGGGCTGGGGCGGGGCTACCTTGGGCCTTGTCCTGCAGTGTGTACAGCTTCTGCCTGTGGGTGGCAGGGTCGATGTGGATGGCGGTGACACGGGTGGGCAGGTACAGGCCGTGCTTGGCTGAGCCCAGGATGGACATCTGCAGCATGGTGTCCACGAAGCTCACCCAGTTATCCTTCCACAGCAGCCTCCCCGAGTCACCTGCACACAGGGCCTGGTTGGTGCTGTGGAACTCCCAGGTCCCTGGGGCCACCTCCCAGAGCCCACCGGGCCCCTCTGCTCCCTCCCAAGCTGCATGCCTAGCTGTGGGTGCCCTCTGTGGTCCCCACAATGATGACCGCCCTCCCCGGTGGCTTGGGCAGCAGTGTAGTCAGTACCCACCTTCCAGGCTGGCCTCCAGGATGCCCTGGAAATGAGGGCCGTAGTCGTAGCCGCGCAGACGCAGCTCCTTGTAAACTTCAGCCTGGGCCAGGAAGAGGGGCTCCGCGGGGTTGGGGGTGGGGCTTTCCGGATGGTCGAAGAGCCTGGGGTCAGGGTCATCCCACTGGTACACCTTCCCTGTGGAAAGGGAGGTGCGGAAGGGCCTGAGGACGGGCGGCATGGCCAGCGGGCACAGCCTCCGCAGCTCCCGTGCCACCGGCCCTGCTTACCACTCACTACCAGGTTGCCGTTCTCTGACACCTCGAAGGCGCGGGAGGCCTCCAGAAGCCGTACCTCCAGGGACACTGTCCCTGCAGAGCAGGAGAGTTGGAGATCAGAGGGCAGCACCCACCCCCCAGCTACCCCCGCCTTGGTCCTGGGGTGCCCCTCACCAGTCTTGGGCAGGATGGTGGCCTGGTGCAGCACCACATCCTCAAACACCACGGGCAGCTGCTCGACGCCCAGGCCCAGGGCGCGGGCCAGCGTCTTCCACACTATGCTCAGGTAGCCAGTGGCGGGGAAGAGGACGCGACCGTCGAGGGTGTGGTCCACCAGGTAGTGGTCAGGAGACTCGGAGCTGGTGTCTGCGGGAGGGCACAGGCCTCAGCACAGAGCGGGCGTCTGTGGGGAGGGAAGAGCCTGCCCACCCGCCGGGCCCCTGCTCACCGATGTTGTAGACGGCGGCCGAGGGGGAACCAGAACCGTTGGGGAAGTCCTCGGCGGCCGGCACGTCCCAGGCCAGGCTGTGGTCCCACTTGATGAGGGGGGAGATGAGGGGAGTTCCTCGGGGAGCTGGGAACTCCACAGGCGGGAACAAGGCATTGGGGTTGGCGTCGATGCTATGGAGAGGGGAGGCATGGGCAGCACACCCGTCACCGGGGTCCAGGGGCTCTGGGTTCAGCCCACCCACTCCCTGCGGTGGACCATCCAGGGCTGCTGCCACCGGCCTGGGTCAGTGAGGGGCCCGCAGCCCTGCTCACCCACCCCACGCCGTCCCCGACTCCGGGAGACGAGACCCGGGCTGGGAAGGGACCCACCCTGAGAGGTGCAGCCTGCCGATGCCGGCCAGGAAGAACTCCAGGTTGTCCCTGTGATCCTTCTTCATCAGGGGGATGATGGTGCAGCTCGGCTTCAGGCCACGCTTCAGGACAGCCTGGGGGCGGCAGGGCAGGTGGGCTCTCTTGGTGCTCAGCTGAGGCGCCCATCCCAGGCTCCCGGCGCCTGCTGCCCCCAGGCTGGGCCTACCTGCAGCAGGGCGTGGGGCGCGATCTCCAGCACCACCGCGTGCTCAGGCACGTGCCACAGGGCCTCCTGGAACAGCACGGGGCTCACCAGGTTGTTGACATTGTACTCGGCGGAGGACGTGCGTGCCAGGCCGCTGTGCCACTGGTCCTCGGGGATAGAGGTGCTGAGCCAGCGGGCTGAACGTGGCTTCGGCTCCCGGATCACCTGCACGAGGGGCCAGGTCGGTGCTGGGTTGTGGGTCCCCTGGCCCGCCCCGCACCCCCCAGGCCGTATTAGCCCACCTTCTTGAGCTCCTGCAGCAGTGGGGGTGCGATGGCCTCCATGAAGTAGGAGTGGAAGGCCATACCGCCGGTCCGCACCTCCTTGGCGAACACACCCTCCTTCCTCAGCTGCTCCACGAACTCAAACACTGGGGCCTGGACATCGTGGGAGCCTGGATAAGCATCCTGGCTGGGCACCCACCTCAGGCTCGGAGAGGTAGGGCGCACCCACCTCACCCCAAGGGAACCGAGAGGGAATGGGCAAGGGACCTGAAGATAAACCTGCCCCATGCCCCAGGCCCGTCAGAGCCTGGTGGGGCGTAGACCGTGGCCGCGTGTCCCTGACAGACTTGCAATGGCAGGCGCAGGGGACAGAGGAGCCCGCCCAGGCCGCAGCACCCACCTGAGGTCCCGAGATGGTGACTGTGTCCTTGGAGTTGTGGCAGGCGGGCACCACGCCCGGGGGGCAACGCTGTTTACACTCCTCCCAGGACAAGCCTATGGCAGAGCCAGCCTCAGAGGCTTAACGTGGACACCGAGCCGCTCCCAGCCACCCACCCACCCAGACACTGCCTGCAGCTGGGGGCAGTAATGACAGGTGTGGTAATGGCAGCCTTGGAGCCTTCATGAGAAAGGTTCGCCCCCTGCTGTGTTTGACCCGTGGGTGGAGGTATCATTACAGAGCTGCCACTCCAGGGGCAGCTCCTGGGAGCCCAGTCCCCAGATGGTGGCCCCCTCAGTCCTCTGCAGCCAAGGTTCTTTCCAGGTCCTGCCCACATGTGGCCCATGGGGCTCAGAGATGGGTGCCAACAGAGGGCACCAGTCTGAGGGAACCCTGATGACCCGTGTGTTGGCTTCACCAGAGTCCCTGGGTTCTTGCTATGCTGGGGCTGTGTGCTCATCACACGGGGGCTCCACGCAGGCCTGATGCCCATGGACACGTGCCTAGGCCCAAGGCTGCCAGGTGTGGGGCCAGTGGGGCAGCTGCAGGGGACTCGTGCACGGCTGTGTCCGAGCTGGGTGTCCCCGGGCCAGCGGGGGCCACTCTATCCTACGGGGGCCAGGCCAGGGCTGCAGGTGAGGACCCCACAGCGAGAAGGCAGCCTCCTTTCTTGGAGGTGCTGGGGGCCCCTCCGGGAGACCTCGGGGACACCTACCCACGGCTGCCATGGCGCCCGGTGGGAGATGGGCTTCTTTGATGCACTGTCCCCTCCAGTAGGCAGCGAGGACAGCCTCCTCCTGGGACAGGCAGCCGTCGGCGTAGCCACAGGCCACCTCCCCCAGGGAGTGGCCGACGATGCCATCTGGCCTCAGCCCCATGCAGCTCAGCAGGTCTATGAGGCCTATCTGGGGTGGGAACAGGACACTCAGGTTGCAACCTCCAGCAGGTGCAGCTGTTGGGGGCGGCCCCCGGCCCCACTAGGCCATCTCCACCCCCGCGCCCCATCGACCCTCCCAGGTCTCCTGATAGGAAAGAAGCCCCTATGGCCCCCACACAGCCCCACTGAGACCCCTCCTCCCCTCCCGTCCTGCCCCCAGCACAAGGCTCTGCCTAGCAAAGGGGCTGTCAGGGGCCCCAGACTCGACACTGCAGCTCCTGGGCTCCAGGGAAAGCCAGAGCCCTGGGGCTGGCGTTGCTCACACGCTGGCAGGCTGGGCCCTACCTGGATGGCAGTCAGGCTCACAAACGAATGGACGATGTCATCAAAGGTGCTCTCGTCTGTGCTCAGCAGCAGCTGTGACACCTTCAGGCCGAAAGGCTTCACAGCCTCATCGGAGCGTAGGATGGAATCTCGGAAGCGGTCCAGGCGCATGAGGCTCAGCCCCATCCCGCGCCACTGTGTGCCCATCCCTGTCCCAGAGAGCATGTCACGAGGCTCAGCCCCATCCCGTGCCACTGTGTGCCCATCCCCGTCCCAGACAGCACGTCATGAGGCTCAGCGCCATCCCACGCCACTGTGTGCCCATCCCTGTCCCAGAGAGCACCTCAGGGGACCACCAGCTCCAGTTCGCCTGCCTTCCCCCAGGGAAGGGACCACCTTGGGGGCAGAGTGTGGGCTCACCAGAGCAGATGAACCAGAGCGGGCGCTCGCCAGCGGGCACCTGCTGCACCTCTGGGCCACCGTGCTCACCACCCAGCACGGCGTAGCCACGGAAGGGCATGGCGGTGGCGGGGACAGCCGCGATGTCGTTCAGCATGCTCAGGAAAGCCAGGTCCTGGCTGTGCCGGAGGCCCTGCTCCAGCAGCTTCTGCACGGCCTCGGGGGTGCGTCCGCTGGCCCGCAGCAGACGGGGCAGGGTGGCGTGTGGGGCGGGTGCGGGGGGCGGCTGCGTGTTGGGCCTCAGGATGACGTGCACGTTGGAGCCCCCGAAGCCAAAGGAGTTGATGCCCACGTTGCCGCCACGGACGGGCAGGGGCTGGTCCACCACCTGCAGCCGCCCATCCAACAGCGCTGGGATCTCAGGGTTGGGGCTATGGAAGTGCAGGTTGGGGGCCCAGAGCCCGTGCTCCAGGGACAGCAGCACCTGCGGGGGTACGTGGTGGATGGGCAGCCGCCCCACTCCCTCTACCGCTGCCTGAGCTGGGGGCAGGCACCTCCCCGAGACTCTCATGTGGGGCCAGGGTTCCAGGGCCCTCTCCGATGCACTTCCTGTCCCCAACCTAATTCTGCCATGGCACAGGGCCGCCGTGGCCCTGCCCTCAGCTTGGTCCAAGACCTCCCCTTCCGGCCTTGCTGCCTCCCAGCCTGATGTGGACCCACCAAAGCCTGGCTGTGGCCTGAACACTAAGGCCCCCTTGGCCCAGATGTTGCATCTCAGAGGCTGCAGAAGTTGGGGGGCAGAGAGCGTGAGTGATCATGGGTGTTGGGGCTCCTGTGCCTGGTCTCTCTGAAGGTCCCCAGGCCTCTGCTAGTGGGTCAGGAAGCTGTAGGGACGGGTGGGCGACACGGGAGACCCTGATGGTGCCCTGGACCCCCCCCAGGCCTGCTCCTGCCTCGCTCTTCCCACCCAAGCGGCTCCTCCAGCTCGGCTCCGTGTCCGGCAGGCGCTCTGCAGGGCATCAGGCCTCCAGGGAAGGCCCAGCGAGCCTGGCTACGAGCTCTCCCTGCTGTCAGCCTCAGTGCCTCTGCTCAGACCCGCAGCATAGCCCGGGGGACAGAGGCTCCTGGTGGGGAAGCCCCCGCCTCCACTTGGCAAAGAGAAAGCAGCAGTGCCCAGCCATGACGCAACCCAGTCCCAGGGAGCAGGAGCCTGAGGGACCCCCAAGCCCAGCCCCACCTACCTTGGCCAGGGCTGCCAGCCCCGAGGCTGGCTCTGGGTGCCCCATGTTGGACTTGGTGGAGCCGATGAGCAGCGGCTCCTGGCGGGTGGCGCACAGGGCTCGGGTGATGCCATTCAGCTCCTGGGGGTCGCCCACCTGTGGGAAACATGGGGGGTGAGGGGCTCTGGCCAGGTCACCTCTCCAGGCATGGGCGTAGGTTAGGGTCATGGGGTGGTGAGTGGGGCGGGGGGGGGGGGGGGGCATCACCTTGGTGCCTGTGCCATGGGCTTCGATGTATTCAAATGACTCAGGGGCCACTCCGGCCGACTGGTACAACGAGCAGATGAGCTGCTCCTGGATACCCCCTGAGGGGAAGGTCACGCCTGCGGAGGGCTCGGCTCAGTGCTGCAGCCCCAGCCCCGGCTCCCACCTGCCCCCCAGCACCCCGGAACCCCGGCAGAGCCCACCTTGCTCCTTGAAGCCATCTGTATTGGTGCCGGCGTTCAGGATGGTGGCGTACACCCGCCGGGCCAGGGACTTCTTGGTCAGCAGGACGGCCACCACACCCTCCGAGCGGCAGTACCCATTCCCTGGGTAGAGCAGCACCTCAGGCCCAGGGCTCAGCCCCACGCTGGCCCCCACCCCACCGGGAGGAGCTCTGGGGTGTGGGGTGGGTGCTTGGGTGGGGGATCCCCGGAGCTGGCAGGATCCTGCTCAGCGTGGGGACTGTGCGGGGGGCCGTCCTGTGCCACTGTCTCGCCTGCCCCAGCCGCGCAGCCACACACTCACCCGCTGTGTCGAAGGCCTTGCAGGTGCCCTCGGGGCTGAGCATCCCCAGCCTCAAGAACTGCACGGAGGTGTTGGGCTTCAGCAGGACGTTGATGCCCCCTACGATGGCGGCAGGGCACTGCCCGCTGTGGATGGCCTGGTAGGCGTTCTGCAGGGCCATCAGGCTGGAGGAGCAGGCCGTGTCCAGTGCGATGCTGGGCCCTGCAAGGAAGGGCGCTGCGGCTCAGGTGGGGCTGTGAGCACACGAGACCCCTGAGCACACCTCCTGCCACCAGGCTGGACACACACTGCACGGAGTGAGCCCACACCACGTGGTTTCTGCTCAGCATGTGGGGACCTGAAGGCCACCCACCTTCGCAGGAGGCTAGGCAGGACCCACCTCTAAAGTCGAAGAAGAAGGAGAGCCGGTTGGCCATCATCGCTCGCTGGCAGCCCACCATGCTGTAGCCCACGAGTGTCTCGGGGTCTCGGCTCAGGGCCTCCGAGGTCTCAGAGCCGCTCACGCCCACCCAGACGCCAGTGTGTGTCCCTCGGAGTGAATCTGGGTTGATGCCTGCCACAAACAGTGGTCAAGGTGCCACGGCCGGGCCCCACAGCGCAGCCAGCCCACCCACCCACCCGGCTCTGGGGCGAAGGTCCCATCTTGGCCTCACTGGCTTGGGATGAGGGGGGGTCCATCCCAGTGGGACCCTGGAAGGGGCCTAAGGAGAGTGAGGTGTCCTGCAGAGGGGCCAGAGCAGAGCCTGTGGCCAGCAGCCAGCCCAGGTGAGGCCTGGAACAAGAACCAGGTCACAGAGGGAACGAGGCGGAGGGGGCAGGCGGGCCCAGGGGAGGGCACCAGGCACGGCCAGAGTGGCTCCAGGAAGGACAGAGGGCAGCATTGTCCCCAGGCGACGCCTTTGGCCCCTGGTGTCACCGGCAGCTCTGATGAGCCCGTCGGCCAGTGGCCTCTCCAGCGCCAAGGGCAGCCTGCACCAGGACAGGCCGTGATAAGGAACCGAGGAGACAAAGGCCAAGTGTCCAGGCTCGGGAAGGAGAGAGGGACACCGGCCACCCCCGGGGAGCATAACCTTAGTCTTGGGGTGGGGTCTGGCAGCAGGAAGGGCGCAGGAGAAGGGCTTCCACCTCTCGGCCAGCAGGGCCCCTCCTCGCCCCTGGTGGGCTGGCTCTGCCCTAGGGTGGGTGGGTGTGTGAACTGCTCACACCCAAGGGCAGCCCAGGGCTCAGCCTCCCCCTCAGGAGGTCCTTCTCCGCCTGGGGAGGGAGCACCTGGATCTTAAGAAGTGGCATGGCTGGGCGTGGTGGCTCACGCCTGTAATCCCAGCACTTTGGGAAGCTGAAATGGGTGGATCACGAGGTCAAGAGATCGAGACCATCCTGGCAAACATGGTGAAACCCCATCTCTACTAAAAATACAAAAATTAGCCGGGCGTGGTGGTGGGCGCCTGTAGTCCCAGCTACTCAGGAGACTGAGGCAAGAGAATGGCGTGAACCCGGGAGGCAGAGCTTGCAGTGAGCTGAGATCGCGCCACTGCACTCCAACCTGGTGACAGAGTGAGACTCCGTCTTAAAAATAAATAAATAAATAAATAAAAATAAAAGTCAAAAAACGGCGTGGCGCTTGTCCGAGGTCAAATGCCAGTCAGAGCGAGGGCCAGGCTGGCGGGATGGGGTTGAAATGCCTGGGGTGGGGGGACGTGGGCAAGGGTAGTGGGGAGGGTGGGAGGGGAGAGACAGCAGGGCCGGCGCTGTCCGCTGCTTGGCTGGTGGGGGTGGGGGCCTGGAGGGCCCCTCAAGAACCTCCTGCTTTGCCTCTCGTCACTCCAGCCCCGGCCCCGGCCCCAGCACCAGCCAGACATCAGAAGCGAGGAGACTGGTACGCTCAGGTCAGGGCACACCCGCGACACCTCTGGGGTGCAGTTGTGAAACTGCGGCCTACCCCGTGGCCCACACCTCCCTGAGCCCGTTGCCCAGGCCAGGGGCACAGCCGGGGAGGGTAGGTGGTGCCAGCACCTGGTTCTACCAGAACCAAGAAGAGAAAACACTGCCTATTCCACGTGAGCAGCAGGAGCCCTCGGCGCAGCAGTCGCGAATGCCCGACCCACCTCCGTCCACGATGGCTTCATAGGTGACTTCCAGCAGCAGCCGCAGCTGAGGGTCCATCGTGTGTGCCTGCTTGGGGTGGACTCCGAAGAAGGAGGCATCAAACCTAGACAGGTCCTTCAGCTTGCCGGACCGCCGGGGCAGGCCGTAGAGCCCTGTGGGACAGGCGGGTGTTTAAATCTCTGACGGAAGCTGCCCAGAGGTGGGGGCCCTGTGGGGTGCTGCAGTCCCCTGGAGGGGCCATGGTGGAACTGAGGACTCTCTGCTATGCCTGGGAGGCCCAAACAATGGAGCAGGCTCCCCAGGAGGGGAAGACCATGGCCCCAAAGCGGGGGCTGGTACGACCAGATCTGCTGCACAACACCCAAGCCCCAATCCTGAGATGGACCGCAGAGCAGAGAGCTCGGCGGGAGTGAGGCTGGGGGACCATCTGCCGGGCTGGTGCCTCGGCTCTACCATGCTGACTCACAGCTTGCCCGTCAGGTAGAGCTGCTCTGTGGAAGAGCCTACTGGGTGTGGGGCAGTTGCTCCAGCCTCCCGGAGCACATCTGGTATGCCACCTGCCAGCTCAGGACAGACACAGGCAGGGGCAGCCTGGCCGGAAGGGCTCTGGCCCCCCGCACCCCCTGCATGGGTGAAAGACCCCAGCCCGTCACCTATCCTCTGAGCTTGGCTCCTCCGTAACAAGCAGATGGTCCCTGCCTGGGCCAGCCCTCGGCCTTGCAGCCATTGGGGGAGCCTCCTGTTGGCCTTGCAGCCGTTGGGGGAACCTCCTGGCGGGCTGGGCGCATTTTCTAGGCCACTCTGGTGCAATGTCCGGGAAGGAGGCTGCAGCTAGGCCTCGCCCATGGGTGACCAGTGGCTCTGCAGCTGGGACCGGCCTCAGGCCAGTGCCTGGGTGGTGAGGACACAGCACAGCAGGGAGGCTGGTGTGAGGACAAAGGTGGAGATGGAGCTTCACACCCCAGGCACGGGGAGCCCCGCAGCCACATACCCGCCTTCCAGCGACGGTCATCGTCCGTGACCATGTCCACACCGCCAATGAGGTTGTCCCAGAACTCCTGCAAGTTCTCCGACTCTGGCAGCTTCCCGGACATGCCGGCAATCACCACCTCCTCCATGGCTGCTCTGCAGGGCGGGCGGTGTGAGTGCCCCACACATCCCAGCCACGACACCCCCGTCAACAGCCTCGGCACCCAGAACAGGTGGACACCCGTGGGGCCAAGCACCACCCTGAGGGTCCGTGCGGGCCCTGGCTCCTGCGGCTCCCTTCCTCATGTGGCCAGTTCCTGGGCCCTGACCCCGCTCTCGCTGGGAGGGGCTGCGTGCTCTGGGAACAGGCCCGCCTCTGGGCCCTGACCCATTCAGTTCAGGGTATTGGCTGGGGTACCCCACTGGAGCCCTGCAGCCCTGGCCTCCCCAGCAGTTACTGGTTTCTGCGCCTGTGTCGGCTTCCACTCGCCTGAGTCTCAAGCCTTCCAAGGCTCCTGGAGCTTGTCCCAGGCCATCCCTAGGGCACCAGGGGGCTCACAGTGAGGAGCAGGCAGGGTCACCTGAGATGGGGACAAGGCCTCAGGTGGCCAGCCTGCTAAGGGCCATCAAGGAAACGGAGAGGCAGGGTCCCAAAGCTGGGGCATGGAGGTGGCTGGGAGCCCTAGAGGGGGGTACTCAGCACCCATGCTCACCCGTGTTGGGGTGGGGGCCCGCTGTCCAGGCCAGCCCAAGAGCCACCAGGGCTGGGGAGGGACGAAATGGGGATAGCCTATGCTCTGGGGGAAAGGTGGCCCCTGCCCCACTGTGGACCGACCCGGCCAGTCCAACCCCTCCAGCAGGGTCCAACCTGGAGAACCACTCCTGGCCAGGACACGCAGGTGTTGCCTGGCACCCTTCACCTGCGCGGGTGAACCCACAGACGCTTGCCTCCCCATACCAACCCACACACCACAGGAGGCCCTCCCTGGAGCCCAGGTCCCTAAGACCCCGAACGGGTGCCCAGGCCGCCGGCTCCTCCTCCAGCATGAGGGCTGGTGCAGCCCTGGGGGGAGGGGGCGGAGGCCAGCGCCGGTCTGGCCACTTGCACGAGGCCCCAGGGCCTGATGCGCGCGCCGCCCCTCGGCAGTGCGGCCTCCCTTGGGCCGTCCCGGCAGGGAGGCGGCCGCCTTCCCACCCACTGCGATTCACAGAGGCTTGGCTGCCCCGGGCCAGCTCCAGGCCCGCACGCTGGGTCCTCGCCGCTTGCTATTCACGCGGGGTCGACGGCCAGGCAGGGGGTGGGAACACCGCGGCGCGCCCGGCCTCCCTTCGCCCCGGGCGGGGGCTGCTCGGGACCCCTGCGCTTCGGCCGGGCTGCGCCACGTGATGGGGAGGCCGGTCCCGGCGCGGCCCCTGCGCCCCCCCGTTCCTCCCTCGCGGCGTCCCCTTCGGGCTGGGCCTCGGCTCCGGGGCGGCTCCGGGAGGAGGATGCGGCGGCGCCTTTGTGGGCACGGGGAGGCCGAGCCGGGGTCTCCTCCAGGCCCTTCAGGGTCCGCGGCCTCCCCCACGGGAAGCGAAGGCGGCTGTTGGTGGCTTTCCCCGGCGTCCTTCCCCCGCCATCCGCCCACCTACTCCGCGGGGCCCCGGGCGCCTCCGAAGGGGCACGAACACCGAGACCCGGACAGGCCGCCCAGGCGACCCCTGGATACGGGGCCGGGCCACGCGCGCCCCGAGAGCGGAGGATGAGGAGCCGGGCCACCCCGGGGACCCCGGGCCCAGCCCCGACCACGACCCGCGCCCCGGCCCCAGCGCCGGCTGCTCGTACCTGGTGAGGGCGCGGGCGGCGGTGCGGGCGGCGGAGAGCGAGGCTGGAGCGCGGCGGAGCGGGAGGCTGAAGCGCGGCGGAGAGGGAGGCCGGGGCCGCTGCCGTCTCTCTGGCTCCCTCTAGGCCGGCGCCGACGCTATTTAAACCGCGGCCATCCCCGGGCGGCCACGCCACATGGGCTGACAGCTTGGCTGCGCCGCCCAGGCCAATGAGCGTCGGGGCTGCGCCCCGGGACCCGGCGCGCCGCCGCCGGTGGGGTGATGCTCGTGCGCGCCGCCGCCCGAGCCGGGACCCTGCGCGGGAACGCGCCTGGGGGGGGTGGGGCTGGGAATGAGGAGCGCCGGGGGCGGGGCGGGCGGGAAACCACCGCCCCCCGACTTCCGCCTCCCGCCCCGCGGGCCCCGACGCGCACGCGGCTGCGACCGAGCCCGCGGCGCGCCTCCCGAGCCATCCCCGACCCCCGTGTCCGCCGGGGCCACGTGTGCGGGATGGGAATGCTTGGGCCACACTGGGGACTACACCGTGGCCACACCGGGGGTCCAGCCGGCTGCGGCGGGGCGCTCGGACCCACAGGCGCGCGGAAGGACGGACGGACCCGCGTGCCCGCACTTCGGCCGCCGACTCCACGCCGCCGTCGCTGCCCGCGCGGAGCTGGCTGAGGGCGCGGCGCGGCGGCAGCAGCAACCAATCGGGCGCCAGGGGTGTTCGCACCGGCCCAATGGCGGCGCGCGGGTGGGCGTTGCTAGGCGATAGGGTGATGGGCGGGCGGCGGGGCGGTCCCGGATGCCTCGCGGGCCGCGGCGCAAGTGCGGGCGTTGACCCCGGCCGCGGGCGCCCCGGCCGGGGTTACTGCCGGTCATCGCAGCGCCTCCCCGGTTTTCCTCGCGGGTCAGGCGGGGAACCCAGACCCCAGACGGACGTCCACCCACCCGACGGCCCCTCCTTAGCAGCTTCCCGGGGACCGGGACGAGGCGCAGGGCCGAACGGGCGAGCGCACTCCAGGCCGCTGGAGCTCGGCGGAGGGGAGGGGCGCGGCCACGTGGCGAGCGGAGTCGGCCGGGACACCCACCTGGTGTGGTGCGAACAAAGGGAGCCGCTGCCCCACTTCCCAGGGCAGAGGCTGCGAGTTTTCCAGGCGCGCACCCACGGGCGGGGGCTCAGCCCGGCCTTCGCGCGCTCCCTCCCTCCCGAGTGATTCCTCGAATCGTTGCCCCTTGGGCGGCCTGAGCCCTGAAGCGCGGCCTCCCTTTTCTGACCGCTTCGCGCCTGCGGGGCCAGGCACCCCATGGGGGGCAAGCGGGCCTTGTGAGGCCACAGGTGTCTCTGGCTGCGTGTCCTACTTTGAGGGCTCAGCAAGCCCGGGCCGCTGAAGGGGAACCGGAGACTGGGGCCCCCGGTCCCTCTGCAAGTGTCCCGCTTCCTTCCTCTCCTGAGAGCAGGCCTGAGGGTCAGGCGGCCACTCCGCGTCTTTTCCCTTCTGGGGCTGTGGTTCACGCACGGTGGGACCGAGGGTCAAGGACGGACAAGGGAAGACAGGGCCGGGGCTGGCCCCGCACTGCTGTTCCCACTGCGGGGGTTCTTCTGATTCAGGGTGAGTGAGGCCCAGTGTCAGCCTCAGGCGTGCGGGCTCGCAGCTCCGGCTCTCCATGCTCCAAACCTCCCAGGTGGCCCTGGCTGCCAGTGCTGGTGGTCAGCGGCCAGCGGGGCCCTGCTCTCTGCAGCCTGTCGAGGGCTGGGCCAGCTACAGGGGAGCCCTGGCTGGCTCCCAAGGAGGTTGGAGACTCGTCCAGCACCCTGAGGGCTCCCACAGAAAGTGAGCGGCAGCGGCCGGGCTTGGTGGCTCACGCCTGTAATCCCAGCACTTTGGGAGGCCAAGGCGGGCAAATCACGAGGTCAAGAGTTGTAGACAAGCCTGGGAAACAGGGAAACTCCGTCTCTACTAAAAATACAAATATTAGCCGGGTGTGGTGGCGCGTGCCTCTAGTCCCAGCTACTCGGGAGGCTGAGGCTGGAGAATAGCTTGAACCCAGGAGGCAGAGGTTGCAGTGAGCCGAGATTGCACCACTGCATTCCAGCCTGGGCGACAGAGCGAGACTCTGTCTCAAAAAAAGAAACAAACAAAAAAACCTCACAGGGCCGTGACTCGATTCCAGGGGACATGTGTGGGAGACCACAGAGCCCTGAGAGCCTCCAGCCCATCCCCAACTCCGTCTGGATTCCCATGGAGCAAGTGAGGGAGGCTAACCTCAAACGCCCCTGCCCTGGGGCCACAGCCTTTGTCTGTGTGGTGTGGTCTCTGCTTGTCACGTTTATCCGGCCCGCACACCTGTGAGCTAGGCCAGCCGATGGCACTGTCTATATTTTACACTGGGGGTGCAAACCAAAGCTGCAAAGGTCCCACGATTTGCCAAGGTGGCACTGCAGGTTAGGGCTGGGAGCAGCGTTCTCCCATCGTCTTCCCAGAGAAGCTGTCTGCCCAGTTCAGAAAGGTGGCCCGAGGGTATATGGCAAGGCCCGTCAATTCACCCAGCTGGGTACCGGCTGCCTCCACCCCTGCACTCTGCTGTGGGCAGAGTGTGACCAGGCCTGGGGGGTGCGGGGGACAAAGACTGGGCTCCCGAGGAGTGGGGGTGGGATATGAACCCCCCCCAGTCACCGTCCTGCCGGTCGCAGAGCACTGCGTCCGTGTGATGAACCCCCCCCCCAGTCACCGTCCTGCCGGTCGCAGAGCACTGCGTCCGTGTGATGAACCCCCCCCCCAGTCACCGTCCTGCCGGTCGCAGAGCACTGCGTCTGTGTGATCAACTCCCCCCCCAGTCACCGTCCTGCCGGTCGCAGAGCACTGCGTCCGTGTGATGAACCCCCCCCAGTCACCGTCCTGCCGGTCGCGGAGCACTGCGTCCGTGTGATGAACCCCCCCCCAGTCACCGTCCTGCCGGTCGCGGAGCACTGCGTCCGTGTGATGAACCCCCCCCCAGTCACCGTCCTGCCGGTCGCGGAGCACTGCGTCCGTGTGATAAACTCCCACCCAGTCACCGTCCTGCCGGTCGCGGAGCACTGCGTCCGTGTGATGAACCACCCCCAGTCACCGTCCTGCCGGTCGCGGAGCACTGCGTCTGTGTGATGAACCCCCCCCCAGTCACCGTCCTGCCGGTCGCGGAGCACTGCGTCCGTGTGATGAACCACCCCCAGTTACCCTCCTGCCGGTCGCAGAGCATTGTGTTAGTGTGGAGGACACATGAGGACTCTTGGAAGTGCTTTTTGGCAGGGTAGTGCAGTGTGTTCCGGGCGGACGGGCGTCAGTTTACGTGTGCGTTTCTCATCCTTGCAGGTACCTGGCCCCGGGCACTCAGGTGGCAGGGACATTTTGCTGTTATCCTTCGTGGGGGTGGGCGTGGAAGGCCCAGCAGTGACCGCTGTCCCCGGTTGGCCCCCACCCTGTCAGCACCTGACATGCACACCCCAACCTGCATGAGGCCCAGGTGCCCACCTGGCTTCCAGGGGTCACCTTGGCCAGGTTCACTGGGATCCAAGGCTCTCACTCCTTCTGGGAGGGCCCCTCCCATGGTACTCTCGGGAGACGCCTGCTTTGTGGGTGGGCTTTCTGATCTGCCCCCTACCTGCTACCAGGCTGTGAGGAAAGCCACACTGTCCCCAACACCACTGGTGTGCAGATGGCTGTGGGTGGTGACACGGGCAGGCCACGCTCTGGCACAGGCACTTGATACTGCATTTCCCAAGTAGGACAGATAAACAACGCTACGGCCAAGCAGACGCCCCAGGGAGGAACCTGGTTTTAATGGGCCCTGTGCTCAGGGAGGCCTTCAGTCAGCAGGGTCGCCTCAGCAGCATTTGGGAGCCTGCCCTGCAGCTCCCTGCCTCCACCCTGCACGCTGTGCCCACACCCCCCCCCCCCCAACACGCAGGTGAAAGCACAGGCACCATGCGTAGGCCCCGAGCACCCCGAGTGGGGCGGGGTGGGGGGAGGAAGTCAGTCCATAATGTTGTAGTTACGGATCTTGGGGGGCCTCTGGCAGCCTTTAGCTTTTGCAGGATGAGACCGGGAGGCTCCTGTGGTCTTGGCCTTTGCCTGGGCTGCTGTCTTCATCCCTGGGGTGGCAATGCCTGCCTGCATCTTGACGGGGCTCCTGTCGGCTGCTGGAGGAGCTGGGAGCTCTGTCAGGTAAAGAGAAAAAAACAGCATGCATCAGGATCGCAGGGGGAGCAGGAGGCTGTGCTCACAGGCACTGCACATGTGCAGCACTTCTGTGTCCCCGGCCAGCGGGGGCCCTGTGACCCTTGGCCTGGCTTTCCTCCAGGAGTCCATGAAGGCCAAAGGATCCTCCTGGAGTGTCCAGAGAGCTGTGGCCTCGCCTTGCTCAGTGGGTCCTGCTTGGCAGGGACTGGGCCTGCCCCTCCACTGGGCACCTGGACATGTGGCTCTGAAAATGGTCCTGTTGTGACCATTTCGTAATGGGTCCCAGGAGGGGGCAGGGGTGCTGTGTGGTAATGGGTCCCAGGAGGGGGCAGGGGTGCTGGGGTAAATGGTTGACTCAAAGCTCCTCCTCCCAGGCTGCCCCGGGTGTCCCTACCATCTGAGACACATTGTCTGCCCCCGCCTCCCCGATGGGCCAGCAGTGCCAGGCTTTTGAGGCCAAAGGAAAGGCCGTGCTGGTGGGCACCACGTGGCCAGGCACAGGCCAAGGGCCCAGGAGTGCGCTACACACAGAGGCTGGGGCCTAAATGCCAGGTAGCCCTTCCTAAGCATCGGCTAAAACCATCTTCGCAGAGGGGTGTTGTAGGTGATCTTCTTTATCTGGCCAGTTTTTCTCTACTTTTCATTTTTTCAATTAAGAATGTGGGGTTTTTTTTGGTAAAACAACAGCAAAATGTTATTAAAAATCCATGCAAGGGCTGGGCTTGGTGGCTCACGCCTGTAATCCCAGCACTTTGGGAGGCCGAGGTGGGTGGATCACCTCATGTCAGGAGTTCAAGACTAGCCTGGCCAACAATGGTGAAACCCCGTCTCTACTAAAAATACAAAAAATTAGCCGGGCACGGTGGCGGGCACCTGTAATCCCAGCTACTTAGGAGGCTGAGGCAGCGGAGTCGCTTGAACCCGGGAGGCAGAGGTTGCAGTGAGCCAAGATTGCGCCACTGCACTCCAGCCTGGGCGGACAAGGGCAAACTCTATCTCAAAAAAAAAAAAACAAAAAACCCCACAGTAAGATGTGAGCTCAGCGTGCACTGCGTGGCCACACTGTGGCCGGGGTGAGGTCTAGAGGACTCCAGCACGTGGCTGAATGCGGCCCAGTGGGCAGTCTGGACAGGCTGACCCAGGCAGGTCAGCGGGCGGCCAACGCCTCCTGCTGGAGCCCAGCCTGTGTGGTCTGCGTGCAGCCTGGGTGACTGGGAAGCGTCTGTGCTTTGGGGACACTGGCAATGACGCACTCTCAGCTGGGCTGCGCAGTGCCCATGGGGGCAGCCACACACTCCCAGCCCTGGCCCTGGGCCCCTCTTCCCATCTCAGCTTCTTCCACTCCGATCCACTCTTGGGGTCTCAAGACACCCGGAACCAGTCTTCCTTTTCCTGCAGCCCCGTTGGGGTCACACAGTCACACAGTCCCTGGCCCCCTGCTGGGGTCCTGGGGGGTGCTGGACGCTGCCTGCTCCCTTTGTTTCCAACCCCCAGAGGAATTCCTCCTGGTCACACAAAGGCTACCACCCTTTATCTCTCAACAATAAGCCCGCCTGACCTCCTGGTCCCGGCCAACGCCCCCATCCCCACTCCCTCCCCCCACCCCCCACACTGGCTGGCAGAGGGTGGGGTATCCCGTGGAAAGGGCTTCCTGCCGGGAAGCTGGTCCTCTGACCAGGCCCTAGTGCTCCACTGTGACCCTGAGGCGTCTCCTCAAACCCAGAGGCCTTGGTTGTCCCTCTGTAATGCTCAGGGATTCTGGGGCCTTTGCCCGGCTTGATCCTCCTGAGACAAAGCCTGTGGGGATTTTCAGAAAAAGTGAGCTGAGGGAGGGGGGTGAAGGGCCTGCCCCTTTGCCTGGGAGGCCTGAGCTGGCCCTGCTGGGAGGACCCTGGCTGTATCCCGGGGCAAAGCAGGGAGGTGTGAGTGGGTCACAGTCCCCGGGGCAGGGAGGGTGAGCTGGCCCCCTCCCCAGGGCAGGCCGGCCCCTAGCTCAGAATATCCACTTTACAGGCTCTGGTTTCTTCACTGGTCCTTTTCCTGCGGAGCCCTCCTCAGTGATGGTGGCAGGGAACTGGCCATGAGCCCAGGACCCCAGGGCAGCGGACAGCCCCAGCCCAGCCAGTCCTAGGTCAGAGGCACAGAGCTGGATGTGTCAAGGCGGCTGCCCCAGGCGTGACTCCCTGTGACCCCAGATTCTTCTACCTGATGCTAATCTGAGGTCAACCCAGTAACTGGTGTGTAAAAACGCTCTTGGCCTCCACCACTCTCTGCCCCTCCTTCTCGCCTGACCTGTTTTGCCAAGCCTGGCTGGGATTTCTCTTTCTGCGTTGGGCTGACTGGGCCGCAGGGAAACCATGTGGACACACAGTTTGCCGGGCACAGCGTGAGGAACGCGCCTCTTGGGTCCTGCACCCCTCCCCCACGGGCTGCTTGTGCTCTGGCCCCGAACTGAGCTTCTGGAAAGTTCCTGAAACATCCAAGGCCTTGCAGTGATTAACCAGGGGAGGGGGACTGGGGCCTGCTTGCCCCTCCCAGGCTTAACCCCTCCCAGGGCCTGGTGTGTGCTGAGGCAGGGCCACCCAGGCTGGGCTCCGTCCCCTCAGGCGGCTGCACCATACTTGGAGGGTTTTTTAAATTTTTATTTTTATTTTTGAGACGGAGTCTCACTCTGTCGCCCAGGCTGGAGTGCAGTGGCGTGATCTCAGCTCACTGCAAGCTCCGCCTCCCGGGTTCACGCCATTCTCCTGCCTCAGCCTCCTGAGTAGATGGGACTACAGGCGCCCACCACCACGCCCCGCTAAGTTTTTTGTATTTTTAATAGAGACGGGGTTTCACCATGTTAACTAGGATGGTCTCGATCTCCTGACCTCGTGATCCACCCACCTCGGCCTCCCAAAGTGCTGGGATTACAGGTGTGGGCCACCAAGCCCGGCCTTGGAGGTTTGAAGCTGGTGGAATCTCAGGGAGGACATAGCCTGTCCTATTGCAGGGTAGGTGTGGCCCTCACTCCCGTCTCAGCCTGGGGGCACGAGAACTCTGAGCACAAAGAGGACGGAGCTGGTCCCCAGCTTTCTGGCCACCCTGTGGGTTTCTTCTCCTGCACCTGAGCCTCAGCTCAGCTCTTGACCAAGTTGGCCTCTGGTGGCTCATTCTCCAGGCTGCTCCGGGCTCTCTGGGTGCCCCTGGGCACACCTACGTAGCTTCCTAGGGCTTTGGGAAGGGCCGGACGGTGAGCCCACGCCTTCCCTGGTTCTTCAGAGCCTGCCTTGGGGCTGGGGAGGGCCTGGCCCTGATGGCAGCTCAGGCCTCAAGTCCATTCTGTGGCACAGAGGCCCTTCCGTCTCCCTGTGGCCTCCGCTGCTCTCTGTGGTTCACCCCTGCTGTGTCAAGGGCCCTTGTTCTGCTGAACCCCCTCTGGCTGCCACAGGGGTCCTCACGCACCCAAGATCAACCCTTCTCAAATGCATCTAATTATTTCCAAGTCTCTTGGGAACAAGGCTTTTCCCACCACTGTCAGCACGGCACCCAGGCCTTTAGTGCAGACAGTGACAGTGAATGTGACTTGACTCCCCCCACCCCGAATCTCCAGAAGCTGCGTGCACCTTTCCAGGGTCCCCACGCCTGGGAGGCTCACAGGCCACGCCCACCCGTGTCTCCCCAGCCTGCGTCAACCCTCACCTGCTAAAGTCTCCTAATGGACACCCCCACCCCTGAGCTCCTGGAGCTCAGCCCTGGGGGGTCACCGTGGCCCCGGGGCTGCCTTTGTGGGACTGTGTGACAACAGGAGAGCAATGGGGTACAGGGGAGGGAGGCCCACGTGATGTGGTTCCCACGGTCCCTCCACAGGGGGACACTCCGGGCTTGCTATGTCCAGCTGCCTTCCCCACCTCACTGGCACATGGAGCCTGGAGCCCCCACTGGGCAGATGCACAAGAGGGGAGGGTACTGGACATTGCAGGCTCCAGGGCTCTGGGCAGTCCTGCCACCCATCACTCAGCCTGGTGAGGCAGGGCCAGCAGGAAACCCCAGATCCTTCAGGCCCCACCTGCTGGCCTTTGGAGGAGAGGTGGGCCCTCGGGGGCCTGGGGGCCGACCACAGGCTGACCCCTTGTTTCATGCCAGCACCTCCTCTGGGCGCCTGTGGCTACTCCCCCAATGGCACTGGCAGGTCCCCTGCTGCTGCTGAGCCTGCCCAGGCCTGTCTGCTACAGCCTGTCAGTGTTGCCCAATGTGGGCCCCATCCCAGCCCTTGAGAGGAGTCACCTAGTAGTGGGGTGCAAGCTGGAGCCCCAAGGAAGGGAATTCAAGGGAAACACATCGTGGGCATAAGGCTTTGAGAGACGTGGGTCTGTCCCTACCGGAGGCTGCATCACGGAAGGCAGGCACACAGGCCTCACTTGGGCGAGAAGAGACCCAGAGACGCATGGCCTTCCTCCTGGGCCGGCTCCCGACCAGAGCCCATCTGAGCTCAGCCCACAGGAAGGGGAGGTGCCAAGAACCCCAAGCACAGGTGGCTGCAGGCTGGTGGGTGCTGAGGAGGCCACTAGGAGGCTGAGACAGTGAGAGCCAGGGCCAGGCAGTGGCCTGAGAGCTGGACAGCCTCTGGGTATCTCCACACCCCACCCTTCTCCTGCCTTTCAGAAGAGTAAACGCAGGAGAACGCCCTGAGGCCCCGGAAGGAAAGTGACAGGCAGCGGCTGAGCTGGGGCGACAGGAAGTGGCAGCTGTCTCCGCTGTTTCGGAGGCATGGGAACTGTTTCCTGGTCCTAAAGTGAGGAATGCTGGCCTCATGCCCCTCGGGCCAGGACTCTGCACTGAGTGCTGAGTGCCTGGGCTGGTGTTTAGACGACTCGTGGTCTCTGTTGGCACTGTCTGGGGACAGCAAAAAGCAGCAGGGGCCAGTGTGCAGGGGAGATTCTGGGTAAAATTCATGAAAAGGGAACTTTCAAAAGGGGCCCATGGGGCCCTCCCAGGTCTGCCAGGCCAGCTTACAGCTCCAGGTGGGCACCCTAGCATCTCAGGGCCATAGACCAGCAGGTCACCGCCATGTCCCCGGGGAACAGCACTGCCTGCCACTCACTTTGCCTGAGACCCGTGTCTCAGGGCTGCTCCCTGCATGTCTTGGCAGGAGGGCGGACAGCTGGGAAGGAGGCCACATGCTCCTCCAGGGAGCCTGGCTCTGCAGGAGCTACGCCAGCCACACACATATCAGCTGCCTGACCTGCTCAGGACACTGAGGGCCACATGCCTGGCCAGAGGCCTCTCCCCACTCCCTCTTCTCCCCTGGAGACCAGGCCCCTGGAGTTGCTCTCCAGAGATCTGGGCAATGACCCTCTGGATCCCAGGGTTTTTGGTTCCCCTGGGAAAAGAGGCAAAGGCCCACACACCTGCAGCAGGTTGGGGGTGGGGGGATGCATGGCACAGTGGCTTGGCACCCGGGTGGGGCACAGATGCCGCGGGAGTGGGGAGTGGGGAGTGGCTGCCTCGAACCCTGCTGTGTGGCTTGTCACCCTCCATGGCGTCTCTGCGCCTCCGTTTGACTCCAGCTGCACGGCACACAGGGCGAGGTTAGCATCAGGGGCCAAAGCGGACCCCCGCCAGAAAGGAGGAAGAGGCCCCCAGGTAGGTGCGTGCTTCTGGGCCTGGCGCTCGGCACACTGTGAGGATGGGCGGATGGAGTTGGTCTGCAGGTTCCAGAATGAATGGGGCCCTGTTGTGACAGGAGAAGGAGGGCAGCCTGGGTTGAAGAAACACCCCCTGCTGTCCAACAGCTGCACTGACTGCCCGCTCCCCTGGCAACACCTGCCACGTGGACTGGAGAAGACACATTAGCCCCTGGGCTGGAAGTTGTGGACCGGCGTCCACCTGAGATGGGACTCTGGGAGGGAACAGCCGCCGGCCCTCCTGCCTCAGCTGCTCTCAGCATCCTACAGTGCCATCGGGTGCTCTCAGGACAGATGCCTACAGAATAGGCTTTTCTAAAGAAAGGGGGTGGGCTCCAGGGCCCAGAGTCACGGCACGGACGAGGGGGCTTTGGATCACTCTGCACACACCTCAGGATGGAAGTCCTGGTCAGCAAATGCATGAGCATTTCTGGTGGACCCACCTGCTCCTGGGGCAGGCTGGTCTCTATCCCCATGCCCCATCCCACGTGCCTCCTTGCCTCTGTCCACGTGAGGTTGGAGCAGCAAGCCTTCTCCAAGCTCAGAGTCAGAAGCCACAGGCCACTGTCCCCTTGGCCAGGCCGCAGTCCTTGACTCTGGAGCACTCGGAGAGCAAGTGGCAGAGACGAGTGACCTGCGGCCGCTCTGGCGCTCTGCCTCCTAGTGTGATGAGTGTCATGGCTTGCCCGGGTCCTGGAGTTGTGCTGAGAGAGCACCTGACCTGTGATCCCACCCCTGAAAACGGGCTCCTCTGTGGACAGCCGGGCTGTTCTTGCTCCTCGGAGGAGTCCCCCAGCCCCTCAGGAAAGAGGTTCGGCCCTGGTCACAGACTGGGCATAAAATCTGCATATTTATAGCAGGGTCCACCGAAAGCCTAAAACAACAGTGAGTTTCAGGGCAGGATCTCTCTTGCTTGTGTTGCATTGGTGTCATGTTGTCGCTGGCTCTGAGTTTTAAAGGGAAATACACAGGGTAGTGCATGTGACAGTGTCCAAGACGCACAGCAGATTTTCATTCACAAAAAAATCTGGCCACAAGAGCTAAACGGAAATACCTTCCGCTGTCCTTCCCAAGTCACAGAGCAAACACCTCAGTTCCCAGGGGTCCGCATCAGTTCTGGTGGAGGCAGTGACTGTGAGCGTGACCAGTTGGGCTAATTCGTCCTGACATTTAGTTGGGACAGCTATAGTTTCCTACCTCTATGACCAGAGAGTGAAGCGTTTCACTGAAGAACTGTGGCTGGCGTCTCCAGGAAAGGAAGGAGCCTCGCTTTCTCCAGGGCAGGGGCAGCGTGGGGCGGGGCAGGCCGGGTGTGTCTGTGGGGAGTGGGCGCGTGCTCACACTCTTTAAGCTGCGACTGCTTCCTTTAGGACAGAATGAAGTTCTTCGAGGAGGCCGATGAAGACAGAATATGGATAAGGCCAAACCTACACAAAATCCTTCTACATCTTCATATCAAAACATGTTAAACATAAACCTCCAAATACCTACAGGGATACAAGCACAGGGCTTCCTAAACAGGCGGGATATGCAGCCTCGTTCTATCCGAGGCCCACACAGAAAGTGTTGGGGGAGTCACTGAAGGAAGGAGGAGAAAGAGCTCAGAAGAAGCCATAAGAGAGCAAGACATGGACAGGAAACCAAGTGGCCCCAGCGCCCCGCAGGAGAGCTCAGACTCCAGGGCTGGGGTGGCGCAGAGGGGGGCGTGTGGAGCGCATGCCTGCGAGGGGCCTACGAGGCGGCTGCGAGGCATAAGGTTCTGTGAGCCCGGTGTGAGCTGGCAGATGTTACCACACGACAAAATTAGAATGTGTAACTTGTAAAACAGCAGAGGAAAACTTGATTTCTCCAGTGTAAAACAAGAATGTAGGAAAATGAAACAAATGGAAAATAAATAATATGGAGATTAAGTTCCAGTAGACAATAGTTCAATGGATATTTATAGATGAGTAAACTGACTAATGAAAAAGAATTCTTAGATTGAACTTTTTAAAAATAAAGATCCGGCCAGGCGCGGTAGCTCACACCTGTGATCCCAGCACTTTGGGAGGCTGAGGCAGGTGGACCACGAGGTCAGGAGATGGAGACCATCCTGGCTAACAAGGTGAAACCCCGTCTCTACTAAAAATACAAAAAATTAGCCGGGCGTGGTGACGGGCACCTGTAATCCCACTTACTCGGGAGGCTGAGGCAGGAGAATGGTGTGAACCTGGGAGGCGGAGCTTGCAGTGAGCCGAGATCGCGCCACCGCACTCCAGCCTGGGCGACAGAATGAGACTCTGTCTCAAAAAAATAAAAAATGAAAAAAACAAAAGATCCAACAATAAAAGATCCAGTTAAAAAGACAGAAAAAGTAAAAATTAAAAAATAAAATAGAATTAGGCAGAAAACGTCGTAAGAGGCAAAGAAGTCTGTTTTTTTTTTTTTTTTTGAGACAGAGTCTCACTCTGTCACCCAGGCTGGAGTGCAATGGTGTGATCTCAGCTCACTGCAATGTCCACCTCCTGGGTTCAAGCAATTCTACTGCCTCAGCCTCCCGAGTAGCAGGGATTACAGGTGCCTGCCACCACGGCCAGATAGTTTTTGTATTTTTTGTAGAGATGGGATTTCACCATGTTGGCTAGGCTGGTCTTGAACTCCTGACCTCAAGTGATCCACCCTCCTCGGCCTCCAAAATGCTGAGATTACAGGCGTGAGCTGCCATACCTGGCCAGAACTCTGTATTTTAAAAGGTAAGACTTCAGATGCAGAAAAAAGAAAAAAAATAAATAAAAAGGTACAACTTCAAAACATGTCAAGTACTGATGGACAGAGCTGCAGGAAAGAGGTAACTGAGAGTAGATGAAGCTGTTAACTCACCCATGTTCCTCAAAAACAAACAAACCCATGTCCTCCTGGCAAAAACTCATCCATCAACGGAGACTGGTTGGCTTGAGTCATGAGGCACAGGAGGGCTAACCTTGCAGGCAGATGATTCACTTTCTCTTTCGGCAAACAGACCATGCCTAGAATCTCATCATACCAGGCCACAGAGCAAGTCTCAATTCATTTCAAACGTAACACAATAAAATTTGAAACCAACATCAAAACCTCTCATCCTGCTTCTGCTTCAAAATTGTAAAACCTACTACTGAATAATTTTTGGTTATAGAGAAAATCATAAAATGAATTATTTATGCCGGGCACGGTGGCTCGCGCCTGTAATCCCAGGCGGGCGGATCACCTGAGGTCAGGAGTTGGAGACCAGCCTGACCAACATGGAGAAACCCTGTTTCTATTAATAATACAAAAATTATCTGGGCATGGTGGCACATGCCTGTAATCCCAGCTACTCGGGAGGCTGAGGCAGGAGAATCGCTTGAACCCTGGAGGTGGAGGTTGCGGTGAGCCAAAGAAAAAAAAAAAAGAAAAGAAAAAAGAGCATATGTGCAGGAGTAGAAATAGACAGAAGACAGCCTCATCATCTTCTCAGCACAAAAACAGAATCAAAGACAGACTTTGTTTGTTTGTTTTTTGTTTTTGTTTTGTTTTGGGACGGAGTCTTGCTCTGTTGCCCAGGCTGGAGTGCAGTGGAGCGATCTCGGCTCACTGCAAGCTCCGCCTCCCGGGTTCACGCCATTCTCCTGCCTCAGCCTCCCGAGTAGCTGGGACTACAGGTGCCCGCCACCACGCCTGGCTAATTTTTTTTGTATTTCTTTTAGTAGAGACGGGGTTTCACTGTGTTAGCCAGGATGGTCTCGATCTCCTGACCTCGTGATCCACCCACCTTGGCCTCTCAAAGTGCCCAGGGCCTTTTTTTTTTTTTTTGAGAGGCTGTCTTGCTCTGTCGCTCAGGTTGGAGCCCAGTGGCGTGATCTCGGCTCACTGCAGCTTCGACCTCCCGGGCTCACATGATACTCCTGCCCCAGCCTCCCAAGCAGCTGGGACCACAGACGTGTGCCACCACATCCAGTCTTCTTATCTTTTAAAGCATGTTGGGCCTTGTTTTGAAAGAAAGTTAGGTTATATGTTTTCTTGTTTTTTGTTTTTGTTTTTTGAGACAGAGTCTGCTCTTTCACCCAGGCTGGAGTGCAGTGGTGCAATCTCAGCTCACTGCAACCTCTAGCTCCAAGGTTCAAGTGATTCTCGTGCCTCAGCCTCCCAAGTAGTTGAAATTACAGGCACCTGCCACCATGCCCAGCTAATTTTTTGTATTTTCAGTAGAGACGGGGTTTTACCAAGTTGGCCAGGCTGGTCGTGAACTCCTGACCTCAAGTGATCCATCTACCTTGGCCTGCCAAAGTGCTGGGATTACAGGCGTGAGCCATGGTGCTCGCCTTCTTGTCTTTTAAAGAGTGTTGGGCCTTGTTTTGGGTGAAAGTTGGGTTATGTGGTGTTTTTTCTTTTGTTTTGTTTTGTTTTGTTTTGTTTTTTGAGACAAGAGTCTGCTCTGTCACTCAGGCTAGAGTGCAGTGGCGCGATCTCGGCTCACTGCAACCTCTGCTTCCCAGGTTCAAGTGATTCTCGTGCCTCAGCCTCCTGAGTAGTTGGGATTACAGGCATGCACCACCACGCCTGACTAATTTTTGTATTTTTAGTAGAGACGGGGTTTTACCAAGTTGACCAGGCTGGTTGTGAACTCCTGGCCTCAGGTGATCTGCCCACCTCGGCTTCCCAAAGTTCTGGGACTACAGGTGTGAGCTGCCATGCCCGGCCTTGGATTTCTGTAGCTGCAGTTTCTCAGGTAGGTTCTAGACGAGCCTTCACTGCAGACAGCATCAGCCCTGTTCCCACAGTGTGGCTCCTCCTGAGTCTCCACTGAATGTCCACAGTGATCACTGGGGACCCATCACCCCGGCTGGAGCTTCAGTATGTCATGACCGTGTGCGAGGTCTGGAAGTTGTTCACCTTACATGCTCCTTTCTCCTCTTTGCCTGGCTTTGTGGAGTTTTCTTCTATACATGTACAGGCTGGTCCTCAGTACAGACTCAAGAGAACTCTGTGCAGATTTCTGGAGCTCTTTTCTGCAGTTTCCTCCTTGCGGGATTCTGCCCTGAAATGCTGGCTCTTTCTGTGTCCCCAGACCCTAGTGCAGTCTCAGCTCCGTAAGGGTGCTCAGCTTTGCTCAGGCCCTGCTTCCCTCCCTGCACCGGCAGCCCAGAAACGGCCTTCAGGCAGAGGGCCAGGGCCCCAGGGTTCACCTTGCCTGTCTCCCTTCCCACAATGGTGGCGGTCTTGTCCGGGATCTCGGACTTGTCCAGGGTCTCGGTCTTGTTGGGGATCTCGGTCTTGTTTCACCAGTTGTCCAATGTCTGCAAACAGTTGTTTCATATACTTTGTCCAGTTTTCTAGTTGTTCATGCAGGAACATTAAAGTCTGGTCCTTGTAACTACGGCCTGGCCAGAAGCAGAAGTGAGTGCCAGCCGTTGTGTGGCCATAGAATAAATATTATCAGAAAGTAAGCCGATTTGGTTATTTCTTAATGTATTTACTTTGTTCTAAAAGTTATTTCAACACAAGTTACTTTCCTAAGTGGCAGTCATGGTTTCGTCACTACAATTTCAAGAAAAGAGCTAACAGACATCTACTTGACCATCTGTTTCTCAGAAAGTTCCGAGACTGCCCTGTCCTTTCAGAAGCCACAGGTCATGACAATCAGTGAAGGCGGGGGGCTGGGGTTGTCCGTGCCATTCAGGGCACCCCACTGCTCCCTTCTTGGCCAGAGCACTGGTTCTTGGATTCCTGTAGCTTCAGTGACAAGGTGCTGTGGGGCTGTGCGTCCAGCCTCATAAAATGTCACCAGTGTGACCCGCTCTCTCAGTCACAGCTTATCCTGAGAGCAGCAATGGGGCTAGAACGACAGGAGCAGGTAGTGAGAAACAAGAGAGCAGGGTCCTCTCCTTCCCGGACAGCAGGACTGTCCTGATCCCACTGCAAGGCTGCTGTGACGGTGGCCAGTGAGGCCCGCGCTGCATGTTTTTGCACACTGAGGAGCTGCCTCCATTCATTCCCCCTCGCATTCCTGGAGCCCACGTGCTCCTTACCAAGCTCGCCTCCTGGTTCATGTTTGGGTGAAGGGCTCCACTCCACGCCAGGCTGGGCGTGGGGCCCACACCTGTCATCTCAGCACTTTGGGAGGCCAAGGCGGCAGGACTGCTTGAGCCCAGGAGTTCGAGACCAGCCTGGGTGACATAGTGAGACCCCATTTCTACAAAAAAATAAAATAACATGTAAAAAGATTAGCCAGCTATGGTGATGTGCACCTGTAGTCTCAGCTACTCAGGAGACAAAGGCAGGAGGATCACTTGAGCCTGGAAAGTTGAGGCCACAGTGAACCAAGATTGTACCACTGCACTCTGGCCTGGGCAACAGAGCGAGAATAAAGTAAATAAATAAGAGCCCCAAGGCCCCCTTGCCTGCCCTGCAGCTTGGTCTTGCAGCTGTGTTGGGCTGTCCATCTCACCTTGGCCATCAGGAGCCTGACGTGCACCTTCTAGTGCAGGTTACCTGGGCCCTGAGGGGGTTCCCTCGTCAGTACACAGAGTGACGCCACAGATGGAAGAGTGGACTGTAACATTCCCTGCGCGTTTACAGAGGAGGTACAGACTGTTCTTCACTGTCCCCGTTTCTTAACATGTCACAGCCGGCTCCTCACCCATCCATGGCGGGGCCATCCCAACCTGCTCTCCTGAACGAAAGCCCTGGGTGTCATAAGAAGCACAAAAGTGCCTGCGGAGGTGGGGGCCAGAGGCAGCATGGGGACTTCTGGCTGGGTGAGGGGGGAGGGGCAGGGGCATGAGGATGAGCTGGTGCTGAGGCCAAATGCTCAGGGCATGTTTTTATGTCTTGGGAGCCCAGCTGGTCCTGCAGAGGCCAATCACACTGAAATGCCACTCTGGCGTTCTACCATCCTTTCAGGAAAGGCCCAGAACAGTCTCAGCTCAAAAGCACAGGACCCCAGGCAGGGGAGGGAGGGAGTGTGTCCTCGGCGCCCACTGGCTCCTGAATGCAGAGGCTGGCAGCCCCTGCAGGGCCACAGTGACTAGGTAGAGGGCAGCTGGAGCTCGGCTGTCACAATCCCGTGCTCTGTCTTCTCAGCGGCGAGGTGTGGGAGTGGAGACACGCTCACCCACAGCCACTCCATCCCCAGGCGTGGTCCCACTGGAGCCCACCAAACCTCTAAAATTGTAAACATGACTCTTAGCTGGAGGGCCACCTGTGGGGCAGGAGTGTGCCATGATTTGGCCCATACCTTGTTTGGATTTACTTAGTTGCCAATATTTTGAAAAGGAAACACTTTATATATAAAAAGAACAGGATTTCCAGCCTCTCTCAGAAAAATGGGAAGACAGGCTTGTTGGCCCCACACTGCCATGGAGGGCGGCCCTGGGGTGGCACTGACATGGCCTCGGAAGACCAAGCCCGCCCGCAGGGACACCACTGCCCCCACTCCACGAGGCTGGCAGTCACCCTGTGCATGGGCACCTAGTACCTTCTCTGCAGAGGAGGCTCTGGCCTGGACTGGATCCAGGGCTTGGATTCAGATCCTGATTCCACCAGCTGGGGCTGTGTGACTTTGGACTTGGCCTTCATCTGAGCAAAGAGCCCCAGCCTGCGGCAACCACTGGGGCCGAGCAGGGCGCAGTCACTGGAGCCCTGTGTGATCTCCGGCAGAGGCTCCACCAGCATTCGGGCTGTCCGGGAAGAGGGGGCAAGAGGGGGCAAGGGGGGCAAGAGGGGGCAAGAGGGGGTGGCTTTTGTCCTTCTTTCCCTTTGGATCTTTAGAGGAGAAAAGCCTGGCTACAAGGTGTCTTCAACACACAAAACTGCCCAGAAATGCTCTAATTCTACAAACAGTTTAAAAAAATTAACCGAGTTAGCAGCCAGTTAGCAGAATTATGCGACCTTAGGATACATTTTATGGGCCAGGCATGGTGGCTTACGCCTGTAATCCCAGCGCTTAGGGAGGCTGACATGGGAGGATTGCTTGAACCCAGGAGTTCAAACCCAGGCCCTCCCCCTGCTCTAATCAGACAAGTCCCTTCCGGAACTCCAGGGTGCAGAGCAAGGGCTGGGCCTTGGGACCCTCAGCTATGGGCTCTGTGGCCATGTAGCGTTGGGCCTCATTTCTGCATTTGACAATGGGATGGTAGTAGCTGTACAGCCTTAGCCTAAAGACCTGAGCACAGGTGAGACACCAGGTATGGTGTCTGGCACTTAGTAGGCACTCAACAAATACTCGAGGAAAACACACAGAACCATTCCCATTACATGTATCTGTAAACCAGGCTTGCAGCCCTCCCTCTGGTCTCCAGTCTAGGTACCCCCGCAGCAGGGCCCTCTCTGGAAAGCTCCTGTCTCCCTTTGAGTACCTGACTTTCAGAAGTCACAACAAACGCCCATTTTTTCTGTTGCCAGCTTTCCTAGTCCCCTTTGAAAAGGACAAAAATGTCAACAACACATAAACCACATATAAGATGGCCAATTGATAGGAAAAATGACCAACTTCATCATTTAAAAATGGCGAATTGGGCCAGGTGCGATGGCTCACGCCTGTAATCCCAGCACTTTGGGAGGCCGAGGTAGATCACTTGAGCCCAGGAGTTCGAGACCAGCCTGGGCTAACATGGGGAAAACCCATCTCTACAAAAAAGCCATAACCCCAACTACTCCAGGGGCTGAGGTGGGAGGATCACTTGAGCCCAGGAGGTGGAGTTTGCAGTGAGCTGAGATTGCACCACTGTACTGGGCGACAGAGGGAGATCCTGACTCAAACAACAACCAGGCAAATTAGGCCAGGTGCTCATGCCTGTAATCCAGCACTTTGGGAGGCCAAGGTGGGAGGACTGTTTGAGCCCAGGAGTTCAAGACCAGCCTGGGCAACATGGCAAGATCCTGTCTACAAAATGTAAAAAATTAGCCAGGTGTGGTGGTACGTGCCTGTGGTCCCAGCTACTCGGAATGCTGAGGAAGGAGGAATGCTTGAGCCCGGGAGGTTGAGAAGCCTGGGAGGTTGAGGCTTTAGTGAGCCATGGCTGCGGCACTACACTCCAGCCTGGGCGACGGAGTGAGACTCCATCTCAAAATACATACATAAAATAAAATGGACTAGAAAAAAAAAGGCAAATTAAAACCAATAATGAAGTATCAGTTTTGACTTATCAGATTGGCCAAACAAACAAACAAACCATTTGCTAAATCCACCAATACTGAGTGAGGAAAGGTGCCTCACGCCTGCAACCAGGAGCAGGGGGCCAACGTCCTGGGGGCAATTGGGTAACAGCGCTCAGAACTCAAACTGACCCTACCTTTGACCAGCTATTTCCCTTCTGATCTAACAGCAGCCTCTGTGAGCACGCAGGGCACACGCACGGGAGGTTCACTCGCTTAAGAGCTAAAAACGACAGGCCGTCCAAGTGTCCACAAACATCAGACACCAACACAAAGGGAGGTGAGCCGATGCGGCGGCTCACAAAACTACCAGAAAGATCTGTCGGCTCTGTGTGTACTGACATAAAAAATACTGCAGACATAAATAAAAAAGCAAGCTGCCCCCACGATATGCAATTGACAAGAAAAGAGGATATACACATATATTTTAAAAACCACTTCTGTTCTGAGGGTGGCTGGGGAGTCTGGAGGGGTGCAGGGGGACTGGGCAGTTGTGGCCTGGTGGGTAGGGACTGGGAGGGAGTAAGAGAAGAGGGAGAAGGAACACAGTCCACTGAAACCCGATGTGAGTGTTATCCATTAGCGCAGGACTGAAACCCGATGTGTTATTCATCAGTGCAGGATGCCCCACGCATCCGGAGATGGGCTTTGGAGCATCCTTTGCCCCAGCGAGGTGCGAGGTGCTCCGGAACTTGCGAGGCTTAGCTGCCCACACACGTGGGACAGACTGTTGGGTGGCTGGTCCCTGTACCGGCTCCTGAAAGGACATTTGGGCACTTGATACACACCCATAAGGTGCATTCTAGGGAGGTGGAGGCAGGCCTGCTGCAGGGGGTCGGCTTCAGAAGCAGGTACTTCTTTGGGGTGAGGTCAGACATCTGCCTGGGTGCTTCTCTGGAACTGCCTTGGGGAGAGCTTCCGTCCGCACTGGGTGCCACTCAGTCTGCCGCGCTTTTTATGTACGCTGACTTTTGTTGTGCTGCTGAAGAATATCTTTCCAGTTTGATGATTTTTCAGGTAAAAACACTACCTTAGAAATCTGTGATTTCTTCACCCGTATCTAAGGTTAACCCTCTTCCGGCCATTTGTAAATACTCCATTCTACTTCTGCGTATTTTCGTGGTTTGCCTTGGAGTCCCTCCCTCGGCCTGGAATGCCTGGTAGTGTGTGGTCCCCGTGAGAGGAAGCGGAGATCAGAGTGAGCTGTGTTCCCACCCTGCCAATTGTTGAATGGTTCTTTCTTTCCTTGGCTCCTGGAGAACAACTACATTCTTATCTACCAGGCTCCACTGAGCGGGCGGGAGGTGGGGGCGGGGGTGGGAGTGGGGGCAGGGGTGGGGATGGGGGTGGTGAGAAATTATGTCGTATTTTGATTAGAATGACACTACAGATTACTTTACTTTGAAGAAAACTGCTGCCTTTGTATATTTAATGCTTCCATCCAGGAAGTGTCATTTTTTTAAGCCTCAAACATTTTTTGGGATAATGCTTGGTAGTTTCTCTAGCATTATCTGAGACTAACATCTTCTGAGACTCCCGGGTTTTGTAGACTCGGGGCCTCCCATGCTCCCATCCCTCCCAGTTATCTCCCTGTACGTGGAGCAGACAGGAATCAAGGATCATGCCCCTGCACCTGTGGGTGCCCCCCCACCCCTGTGCACCTACGGGTACCCCACCTGCAGACCATGCCCCTGCCCTCCGAGACATTCTGAAGCAGACCGATGGAATCAAGTTTAGGAAGAAAAATGGCATGGCCTGGGGCTGGTGCAGGAAGGAAGGAAGCTGGATGGGGGACAGGTCTCTTGGGCAGCCTTTGGAGGAGGCAGGTGCTGGGCAAACAAAGAGGGTGCCTGCAGGTGCTGCAAGGTCTGCAGGTGGGGTACCCACAGGGGCACAGGGGTTGGGGGGCACCCACAGGTGCAGACAGGCTGGAGCTGGAGTGCAGGTAGCTGGGGGAAGAAGGGAGGGAGATGAGGTTGGACGTGCTGGGCCCCACCAGTCTGTGTGGGAGGCCTATCTATCTGAGGCTGTCATAAAAATGCAGGTGAGAGAGGGGGCTAGGCTTGGAGGTGGGTCCTCCAAAGAGCCGCATCCAGGGTGTATGGGGGAGCCCCGACTCCAGCCAGCCGTTCCAGCCTCAGAGGTTGGCCGTGCCCTGGGACGGGGTGACTGCTGGGTCTGGATAGGTTGGCAAAGCAGGGCTGAGGACATGAGCAGGAGGGTGGCTCGGGGCCTATCCCAGGTCCAAGAGAAGTATGGCTGTTCAACACAGCTGTGTGACGTTGTGACTAAACACCATATCCTACAATAGTCGTTCATGTCATTAATTTAGATGCCACTAAATTGTTAACTATTTCAGTATCATTTCATTATTATTATTATTATTTTTTTGCAGAGATGTTGCCCAGGCTGGTCTTGAACTCCTGGGCTCAAGTGATCCGCCCACCTCAGCCTCCCAACGTGCTGGGTTTCCAGGCTGAGTCACTGTGCCTGGCAACATTATTACTTTAAACTGCAATCGTGACTGTGTAGTGCGCATACTCTGTTACCCACAATGCATGGAACATGTTTAAAAAAGAGGAGGAAACTTCCTGTCCGTTTCTAGAACGGAGCTTTCAGACTGCTTGTCTGGCGAGCGACTGCCGAGCTGCGCTCTGTCCTAGTGTCGGTGCACTGGAGGCGCAGTGTCGCATCTTAACCAGAAACCCGGTGCCCTTAAGTGGCACCCCTTACTTCACCAATGCAGTTTCCAAGGTTTTAAGGAAAGTATTCTTACATGAAGTAAAAATATCACACAGATAATTCAGTTAAGCATGCTCAAATATTCAAAACACAAGGAAAGCATCAAGATACTTCGCAGATCATTAAACAACCCAACTGCATGAACCACTTTAGTCTTTTCCTAAATCCTTCACAGGGTGAATCAAAAGCCCTATGGACTTATGCTGAAATGTATCTTTCTTGCTTGCTTTTTTTTTGAGATGGCGTCTCACTCTGTCGCCCAGGCTGGAGTGCAGTGGTGCAATGCCAGCTCACTGCAAGCTCCGCCTCTCGGGTTCACAGCATTCTCCTGCCTCAGCCTTCCGAGTAGCTGGGACTACAGGCGTCCGCCACCACGCCCGGCTAATTTTTTGTATTTTTAGTAGAGACAGGGTTTCACCGTGTTAGCCAGGATGGTCTCGATCTCCTGACCTAGTGATCCACCCACCTCGGCCTCCCAAAGTGCTGGGATTACAGGCATAAGCCACCACGCCCGGCCTCTTGCTTGCTTTTTAATTGCAACACCGATGCTAAGAAATACCAGCCATTGCCAGGCATGGTGGCTCCTGCCTGTAATCCCAGCTATTCAGGAGGCTGGGACAGGAGGATTGCTTGAGGCCAGGAGTTCTAGCCCAGTCTGTGCAACATAGTGAGACCGTGTTTCTAAAATAAATAATAAAGAAAAAATAAATACCAGCCACCCTGTCTCAGCCTAGGGAGGCAGGGGCATGGCAGGGCCTGCATCTGGCCACCTCCTCCACCTGCTGAGGCCCCCAGTGCTTCCCCAGCTTTCCTGCCAAGAGGCCCCAGTGCTACTGAGCTGCAGGCAGCAGGCTCTCGAGGACATGACCTCACTCACAGGGCTCAGGGTCTAAGACTCTGTTAAGACAGGCTCCTGGAGCCGGGTCATAGGGAGGCAACATGACCCCCACAGCCAGGAGATGGACAGCAGGTCTGCTGAGGGCTCTGGGCAGCTTCTCCCTCCCTGATTAAAAGAAAAAGAATCAGGAGAGAGAGGCCCTTCACCTTTTGGCCTTCTCAGGGGATGGTGGGAGTGTCTGCAGCCATTGCGGAGCCATTAGGAGAAAAGAGAATCCCAGAGGGGCCACCTGAGGCCTGTTGACCTGGGACTGAGGGCTCCGATGAGCTCCTGGGCCTCAGTCAGCGCGTCCTGCCATGGGGCCGTGCATGCCGCCTGCTGAGACCATTTTGGGCACTCGGGGTACGGACCCCTCAGTTCCCTCCTTATTTTAGCGAAGCGTGTCATTTTCCACAGTTACCACGAGGAGATAAAGGCCGGGAAGCTCTGGTTCACGTCACTTTCATATCCTGTCCTGTGACTTGTAGCTAAAAGCATCTTAACTGATCCACACCAGCCCGCCTTCCCTCCCAGGCCACCCACACTCTCAGCCTCGGTGGACGTGTGCCGCTGTGTCAGGAACGCTCCTTCCTGCAGCACGGCCTCGGCCCCAGGTGACTCCTGTGGTCACCAGCTCCCTGGTCTCACAGAGAGCTTGGTGGCCCTCTTCACTCTCTGCCGGATCTGCTTTCTGAGGCGCCAGCCCACCATTTTACAATCCGCTTTCTCAAGCCTCCTACACCGCTCCTTCCTCCTTCAGAGCCTGTGGCCGGCCTCGGGCTCTCAGCCTGGATGCCGAGCATGTAAGAGGAAATGAAAGGAATCTGCCAGAACCATTTCCCACCACCAGGCCAGCTGCTGGGACCACGGACAGCCTCCCTGGGGCCTGTGCACTCCCGCACGGTGGAGGCTGCCCTGGCCACTGCTGCAGACCCTTTGCAAGGGCGTCTGTCCAGCAAGCAGCTCAGAAGTTGGAGCAAGCATCTCCCTCAGGCCCAGGGCAGGTGCTTGTGGCGCTCTAGGACTCGGAGGGCAGGTGCTCGTGGTTGCTCTAGGACTCGGTCCCCAGGCAGGGCAGGTGCTTGTGGCGTGCTAGGACTCGGAGGGCAGGTGCTCGTGGTCGCTCTAGGACTCGGTCCCCAGGCCTGGGTTCCTCAGCTGAGATGCATACCCACTGCACCTGCAGCCACTGCCTGCCCAGCTGCCTGCTATGTGGACAGAGCCCTTGGTCTCTGACCCAGAAGCCTTCTGTCTCCCGCCAGGCTTGCTTGTCAGCTTGCAGGCTGGGCAAGTGCACAGCACTGGCTTCAATCAACCTTCTGGCTTCGGCGCCCACCTCTGCCTCTGTCCTATTAAAGGCCAGCCCTGCACACGGGCACCGAGCCCCTTCCCCTGCCTCCTCCAGGACTTCTCTCCTGAGTCATCCCATTTCCCACTGCCTACCGGCAGGCTTTACATGACAGCTTGTGAGCCTCCCCTCTTGACTCCACATCTTCATAAATATGGCCTCTTTTCACTGCTGATTTTCAGAGCAAAGTTTCTTGGATATGTTGTCCATCCCATCTCCCATCCTCTCCCCAAGCCGGGAAGGATTGAATGAAAATTCTACTACCCCCCGAGACCACACTTAAGACCACCAGTGACCTTCACCTTACAAAAAAGCAGGGGCTGCTTCTCTGTCCTGACCTAACTGGACCTACCTGTAGCGTTCCACTGCACAGTTTAACCACTCCTTCCCTCCTAATAACTTTTTTTTTTTTTTTTTTTGTAGAGACAGGGTCTTGCTCTCTCACCCAGGCTGGAGTGCAGTGTGTAATCACAGCTCACTGCAGCCTAGAACTCCTGGGCTCAAGTGATCCTCCTGCCTCTGTCTCCCAAAGTGCTGGGATTACAGGCATGAACCAGTGTGCCCGGCCCTTTTTTTTTTTTTTTTTTTTGAGATGATGTCTCACTACATTGTCCAGGCTGGTGTGGAACCTCTGAGTTCAAGCGATCCTCCCACTTTAGCCTCCCCAAATGCTGCAATTACAGGAGTGAGCCACTGCCCGGCCTATAGCAATTTTCATGTCAAACAAAATAGGTTTTTTGGTGAAATACAACATGAGGGGTTATGAGGGATGTTACATACTGGTAAAGGGAGGAAAAGATCAAGAAGGCAAAAAACCTGAACATGTATGCGCCTAACAGTGGACCTCAAAACACATAAAGCAACAATTGACAAAAACAGATAGATTGATAATTGTAGTTTAAGAACTAATATTTCCCTCTCAGAAGAGTTAAAATCACAGTAATTTAATTCTCTGACCAGAATGTAAAAATATTAGAAATCAGTAACAGACAAAAAAATAAAATTCCACAAATCTAGAAACTTAAGGAAAAATTCCATTTAAGTTAAAGCAAAATGAGTTGAGTTATAAGTCCTACAAGGGAAAGACAAGGGAAACATGAGGATGTTGAGATTTATGAGACATGGTTAAAGCAAAGCAACGCTTGGAGGAATATGCATTTCTTTGGCTGCATTGATCAGAAAACAAGACAGATTTCAGACTTGAAGAAGGCGTCACGAAGCTAGCACTCTCCACTATCCTTGTAAATCATCCAAAAGCAAAAAAAAAAAAAAAAAAAAAAAAAAGATAATGAAAAGCAAAAATGCAAACTTCATTTTCATTAAAACTAAGAGCTAGAATTGGTGGTGGTGGTGGGGGCTACCAAAGGCTGCAGGAACTCGTCAAGGGCTGTGCCAAAGACATGCAGATGCCTCGTTACAGACCCCAGAAAGAGCAGAGGGCATTTCTCAAAGGCAAGGGCACGCCCTGAGGGTAGGACCTAATTCCTTGTTTCAGGAGTAGGAACATGGGCTGGCAGCAAGTGCTTCCCTGACCTTGTTCCGTTCCTGGAAGAGAGGAGGGAGAGTGAACCAGGAACAGAACAGGCCCTATCTGCAAAGTGCAGTATCTGTGGGGAAAGGGAAGAGAGAAGCTGTATCAGCTGTTAAAAGCCTGATAGGTGGAGACTTGTATTTAAAGCTAAAATCAACGACATGACTCTGCTGGGCTGCAAGATGGTTCTGGCTTCATTTTCCATACAAACTTTTTCAAATAGCTAGTCAAGTAAAAATTTACCTGTTCTAAAGATGAGGCCAGGCACGGTGGCTCATGCCCGTAATCCCAGCACTTTGAGAGCGTAAGGTGGGAGGATCACTTGAGCCTAGGAGTTCAAGACGAGCCTGGGCAACAGAGCGACACCTTGTCCCTACAAAAAACTAAAACAATCTTAGCTGAGAGTGGTGGCATGTCCCTGTGGTCCCAGCTACTTGGGAGGCTGAGGTGGGAGAATCACTTGAGCCCAAGAGGTCAAGGCTGCAGTGAGCTGAGATTGCCACACTGCACTCTAGCCTCGGTGACAGAATGGGACACTGTCTCTAAAAAGAGAAAAAGAAAAAAAAAATGAGGGGGGAGCCAAGAAACGAAAGTGCTCCAAGAGAAAAGGAGAAAGGAAACAAGCAAACGAATGAACACGAACGTCTCCAGAAGAACTTTCCATTGAGTTGATGAAAATTTGGACAAAATGTTTTGTGGTGAATTAAAAACGCAAGGAGGCGGTGCCCCTAAGAATCCTGAGCACAGAGGAGAGCCACGGAGTGCAGGTGGGAGGGTCAGGAAGACGGAGTGGGACGCGGCTGCGTGGAAGACAGAGAGAAACGCGCCACATTCGTGATGCCAGCACTGGAGCACACGGGGAACGGAAGCCACACAACCCCATTCCTTCCTAAGGCAGAAGTGAAGCTGCGTCAACCCTAAGAACACTTACAATAGTGTTTGTGGGGAGGGGCTGGGGGAACCAGACTCAGACAAGCCAAGTCTAAAAATTATATACAAAAAAGGCCGGGCATGGTGACTCACGCCTGCAGTCTCAGCACTTTGGGAGGCTGAAGCGGGAGGATCGTTTGAGCCCAGGAATTTGAGATCAGCTTGGGCAACATAGGGAGACACCATCTCTACTAAATTTTTTTTTTTTTTGAGGCAGAGTCTCATTCCGTCACCCAGACTGGAGTGCAGTGGTGCAATCTCAGCTCCCTGCAACCTCCACCTCCCAGGTTCAAGTGATTCTCATGCCTCAGCCTCCCAAGTAGCTGGGATTACAGGCATGCGCCACCAGGCCCAGTGAATTTTTGTATTTTTCGTAGAGACGGGGTTTCACCATGTTGGCCAGGCTGGTCTTGAACTCCTGACCTCAACTGATCCACCTGCCTTAGCCTCCCAAAGTGCTGAGATTATAGGCACGAGCCACTGCCTCCAGTCCTCTCTCTACTAAATTTAAAAAGAAAGAAAAAAGAAAAAACAAATACATGCAAATAACCAAGAAAACCCTGAGAGAGAAGGATAAAGAGGAGATCCTACATCAGCCAGACATGTAAAAGGACCAGGAAGTGACACTGATTCTGACCCAATGGAACTGCCTGTGAACAGACTGAGAGTGGCCGAACGAACCGTCCGGATATAGCTCCAAACGCACATGGAACATTTAGCACCATGACAAAGGTGGGAGTCCGAATACGTGGGAAGCGTGAGCGATGGAAAACTGGGAGCCATTGCCACTTTGGGGGTTAATAAGAAGTGGTTCTGGCCAGGCACGGTGGCTCACCCCTGTAATCCCAGCACTCTGGGAGGCCGAGGTGGGTGGATCAACTGAGGTCAGGAGTTCGAGACCAGCCAGGCCAGCATTGTGAAACCCTGTCTCTACTAAAAATACAAAATTAGCCTCGAGTGGTGGCGGGTGCCTGTAGCTCCAGCTACTGGGGAGGCTGAGGCAGGAGAATCATTTGAACCCGGGAGGTGGAGCTTGCAGTGAGCTGAGATCGCACCATTGCACTCCAGCCCGAGCAACAAGAGCAAAACTCCATCTCAAAGGAAAAAAAAAAAAACAGACAAGATAAAAAACAAGGACATTAAATTACATAAAAATAAAAAATATGAACATAAAAAACACCATAATAAACATTTAAAAACATGAAGAACTGGGAGAAAACATTTAAATTGTTGTCACCAAAAAGGCCTAATTTCTATCACATATAATGAGCTGCTACAAATCAATAAGAAAGACCACAATCTAATATACAAATGGGCAGATAACTGAAGAACAGGGAAAGGAAGTGGCTCCTAAACACACACGAAGATGCACGACCTCCCAGCAGAGGCGCTGATGCCAATCCCGCTGCCACCGGCAAAAGTTCCGTGTGGCTACAGGACTCTCAGACACTGCTGCTGGGAGCAGCCTCTGGGTGGGCGGCGGAGGCTGAGGCGATGCTGTCCACCACACGTGGCATGCGGGCAGCCTTGACTAAGCAAGCCCCTGGGGCACGTACACGTGTGTTTTCACACACACTGCAGCCTGTAAGGTTACTATTCTAACAGTATCTGTGACGGTAAAGGACTGGAAATAGCCTAAAATGCGCATGAAGGAGAGAATGATTAAATGAATGAGGCACACCCTCATGACGGAAGACAGAAGCTGTAAGGTAAGAAGGGGACGCCCTCCATGCAGGCACACAGGAAGGACGCACGCTCCCGCCCCAACCACATCACACGTCCCGCAACTCCAGCTGCCTCGAAGCAGCATCTGTTTCCCTCCACCCTTCTCGCTACATCACAGACCCATGCAGTCCCCACAAGGTGCACCCTTCAAACAGACTTTTCTGAAAACTTCCTGAGACCAGTAGCAGGAGCTGGCACTGTGACCTGCTGAGTTTACCAGGCCTATGACTTAGGTGCAGAGAAGAGCCTCAGGGGGGCAATGTCCGCGCAGCAAAGCAGGACGAGGATGAGGATGCGGCTGACACTTGTCTGGCCCGTGAGGCTGAGCATCACTGGGGTCGGCCTGGCTCTTCCCCGGGAGCATCGCTGGGGTCGACCTGGCTCTTCCCCAGGAGCAGGGCCGTCTAAAGTGCACCAATGCCCACGCGTTTCACCTGGGCTCCATTCTAAGTCAGCCTGCGCCCGGGTGTACAGTGCTCCATTCTAAGTCAGCCTGCGCCCGGGTGTACAGTGCTCTATTCTAAGTCAGCGTGCGCCCGGGTGTACAGTACTGCGCTAGGAAATGGCATGGTTTCTGCCCTTCAGGGCTTTGCACCATAACCCGGGAAACACTCAGGTGCCAAATGAGAGGTAAGGAGACTCCATGCATTACTCAACCAAAGTGCAGGGATTTCAGGGTGCAGGAGGCACGCAGGGTGCTGACTCTCCACATGCCCCTCGGAGAGGGTGGCCCTCGCCAGCTGCCAGCTGTGGGCAGCTCCTGGGGAGGGCAGTCTCCTACCTGGAGCTGAGTTACCCTGGGAGGTGACACCAGAAGGGCTGGATCCCAGGTCTAGCAACCTCCATGTGTCCTGCAGGGTGCCACTGGCAAAGGAGGAGGAGCTGTGGGATTGGCGACCATGCTCCTCAGGGTGCTCGGGAGCCTGGGGTGGCTTTGGGGACCTGTCTTCTTTCTGCCGCGGTGATTTACAGGTCACCGTGTGGATGCTGTGTTGTGTCTAGAAAAGACATCATCGTCTTGAAAGCCACCCTCTCCAACCCAGAGGAAGCCACAGGACTCCCCCCAACCACTCCCCTCGGAGCAGGAAGGCGACAGTGGGCCTGGCTTAAAGGCCCAGGCAGATGCTCCCAGGATCACCCAGGAGAGGCAGCTGCAGACAGGGATGCATCCGGGGAGCGAGTCTCAGCGCTGGGAACGCTGAGTGTGGGCAGGGCCTGAATCTCAGTGCTCGTCTCAACACTTAAATGACAAAACATGTCCAGGGCAGAGGCTGTTTCGTTTCGATGGGGAATGAGCTGAAATGCAGGGCAGATACCCTGAGGGGCACAGAAAGGAAAGGCCAGCGTGGGCCCCATGTGCTTTAGGGGTCCCGGGGCCCTCCCAACACCCTTACCACCCTTGTGGAACCACCCGGCAAACGCTCTGCAGCTCACCCTGCCATTGTGAGCAGTCCCTGATGACGGCACAAAGGCAGGCATGCAGAGCGAAGGCCCCTCCGAGAGGCCCAGAGCACCCAGGCCCCGGCTTCCCTGCTGGCCACACCCCACACAGCTGCACTTGCTCGGGCGCCGCCACTCTCACCTTCGGGCCTTGCAGGGCGTCAAGTCTGCTGCCCACCTGTGCTGAGCGGGGCTGGTGCTTTCCCAAGTGTCTGGAAGGAGCCTCATCCTTGGCACTCTTGGCGTCCTGCCATGGGGATTTAAATGAGAGGACTCTGGTATTCACATGTACTGATGGTGCATGTCAGTGAGTTTTCCCACAAGATTGGGAAGAAATGCCTTCCCACATTTCTGGTATTAAAGACTCACATCATTTGGTGACAGCCCGGACTGAAGGGACCTGTTTCCCAGACAGGAGGAATGGAGCAGGCTTCCCCAGTCATTCATTCCCAGGAGCCTCCTCTGCAAGGCCAGGGCAGCCTATGCATGGCCTGCCTGGGGTGAGAGCCCCCTGGCCCAAGATGGACACGAGTGGCCCCCAGTGACACCACCTGGCCGATCCTGCTTTTTTTTTTTTTTTTTTGAGACGGAGTCTCGCTCTGTCTCCCAGGCTGGAGTACAGTGGCGTGATCTCGGCTCACTGCAACCTCCGCCTCCTGGGTTCAAGTGATTCTCCTGTCTCAGCCTCCCAAGTAGCTGGGATGACAGGCACCCACCACCATGCCCAGCTAGTTTTTATATTTTTTTTAGTATAGACAGGGTTTCACCATATTAGCCAGGCTGGTCTTGAACACCTGACCTCAGGTGATCCGCCCGCCTTGGCCTCCCAAAGTGCTGGGATCACAGGTGTGAGCCACCACGCCTGACCTGATCCTACTTCTTGAACCTATCACTGGTGCCTCTGCCCGCCCCATGCCTGATATCTCCCCCCTTCTGGAGGGAAGACTGTGGAAAGGAAGCCAAAAGAGGGCACTAGGGAGCAAACCCTAAGAACATGGAAAGGAAACGTGGAGGAAAACAGAAAGGGAAATTCAAAGCAGTGGGACCTGTACAGAGCCATGGACAATAGATGGCCTGCAAGGAGGCTGTGGAACGAGCCCAGCCCTGCCCCTTCCCAGGCACACCATGAGTGTGCCCACAACGGTGGATGCAGAGTGTACTCGGCCCACGTTTACCAACGTTTGCCTGTTCACCCGAGGAATGCACATGCATGAGGTCTGATGTAAGGTCCCTGATGCCAGTGATCACGGGCACAGCCTGATACTTGCTGCCCCCCGGGCTTCGTCCCCGGTGCCTTCTGATCAGACCCTTTGCCTGTTTGTCACAGGGTGATTTGTCTTTTTCTTATTGATCTGTAGGAGTTCTTTTCTGTATTTGTATCTTATTTCTTCTCATATGGCACCATTTACTATTAAAAATAAAGAGGAACCCCTTGGGAGGCTGAGGCAGGAGGATCACTGGAGCCCAGAGTTCTAGGTTCCAGTGAGCCTGGATCACACCACTGCACTCCAGCCTGGGCAACAGAGCAAAACTCTGTCTCAAAAAATAAATAAATAAAAAATTAGGCTGGGCACGGTAGCTCACACCTGTAATCCTAGCACTTCGGGAGGCCGAGGTGAAAGAATCCCTTGACTCCAGGAGTTTAAGATCAGCCTGGGTAACATATTGAGACCCCCTATCTGTACAAAAAAAATTTAAGAATTAGACAGGTGTGATGGCGCACACCTGTGGTCCCAGCTACTACGGAGGCTGAGGTGGGAAGATAATGTGAGCCTGGGAGGTCCAGGCTGCAGTGAGCTGTGATGTCATCATGGCACTCCAGCCTGGGGAGCAGAGACCCTGTCTCAAAACATTTTTTTTTGAGACAGAGTCTCGCTCTGTCGCCCAGGCTGGAGTGCAGTGGCGTGATCTCAGCTCACTGCAACCTCCGCCTCCTGGGTTCAAGCGATTCTCCTGCCTCAGCCTCCCGAGTAGCTGGGATTATAGGTGCCTACCACCACAACTGGCTAATTTTTGTATTTTTAGTAGAGATGGGGTTTTGTCATGTTGGCCAGGCTGGTCTCGAACTCCTGACCTCAGGTGATCTGCCCGCCTCAGCCTCCCAAAGTGGCTGGGATCACTGGTGTGAGCCACCACGCCCAGCCCCTTTTTTTGGGGCGGGGGGTGGGGGACGGAATCTCACTCTGTCACCCAGGCTGGAGCGCAATGGCACTATCTCAACTCACTGCAACCTCTGCCTCCCGGGTTCAAGTGATTCTCCTGGCTCAGCCTCCCGAGTAGCTGGGATTACAGGCGCCTGCCACCACGCCTGGCTAATTTTTTATATTGTTGGTAGAGATGAGGTTTTGCCATGTTGCCCAGGCTGGTCTCGAACTCCTGACCTCAGGTGATCCACCCGTCTCGGCCTCCCAAAGTGCTGGGATTACAGGCATGAGCCACTGGGCCCAAATATTGGCCACATTTTTTTTAAAAGAAAAATAAATTTAGGCCAGGTGTGTTAGCTCATGCCTGTAATCCCAGCACTTTGGGAGGCTGAGACAGGTGGATTACTTGAGGTCAGGAGTTTGAGACCAGCCTGAGTGACACGGTGAAACCCTGTCTCTATTAAAAAACAAACAAACAAACAAAAATTAGCCAGGCATGGTGGTGCGTGCCTGTAGTCCCAGCTACTTGGGAGGCTGAGGTGGAAAGATCACTTGAGCCTAGGAGACAGACGTTGCAATAAGCCGAGACTGTGCCACTGCACTCCAGCCTGGGCGACAGAGCAAGACCCTGTCTCAAATATAAATAAATAAATTTTAAAAAGAAATAAAAAAGGAAACACAAAGCAGTCTTGGCTCCATAGAGTTTTCTTTTCTCAGTTTTAAGAGTTATTTCTTATGCCTGTAATCCCAGCACTTTGGGAGGCTGAGGCAGGAGGATCACTTGAGTTCAGGAATTCAAGGCCAGCCTGGGCAACATGGCAAAACCCTATCTCTACAAAAAATACAAAAATTAAGGCCAGGCATGCTGGCGGGCGCCTGTAATCCTAGCTACTTGGGAGGCTGAGGCAGGAGAATGGCGTGAACCCGGGAGGCGGAGGTTGCGGTGAGCCCAAATTACGCCACTGCACTCCAGCCTTGGGTGACAGAGCGAGACTGTGTCTCAAAAAAAAAAAAAAAAAAAAAAGAATAAATAAGAAAGGATAGCCAAGAAAATTTTGTAAAGGAACAGAAATAAGGTCAAGCTTGCTCTAACAGATATTAAAATAGGTCACAAAGCCACAGTATTTAAAGCGGTATAGTACCATTTCAGGAACAGACAACTCATTGGAACTGTGCAGAAAACCCCAAAATCAATGCAGAAGCTGAACTTCTCAAGGCTGCAACATGAGACAGATCCACAGTCTACAAAACACTGCCTGACTTTTCAAAAAGACACGGAAAGGCGGAGGGAGTGTTCTGGGTTAAAGGATGAAAACACAAGAGCCAGATGCAGTGGGAATTCGGGACTGGCTCTGAGGTTACGGAAAATTAGCAAGGAACACACATAAATCACCCACAGAAGAAGAACTATAAATGGCCAATAAATAGATTGAAGCATTTAATGTCACTAAGGATATAAGAAATTTCCTTCTTTCTTTGTTTTTTGGTAGAGACAGGGTCTCGCTGTGTTGCTCTGGCGGGTCTTGAACTCCTGGGCTCAAGCAGTTCTCTCACCTCAACCTCCTGAGTCTGGGGTTACAAGGTGTGCACCACCACACATGGGTAATTTATTTTTATATTTATCTTTCTGTAGAGACAGCCTTGCTTTTTTTTTTTTTTTTTTGAGACGGAGTCTTGCTCTGTCGCCCAGGCTGGAGTGTAGTGGTGCCATCTCGGCTCACTGCAGCCTCTGCCTCCTGGGTTCAAGCAATTCTCCTGCCTCAGCCTCCCCAGTAGCTGGCATTACAGGCGAGTGCCACCATGCCCGACTAATTTTTGTATTTTTAGTAGAGACGGGGTTTCACCATGTTGGTCAGGCCGGTCTCAAACTTTTGACCTCATGATCCACCCGCCTCGGCCTCCCAAAGTGCTGGGATTATAGGCGTGAGCCACCGCACCTGGCCATCTTGCTATCTTTTTAAAGATACAAGTTGTGGCTGGGTGCACTGACTCATGCCCATAATCCCAGTACTTTGAGAGGCCATGGTGGGCAGATCGCTTGAGCCCAGGAGTTCAAGACCAGCCTGGGCAACATGGCAAAACTCCATTTATACAAAAATTAGCCATTAGGCATGGTGGTGCACACCTGTGGTCCCAGCTACTTGGAAGGCTGAGGTGGGAGGATCACTTGAGCCTAGGAAGTCGAGGCTGCAGTGAGCTGTGATTGCACCACTGCACTCCAGCCTGGGGGACAGAGCCAGGCCCTGTCTCAAAGGAAAAAAAAAAAGAGAAGTTTTTGGGTTCTGGGTGACAGAGCCAGGCCCTGTCTCAAAAAAAAAAAAAAAAAAAAAAAAGATAGAAGTTTTTGGGTTTTTTTTCACTTATCATACCAGATTAAAAAAATAGTACCCAGATATGCAAAGCTATAGTAAAACATATACATGATACAATTTGTAATGAAAAAATAAAAAAAAAATGGGGGCTGGGCACGGTGGTTCATGCCTGTAATCCCAGCACTTTGGGAGGCAGAGGCGGGTGGATCACCTGAGGTCAGGAGTTTGAAACCAGGCTGGCCAATATGGTAAAACCCCATCTCTACTAAAAGTACAAAAATTAGTCAGGCGTGTTGGTGCATGCCTGTAATCCCAGCAACTCAGAAGGCTGACCCAGGAGAATTGCTTGAACCCGGGAGGGGGAGGTTGTAGTGAGCCAAGATTGCACCACTGCACTCAAGCCTGGGCAACAGAGCAAGACTCTGTCTCAAAAAACAAACAAACAAACAAATGAAAACCAAAACCAAACCAAAACAAAACAAAAACCCAGCAGAAAACACATTGAAATGTTACTAATAACTATATCTGGATCCTGAAAATTGGAGGCTTTTTATGTTGTGTTTATTGTAATCTGAAGTTTCTGTAATGAAAACGACACAATTAGGGAAATATTTTTAAAAATGCATGTCTTAGATGAAGGGGTATTACCTGAGCTGTAAAATGGGGCTGCACCTGTCCCAAAGGTGGGCTGCGATCCAAAGGCCTCCTGGGCTCCTCGCCTGGCTTCCGGGCCTCAGGGGCAGGAGGGAGGGCGTGGTGCAACAGCCACCCTGGGAATGGGATGGGGACAGAGTTTGTTCTCTGTGCATCACTTCTGGATTCCTCTTGTGCTGAGTGCAAACACTCAGAAAGAACAGCATGTTCCTTTTCAAAACCAAAGTAACTTCCATTACATCGAGAACTTGGGGAGGGCGGGACAACAGTGAACTGTGACACACAGCATTTCGGTAGAGCTCTTGCACACACAATGCCACGCCCCTGCCACACACAGCCCTTGCCGTCCTCACAGCGGGGGCAGCAAGCACATTCGCTAACAGAAGCACCCAGACGCCCTTTCTGTGGCAGGCACAAAGAAGAAGCAAAAACTTGCCAGGTGCGGAGGCTCACGTCTGTAATCCCAGCACTTTGGGAGGCTGAGGCAGGTTGCTCACTTGAGGCCAGGAGTTCGAGATCAGCCTGGCCAACATGGTGAAACCCCGTCTCTACTAAAAATACAAAAATTAGCTGGGCGTGGTGGTGGGCACCTGTAATCCCAGCTACTCGGGAGGCTGAGGCAGAAGAATTGCTTGAACCCGGGAGGCAGAGGTTGCAGCGAGCCGAGATCGTGCCACTGCACTCCATCCTGGGTGACTCCATCTCAAAAAGCAAGCAAACAAACAAACAAAAAGAAGCAAAAGCTTAAGTATAACAACTTAAAAATGATGGTTCTACTCAAAGCTTCGGCATGCTAGCTTACTTAGAAATGACCCCATATCAAACGAGATCCTTTCATCAATTCCATTCATGTTATGTTATGTAAAGATCTGCTCCTTCTCTAAGCAGACACATCAGAAGACATAATTACTGAAATAACATTTCCCAGGATTACAAATCAGTTTCGTTAAACTCACTGAGGATTCCAACAAGGTTTTTGGAAGGTGTTTATAATTGTTGACATTTCACATATTGGAAATTGAAACAGACATTTTTTTTTTTTTGAGACGGAGTTTCGCTCTTGTCCCCCAGGCTGGAGTGCAGTGGCGCGATCTCGACACCCCCACAACCTCCACCTCCTGGGTTCAAGCGATCCACCCGCCTTGGCCTCCCAAAGTGCTGGGATTACAGGCGTGAGCCACCACGCCTGGCTAATTTTGTATTTTTAGTAGAGACGGGGTTTCTCCATGTTGGTCAGGCTGGTCTCGAATTCCCGACCTCAGGTGATCCACCCGCCTCGGCCTCCCAAAGTGCTGGGATTACAGGCGTGAGCCACCACGCCCAGCTAATTTTGTATTTTTAGTAGAGACGGGGTTTCTCCATGTTGGTCAGGCTGGTCTCGAATTCCCGACCTCAGGTGATCCGCCCGCCTCGGCCTCCCAAAGCGCTGGGATTACAGGCGTGAGCCATGTGCCTGGTCAAAACAGAAGAATTTTAAAGCGTTTTTATCAATTAACTTGAAGTTAGCCATGATGAACATATTGCTTATGATCAACAGCTGAGGAGCATCGCAGGATTAGCTCTGCCCTGTGGACATCCCGAGATGGGCCCTCAAGTAAAGCATCAGTTTCTTCCAGGCAATAAAAGAACCCAAAGATGACACTTGGAAATGAACGTGTTTCCCTTGGTTTATAAACACCTGAATTTAAAAGCCATGAAGTCAGAAGATGCACGTGTGGGCAAAAACCTCCTGAAGACACTCAACACCATTGGTCACCAGGAGAATGTAAAATCAAGCCCACTATGGGATCCCGCCTCACACCCACTAGGCTGGCTGGGATCAACAGGATAGAAAACAGCCGGGTGCGGTGGCTCACACCTGTAACCCCAGCACACTGGGAGGCCGGGTGGGGGGATCCTTGATGCCAGGCGTTGGATACTGGCGTGGGCAACACAATGAGATCCCACCTCTATTTTTAAAAGAAATTTTTTTTAATGTAAAAAAATAAAGTTTTTAAAGATATGCAATAAAAGTATTCTTAATTAAAAAAAACCCAACAGAAAATAGCAAGTGCTGGTGCAGATGTGGAGAAATCAGAACCTTCGTGCACAGCTGGTGGGCATGGGAGGCGGTTTGGTGGCTCCTTACCAGGTTAGACACAGAATTCCCACATGACCCAGCAAGGCCACTTCTAGGGAGGCATCCAAGAGAACTGAATGTTCACAGCAATATTATTCACAATAGCCCAAAGGCGGAAACCATCCAAATGTCCATCAAACTGATGGACAAATGCCTACAGTGGCCTGTCCACCAGCAAAGAGCTCTTCCCATGGAAAGGAATGAAGTGCAGACGCCCCAGCACGAGGGACCCTGAAACAGGACACAGAGGGAAAGAAGCCAGGCACAAAGGGACACATCCTGTAGGATCCTGCTGAAGTGAAATGTCCAGAACAGGCAAAGGCATGGAGGCAGAAAGTGGGTGCTGGGCGGGGGACAGGAAGCAACTGCGAATGAGTGTGGGGTTTCCTCTGAAGTGAAAGGAATTCTGGAACAAATGATGATGCTCGCACAACATTCTTGATGTGCTTAATGCACTGAACTGTATACTTTGTATACTTCATGAGCTTTCAACAGTACATTTTATATGTATAGTACCAAAGTTAAAAAAAAAAAAAAAAGAAAGCTAGTTTTTTTGAGACAGGGTCTTGCTCTGTCACCCAGGCTGGAGCGCAGTGGTGCAATCACGGCTCACTGCAGCCTCCACCTCCTGGGCTCAAGCGATCCTCCCACCTCAGCCTCCCAAGTAGCTGGGACCACAGCCAGCTAAGTTTTTTGTTTTTTAGTAGAGACAGGGTGTCACTATTCTGCCCAGGTTAGTCTCAAACTCCTAGCCTCAAGTGATCCTCCTCCCTTGGCCTCCCAAAGGGCTGGGATTAGAGGCATGAGCCACTGCACCCAGCTGAAAGCTAGGTCTTGTTTTCTCAATCCTTACTTGGTTGAAAGAAAGCTAGTTTTTAAAAAAGCTATGAAATGTGTTAAAATCTTCGCAAAGTTAGCCCAATTTTGAAGGGCTTGTTTCCTTGGTGTACTTTTTTTTTTTTTTTTTTTTTTTTTGAGACAGAGTCTTGCTCTGTCATCCAGGCTGGAGTGCAGTGGTGTGATCTTGGCTCACTGCAACCTCCGCTTCCCAGGTTCAAGCAATTCTCCCACCTCAGCCATTTCAGTAGCTTGGATTACAGGCACCTGCCACCATGCCCGGCTAATTTTTGTATTTTTAGTAGACAAGGGGTTTCACCGTGTTGGCCAGGCTGGTCTTGAACTCCTGCAAGCCTCCTATGATCCGCCCACCTCGGGCTCCCGAAGTGCTGGGATTACCGGCGTGAGCCACTGCACCCGGCCTTCCTTCGTTTACTATTTATTGACTTCCCCTAAACTATGAAGGGTTATTCTTTACTTTCTATGTAATCTGTTCAGACAGCAAAGGTGCTGTCTTACCAGGGTAATTTTCCGTGCTTTTTGTTGACTTATTATGTCTTGATGGTTTCAGAAAACAAAGCTTCCCATGCTTATGAAAGAGCTAAGTTTCTCTATAACTGTTCTCTCCTATGTTTAAGCATTTGGTCACTTTCACGTGGGTAGCTAAATATTATTTCTCAGGTACCCATGAGTCTTAATGTTCAAATCTCCTGACATCTTATTTTTTTTTTCCTTCTCAAAATTGAATTCTAAATGTCAAATAAAATAAAGCTTTCAGGAGACTTTTCTTTTTTTTTTTTGAGATAGAGTCTCGCTGTGTCGCCAGGCTGGAGTGCAGTGGCGCAATCTCGGCTCACTGCAATCTCTGACTTCCTGGTTCAAGCGATTCTCCTTCCTCAGCCTCCTGGGTAGCTGGGATTACAGGCACCTGCCACCACGCCTGGCTAATTTTTGTATTTTTAGTAGACACGTGGTTTCACCATGTTGGCCAGGATGGTCTTGATCTCTTGACCTCGTGATCCACACGCCTCGGCCTCCCAAAGTGCTGGGATTACAGGTGTGAGCCACTGTGCCCAGCCCCAGGAGACCTTTTATATTTAAAATGATCTATGAGATGTCCTAGAAGTTCCCTGGAAAATCACAAAATTTTTTTCTTATAAAAAGAGAGGTATTTGAAATAATTAGGTACAAGGTGGGGTGTGGTGGCACGCGCTTGTGGTCCCAGCTACTTGGGAGGCTGAGGCAGGAGGATCTCTTTTTTTTTTTTTTTGAGATGGAGTCTCGCTCTGTCACCCAGGCTACAGTGCAGTGGTACAATCTCGGCTCACTGCAAGCTCCGCCTCCCGGGTTCACGCCACTCTCCTGCCTCAGCCTCCCGAGTAGCTGGGACTACAGGCGCCCACCACCACGCCCGGCTAATTTTTTGTATTTTTAGTAGAGACAGGGTTTCACCCTGTTAGCCAGGATGGTCTCGATCTCCTGACCTCGTGATCTACCTGCCTCAGCCTCCCAAAGTGCTGGGATTACAGGCATGAGCCACCGCACCTGGCCGAGACGGGAGGCTCTCTTGAGCCAAGGAGGTCAAGGCTGCAGTGAGCTGTGATCACACCACTGCCCTCCAGCCTGCATGACAGAGGTCTCTATCCAAAAAAAAAAGTAAAAAGAAAAAAGATGTTAAGGAAATGATTAGGTTTCTTTGATGTGTTAGGATTGATGAGTGCCATGGGAAGACTGCCGAGTCGGAAGAGACGCGTGGCCTGCCCCGGGTCGGAAGAGACGCGTGGCCTGCCCCGGGTCGGAAGAGATGCGTGGCCTGCCCCGGGCTGTGTGTGTTAGGTAACTCGTTCGTCTGAGGCACTGAGGAACTGTGTGCTGTGCTGCACGGAGACGTCCCGGGTGCCCACGGCGCTTCTCTTCATTAGAGTCCCGAAGCCATTTGCCAGATGCTGTCAGCCGGCAGCAGTCCAGAGCTAGCAGGCATAAACCCCGTCACTGCCGTTACGTTAACTTAGGTGTCACCTTACTTTAACGTGAGCTGTGCATCTCTGATGCCCAGAGTTTGTAGCAGGGCGACCGTCACTCACTCTGGGGCTGTGTTACTAGGCAGACGGCCACCGCCTGCCCCACACTTTTTGCCTCTCCACTGGATATTCTTGGTATAGTCATGGAATAGTCAGCTTCATACTTATCTGTAAATAATTTCCTCTGTAAAAATCATGCTCATCCAGTTTTAGAAATCAGATATTCTGTTTCTGGAATCTTTGAAAACAGCGTCAACGTCTTGGATTAACTTTGTCTAGAACTCTTTTTTGGACTCTGTTTCCAGATGTCTACAGGACAAGCAAATGTTCCTTCTCAGTTGCATTATTCTTGCTATGAACAGACCTTTCACTTTGAAAAGTGGCAGTGGTAAATTCACCATGGCCATGTGCAGTCTTTTGTCATCCACAGTTTTTTTATTTTTATTTTTTGAGACGAAGTCTCAAAGAAGACTCCTGACCCAGGCTGGAGTGCAGTGGTGGGATCTCGGCTCACTGCAACCTCCGCCTCCTGGGTTCAAGCAATTCTCGTGCCTCAGCCTCCCGAGTAGCTGGGATTACAGGTGCCCACCACCACACCCAGCTAATTTTTGTATTTTTAGTAGAGATGGTGCTTTGCCATGTTGACCAGGCTGATCTGGAATTCCTGACCCCAGGTGATCCACCTCCCTCATTCTCCCAAAGTGCTGGGATTACAGGCGTGAGCCACCACGCCCAGCCCCATCCACGATTTTTGTGTTACTCTGATGCTCCCCAGAAAGCTCAGAAAGCTCAGAGTGCTTCATCTTGAACAGGGACTGTCTCAGAGCCTGGGAAAAGGACTGGGCAGGCACCATGGGCACAGGCTTCTAATGGCGGCATTTAGATGACACTGAGCCCATCCCAGGACTGAGTCTCTAGTCGAGAAGCAGAGGATGGTTGAGACCAAGAACCAAGATGGAGTGGAACAAGAACGGACCTCACACGATGGTGGAGGATGACAGCTTTTGATAAGGATACGGCTGATGTCTTTTTAATGTTCTACTTTCTGGATATATAGAGAACTCTTCCTCTTTCCTCTGAAGCGTACAGTCCACACAAATTTTGTAGTCTCTGCTTTTGTGAATCAAAACAGAACATTTGTAAGTGATACCTTGTTTTTTTTTGTTTGTTTGTTTTGAGACAGAGTCACGCTCTGTCGCCCAGGCTGGAGTGCAGTGGCGGGATCTCGGCTCACTGCAAGCTCCGCCTCCCCAGTTCACGCCATTCTCCTCCATCAGCCTCCCGAGTAGCTGGGACTACAGATGCCCGCCACCACGCCCAGCTAATTTTTTTGTATTTTTAGTAGAGACGGGGTTTCACCATGTTAGCCATGGTGGTCTCAATGTCCTGACCTCATGATCTGCCTGCCTCGGCCTCCCAAAGTGCTGGGATTACAGGCATGAGCCACCACGCCCGGCCAATTTTTGTATTTTTAGTAGAGATGGAGTTTCACCATGCTGGTCAGGCTGGTCTCAAACTCCTGACCTCAGGTGATCCATCGGCCTCAGCCTCCCAAAGTGCCGGGATTACAGGTGTGAGCCACCGTGCCCGGCCAGTGATATCTTACTCTCCCAGCCTGAGTCCTCCAGAATTCAGAAACTTGTTGAGTACTCTTACTTTCAAAGTAATATAGTTATTTGCATAGTTTCAATGAGAATCTTTGTTTTTTACCAGGACTGGAATTGGAAATACTTCTTGTGTAACCAAGGCCCTGCATGGAAGGCCAAATCTGAGAAGACGCCCATTTAGTCAGTCACCACCAGCCACTTGTAAGGAACCACAGTGATGTTACAGAGCTCACATCCACGAAGCCCTCCAAGGAGAACCCGGCACAGCGCCTGGCTTGTAGGATGGCAGGTGCATCTGGAGGGCATTGCCTGGCAGGCCCAGGAACCTGGGCTAGTTTGGAAACCTTAAGAAAGGAATTTGCTCAAATTTATAGGGCAGGTGAAATCTGGCGGGTTCTTGGTTTGGTTTTCTAGCCTCAGGACAGCAAGCAAGAGGCTTTTATTTATTTTATTTTAAATTATTTATTATTATTTATTTATTTTTTTTTTTTTGAGATGGAGTCTCGATCTGTCACCCAGGCTGGAGTGCAGTCGTGTGATCTCCACTCACTGCAACCTCCGCCTCCCAGGTTCAAGCTATTCTCCTGCCTCAGCCTCTTGAGTAGCTGGGATGACAGGCACATGCCACCACGCCCGGCTAATTTTTTTTTTCTTTGTGAGACAGAGTCTTGCTCTTGTTGCCAGGCTGGAGTGCAATGGCATGATCTTGGCTCACTGCAACCTCTGCCGCCCTGGTTCAAGCGATTCTTCTGCCTCAGCCTCCTGAGTAGCTGGGACTACAGGCACCTGCCACCATGGCTGGCTAATTTTTGTATTTTTAGTAGAGACAGGGTTTTGCCATGTTGGCAAGAGATGGACCTCGTGGTCCACCCGCCTAGGCCTCCCAAAGTGTTGGGATTACAGGTGTGAGCCACCGCGCCTGCCCTAAAATTATTTTTTAAAGAGGCTTTTAAAAGTCAATCTGAAATTCTTTATGGAAACTTCTAAGAAAGCAAACTTAAGAATGCAGAGATGGTGAATTGGCACTCTCGCTGCACCTATGGAAATAACCAAGCCATCTACAAACCAGCTCCATTTTGTGAGATCAGGAACAACCTTTCTGATCCTTTTGTGGTTCATCCACCTGATGATTGGGTTTTCATGCAGACGTGTGAGCTGTGCCTCCCTCAAGCCTTGTTACAACATCCGACATCCGCACATTACCTGTCTGATGCCCGGGGAAAAAACACCTTTCTTTGAGATTACTTTCCATCAAAAGCAGAGAAACTGTAGGGAAAAAAAACGAGCTTCCGTAGAAACTGCTTTGTCTACTGCACTTCCGCTGGGTTATCTGCGTCCAGCCCCTCATTGTCTTTGCGATTTGAGCTGCTTTGCGATTTTACCACTGATAGGCATGCGGATTCTGCCCTGCCCGCCTCTCCCCTCTACCAGAACCAGTTCTGCCTCCATCTGAAACTCGATTCTTTTACTCCATGCAGATTTGTGCTTTTTTGACCTTTCCTTGGAACTGGTTACAGCATCTGTCCAGTTTCCTCATTGTTTAATGAACAGAATACAATCCTAAACAAATGCTCATTTTTCATATTTGGGAGCCACATTTTACTTCTTTCTGAAAATTATCTTTTAACGCATAGTTAAATAAGTATTGCTGGACACAGTTAAACCTCAGTAAAGACACTGCATTATGAACTGGGATGAGCTATAGCTGTCCTGAACATTTCTGCTCAGAAAGGACACTGCATTATGAACCAGGATGAGCTATAGCTGTCCTGAACATTTCTGCTCTAAGTAACACAGCACTGAAGTTGTGTTTTTTTTTTTTTTTTTTTTTTTTCTTGAGACGGAGTCTTGCTTTGTCGCCCAGGATGGAGTGCAGTGGCGTGATCTCAGCTCACTGCAACCTCTGCCTCCCAGGATCAAGCGATTCTTCTGCCTCAGCCTCCTGAGTAGCTGGGACTATAGGCGTGCAACACCATGCCCGGCTAATTTTTGTATTTTTAGTAGAGATGGGGGTTTCACTGTGTTGGCCAGGTTGGTCTTGAACTCCTGACCTCGTGATCTGCCTGCCTCAGCCTCCCAAAGTGCTGGGATTATAGGCATGAGCCACCATGCCCGGCCTAGCACTGAAGTTTATAAAACATGATGGTGAGAAGGAGAAATGGACAAAATCACAGGAGCAATGGAGGATTTTAACACTTTGTGGCTTTTGGCAGTTCAAATTGAGGAGCATAAATAAATTTATAAAGAATATCAATACGTATATTTAATATGGTTGTTAAATAGAATAAAATAAAAAGTAGTATTCTGCACATTTGGTTTAATAAATAACCAAAGGAATTCTGAAATTCCCCCTTAACAAGTAGCTGGTGAAATAGAAAAACAGCCCACACTGGCTGGGTACATGGCTCACGCCTGTAATCCCAGCACTTTGGGAGGCCGAGGTGGGCGGATCACCTGAGGTCAGGAGTTCGAGATCAACCTGACCAACATGGAGAAACCCCGTCTCTACTAAAAATACAAAACTAGCCGGGCGTGGTGGCACATGCCTGTAGTCTCAGCTACTCAAGGCTGAGGCAGGAGAATTGCTTGACCCCATGAGGCGGAGGTTGTAGATCGCGCCATTGCACTCTACAATGGCAACAAGAGTGAAACTCCGTCAAAAAAAAAAAAAAAGCCCACAATGGCAGGCTATAGAGACAATAATTACACTGATAGTACTATCCCTCAAAACCCCTGGGGCTTGGCCAAAGTGATACTCATGAAAACTCTCACCTTAAGAAATGCAATTACTAAGCAAGAAAGAATAAAAATAAATGTGAAACATTCAATCTAAGAAATCAGGAAAAGAACAATAAAATAAACACAAGAACAAAAAGAGAAAAGATGGAATGGGAATTACTTCTGGTCAAGATACTGAAACCATCCAGTGGTTCCAGACAGCGACCTTTGAGGAAACCCCTGGAAAGGGGGAGGGGTGCTCTTACACACACACGCACATGCACACACACCCCACACGTGCACACACCCCCCACACACACACACATGTCAGGGAGCACGTCTGACATGCCCCGTAAGATCTCCAGAAGAGATTAGACAGAAATGGAAGAAAGCAGTGTTTGAAAAACAATGGCTGAGAATTTTAAAGAATAGAAAAACAACCAGCCAACCAACCTAAAATTTGGTCCTAAAATTTAAAAAACATACTAATTCCTGAGCAGGATTCAGGGAAACAAATCCACACTTAGACACAACAATGGTAAAACAGGAGCACCTAACAGATTGGGAGAAAAGTCTAAAAACAGCTTCCCCAGGCCGGGCGCAGTGGCCCACGCCTGTAATTCCAGAACTTCGGGAGGCCAAGGCGGGTGGATTGCTTGAGCTCAGGAGTTCGAGACCAGCCTGGCCAACATGGTGAAACCTGTCTCTACTAAAAATACAAAAAAAAAAAAAAAAAAAAAAAAAAAAAAAATTAGCTAGGCTGAACCCGGGAGGTGGAGTTTGCACTGGGCCATGATCATGTCACTGCACTCCAGCCTGGGCAACAGACAGCAAGATTCCATCTCAAAAACAAAACAAAACAAAAACAAAAACAGCTTCCCCAAAGGCACTGAGATCAGACTGATGGCTGACCTTTCTGAAGACATAAGAATATTATCTTGAAAAGAAGTTGAGCCGGGCATGATGGCATGCATCTGTAGTCCCAGCTACTTGGGAGGCTAAGGCAGGAAGATTGCTTCAGCCCAAGAAATAGAGACTATAGTGAGCTACGATGGCACCACCATGCCAGCCTGGGTGTCAGAGCGAGACCCCATCTCTTTTAAAAAAAAAAGTAGTAGAAAAATGTCAACATACAGAAAATTCTATTTCCAGCTAAACCATCATTCTAGAAAGTCATCTACAGATACATAGCGTGTACTCCCCACAGACTCTTGCTGAAGGAACTGACAAAGCAAAGGGCAGAGATCCCTGAATAAAAGTCCATTTCCCTTTTCTCTTTCCTAGAAAAGATGGGGCTGCCTTGTACCTGAGTCTGAGTATAAAGCCTTGTGTCCGATCAACTGCTCTCCAGGCTCCTGGAAGACCCCACTGTGGTAACAGGGAACCGAGGTCAAGGAGCAGGCCTGGGAAGAGCTTCAATCAACTGTTTCACAAAATGTGAGCAAAAGTTATTACTTCCAACTCAATATATTGTTATAAGATTTTAAATACGTACGTGTCATTTAACTAATAAATTAAATGTAAATAGATACTTTACTATTTATGCATATATGCCTAATAAAGAGTATTGAGTCAGCTGCCAACTATTGGGAAACAACAAAGCGAGATCCCTAATTTGTTCTTTTTCACTAGATCATTTCCCGATGCATTAAAGACTCAGCAGGAAAATGACATGACGATAAAATACAAGTGGCCCCACAGTAAGCCCCCTACATACACACAAAATTAAAGAAGCACAAATTTAAAACAGGAAATCCTTTTACCTATTTAGATTGGCCCTCCAAATCAATTTTATTTCTTTTCTTTTTTTCTTTTGAGACAGAGTCTCGCTCCGTCGCCCAGGCTGGAGTGCAGTGGCTTGATCTTGGCTCACAGCAAACTCCACCTCTCGGGTTCGAGATTCTCCTGCCTTAGCCGCCCGAGTAGCTGGGATTACAGGCACGTGCCCCAACACTTGGCTAATTTTTTTTTTTTTGTATTTTTAGTAGAGACGGGGTTTCATCATGTTGGCCAGCCTGGTCTCAAACTCTTGACCTCAGGTGATCAGGCGGTGGCTCACACCTGTAATCCCAGCACTTTGGGAGGCTGAGGTGGGCAGATCACTTGAGGTCATGAGTATGAGACCAGCCTGGCCAACATGGTGAAACCCCGTTTCTACTAAAAATACAAAAATTAGCTGGGCATGGTGGCGGGCACCTGTAATACCAGTTACTTGGGAGGCTGAGGCAACAGAATCGCTGGAACCCGGGAGGCGGAGGCTGCAGTGAGCCGAGATCGCACCACTGCACTCCAGCCTTGGCAACAGAGATTCTGTCTCAAAAAAAAAAAGTTAGCTATCATAAAGAAGTTTACTAGAAACAACATTTTAAGGAATCCCAGCTTTCTACAGGATCAAGGAAATGCCATGTGCAGCTGATTTCTGGAAGGCGCAGAGGGAGGGTGAGCTCCAGGCACTGCCCACTCTGTGGGCAGAGGGGCCTGCAGGCAGGGTCCCACAGCACCTGCCTCCTGCTTCCCCCTGCAGGCCCCTGAGTGGGGCTGTTCTCACTCCCCGTCCTGGTCTCGGCCTGAACCCTGTAGCAGGCAGGTGAAGCTCCTTATCTCAGAAGGGGCCCACCATGTCACCTGCTGGAGTTGGCTCCACAGTCTAAATGGGGTGTTGGCAGGAACCAGTGTCACCAGAGCACAGGGGACGCCCCGGCACCTCCCCCCACAGCCATCTGGGTGGGCCAGGTGCACACCCAGAACCTGACCCGCACCCAGAACCAGGCACACACCCAGAACCTGGCGCACACCTAGAACCAGGCCACACCCAGAACCTGACCCATACCCAGAACCAGGTGCACACCCAGAACCAGGTGCACACCTAGAACCTGGTGCACACCCAGAACCAGGCGCACACCCAGAATCTGACCTGCACCCAGAACCAGGTGCACACCCAGAACCTGACCAGCACCCAGAACCAGGTGCACACCCAGAACCTGGCACACACCCAGAACCAGGCGCACACCCAGAACCTGACCCGCACCCAGAACCAGGCGCACACTCAGAACCAGGCACACACCCAGAATCTGACCCGCAGCCAGAACCAGGCACGCACCCAGAACCTGGTGCACACCCAGAACCTGACTCGCACCCAGAACCTGGTGCACACCTAGAACCTGGTGCACACCCAGAACCTGACCTGCACCCAGAACCAGGTGCACACCCAGAACCTGGCCCGCACCCAGAACCTGACCCGCACCCAGAACCTGACCCGCACCCAGAATCTGACCTGCACCCAGAATCTGGCACACACCCAGAACCTGACCCGCATCCAGAACCAGGCACACACCCAGAACCAGGTGCACACCTAGAACCTGGCGCACACCCAGAACCAGGCGCACACTCAGAATCTGACCTGCACCCAGAACCAGGTGCACACCCAGAACCTGGCGCACACCCAGAACCAGGCGCATACCCAGAACCTGACCTGCACCCAGAACCAGGTGCACACACAGAACCAGGTGCACACCCAGAACCTGGTGCACACACAGAACCTGACCCACACCCAGAACCAGGCGCACACCCAGAACCTGGCACACACCCAGAACCTGACCCGCATCCATAACCAGGCACACACCCAGAACCAGGTACACACCTAGAACCTGGTGCACATCCACAACCAGGCGCACACCCAGAATCTGACCTGCACCCAGAACCAGGTGCACACCCAGAACCTGACCCGCACCTAGAACCAGGCGCACACCCAGAACCTGGCACACACCCAGAACCTAACCCGCACCCAGAACCAGGCGCACACCCTGAACCCGGTGCATACCCAGAACCAGGCGCACACCCAGAACCTGGTGCACACCCAGAACCTGACCCGCACCTAGAAGCAGGCGCACACCCAGAACCAGGCGCACACCCAGAATCTGACCCGCACCCAGAACCAGGTGCACACCCAGAACCTGACCCGCACCTAGAACCAGGCGCACACCCAGAACCAGGTGCACACCCAGAACCTAACTCGCACCCAGAACCAGGCGCACACCCTGAACCTGGTGCATACCCGGAACCAGGTGCACACCCAGAACCTGACGCACACCCAGAACAAGGCCCGTACCCAGAACCTGGGGCACACCCAGAACCTGACCCGCATCCAGAACCAGGCGCACACCCAGAACCAGGGGCACACCCAGAACCTGACCCGCACCCAGAACCAGGCGCACACTCAGAACCAGGCACACACCCAGAATCTGACCCGCAGCCAGAACCAGGCACGCACCCAGAACCTGGTGCACACCCAGAACCTGACTCGCACCCAGAACCTGGTGCACACCTAGAACCTGGTGCACACCCAGAACCTGACCTGCACCCAGAACCAGGTGCACACCCAGAACCTGGCCCGCACCCAGAACCTGACCCGCACCCAGAACCTGACCCGCACCCAGAATCTGACCTGCACCCAGAATCTGGCACACACCCAGAACCTGACCCGCATCCAGAACCAGGCACACACCCAGAACCAGGTGCACACCTAGAACCTGGCGCACACCCAGAACCAGGCGCACACTCAGAATCTGACCTGCACCCAGAACCAGGTGCACACCCAGAACCTGGCGCACACCCAGAACCAGGCGCATACCCAGAACCTGACCTGCACCCAGAACCAGGTGCACACACAGAACCAGGTGCACACCCAGAACCTGGTGCACACACAGAACCTGACCCACACCCAGAACCAGGCGCACACCCAGAACCTGGCACACACCCAGAACCTGACCCGCATCCATAACCAGGCACACACCCAGAACCAGGTACACACCTAGAACCTGGTGCACATCCACAACCAGGCGCACACCCAGAATCTGACCTGCACCCAGAACCAGGTGCACACCCAGAACCTGACCCGCACCTAGAACCAGGCGCACACCCAGAACCTGGCACACACCCAGAACCTAACCCGCACCCAGAACCAGGCGCACACCCTGAACCCGGTGCATACCCAGAACCAGGCGCACACCCAGAACCTGGTGCACACCCAGAACCTGACCCGCACCTAGAAGCAGGCGCACACCCAGAACCAGGCGCACACCCAGAATCTGACCCGCACCCAGAACCAGGTGCACACCCAGAACCTGACCCGCACCTAGAACCAGGCGCACACCCAGAACCAGGTGCACACCCAGAACCTAACTCGCACCCAGAACCAGGCGCACACCCTGAACCTGGTGCATACCCGGAACCAGGTGCACACCCAGAACCTGACGCACACCCAGAACAAGGCCCGTACCCAGAACCTGGGGCACACCCAGAACCTGACCCGCATCCAGAACCAGGCGCACACCCAGAACCAGGGGCACACCCAGAACCTGACCCGCATCCAGAACCAGGCGCACACCCAGAACCAGGTGCACACCCATAACCTGACCCGCACCCAGAACCAGGTGCACACCCAGAACCAGGTGCACACCTAGAACCTGGCGCCCACCCAGAACCAGGCACACACCCAGAATCTGACCCGCAGCCAGAACCAGGCACGCACCCAGAACCTGGTGCACGCCCAGAACCTGACCCGCACCCAGAACCTGGTGCACACCTAGAACCTGGTGCACACCCAGAACCTGACCCACACCCAGAACCAGGCAAACACCCAGAACCAGGTGCACACCCATAACCTGACCCGTACCCAGAACCAGGTGCACACCCAGAACCAGGTGCACACCTAGAACCTGGCGCACACCCAGAACCAGGCACATACCCAGAATCTGACCCGCACCCAGAACCTGGTGCACGCCCAGAACCTGACCCGCACCCAGAACCAGGCGCACACCTAGAACCTGGCGCACACCCAGAACCAGGCACATACCCAGAATCTGACCCGCACCCAGAACCTGGTGCACGCCCAGAACCTGACCCGCACCCAGAACCAGGCACGCACTCAGAACCTGGCGCGCACTCAGAACCTGGTGCACGCCCAGAACCTGACCCGCACCCAGAACCTGGTGCACACCCAGAACCTGACCCGGACCCAGAACCAGGCGCACACCGAGAACCTGGCCTGCACCCAGAACCTGACCCGCACCAAGAATCTGACCCGCACCCAGAACCAGGCGCACACCCAGAACCTGACCTGCACCCAGAACCAGGCGCACACCCAGAACCTGGCGCACACCTAGAACCAGGCCACACCCAGAACCTGACCCATACCCAGAACCAGGTGCACACCCAGAACCAGGTGCACACCCAGAACCTGACCCGCACCTAGAATAAGGCGCACACCCAGAACCAGGCGCACACCCAGAATCTCACCTGCACCCAGAACCAGGTGCACACCCAGAACCTGACCCGCACCTAGGACCAGGCGCACACCCAGAACCAGGCGCACACCCAGAATCTGACCTGCACCCAGAACCAGGCGCACACCCAGAATCTGACCTGCACCCAGAACCAGGCGCACACCCAGAACCAGGCGAACACCCAGAACCAGACACGCACCCAGAACCTGGCGCACATCCAGAACCAGGTGCACACCCAGAACCTGACCCGCATCCAGAACCAGGCACACACCCAGAACCAGGTGCACACCTAGAACCTGGCACACACCCAGAACCTGGCGCACACCCACAATCTGACCTGCACCCAGAACCAGGTGCACACCCAGAACCTGGTGCACACCCAGAACCAGGCGCATACCCAGAACCTGACCTGCACCCAGAACCAGGTGCACACCCAGAACGAGGTGCACACCCAGAACCTGGTGCACACACAGAACCTGACCCACACCCAGAACCAGGCGCATACCCAGAACCTGGAACACACCCAGAACCTGACCCGCATCCATAACCAGGCATACACCCAGAACCAGGTACACACCTAGAACGTGGCACACACCCAGAACCAGGCGCACACCCAGAATCTGACCTGCACCCAGAACCAGGTGCACACCCAGAACCTGACCCGCACCTAGAACCAGGCGCACACCCAGAACCTGGCACACACCCAGAACCTAACCCGCACCCAGAACCAGGCGCACACCCTGAACCTGGTGCATACCCAGAACCAGGCGCACACCCAGAACCAGGCACACACCCAGAACCTGACCCGCACCTAGAACCAGGCGCATACCCAGAACCTGACCTGCACCTAGAACCAGGCGCACACCCAGAACCAGGCGCACACCCAGAATCTGACCTGCACCCAGAACCAGGTGCGCACCCAGAACCTGACCCGCACCTAGAACCAGGCGCACACCCAGAATCTGGCACACACCCAGAACCTAACCCACACCCAGAACCAGGCGCACACCCAGAACCTGACCCGCACCTAGAACCAGGCGCACACCCACAACCAGGCGCACACCCAGAACCTGACCTGCACCTAGAACCAGGCGCATACCCAGAACCTGACCGGCACCTAGAACCAGGCGCACACCCAGAACCAGGCGCACACCCAGAATCTGACCTGCACCCAGAACCAGGTGCACACCCAGAACATGACCCGCACCTAGAACCAGGCGCACACCCAGAACCTGGTGCACACCCCGAACCTGGCACACACCCAGAACCTGACCCGCACCCAGAACCAGGCTCACACTCAGAACCTGACCTGCACCCAGAACCAGGCACACACCCAGAACCTGGCGCACCCCCGGAATCTCACCCACATCCAGAACCTGGCGCACACCCAGAACCAGGCGCACACCCAGAACCAGGTGCACACCCAGAACCTGACCCGCACCTAGAACCAGGTGCACACCCAGAACCTGGCGCACACCCAGAACCTGACCCATACCCAGAACCAGGCGCACACCCAGAATCTGATCCACACCCAGAACCTGACCCGCACCCAGAACCAGGCGCACACCCAGAACCTGGCACACACCCAGAACCGGGCACACACCCAGAACCTGACCCACACCCATAACCTGGCACACACCCAGAACCTGGCGCACCCCCGGAATCTGACCCACATCCAGAACCAGGCGCACACGCAGAACCAGGTGCACAGCCAGAACCTGACCTGCACCCAGAACCTGGTGCACACCCAGAACCTGACCTGCACCCAGAACCAGGTGCACACCCAGAACCAGGCACACACCCAGAACCAGGCGCACACCCAGAATCTGACCTGCACCCAGAACCTGGTGCACACCCAGAACCTGACCTGCACCCAGAACCAGGTGCACACCCAGAACCAGGTGCACACCTAGAACCTGGCGCACACCCAGAACCAGGCGCACACCCAGAACCAGGCGCACACCCAGAACCTGACCCGCACCTAGAACCAGGTGCACACCCAGAACCTGGCGCACACCCAGAACCTGACCCATACCCAGAACCAGGCGCACACCCAGAATCTGATCCACACCCAGAACCTGACCCGCACCCAGAACCAGGCACACACCCAGAACCTGGTGCACACCCAGAACCAGGCACACACCCAGAACCAGGCACACACCCAGAACCTGGTGCACACCCAGAACCAGGCACACACCCAGAACCAGGCACACACCCAGAACCTGGTGCACACCCAGAACCAGGCACACACCCAGAACCAGGCACACACCCAGAACCTGGTGCACACCCAGAACCAGGCACACACCCAGAACCAGGCACACACCCAGAACCTGACCCGCACCCATAACCTGGCACACATCCAGAACCTGGCGCACCCCCGGAATCTGACCCACATCCAGAACCTGACCCGCACCCAGAACCAGATGCACACCCAGAACCTGGCACACACCCAGAACCTGACCCACACCCATAACCTGGCACACACCCAGAACCTGGCGCACCCCCGGAATCTGACCCACATCCAGAACCTGGCGCACACCCAGAACCAGGTGCACACCCAGAACCTGACCCACACTCAGGCCATGGCCTCCACTTCCCGGACTCACTTTCGGGTCGGCCCAGCTCTGCACGGAGCCTGTTCCCCATCTCGATGAGCTGCTCTTTCTCCAGGCGGAGGCTGATGATTTTTCTGGCTGCCTCCTTCAGCTTTCTCTGGAGTTGGTGCATAGATAAGGTCTGGGGGGCACGTGCCACTGACCGGAGGTGCAGGAAAAGCTCCCCCTTGTCCTCGGCCTCCATAGGCCCTCTCTTGGCGAGGCCCTGTAACAAAACTCACAGGCAGACACCCCTGTGAGGCTGCCCTCATGGGAGGACGCCAGGGGTGCCCGCCCAAGGAGCCTCTTCACCTGCTCTTCCAGGGTGGGCACTGCTGGCCGCCACTGGGTGACGTCCTTCCAAAAGAAAGACAAAAAGAGTCGCTGCTCCCAGTGCTTCAGTGGGTTCCTTCTCTTCCACAAATAGAATAAAGGCCCACAGATCTCCCAGGCCAGGGTGGCCCCCAGATCTCCCAGGCCCTCACAGCCCTCCGCCTCCTCCCCGCCATCCCTGCCTTCTGGTCATCCATGCCTTTGTGTCTTTCAAGTGAACACAATGAGAATCTGAGGACACCCAACCAGCACAGCAGCTCCCCAGGGAGAGCAGAGAGAAGGCTGTGGCCTCCAGCAGTGCCCAGGACCCAGGAGGGCGGCCCAGGGAGAGCAGAGAGAAGGCTGTGGCCTCTAGCAGTGCCCAGGACCCAGGAGGACAGCTCCCGCCAGCGTGGCTTGGCCCTCCTCCACTCCTTGGGGTCCCTCCTTTCTCTACCTGCCGGCTGGACACCCCACAACCACCCTGCAGGCCGGCTGTGGCTTCCCTCCTGAAGCAGGTGCAGGGGGAGCACAAAGGCAGTGGAGAGGGAGGAGGCCGACACAGGGGCAGGAGCTGGCTGGGCTCCCCCTTAGCACCCCAAACCTGGGTCAACCCTAGATCTGAGCCCCTGGGAAGCACTGTGTTGTCCTCACTCAGCCCAACCTGGACTTGCAGCCCACATCATTCCAGTGCTACAGAGTGCAATCCCAACACAAAGGGATGCCTGGACCAAAAATGGGGGCACAGGAAAAACCAGTAGTGTCCAGGCCCTGGCAAGACGGGAGCCGACGACCTACTTCTCCCATGCCACTCCTGGCCCCTGTAAGGAGCCAGGCTGCACCTGGCCCTGGCCACATGAGCTCCGAGTCCCTGGAACAGGCCAGCACACCCTGTCCCCGCCAGCTTCCTGGTGTGCCTTTCCAGGGCTGGCAGGTGCTGCTGCCTTCCAGGTGCTGCTGTTCTTTGGATGGCCTGGGGTGCCGCCACTGTATGCAGTGCCTCCGGGCATGTGCCGCAGGTTCATGTGGGACGCTCAGGGGCCGCGGGGGATGACACATCGAAGGGGAGAGATGTCTGCTTTCCTCTTGGACAGAGAAAGTTCTATGGTGCCGCTGGCCCCAGCTGAGGACAGGTGCAGGGCAGCCCCCATGAAGGCTCGCCACAGGCCTGAGCCCGAGTCCAGACTCACTTCCTCCAGTAAGCGGGCCTGGTGCCTGCTCTGTGAGCACCCTTGGCAAGTGTGGTGCAGAGGCTCACTCACCACCCTGGAAGAATAGACAGGAATGAGCTCTTGGGTGTGGGAGAGGCCAAGGCAGAGGGAGAGGAAGGGAGGCCTGTGCTGGTAAAACAGATTGCAGATGGCCTGGGGCTGGGGGAGAGGGGCCAGGCAGGTGAGACTCGCAAGTCCGGTTCTAAAACCCTGGGTCCGCTACAGGAACACACTGGGTGATTTTGTTATTTTAACTGAGGAAAGAACAATCCTGAAAACAGATTTTGCAAACCTCAAAACACTTAGAGATTTAAGAGAAAATTCCGTCTTCAAAAGCAGTCCCCTCTCCTCGCAAAGTTACACCGGGCCCTGCAGCTGGTGCCAGGCTTGAGGGGCACTGAGGGGCCTTCTTGCTGTTGACCCCACAGGCAAAGGAAGGAGGGCACGGATCACAGGGCCCATGTCCTAGTCACGTGATTCTGCACACAGTGACCTGGGGGGCAGGGAGTGAACGATTCTACTTCTCTTGGATTCAGTTTCTGGTAAAATGTTATTTGGTAAAAGTTTATTTTGATGATTCTCTAAAATCTTTCCACAAAATAAGATTTCTACAGCCTGAGACATATTCAGGAATGTCTTCACCACTGTGTGCTCCAAGGGCTGCCCACCCCCAGCAGGGCAGCAGCAGCTGTCCACCCATCTGCCCCCATGCCTGGGACTGCCCCAGCACCCCCCAGGTGAGGAGGAGATGTCTCCAAGTATCTGGACGATTCGAAGGAAATTCGAAGGAAACTTTGGTCTGCTGAAATGTCTTCACGTCCTGAGGACATGTGTGAGTGAGTGACACAGGGAAGTCCTTCTCAGAGGCTGAGGCCTGGGCCTGGTACAGTGGGTTCCATCAGGCTGGGCCGGTGCTCACCACCCCACACAGCCACTCCAACACCTCTCGGCAGAGCCAGCACCAACGCCATGGCCAACACTGCCCCCCAGTGGACCCAGGGACGTAACACATCCCCCGACTCAGCCCTGGTGGCCAGTGACTGGGGGAAGTTTTGTGTTTTAAGGACTAGAGGCAGCTGATGTGGGTGGTGCAGTCAGGGAAGCCCAAAGCCAGGCTGTGCGGCTCAGCCCAGTGGGACCTGCCTGGGAGCAGAGTGCCCCACTGTCGTCCACAGGCTCTCCCTCTGCCATGGGAGAAGTGGGAACACGTGCCTCCACACACACCTGGTCCCAGCTTTGCAGACCTGGCTCCTTGGCTAGGGCCGTGGAAGGGGACCAGCTTTCGTCAGGAGTGCTGTGGGACAGTCCCTGGACCCCTGTGCACTTCCTTACCCACCCTGCACTGGCTTCCTGCACTACAGGAGGTAGGCTGGAGACGCAGTGCCGTGTCACACCTCAGTACTTGGGTGGGTGTACACAATACGTAACCTGGTCCGTGGCCCGTGTGCAAATGTCACCAACCGTCCAGATAACGCCCTGACACCGTCTCTCCTGTGCAGGGTCCAGGGTCCCACGTGGCGTTTCTACACTGTCTCTCCTGTGCAGAGCCCAGGGTCCCACGTGGCGTTTCTACACTGTCTCTCCTGTGCAGGGTCCAGGGTCCCAACTGGCGTTTCTACACTGTCTCTCCTGTGCAGAGCCCAGGGTCCCACGTGGCATTTCTACACTGTCTCTCCTGTGCAGGGTCCACGGTCCCACATGGTGTTTCTACGGATGATGCCCTGACGCTGTCTCTCCTGTGCAGGGTCCAGGGTCCTACGTGGCGTTTCTACGGATGATGACCTGATGCCCGTCTCTCCTGTGCAGGGTCCAGGGTCCCACGTTGCATTTCTACACTGTCTCTCCTGTGCAGGGTCCAGGGTCCTACGTGGCGTTTCTATGGATGATGACCTGATGCCCGTCTCTCCTGTGCAGGGTCCAGGGTCCCACGTGGCATTTCTACACTGTGTCTCCTGTGCAGGGTCCATGGTCCCACATGGTGTTTCTACGGATGATGCCCTGACGCTGTCTCTCCTGTGCAGGGTCCAGGGTCCCACGTGGTGTTTCTACACTGTCTCTCCTGTGCAGTGTCCATGGTCCCACGTGGCGTTTCTACGGATGATGACCTGATGCCCGTCTCTCCTGTGCAGGGTCCACGGTCCCACGTGGCGTTTCTACGGATGATGACCTGATGCCCGTCTCTCCTGTGCAGGGTCCAGGGTCCCACCTGGCATTTCTACATGGGGTCTCCCAGGTCTCCTAACTGGAGTGGCTCCCCAGCTTCCATGTTTGGGCACTCGCCGAGCATCTAGACCCGCTCATCTGCAGATGTCCCTCTGTTTGGGCTTGCCTGAGGTCTCCTCATGCATAAGCTCAGGTTCTGCATTTTTGGCAGGGACCCCGAGCGCGAGTCTGTGCCGTCTCAGTGCGACCCGCCCAGAGGCACGTGACACGGGCGCATCCCAGCACTGGCGATGGGAGCTCTGATCACTCGGGTCAGCTGGGGTCCAACAGGCTGCTCCACTGGAAAGCCAGCATTTCCCTTGGAAATAAGAAGTCACGTGTGGGGAGATGCTGCTTCGCATCTGTCTGATGGGAATCCCTCTGGTTCAGCACCCATCCGTGGTCGCCCGGCGCGCCGTTCCTGTCGCGTTCCTTGGCTGGCACTCTCGCGTGGAAGAGTGCCCCGTTCCCCTGACCGATCTGTCCATTGCTATCAGCCTGGACCCATGATTTCCTGGTTGAGTCAATGGATTGTGGTCTTCAACGTCACTGCCTATTGGCCTAGTTCTGGTCCGTGGGGACCCCTTTCAGCTGCTTCCTGTGCCTTCCGAACCTGCCTCCATGTTAGAGCCCCGGCTCCTGTGAGCAGAGCAGGAACCATGGAACCAGCGCCTGGAACTGTGGAACTGGCATCTGCTGCGGCTGAGTCCGGGCTGTGGGCCCTCTCAGGACAGAGCTGGGATCAGATGCACACGCAGCTCTACCCACTTCTCTCTATACCCAACATAATGGACACAGTGATCCTCTACCTGAGGGTCCAGCCCCAACATGGCCCCTTCTCCGTCTGGGCTCCTTTCCCAGCAGCAAGCAGCAAGGACCTGGGCCCGCCCTCATCTCCAGGAGCTCAGCCATGCTGCTTGGCAGAGGACAGAGCCCAGGTGGGCCTCGCCTGGGTGGAGAGCCCGGCCACAGGATGCTCAGACCCAGGAGGAGCCTGGAGCCCGACTGTCGCCTCCATGCATGTAGACACAGAGCCTGGAGTGTCTGCCCCGCCTGTGCCTTAGCTCTGATAACTGGGATTGGGCTGCAGGTGGCTTCATCTCTCAATTTAAAATTCTGCTTATTTGGGCCAGGCACAGTGGCCCACGCCTGTAATCCCACCACTTTGGGGGGCTGAGGCAGGCAGATCACTTGAAACCAGGAGTTTGAGACCAGCCTGGCCAACATGGTGAAACCCTGTCTCTACTGAAAACACAAAAATTGGCCGGGCGTGGTGCACCTGTAATCCCAGCTACTCGGGGGGCTGAGGCGGGAGAATTGCTTGAACCCGGGAGGAGGAGGTTGCAGTGAGCCAAGATAGTGCCAGTGCACTCCAGATTGGGCGACAATGTGAGACTCTGTCTCAAAAAAAAAAAAGAAAGAAAAAATTCTGCTTATTTGTATAAATTCTTGCTCCTTCATTCTAAACAAGTGGGAAGACAGTGAACTACGCAAGGGCCAACAGTGAGAGCTCCTGGGGCCCCTTGCTGCCCAAGGAGGCGCCCGCCCGTGTCCGGGAACACATGGCGCTCAGGTGGGTGGGAGACGTGTGGGGGTACAGACATGCTTATCCCTGGCTGTGCTGCCAGCTGGCCCAAGGGCCACAGCCCCCACCGGGCAGGAGCCACCCTGGAGTGGCTGGACTGGCAGCCCAGGAGGGCTAGGGTGCTGGGGACCCCTGAGGACACCACCTCCTTACCAACAGGTACAGGGGCAGGTGCAGCTCAATATCTTACCGACCAGCTCAGCCCTTCCTGTGCGCACTGGCTGAGCACCTGCTGGGGCCTCAGGCTCCCTCGGCCTTCCCATACCTGCCCTGTTGTACCCCTGAGGCATCCTTATGGTCTTGCCCATCCCATGCCAAGGCAGCTCTGGCCTGCTCCTCACTGTCCTGGAGCCTGAGACAACCACGGCCGCATCTTCCTCAGTCCACTCTATTCCAGCCCGAGTCCCTGGGGATCTGCTCCCCAAGCACGGTGCCCTGGGGATCCACGCTGTCTTCCACTTTGTGCCTTCCAGACATCATCTACTGTCCCCAAAACCTTCTGTGGATTCATAGGTCACTATTGGTAACTATAGGTTACCACAGGTCATAGGTCACTACAGTTATCCCAGTTACCAACAGTCTAGGGTACGAAGTCAGGGAGGCCGGGCAGCCTGTCCTTCACAGCCTTTCCCTCTGGCCTTAGGTAGGAAGAAGGGGGCCCTACTGGTCAGCTCTGCCAAGCTGCAGAATCAGGACCTGGGGTCGTCTACACAGCTCAGAGCTGTGGCTCAAACCCAGCCATGGAGTTGGGGGTCACTCCCTCGGGGCCAAGGGCCTGACCAAAACCAGGATAGGAGTGCCGTGGCCTGGAGCAGCTGTGTGGCTCCGAACGCAGCAGGGAGGGCCCAACGCTAGGCATGGGGCAGGCAGGGCTGTGCACGTAGACGCCCCCTCAGCAGGCCGTCAAGGCCCTGCATTAAGGCAAACATGAGCCACCTTCAGTGTGTGCGTTTCCAACACGAGATGCTGTTAGCTGAAGGGAGGACTGGGATGGGCCCGTCCCGCCCCCCACCAACAGGGCGTCCAGGTGAAGGACCAGGAGAAGAGGCGGCGTGTGGAGGAAGAAGGCGCAGGAATGGGGAGGGCGTGTGGAGGAAGAAGGCGCAGGAATGGGGAGGGCGTGTGGAGGAAGAAGGCGCAGGAATGGGGGGAGGGCGTGGAGGAAGAAGGCGCAGGAATGGGGAGGGCGTGTGGAGGAAGAAGGCGCAGGAATGGGGAGAGCGTGTGGAGGAAGAAGACGCAGGAATGGGGAGAGGGCGTGGAGGAAGAAGGCGCAGGAATGGGGAGAGGGCGTGGAGGAAGAATGCGCAGGAATGGGGAGAGGGCGTGGAGGAAGAAGGCGCAGGAATGGGGAGAGCGTGTGGAGGAAGAAGGCGCAGGAATGGGGAGAGGGCGTGGAGGAAGAAGGCGCAGGAATGGGGAGAGCGTGTGGAGGAAGAAGGCGCAGGAATGGGGAGAGGGCGTGGAGGAAGAAGGCGGAGGAATGGGGAGAGGGCGTGGAGGAAGAAGGCGCAGGAATGGGGAGAGCGTGTGGAGGAAGAAGGCGCAGGAATGGGGAGAGGGCGTGTGGAGGAAGAAGGCGCAGGAATGGGGAGAGGGCGTGGAGGAAGAAGGCGCAGGAATGGGGACAGGGCGTGGAGGAAGAAGGCGCAGGAATGGGGACAGGGCGTGGAGGAAGAAGGCGCAGGAATGGGGAGAGGGCGTGGAGGAAGAAGGCGCAGGAATGGGGAGAGGGCGTGGAGGAAGAAGGCGCAGGAATGGGGACAGGGCGTGTGGAGGAAGAAGGCGCAGGAATGGGGAGGGCGTGTGGAGGAAGAAGGCGCAGGAATGGGGAGAGGGCGTGTGGAGGAAGAAAGCGCAGGAATGGGGAGAGGGCGTGGAGGAAGAAGGCGCAGGAATGGGGAGAGGGCGTGGAGGAAGAAGGCGGAGGAATGGGGAGAGGGCGTGGAGGAAGAAGGCGCAGGAATGGGGAGAGGGCGTGTGGAGGAAGAAGGCGCAGGAATGGGGAGAGGGCGTGGAGGAAGAAGGCGCAGGAATGGGGACAGGGCGTGGAGGAAGAAGGCGCAGGAATGGGGACAGGGCGTGTGGAGGAAGAAGGCGCAGGAATGGGGAGAGGGTGTGGAGGAAGAAGGCGCAGGAATGGGGAGAGGGCGTGTGGAGGAAGAAGGCGCAGGAATGGGGAGAGGGCGTGGAGGAAGAAGGCGCAGGAATGGGGACAGGGCGTGTGGAGGAAGAAGGCGCAGGAATGGGGAGAGGGTGTGGAGGAAGAAGGCGCAGGAATGGGGAGAGGGCGTGTGGAGGAAGAAGGCGCAGGAATGGGGAGAGGGCGTGGAGGAAGAAGGCGCAGGAATGGGGACAGGGCGTGGAGGAAGAAGGCGCAGGAATGGGGACAGGGCGTGTGGAGGAAGAAGGCGCAGGAATGGGGAGAGGGTGTGGAGGAAGAAGGCGCAGGAATGGGGAGAGGGCGTGGAGGAAGAAGGCGCAGGAATGGGGAGAGCGTGTGGAGGAAGAAGGCGCAGGAATGGGGAGAGGGCGTGTGGAGGAAGAAGGCGCAGGAATGGGGAGAGGGCGTGGAGGAAGAAGGCGCAGGAATGGGGACAGGGCGTGTGGAGGAAGAAGGCGCAGGAATGGGGAGAGGGCGTGGAGGAAGAAGGCGTAGGAATGGGGAGAGCGTGTGGAGGAAGAAGGCGCAGGAATGGGGAGAGGGCGTGTGGAGGAAGAAGGCGCAGGAATGGGGAGAGGGCGTGGAGGAAGAAGGCGCAGGAATGGGGACAGGGCGTGGAGGAAGAAGGCGCAGGAATGGGGAGAGGGCGTGGAGGAAGAAGGCGCAGGAATGGGGAGAGGGCGTGTGGAGGAAGAAGGCGCAGGAATGGGGAGAGGGCGTGGAGGAAGAAGGCGCAGGAATGGGGAGAGCGTGTGGAGGAAGAAGGCGCAGGAATGGGGAGAGGGTGTGGAGGAAGAAGGCGCAGGAATGGGGAGAGGGTGTGGAGGAAGAAGGCGCAGGAATGGGGAGAGGGTGTGGAGGAAGAAGGCGCAGGAATGGGGAGAGCGTGTGGAGGAAGAAGGCGCAGGAATGGGGAGAGCGTGTGGAGGAAGAAGGCGCAGGAATGGGGAGAGGGCGTGTGGAGGAAGAAGGCGCAGGAATGGGGAGAGGGCGTGTGGAGGAAGAAGGCGCAGGAATGGGGAGAGGGCGTGTGGAGGAAGAAGGCGCAGGAATGGGGAGAGGGCGTGGAGGAAGAAGGCGCAGGAATGGGGAGAGGGCGTGGAGGAAGAAGGCGCAGGAATGGGGAGAGGGCGTGGAGGAAGAAGGCGCAGGAATGGGGAGAGGGCGTGGAGGAAGAAGGCGCAGGAATGGGGAGAGGGCGTGGAGGAAGAAGGCGCAGGAATGGGGAGAGGGCGTGGAGGAAGAAGGCGCAGGAATGGGGAGAGGGTGTGGAGGAAGAAGGCGCAGGAATGGGGAGAGGGCGTGTGGAGGAAGAAGGCGCAGGAATGGGGAGAGGGCGTGGAGGAAGAAGGCGCAGGAATGGGGAGAGGGCGTGGAGGAAGAAGGCGCAGGAATGGGGAGAGGGCGTGTGGAGGAAGAAGGCGCAGGAATGGGGAGAGGGTGTGGAGGAAGAAGGCGCAGGAATGGGGAGAGCGTGTGGAGGAAGAAGGCGCAGGAATGGGGAGAGGGCGTGGAGGAAGAAGGCGCAGGAATGGGGAGAGGGCGTGGAGGAAGAAGGCGCAGGAATGGGGAGAGGGCGTGGAGGAAGAAGGCGCAGGAATGGGGAGAGGGCGTGGAGGAAGAAGGCGCAGGAATGGGGAGAGGGCGTGGAGGAAGAAGGCGCAGGAATGGGGAGAGGGCGTGGAGGAAGAAGGCGCAGGAATGGGGAGAGGGCGTGGAGGAAGAAGGCGCAGGAATGGGGAGAGGGCGTGGAGGAAGAAGGCGCAGGAATGGGGAGAGGGCGTGGAGGAAGAAGGCGCAGGAATGGGGAGAGGGCGTGGAGCAGGGCCCACTTCCAGGCAGCCCTCGTCCCACCTGAGCTCCCAGGGCATACAGACAGCAACGCTGGCAGAGCACAGGCAAGGACGGTTTCTGTGGCAGGAACCTCGGCGGGTGGCAGGAGGAGCTAGCGGGCACCCACCTCTCTCCCAAGGGCCACGGCGTCCGAGGCGGGGGGCTGCTTCCTGCCTGAAGGCTCCGCTCCCCCGTGCTGGGCTATCCTGAGATGCTTCCCCAGCTCAGCCACCTGCTTCCGCAGCTCCAAAACCTCCAGGTGTACCTGGTCCACCTCACGGGGAAGCTCACGCTGGAGAGCGGCCGGCTCCAGGGGTTCCCGCAGCACCTAGGGGCCATTTCAAAGGCAGTGTGAGGAATGAGGCAGTGGCTGGGCTGGAGCAGGCCCCTGGGCGCTGACAGGAAGCACTGTGAGTGCCGGGAAAGAATGGGGAGCCCGGGGTCAGGGCCTCCTCCCCAGCTGGACGCAACTGCCCTCCGCCCTCTGCCCCCAACCACGGCCACTGCTCCTCCTGCCCCACCCAGCTGGCCCTGGCAGCTCCCCTGTGCCCTGCTCTGGACTCCTAGGCTGGTGGGGAGAATCCGTGCATGGACTGAGGCAGAGAGCCTGGAAACCCCTTCCTGAGCCTCCTCCCAGGGAGAAACAAAGGCCTCCAGAATTGCAAGTAACCGGTAGGAGGTGTTGATTTTTCTCTTCTGCTAATCAAAGGGGGCAGAAATGGGGAGGCCAGAGGTAAACAGGCCAGGAAGTTGGAGGGCTGAGGCTATTGAAAGGCAGGTGGATCGGCTGGGTGCGGTGGCTCACGCCTGTAACCCCAGCACCTTGGGAGGCTGAGGCGGGTGGATCACGAGGTCAGGAGATCGAGACCATCCTGGCCAACATGGTGAAACCCCATCTCTACTAAAAAATAAAAAAAATTAGCCGGGCATGGTGGTGGGCACCTGTAGTCCCAGCTACTTGGGAGGCTGAGGCAGGAGAATGGCATGAACCCGGGAGGTGGAGCTTGCAGTGAGCCGAGATTGCGCCAGTGCACTCCAGCCTGGGCGACAGAGCGAGACTCCATCTCAAAAAAAAAAAAAAAAAGCTTGTATTAATTTTTATTTATTTACTTATTTTATTCAGACGGCATCTTAGTTTGTTGCCTAGGCTGGTCTCAAACTCCTGGGCTCAAGCGATCCTTCTGCCTCAGCCTCCCAAAGTGTTGGGATTACACGTGTGAGCCACCGCATCCAGCCTATTTCTATTTTTAGAGACAGGGTCTTGCTCTGTCGCCCAAGCTGGGGCAGAGTGGCGCGATCGTGGCTCACCGCAGCCTCAACCATCTGGGCTCAAGCAACCCTCCCACTGGGCTCAAGTAATCCTCAGCCTCCTGAGTAGCCGGGACTACAGACGCACCACCATGCTTGGCTAATTATTTCAGTTTTTATTACAGATGGGGTCTTGCTATGTTGCCCAGGCTGGTTTCAAACTGCTGAGCTCAAATAATCCTCCCACCTCACCATTCCAAAGTGTGGGGATTACAGGCATGCGCCACCGTGCCCAGCCTTGTTTAGTTTTTGTAGGGACAAGGTCTCCCTATGTTGCCCAGGCTGGTCTCAAACTCCTGGGCTCAAGTGATCTTCCTGCCTCAGACTCCCAAAGTGTTGAGATTACAGGTGTGTACCACTGTGCCCAGCCTAAAAGCTGTATTTAAATGTTTATTTCTTGTCTGTAGCATTTGTGTGGGAAATGGGGGAAACAGCAACTGCAAAGCATCGGGGATCTGGAGCCACTTCACGGGCACATGGATCTTCAACCCCCTCGACTGGAGCCCCTCACATGTACATGGATCTTCAACCGCCTCGACAGAAATGGAAAAGTGGCCAAGTTCCTCTCCATTGCAACAACAAGGACACACTTCCAATCAAGGCGAGGCATTAGGCATCAGCAGAAAATGAGAGGTATGAGGGTAATCCACATGTTAATTAGCCTCATTTAGCCATTCCAGTGTGGACATGTTTCAAAACATCATGTCGCTGGGAGACTTTTCATTTTGTTCTGTACTAAGAAAAATTCTTCTGCCTTGGGATCCTGTTGATCTGTGACCTTACCCCCAACCCTGTGCTCTCTGAAACATGTGCTGTATCCACTCAGGGTTGAATGCATTAAGGGCGGTACAAGATGTGCTTTGTTAAACAGATGCTTGAAGGCAGCATGTTCGTTAAGAGTCATCACCACTCCCTAATCTCAAGTACCCAGGGACACAAACACTGCGGAAGGCCGCAGGGTCCTCTGCCTAGGAAAACCAGAGAACTTTGTTCACTTGTTTATCTGCTGACCTTCCCTCCACTATTGTCCTGTGACCCTGCCAAATCCCCCTCTGCGAGAAACACCCAAGAATGATCAATAAAAAAGAAAAAAAAAAAAAAAACAAAAAACAAAAAACATCATGTCGCATACTATAGAGATATACAATTTATATTTGTCATTTTCTTTTTTTTTTTTTTGAGACGGAGTCTTGCTCTGTCGCCCAGGCTGGAGTGCAGTGGCGTGATCTCAGCTCACTGCAACCTCCGCCTCCCGGGTTCAAGCAATTGCCTTGCCTCAGCCTCCTGAGTAGCTGGGATTACAGGCATGCACCACCACACCCGGCTCATTTTCGTATTTTAGTAGACACAGAGTTCACCATGTTGGCCAAGATGGTCTCAATCTCCTGACCTGGTGATCTGCCCATCTCGGACTCCCAAGGTGCTGGGATTACAGGCGTGAGCCACCTCGCCTGGCCATATTTGCCATTTTCAATCAATCCATCAAACATCTTAGGAAGATTAAAAAAAAAAAAGCATCCAATTTCTGGAGCACTGTGCACTCCCTGGGCAGATGGGAAATCTGGAATACTTTGTTTCTAGAGAGATGTTCTGTGTTAGAGAAGAAGCAGAGGCTGCAGGGAAGGTGTGGTTTATGTATTTACAATGCGAGACGACATGTGGAAGTTCCCTTGTTATGTCGCCTCACAAGGAATAAAAGCAACAGGATGAGGACAGCATGACTCAGAAGCACAAGCAACAGGTGACATGATCAACGGGACTGGATCAAAACTGGAAACATTCGGTGTCCTTCAAAGGACACCATCAGGAAAGTGAAAAGACAGGCCAGGTGCAGTGGCTCATACCTGTAATCCCAGCACTTTGGGAGGCAGACAGGCCAGGTGCAGTGGCTCATACCTGTAATCCCAGCACTTTGGGAGGCACACAGGCCAGGTGCAGTGGCTCATACCTGTAATGCCAGCACTTTGGGAGGCAGACAGGCCAGGTGCAGTGGCTCATACCTGTAATCCCAGCACTTTGGGAGGCAGACAGGCCAGGTGCAGTGGCTCATACCTGTAATCCCAGCACTTTGGGAGGCAGACAGGCCAGGTGCAGTGGCTCATACCTGTAATCCCAGCACTTTGGGAGGCACACAGGCCACGTGCAGTGGCTCATACCTGTAATCCCAGCACTTTGGGAGGCACACAGGCCAGGTGCAGTGGCTCATACCTGTAATCCCAGCACTTTGGGAGGGAGACAGGCCAGGTGCAGTGGCTCATACCTGTAATCCCAGCACTTTGGGAGGCACACAGGCCAGGTGCAGTGGCTCATACCTGTAATCCCAGCACTTTGGGAGGCAGACAGGCCAGGTGCAGTGGCTCATACCTGTAATCCCAGCACTTTGGGAGGCACACAGGCCACGTGCAGTGGCTCATACCTGTAATCCCAGCACTTTGGGAGGCACACAGGCCAGGTGCAGTGGCTCATACCTGTAATGCCAGCACTTTGGGAGGCAGACAGGCCAGGTGCAGTGGCTCATACCTGTAATCCCAGCACTTTGGGAGGCACAGAGGCCAGGTGCAGTGGCTCATACCTGTAATCCTAGCACTTTGGGAGGCAGAGGTGGGAAGATCACCTGAGGTGAGGAGTTCAAGACCAGCCTGGCCAACATGGTAAAACCCCATCTCTACCAAAAATACAAAAATTAGCAGGCGTGGTGGCTTATGCCTGTAATCCCAGCTACTTGGGAGGCTGAGGCAGGAGAATTGCTTGAACCCGGGAGGTGGAGGTTGCAGTCAGCCGAGATCACGCCATTGCACTCCAGCCTGGGCAACACAGCAAGACAATGTCTCAAAAAAAAAAAAAAAAAAAAAAAGAGAAAGTGAAAAGACAAACCACAGAATGGGAGAAAAATGTAGCAAATCATATATCTAATAAGGGACTTGTATCTGGAATATAAAAAGAATTCTTACAACTCAAATAAAAAGACAACCTAATTAAAACTGGGCAAGGGATCCACACGGACGTTTCCCAAAGAAGACAAATGGCTCAAATGGCTGACCAAGACGCACATGAGACGATGCTCGACACCAGGAGTCATCAGGAAAATGCAAATCAAAACCACAGTGAGGCCCCACTTTACTCCCACCAGGATGACTAGCATCACAGCCAGAAAACAGCTAGTGTTGGTGGGGATGGGGGAACCGGAACCCTCACACAGTGCTGGTGGAGGTAAAATCGTGTGGCTGCTGGAGAAAACAGTGCGGTGGCTCCTCAGAGGGTTAAACACAGAGTTAATGTCTGGGGAAAACAGCGCGGTGGCTCCTCAAGGGTTCAACACAGGGTGACCGTCTGACAGAGCAATTCCACTCCCAGGTGTACATCCAGGAGAACTGAACTCTGCAAAAGTCCACACAGGAACGTGCACAGGAACGTTCACAGCAGCATTATGCACAATCCACACAGCGGAAACAACCCAAATGTTGAGTGCATGAACGATAAACAAAATGTGATTCCTCCATACAATGGAATATCTCAGCCATGGGAAGGAATGATGTTCTGACATATGCAGAGCTGAACCCTGAAAACATTCTACTCAATGAAAGAAGCCGGGCACAAAAGGACAACTACCGTAGGATTGTGTTAATATGAGGTCCCTACAGTAGACAAATTGATTGTGACGGGGGTGGAATAGTTACTAGAAGCTGGGAAGCAGGGAAGGGGTGATACTGCTGTGTGGTTATTGTACCGAGCTTCTATCTGGGGTGGGGAGAAAAGCTCTGGTAATAGTGAGAATGTTTATACAACATTGTGAATGTACTTAATGCCACTGAAAGGTACACTTTAAAATGGCCAAAATGGTAAACTTTGTTATATATTAATGAATTTTACCACAATTAAAAAAATTTTTTTTTGAGATGGAGTTTCGCTCCTGTTGCCCAAGCTAGAGTACAATGGCACAATCTCGGCTCACTGCAACCTCCGCCTCCTGGGTTCAAGCGATTCTCCCACCTCAGCCTCCCAAGTAGCTGGGACTACGGGTACCTGCCACCACTCCCGGCTAATTTTTTGTATTTTATAGAGACGGGGTTTCACCATGTTGGCCAGGCTGGTCTCGAACTCCTGACCTCAGGAGTGGGGTGATCCGCCCACCTCGGCCTCCCAAAGTGCTGGGATTACAGGTGTGAGCCCCCATGCCTGGCCACACAATTTTTTAAAGTAAAAGCCAAAACGATGTTAGGAATATGTAGCAGTCAAACTGAGGTAGTGACCCCAGCCCCATGGGAAACAGGGTGGGCTCGCGGCTGGATGCAGATACTGGTCCCAGCAGGAGTAGGACCCGACCCCCAAAAGGCAAGGGCCCAGGAGGTTGAAAAGAACAGCGCTTGCCAGGGCCCTAGTGTCTCAGATGAAGTGTGGCTCAACACTGACATGGAGCACACACGCCCCACTGACCAGGACCCCTCTGAGTGGGCAGGTGGCATCGGGCAGCCCACACACACGCCCCACTGACCAGGACCCCTCTGAGCGGGCAGGTGGCATCAGGCAGCCCGCACACACGCCCCACTGACCAGGACCCCTCTGAGCGGGCAGGTGGCATCGGGCAGCCCGCACACACGCCCCACTGACCAGGACCCCTCTGAGCGGGCACAGCCAGGGCCTGGTGTTCTGGCCGCCAGTGCTGCCTCCACTGCCTAGACCATGCTTCCCAGGTTCTCATGGCACGTCTTCCACGAGCACACCTGAGATGAACCGGTTCCTAGGACCTCCCCACAGCCCCTTCCTCAGAAAAAAACAGGCAGAGAGAGGTCAGTGGATGCCCGAGGTCACCTGGGGTCACACCGGGCAGCCGCTCAGAGCCCACGCGCTCTCCCCCAGCAGCGGCTCTCTAGGAGGATGACCCCACAAACTTGACTGCCTCACCTTCTGTCTGAGTCGTGTCACCAGCAGGTTTAGGAGCTGCACTCTGTCCCCGAGCTTCCTGAGTGCCAGTCCAGAGGATACTGGGCCAGCTTGGACAGATCCTCCTGCTTGACCAGCTTGGACAGACCCTCCTGCAGAGAAGAGTGGCTTCTGTCAGCTCATACCTGAGAACGAAGGAAGACCTTTCTGGGGAGACACACATCTCTATCAGCTCTCCCTTTCCCGTGAGGCCATGGCACCAGCGGCTGACCCCAATGCGAAGCTGTTCTTCATTGGAGTCAGCAGATCTGGTCCACGTGAAGATTAGAGATGCTGTACAGAAAGCATAATCCTCATGTAAAGAAAGCAAGAATCCTTGTAGGAAAAAGTCTGACCTTACCACGTAATGTCTGATAGAGACCAATTGCTCCAGTCTGTCCAAGTAAACAGCCACTTGCTTGGAAATTAAGAAAAAAGATGCCACATAACACAGGGTCAAAGAAAAAAATCACAATGGACATTAACTATTTTGAATGGAAAGATAACAACAATACTACCTTAGAAACTTCAGGAATGAATCTAAAGCTGTCCTTCCAAGAATAATTACAGCTTTAGATAAATATTTTAGAAAAGAAGAAAGGCCAAAAACCAATGAGCTAAACATTCATCTCAAGAAATTAGAGGGCCAGGCGCAGTGGCCCATGCCTGTCATCTCATCACGTTGGGAGGCTGAGGCAGGAGGATCCCTCAATCCCAGGAATTCAAGGTTACAGTGAGCTATGATTGAGCCACTGCACTCCAGCCTGGACAACAGAGCGAGACCCTGTCACACACACACACAGAAAAATAAATTTAAAAAGAATGACCAAATTAAAGCCAAATAGGGCCAGGCGCGGTGGCTCACGCCTGTAATCTCAGCACTTTGGGAGGCTGAGGCGGGCAGATCGCCTGAGGTCAGGAGTGGGAGACCAACCTGGCCAATGTGGCAAAACCCTGTCTCTGCTAAAAAAAAAAATACAAAAATTAGCCAGGCGAGGTGGTGCGCCCCTGTGGTCCCAACTACTCGGGAGGCTGAGGCACGAGAATCAATTGAACTCGGGAGGCGGAGGTGGCAGTGAGCCAAGATTGTGCCACTACACTCCAGCCTGGGTGACAGAGTGAGACTCTGTCTCAAAACAAACAAACAAACAAAAAAAACGCCAAATAAAGTAGGAGGAAGAAAAGATAATATTAGTATTAGATATTGAGGAAACAGAAAATAAATGTATAATAGAGAATCAACAAAATCAACAGTTGATTCTTTGAGAAGGCTAAAATAAACACCCAATAATACTAAGCAAGGAAAAAATAGAAGCCAATGACCAATATAATTAATGGCAAAAAGGAGTCATCACTTCAGATCCCACAGACATTTAAAAACTCATAGGATACTATAAGCAACTTTATGTCAAAAATTTGAAAATTTAGATGAAATGGACAATTTCTTAGTAAAATAAAACATCAAAAATGTACAAAAAAGAAAATCCAAATGTCCTACAACTATGAAAAAAACTGAATTCACAATTTTAAACCTTCCCACAAGGAAAACTCCAGGCCCAGCTGGTTTCAAAGTTGAATTCTACCAATTATTTAAGAAAAATTAATATAAGTCTGATACAAACTTTTTTAGAAAACGGAAAAATAGAGAATACTTTCCAACATATTTATGAGGCCAGCGTAGCTCTGATTCCAAAACCTCCCATGAACATTATGAGAATTGAAAATTATGGGCCAGTCTTACTCATGAACATAAATGTGATAATTCTCAATAAAACACTGGCAAACCAAGCTGGGCGTGGTGGCTCACACCTGTAATCCCAGCTACACAGGAGGCCAAGGCAAGAAGATGGCTTGAGCCCAAGAGTTCAAGAATAGCCTGGTCAAAGAGCGAGACTGTGTCTCATTTAAACAAAAAACAAAAGAAATATCAGCAAACCAAATCTGTCAAATTATAAAAAGAAGAATTTATCACTACATGTTGAATTCATCCTAGAACTGCAAGGGTGGTTTAACCTGATGGAGCCCCTACAGTCTACCCGCATTTTGCCCGCTAATCTCAGCTAAAGGCCCAGCCAGAACACAAAAAGCCCCACTAGGGGAAAATTCTGAACAGTAAGAAACGAAGGCTGAGTGTCTAAGGGCCTCGGATCCCAGGGGTGGCTGGCAGGGAGTCCCTCGTCTCCTTCCTGCACACACTGGCCTGGTGCTAGGCAGCCACAACCCAGAGCTCAGACCAAAAAAAAAAAGGCCAAAGAGAAGCTGCTCCTGGGACCAACGGAGCAAGAAGACGGGGACGTGCAGGTGGAGCCCTTGGGACCACACCTGCCCTCCTGCCAGCCCACTGTCCTGCAGCCTGCTGTGGACAAAGGCCAGCTCAGCTTCTGGGAGAGCATGTGGGGAGGGTCACAGGAGGAAGGAGGTCTGCGTGAAGACCCCTGAGGAGCTGCTGTGTAAAACCAGCCAGAATCCTCAGAACCAGCACAGCAAAACCTCTGACAACCGGGCCTGGCGGGGGACACTGCCCAGGATTTAACTGGCCACTTGGTAGCTCATGTATGGGCAGAGGAAAATAGCATCATCAAGGCTCTGGAAAGTAATGGACATTCAAACCTCAGCCCACCAGAGTGGGCCAGGATGCGCAGTGTGAACCCAGAAAGGCTGACTACCTGACAAAATAAAAGACAGAATTAACATAGATTTAATAAGAACTGGAATTTCATAATGTGACACTCAAAATGTCCATGATACAGTAAAAAATTACAGGAGGCTGCTTGTAATTCCAGTACTTTGGGAGGCCAAGGCAGGAGGATCACTTGAGCCAAGGAGTTTTGAGAACAGCCTTGGCAATATAGTGAGACTCCATCTCTGATTAAAAAAAAAATTACTCGTCATATTAACAACCAAGAAAATCTCAATGTGAATGAAATAGACAACACCAAGATGACACAGACATTGGAATTATGGGATGAAGATTTTAAAGCAGCAGTCATAACAATACTCCAGCAAGTTACTGGGGAGGGTAGAGGTGAGAGAATTGCTTGAAGCCAATAGTTTAAGATCAGCCTGGGCAACATAGTGAAACCCCATCTCTACAAAAAAAAAAAAAAAAAAATTAGCTAGGCATGGAGGTGGTATGTACCTATAACCCCAGCTCTTCAGCAGTCTGAGGCAGGAGGGTCACTTGAGCCCAGGAGGCCCAGGCTGCAGTGAGCCATGATAATGCCATTGCACTCCAGCATGGGTGACAGAGCGAGACCCTGTCTCTAAAAAAAACAAACAAATACACAAACAAAAAACTCCAGCAAGCAATTTAATACACTCTAAAAACATATGGCAAAATGAAAGTTCCAGTAAAGTAAGATATAAAGAAAACTAAGGCCAACTGTGATGGCTCATGCCTGTAATCCAAACACTTTGGGAGGCTGAGGCAGGAGGATCAATTGAGGCCAGGAGTTCAAGACCAGTCTGGGCAACATAGTGATACTCCATCTCTACAAATATAAAAAGAAATTAGCTGGGTGTGGTGGTGCACACCTGTAGCCTGTAGTCCCAGTTACTTGGCAAGCTAAGGTGGGAGGGTCCCTTGAGCCCAGGGGGTCAAGGCTGCAGTGAGCTATGACCATACTACCACACTCCAGACTGGACAACAGAGCAAGGCCCTGTCTCAAAAACAACAACCACAACAACAACAACAAAAAGGAAAAAGAAACCCAAAATGGAAATTTTAGAAACAGAAACAAAAATCTCACTGAATGGGCTCCACAGCAAAATGGAAATGACAAAAGAAAGCACTGATAAACTTGAAGAACAGAGGAAAAGAAACTATCCAATTTGAACAAGAGAGAAAACAAATTGAAAAGAAACAAAACACAGCCTCAGGGACCAGCAGGACAATAACAAAAGACCAAACGTTTGTGTCCTCAGAGCCCCAGAAGGAAAGAGTGTGGAGCCGAAAAAATTACTTGAAAAATAATGAATGAAAACTTCTGAAATTTGGTGAAAGACATAAACCTTCAGATCAATATCAAAAAGAATAAACCAAAGAAATCTATGCCCAGATACAACATAATGAAATTTCTGAAAACTAAAGACAAAAATTCTTTTTTTTTTTTTGAGATGGATTTTTGCTCTTGTTGCCCAGGCTGGAGTGCAGTGGCGCGATTTCGGCTCACTGCAACCTCTACCTCCCGGGTTCAAGCGATTCTCCTGCCTCAGCCGCCCAAATAGCTGGGATCACAGGTGTCCACCACCATGCCCAGCTAATTTTTGTATTTTTAGTAGAAATGGGGTTTCTCCACTTTGGCCAGGCTGGTCTTGAACTCCTGGCCTCAAGTGATCCACCCGCCTCAGCTTCCCAAAGTGCTGGGATTGCAGGCACCCGCAACCACACCCGGCCAATTTTTGCATTTTTAGTAGGGGTTTCACCATGTTGGTCAGGCTAGTCTCGAACTCCTGACCTCAAGTGATCCACCCACCTCGGCCTCCCAAAGTGCTGGGATTACAGGTGTGCGCCACTGTGCCCAGCTAATTTTTGTATTTTTAGTAGATACGGGGTTTCGCCATGTTGGCCAGGCTGGCCTTCAACTACTGACCTCAGGTGATCCACCTGCCTTGGCCTCCCAAAGTGCTGGGATGACAGGCATGAGCCACGGCGCCCGGCCTGTCAACGTAATTTTAAGAGTTAAGTGTGAAAGAATGTCTATCATATTCATCCTTGCCATTAGTTTTCCTTCACTCCTGACGTTCCTAGTTTCCTTCCTTCTGTTGTGTCTAAAGTACCTCCTTTATCAGTTCTTTTAGATCCAGTCTGCTGGTGACAAACTTTTCCTTCATCTGAGAATGTCTTTATTCACTCTCATTCCTGAAGAATATTTTTACTGAATGTATAATTATGGGTTGACAGTTTTTTGCTTTCAGTACTTGAAAAATATTATGCCACTTCCTTCTGAGGAGAAATCTGATGACAGCTGCTGCTGAGAACCCACCACCGCTCCAGTCACTGTCCCCTGTGGGCTGTGCATCGCTCTCTCTGTGTGCTTTCAACAGTTTTTGTCTTTAGGCCGGGCGCAGTGGCTCACGCCTGTAATTCCAGCACTTTGGGAGGCCAGCGCAAGTGGATCACCTGAGGCCAGAAGTTCGAGACCAGCCTGGCCAACATGGTGAAACCCTGTCTCTACTAACAATACAAACGCCACCAGCTGGGCATGGTGGCACATGCCTGTAACCCCAGCTACTTTGGAGGCTGAGGCATGAGAATTGCTCGAACCCAGGAGGCAGAGGTTGCAGTGAGCCGAGATTGTGCCACTGCACTCCAGCCTGGGCAACAGAGACTCCGTCTCAAAAAAAAAGAAATTCATTTCAAATATAAAAGAGAGAGGTAGGTAAAAAGAAAAAGGGATGAAAAAGTTATACCACGCGAATGCTAATCAAAAGAAAGCCCGAGTGGATTAATTAATATCAGACAAGGTAGACCTCAGAACAAAGAATGTTGCCAGGACAAAGAGGAAGATTACGTAACAATATAAGGGTCAATTATCCTAAAAAAAAACCCTAAATGTATACACATCTAACAACAAAGATACAAAATATATGAAACAAAAACAAAGAATCGTGATTTAAAAAATAAAGATCTATATTAAAACAGGAATAGAAAGAAACTTCCTTAACCTCCCTCCACTACCCCCACCACAAAAAACCTTCAGCAAAAACTAAACCTAAAAAAGTGAAATGCTGAAAGTTCTTCCTCTGGGATTAGGGAGAAAGACAGCTATTATCAACATCATACCGGAGAGTTTAGCTAGGGGCGATAATGCAAGAAGAAGTAAACAATATCAGCATTGGAAAAGAAAAATAAAACCTCCCTTATTTTATTTTACTTTATTTTTTTTGAGATGGAGTCTCGCTCTGTTACCTAGGCTGGAGTGTAGTGGTGCAATCTCGGCTCACTGCAACCTCCGCCTCCTGGGTTCAAGTGATTCTCCTGCCTCAGCCTCCCAAGTGGCTGGGATTACAGGTGCCTGCCACCACGCCCAGCTAATTTTTTTGTATTTTTAGTAGAGACGGGGTTTCACCATGTTGGCCAGGCTGGTCTTAAACTCCCGACCTCAGGTGATCCACCCACCTCGGCCTCCCAAAGTGCTGGGATTACAGGCGTGAGCCACTGCGCCCGGCAAAAACCTCCCCTATTTGAGACAATCTGTGCCAGTGGAGTGTCCTGTCTGGCCCCTCCCTTTCTTTTCCTGCCTTAGGCCTGCAGGTGGGGCCTGCCTCCCCTACACTAAGGGGGGCTGTGGCTCCAGCAGGGTGAGGGCATCTGTGTGGAAGGCAGCCAGGCTGGGCTGTCAAGCTCGGTGATGCTGGGGAGGCATCCAGGCAGGAGAGGGGCCTCCAAATAGGGGAAGGGGCCACAGCAGCAATGGGGGATTGGTTACACCAAGAGGACTCGATCAAAATAACTGTGTTAGTGATAATGGGCGAGCCAGGTTTCTCAATGTTGGAAAAGGAAGTTAGAATAATGAAAAAGAAAGCTAGAATGCTAGAATGAACCTTTTGATGTTGGACTAACCACAATGGAATAGATTAGCCTATGAGTTTGTCTTGAAATTAAGACCTTCTATTCATCAAAGACACCAGTGAAGGAATAAAAGGCAAGCCATAGACTGGGAGAAGATATTTGCAACACATATAACCAACGCTAGGCTCATATTCAGCATAAAATACCCTAAAAAAATCTATGACAAAGGGCAGATAATCCAATAAACAATGGGCAAAAGACATGGCCTGGAGCTTCAAAAGAGAGGCTATCAAAAGGCCAATTCTATGGACTGAACTCTGTCCCCCAAAATTTACGGGTTGAAGCTCTAACCCCGAACATGATTGTATTTGGAGACAGGGCCTTTGAGGAGGCAGTTAAGGTTACATGAGGTCCTAAGGCTGGGGCCCTGGACTGTTGTCCTTACAAGAAGAGGAAGAGTCGGGCGCGGTGTCTCACGCCTGTCATCCCAGCACTTTGGGAGGCTCAGGTAGGCAGATCATGAGGTCAGGAGTTCGGGACCAGCCTGACCAACATGGTGAAACCTCATCTCTACTAAAAATACAAAAATTAGCCGGGCGTGGTGGCGTGAACCTGTAATCCCAGCTACTCAGGAGGCTGAGGCAGGAGAATCACTTGAACTTGGGAGGCGGAGGCTGCAGTGAGCCGAAATCATGCCACTGCACTCCACCCTGGGCAACAGAGCAAGACTCTGTCCCCAAAAAAAAAAAAAAAAAAAAGAGGAAGAGACACCAGGAGTGAGCACGCAGGGGGGGAGGTGTCACGTGAGCACGCAGGGGGAAGAGTCCACATGAGCACACAGGGGAGAGGGTGCCGTCTGCAAGCCACAGAGAGGCCTCAGGAGGAACCCACCCTGCCGGCAACCTGATCTCTGACATCCAGACTCCAGAAGTGAGAAAATAAAAACCCGTTGTTTAAGCCACCCAGGCTGTGGTGTTGAGTTACAGCAGCCCTAGCCAATCATACACCAATGCACACAGGAAGAGATGTTCAATCCCACGAATCTCATGAATTTGCAAATTAAACCAAAATAGGATGTGCTATGTGTCCACTAGAGGGAACAGAAGGAGCCGCTGACCACATAAGTGTTGGCGTGCATGCAGCACCACAGCTACCTCGCACGCTGTGGATGGATGCTTTGGAGAAGAATCTGGCATTATCAAGTGAAACACAGTGTAGGTCTGAAGACGCCAGACAGAAGCACAGGTGCCACAGAATTCCATTCACACCAAAACAGGGAGGGCTGACTGCAGTGAGGAGCCAGGGCACGTGGGCTCCGGAGGGAGCACAAGGAATTCCATTCACACCAAAACAGGGAGGGCTGACTGCAGTGAGGAGCCAGGGCACGTGGGCTCCGGAGGGAGCACAAGGAATTCCATTCACACCAAAACAGGGAGGGCTGACTGCAGTGAGGAGCCAGGGCACGTGGGCTCCGGAGGGAGCGCAAGGAATTCCATTCACACCAAAACAGGGAACGCTGACTGCAGTGAGGAGCCAGGGCACGTGGGCTCCGGAGGGAGCGCAAGGAATTCCATTCACACCAAAACAGGGAACGCTGACTGCAGTGAGGAGCCAGGGCACGTGGGCTCCGGAGGGAGCACACGGAATTCTATTCACACCAAAACAGGGAACGCTGCAGTGAGGAGTCAGGGCACATGGGCTCTGGAGGGAGCACAAGGGGCTGCTGGGCTGGATGACGCCGCCCCAACGTCTGCAGTAGCCTCGAGCTGTATATTTGCTATGAGTGGACTTTCTGCAGGGGTCAGATTTCAGTTTATAAGGGGACAGCAAGTACCTCAGTGAGACGCGGACTCACCAGTCGTCTCTGTCGAGGTGCGGACGCTGGGCTGAGACTCAGCATGAGGTGAGGACATCTTTAAAGGATCCAACACATCTTCTAGATGCTTTTCCAGAGTTTTAAACTTATGCTTTAGAGTTCGTATTTCTGCTTCAAGGGCCAGAACATAATCTGCCAAAAAAAACTCCAGTGAATATAACGCATACACAGCAACCTTTCGCACCTCCCTCCTGTGAGCACCAGCTCAGGGAGCCGATGCCAGCTCATGCCCGCCAGCTTCACTGTCCCTGTCCTCCTCACACTACAGCTTCACCGTAGTTTCCACACTCTCTGTGTGTGTCAGACTGAAAGACCTTCCCTCCCCTCACTGGCCAGAGTGTGCCAGCCAGAGACCAGCACAGTCTCCATGCTCTCCAGGAAGGGCTCAGCGATCAGGAGCAAATGCTCCACCTGCCGCCAGCCCACGTGCCTCTGTGCAGAGGGGCCAAGTCCCATCTTGAGAATGGAAGCTCTGCCTCCATCCCGGCATCTGCCCACCCACAGCCACTATTGGGGTCCCTGGGGGTCGGGAGGCCCTCATCAGCTCTGCCACAGACGCTCCTCTGGAGGAAAGGACTGAGGTCCACCAGCCCCTGCTACCAACCCATTCTGGGACAGCGCGGCAGCAAGCCAGCCCTGGTCCAGGTCTAAAACAGGTTTTTAAGTGTGTCAAGCAGGTACCCTCATTTTTTCCTTCCACTTTACAAATATAAAAGCTTTTTGGTATAAAACTTAAGATCCCTTCTCTTGGAGAAAAAGCAGTTTTCATACTTTGAGTTTATTACAGGGGATGTTAACTTATAGGACTCTGAAATGAAGCCTCCTTGAAGCCAGTCAAGACCCATGCTCCCGTCTGTCCTCCTCCCTCCCTCTCCCCCTTCCCCTCCCGCTCTGTCCCTTTCTCCCACTTACTCACCAGGAGTGGCGGCATCTCCCCCAGCCTCTGGGTCAGGCTGGTTTGCATCTGTGCTCTCTGCCGCTGTCTGGACGGGAGGAGGAATCTGATGGCTTAGAGCCTCCATTTCTTTCCTCATCTGGGCAATCGCGTTTCGCAGGCTCGTGTTCTGCTCTCGGAGCCGCTGGATCTCACTGGATGGAAAGTCTTTACTTATTTCTTCTTCATGCTGCCTGAGAAGCATCTGTCAAATACAAGGAAAAATGACTACAAAAAGATGAATGGTTCCCCAGCTTGTCCTGACAGGCTGTGCCTCCGCTCTCCCTGCGCCCCTCTCGGGCGGGTCCCCCACTTCAGCTTGGGCTGTGGTCCCTCCCCATCCCCAGGGCTGTGATGCCCCTCCTTTCTGACCTGACAGAAGTGCAAATATGACACTCAAATTCCTGGAGCCTTTCATACTGTTGAGATCCCTAGAGTGTCCAATCCACAGAGGCAGAAAGTGGAATGGGGGTGCTGGGGCTGTGGGCGGGGAGGGGGAGCCAGTGTTTCTTGGGGACAGAGCTTCAGTTTGGGAAGATGAGAATGTTCTGGAGAGGGTGGTGTGATGGCTGCACCTCCGTGTGAATGCGCTTCATGCTGCTGAACTGTGTGCACCAAAAAAAAGTTAAAGCAGCCAGTTTTGCGTTATGTATTCTTTAGTACAATCAAACATCCACTAAATAGGATGAAGAGCAGGTTCAGAGCGCGCAGAAGAAAAGGCAGTGAATATAAACACCTGGCAACAGAAAATACCCAAACTGAAGCTCAGAAGGAAAGGGGCCAAAGAAGAAAAAATGAGCAGAGCTCTGGAGACCATGAACAAGGTGCACAAGGAACCAGGAGCCCAGATGAACGCGAAGGCAGGAGACACATCTACAACAAGGCCAGACATGTTACAAATGCGCTGAAAGCCACACATCACAGATGACGAAGCAAATGAGCTGAAAGCCGACATCACAGATGATGAAGCTCAGTGAACCCTAAGCAGGATAAACAGAAAGAAAATCATACCAAACAGCACATAATCAAACTGCTGAAAAATCAGCAACAAAATGGAAACTCTAAAAGCAACCCGAGAAAAGAGACGTGTTACCCTAGGGTCAAAGGGCAGGCATAGGGATGACAGACCCCGCAAGGAGCCACCAAGGCGGGAGGACAACGAGGCGAGGTGGCTCCGGCGCAGGAGGAGAGACAGGCCCCGCCCACCCAGTTCCTAGGGAGAGGGAGTGTCCTTCTCTAACCAAAGGTGAGGGGCGCTTCTGCCTCTGACCAGGAGGGACTCACTGCCATGAGTCTTTCCCTGCGGCTGTGAACAACCAGAACACCAGACACATTAGAGGAAACACCTGCTTCCAGACGCCAGCATAGACCCCAGATACCGGAGAGGGAAACAAAGTCCCAGGGTCTGGCCCAACTCAACCTTGAGTCCAGCCAAGATGTGTGCAAAAGGCACAGCTTCCTCTCCTGTGGAGCCACCCTGAGGGACGCAGAGCCTGCTCCCTACTCTGCACTCCGTGAACACAAACCTGAAGCAAGATCTGGGCCCTTCCCAGGACGCTCTGACTGCCCGCTGGCTCCTCCGTGCTCCCCGGCAAGGCCAGCTGGCCTGGGCTCCCAGGAGGAGAGCTTCACGCGCTGCGCTCAGGGGTGGAGAGGATGCGAACAGAACCTGCACCTCAACTGGCAGTTTAGAAACGGAGACAGTGCGATGCCTAACCTTGTTTTTACTCTAACTCGCTACTTTAAATTTTGCCCTGTTTGTCTCTTTAATCACCTAGCCTTGTTTCTCATGTAAATAAGACTCTCTCTAGCTGGGAAAGCCGGACAAACTCCAATTGACCCCTTAATTTACAAGACACTAAGGGCTCCTTACCCAACCCCCTTCCGCAAGGAGTTGACCTGTGTAAGCAGATCCTCAGCGTTTCAAAGGAGCCCAATTAACTAATAAGGTACTGGCACCAACAACGTCTGAAGTTCCCAGGATTCTTCTCAAAGAGATAACAACATAAAGCCTTGAGTTCGTGTCCGGCATAGCATCTATGTCTAACTATAATGAAGGATTTAGAGCCCTGCACCTGGTACCGTTGCTTTTTGTAACCATTTGTCTTTTAAATTGTTTATCGCTCTGTAACCATTTGCTTCTTTTGATTCTTGCATGTTTTTACTTCTGTAGAATTATTGCATTTGAGTTCCCCTCCCCTTCCTAAACCAAGGTATACAAGTTAATCAAGCCCCTTCCTCAGGGCCGAGAGAATTTTGAGCGTTAGCCGTCTCTTTGGCCGCCGGCTTAAATAAAGGACTCAATTCGTTTCAGAGTGTGGCGTTTTCTCTAACTCGCCTGGGTACAACAACAGGAAACTGCCCACCGCAGTGCCGTGATCACAATGGCGAACAACATGAAGGACCATTGGTAAGAAAATCGCTAGGTGCGTTATGGTGTGGCCACTTGATAAAATATGCAGCCATTTAGATTCTGTTTGTGAAGAATTGTAATGACGTGGGAAAATATTTATGGTACAACCAAAATGAAGAAAGAATTCTCCTGGAGAAACAGTCGCATGAGGGGCAGACCCTTGAAGGCCGTGCTCCACCTGGCCAGTTACAGATCAGGATACCGAGTGCCCAGAGGCTTACCAGGCTATGTCCCAGGACGCGCTGAGGGTGCTGGCTGCATGGCCTCACTGGCTGAGCAGGCCCACCACAGCAGCAAGCGAGGCTCAGAGGGCTCGGCAGTGTGAAAGGAAAATATCACTAAGCTAAAGGGAAAAGTCAAGCTGGGAACTGCTCAGGGCAAACCTGCCTCCCATTCTATTCAAAGTCACCCTTTGCTCACTGAGATGAATGCGTATCTCACTGCCTCCTTTGGAGAGGCTCATCAGAAACTCAAAAGAATGCAACCATCTGTCTCTTACCTACCTATGACCCGGAAGCCTCCTCCCCACTTGGAGTTGTCCCGCCTCTGCAGACGGAACCACTGTTCATCTTACATATGTTGATTGATGTCTCCTGTCTCCCTACAATGTGTAAAACCGAGCTGTGCTCTGACCACCTCGGAACACGTCGTCAGGACCTCCTGAGGCTGTGTCACGGGTGCGCATCCTCAACCTTGGCAAAATAAACCTTCTAAATTAACTGAGACCTGTCTGAGATTTTCTGGGTTCACATTTTGGTAACCACAGGGAGATTCTGAGTGGAGATGCCTCTGACCTTTGACAAAACTCCTATCGGTACTTGGTACTGGAATGAGCTAACTTTATGGCTCAAACCAACAGGACAATTTGCCGAGGTCTGGGAGCATCCCCTCCAGAGAATCCCTGATCTCCCCAAATTTGTTCAAGATCTAAAGTTTATTTTGCTGTACAATGTTGGCAGAAGAGCTGAGGCGGGGCTTGCTTGTCTGACATAATGTAAAAGAGTCTTGGAACATGTCCTGGGTCCAGGGTCTAAAACCCCTCATGACCTTTGGAACACCAAGCTCTGTGCCAATGGGTGGAAGGCTGCCCTGCTGCACTACAGTCTATGCCCAGGGCATAAAACCCCTCGTGGCTTGGAGAAAACCCAGGGCTCAGGGCATAAAACCCCTCGTGGCTTGGACAGAACCCAGGGCTCAGGGCATAAAACCCCTCGTGGCTTGGACAGAACCCAGGGCTCAGGGCATAAAACCCCTCGTGGCTTGGACAGAACCCAGGGCTCAGGGCATAAAACCCCTCGTGGCTCGGAGAGAACCCAGGGCTCAGGGCATAAAACCCCTTCTAGCCTCTGGAATTGTGTGCAGACTTGCTGGCCCCTTGCTCCTTGCTCTCCCGAGATCATAACTTGATTTTATCTTGAATTAGAAGAACCTGTTCTCCCTTACCTCAAGTAGCAGAGCATGTGCGAAACCGTCACAGCTACGCTTGATGCACCGCTACCTTTCTACCCCTACGTTCTCACGCCCTCACCTGTCTACCCCCACAGCCACACATCCTCACTACCTGCTGCTTTACTTGATTACCAATAAACAGTGTGGGCTCCCAGAGCTCGGGGCCTTCGCAGCCTCCATACACTAGCGTGGGCCCCCTGGACCCACCCTATGTACTCTTGTCTCATTCCTTTGACTCTGCTGGACTTCGTAGCCCCCATGACCTGGTGTTGGGTCTGATCACCCCAACAGTACAACTCCCTTTTTTTGGAGTTTTACTTGCTTCCAACAAGGAAGGCAAGTTTCTCCTGCTTCATGATGATGGAAGACAGGTAACTCCTTTATGGAGTTTGCACTCACTTCCAACAGGGAAGATGAGTGGGTTTTTTTTTTCCTGCTTCTAGGATGGTAGAGAGCAGTCTTTGGCCTGAGACCTTTTTCCTGCTTCTAGGATGGTAGAGAGCAGTCTTTGGCCTGAGACCTATCCCTAGGTAAGTAACTGAATTGGCATTTGCCTTGGCTAAAGTTAAGATTAGCAACCAGGCCGGGCATGGTGGCTCACACCTGTAATCCCAGCACTTTGGGAGGCCGAGGTGGGCAGATCACCTGAGGTCGGGAGTTCAAGACCAGCCTGACCAACATGGAGAAACCCCATCTCTACTAAAAATACAAAATTAGCCGGGCGTGGTGGCTCATGCCTGTAATCTGAGCACTTTGGGAGGCTTAGGCAGGCGAATTACCTGGGTTAGGAGTTCGAGATCAGCCTAACATGCAGAAACCCCGTCTCTACTAAAAATACAAAAAATTAGCCAGGCATGGTGGCGCATGCCTGTAATCCCAGCTACTCAGGAGGCTGAGGCAGGAGAATCACTTGAACCTGGGAGGCGGAGGGTGCGGTGAGCAGAGATCACACCACTGCACTCCAGCCTGGGTGACACGAGCAAAACTCTGTCTAAAAAAACAACTCCAAAAATTAGCCAGGTGTGGTGATGCGCACCTGTGGTCCCAGCTACTGGAGCAGCTGAGACGGGAGGATTGCTTGAGCCTGGGGGTAGGAGGAGATTGCAGTGAGCTGAGATTGCACCATTGCACTTCAGCCTGGGCAACAAAGCGAGACCCTGTCTCAAAATAAATAAGTAAAAACTACATGAATGAAGGACGAGCTAGGAACATTCTTCATACCAGTTAGGATCTGAGTCCTAAGTACACTCGGCTGCCTTAAGCCAAGCCTCAAGACAGAGAAGCAAATTGAATGGGAGAGAATGCGCACCAGTGGCTGGCCGCTTAGTGCGGGGAGGTGGGACCAGCAGGGGCAGGGACTCTTGGGTGGTCTTGTTGGGGTGGGGGTGCTTGGGCACACTTACATGTCGGCTGCACTGACCTGTGCACTCCAGGCCTGCGCGTTCTACTGTGTGTACAACAGCCCAAAGAAAAAAGCCATCTGCAGGCCTAGGGCAGTCCTCCCGTGCTGGGCCCTCTGTGCTCTCCCCCAGCCTCCTACAGCCCTGCACCCGCTCCCCTCTGCCTGTGGACCCAGCTCTGCTCTGATGAGCTGTGACAGCTCAGAGAAGCTCCTCAGTGTCCCCATGTCTCAGCGGACATGGTGCCAACCTCCAAGATGAAATGAGTGGAGGGATTTCAAGGCCTAAGGGCAAACCCCGGCATTGGATGAGTACTTAACTATCGGCCACTAATGTCACTGCTCAACAAAATCAGGAGCGGTGATGACAGATTCCTAGCATAAAATGACCTGCTGTGACAGTCCTGAGGCAATATCATAAGAACAAACTCACATGAACGTCTGATATCTAGTTATATGTGGATTTGGGACTTTTAAAACTTTCGAATATGAAAGATACAAAGAAGCCTGAGTTCACCTTAACTCTCTAAAGCTTCTGACTCACCCTTGTTTGTGCAACAGGTCATTTAAAAAGAACAGAACTGAAAGACTTAGCTCCAGTCTTGGTAGGATTTGGGGATCCGGTCCTATTTTCCCATCACTGCTGTTGAGCAAAGTTTCAAAGAGCCGACTGGGTACTCTCACCTGTGCCCCTGGTCCGGGGAGCCCATGCATCCTCAGGGCCTGCACGGCCTGGTCTCGTTCCAGGGTCACGGCCTTCAGCACCACCTCCTGCTCCTGTAGCACCTGCTCTGTCTCCTGCAGCTTGGCAGCAACCTGGGAAAAACGCTGGGACTCAGTCCCTGTGTGGATGACCGGGCAGCTCCCATGCCTGCTGAGGCTCCAATGGCACACATAGGTGGGAGATGCTCAGAGCACCAGGCTCCCCACTGTGGCCAGGCTGCCAAACCCTTCCTGCCCATGCACACCCCAGGCTGCCCTTGCAGGCCAGCGGGGATCATGCAGCGCTACTCAAACCACGCAGCTGGTCAGCTACAGAAACAGCTTATGCAAGAAAGTCAAGGCGGATGGACAGGCGGGGTGCATTTTTATTACTCTAATTTATTACTCTAATTACTCAGTGAGGTTTAGTGTTTTCAAATTTAAAGAACCATTTGGTAAGAACCAGACCCGTCCTGCCCAACCCCACCTCTGCAGAGACGCCAAGAAGGCCCCAGGCCCTGGTGGCCGCACACACCTGACTTTTTGCCGTGGTCAGACCCTGAATCAGGGCCTCTGACTTTTGGATCTGGTCCCTTTCAATGTCATCACAGCGGCGCTGCCAGTCCAGGCCCAGCTGCACCTGATCACGCTCCAGGCTCCGCTCCCTTTCCACTGCCAGGGACAGCTGTTGCTTGTACCTAAGGACACGTCCAACCGCCCAGCATTAATGCTTCCTGAGGTCCCTTCCACAGGAAAAGCAGAGGCACGATGGGAAAGGCAGGGCTGCCGCTGTCCCTCCTGCTCTCGCATGGCCTGCGCTGGGCTGACATGCTCCCGAGCTCCTGTGGATGGGCACACAGGGACGCCCAATACAAAGACGAGCAGGCGCCAAGGATGCCCAGATGCCGGAGAAAACCCAACACCATGGATGAGGGTGATGCCCACAAAACCAGAAGAACCAGCATGCAGGGAGAGGGAGGAAAGCAACAACCTTAAAAGATCATAAACGCGGTTATGCACAAAGGAACGGAGCTATGAAAGCAAACAAGCAGACCAGGGTGGACCCAGCCACGGGGTGGGCAGGGCTGGGAGAGCCCCCGGAGCAAGTGCAGAGCAGGGTGGACCCAGCCACGGGGCGGGCGGGGATGGGAGAGCCCCCCGAGCAAGTGCAAAGGGACAGAGGGGTGGGAACGCAGGAACCCGGGGGCTTCCTCCAGAAAACCAGCGCATAGATGAGAATGGAAGGAGGAAACCACCCAGGATGTAAAGGGGCAGGTCCACCAGGACAGAGCAAACGCCAGCCTTCAGAGAGCTCTAGAGACCCCACACGCACACGGTAAGGGGAAACGTTATAGTATGAAGGACGAAAGAAGAGTCTACAAGGAAAAAAGAACAAGAATTGGACTGGGACTAGGCTTTACACCAGCAACTCTGGGACAGAAGGCCATGGGGCCACACACTGAGGGCAGAATTCCAGGCTGTGGGTGATCCTGTGACGGGGGAGAGGTCCCTCCTGTCCCAGGCAGCGACACAGAGATGGTGGCATGGCTCTGCGTGAGACTGGAGGGAGACTCTCCTGCTGGCCTCATTGCACCGGTAAACTTCAGGGAGTTCGAATGATAGCAATTGAGCCACCGTGTTGTGAGAGGGTCCCTGGAGGGGCTGCGTGGCCAGGACTGAGGACGCCGTTAGGGTGCAGAGTGACCCTGGCTGTCAGACAGTGAGGGAATGGAGGCCTTGGCCCCACAGCTGGAGGGACTGAATTCTGCCAACAGCTGGGTGAGTCTGGAAGGGACCCTGGGCCTCCAAGGAGAGGCAGGCCTGGCCATCATTGATTCCAGCCTGGAGAGACCCTGAGCCGGGAATGGCTGAGCCCTGCCCAGGCCCTGGCCCCAGAACCTGAGATAATAAATGGGTGTTTAAAGCAGCTAAGCTGCTAAGTTTGTGGTAATTTATACACAATGTGTTCTTGTTTTGTTTAATTATTTTTAGGTTTTTTTTGGATACAGAGTCTTGCTCTGTCACCCAGGCTGGAGTGCAGTGGCGTGATGTTGGCTTAGTACAGCCTCCACCTCCTGGGCTCAAGTGGTCCTCCTGCCTCAGCCTCTTGAGTAGCTTGGACTACAGGTGCATACCACCGCGCCTAGCTAATTTTTTGTATTTTTAGTAGAGACGGGGTTTCACCGTGTTAGCCAGGATGGTCTCGATCTCCTGACCTCGTGATCCGCCCGCCTTGGCCTCCCAAAGTGCTGGGATTACAGGCGTGAGCCACTGGGCCCAGCCCCACAGATACATTTTTAAATCCCTGTAACTGCAAAAATAAATAAATCTTTAACACGACACAGCAGCTGTCACCATGCCTATCTTCCCACTTTAAACAACTGGGACACTGGGCAGAAAATGGGGCACGGCTTTCACAGAGTGAACGATGAACACACGAGCGGTGCGGGGCTGAGGCCCCTCAGAGAAGGTCCTCTCGAGATGGGCCCACTCGCCGCCCGGCTTCTCTCCACAGGCCATTCCGGATCCCCGCAGGGACGGCAAACCACGCAGAGCACGGTGGTCTTGCTGTGACGAGGAGATGAAGGTTGGAGTTTGGAGAAGCTGAAGTGGCTGAAATGGGCTTTATGAGGCAGAGGGGCAGAGAGGAGGGGATCCTGGGATCTGTGCAGGGATCCCCCAGAAGCTGTGGCTGACAGCCACATGCAAATACACAGGAGAAGCCAACACGGGCTGGGCCAAGAGCAACTCGTGGGAACGAAGCAGCCAGCAGGGGGCTCCACGTGCGCTGATTCCCAGAGCTCGTCAGGGCGGCCGGCGGAGCATCCTTGGAGCTCTCGCTCCAGGGCACGCAGTGGGGTCTGGGAGTCATGGTGCTGAGTCAGCCCTGGTGAAAAGGCTTCTCTAGACCTGCCCCACCTGCCCTCACACTGATTTTAAACAAGTCTCAAATGGGTCAAGCTGCCATGTAAATACTTAACTGCAGCCAAACAAAAAACAGCACAGCCAAAACCAGACGCTCGCCAACATCATATTCACCATGTCTGACATCCAGTGAAAACTTACCAGATGGGCAAGGAAGTAGAAAAAAATGTAGCTCTCTCCAGTAGAAAAATCAGCCCATAGAAACAGACTCAGAAATAAAGATATGATGGAATTAGCAGATAAATACATTTAAGCAGCTATTACAAATAAGTTCAGAGATTTAAAGGCAACCGTGCACATAATGAGGAGAGAAATTAAATGTATAAAAAAGTCTAAATATTGTAATATGTGCTGTTTTCTTTCAGTGAATGGAAGAGTTTAACGAAGAAGGAACATTGGAATCAAGAGTTGAGAACATAAGCCAGGCGGGGTGGCTCACGCCTGTCATCCCAGCACTTTGGGAGGCCAAGGCAGGTGGATCACCTGAAGTCAGGAGTTCAAGACCAGCCTGGCCATCATGGTGAAACCCTGTCTCTACTAAAAATACAAAAATTAGCTGGGCGTGGTGGCGCATGCCTGTAATCCCAGCTACTCTAGAGGCTGACACAGGAGAACTGCTTGTACCCAGGAGGTGGAGGTTGTAGTGAGCTGAGATTGCGCCACTGCACTCCAGCCTGGGTGACAGAGTGAGACTCCATCTCAAAAAAAAAAAGAAAAAAAGTTGAGAACGTTATCACAGCATGTTTTTTTTCTATTGCGTTAGTTCATATTATGAGGGTTTTCTACATACACAAGTAATAGGTAAATCTAAGTGTGCTTTCTTGAAGATACATGATGTTTTATTTCAGTCAATGGAAGTATTTAACAACAACAAAAAAAGAATGCTGGAGGGAAGAGCTAAGAACGTTATTACAACATGTTTCTTTCAGCATTGGTACTTTTCCTTTTTTTTTTTTTTTTGAGACCCAGTCTCGCTCTGTTGCCCAGGCTGAAGTGCAGTAGCACCATCTCGGCTCACTGCAGCCTCCGCCTCCTGGGTTCAAGTGATTCTCCTGCCTCAGCCCCCCGAGTAGCTGGGATTACAGGTGTGTGACACCACACCGGGATAATTTTTGTATTTTTAGTAGAGATGGGGTTTTACCATGTTGTCCAGGCTGGTCTCAAACTCCTGACCTCAGGTGATCTGCCAGCCTTGGCCTCCCAAAGTGCTGGGATTATAGATGTGAGCCACCGCGCCTGACCCACCAAACATTTATTTATATTTTATTTTTTATTTGTTTATTCATTTTTTTGAGACAGAATCTCACTCTGCTGCCCAGGCTGGAATGCAGTGGCACGATCTGGGCTCACCACAACCTCCGCCTCCTGGGTTCAAGTGATTCTCCCACCTCAGCCTCTGGAGTATCTGGGACTACAGGCGTGAGCCACCATGCCCGGCTAATTTTTGTATTTTTAGTAGAGACGGGGTTTTACCATGTTGGCCAGGCTGGTCTCGAACTCCTGACCTCAAGTGATCTGCCAGCCTTGGCCTCCCAAAGTGCTGGGATGACAGGTGTGAGCCATCACACCCGGACCACCAAACACTTTTAAACCATCAGAACTCACTCACTATCATAAGCACAGCATCGGGGAAACCGCCCCCATGAGCCAATCACCTCCCATCAGGGTCCTCCCTTGACACATGGGGATTACAATTTGAGATTAGATTTGGGGGGGGACATAGAGCCAAATGATATCATACAGCATACACATTCATCAAAATTCATCAAGTGTAGAGTTAAAATGGATGAGTTTAGCATATGTATTCTGTAATAAAGTTGACTTGAATGTGTATGGGAAATAGAATGCTATCTTTGTTCAAGGAAGTGTTCACCCCAACGGATAAGAAACACATGAGGACATGAACAATCAGACAAGACAGACGAGGAGATTCTTTGTTTTTGTTTTCCTTTTTGCAGAGATGGGGTCTCACTATGTTAACCAGGCTGGTCTCCAACTCCTGGGTTCCAGCAATCGTCCTGCTTCTGCCTCCCTAAGTGCTGGGATTATAGGTGTGAGCCACCACGCTTGGCAAGAGGAGATTCTTAGTGCAGGATCAAGCAGGAGCACCTTTATGGCTCTTATTACAGACTGAGAAACACCATCCTCTGGCCATGCTCCCTCCAGCAGGCGGCCCCTTCTGCATGTCTTCCCACACCACCCCTGCGTGGCCAGACATTCTGTCTGTCTTGTTCACTGTCTTTCTCCCCCAAGAAAATGTGAGGCCAGGGACTCGATCTGTTCAGTTTTGAATCCTTAGTACCTACAACAGCATCTGCCCATAGGAGACCCTCAATGGAAACATCTGCCTGGGGACAGTTACCTTTCAATATCCTGCTGGGATCGGGCCACCTGTGCCTTGAGCTTCACCTCTTCTTCCTGCAGAGTCTGAATCTGAAGGTCTCTGGAGACCATCTCCTTAGATAGTTGAGCAATTTGAGCATCCCAGGCAGATTTTACAGTTGATGCATCTTCACGAAGTCTAAACATAGAAGGGAAACTATGTAGATGTGGTTCTCACTCACTAAAGTTGTCTCTTACACAGCACCCCCCAGCAAATACACACGCACACGCGCGCGCGCGCGCACACACACACACACACACACACACAGCTCTCGAGCTGAAACTTCCTGGCCTAGATGATGAAGATGGTTCTGCACAGGAAGAATTAAGCATCCGTCCACCCAACTACCTCCATGCATGCATGCATCCCACCAACCCAGATTCCAGCTAAGCTCCTGCAGCACACCAGGCCATGTGCCAGGTTCTTGGTGGGCGGAAGGTGAGGCATGACATGCCTCCCATGCCCACAGAGGCCACAGTCATGAGGTAGCAACACCTCTGACCAAGTCACCCTCATGTCCTCGCCATGCCTAGCACAGCACCCCACGTGCAGAGACATTCAGCGCATTTTCAAGTTGCATGGTAAAATAAGGTTCTACAGAACCCACTAAATAACCTTAATAGCAGGACGCCTCTGGGAGAATTACCCAAAATTGAATAAATTTCCAAGAAAATGTTCGGGACAATATCTAGAGCTGTTAACTCAGGTAGCCACAGTACTAACCTAGGCAAGATGATACCTGCCCACTTGCATGGGCGTAGCCCTGTTTCCCTAAGAGATGGGAAGACGGCCCACAAGAGCAACTGTAGCATCACACACGACAGACCTTCAGATGCTCCTGTGCTGATGAACTTCCAACTGACAGTGAGAAGCAGAGGGTGAGCTGGCTGCCCCCACAGAGGCCACCCCTTGTCACGAGGGGTTAAACCTAGCATGAGTGGTGCACTCAAGCCTGGTATTATATAGAATGGAAAACAAGCCACCCTGCCAACAGTTTTGGACACATATTTTAGGACAGCTGAAAAGAGACACCATCAAAGGCATCAACGTTTCCAGCCATCTCTGGCAATGTGGGCTGACACAGAATGTGTGTTTGGACTCCTTCCACGCTTTGCGTGGGTACTGAAGAAACAGACTCACCCACGGCCTCTGTGCTCTGGGAAGCAGCTTTATCCCTGGAGCATGAGCCATCTAATTATGAGGGCCGGCCCCACTCCCAGCATCAGGATGGTGATGTGACTCTGCCTGGGGCCTCCTGGACAGTCTCCCCTGATGCACAGTCTCAGGTGTAGATCAATGGGCACGGCTGCTGAGCCCTCACTGCAGGGACAGAGGACACCACGGCCACGGGTGGGAGTGCACTGCTCACCACAAGAGCGTAAACGCTTTTTGTGAGAAGCCAAGGTGGGAGGATCACCTGAGCCCAGGAGGTCGAGGCTCCAGTGAGCCATGATCGCACTGCTGCTCTCCAGTCTTCTCTTTCTTCTGCGTAATGGGATGGTTAAAATAAAAAAGAAGGCTGGGCATGGTGGCTCATGCCTGTAATGCCAGCACTTTGGGAGGCCGAGGCAGGCAGACTGCTTGAGGTCCCAGAGCTCGAAACCAGCCTGGGCAACATGACTAAACCCTGTCTCTACTCAAAATACAAAAATTAGCCGGGTGTTGTGGCACGCACTTGTAGTCCCAGCTACCTGGGAGGCTGAGGGGGGTGGATCACCTGAGCCCAGGAGGTGTAGGCTGCGGTGAACCGAGATCATGCCACTGCACTCCAGCCTGGGTGACAGAGTGAGACCTTGTCACAAAAAAAAAAAAAGGAAGAAAAAAATGCTTTCCTGTTAATCCTACAGGTTTTCTCTGTAGTTCCAAACTCCAAACCAGCACAAAACTGCTGAAAAACCTATTAAGAACTACAAAGCTGGCCAGGCACGGTGGCTCATGCCTATAATCCCAGCACTTTGGGAGGCTGAGATGGGAGGATCACTTAAGTCCAGGAGTTTGAGACCATCCTGGGCAACATGGGGAGACCCCATCTCTACTTCATTTTAAGAAAGAAAAAAAGGAACTGAAATAAATACCGCTGTCACTTATTTCTATTTTTTTAATTAAAAAATTATTTTTTTAGAGACAGAGTCTTGCTCTGCCTCCTGAGTAGCTAGGACTATAGGTGAGTGCCACCGTACCTGTCTAACTTTTCTTTGGGTAGACATAGGGTCTTGTTTCGTTGCCCAGGCTCAAGTGATCCTCCTGCCTCAGCCTCCCAAAGTGCTGGGATTAGAGGTGTGAGCCACTGTGCCTAGCCGAGGTCATCATTTAATGCCAGCTCATACTTGGGATCATGGGATCCGAATGATAGCTGAACTCCCCAGAAGTAAAAGAGGAAAGATACAAGCTTTAGAATGTAGAAGTCTGTTTCTTACTGCCAAAATAATACTGCATATGTGTAGTAATAATTCTCAATGAGCAAAGAGTATTTACAGACAGAAAACGAAAAGACATTCAAGAACAACATTTAGCTTAAGACTGCAACGGGGGGCCAAGGTTAGGCGCACAGGACTGGTGAGGCCCAGTCACCTCGGCCGCACTACATGGAAAATGGAAGCACCTGCGGCCCCTCTCACCCCGTATACCGACCACAGAGGTCGCCCCGCACACCGACCGCAGAGGTCGCCCCGCACACCGACCGCAGAGGCTTTAGGTGCCTCCCATGCATGGCGTCTTCAACCACTCTGCTTGAATCTGACTGATCAAACAACAAAACAGCATGCTGAATCTAGAGAAACTATCCTGAATAAGCCCTTAACTTCCTGGTACTGTGTAGTTCTAAGAGCCATTTCCCCCTTAAACAGAAATACAATTTGTCAGAGAATTCTCTATCGGTGGTGGCTCATGCCTATAATCCCAGCACTTTGGGAGGTCAGTGTGGGAGGATCACTTGGGTCCAGGAGTTGGAAACCAGTTTAGGCAACATGGAGAAACCTCGTTTCTACAAAAAATACAAAAATTAGCTGAGCATGGTGGTGCACACCTGTGGTTCCAGCTACTGCGGAGGCTGAGGCGGGAGGATCACTTGAGCCCATGAGGTCAAGGCTACAGCAAGCCGTGATCGCACCACTGCACTCCAGCCTAGACAACAGAGTAAGACCCTGTCTCAAAAAAAGAAAAAGAGGCCGGGGGCAGTGGCTCACACCTGTAATCCCAGCACTTTGGGAGGCCGAGGCAGGGGGATCACAAAGTCAGGAGATGGAGACCATCTTGGCCAATGTGGTGAAACCCCGTCTCTACTAAAATACAAAAAATTAGCCGGGCATAGTGGTATATGCCCATAATGCCAGCTACTTGGGAGGCTGAGGCAGGAGAATCGCTTGAACCCGGGAAGTGGAGGTTGCGGTGAGCCAAGATTGCACCACTGCACTCCAGCCTCGGTAACAGAGCCAGACTCCATCTCAAAAAAAAAAAAAAAAAAGTCAAGATGAAAGAAAAGAAAAAGAAGAAATAAAGGAGGAAAATGGTTACAATAGTAAATTTTATGTTATGTGTATTTTACCACAATTTAAAAATTCAGAGAAAAGGAAAAAATTCTGACACATGTTAAAATGTGGACAAACTTTGAGGACATTATGCCAAGTGAAATAAGCGAGTCCCAAATGGACAAATACTGCATGATTCCAACTTACAGGAGGTCCCCAGCCCAGTCACATCCATAGAATCAGCAAGTAGAATGGAGGTGGCCGGGGCTGGTGGGGCTCGGGGGGAGCTGGCAGGGGTCGGGGGGGGCACTGGCGGGGGTCGGGGGGCACTGGTGGGGCTCGGTGGGGAGCTGGCGGGGGTCGGGAGTGCTGACAGGGGTCGGGGGTCACTGGCAGGGCTCGGCGTGGGGGAAGCTGGCAGGGGTTGCGGGGGGTGCTGGCGGGGGTCGGGGGGAGCCGGCGGGGCTCGGCGTGGGGGGAGCTGGCGGGGGTTGCGGGGGGAGCTGGCAGGAGTGGGGCAGGGAGTTGGCGGGGCTGGGGGGAGCTGGCAGGGGTTGGCTGGGGAGCTGGCGGGGGTGGGGGAGGCGTTGGTGTGTAATGGGAAGATGGAAAGTTCTGGAGATGACAGTGGTGATGGTTTTACAACAACGTGAATGTGCCTAATGCCACTGCCACTGATCTGTACACTAAGAAATGGCTAAAATGGCTAATTTTATGTTACGCATATCTTACTATAAATAGATGAATGCACACACACATAGAAACTACACAATTTCAAAAATAAAGAAAAGGCAAAAAAAAAAAAGAGTGGTTAAGAAAAGTGACTGAGAGCTACAGAAGCCACTCCGTCTGCTGCCTGGCCCCCTTTCCTGTGGTCTGGCACCAGTGGGCCCAGGTCAGCACAGCCACGGCCGTCCCTGCCCTCACCCTCTGGGTGGAGCCAAGCACACACTCACTGGTCAATGGCAGCGTCCTTCTCCTTGGCGGTGTCAGCCTGTCTCCACTCTGCCCTGCGGAGCTGCGCCTCGAGGGTCTCGCAGTGGGCCTGCAGCTCCAGAACCCTGGTCTGCAGCTCCTGCAGCTGCTCCACGTGGGCTCCCTTCACCGCCACCAGCACCGCATCCTTCTCCCTGGCCAGACGGTCGAGCTCCTCATGCCTGAAACACAGTGAGTGTCCCATGGCGCTCACCCAGCCCCCAACACCCAGGCCCCAGATCCTCTTTGGAGGCGTTCATTGCCCTGTCTCGTGCACAGGTGCTGCTGTATGTCTGCCTCAAGGCTTCGCAGCAGCCACCTGGCCACCTGTTCCTCATTCCTCGCAGGTGAACATGGACCAAGCCACTTTTCGATGCCAGCCCCTGGCCTGCCCTCCAGAGCCCACAGCCCCCTGGAGAAGGACACCAAAAGGAGGTGCATAGAGCACAGTTTGATCTGATCAACCTGCGAAAGGAGGTGCATAGAGCACGGTTTGATCCGATCAACCTGCGAAAGCAAAAAAAGGTAGATGCACACTGCCTTGTATCCTGGCAGCCAGCCAGGTCTACGGAGCCACACCGCACCCCACCTATTGATTTTCCAATTAGAGGCAAAGTCTTGCTGTGTTGCCCAGCCTGGCCTTGAACTCAAGCAATCCTCTCACCTCAGCTTCCCAAGTAATTGGGCTTATAGGCCACACCACTTTGCCTGGCAAAAAGATTTTACTTTAAAAATATTATGTTAGCAGCCAGGCACAGTGGATCATGCCTGTAACCGAAGCACTTTAGGAGGCCAAGGCAGGTGGATAGCTTGAGCCCAGGAGTTGAAGACCACCAGCCTGGGCAATATGGCAAAACACCCTCTACAAAAAAATACAAAAATTAGCCTTTACGGTGGCGGGTGCCCATAGTCCCATTTACTCGGGAGGCTGAGGTGGGAGGACCACTGGAGCGTGGGAGGTCGAGGCTGCAGTGAGCCGTGATGGTGCCACTGCACTCCAGCCTGAGTGACACAGTGAGACCCTGTCTCAAAAACAAACCACATTAGCAACAGTATTAAATAAATAAAAATTTTAAAAAGAAGATTTACGTGTTGATTTCCTACCCTCTGAGCATATTAGGTTCTACTAAGTAGAGTGCTATCAGGTATATGTAATGTTATGTAAGCCATCTCGGTGAAGTCTTTGATCTAACCCTACTGGGACTGAGAGAGTGAACAGCTCTGCTGACTGGGTTTCAGACCCCTTGGCAAGGCCAACCCCAGCTCTCTGCTTCCACCAAGTTGGAGAAGCTCATTCAATTATGAGCTGATGGATGATTTAAAATTATTCCTGGCTGGGCGCAGTGGCTCATCCCTGTAATCCCAGCACTTTAGGAGGCCAAGGAGGGTGGATCGCTTGAGGTCAGGAGTTCGAGACCAGCCTGGCCAACATGGTGAAACTCAGTCTCCACTAAAAAAAATACAAAAATTAGCCGGGCGTGGTGGCGCATCCCTGTGATCCCAGCTACTCGGGAGGCTGAGGCAGGAGAATCGCTCGAACCCGGGAGGCAGAGGTTGCAGTGACCCGAGATCGCACCACCAGCCTGACCAACATGGAGAAACTGTCTCTACTAAAAATACAAAAATTAGCCGGGCGTGGTGGCATGCGCCTGTAATCCCAGCTACTGGGGAGGCCGAGGCAGGAGAATCACTTGAACCCAGGAGGCGGAGGTTGCAGTGAGCCGAGATTGCGCCACTGCACTCCAGCCTGGGTGATAAGAGTGAAACTCTGTCTCAAATTTAAAAAAAAAAAATGATGAGACACTAGTCATCTCCGTGTGAGCAGTTTGTCTCTCCAGTAAATTGCATATCGCAGTATAGAGTGACTTCTCAAGGTTCTTCATATCCCAGCATAGAGTGACTTCTCAAGGTTCTTACCTATTTCTCATTGTGTTTAGTGTAATACTGTAAACCTTCAATAACACCATGGGACCTATGCAAAGGTCCACCAGTGATGCTGGAAGTGAGCAGAGGAAAGTCATGCATTTGCAAGACAGGTCTGCAGCTGCTGGCCATTCTAAAACACATTAATCCAGTCTGGGTGTGGTGGCTCACCCCTGTAATCGCAGCACTTTGGGAGGCCGAGGTGCGTGGACCACTTGAGGACAAGAGTTTGAGACCAGCCTGGCCAGCATGGCGAACTCCATCTCTGCTAAAAATACAAAAATTAGCCAGGTGTAGTGGTGCATGCCTGTACTCCCAGCTACTTGGGAGGCTGAGGCATGAGAATCACTTGAACTCAAGAGGCAGAGGTTGCAGCGAGCTGAGATTGCACCACTGCACCATCTGCCTGGGCAACAGAGCGAGACTCTGTCTCAAAAAAAAAAAAAAAAAAAAAAGTTCTTTTGATAATGGACAATGCCTCTTGCCACCCAGAACCCATGAGTTCAACAGCAAGGTGTTGACGTTGTCTGCTTGCTCCCAGACATAATGCCTCTAATTCAACCTTTATGAGAGGCCATATGGACCTTAAGGCTCACTACACATGGCGCTCTTTGGAAAGGATGTCAATGCTGTGGCCGAAAACCCCCCAGAAAGAAGAACATCCTGAAAGCCTGGCAGGCTTCCACCACTGAAGCCATTGTTGCTATAGAAAAAGCCACGGAAGCCATCCAGCCCAAATAATAAATTCCTGATGAAGAAAGCTGTGTCTAGATGTCATGCCTGACTTCACAGGATGTCCAATGGTGCCAATCAAGTAAATCATGAGTTGTAATACGGCAAAAAATAAAAATAAAAAATAAAAAATAAAAAAAAAAGGTCAGGGTGCGGGGTGAAGGATTTCACAGCATGGATCTTGGAGAAACCCCAGAGCTGACCCCACAGCAGAGGAATGAACGGGAGACAACTCAATGGGGATGAGTGCTTCCGAACCGGCGCCAGATGATGAGGAAACAGATGTAGAAGAAGCAGTGCCAGAAAAGAAACTGGCATCAGACAGACACTCCTGCAGAAGGGCTCCCATCACTCACGCCTGCCTTGACTTTTTACCACGTGGAACTGCCTATGACGTGGGCACTGAGACTCAAGTGTTAAAGCGGGATTGGCACCGTATAGAAACATTTTTAGAGGAAGGAAAAAGTAAAAAAGTCAAATGGAATTACAATGTGTTTCTGTCAAGTTACACCAAGGGTACCTGCCTCTCCTGCCCTCCCTTCCACCTCCTCCACCTCTGCCACTCCAGAGACAGCCCATCCTCTGCCTCCTCCTCAACCTCCTCAATGTGAAGATGATGAGGATGAAGAGCTATAAGATGATCTGCTTCCACTTAACAAACAGTAAACATATTTTCTAAGATTTTTTTTTTAAGATAGGGTCTCACTTTGTCACCCAGGGTAGAGTGCTGTGGCACCACCTCGGCTCACTACAGGCTCCACATCCCAGATTCAAGTGATCCTCCTGCCTCAACACTCCAAGTAGCTGGGACTACAGGCGTGAGCTGTCACACCTGGCTAATTTTTTGTATTTTTTGTAGAGAAGGGGTTTTGCTATGTTGCCTAGGCTGGTCTTGAACTCCAGAGCTGAAGCAATCCACCTGCCTCGGCCTCCCAAAGTACTAGGATTATAGGTGTAGGCCACCATGCCCAACCTAATTCTACTTTTTTATGACTTTTTTTTTTTTTTGAAACAGAGTCTCACTCTGTCGCCCAGGCTGGAGTGCAGTGGCGCGGTCTCGGCTCAGTGAAACATCCACCTCCCAAGTTCAAGTGATTCCCCTGCCTCAGCCTGCCAAGTAGCTGGGATTACAGGCGTGCACCACCACGCCCGGCTAATTTTGTATTTTTCGTAGAGACGGGGTTTCACCATGTTGGTCAGGCTGGTCTCAAACTCCTGACCTCAAGTGATCCCCCTGACTCAGCCTCCCAAAGTGCTGTGTGATTATCTTAATGACATTTTCTTTCCTCTAGCTAGCATCACTTTAAGAATCAGCATAGGATACACACAACATGCCCAACGTGTGTTAATGAACTGTGTTATCAGTAAGGCTTCTGGTCAACAGTAGGTTCTTAGTAGTTAAGTTTTTGGGGAGTGAAAAGTTATATGTGAATTTTTGACCTCATGGGGCTAGATGCCCCTAACCCCCTCACTGTTTAAGCATCAACTGTATTTCAGTTTATGATTTTGAAAAATGCCAGGTGTAGACTTAAAAACACACGAAGAGAAACAGTGTTTGTCCAGCTTCATCATGGCCACACGGTGCAGCTAAGCAAGCAGTCCTGCACCACTGCCATCTGCACTGTGTCGGTTTGGGCTCGACTCTGCCTCGGTTTCCTCATCTAGGTAGCGAACCCTGATGGGTGCCCTCACAATGCGAGCCAGCTGAGGGCACAACCCTCTCTCACTGCCACCAGTAGGGTCTGCACAGCAGGCTGGAAAGCAGCTTCCCACTGCAGATCTGATTAGAAACAGCACAGACAGTGTCCTTGAAGTTCTTCTGGATTTATACAACTGCACAAATATCATGTCAATAAAAAATGCAAGAAAAATCGCCTGAGTCACTGTCCATCGCCGTTGTATTACACAGTGTCTTTTTGTATTTTTAGTAGAGATGGGGTTTCACTGTTGGTCAGGGTGGTCTCGAATTCCTGACCTCAAGTGATCCACCCACCTCGGCCTCCCAACATTCTGGGATTACAGGCCTGAGCCACCACGCCCAGCCAGGTGTTAAAAATTTTGTGTTTTGTTTTGTTTTGTTTTTGAGACAGGGTCTCATTCTATGGCCCAGGCTGGAGTACAGTGGCACAATCATGGCTCACTGCAGCCTCAATCTCCCAGGCTCACATGATCTTCCTACTGCACCTAGTCCAAGTTCTACGTTTTACAGCACTAAGAAATCTAAACATCACTGAGAAAGCCCAGAGCATAAACAGAAATCCAAAGCAAGGCTGGGTGTGGCGGCTCATGCCTATAATCGCAGCACTTTGGGAGGCCAAGGAGGTGGGCGGGTCATTTGAGGCTAAGAGTTCAAGACCAGCCTGGCCAACATGGTGAGACCCTGTCTCTACTAAAAATACAAAAATTAGCCAGGCATGGTTGTGCACGCCTATAGTACCAGCTATTTGGGAGGCTGAGACACGAGAATTGTTTGAACCCGGGAGGGGAGGATGCAGTGAGCCAAGATCACACCACGGCAATCCAGCCTGGGCACAGAGCAAGACCCTGTCAAAAAAAAAAAAAAAAAAGCAAGCAAGCAAGCAAGCAAGCAAGAAAGAAAGAAAGGAAGAAAAAGAAAGAGAAAGAAATCCAAAGCAGCGGGCTCCCAGGTCCGATCCCCGGAGTGGGACCCTCTGCTCCCTGGGCCATCAGCACAATGGTTCCACTTCCCTCCTCTCCTGGGGCCACTGACATGCTGCATGATGTTGGGAGCCGAAACACTCACTTCCTCTTAAATGTTTCCTCTTCCTTCTTCCTGGTTAGCTGCACAGAGTGAAGTTTATCCTCTAAATCCTTTACCCTGAAAAGAAACAAATATTCATGGAAGGAGCAAGTGAGATGAAAGCAAAGACCAGCCTGGAATGAGCAGAAAAGGTAGAATCCCCCAGACTCCAGTCCCGGCCTGCGAGGCTGCCACAGAGCACGCCTCGGGAGATGAAGGACTCGCGCACCGGGCGCGGCTCATGGCCTCCAGGTCCTGGAGCTCCCCGGCTCGGCTCTGGAGCTTCCTCTCCAGCTCGGCGTTGGTGGCCTCTGCCCTCTGCAGGCTCTCTGCAGCCTTTGCCCCGGCTTCCTTCAGAGCCTCCAGCTCTTTGTGCAGTAGTTTAACCTTTGAATGATAAAAATGAGTTCAAAATGAGGTGATAATTAGAAGACACTGAGGCATTAGGGGTACATACTGCTGTTTTATCAGGATTGGGAGGGAGAAGAAAAATGAAAATTCAAGAAGCAGTAAAACAGTGAGAATGTCCTAACACAACTCAAACGAGACTCAATGACTTTTTTTTTTTTTCTTTTTGGAGACAGAGTCTTGCTCTGTTGCCCAGGCTGGAGTGCAATGGCGTGATCTCGGCTCACTGCAACCTCCCCCTCCTGGGTTCAAGCAATTCTCCTGCCTTAGCCTCACGAGTAGCTGGGATTACAGGCACCCACCACCACACCCAGCTAATTTTTGTATTTTTAGTAGAGACAGGGTTCCCCATGTTGGCCAGGCTGGTCTCAAACTCCTGACCTCAGGTGATCCACCCGCCTCAGCCTCCCAATGTGCTGGGATTACAGGTGTGAGCCACCGTGCCCGGCCTTCCTTGACCCCCTGGCAGCACTCAGTACCCCACCAAAATCAGTCTATTAGGGTGCCCCATACATGTCCAAGCCCAACAGACCAATTTAACTGCACTTCATTTCTTAGCACATAATTTGAAAGTTATTTAAATAAGGAAATTAAACACAAAGCCAGGGGTCTACGAAGGGGCTCAGTGCTGAGCAAGCCACTCGCGTCTCAGCTGCACACTGAGCTCTTCGGTACCTTCCTGGGCCTGTTTCCCAGCCTGTAAGCCACAGGTGGTGACGATGGCTGCTGCACCCAAGCCTGCTGACATGAGGACTGGGCTGCGCCCGGCATGGGCAGGCGTCGAGACTCAGCTCTTGCTTTTCCTACTGATCTGTGCACCGTGATGCCCACCACGGGCAGGTGTCCAGGGCTGTGACCAAATCACACAGCAGATGCAGGCGGAGGTGAACTGGCACCCGGTGCCCACCTTTGATGGGAGTGCCCACCCTGCCATGGGGCACAGGGCATCCACATGGCCCACCTGCTCGCTGGGCTTGAACTCCTGGGCCCAAGGGATCCTCTTGCCTTGGCCTCCCAAAGTGCTGAGATGACAGGTGTGAGCCACCACACCTGACCAAGGAAAAACCAAAAAACCTTCACGACCCAAGGGTGCCCCCAGTTACCTTAAGCTCCCGGGACAAGGCTGTGCTGCTCATGTTGTCAGCCTGCAGACGGAATTCGTGCTCCCTCTTCCGCATTTTCGATTCAAACTCCAGCAGCAGTTCCTGGAACAAACAGGTTTCATGATGAAAGAACAGTGGGAACCCAGCAAAGACCCCCACCCACGTCCTGGGAGGTGGGATCCAGAGGTGAGCAGGACACAGTGTTTAACAGAGAAGGACCACACACACTGTCCAGGAGAGAAGCTGGGGTCAGGGACACTGATAACAGCACTCTGGGAGGCCGAGGCGGGAGGATCGCTTGAGCCCAGGAATTCAAGACCAGCCTGGGCAACACAGTGAGGCCCAGTCGCTACAGAAAAAAAAAAAGAAAAGAAAAAGAAAAATCCTTATCTCCATTGAGTCAATTCTACCTCTGACAATAACAAACACCAAGATCTTCCAAAACAAGACAAGAAATCAGAGCAAAGGAAACCATGAAACTGACAAGCACGTAAGACCCTAGCTTAGTAACTAAAAGGCTGAGATGCCGGCAGTAGAACAGAGCTTCCCGACAGCCAGTGCCAGCATCCCAGAGCCCACACAGGATCGGACTGCCCAGAACCACACCGGATGTGTGCCGCCCAAATTTCCCCTAGTAACCAAAGCTGCCACGTTAAAACGTCACGTTTCCTTCTTTCCAGAGACAAGGATACTATCTGAACATGATAAAAAATCCATGTTCCCAACGTCTGAGATGGCTCTCCCTGAACGAGCCCTGCTGAGTCTGAGAAATTCGGCGTGGACAGCCTGGGAAGTCAGCCATAGTCACGGCCCAGCCAGAAACTCTGACAAGCATGGCTGCGCCCTGCCAACTACAACCAGCCTCAAATCGCCACTGTCCCCAAATGCTGCCAAGAGCCCCCCACCTGCTGGGCAGGACCACCCACAGCTGGATCCTCCTCAAACTCCTTCTTTGGAAGTGACTTTGGAGCCACCTGAGGAAGCCTCACTACTTAGAAAAGTCACCACTGGTCTCTTACTGACCACGGATTTTAGACGCTGGCTTCAAGCCTAAAGAACTCCGGCTGTTCTCAAACTCACCCACAATTGACAAAGCTCTTTGGTCTCTGAGAATTCCAAGAGAAAGTCCCCTGCAGGCTGTTTCAGAAGCAGCCTCAGGGGCCTGTGAACAACGGGAGTGAGCTCAGCACTTCCGGGGACAACTGGACAGTCCACACGAGGGCCCATCATGACGTGAGCGTGGCCTCCTTCTCTGCTGACCTGACTGTGGCAAATTAGTGACACACTGGCCTATCCTACTATGACCAAGCTCCCAACATCCGACAGGACCAGAGAGGGGACCCTGTCACACCTGCACAAAGCCCTTCATCACTGCTGCACCTGCACAGACGCAGCCCCTTATGACACCCCCATAGACACAGCTTCTAGTAACACTTACACCTACCTGCATAGACAGAGCCATTTATTACACCTGCACCTGCAGAGACGCAGCCCCTCATCACACCTGCACCTTCACAGAAGAAGCCCCTCAGGACACCTGCAGAGACGCAGCCCCTCATGACTCCTGCACCTGCAGAGACGCAGCCCCTCGTGACTCCTGCAGACGCAGCCCCTCGTGACTCCTGCAGACGCAGCCCCTCGTGACTCCTGCAGACGCAGCCCCTCATGACTCCTGCAGAGACGCAGCCCCTCGTGACACCTGCACCTGCAGAGACGCAGCCCCTCATGACACCTGCACCTGCACAGGCACAGCCCCTCATCACACGTAAACCTGCAGAGACGCAGCCCCTTATGACACCCCCATAGACACAGCTTCTAGTAACACTTACACCTACCTGCATAGACAGAGCCATTTATTACACCTGCACCTGCAGAGACGCAGCCCCTCATCACACCTGCACCTTCACAGAAGAAGCCCCTCAGGACACCTGCAGAGACGCAGCCCCTCATGACTCCTGCACCTGCAGAGACGCAGCCCTTCGTGACTCCTGCAGAGACACAGTCCCTCATGACTCCTGCACCTGCAGAGACGCAGCCCCTCGTGACTCCTGCACCTGCAGAGACGCAGCCCCTCATGATACCTGCACCTGCACAGGCACAGCCCCTCGTGACTCCTGCACCTGCAGAGACGCAGCCCCTTGTGACTCCTGCAGAGACGCAGCCCCTCATGACACCTGCACCTGCAGAGACGCAGCCCCTCATGACACCTGCACCTGCACAGGCACAGCCCCTCATCACACGTAAACCTGCAGAGATGCAGCCCCTTGTCACATATGCACACAGTGGCAGCATCTCTGACTGTGGTCTCTAGATATAAATCTATAGGATGTCTTTCAACAAAACCCCAGCACAGCTGAGTCTCTTGGAGGTGTAGGCTGAGTTTCCAGAACACTGAGGAGAAATTCGGTGACTGCCACTTTTCAGTTGAAGCATCTGTTTTTAAACTTACCATAATTGAATTCCAAATTCTTTTCTATAGTAAATAATTCATGTTTTTAAAATTATACCTGTCTAAAAATAAATTTAAAAGTTTCATCATTTCTGAGGTGTGCTGGTTAATTCCATGTGTCAAATGACTGGGCTACGGGCTGCCCGGATAGCTGGTAAAAAATTATTTCTGGGAGTGTCTGCAAGGGTGTTTCCAGAAGAGACTAGCCCTCCTCCTGTGGATGGGCGTCATTCAACCCACTGAGGGCCTGAATAGAACGAAATGCAAGGAAGGGTGAACTCGCTCTCTCTGCTTGAGCTGAGACACTCGCCTTCTCCTGCCCTTGGACATTGGGCTCCTGCATCTTGGGCCTTCAGAGCTGGACCAGGACTCACATCAGTGGCTCCGTGGTGCTCAGGCCTTTGCCCCTGGGCTGAATTACACCACCAGCTTCCCAGGTTTTCCAGCTTGCAGATGACAAACTGTGGGACCTCATGGCCTCCGTAACTGCACGAGTGGATTCCTACAATTTATTTCCTATATATCTACACGTCTCCTATTGCCTGTTTCCCTGGAGAACCCTGACTAATCCATGAGGAAAGGAAACAAGGAAACACTGTGGAGGTGGCTGCATGTAGACATCCCATCCTGTTTCCCTGCAGACCATCCCAGAGTGGCATCTGCCCCAAAGACCCCATTTTACTCCCAAGGAGAATGCAGGCAATGAACCAAATGGTTGTCTTTTCCTCAGCCCTATATGATTTCAGTTTCACAGTGGGCAGGCAGGGAAAGCACCCAGGAAGGGGCTGACCCAGAGGCTCTACCTGTCTCTGCAGAGCAAGCTCACCGTCGAGCTCCTCAAGTTTTCTCTCCAGTGTCCATTTTAGATTTTCATACTGTTCCCGGTGGTGGTCAATCTCACCATTCTTGTCACTATGGTAATAAAACAGCATTAAGAAAAGCCATACCAAATATTCAGCAAAGGTAATACATTTTCAAGGTGCACTTGACATGTGAAAGTTGGTGCTTTGCTTTTATGAAGGGGTGGCTTCAGCAGGACCCACGGGGTAGCAGAACTTCCAGCCCCACCTGGACCAGCATGCTACACCCATCTATAAAAGAGGAAATTAAATAGGGCCCAGAGTCTCACAACATGAAACCCAAAATGTCCAGGATACAATAAAAAAAAAAATCTGACAACCAAAAACCGGAAAGATCTGACCAGGCCCAGTGGCTCACGCCTGTAAACCCAGCACTTTGGGAGGCCGAGGTGGGCGGATCACAAGGTCAGGAGATCGAGAGCATCCTGGCTAACACGGTGAAACCCCGTCTCTACAAAAAAATACAAAAAAAAATTAGCCGGGCGTGGTGGCGGGCACCTGTAGTCCCAGCTACTCGGGAGGCTGAGGCAGGAGAATGGCGTGAACCCGGGAGGCAGAGCTTGCAGTGAGCCGAGATGGCGCCACTGCACTCCAGCCTGGGCAACAGAGCGAGACTCCGTCTCAAAAAAAAAAAAAAAGAAAAAGGAAAAAAAAGAAAGATCTGAGCTTGAAGGAGAAAAGACAATAGGTAGATGCCAACACCAAGATGACACAGATGCTGGAATTCTTCAACAAGGAAGCTACAGCAGTCATTATAAAAGCGCTTCAAGTAATCTAGTAAAGCAAATGGAAAAACAAATCTCAGCAAAGAAAAAGCTATAGCAGGCTGGGTGTGGTGGCTCACGCCTGTAATTCCAGCGCTTTGGGAGGCCAGGGCAGGTGGATCACCTGGGGTCAGGAGTTCAAGACCAGCCTGGCCAACATGGTGAAACCCCATCTCCACTAAAAATACAAAAATTAGCCGGGCATGGTGGCACACACCTGTAATGACAGCTCCTCGGGAGGCTGAGGCAGGAGAACCCCTTGAACCCCGGAGGCAGAGGTTGCAGTGATCCGAGATCGCGCCACTGCACTCCAGCCTGGGCGACAGAGCAAGACTCTGTCTCAAAAAAAAAAAAAAAAAAAAAAGAGTGTGAGACTGAAAAAGTACCTGAACATGGCTGAAAACATCCCAGGTTTGGAGAGAAGAATGAGCAAAAGACTTGAAGAGACACCACACAACATAACGTAAAGCACTTTTAAAAGGATGCTCTAAACACTCTGGAAAGCGGCTATGAGAAAGTCAGCACCCGCATGGCGGGCAAGTGGGCCTCAGCGGTGCAAGCACTGCACGCATCTGCACGGACTCGGCACCCAGACGAGGTGCAGGCTGAGCACCAGCCTTCATGCTGGGGACGGGAGCTTCCAGACACCCTCCCTCCACTCAGGGAGAAGCTGACCTCCAGCTCAACTCTCTCTTTCCCTGGACCCTGGGCAGGTGGCACACGGGTGTCTACCACATTAGCAAGCAGCACTGCATGGGTCAAATGACTGCTGACTGGCACTTTTTATCCACGCCGCGAGATGCGATAGAGAGAGGGACCATCAACACTGTGGGCTTCCCAGAAGACGGTGGCGCTCAGGGTACATCTGCTGCAGGGACTGCAGACGCGATCCCTGCGGGCTGTTACAGGAGATACTGGCTGCACAATACCGGTTGGGGCTTCTGAGCCAGAGGGGCACCACACCCACCAATGTGGGTCTCCTCTCCTTGCACCTGACCTGCCGCAGAAGGTCTCCCTGCTGGACCGGAGGACCTGGTGTGGTCCTGTTGGCCCGTTCACACCCATCTGAGACCCTTCTGAGCAAACCGGCCCAACACACACAACAGAGGGTAGCTGGTCAGTTAAAAGGGCGTGGCAGAACCCAGCGCACTGACACGAAGGACAGACACCACAAATGGATCAGGAAGTGCTGGACGCACATTTCGGAGCAGTGTGCGCAGGTGGCTCTATTTGGGGCCTGGAGATGACACAACAGATTGCCCGTGGCGGCTTTCACTTCGCCATTCCACCACAGTATCTTCTCTGAGAAATGACTTTCTATGATAAGAATAGTTTACTCCTGCGGCTTTAAAAAGTGCTTTAAAAAGCTGCTTATGGCCAGGCGCGGTGGCTCACGTCTATAATCCCAGCACTTCAGGAGGCCAAGGCCAGTGGATCACCTGAGGTCAGGAGTTCAAGACCAGCCTGGGCAACATGGCAAAACCCCGTCTCTACTAAAAATACAAAAGAAAAAAAAATTAGCCGGGCGTGGTGGTGGGCACCTATAGTCCCAGCTACGTGGGAGGCTGAGGCAGGAGAATCACTTGAACCCGGGAGATGGAGGTTGCAGCGAGCCGAGATCACGCCACTGCGATCCAGCCTGGACAACACAGCGAAACTGTCTCAAAAAAAAAGAAAAGAAAAAAAATGCTGCTTATGTTAGAAGAATACATACAACATAAAAAAAGTACCCAGGATCCCGTTAAGTGTAAACAGAGCATGCAGCTGGCTCTCCTAACGTCTGTACACACGCATCACACAGGAAGGGCCTCTGTTAATGTGCTATGATGAACCTGCGGTACTTCTGAAGTGGGGGATGGAAGAGCTTGTCAGAGAAGCCTGTCCTCCTTCCTTCCTTCCTGTCTCCTCAAACTCTCCACAGCATGGCTGGGTGAGTGGAGCTGAGGGGATACCAGGCATGTGGGTGAGTTCCAGGGGCCCCACCACAGGCCCCACAACAAAGGCTTTAGGTTTTTATGTCGACTTGCCTTAAGTCAGCTCATTTAGTTTTGAAATTACTACAGACTTCCATTAAAATCATTATAAATTCAAATATGTATTAATATAGATTTATAATTAATGAAATAAATTCCAAATATTAAAACCAATCTCCATTAATTTCAGAGTTATATCAGAACCCAGAAAAAGACAGTCAGGGCATTCCTGGATCCATCCACATTAACTCAACAAACACATGTTCAGAGGCCACGAGGCACTCGGCCACTCAGACAGACCAGCTCCCGTGGCCTGGAATCAGCAGCGGGAGGAGGGGCAGTGAGAGTGGGCAGTGCTCGGGCAGCACAGCGGAGCAGGAGGCATGTGGGGGTCTCTGTCAGGCACTGCACAGGAGGGTGCGTCAGTCGGTGGCTCACCTGTGGACGCGCTCCAGCTCCAGGCGATGCTCCTGGCATGCCAGCTGCTGCTGCTGCTGCAGCTCCTCCACCTTCCTGGCCTCTCTGGCTAGCGCCTGCCTCAGCTTAGCCGCCTCTATCTTGAGCTCGCTCACCTCTGCCCGCCTGGCCTCCTCCCACTCCCTGGCCTGGGCGAAGGTGGCATCATAGCGCTCCAGCTCGAGGTCCCGCTCCTCCAGCACCTGAAGGTTGTAGACAAAGTCCTCCTGCAGGCACCGCAGTTTCCCCTGCGCCTCCTCCAGCTGGCTCCGTGTGTCCTGCAGAGCCGCCTCCTGCAGCTGGGTGCGGTGTGCCTGCAGCGCCCTCCACTCCTCCTCCTTGCGAAGCAGCAGCTCATTCAGGGCCGGCTCTGAGCCCAGTGGCAGCATGGTGGCCACTGCAGTAAAGAGAAATCAGGTTCAGGGTGCACCGTGAGGGGCCCTAATTTTCCTACCACAGTACCTACCTCACATTCCCTATCAACAGTTACCACGGCCGGGCACGGTGGCTCACACCTATAATCCCAGCCCTTTGGGAGGCCGAGGCAGGCGGATCACCTGAGGTCAGGAGTTCAAGACCAGCCTGGCCAACATGGCAAAAACCTGTCTCTACTAAAAATACAAAAATTAGGCCGGGTGCAGTGGCTCACGCCTGTAATCCCAGCACTTTGGGAGGCCCAGGTGGATGGATCACTTGAGGTCAGGAGATCGAGACCAGCCTGGCTAACATGGTGAAACCCCGTCTCTACTAAAAATACAAAAAATTAGCCTGCTGTGGTGGCACGTGCCTGTAGTCCCAGCTACTCAGGAGGCTGAGGCAGGAGAATCGCTTGAACCCAGGAGGTAGAGGTTGCACACCAGCCTGGGTGACAGAGCAAGACTCTCTCTCAAAACAAAATAAACAAACAAAAAAGGCCAGGCATGGTGGCTCACTCCTGTAATCCCAGCCCTTTGGGAGGCCGAAGTGGGTGGGTCACCTGAGGTCAGGAGTTTGAGACCAGCCTGGCCAACATGGTGAAACCCCGTCTCTACTAAAAATATAAAAATTAGCCATGCATGGTGGCGCATGCCTGTGATCTCAGCTACTCGGGAGGCTGAGGCAGGAGGATCACTTGAACCCAGGAAGTGGAGGTTGCAGTGAGCAGAGATCGCACCATTGCACTCCAGCCTGGGCGACACTAAGACTCTTTTCTCCAAAAAATTTAAAAAAGAAATTTAAAAAAAGAAATCCAGGGGAAGTAGAGGAAGGGAAGATGGGAAACATGGTTTGTCCAGCTATAAGAGCTAGGTTCTATAAAATAGCTTCAACGCAGCACTCTGTCCATTTCACAGCTGAGAAAACTAAGGCTGCTAAGTGGCTACGTGAGGACTGACAGCAGGTCAGTCCCTCAGAACCAGTGCCCCTTCCCACCCAACGCCCTGCTCCTGGAAGATTCACCACCTGATATGGTTTGGATATTTATCCCTGCCCAAACCTTTGTGGAATTGTAATCCCCAACGGGGGAGCTGGGGCCTGGTGGCAGGTGTTTGGATCATGTGGGTGGACCCCTCGTGGCTTGGTGCCGTCTTCGTGACAGTGAGTTCTGGGGAGATTTGGTCATTTCAAAGTGTGTGGTGACAATGAGTTCTAGTGAGACGTGGCATCTCTCCGCCACTCACACTCCCCTCTTGCTTCGTGCCTGCTCCTCCTTCACCTTCCGCCATGAGTAAAAGTTTCCTGAGGCCTCCCCAGAAGCGGGTGCCAACACTGTGCTTCCTGTACAGCCAGGAGAACCGTGAGCCAATTAATCTTTCTTTATAAATTACCCAGCGTCAGGTATTTCTTTCTAGCAATGTGAGAATGGTCTAATATACCATCCGAGAGTACATTCTTTTGTTCTTTTATTTGTTCATCATGGACTGATATTTTGGTAAAACTATAAAAATAAAGTGCTACAAAAAATAAAATTTAAAAACAAAAATCACAAAAACCAACAAGCTGGGCACAGTAGCTCTCGCCTGTGATCCCAACATTTTCCGAGGCTGAGGTGGGTGGGTCAAACTCAGGAGTTCCAGGCTGCAGTGAGTGGTCTAGTAAAAGATAAAGGTTCTTCTGGCTGGTCCTGGCTGCCCCCAACCCTTCAGAGGTCCAAGTATGAGCTCGATCTGGACACAGAAATCCCCCACAACTCTTCTCTGGTATCCACACAGGGGCACTGCATGGCCTAAAAGGGCCACACCCAGGTGGGGGACAAGCACAAACTTCCGGCCTGGTGGGACATGGCCGGGGTGCTGCTGCCAGAGCAGGAAAAAGCCCCAGCCTGTCTTAGGGTACCTCTGTATCTCCGGGCACCTCTGCATCTCGGGGCACAGCAATGGTTGTACAAAGTCCCAACTCCCAGAGGGAGCAGGTACAAGGGCACAGCCAGGCTGAGCACCGGCTGTGATGAAGCACAAGGAGGAGGTGGGTAAGGGGCTGCAAGACCCGTGGGCCCCTCCAGAAAGGGCTGGTCAGCAGGGCACACCCGCTGGGGGCACGAGGGCTCCCTGGGGGTCCTGAGACGGCGCTTCTCTGACGAGGCTCTGGAGCAAAGACGGTCTCCTCCATCCCACATGCTTCCTGCGATGCAACCCCCGCGCCCAGCACCCTAGGACCATCACGCCACCTGGACCACCTCAGCCTGGCTCCTCCAAGCTGCTGCGTGCCCACCCATTGCCAGAGCTAACAGGGTCCCTACCGACCATCTCAGCACTCTCCCACACTCCTGTTCCTCGTCTCCCTCAGCTCCTATAGCGGCCCCACCGTCCACCCCGTGTAATGATCCTTGACCTCTTGCTGTCTCCCACCTTGTGCCCACACCTCGGCCACCACAGTGTCTTACCACAAGAGACCTCAACTGGCCTCTGCTGTGCACTCCCACTTTTTTGGCTGCCAAAGGAATCTTTTCAAAAATGCTTTACCAGGGCCGGGCGTGGTGGCTCATGCCTGTAATCCCAGGACTTTGGGAGGCCGAGGCGGGCGGATCATAAGGTCAGGAGATTGAGACCATCCTGGCTAACACGGTGAAACCCCGTCTCTACTAAACATACAAAAAATTAGCTGGGCGTGGTGGTGGGCGCCTGTAGTCCCAGCTACTCAGGAGGCTGAGGCAGGAGAATGGCGTGAACCCGGGAGGCGGAGCTTGCAGTGAGCCGAGACCACGCCACTGCACTCCAGCCTGGGCAACAAAGAGAGACTCCATCTCAAGAAAAAAAAAAAAGGCTTAACCAGGCTTCCCATTCCACTGAGGACATCTGGACCCCAGGCTCCTGCCTGTCGCTGCCACGTGCCCTCAGAGCCTGGGATGTGTGGCAGGTGCCCCTCTGTCTGCAAGGTTCCTCCTAACCGCAGGGCAGGCTCCTCCTGCCAGTGGGGCCTCAACCTGAACATCACTGCAGGGAAGCTTTCCTAACTTCCATCTCACGTTGGCACAACGCCATCACCCCAGTGTCGGGTGTAGTGAGTCTCACTGTCTGGCACAGTCTTGGCGACTGAAACATTTTGTACACAGAGGACATGCACACACCTGTGCACACACCTGTGCACACACAGGGAAAGAATTGGACTATCAGCAAATACACATTAAATGATGGAACACCACTGTGATCTCTGATGACTCAGAACCCTTCACACAGTGCCCGTGAGTCATGACAACGGTTCTCTGCAGAGCCTGAGGTCTGCGAGGTCTACGGGCCTCTTCTCTGAGGGACTGCTGTGGCCCCCGTCCTGTATCAGCTGCCCTGCCACTGGGCTTGCCTCTTTAACTCATCGGTCGCAGCCACCCATGGGGGTTGCTGTTCTGAGAATCTGATCAGCAATCTTATCTGGCCTCAAATGTGCCCGCGACTCCTGACCATTTTCAAAATAAAGCCCGATCTCCTTGGCACAGCGTATGAAGACAGACCGAGGACGCGGCCCTGCCTGCGTGGCTCCAGCTGCTCCCTGCAGGCCCAGAGCAGCCTTTATCTGCCAGTTCCTGTGCACGTGCTACTCCAGGCCCCCATGCCCCCATCTCCCCACTGGGTGAGGTTCCTTCCCACCAGGTCTCAGGACTCAGCGGGTCACCCTGTTTTCAAAAGCTTCAGGCAGCCAGGACAGGCAGATGGCACGTACCACCCCCTCTATGTGAGATGGGTGCTCCCAGGCCTCTGTGCTCTGCACAGAAGAGCAGCCTGAAAAATCCATACAGCAAGTGACTCGGTGCAGCACCCGGTGAGAGCCCAGCGTCTCCAGCGCTTTATCCATCACACTCAGGACCCATGAGAAGCCCCATACACCAAGGGCCTGTAAGTCAGCTGGGCTCGGCTCGCCTTTCCTTCTGACCTCATCATAGAACGGCCTGCTCTGTTTCTGTACAAATCCCATCTCCGGATGATCCCCAAAGCCCCAAGGCTGAGATTAATTGGCTTTCAAAAGCACGGACTCAGCATCTGGACGCAATCTGCCTGTCGGCCAGCAGGCGTCCCCAGCAAGCACCTGGTTTCAAGAAGGACCACACGAAGCTTCCGGGCTGGGGAGCGGCAGGAGAAGCCGCCGGGGAGGGGAGGCCTCGCTGTGTGTTCACCCTCTTTCAGGAGAACCAGTGGGGCTCCCTGAACCAGCCGGCTCCCAGCAGGAGCTGGAACAGCATGGGTGGGCATCCCATCACTTTGATTTTCTCATTTTAAAAATACTGAGCTGAGCTAACGGTGATGTTGCAGGTTTACCTGTTGTGGTACAATGACACATCATGGTTTTCTTGCACAGTTCCTGGCTCATAACTCTCACACGTCGCAGTCTTTTGTTGCAATGTTGGGCGTGTCAGGCCTCAGGAAACAGAATCCTTCCAGGTCTCCACTCTCACCTGACTTTCCATTGTAGGTCATAAGATCCTCCCCAGAGCTTCCACCCTCTACCCTGGGGGAAGGAATGCTGACTTCAGGAAGCCTCCCTAAAAACCCAAGAGGACAGGGTGTGGAGAGGTTCCTGGGGAGTGGTGGGTGGGGTGTGGGGGGGTCCTCCAGGAAGCCTCTTCCCCCATATCTCCCCTTACGCATCTCCTCATCTGTATCCTCTGTAATACCCTTTATAATAAACTGCTACACGTATGTGTTTCCCTGGGTTCTGTGAGTCACCCCAGCAAATCAATCGAACCCAAAGAGGGGGCTGTGGGAACCCCAACTTGAAGCCAGTGGTCAGTCAGAAGTTCCGGAGGCCAGGACTCGCGACTGGTGTCAGAAGTGGGCAGTCTTTGAACCACCATTGCAAAATTATAACTCAGACAGTGAAAGAGATCTGACCTAATCAATTCCATCTTGCTTCTAACCTCCAAGCTCTCCTTGTTCATTCCTGGGTGTAGGCCGAACTAAGTTTAGGAGGAACTTAGTTTATAGTTTGAAACAAAGACAGTAACAGCCCTTTCCCGAAACAAACCCCCTTTTTGCCTGGGGACTAGACTGCCTTTGTAGGACTAACAAATTAGCCAAAAGATTAGAAATTATGGTTTAGGGCCAGGTGCAGTGACTGGCCCCGGTTGTCCCAGCACTTTGGGAGGCTGAGGCTGGATCACTTGAGCCCAGGAGTTCGAGACCAGCCAGGGCCACACGGCAAAACGCTGCCTCTATCAAAAATACAAAAATTAACTGGGGCGTCGCTTGTAGTCTCAGCTACCAGGCAGGCTGAGGTGGGAGGATCGCTTGAGCTTACGAGGTTGAGGCTGCAGTGAGCTGTGATTGCACCACTGCACTCCAGCCTAGGTGACAGAGTGAGACCCTGTCTCAAAAATAAAAATTAAAAAAAAAAAAAAGAAATTATGGTTTAGGAGTCATGCAGCTACAGGCTACAAGATTCTGACCTTCCCCAAATTGTTCCTGGGGTAACATCACTATTGTAAAACCTAAGATCAATCAGTGCTTGAGATATTTTGCAGACCCTGCACTCCATGGAGCAGCTGGCACCCCCGGATTGATAAACTGGCTCATCCGATCTTGTGGCCCCCACCCAGGAACTGACTCGGCGCAAAAGGACACCTTCGACTCCCTATGCTTTCATCTCCAACTCACTGGCCCCCTACACACTAAGTTATCCTTAAAAACTCTGATCCCCGAATGCTTGGGGAGACTGATTTGAGTCATAATAAAACTCCGTTCTCCCGCACAGCCGGCTCTGTGTGCCTCACTCTTTCTCTATCCTAATTCCCGTCTTGGTGAATCGGCTCTGCCTGGGCAGCAGGCGGGGTGGACCTGTTGGGTGTTTATGTCTTGGGGACTGAGCCCTCACCCTGTGGTCTGACCTCTCTCCAGACAGGCGGTGTTGGAACTGAACCGAAGGACACCCGCCGAGTCTGCGGCAGAACTGACTGCTCATGTGCTGGTGAAAACCTCCCTCTCCCACCACATTTGATCACAGAAGTCTTCCTCTGTGCTGATGATTCTTGTGGTATCAGAGTAGAGGAAAAACAGTTTGAGTTTTCCAGAAATACCTGTGAATAAAATACACATAAAATAAAATCTACTAAAAATACACAGAGATGGGGTTTCTCCATGTTGGTCAGGCTGGTCTGGAACTCCCAAACTCAGGTGATCCACCTGCCTCGGCCTCCCAAAGGGCCGGGCGCAGGTGTGAGCCACTGCGCCCGGCCCAAATATATATATTTTTATGACCTCCATGTGTAAATATATTTAATACCCTTAACTTATTATTATTATTTTAGACAGTCTTGTTTTCTTGCCCAGGCTGGAATGCAGTGGTGCGATCTTGGCTCACTGCAACCTCTACCTCCTGGGTTCAAGCTATTTTCCTGCCTCAGCCTCCCAAGTAGCTGGGATTACAGGCGCCCGCCACCATGCCCGGCTAATTTTTGTACTTTTAGTAGAGATGGGGTTTCACCATCTTGGCCAGGCTGGTCTTGAACTCCTGACCTTGTGATTCACCCGCCTCGGCCTCCCGAAGTGCTGGGATTACAGGCGTGAGCCACCGTGCCTGGCCTAATACCCTTAACTTATAAGACACTTCCTGGGACTGGAAGGCAGGTCTGGGGTGGCTCATTCACTTTGTACTCAGGACAGAGGACTCAATCTCAGCATCCTGAGTAGCTGGGACTACAGGCAGGCACCACCATGCCCAGTTAATTTTTTTTAAAAATTTCTTGTAGAGATGGGGTTCCACTATATTGTCCAGCCTGGTCTTGAACTCCTGGCCTCAAATGATCCTCTCACCTTTAAATGTACTGAATTTAGCTCTTGTGGCCCCTCTTGGATTCCAGAGAGTGCTGCTCAGCCCTCTGGGAGGCCAAATTCAGTAATCTACTCTTTTGTTTTGAAACAGAGTCTCAGTCTGTCACCCAGGATGGAGTGCAGTGGCACAATCACAGCTCACTGCAGCCTCGAATACCCATCTAAAAGCTACAGCTCAAGCGATCTTCCCACGTACTTATAGGTGTGAACCACTGCACCCAGCCTCTCATCTACTCTTTAAATAGGTCCAGGGGACAAAAATTATGTACCTGTGACCCCATGTTTTTTTTCACTTCCTCCACTGACTGCCGAAGAGTAGCCACAGCCATTTCTAAAACTGAAATAAGAGAGATGGGCAGTAGGTCTGAATTCTGTCACTGGCACTTGCTGGAGAAGAGAGGCACCACCACCACGAAGGAACATGAAGGGCTGTTTTCTTTGAACGTGCATTTGCCAAAAAAAAGTGAGTAAGTGAGAAATAGAAGTTGAAGTCGAAGTCTTGTAGTTGAGTTTAGACTTTGCGGACTTTTAGAACCACGTATACATGTTTCACGTGCCAAAAACAAAGCACAACAAAAAACAAAAAAACTTAAAATCAGTAAGGACTCAAAATGAAGTAGAAACAGGTGAACCTAACTTGATTACAAGTGGGTAACTTGTAATAAACTCACAGGTTTTTTTGGTGTTTGTTGTTTGTTGAGATGGGATCTCACTCTGTCGCCCGAGCTGCAGTGCAGTGGCATGATTATAGCTCACTGCAGCCTCAAACTCCTGAGCTCAGATGGTCCTCCTACCTCAGCCTCCAGAGTAGCTGGGACTACAGACACACGGCCACCATGGCTGGCTAATTTATTTTATAATTTTTTATAGAGATGGGTGTCTCACTTTGTTGGCCAGGCTGGTTTCCAACTCCTCACCTCAAGCGATTTTCCCCCCTCAGCTTCCCAAAGTGGTAGGACTACAGGTGTGAGCCACTGTACCCAGCCACAGTTTTTAATATATACAGAGACACAGATATACTGAAATAGATTTGCATGTGTATAGTGTATAGAAACACATGTTTCCTACTCTATCCATTAAGAAAGCCAAGAAGAAATGGCATCCCGGTAGCAATATGTCTATCTGGTACTGGGATCTTGGTTCCTAAACACTACCTTCTCAACTAGAAGGAACCAGGGCTCCTTGGAGAAATGACTGATTCTGGGATATGTCAAGGCAAGCATAAGATGAGCCTGAATTCTGCGGTGCCAGAAAGAAAGAAAATGCTCCCAGAAGGTTGGGACGTGCTATAAGGACAGAGAGGCCAACTTGAAGGGGCTCCTAACACCTCAATCTGGATAATGTGAGCAACAAAGTACGTGATAGCGATGGGTTAGAATCCATGGAATAAAAAGATGCACTAACACCGAGACCGCGCCCCTGCACTCCAGCCTGGGCGACAGAGTGAGACTCGTACTAACACCGAGACCGCGCCCCTGCACTGCAGCCTGGGCGACAGAGTGAGACTTGTACCAACACCGAGATCGCGCCACTGCACGCCAGCCTGGGCAACAGAGTGAGACTCCATCTCAAAAAAAAAAAAAAAATATATATATATATATATATATATGTACATATATGTACACACACTAATGAAAATCAATAACTGAATAAAAAAATGATGAGAAGAGATGGTTCTTTCTTATAGGAAAATCCCAACTAATAAATGTAGGAGTAATGGAAACAGAAAAATCATTTAACAAATAGCACATTAACAGTTATTTTGGGGAAACACTCATGGGTGCTAAAATTAGTGACAGAAGTATGGTTAGAAACAAGATCTTGCTGGGCGTTGTGGCTCAGGCCTGTAATCCCAGCACTTTCAGAGGCCAAGGCGGGCGGATCAGTTGGGGTCAGCAGTTCGAGACCAGCCTGACCAACATGGTGAAACCCCATCTCTACTAAAAATACAAAAAAAAAAAAAGCCGGGCATGGTGGCAGGCGCTGGTAATCCCAGCTGCTCAGGAGGCTGAGGCAGGACAATCACTTGAACCCGGGAGGCAGAGGTTGCAGTGAGCCGAGATCAAGCCACTGCACTCCAGCTTGGGCGAGAGAGAGAGAGACTCAGTCTTAAAAAAATAAAATTAATTAAAAAAAAAAAAAGGCCGGGCACGGTGGCTCACACCTGTAATCCTAGCACTTTGGGAGGCCAAGGTGGTGGATCACCTGAGGTCAGAAGTTTGAGACCAGCCTGGCCAACATGACGAAACCTCGTCTCTACTAAAAATACACAGATTAGCTGGGGGTGGTGGTGGGCGGCTGTAATCCCAGCTACTTGAGAGGCTGAGGCAGGAGAATCCCTTCAACCCAGGAGGCAGAGGTTGCAGTGGGCCGAGATTGCGCCACTGAACTCCAGCCTGGGCGGCAAAGAGAGACTCTGTCTTAAAAAAAAAAAGAAAAGAAAGAAAAAGAAAAGAGAAAGAAAGAAACAACATCTTTTACATAGTGGCAAAATATTTCCCCACAAAATATTTATTATTTACAAAGGGAAGGACCCTAACTTTATGGACACACTTGGCAGACACCACCTCAGCCCCCAGGACGTGACTAGCACCAACAGCCAGGGGCATCCTGTGTCTCGTAAGACGCTGGGAAGGGCACAATTTCCCTGTTGAGGTTTTCTTGCCAAAAATCAGTAATATGAAATCAATTACGAGAAAACATCAGAGAAATGCCCCCGAACTGGGGGGCATTTTATAAAATAGTGGACTCATCATTGGATCCTGGACCACGGTAAAGTCATCCATGAGGTAGCTGCTAAGCAAGAATAAATACTGGAGACCAGATCATGGGATGATACCAACATGAACGCCAGCGTCTACATGTTGCTGAATGAACTGTGGTTCTCTAAGAGGTCAGCATTCTAGGGGCTCTGGGCAAAAGGCACACGGGAAATCTGTGCTCCTTTTGTATCCTTTTTCTAAGTTACAGATGATTTTTTTTTTTTTTTGAGACCGAGTTTCGCTCTTGTCTCCCAGACTGGAGTGCAATGGCGCGATCTTGGCTCTCCGCAACCTGCGCCTCTCGGTGTGATACCCTACCTTGTTTTAACCTGATGGACTCTCTCTTAGCTGAGAGGGCCGGACAGACACCATTTTGGTTTCTTCGCTTGCAGCCCCTTGTCCCCGTCCCTTAAGGACATAACTGGGGCAAGCTGACTCCAAGCACATCCAGGAATGCGCTTACTGATAAGATACTGATAAGAAACTGGAGCAAGCTGTACCAGCAGCTCCTGGGAACGCGCTCGGTTGATGGTACCCAAAGCCCCTGCGTTTATCACTTTGTGATAATTTAAGCCCCTGTACCTGGAACTGTTTATTTTCCTGTAACTGTTTCTGTAAAAAAATCGCTTCAGCTAGCCTCCCCTCCTCTATTTAGACCAAGGTATCAAAAAAAATCTAGCCCCTTCTTCGGGGCCGAGGGAATTTGCAGCTCTAGCAGTCTCTCAGTCGCTGGCGATACAGGACTCCTGAGTTAGTCTCAGAGTGTGGCGTTCTCTCTATAACTCCCTCAGTTACAACATCGGGTTCAAGCGATTCTCCTGCTTCAGCCTCCCGAGTAGCTGGGATTACAGGCGCGCACCACCACGCCCAATAATTTTTGTATTTTTAGTAGAGAGGGGGTTTCACCATGTTGGCCAGGCTGGTCTCGAACTCCTGGCCTCAAGCAATCTGCCCGCCTCTGCCTCCCAAAGTGCTGGGATTACAGGCGCGAACCACTCCGCCTCCAGCCTTTTTTTTTTTTCTCTCTTTTTTTTTTTTTTTTAACTCAGACACTGTAAGGCTGCCTGGGCGCAGAGCCGTCCTTGCCGGCGGCGGAACCCGGGGAATTCTCCCGGGGCTGCGGGGCCCTGGTCGGCAGCGCCCACCGCCCCAGGTCACCCAGGGGCGACCGAGGGAACGCTCCCGCTCCACGCGGCCGCAACCCCCGCCCCGCCCCGCCCCGCCGCAGCTTCCGCGAGGGGATCCCCGGTCCGTGCCTGGCCGAGCTCTGAGGGTCGACCTCGCGCTCCAGGTCCCCACCAAAGCGCTGCGTCCGACAGGACGGCAACTGCTGGGGTTTTCTACAGGAAGAGTGGTCGGAGCGGCGCCCCCCACCCCTCCCGCGCCTCCCACGCCTCCCACGCCGCCCGCCGGCACCTCACCCTAACGCCCGCCAGCAGCGCTGCCCGGTCCCGCCGCGTTGCCACAGCGACCGGGTCAGTCGGCCGCGTCCGGCTGCGCTCGGTGCAGCGCTCGGGTCCCGCCGACAGGAAACGGGGTCCCTGGCGCTAGGTTCCGGCCCCTCCCGCCCCGCCGGGTTCCGCGCTGCGCCCGGGCCCGAGGGGCGCCCCGGCCGACCCGACCGCCGCTGCAGATCGAAGGAGGGAGCCCGGCCTCCTCACCGGTCAGCGGGGCGACTCCGGACGGGGCTCCGGGCTATGGGGACGGCGGGTTCCGCCGCGCCAGGCGCCCCCACCTTCTCCGCCCCCGGCCCGGCCGAGGGTCCCCAGGCGCCCGCTTCCTGAGGCCGCCCGGCTCGCGGTCCCGAAGGGTTGACTTGAGCTTTTGCCCTGAGATGAAGGGAGCACGGGGCGGCCGAGGCTGCCCGTGGGGGTCTGTTCGGGCCGGGGGCGCCACGAAGTCCTGCCTAAGGGTCGGCTGCGGCCACCGGGGCACGAGTTCCCGGCGCTGCCCACGGGCTCGGAGACCGGCGGGGCCCCGGGGCCGTGCGCGCGGTCGCTCAGACCCTGATTAGGGAACTGGGGGAAGGAGGGGGGTCGGGACCGACCGAGGCCCGAAGTCGCCCCCACCATCCTGTGGGAACAACATCCTCAGGCACAGCCATTCCCAACCATTCACATCCTCAAAAAAAGGCACGTGTCCTTATCCATCTGCGGATGGATGAACAGAGCCCGTCCCGGGACAGAGCAGCCTGGTTCACCCGAACCCTCAGCCCGCAATTCTGCGTGGGAGTGGAGGGGGTGTTTGGTGTCTGGGAATTCCCCTGGTGGGGCAATAAGCCAGGGGTCTGGTGTCATCCTCCACCCACATTGTTAACACTGGATCACTCCTCTCCGTGCCGTGCCTGCAGCCCAGGCACCCTGCAGCCTGTCCTCCCCGAACCATGCGTCCTGGTAGAGCTGTCTCCCTCGCCCACAGTCTTCAGTCCCGCCTCACACACCAAACCCTCTTCTGCCTCAGGTCCTTTGCGCCAGTTGCCTCTGCCTAGACCTGGTTCCCTGGATGCCCCCTCCCCACCCCATGTGTATGTCCGGCTCCCTGGACCCACCCCCCACACTGTGTGTCTAGCCCCCTGGACCCACCCCCCACTCTGTGTCTAGTCCCCTGGACTCCCCTCCCCACCCCCTGTGTCTAGCTCCCTGGACCCCCAACCTGGCCCATGTGTCCAACTCCCAGGACCCCCCCACCACTGTGTGTCCAGCTCCCTGGTTTCCCCCACCACCCTGTGTGTTTGGCTCCCTGTCCTGCTGCCTTCTCAGTGCTTGTGCACCCCCAGCCTCATCAGACTTGTCACTCTATTAGAACAGGATGTAGGGCCTGGACTGTTGGCTCCCTGCTACCCCCACCCACAGGACAGTGCTGGGGTTGACCCGATTTTGGCTGCACATTTGACTGGCCCCTGGATCAGCTCTAGGACTAGATGTACCCAAAAGGATGCCCACATCCTTGCCTCAGCTCCTGCCTCTGCCCACCCAGAGAGCTGCCTTGCCCCCATGTCCATGATGCAGCCACCAGGCCTGGGTAAGCGTGGGTGTCCGAGACGGGCTGGGACACCCAGAAGAGGAGCCAGGACTTGCTTAGTCTGTATCCTGGCTCTGCATGCCTCAGTGTCCCTGCCTGTAAAGTGGGATCTATGGGAACCCATGTGTGGGCCGGGCACAGTGCTCATACCTGTGAACCCAGCACCTTGGGAGGCCAAAGGGAGGATCCTTTGAGCTCGGGAGACAGGGTCTCGCTCTGTTGCCCAGGCTGTAGTTCAGCGGCGTGATCTCAGCTCACTGCAGCCTCCGCCTCCCAGGTTCAAGCGAATTCTCCTGCCTCAGCTTCCTGAGTAACTGGGATTACAGGCACTTGCCACCATGCCCAGCTAATTTTGTATTTTTAGTAGAGATGGGGTTTTGCCATGTTGGCCAGGCTGGTCTCGAACTCCTGACCTCAAGTGATCTGCCTGCCTCGGCCTCCCAAAGTGCTGTGATTACAGGTGTGAGTCATCATGCCTGGCCAAAAAAATTTTTTTTAAATTAACCGGGTGTGATGGCACGTGCCTGTGGTCCCAGCTACCTGAGGCCAAGGTGGGAAGATCACTTGAACACAGCAGTTCGAGGCTGCAGCGAACTATGATCGCACCACTGCACTCCAGCCTGGGTGACAGAGCAAGACCCTGTCTCCAAAAAAAACCCTCTAAACCCATGTGTTATGGATAGGGCCTCTAAGAAGGTAATTAAAGTTACGTGAGTCCTAAGGGTGCGACCCTGAACTGTTGTCCTTAAAAGAAGAGGAAGAGACACCAGGAGTGAGCACACAGAGGAGAGGCCACATGAGGACGCAGGGAGAGGGTGCCGTCTGCAAGCCACGGAGAGGCCTCAGGAGGAACCCACCCTGCCGGCAGCCTGATCCCTGACATCCAGACTCCGGAAGTGAGAAAATAAATGTCGTTTAAGCCGCCCAGGCTGTGGTGTTGAGTTATGCGGCCCTAGCAGGTCATTTGTCATGTCATGGGTATCTGGACCTGGAATCGTGTGCTGGCCCAAGTCAGCAGCATGGCACCCATGGTCACCCCTTCAGCTGAGCCACGTGCCCGGGTGCCCCAGGGACAGAGCAGGGTGTGCCACGGGCACTGCCTGGTTCCTGAAGCTGTGGGGCAGGCCGGTCTGGCCCTCAGAGCCTGTGTTCTGATTCGAGGGCCGTTCAGTTGGGTTGAGCTCCACGGTCCCAGAGCGCCCGCCGTCAGCTCAGGCCCGAGGCTACACCTACTGAATCCCCCCAGCACTGCAGCACCCCTCCCCCTCCTTCCCTGCCCCCCCACACTGCAGCACCCCTCCACCTCCTTCCCTGCCCCCCCACACTGCGGCACCCCTCCACCTCCTTCCCTGCCCCCCCACACTGCGGCACCCCTCCCCCTCCTTCCCTGCCCCCCACACTGCAGCACCCCTCCCCCTCCTCTGCCCCCCACACTGCAGCACCCCTCCCCCTCCTTCCCTGCCCCCCCACACTGCAGCACCTCTCCCCCTCCTTCCCTGCCCCCCAGCACTGCAGCACCCCTCCCCCTCCTTCCCTGCCCCCAGGCACTGCAGCACCCCTCCCCCTCCTTCCCTGCCCCCACACACTGCAGCACCCCTCCCCCTCCTTCCCTGCCCGCAGGCACTGCAGCACCCCTCCCCCTCCTTCCCTGCCCCCCCACACTGCAGCACCCCTCCCCCTCCTTCCCTACTCCCCAGCACTGCAGCACCCCTCCCCCTCCTTCCCTGCCCCCCCACACTGCAGCACCCCTCCCCCTCCTTCCCTACCCCCCGCATTGCAGCACCCCTCCCCCTCCTTCCCTGCCCCCCACACTGCAGCACCCCTCCCCCTCCTTCCCTACCCCCCCACACTGCGGCACCCCTCCCCCTCCTTCCCTACCCCCCACACTGCAGCACCTCTCCCCCTCCTTCCCTACCCCCCACACTGCAGCACCCCTCCCCCTCCTTCCCTGCCCACAGGCACTGCAGCACCCCTCCCCCTCCTTCCCTGCCCCCCCACACTGCAGCACCCCTCCTCCTCCTTCCCTGCCCCCCACACTGCAGCACCCCTCCCCCTCCTTCCCTGCCCCCCCACACTGCAGCACCCCTCCCCCTCCTTCCCTGCCCCCCAGCACTGCAGCACCCCTCCCCCTCCTTCCCTGCCCCCCAGCACTGCAGCACCCCTCCCCCTCCTTCCCTGCCCCCAGGCACTGCAGCACCCCTCCCCCTCCTTCCCTACCCCCCACACTGCAGCACCCCTCCCCCTCCTTCCCTGCCCCCCCACACTGCAGCACCCCTCCCCCTCCTTCCCTACCCCCACACTGCAGCACCCCTCCCCCTCCTTCCCTGCCCCCCCACACTGCAGCACCCCTCCCCTCCTTCCCTGCCCCCCCACACTGCAGCACCCCTCCTCCTCCTTCCCTGCCCCCCACACTGCAGCACCCCTCCTCCTCCTTCCCTGCCCCCCACACTGCAGCACCCCTCCCCCTCCTTCCCTGACCCCCCTGCACTGCAGCACCCCTCCCCCTCCTTCCCTGACCCCCCCCTGCACTGCAGCACCCCTCCCCCTCCTTCCCTGCCCAGCTCCCCAGCTGGGCTCCACCTGGGCACCCTCAGTGCGGGTGGCCGGGAGTTGGCTGAGGGAGACCACATTCACTTCACTCCTGGCCTCCAGCACCCAGCAGGACTCACAGGTGGAAGGCAGACAGGGTGTGTGCCAGGGCCTGGGCCGCCAAAACAAAGAACCCCAAACTGGTCCTTTCTTCTTTCCCAGTTCAGGAGAGCTGAGGATGTCGGCCGGGCCATGGCCCCTCCTGAAGCCCTGTGGGAGAATCCTTCCCACCTTGGCCTCAGGTAGCTGGGACCACAGGCACCTAACCCTTCCAGCCTCGGCGCCCTTGGCTGCAGCCACATCGCCCCCTCCCGCCCCTACATCCACCATCACGTGGCTTCTCCTGTGTCTCTGTCTCCGTGTGCTGCCCTTCTTAGGACGCCATCACGTTGGAGGGGGACCACCCAGCCAATTACGTCGGCGATGACCCTATTCCCAAGCCGCATTCTAATGGACCAGCGGCTACGACTGGATCCTATTTCTCTGGGGACCACCATTCAGCCCTGGACCTGTGTGGGGCTGACAGCCCCCAGTGCTGGCTCCCCCAGGCCATCCTGCAACCACCCTCATCATGCCACGACAGTGGAAGCCGAGGGCCCTTCCTGGTGCCCCGGTGAGTGACACAGCCAGGACCTGACCCTCCCATGCCTCTGTGGCAGAGCAAGGTGGGTGGGGAACTGGCTGTCCTGCTCCCAGCTGCGTTCCTGGCACCTATGCCCCACCCAGCCCAGAGCAGATGTCAACACACATCTGGGTGTCAGGCAGCCGCATGTCACTGAGTGGGGTAAACAAGGGAGGGTAAGAGGAAGGTCAGAAGGCCATGGCTGAGGGCGCAGGTGTGGGCTGAGGCTCTTGCTTCCCAGAACACAGACTGACCTTGGTGGCAGACCTCACCATGGGAGCCCCCAAAGGCTGCTTGCTTGAGGCCTCCAGGCCTCTTGCAGGGCCCTAAAAGCACAGGGATCCAGGACAAGAGGTGCGGGGGCCCCCGCCTGGGCACCAGCCTGCATGGGCCAGAGCAAGCCACTTCCTCTCAGGTTTGGGGAATACCCATGTCAGACTTGCAGAGGCAACTTCTCCATCTGTCTGGCTCCCAGGCCCTGTGGCAGGAGAGGAACCAAGAAATGAAAGGGCCCGGTGGGTGTGGGCGGGCCCTGCTCCGATCTGGATCTGGCCAGTGCCTGTGGCACGCCCTGCTCTGTCCCTGGGGCACCCGGGCGTGTGGCTCAGCTGAAAGGGTGACCATGGGCACCATTTGCCTGGCTCCCAGGTCCTGAGGCCAGAGAGGAGCCAAGAAATGAAAGGGCCTGGTGGGTGTGGGTGGGCCTCAGTGTCTGGCTGCTCCAGGAGGAGGGGGGTGGGCACTGACTCCTGGCTGAGGGCTGGAGGCAGGGAGGCTCCTCTGGACAGGAAGACCCTCCAGGAACAGACCAGCAAGACTGGCACTGTCCAGATGGGACCAGGAGCCGGACAGCAGCATCAGACATGCCCCACAGCGGCCGTGACCACAGCCACTTCCTGGAGGTCAAGACCTGGAGGCAGGGCCAGTGCTGCCAGGGATCCTGGTGTGGACACGGGCAGGAGCAGGGGATGCTCCCTCGAGGCTGGTGTGGAACAGGCCGTGCCGCCCAGTGGGTGGGCACGCAAGGGGGCTCCAAGCCAGGCTGTCCTCCCAAGGCCGGCTTCGTCCAGAAGGAAAGGAGCCAAGGTGCCCCGGCATCCACCTTCCTCGGCTGCCCTGTCCACTGCAGGGACGGCAGCCTGTGAGCAGGAGGTGCTTTGAGGGAGCCAGGGGGACCCTGGGGGACACACGGCATTTCCACACTGTAACCACGTCACGTAGAGACCACAAAGTCTTCCTGTCTTGGGGTAAAAGTGAGGAAACTGAGGCTGGGGAAGCTAAGGGGCTCACGTGGCCTCTGGAAGGGACGGGGCTGGACCCCGGCCGCCGACAGTGTGGAAACGGCGGTTCCTGAGCCAGTGTTGCGGCAAGGGGCAAGGGACGGGCGCTGTCAGAAGCCCCATGCCCCTCCCCAACCCCCCCAGGAAGTTCCACTGAGTTCTCAGTGCTGAGTCACTGGCTGCGGGGCCTGCGGTCCTGGCCGGACAGGAAGGTTGGGCAAGGCCTTGCCCTCCCCCTCAGGCGAGAGGCACAGATCCTGCCACACAGCCCGGCCCCACTCCCCAGGCCCCCGGCCCCATAGGCCTCCAGCCACAGCCTGGCTGCTGTCCTCATGTCCTTGGCTCTGGCCTGGTGAAGGCCAAGGGCAGTTTAGAACCTCCCTGTGCGTCCATGTGCCAGGTTGGGGCTGGACACGAGGCCACAGCAGGGGCTGGCAGGTGGCAACCTCTGCTCCTCGACCTGGGATGCTCCAGGTTGAGACGTAGGGTAGCTGCAGTCCCAGCAATGACAAGCTCTGGGTAACCCTGGTGAGTGGACGGCCAAGGCGAGCCCAGCCTCGGTCACAGGGGGGTGGAGGGCCAAGGCGAGCCCAGCCACGGTCACCGGGGGGTGGAGGGCCAAGGGGAGCCCAGCCTCGGTCACTGGGGGGTGGACGGCCAAGGGGAGCCCAGGAGGTCACTGGAGGAGGAGAAATGCAGGAAGAAGGCAGCTGTCAACAGCGCAGGGGTGCACAGAGCCCTGAAGGAGCCATGTGTAAGGTGCCGAGGGTGTGTGCAGGTGGAGCTTGGTCAGGGAGGCCGCACCAGGACCACCAAAGCAGGTGATACCTGAATGATGTTCTAGGCCAAGGAAGAGAGGACAGAGGCCCGGCCAGGGCTAGAGCATAAACCAGGCTGGTGCTGACCACGGCAGAAGGGCAGAAGGTACCCTCCGGCTGTGCGTGGAGAATGGGCAGCAGGGATGAGGGCCTGGGGCCAGGCTGGTGGCACTGGCTGTTCCTGAAGCCCGTCACTCACCTGCATCTGTTCCATCCAGGCGCTGGGGTGGGCAGGACACCAGGATGCCAATGGCTCACTGAGCCGCCGGGGGCACCGCTAGGGCTTGGGGACCACAGGACTTGCCACTGGACATGGGGGTTGAGGATAAGGGAGAGAAAGGCTGAGGCAGCCCCGTGTGAGCCCAGCAGGACTGAGGGTCTCGGAGAGTCTGGGCTCTAGGACATTTCGGGGTTACCGTGAGAGGAAGCTCCTAAGGACCGTGAGAGTGGATGGGGCCACCCCAGGCAGGTGTGGGCAGGGAGGAGAGGAGCAGGGATGGGGCCCATACATTGGGCTCAGGAGACGCAGGGAAGCCCCCAAGCTGCAGAAGAGGAGGACACCCGGGACCAGGCAGGGCCTGGAGGCCGGGGCAGCGATGGAGCCCTGCTGGGCCTGCAGGTCTGAGGCACTTGGGGGTTGGCCTGGAGGCCTAGGGAGGGGGTGTGGGGCAGCAGCACACTTTGCTGGTGCCACCTGGGAAGGTGCCCACCCATCTCCAAGGGGCGGGGGAGGAGCTAGTCTGTGCGGTGAGGGTGACACTGTCCCAGTCACCCTCCCTTAGACAGCAGGGAAGGTCCGGTCACCCCCAGGCACTTGCAGGCCGTGGGGGCTCCCCAGGAGCCAGTGGCTGCCCGTAGGGTCTCGCAGGCCAGAGGCCTTGCTCCCTGGGCCTGCTGTGTCTCTGGAGGCCCCAGCTGGCAGGGGGACCGATGGGGCCCTTCCCCACCAGCCTCCCGGGTGCTGGTGGCCGCCCCTGAGCAGGGGGTTCTGGGGCCCCTGCCTGGACTGCTCCCCCACTGCTTGGCCCCGCCTCTCAGTCTCGGACTTGGGGAGGAGCAGCCAGGCCAAAGGGTGCAAAGAGGGGGCTGGGGGGCTGCACTGAAAGGCGGGGGGGCTGCGCTGAGAAGGGGGGCTACAGGCGAGCATGGGCTGCCCTGTTCCTACCCAGCCTTGAGTTCCAGTCTTGACTCCTCTCCTTCCACACTCCAGTCCTGCCTCCATGGCAGACCCAGGGCCGACGTGGGCTCCAAGGAGGGCAGAGGAAACCCTGATCCCCCAGCCCCCAGCTCAAGAGGAGGCAGGGGTGGGACACAGGGCAGGTGGAGCAGAGAAAGGCAAAAAACCGCACTCCAGGATGCTGGACGCTCAGGGCCGGGGGGGCCCTTTCACAGCAGGTTGTGGGGGCTCTCAGGGCCACACTTTGCCCAGCCTCCAAAGGGCTGAGCCAAGAGGAGAGGGCAGTGTCCACACCCATCCAGCCACCTGCCACCCTGATCCTGGGACAGAGTTGTCTCTGTTGGCCCAGCGTGGCCTGGACGCCCTAGGCTGGGCTCCACGGCCACCCCAAAACCTTCTTGCCAAGGAAGGCTGTTCCTCCCCCAGTGCCCAGGAGAGCTGCCTCCTGCTCCATGCCTACCACTGAGGCCTCCAGCTGATGACCTCCTGGCCTGCTGAGTCTTGAATGTTGGGGCCAAGGGGCTGGGGTAGGGCTCCACTCCACCCCAGGAGTGGGAAGGGAAGACCCAGGGCAACCTCTGGCCTCACAGGCAGCCCCTGCCTGGCACACCCACTCCAGCTTAAACATGGAAGCAGGCTGATCACACTGATTTTTGTCCTTAGGAAAGTAATAGATTCCGGCCAGGTATGGTGGCTTATGCCTGCAATCCCAGCACTTTGGGAGGTGGAGGTGGGAGAATCACCTGAGCTCAGGAGTTCAAGACCAGCCTGGCCAATACAGTGAGATCCTGTCTCTATCTAAAAAAAAATTTTTTTAAGTAAATAAAAAAAGAAAGTAAAGATCTCTTCCACAAAAGTGCTGGGACAACTGGATATCCACATGCAAAGAATAATGCTGGATCCCTATCTCACACCGTTTATAAGTATCAATGCAAAATAGATCAACAAACAAAACATAAGAGCTAATATCACAAAACTCTCAGAAGAAAGCATAATTAATTAATTAATTTTATTTATTTATTTAGTTTTAGACAGAGTCTCACTCTGTCGCCCACCCAGGCTGGCACGCAGTGGCGCAATCCCAGCTCACGGCACCCTTTGCCTCCTGGGTTCAAGCAATTCTCATGCCTCAGCTTCCCGAGTAGCTGGGATTACAGGTGTGCACCACCACACCAGGCTAATTTTTGTATTTTTAGTAGAGACAGGTTTCTACTGGCCAGGCTGGTCTCAAACCCCTGGCCTCAAGTGATCTGCCCACCTCAACCTCCCAAAGTGCTGGGATTACAGGTGTGAGCCACTGCGCCTGGCCCAGATTTTTGATATGATACCAAAAACACAAGCAACATAAGAAACAAAGATACAATTTTGTGCATCAAAGGAGAGTGAAGGCAGCCCACAGAATGGGGGAAAATACAGACCATATATCTGTTAAGAGTTTAATACCCAGAACATGTAAAACTCAACAAAGGGCCGGGCACGGCAGCTCACACCTGTAATCCCAGCATTTTGGGAGGCTGAGGCAGGCGAATCACTTCAGCTCAGGAGTTCAAAGACCAGCCTGGGCAACATGGTGAAACCCTGTCTGTACAAAAACATACAAAACCATTAGCTGGGTGTGGTGGTGGTGCTCGCCTGTCGTCCCAGCTACTTGGGAGGCTGAGGCGGGGAAGACTCGTGTGAACCCGGGAGGTGAAGGCTGCAGTGAGCTGAGAACGCACCACTGCACTCCAGCCTGGGCAACAGAGTAAGACCCTGTTCCAAACACAAAAGAGAATAAAACTAAACAACAACAACAAAAAAGACAACCCAATACCAAAGAAGATACAGAATGGCCAACAGGCACATGAAAAGATACTCAACATCATTAGTCATTAGAGAAACGCAAATCCAATCCATCATGAGATACTACTTCACACCCACGAGCACGGCTTTAATGAAAAACAAACAGGGCTGGTGCGGCAGCACAGGCCTGGAGTCTCAGCCAGGCAGGAGGCGGAGGCAGGAGGATCACTTGAGCCCAGGAGTTCCTGCCTGGGCAACATAAGAAGACCCTGGTCTCTGAAAAACAAACACCTCCCAGAAAACCTCCACAGAAAATAACAGGTGCTGGTGCGGATGTGGAGAAACTGGGACCCTTGAACACCCTGCTGAGAATGGAGATGGCCAAAGCCTCCATGGAAAGCAGTGTGGTGGCTCTTCATGGAGAGGAGCCTCGCCCTGGGACCCCCAACTCCGCTCCCACGTTCGTGGACAGGAGCCTCGCCCTGGGACCCCCAACTCCGCTCCCACGTTCGTGGACAGGAGCCTCGCCCTGGGACCCCCAACTCCGCTCCCACGTTCGTGGACAGGAGCCTCGCCCTGGGACCCCCAACTCCGCTCCCACGTTCGTGGAGAGGAGCGTCGCCCTGGGAGCCCCAACTCCGCTCCTGCGTTCATGGAGACAAGCGTTGCCCTGGGACCCAGCAACTCCGCTCCTACATTCACACCAAAGAGAAATGAAGACATCTGTTCACACAAATACTGGCCCAGGAATGTCTGTGGCACCACTGTTCACAACAGCCAAAAGGTGGAGATGACCCAAATGTCCGTCAACAGATGAGTGAAGAAACGAAACGTGGTCCATCCACATGAGGAAACATCATTCAGCCGTAAAAAGGAATGAAGAGGCCGGGTGCGGTGGCTCATGCCTGTCATCCCAGCACTTTGGGAGGTCGAGGCAGGCGCCTCACCTGAGGTCAGGAGTTCGAGACCAGTGTGACCAACATGGTGAAACCCCGTCGCTACTAAAAATACAAAAATTAGCTGGGCGTGATGGTGCACGCCTGTAATCCAGCTACTCGGGAGGCTGAGGCAGGAGAATCACTCGACCCAGGGAGGCGGAGGTTGCAATGAGCCGAGATCAAGCTACCGCACTCCAGCCTGGGGGACAAGAGCGAGACTCCGTCTCAAAAAAAAAAAAAAAAAGGAATGAAGCACTGATAGACCCTCTCCCATGGATGAACATCGAAGGAAGACATGATGCTCAGTAAACACGCCGGTCACAAAGGCCACACCCTGCAGGGCTCCATTCACATGAAACGTCCAGGACAGGCCAGTCCACAGACACAGACAGCAGATGGGTGGATACCAGGGAAGGGGGGGTGCTGTGGGAAGGAGGATGGGGAGCAATTACTTAATGAGTGCAGGGTGTTTTAAAGGGGTGATGAAAGAGTTTTGAAACTAGACAGCTGGTGGTGGACAACAACGTGAGCACGTCCAGTGCTGCTGAGCTGCCCTCTACCGTAACCGTGTGCTACGAGAGCTCTACCTTAATTAATTATTATTATTATTTTTTTTGAGACGGAGTTTCGCTCTTTGTTACCCAGGCTGGAGTATAGTGTCGCGATCTCGGCTCACTGCAACCTCCGCCTCCCAGGTTCAAGTGATTTTCCTGCCTCAGTCTCCCAAGTAGTTGGGATTACAGGCATGTGCCATGACGCCTGGCTAATTTTTGTATTTTTGGTAGAGATTGGCCAGGCTGGTCACCCTATTGGCCAGGCTGGTCTCGAACTCCTGACCTCAGGTGATCTGCCCACATTGGCCTCTCAAAGTGCTGGGATTATAGGCGTGAGCCACTGCGCCTGGCCTATTTATTTATTTACTTATTTATTTTTTCTTTTTGAGACAGAGTCTTGGTCTGTCACCCAGGCTGGAGTGCAGTGGTATGATCTAGGCTCACTGCAGCCTCCACCTGCTGGGTTCAAGTGATTCTCCTGCCCTCCTGCCTCAGCTTCCCGAGTAGTTGGGATTACGGGTGCACGCCACCACGCGTGGCTAATTGTTCGTATTTTTTGGTAGAAATTCAGTTTGCTGCACCCACTTTACAGAGCAAGAGACTGAGGTCCGGAGAGGTCCCCACACTTCTTTCTTTCCCCACTTGACCACATTCTTGGAATGACCACCCAGGATCCAATGAGCATTAGTTCTGAATGTTCCAGCAGCATTGACCCTGTCTCAGTTCCGTCTCCCAGTGACAGAGCGAGAGGTCACTGAGGACATCAAGAAGACCTGGCCAGCACACGACAGCTGCTCTCATCAGACCATGCACACCTACACCCCAACACCTGTGCACAGACACCCCTACACCCATGCAGACACACCCCTACACCCGTGCAGATGCACCGCTACACCCGTGCAGACACACCCCTACACCCGTGCAGACGCACCCCTACACCCGTGCAGACGCACCCCTACACCCGTGCAGACACACCCCTACACCCGTGCAGTCACCTGTGCAGACGCACCCCTACACCCGTGCAGTCACCTGTGCAGATGCACCCCTACACCCATGCAGATACACCCCTACACCCATGCACAGAGACACCCCTACACCCGTGCAGAGACACCTATGCAGACACACCCCTACACCCGTGCAGTCACCTGTGCAGACACACCCCTACACCCGTGCAGACACACCCCTACACCCATGAGCAGAGACACCTGTGCAGACGCACCCCTACACCCGTGCACAGAGACATCTGTGCAGACGCACCCCTACACCCGTGCACAGAGACACCTGTGCAGACGCACCCCTACACCTGTGCAGTCACCTGTGCAGACGCACCCCTACACCCGTGCAGATACACCCCTACACCCATGCACAGAGACACCTGTGCAGACGCACCCCTACACCCGTGCAGACACATCCCAACATCCATGCACAGACACACCCCAACACCTGTGCACAGACACACCCTCACGCCCCTGTACACCCCCAACCCCACATAACCGGCCCTCTCATAACCCTACACCATGCATCACACCCAAACCCCATGACCAACACCCACCATGGGCAGCAGTGTGGTGGGTCAGGCCCCACTGGGCCATGGTGCGGCTTCTCCTGCCCTTTTCACCTCTGCCCCCACCTGGGCTGCCACTCCCTGGGAAGGCCCAGCAGCCAGGTTAATATGTATTTTTCTGACTTTGGGAGGCCAGGCAGGTGAATCACAAGGTCAGGAGTTCAAGACCAGCCTGAACAAAATGGTGAAACCCTGTTTCTACTAAAAATACAAAACATTAGCTGGGCGTAGTGGCAGGTGCCAGTAATCCCAGCTACTCAGGAGGCTGAGGCAGGAGAATCGCTTGAACCTGGGAGGCAGAGGTTGTGGTGACCCAAGAATGCGCCACTACACTCCAGCCCGGTGACAGAGTGAGACTCTGTCAAAAAAAAAAATAATAATAATATGTATTTTTTCTGTGAGCCTGGACAGGTTCTCTGGGGCGAGTGAAGGGAGGGCGCAGATTTGGGCCATGGTCCTGGGCCTGGGTCTAGGCTCTGTGTGGTGGAGGGCACCAGCCTCCCCTGGCACCGTCCTGGCTGCATCCCCCATCTGGCCTGGGCACGTCCCGCCACATGCCCCGCGTGGGTCTGGAGTCTGGGGACGGTGTGGCCACAAGTGTGGAATGACAGGCTGTGACAGTTGTGTCACCAGATCCTCTGGGCAGGGAGCTGTAAGGCAGGCAGGGTCAGGAGCTGGGCAGCCCAGGACCCCAGGGAGGTGGGGCCGTGGCTCGGCCGGAATGTCCTTCCCCGTGACTCGGCTTTCTTCCCCTGACCCGGCCGGTCCTGGCCCCAGTCCTGTCCATGGGGCGGCAACTGGTGCTGGGTGGTACGGCCAAGACTGGGTCAGGACGGGGTGGCCCTGCTGGGATCTGGAAAATGGTGTGCGGGGTTCCCAAGGACGCAGGATGTGGGCTGTGTGGCTCCCCCGACCCTGGAAGGTTCCCTGGGACCTGAGATCTGGCCCCGATAGGTCCGGGGGCCTGTTCTGCCACCCTCCCTGGGGCAGCAGCTGTGGTGCCCCTCGGAGAAAAGCCTCTCCGCATTTCCTAAGTCATTTCAGGACACAGAGGTAGGGACTCTCGGGGCAGCCCACGGGGGAGGAAGCAGATCCCAGCCTCCCCTTCATGCCCGCCCCCTCCCACAAAGGTTGCTCTTGGAAAAGGTGGGACTGCGTACCCCAGGGAGCTTAAGCCTGCCAGGGAGCAGGGTGGGAAGGACCTGGGGGCCAGGACCCTAGGAGGACATTCCAGGGCCTGGAGGGCCCTGTAGCTGGAACTGGGAACAAAAGGAAGTTGGGGCAGCTAGGGGCAGGTGGGGGCACCTGGGTCTGGGGGAGAAGTCAGGACTGGGGGCTGTGGGGTCACAGGGGGGCGTCCTGTGAAGCCGCTCACTGGCCAGGGATGGTGCCACCTGTCCACACCCCCACCTCCTTTCCTGCAGAAAAGGGCGGCCTGGGCCTGGGGTCTGACCCAGGGCCACTGTGGGGGAGCAAGCGTTGGAGCCAGGTGTGGGGTGGGTGCTCCCAACACCACCCAGAGTGGGGTGCAGAGATGCGGACACACGTGGCCTTTCCCACCTCTTCCCGCAGCTCCAGACCCCCAGCGGGCCAGGGGATCGCACCATGGCCAGAAGTGCCTCTCCCCTGCACCATCGCTGTCTCTGACACATCCAGGGTTGTTGAGGGAGGAGCATGACCCCCAGAAGGCATCTTACCCGAAACCAAAGTGGTATTCAGTGCCCAGGTGCCCCTGGAGCCCTGTGTCAGATGGAGCCTGGCCACCTGGGCCCTGGTGCCAGGCCTGGAATGCCCCCCACCACCAACTGCTGGGCCTTTCTAAAAGCTGAGCACTTGGAGGTCAGGGGTACCTCATGCTACCAGAGTGCCAGAATCCTCGGAGAGGGGCCCAGGGTCTCGGCGGCTCTGGCCCCACCCTACAGCGCCCTGTTCTGTCCAGGCTCGGGGTGAGCTGTCCCAAGTGGCCTGCTTGATAGCTGCGCTGCCTCTTTCCTCTGGGTAACAACCTGGCAGGCCCCCAGCCCCAGTCCCCAGCAGCCATCACATCACTGTGACCATTCTGTGGTCTTCCAGTCCCCCCAGTCAAAGCCCACAGACTTGACCTCTCTGCTGGGAGCCAGTGCTGACTGGCCTGCCTGCTCCCCTCCCCTCTGAGGGCAGGGAGGCTCCACCCCAGCTCTGGGTGGACAGTCCTGGGGCCCACACCCAGGGGAAGCCATGCCTAAGAGGGGGCCAGGCCTGGGGGTCAGAACCAAACCACAGGTGCTCCCTGGGACCCCTGGAGGGATGACTGAGCGTCTTCCCAGCTGGGAGAAAACCTGGCCCTGGCAGGGGTGCCCCTTTGTCCTTCAGGAGGCAGGAGGGGGCAGTGAAGTCCCAGGCTCTCTGGCTCTGTCTCCCTCCCCCTGTTGCTGCTCTATGGTGGGGGTTCAGGGTTCAGGGATCAGGGCCAAGCTGTAGGCAGATGTGGAAGGTGTCTCGGTGGCTTCAGTGGGGGCCCCAAGCCCAGCTGGCAGGCCTGGTGACTCAACAATCTGGGATGGGGAGCGCGGTACCCTCGCCTCCCCGGCAGGCAATACCCCATAGGAGACCCATTCCCGCAGCTGTCCACGGTGCCCCGCACCCCTCTGCTGCTCTCCCTCCTCAGAAACTGACGAATCGCCTGGTGCAGGAAGATGGGAGCACCACCTGCCCTGGGCGGGAGCACGGGCCAACTAAGTAGAGTCTTCATCTGTGAAGTTGGAGGCCCCCTCACCACTTGCCACAGGCCTGTGTTCTGCTCACAGGCGCGTGCCCTCATCTTGATGTTTGGGGATGGGGGTGGTTGGGCCCCAGGTAGGGGTGAGGGCCAGACCCAGCCTCTGTGAATGCCAGCGGGAGGGTGGGCTTGTAACATTACATAGAAAGAACAGGCGGCCTTACTGGACCTGATGTCCCGCAAGGTTGGGCTGCAGATGGAGAGCCAAGGCCCACACGGCCTCACTGTCAGGGGTGGCCTCCCCTTGCCCTCTGGAGGGGTCTTCCATTGATACCCCCTGCTTCCTTTGTGTGTGAAGGCACGGGCTTACCAGTGCCTCGGCCTCCGAAGCCCCCGGGTCCGGGAGGGGACAGTTAAAGCATTCCTGTGGCCCTGGCGGGGTGGCCCTGACAACTAGACTCCTTGGTCCAGGCCAACAAAGGCCTTACTCCCTGGAGCCACCTCAAACCTCAGCACCCAAAGCGGCCCGTTATTTCCATGTTGCAAATGAGAGAAAACAGGCTGGGAGAAGCACCTCACGAGGTCCAGCGGGTGGGCAGCCCTCGCCTCCCCAAAGGTGGGAGCCGCCCCGGCCTCCGCGTCGGGTTCTGGGCCGCGAGAGGGGCGGGGCAGGGGCGCAGGGCTGGAGTCGGTGGCTTTGTAGGGTCCCGCAGGGCGCGGAGCCACCTGGGGAAACGGAAGTTCAGGGAGGGCGAGGCCGTGGCCCACATCCAGGCAGCGCAGGCCGCGGGCCGCTCCCCTAGCCAGGAAGAGCCGCCGTCCGCACCGGGACCGGAGAGGAAGCGGAGGTCTGAAGGGGGACAGGTCGGACGTGGCCTCAGAGAGGGAGGATGTGGGCCCCGGAGCTGAGCCAGGCGGCCGGAACCCCACGGGACCCGCGCGCACCTCCCCACCAAAGGGGCCCCGGCGTTGGGGGGCGAGGGGTCGCTGCCCTGGAGGACATTGGGACCTGCCGCGCTGCGCTCCGAGGCGGGGAAACGGAGGGACGGCGGGGCGGAGGGGCGAAGCGAGCCTGGACTCCGGGGGAGGCGAGGCCGGGAAGACCCAGTCCCGAGGAGCAGAGGGGGCTGGCCAGCTCCGGGCCGGGGGCGCCGACGGAGCCGGTTCCAGTTGGGGGGTCCCTGGGCCCGGCGGGGTTGCGGGACGCGCCGTCGGGGAGCTGCGGCCCGGGAGCCCGTCCGGAGGCGGCGCGGGGTCCGGGCGGGGCGCGCAGGGGCGGCGCCAGGCGGTGACGTGCGCGGGGGACGTGCCGCGCCAGCGACCCGAGCACTTAAAGTCGCCCCCGGCGCGGCGCGGACCGGCAGAGGCGGCGAGAGGCGGCGAGAGGCGGGCTGAGGCGGCCCGAGGCGGCCCAGCGGCGGCAGGTAGGCGCGGCCGCGATGCTCGCGCGCGGGCCGGGGCCCAGGAGCTTCCCCGTGCCGGGCAAGGGGGCGGCCTCGGGGTCCGCGCTCTCACCCCCACCCCGCCCACTTTGTCCATCAGGTCCGGGGGCGCCCGGGGCATGGACTAGCCTTCTCGACTCCGAGCGGGCCCCACCGAGGGCTCCCGAGAGCCAGCCGCGCCCCTCTGCGCCCTCGCATACCTGGCTGCCCAGTCTCGTCTCCCCCGGTCCGGCCCGGCGCCCACCCGTCGGGCTGCCCTCAGGGGCTGGGCTCGGGCCAGGAGATGGCTGCGCCGGCGGCCAAGCCCGGTCCGGGTATAAATAGCTCGGTCCGCGGCGGCGGGGGGCGCGGGCTATATTTGGTGGGGTTGCTGCAGCCCTCCCTGTATGGGTGGCCTCCCCGAGGGAGTGGGGAGCACTTGCGCTCGGGCCGTGGCGCTTTCCCCTGTTCGCAACACCCTGAACACTCCCCGACCCACACCCCGCCCTGGGCAATGACTAACAGCCCGAGACCGTGCAGGGAAGTGGGGGACCCTCTCCAGAGCCAGGCTGGGCTCCCTGGGTTCGCCCTACCTCCACCCCTGGCCCCCAGCTCGTGGGAAAACCAGGTGCAGCCTTTGGTAGCCTCCCACTTCCTAACCCACGCCTCAGTTTCCCTATACGAACAGTGGGTTGGTCAGGAGCCTCCCTGGGTGTTGGGCCAGTCAAGAGACAGGAGCCGCAGAGTGGAAGGGAAGCCCCTTAGCTCTGGCCGGGGCCTCCAGGGGTGGCTGGAGTCGGTGAGGGACGATGGGGGGAGCCGAGGGGCAGCTGTCCTCCTCTCTGTCCCAGAGGCACGGAGCTTCGTGGCCAGAAGGCCTGGGCTGAAAGGGTCCCTCTCCTGGTGATGGCCAGAGTCAGGCCTGCTGGGCGGGAAATGGCAGTTGGCCCACCCCAAGGCCCAGGGGTTGTCCATGCTGAGCACAAGGGTGGGAGGTCTTGTGTCTGTTGGGGCCGGGGAGTCCAAGGTCCCAGCTTCACTGCACAGGCCTGGAAGTCAGGTGGGTGCTGGCCTGACCCTGCTGAAGGAGGGTCTATTCCGCCAGCGTGGTGTGGAGGCTGCTGGGCTCGACTCCCTCATGGCGGGCAGGAACTGAGGAGGTGCTAGGAGGCCATGGGGGGGGTGTCTGCCCCCAGAGAGGCTTTGAGTGCATGGGGGCTCTGCTGTGGCACGTGCAGCGTCTGTCCCCCAGGGCCCCATGGTGTGGACAGAGTCTGGGGTGGGCACCTGGAGGCCTGGTCTCAAGGCAGGCTTGGTAACGACCCCATGTGACCTTGGGCAGGGCCGGCCATCCAGGCCACCCAGAAAGCCATGTGGCCTGCACGATCAGGCCAGACCCCACTGACTGGAGCGGGGCACTTTACTTTGGAGGGGCAGATACTAGAGGGCTCTATGGATCCCAGCCCAGCCGTCAGGCCGGACGGGTCCCCCCTACTGGCCTGCAGTGACCCTTATGCCAGGCTCGGCTGGCTCAGCGGTGGGTCCTGGGGTGACCTGGCCACGTGGGACAGAAGGGCCTGTGCCGCTCCCTCCAGTGAGGTGCCAAATGTGGGCCACACTCTGGGCCCCAGTGGGGGCCTTCCGGGCAGTGGCGCAGAGCCATTGGAGGTGCCCGGGCCCTGGGGCAGGGGCGGGGCGGGAGCAGACAGAGCTCAGGGTGTCCTCCTAGCGTCACCTGCCCGAGTCAGGCCCATCTGTGAAATGGGCCACGCCGGGCAGCCGCACGCAACGGACCCGAACCGCTGGGCTCCTGCCCCGTGACCCGCAGTTCACGAGTCGACGCCCCCGAGTCCCGAGCCGCGCCCACTGGTCCCACCTCTGCAGCAAGTGGAGTAGGCCCCGCCCTGTGGCTTCGAGGCTCCGACGCCTAGCGCGGCTCCCGGGCTCCGCTGACCCCGGTGGACCCGCGCGCCGGCAATTACGGTAGCGTCCAGTAGGGCGCCTACTGCGGGCAATACGGGGGCGCCTCCCATGGCGCGGTCACGTCCCCCACGTCCCGCGGCTGGCGGGGCGGGGCCGGGCGGAGCATCCTTCCCTCCCCCTCCCCCGGGTGGGCCCCGCCCAGCCTCGACCACCCGCGCCGACCCCCGTCCGCAGAGCCGGGAAGCCGGAACCCGCAGGCGCCCTCCAGCCGTCCCTCCGACCCGGGCGGGGATTGCGCCGAGGAGGGACCTCTCCTGGCGAGGGTGGAGTTTTGGGTTCCCCCCTTCGCCCCGCACCTCCCGCCTTCCTGCCTCCTCCCGGTCTTTACCTTCCCCCCCGGGTCCCCACGACGCCCGCTGGGCGGCGGTGGGGTAGGGGGCGCCTCCTGACCCGACTCCCCTTCCAGCCTTGGCCTTCAGGCACTGGCTTTAGGGTGGAGGGGCGGCCTTGCGGGGTCCAGGAGGCCTCGGAGGTGGGGGACGGCGGCTCTGGACCAGCTCCGGCCCCCACCACCTCCCGGCCCCAGGGCGGTGACAGCCTTGCGGAGAAGGGGTCTTCAAAGCTCTGAGATCCCGCAGTGCCAGCTCAGGGCTGAAGCCTGCGGCGGCACATGCAGCCTTCCTTTCCCAAAGGGGACTTGCGCCCAGCCCCTCTTGGGGCACCAGTGGGGGCTCCTGGCCCTGGCCCTGGGTGGAAGTGGTCAATCCGCAAATGAGGCCTGTGTGTCTGCCCCGCCGGCCCCTGCCGTCATGATGTAAGCGGACACAGAGCGGCAGGGCACGGGCTGCGCGGGGGGGTCTGCGGGGGTCAGAGGTGGGGTGCAGGGCCCAGGCCTGGGGCAGCCCCTTGCGCAGCGTCCACCCCCTGCAAGCTCGGCCCTTTGCAGGCGCCTGGGGCGGGCCTGCCGGGAGTTGCTCACTGCTCCTTCCTTGTTTGCACAACAGGGACTGCGGGGGAAGAAGGGAACTGAGGGAGGCCCCTCCCCCGGTGCAGCGCCGTCCCGCCCTCGGCACCCCTTGGCAGCCAGGCGCTGGCCACAGAGGCCGCTTCCTTGGTCCTCAGGCAGCTCCTGGGATCCAGGAAGGAAACGAATTACCCTTTTCCTGCGCCGCCTCCTGACTGGGCCACAAAGGCAGGGCCAAAGCCCATCCTTCAAGGGCTGGAGTCAGTTAGGTAACAGGCCACGGGTCCCGGGCTCAGGCCACCGCACGGACCCAGGGAACGGGCTGACAGTCCAGCAGAGGCCTCAGCGAGGCGGTGGCGCTGCGCACAAACCTGAGGACCTAGGCGGGTGAGGGGTCTGCAGGTCCAGACGCCTGAGGGGAAGCATGTCAGGGTGCCCAGTGCCCCCCCAAGGTGGTGGGCGAGGTTTCTGGAGAGGTCCCGGAGGAGCGGGCTTGGGCAGCAGGGGTCAGGTTCAGGACCCTCTGTGCATGAGTCCAGGTTGACTCTGCAGGACGGCATTTCGAGCCACCTGGCATGGCGTTCCAGGCCTGTGACGGGGCAGTGCAGGGGTCCGAACTGGCAGGCACCCAGGTCCTGAGGACTTCGTGGTCGAATCCTGGTCTAAAGCCAGGGGTCCTTGCAGAGCCCTGCGCCCTGCACCCTTGAGGGAACTGCCTGCAGGAGCCCCTGGCTTGGGAGGGCGCATGGCTGTGGGACGCAGGGTCTCCTGCAAGGGACTTTCCCACCCACCCCTGCCCCAGGCCTCCCGCTCAGCTTCCAGCAGCCTGGGGTCGTAGAGCCTTTGGGGGACCTGCTCTCCGGGCAGCCCCCACCTGGGAGATCAGCTTTCTCATCCCAGAGGCCAGGTTATTTCTGGGTGGGTTGGCATGCTTCCTGGGGGGCGGCGGGGGGGGGGGTTGGTAAATGTCAGGGGAAGGCCAGCCTGTGGCGTGTGCCCACGGAGAGGCCAATGCTTGGTGGCTGTGGCGTGTGCTCCAGGCAGGACAGCCCCAGGGTTGTCCCTGGAACACCAGGCAGTCTGTACCTTGGCCCATCACGGTGCCGGGGTTATCCGGGAAGATGGGGAGTGTGGGCCATTATTTTGTGCCCCTTCCCCGTACTCCATCTCCTGTGGAATCCCTTGCCCCAAGCCATGTGGGCAGACAGCTGGCTCCAAGTCAGCCCCTGGACACCAGGCTGGAGTGGGAACTCCTGGAGCCATTTCAGCATGGCTGGCACCAGAGGCTGGGTGAGGACAGACGATGGTGCCAGGCTGTGGTCTGGGGGCTTGTCCAAATGCCTCATCTTGACACAGAAGATGGCCCTCCCCACATGAGCATCACGTGGAAGCCACAAGCACCTCAGGTCTCAGAACATGCTGTGCCCTCCTGGTCAGTGAGTCCTGGCACTGCCCCAACCCTCTGCCAGCCCTCCTTGACCCTAATTCAGGGGCGCCGCATCTCCTGAGGGTGGCCACTGTCCCCTGCCTCCCCACACGCCCTCGTCTGTCTCCCGAGGACCCTGGCGGGCTTCAAACACTGGGTCTGCCTGCGTCTCCCACCCCCGCTGGTGCAGCCAGCTGGTGTGCCAAGACTCAGAGGCCTTGGTACCTCTTTGTGTTTTGCAGGGGGAACCTGGGGTATGCAAAATGTGTCTATTCCTGTTTGTTGTATACACATTTCCTTCCTTGGCCTTGCATGGCCTGTTTATTTTTAAAAGTGCAAACCTGCAACCCCAAACAAGCTGGGGCCCTGAGGCCGTCAACCCCTCCAGTCTCCCCTGTGACCCGCAGTCTGCGTCCTGTTCCCAGTTTCATTCCTCAAGTGCATATATATATATATATATATATTTTTTTTTTTTTGAGACGGAGTCTCGCTCTGTCGCCCAGGTTGGAGTGCAGTCGTGCGATCTCGGCTCACTGCAAGCTCTGCCTCCTGGGTTCATGCCATCCTCCTGCCTCAGCCTCCCGAGTAGCTGGGACTACAGGCGCCTGCCACTGCGCCCAGCTAATTTTTTTATTTTTAGTAGAGACGGGGTTTCACCGTGGTCTCGATCTCCTGACCTCATGATCCGCCCGCCTTGGCCCCCCAAAGTGCTGGGATTACAGGTGTGAGCCACCGCGCCCAGCCTCAGTGCATATATTTTTAATATCTTGTAGTTACCCTGCTGTATACTGTCATCTTAGGGACCTTTTAAACAATACCAGTATGAGCGGGACCTACCCTGCTGCTCAGTGACCCCAGGCAGTGTGTCCTAAGGTGGTGTGTCCTGAGGCGTGCGACACTCCTCTGTCCTGTCCCAGGCACTGTGGTGGGGGCATCCGGTGTCCAGGTGCAGAGGCAAAAGCTGCTCCCGGGTTTCCCAGAAATGGTTCCGAGGCCCGGGTCCCAGAGAGCCAGTGCAGGTTGGGGGGTGGACCTCTGGCTCTGTGGGGGGGGTCTGTTCTGCTCCAGTGGGCCGTGTCTGCCTTGTCATCATCCAGACAGCCACAGCTGGCTCCTGGGTCCCCTCGTCAAGCAGCATTTCCCAGTAACAGTGACTTCGTGGAACACTTAGGAAGCCCTTAAAAACCATCCTCGGACCTCTGAGGCAGGGACTCCAGGGGGCACAGCACCTGTGGTGGGGACAGGCAGGCAGGCTGGATGCGGGGAGGGCCCGGGAGGAGGAGTGAGGAGCCACGCACGGAACTGCTCAGACTCTCCTAGCAAAGGTCCTGGCCCTTGTGCATGCCTTTAGTTACATGTCTGCCTTAGAGGCAAAGACGAGCTGTCACGGGGGACCCACCAGGTCAGGGGTCTGCGGACACGCTTGCAGGAGGAACCCAAGGAAAGGGGGCGGGGGTGGAGCCCCACAGATTGCGTCGTGGGTGGGCGTGGAGCTTGCACAGCAGGCCTGCTGCTGCCTCCCAGGGCGCTTGTTCACAGCGCGGTCCCAGCAGGGAGAGGCTGAGCTGGTTGGACTAGACTACCCAAAGTCTCAGGTTGCAGCTCCCTGGTGAGGAGAGGACAAGGTGACTTCTGGGTGGGGTGGGGCATGAAGATGGAAGTCTGACCTCGGGTTCCAACTTGACTCAAACGAGCTGAGCTCCTGGAGTTTACAAAAGGGACACCAGCTTCAGACATCATTGGGGCTGGCATGGTTTGCTCTCGTGGGCTGGATGGGAGCCTCCCTAGCCCCTCCTGATTTCAGGCTGCAGCCTATGGGTCACTCCAGGCACAGGTGGGGTGAGTCTCTTCTCACTGGAGGAGTCGCTGAGCAAGAGGGCCGGTGGGAGGCAAGGAGGCATCCAGGGACAAGGGGCCAGATCTGCCCCCACTTCCCCACCCCACCCACTCTTAATACTGCAGCCCCTGTGCTTCCAACTGCCCCCTCCAGCCTGGGGCCCAGCCCCTCACCGCCAGAGACTGCCCGCCTCCTCTTGGGCAAGCTCCTGGTGGGCTCCACTGAAGCCAAAGTGGGCCCTTGGGGGCAGGAGAGCCAGAGCAAGGCACGCTCCACCTAGATTTAGACCGGGAGAGACCTGGAGGATGCCACCCCCAGAGGTCCTGGGGCGAGCTCAGTGCTGGGGACCGGAGGTGCCGTCTGCTGCCAGAATCATGGTGTGCGTGGTCCCTGCCCAGCACGGGTCAGCCAGAGCGAGCCAGGGCAGAAATGACGGCCAGGTCGATGTTCCAGCCGGGGGCTGCTTGTCCCAGGAGGTAATCTGAGTCCTGGCCGAACCCAAAAAAGCCACTGCCCTTTAGAGCCAGCTGTGAGGGTGCAGGAGGCAGTGCGGAGGGAGTGGGACCCACAGCTGCTAGCTTCCCTCCAAACCCTCCTGCCTCCACCAGACACCAGGTCAGGGGGCCACAAGTGTGGGTGCCGGGCAGCTGCCCCTCAGCTGAGCTGCCGGGCCACCCAGCTCGTGTCCCTCCCCTGCCGGGCTACAGCTGGGATGGTCACCCGGGCAGCCTGAGTCAGCCTGCTTTCTCTCTCAGGTGAGGCGGAACCAACCCTCCTGGCCATGGGAGGGGCCGTGGTGGACGAGGGCCCCACAGGCGTCAAGGCCCCTGACGGCGGCTGGGGCTGGGCCGTGCTCTTCGGCTGTTTCGTCATCACTGGCTTCTCCTACGCCTTCCCCAAGGCCGTCAGTGTCTTCTTCAAGGAGCTCATACAGGAGTTTGGGATCGGCTACAGCGACACAGCCTGGATCTCCTCCATCCTGCTGGCCATGCTCTACGGGACAGGTGAGGGTGGCCTCACACCGGGCCCCCTGTCCGGGGCTCTGCTGGCGGATCCTGCTGGGCGCATGTAGCTGGGCTCAGCAACAGGGCCTTCCGCCTGCTCCCCAGGGAACCCTGGAGGGAAGCCCTTGGGGCCAGGATCCTGCTGGGCAGCAACATGCTCTCCACGGGGCCAACCCAGGCAGGGCACGAAGTCCATCCTGGCCCCTGTCCAAACGGGTCGGCTGTATTTATAGACCGTCTCAGAGGACAGGCTCCCGAGAGCCGTTCCTGAAAAGGTGGCTGTTCCTGAGCTGCAGGGACCCACGGGGCCCAACAGGCGGCGCTCACGTGTCATTATGGCCTGCGCTCGGGGAGCCTGCCCACGGGGTGCCCCGCGGGGGGAGGGGTGGCGTGGGAAGGGGAGGCCGGCTCCAGGCTGTGAGCTCAGTCGGCTGGCGGGGGCAGAGCTGGCTGCAGGCCCGGCCCCTCTCAGCTGCTGCCCTCTCCAGGTCCGCTCTGCAGTGTGTGCGTGAACCGCTTTGGCTGCCGGCCCGTCATGCTTGTGGGGGGTCTCTTTGCGTCGCTGGGCATGGTGGCTGCGTCCTTTTGCCGGAGCATCATCCAGGTCTACCTCACCACTGGGGTCATCACGGGTGAGTGGGGCCGGCCGGTGGGCCGCACATGCCAGGAGGGGCAGGGGCCGTGCACTTCTGCTCCTGGGTCCAGGCCTCTGGAGGACAGCAGGGCGGGTGGCTGCGGGGTGTCCCAGCCCCACCTCATTGTCCCCCTCTCGAGTGGGTGGGTAGCAGGGGCTCTGCACCCTGGGAGCCTGAGCCTGTGGGAACCTGGGGGCAGAGATGAGGGTCTCGGGCTTTGGGGGCAGCCTTGGGGGGCTCTCACCACATTCCCTTTCCTCCAGGGTTGGGTTTGGCACTCAACTTCCAGCCCTCGCTCATCATGCTGAACCGCTACTTCAGCAAGCGGCGCCCCATGGCCAACGGGCTGGCGGCAGCAGGCAGCCCTGTCTTCCTGTGTGCCCTGAGCCCGCTGGGGCAGCTGCTGCAGGACCGCTACGGCTGGCGGGGCGGCTTCCTCATCCTGGGCGGCCTGCTGCTCAACTGCTGCGTGTGTGCTGCACTCATGAGGCCCCTGGTGGCCATGGCCCAGCCAGGCTCGGGGCCGCCGCGATCCTCCCGGCGCCTGCTAGACCTGAGCGTCTTCCGGGACCGCGGCTTCGTGCTTTACGCCGTGGCCGCCTCGGTCATGGTGCTGGGGCTCTTCGTCCCGCCCGTGTTCGTGGTGAGCTACGCCAAGGACCTGGGCGTGCCCGACACCAAGGCCGCCTTCCTGCTCACCATCCTGGGCTTCATTGACATCTTCGCGCGGCCGGCCGCGGGCTTCGTGGCGGGGCTTGGGAAGGTGCGGCCCTACTCCGTCTACCTCTTCAGCTTCTCCATGTTCTTCAACGGCCTCGCGGACCTGGCGGGCTCTACGGCGGGCGACTACGGCGGCCTCGTGGTCTTCTGCATCTTCTTCGGCATCTCCTACGGCATGGTGGGGGCCCTGCAGTTCGAGGTGCTCATGGCCATCGTGGGCACCCACAAGTTCTCCAGTGCCATTGGCCTGGTGCTGCTGATGGAGGCGGTGGCCGTGCTCATCGGGCCCCCGTCGGGAGGTGAGCGCTGCGCCCCCAGGCAGTTCCCCACACCTGCCCTTCCCGTCAGGCGCCCGCTTTGCGAGGGGGGGGGACGCGCACCCCTCGGCAGCCACCCGCGGTGTGGGACTCAGAGCTGGAGGGGGGTGCACTGTGCTGGACCAACCCTGATTCTGCTGGGGCTAGCGGGTCTCCATTAGGAGTGGGGTGCTCCGTCCGGCACAGTGTGCCCCAGACAGGCAGGGTGGCTAGGGGCTGGACCCAGGGGGTGGGCAGCTCCTCCAGGCTCTGCCTGGGCACCACGCGGCAGCTCCAGGCAACCCAACAGCCGGTTTTTGCATTTTGGGGCCTCTCCTTTTTGAAGGATGACTGAGCTAACACGTGAGGGAAATTAAGTTCTGACTGGAGCAGCCTTGCCCAGGCTCTGCCTGCCTGGCGAGGGGGTCCTGGGCTTGGGGAGGGCTCCTGTCTTGGAGTCCGTGGTGGCCAGGGCACAGGGCTGGTGCTGAACACAGTAGGGCCTCTGGGGCTGCCGACTGGAAGCCTCAGGGGGACTCCGTGGGGACCAGCGTGACTCCTGCCACCAACCGAAGCCCAAACTCCGCAAAGCCATTGCTATTTTTAGCCTCTTAAGTCTTGGTTCCCCTGGGGAGGAGGGAGGGGAGGCTGAGGAGGGAGGATGCCCCCAGCTGAAACACATGGAGGGGAGAGAACACCTCCCAGCCCCACAAGCTCAGAGGCAGACAGGGTGACCCTTGCGTGCTGAGACACGGAGGAGACACAGGCTTGGGTGGAGCCGTGGGCCCTGGGGGCAGCCCGCATGAGTGGCTGGGACTGATGGGGTCTTCCCGCAGGCAAACTCCTGGATGCGACCCACGTCTACATGTACGTGTTCATCCTGGCGGGGGCCGAGGTGCTCACCTCCTCGCTGATTTTGCTGCTAGGCAACTTCTGCATTACGAAGAAGCCCAAAGAGCCACAGCCCAAGGTGGCGGCCGCGGAGGAGAAGCTCCACAGGCCTCCTGCAGACTCGGGGGTGGACTTGCGGGAGGTGGAGCATTTCCTGAAGGCTGAGCCTGAGAAAAACGGGGAGGTGGTTCACACCCCGGAAACAAGTGTCTGAGTGGCTGGGCGGGGCCGGCAGGCACAGGGAGGAGGTACAGAAGCCGGCAACGCTTGCTATTTATTTTACAAACTGGACTGGCTCAGGCAGGGCCACGGCTGGGCTCCAGCTGCCGGCCCAGCGGATCGTCGCCCGATCAGTGTTTTGAGGGGGAAGGTGGCGGGGTGGGAACCGTGTCATTCCAGAGTGGATCTGCGGTGAAGCCAAGCCGCAAGGTTACAAGGCATCCTCACCAGGGGCCCCGCCTGCTGCTCCCAAGTGGCCTGCGGCCACTGCTATGCTCAAGGACCTGGAAACCCATGCTGCGAGACGTGACTTTAATGGGAGGGTGGGTGGGCCGCAGACAGGCTGGCAGGGCAGGTGCTGCGTGGGGCCCTCTCCAGCCCGTCCTACCCTGGGCTCACATGGGGCCTGTGCCCACCCCTCTTGAGTGTCTTGGGGACAGCTCTTTCCACCCCTGGAAGATGGAAATAAACCTGCGTGTGGGTGGAGTGTCAGGACCAACGGTTTCCTAGGAGTATGTGGTTTTGCTGTGTGGCCTGTGTCCTGACTCGCACGTCTGCTGATGGCCTGGCTGTTCCTACCGTGGCTCTGTCCTCGCCAGCTTTCCCTGCAGCGGCAGAGCATTCGTAGCAGGGGCAGGCACTGCGTGGAGGGGGCTGCGGGGCAGGTGCCTGGAGGCCACTGTGCCAGGGTGGCCTCTGAAATGTGCCAGGGAGCCCCTACGTGGTGGTTAGATGGGAGCTGAGGTGGAACAAGCCACTTTATTCACTGCTGTGTTTAAGAAACAGGACCCTCCTGCCTTCCCTTTTTCGCCCCTCTGGCTGGCTGGCAGTGTGCGTGGTGTGGTCAGTGCCCAGGGCTGGTCTTTGTGCCCTGTCCTCCATCCAGCCCGGCCCAGCGCTTGGGCTTGTCCTGGACACCTAACACCCACCTGCCCTCGTGGCCAGCAGTGGCCTGCGTGGCTGGGAGCCCGGTCAGAGGCCGCCGGGGCCCTCAGTAGGTGCGTCGTGGGCGCTGGGGACGGCAGCGGGTGCCCTGGCGGGCCGCGTGCAGCCGGAGAGACGCCATGTCCCTGCTCCTCTGCAATGAAAAGCAAGCGAAAAGTGCACATCTCAGGTCCAGCTGTCCCCATCTGCCCCTGGCCTTGCCCCAGCTGGGCTTGAGCTCTTGCAGCCCAGGCTCCTGCCTGCAGCCTCAGGGCTGTGGAGGCCTCTAGCAGGGCTCAGGCTGGCGGGCAGTGCCAGCAGCTGCAGGGATCAAGGTCAGACTCTGCACAGCTAGGCCCATGTGTCTCGGCAGAGTCCACCTGTCCCACCCAGCAGCTGAAGGGAGAAGGACGAGGAGGCGGGGAGCAGGCGAGGAGGTGGGGAGCAGGCAGCCCGGGCCTCAGAGGACACATGGCCTTCCCCCGCTGGCATCCCCACATCAGGGCCACCAGGGGACTGCTCACACCCAGGGGTTGCCGCCTCTGGACCTGGCTGTCCCTGGTTCTGCTGACCTCAGGAGTGACCTGGGCTTACAGAGGTACTGGCAGGGAGGTCATGGGCCGGGTGAGGGGTGCTCGCTCCTGGAACCCTGTTTCCAGGTATCTCGGGCCCTCACCCTCCCCTAGGCAGGAAGCAGTCTCTCTAGCTCAACTGTCACCCCTCGTCTGCCCCACTCTGGTCCCCACACCCACAGCACACAGCAGAGGCTCAACACAAAGTAGCCAGGCAGTGCTGCTCCCGGACAGACATGCCTGAGGGACCGTGCTCAGTGATTCAGGAGTGGTCCAGATGTGGGAAGGCGGCCACGCTTGGTTGGGGGCACAGGACGTGTGGGGGCTGGGGTCCCTGTGCCGCAGGGTGGGCGTGAGTGGGCGCTGAGTTCTACCAACCCCTCCCTCAGCTGGTGCCTTTAAAGGAGGGAAGCCATGGGGCAGCGGGTCTGCTCTGACCCGACAGGCAGGAGTGAAGGGGAAGGGAAGCCCGGAGCCCACTGGGAGGAAGCTGGGGGCAGAGGTCTGGTGCGTGGGCTGCACAGAGCTATCCCCCAACCCCGGCGACAGATTCTAGTGCCAAAAGTGGTTCAGGTCTACCGTGTTGTGAAGATCCCCTGACCAGAGACACGTCCGTCCAGAACCCACTGCTACTTGGGGTGGGGGTGGGGGGCAGAGGGCGCACAGACTTCTTCACATGATCCCAGATCAGAGGGAGAAGGGAGGTGTCCGCCCGGCCTGGGCCTTCCCAGAGAACAGCCCTGGAACAGATGTGTGCAAGGTCTGTGCTGGGGGAGGTGGCGGGGGAGGCACAGGGGACCCAGAAAGGGCTTGGTGGCCCCGGACGCTGCCGTCCCTCAGCCTTCCGAGGGGGTCTATGGTGAAGCTCCCGGGAGGCGCTGCCCAGTACCTGGAGGGCCTGCTCTTTTCAGCGTCTAAACTATGCCCGAGGACACAGACCCAGCCAGACTCAGGTTCAGAGAACAAGCCCTCTAACTCTGTCCGCTCATGCCCCCGCAGATGAGATGCAACAGGCCTTGAGGACATGCAGCCCCTGCTCCCTCTCAGGGCAGGGAACCCCAGAAGGGCGGCTGCAGGCCTGGGAAGCTCAGGCAGGAACTGGAACTTGGGTCTTGCCATTTTCCGGTTGGGGCCGGTGAGCGGGGCAGGGGCTGAGCCTCAGCCACGGCCACAGTGAGGCCTCACACGGTGTCTCAGTCTGGGGCAGCAAGAGGGAACCACGTGAGGTGGGCTGGAGACAGGGAAGGCCCGGAAGCCAGCTCAGATGCCCAGGGCACAGCCAGAATGGCTGAGAGGAAGGGCCTGGGAGGAGGGGCTGGCAGAGCTCCAGGCCACGGGCATCCCCACGGTTGGGGAAGGAGTGCATCACAGGCAGAGTTGGCGGGACAGCCCCAGAACCCCCTCAGCACATACCCACGTGGGGCTCAGAAAGCTACACCGTTCTTAGAGCAACCTCCAGGCAAGTGACCCGAAGTCCCTGTGCTTTTTCACTACAAACAAAAATATCCTCCTCTTAGGCAGCGTGACCCTGGCCAAGGGGCCAAGGGAGTGGCCTGGAGTGGAGAGTATTGGTTGGAGGTGGGGGTGGGAGGGGAGCTGGGAGGGGAGGCGGCCTAGCCTGGCTGAGCTCACCCACACATGAGCACAGGTCAGGAGTTGGTGCAGACCTCCCTGCTCTGGCAGCCTGACAGCCCCCGCAGGCCTTGGATAGGGGCCGCTGCTGTGTGCTCTGGGCGGGTGGGGGGCGGAGAGGAACCCTATCTCCTTGTGCCTGTGCAGGGCCATCGGGCAGCTCCTGGGCTTCAACAGCTCAAGCGACAGGGGGATCCCTGAGCACCACGGCCCTATGGCAGGGGGAAGGGACATGCGCTCACCCCAGGCGGCTGGAGTGCGGCTGCCGGTGCCGCCCGAGAAGGCAGGGACTCTCCAGAACCGTCACACAGAACGTGCGTGGACTTCTGTGTGCACAAGAGCCCAAGGGGGCAGCACGGCGAGGAGCAGTCGCCACCCCTACCTGCCCGGCAGCAGGCCCATGGGGCAGCTCTCCTCCTGCTCTGCCAGCTCCCAGACACCCACAGGCTGAGAAAGAACAAACAGCCATCTCAAAGAAGTATTTTCACACAGTTCACCTCAACACAGTGAAAACTCTCAAGCTGATGAAATAAAGACCACATGGAAAGGGGAGGGAAGAAAGATAGAAGTCATTATGAATTTATTATTTACACAATTGTTAAAGTACACAAATACAGTGGCGATACAAACGCACAGCTCGGAGACTGGCCGCCAGTGCACAGCTGACACGACGTCCTACCTACGTCTCCTGCACAGGGCGACGGGGACTAGATACTGGGCAAGGACTGTCACAAGCACTCCGAAGACGCGACCTGGCGAGGCTCGGGCTGGAACCCGGGCGCAGAGCTGCCTCGCACAAACGTTCTGGGCACTACATCGGGACCACAGATATTTACAAAGCAAGCTTGCGCCACTTCAGGCCACAGCGCGACGTCTCTCCGGGTGGGGGACGTCTACCTTCAAGAAGGGGTCCAGCAACAAAGAAAATCTCTTAACTCGGCTCTGACCCACCCCGACCTCCCTCTGTACTTCAACACACAGCTCCCACCCGCTCAAGGCCCCGTACTCCATAACGCTTACACAGTAACCAGCCTAGGATTGAGAAAGCATCCATGGGCTCAGGCAGACGGCCAGCCAGCTGGGGGGGGGGGTGAACAACTGTGTTCTGGGATGCCAGCCAGTTATGTCATCTGGGGAACTCTGGGTTGGAGAAGGGAGAACCAAGGTGCACACCTTCGGAGCCCTAGAGTCCAAAGGGAACATCGTCCATCGTGATGGGGTCCAGCCGAAGTGCCCACGAACACAGACTGCCCTGCGCATCGCGGTTGGGACCACATGGCCACTGGCTACCGCCCAAGTGCTGCGGAGTGAGAGGCGAGAAGGCATCCTGGGAACCTCAGGGCACTGCAGCATGGAGCCTGGGGCAGCACCAGCTCACGGAGGCCACCTGCCTTCTGGTGGGACTCGGCCCCACGCACGCTGCTTCACTTCTGACCAACAGACACGCACCCAACAGAAGGTCACAGCGCAGACTCTACTTTCTGGCCGTGAAGGTTCTGGGTCCAGTTGGGAGAGTCACCTGCTCCTTGGCACCTCAGGGTGGGTCCTTCTGGCCTGCCGGCTTTTCTGAGCTAGTCTTGGCACGTGGCAAGGACAGCCCCGCTCCTGGTTTTAAGCACAGGCATTCACACAGACCGAGTGCCAATCCGCACAGGAGCATTGAGTGCTGAGAAAATGGACCGAGTGCAAAGGCAGCAAGGCAACAAACACTACAGTAACCACCACTCGGGTCACAGTCCTCTCCCAAGGGACCAGAAACGCATCTTCCACCTTGAATCCTGGGACTCCCAATTGTCCTGCTAGGGTCTCAAAGCCTCTGCTTCCAAGCTCTCAGCTGCCTGCCCACCTCCTGGGGAAGAAGCGCGCAGTGCTTTGCCTGGTAACACCCACCGCACCCCTGCCCCGCGGCAGCCTGCGGTCCCTAACTGCTCTCCGAGGACCTCAAGAGTTCCTGACAGCAGGCATGTCAATTACAGGAGGAGGGAGGGTGAGACGCCAAAATCAGGTTGAAGAGGTCCCACCACACACGGGCACGCACACACACCACGGACTTTTGATGAGAAATCTCCTCTCCAAAGTGGACAATAAAACACTGCAAAACAAACACAGCACACACCCTTGAGATCCACCTGCACCTTCTCCCTGCCCGACTCCACCTCATACACAAACTCCAAGCCAGCATGTCTCAGAATTCCTTAGTCAACATTTTTTTTGTAAGACTGCAAAAACAGACAAGAAACAATAAAAAGACAGATTTTCTTTACACAGATTTAAGCCAATAATTTTTAGCAAAATGATACAAAACTGTCTTAACCAAGTAGAAGATTGGTAGTTACAGTGGAAATCGTCAGGGAGTACAGGGCGGCCACCACTGGAGGGAGCTGAGGCCCTGGAAAGGGAGTCTGATTCTCTGCAATTCTCTCTCTGCTTTTCTTCCCAGCCCCGTTACAACCGAGTTCACGTGGGGGGCCGCAGTGCAGCCCCAGCGGTGGCAGCTCTTGGAGTCTGTCCGTTTAGTATGTTTCCCCCATGAGCGTCGCTGGGTGAGTGGCCTGGAGAGCTCCCGGTGTTAACATTTCGATCCTAGACCGGGGGACGCGTCACTAGTAAAGCCATTGGTAACAGAGTAGATCAGCCATGCATTGTCTGCCCTTCACAGCAATAAGGAGAGTTCTCATCGGTGCACGACAGACTGAAGACCACTGGAAGCCACCCGACCAGGAATCTGTCGGAGCCAAAGCACAGGAGAAGGTCAGCATGGGGCTGGGGGAGCCGGCCAGGCAGATACCACAGTGACGGTGCTGGGCAGGGAGGGGACGCACCGCCACCGCCTAGCCCCAGTCTAGACGCCTGCGTCCCCCGCCACGCACAGGGGCCTCTGTGGCCGGGACACGTGCTCAGCAGAACAAGTGACAGGAAGACGGGAAGAAGGAAGAGGCATGCAAGCAAGGTGCCCGCGGAGCCGGGCTCAGCAGGGTCGGAGGATCCGAGTGGAGCGGAGACGGGTGCTCCTGTCTCCCTTCCTGGAAAGGAACCTGGTGTTTGAAAATGGGTACCCCTCTCAGGGAAGACGTGAAAAGCAGTTCCTGTCAACACATTTCCAGAGTGTGCACAGTGTGAAAACTGCAGCGGGTCTCCCAGCGGCACAGACCCGACAGAAGCGCAAGCCCCTGCTGGAAGGAGCCGCCGAGCGCGCGTGGCTGCCGAGGAGGGAGCACAGCGTGGACGCCGGCCATGCACCGACGGCGGGGAGTGAGTGGGCTGCAGCTGGAGGAGTTAATACAGACGAAGCTGCGTGGACAAGACGGCTGGGCAGAGACCAAGTGTGAAAAGAAACACAAAACAAGGACAGAGATAAATGAGACAGGAAGAGAGAGGCGACTAGAAAAGCCGGCATGGCAGAGACTGCCCAGAGTGTGGCGCAGCAAGAGCTTAGGAGCCCCCAACACCAAGCGTGGAGCCACCCAGCTGAGCAGGACACAGACGCCCCTCCAGGCACGGCCGACCGCAGACAAGGCAACTCAAGTGCTCGGGGCACCCGCCTTGCCACTCCTGCCTCACGGGTGGGCACCCAGGACAGGAGGAGAGCAATGGCACACGGAACGCAGTCACGGGGAGGCCACAGGCCAACAGGATGGTCTCCTGGGGTCACTCTGTTCCAAAGCTCTCTGTGGACAGCCTCCCTCCAAGACTGGGCAGCGGACTGCCGCCGCTCTGCACCCCACAAGAAGAACAGAGCAGAAGAAGCCTCACTCTACCTCCAGCACCTGGCATGCAAGCCCAGCCCACCTGCAAGCTCCCATGGGTGGGGCATGGTGGCTCCCACCCACCTGGCGCTGCTGCCTGGCGCCCGCCACGCGCACACTCACCCAGTGCTGCCTTCCGATGGGAGACGAGCAGCTACTTGCCGTGGTGTTCGAAAGGAATGCTATTCTGAGGTGGGGAAAAGACAGCTGTTGGTAAGCGTCCCGCTGGCCCCCTGACTACCTGTGTCGGCTCCATGTCCAGATGGGCGTCCTTGCCTCAACCAGGTCCACAGACCGACAGGTGCCACCTGGGGGAGCCCAGGCACAGAGCACAGCCTCACTTGCCTCTCAGGACGGGCCTCTGGATGAGAGTGGTGCCCACTCCTCTTCTGGAATCACTTGCTCTTAAGGCCAACAATGGCATGGGACAGGCCCTCCTGAGTCTTCTCAAGCACTAAGAAAACCTGATCCCAGCAGGATGGCAGGTGCTGGGCAGCCCCACAACTGGGTCTCAGGGCACAGCCTGCAGGCAGGGGAGACGCACATCCTCGCCGGTACGACGACAGGGCTCAGGCCTAGTCCTGGGCAGGGGTTGATCAAAGCGAGTCATCGACTGTTGGAATGACGAGGCCTTCTTCTCACAAAGTAAAAACCCCAAACAGACTCAGCAACTAGATGGCCTTTAGGGCCCAGGCTACTGTAGCCAAAGAGCCCTGGCCGAACACCAACAGCCCGAAAAGAGAGGGGGCGAAGAGGGAACAGACCCAGGCGGAGTCCAGGCTGGGGCGGGGTCCTACAACTATGGGGGCCTCTGTGACCTACAGGCAGGCTGCCACGTGGTCTTCCACCCATCCACACCCAGCCACGGCCAGCAAGCCCTGGGAGACCTTCCTGCTGCCTCCTCCCATCTCCACAGGGCGCAAGGTCTCCTGAGAGGAGCAGAAAGAACAGGGAAGAGCGACGGCCCGAGGAGGAAGACTGGCCGGGGATGAGTCACTGCCCACGGTGACTGTCTCTCCAGCTCACCCGAGCAAACAGGTGAGGCGCTCAGAGCAATTGAGCCTCCTGTATTCCCCCTTGGGATTCAAAACGGGGGCTGCTGCTCACAGCCACCACGTGTGCTGGTGCTGGCAGAGTCTGGCAGGAAGGACACACGGCCAAAGCCTTCCTGTGAGATGGTGACAAAGGAGGGGGCCCGCCCTGGAGGTGGGGAGCCCTCAACATGCCTCTCGGGAAGGCCCCCCAGGGTGTCCAGGACCAGAGGCCAGGAGGCTTCTTTTGGAGAGAACACACCCCCAAACCAGCGCTCTCTGGAGACTCCTCCCTGCTGTTAGAGCCCACGTTGTATTTCCTCATATGGAAAACGAGGGCCTAAGAGCCAGCTGTGGGTTCCTGCCACAGCTCACCATGGAAGGAGACACTGCTCACGGCCACCTTGGGGGCTGGTGGCTACAACAGCCACACCCAGGTGCCGCCAAGGCCGTGTACCGAGAAGAGGCAGCTGGACTCAGGGCTGTGACTGCTCAGCACGCTCAGGACACCTTCACTGCCCACAAAGATCCCAAACCACTGGACACTTTACTTTCTTTAAAACAAACAAAAAGCACTCAGGCCCCTTCCCTAGTCTTTGTCAGCCAAGCGCTGGGGCGAGGCTGTCCAAGTCCGGTCAGCACCCAGCATGGGGAGCACTCTCGGCTCCTGTACCATGGTTCAGGGGCTACAGAGCCAGCCGCGCATCAAGACACGAGGGCACGGGCAGACCCTCCCGGGACCTGCTCACAGGAACTGATGCACAAGTGCCAGGCTCGTGGAAAGAAGCCAGTTAAACCCTTTCTGTGCTGTGTCTGGAGGTAACAGCAGGGTTGTGTGCACGTAAGGGACCCACTCTCGTGACGCAGCCCAGACCCCTCGAGCCCAATTCATATAACCACAAAGTCAAAATAACCACGAAGCCAAAATCCCTGCATCTTTGGTCTCTTTGGGAGGAAGTTATACAAAAAGGTCTGTTTCTAGTGAAATTATTAGTGAATTAGAAACGTGCAGTAACCCCAATCATTAAAAGACGGCAAGTGGTCAAGAGTGCTCCCCACTCCGGCATGTTCCTGGCTAGCCAGCTACACCCAGCCCCGCTCACGGCAGCAGGCCTGGCTCCATCCTGTGATCCCAACAAACACCTCCCCACAAGCCCACAGCCAGGCTCCAGGGCATTTCTGAACTGAGTTCCTGCTCATCCGGAAGACCCGTGGGGGATCTGGGCACCCCCCAGGATGCCTGCTGGTGAAACACAGCCCTGCCCCACTAACCCTGCCCCTGTTGGCGAACAACCCAGAAAACTATTTGAAGAAATATAATGGATCCATATGGAGAAAGCTGTTCTAGTTCAAAGAGCACGTTAGCAAACGCAAAAGACAACAAAAGCCAGAGCGAGGAGAGGAGAGGCCGCTGCAGGATGCTGAAGAGGCGGCGGCCGTGGCTAGGCCTGGGCTGCCAACAGGGTACTTCTCGTCCAAGGGAAGACAGGCAAGGCCGTCAAAAGAAGGGAAGCCTCGTTGCAGGGCATGCCACCAGGGAGGGTCTCACAAGAAGCCCGTGGAGGTCCCTACGGGCCTCCATCCCTGGCCAGTGGCAAGAATGAGGAAGAATGAGGAAGGTTCCCTTGGGCCGGGGGCACCCACAATGGGGCGCAAGCAGGCGAGTGGTGTCAGCTGCCTGGGGACGGCTGCGGGCAGCGGGGCACTCAAACAGCAGGAGAAAGCCCCCACGGTTTGCTGGCCTCAGGGACCTGAGACCTGAGACTGGCCACCTGCAACCAGGAGACAAGCCCCATGATGGCCCAGCATGTCTCCCAGGCCCTCCCGAGAAGCCTCATCTGCAACCAAGACACCACACCCTGGCGAGACTAAAAACTCTCAAAAATGGGGGGAAGAAAGGAAAGAAGAAGCCCTGGAGAAACCACAGCCCGCTCCTGACTCGGACGGGGTAGCCCGAGGCCCAGCGCCCGCCCGGGAGCTCTGCACCTACCTGTGAGGTGGACATGCGAGAGGTATCTTGTCGGCCAGTGAGGTCGGACGAGGAGATGTTGACGGGGGCCCCGCGGTGCAGCCGCATACTCACTTTCCGCTCTCTCTCCATGCCGGAGACGGGCCGGGGGGAGGTGTTAGCTGAGGACAGGGAGAGAAACGGAGTGGGCCGCCCCCGTCTGCTGCCTCTCACTCGGGGCTTTCTATGAGAGGCTGTGGCCGGAGAGGACCCTGGGCTGCCTGGACAGTCAGGACCTGGCTGTGGCCGATGGCCACCAACACTCAGATCCGGCCGGAGGGACACAAAGGGACATGGGAGCGAGGTCAAGGGGCTCACAGGGGAGGAACGTGAGATGCAGGAGGAATCACGCACACCAGCAGGTGCCCGCATTTCTAAAGGCGCCTGGGCAGCCTGGCTCATCCACCCTCAGGAGCGAGCATCGCCTGACACAGGGCACTTACAGCGTCCACCACCAAGTACCCTGTTGTCCCCACCAACCCCAAGACACAAGAAGTTACCCCAGAGCCAGCCCCAGAGCGCTGGGAGGGGGGCACTCACCCGTGTGTGAGGTAGGGGTGAGGGGTGTGGGGGGAGCCACTTCCTGCGTCCCCCGCAGGCGGCCGGAGGCTGTGGAAGGGAGGCCGCGGGTAGCCGGGTTCCGCGAGTGTCTCAGCCGCTCCTCTCGGTCCCTGCGCTCCCGCTCGGCGTCATCGGCGGCCCGGCTGGCACCCTGAGGAGGCAGGAGGTGAGGCCGGAATGGAACCAACTTTGGCAGAAAGCAACCCTAGGTCCTAGGCTGCCCCGGCCACGTGAGAAAATACCTACCAAAGGGCACTGGGACGAGACTGCCTGCAAAGCCCCCCACACGCTGCACGTTTCTCCCCACGGGATGCCAGCATCATCCCCACAAGGGGTCAGAGCCAGGCCTCTCAGCTCCCCCAACAATCGAAAAAACCCCACTCGCCATGGCATCTCCCTGTGGGCTCAGAACTTCCTTAAACTTCCAAATGGGCAGCAGCTACCCCCTGCTCCTCTGTGAACATGCTCACTGACACGTGCAGGAAGAGGAGAGGGACAGGAACCATCGGAGGCCAAAGACAGGCCCCAAATGGTGACAGCTGGGGAGGAAAGCGGGGTGGGGATGAGAGCGTTTGGTCGGACGAGGAGTACACTCAGGGTCCGGACCCTGCGGCCTCCAACAGCCTGTGCAGGTGTGGTGGCGCGGCCGGCAGCCGGCAGCCGGGTCTGTGCTGCACTATCCAGATGCACGGGGGTGGGGAGGTCAGATTTTAAGCCGAGACAGCAACCTATGAAAGAGCAGATTCTAACTGCCAATGCTGTGCGGCAGGGGCCTGCAAACTACAGCCCCGGGGCCAAACCCAGGTGCCACTTCTTCCTGCAAGTACAGCTCATTGGACACAGCCACGTTCACCAGGCAACACACAGACCGACACACCTGCGGCTGCAGCACCGTGCGGCCAGCACCGCCCAGACTCCTCATGCTGCCATTTATGGAAAACGCTGGCCTAGCCTGCTCTGAGGGCCGGGTGACTCTAATGCCGCAGGAGGGTCGCTCTGATTCCTCCCGAGGCAGCACAGCCCCGGCAGAGGGACTGATCTGCCCTGCCGAGTGCACCCCTCCCGGCACCTGGGGCCCTGAGGCTCGGGCCTGCCTCGCCTGCCATCTCTCCGGGGCCTCCAAGTACTCCCCACGCTGATGGGCACTTGGCAAGTAAGTCAAGATGAACAGAGTGCACCCCTCCCAGCATCTGGAGACCCCGCCCCTCCCTGGCCCCTGCACGACTACTGGACAAGGCCGCCGTTTTTGTACCCTCCCAAGAGGCAGTTCTGCTCCTCCATCAGACCGCCGCCTGGAAAAGCTCCCAATTCTATTTAAAACTCATAATAAAACAGTAAGTTTTTAATGAAGGAACACAACAGTTCCACAGGAGCTTCAATTCTGACAGCGGTGTCTGAAAAGTAATTCAGCTCAGACATGGACCCAGGGCTGGGCTGCCTGTTTTAGAGGCTCCACGGCACGCTCACACCGCATCAAGAAAGCCACAGGGAAAACCAGCTCATGACAGGGTCAGTCAGGCTAGACGGGTAGCACCTCACCAGGCCCCAACCCCGCTCATCTCGTGGGCACCACGACCATGTGGCACAGTGAATGGGAATGCGCACCCCCAGCCCCCACCCTCTGCCCCCAGGGCATGCTCTGGGCCCTAGCTCCGCTTGGTGACAGGGAGGGAGGGGGCCTCCTGCTGTCCACACCCAGGAATTCCATGGACCCCTCTGCGTTCCCTAATGGCGTCTTACTTCTTGGCACCCCTTTCTGGCAGGCAGACACCCACTCAGTCCAGGTCCTGCCCACTACACACTTGCCCTTCACAACCAGAGACACTCCCTATATGGTACAGCCCCTCAACAAGACGGCCGCCGGCCTCTCACTGACAAGCCATCCCCCGCACACCACACTCAGCGAACGTGCTGGCAGTGCGACTTACAAATTTGAGCATGTTCCAGTCGAACACGTAGTCATAGGAGAAGCCCTGGCGATGGAACAGATTCCGGAAAAGCTGCCGCAGGTACGAGTAGTCAGGCTTGTCGTCAAAACGCAAGGAACGGCAGAAATTCAGGTATGTGGCAAATTCGGCTACAAAACAAGAAACTCAAAGCTAACTCATGAAACCCAACTGCGACTCAAGGTGTCTCTGCCAACGTCGCTGTCTACCTCCTGCTGCTGCACACTCAAGGGGAGAAGGACAGATGCAAAACACCTGTCAGATTTCTAAGACTCGAAGCCTTGAGAAAGCATAGAAAAGTATTCAAGTCACGGCCGGGCGCGGCAGCTCACGCCTGTCATCCCAGCACTCTAGGAGGCTGAGGAGGGCGGATCACGAGGTCAGGAGATCAAGACCATCCTGGCTAACACAGTGAAACCCCATCTCTACTGAAAAAAAAAAAAATTCTAGAGCGTGGTGGTGGGCGCCTGTAGTCCCAGCTACTGGGGAGGCTGACGCAGGAGAATGGTATGAACCCGGGAGGCGGAGCTTGCAGTGAGCCGAGATCACGCCACTGCACTCTAGCCTTGGCGACAGAGTGAGACTGTGTCTTAAAAAAAAAAAAAGAAGTCATAAAGCACAATTTAGTTTCATTTGAGGTGTGTATCCTGGGGCAATCCTACAAATGCAAAGGAAATCTCCTGAGCTCCTGGAGGGGGCCAGAGAGGGCAGCCACTGCAGAGAGAGGCCCCACCACTGCTCGTCCATCCCTTTCCAGCCACTTGGGGCCCTGAGGCTCGGGCCTGCCTTGCCTGCTATCTCTCCAGGGCCTCCAAGTACTCCCCACGCTGATGGGCACTTGGCAAGTAAGTCAAGATGAACAGGAGGGCAGGCTGTTACCTCCATACACAAAAACGCCCCGCTTTCCTGCCACCACCCCTTTGGAAAGCGAGCAACTCTTCTGACAAAACCCAGACTGAGCCGTCTCGGCACACCCGACGCATATGCAACCCCTGTGAGCGGCTCCACTGAGAAGAGGCCTCCAGAGACTTACAAGGGTAGCCTTTACACAACACTTCGATGGGGGTGGACATTTTCTTCTCGCTAATCCTTTCATATTTCTGTCTCTTGGTGGCAGCCTTCAGCCCCTGCCAGGGGAGAGAGCCCAGGTTGAAGTACATTAGCACGTAGCCCAGAGACTCCAAGTCATCTCTTCGGGATTGTTCTGAAAAGAAAAGGGAAAGGCGTGAAGAACGGCACTTGCGTGCTCACGTCAAAGCAAAAGACCCGGCTGGCCCTTCCAGTGGAGACTAGCCTCAGGACACACATGCCTGGATCACTCCAGCTGGCACTTCCAGTGGAGACGAACCTCAGACACACATGCCCAGATCACTCTCACCCAGAGCTGCCCCTCATGCATACTAAGGAAATTCCCAAACACATCACAGGTGACTCAGAAATGTCCCAGCATCCGCCTGCCCCCATACACCTGGCAGTCACGAGCCAGCCTGTCTGCCACAAAGGTCTGATGACACGCTTGCAGCCCCAGCTCCCCGAGAGGCTGGCCTCTCCCTGGGCTGAGGCATGGACGTGCCCAAAGGCACCCCAGGTCAGTGACCCCACGCCCAGGGGCTCACCAATTCCAAGGTGCGTGTTGATGGAGGCGTACCGCGCCGTCCCCGTGAGGTTCTTGTTCTCACGATAGGGGATGTGCTGGTGGGTGCGTGCGTCCCGGTACTTCTTGGCCAGCCCGAAGTCGATGATGTACACCAGGTTGCCCTTCTTCCCCAGGCCCATGAGGAAGTTGTCTGGCTTCACATCCCGGTGGATGAAGTTCTTTGAATGAATGTATTCGATGCGACTGATCTGTGAGCAGAGCAAGGGCGCGAGATGGCACCCCAGGGCAGTCTCAGGGAGGGACCGCTCAACTGTGGGACACTACACCAGTGGCTGCATTGTTTCTGCCCCTCAGCCACAGCAGGGTAGTTTAACAATTAGCGAGGGGGACGCCGAACTGACCAAATTGTTCCCCCAGGTGCCTGCAGCAACCCTCCACACTCCACCCTCCACAGGCCTAGGCGCTTTGCCTTCAGCTCCCACAAAACAGAGAGGTGAGGCGACAGAGAGGGGACAACCCGCCACTAGACATCGGTCTCTCCCAGCACTGTTCTCTGCACAGACTACACACCAGGATTAGCAGAGAAACTGCACGGAGGTGCTTAGGAATCACGTGTGTTCCTGAGAGACTGAGGAACCCACTGAATGGAAACGTGCTATGCTGGTACCGAGAAGGTGGCCTCCAAGCCAGTGAGCTCAGCCACCAGAGCCTCCAGAAGCCAGTGAGCTGAGCCACCGGAGCCTCCAGAAGCCTCGAGAAGCCAGTGAGCTGAGCCGCCGGAGCCTCGAGAAGCCAGTGAGCTGAGCCGCCGGAGCCTCGAGAAGCCAGTGAGCTGAGCCGCCGGAGCCTCGAGAAGCCAGTGAGCTGAGCCGCCGGAGCCTCATGAAGCCAGTGAGCTGAGCCGCCGGAGCCTCGAGAAGCCAGTGAGCTGAGCCGCCGGAGCCTCGTGAAGCCAGTGAGCTGAGCCGCCGGAGCCTCCAGAAGCCAGTGAGCTGAGCCGCCGGAGCCTCCAGAAGCCAGTGAGCTGAGCCGCCGGAGCCTCAAGAAGCCAGTCAGCTGAGCCGCCGGAGCCTCGAGAAGCCAGTGAGCTGAGCCGCCGGAGCCTCCAGAAGCCAGTCACCTGAGCCGCCGGAGCCTCCAGAAGCCAGTGAGCTGAGCCGCCGGAGCCTCGAGAAGCCAGTGAGCTGAGCCGCCGGAGCCTCCAGAAGCCAGTGAGCTGAGCCGCCGGAGCCTCGAGAAGCCAGTGAGCTGAGCCGCCGGAGCCTCCAGAAGCCAGTGAGCTGAGCCGCCGGAGCCTCGAGAAGCCAGTGAGCTGGGCCGCCGGAGCCTCGTGAAGCCAGTGAGCTGGGCCGCCGGAGCCTCGAGAAGCCAGTGAGCTGGGCCGCCGGAGCCTCGAGAAGCCAGTGAGCTGGGCCGCCGGAGCCTCGAGAAGCCAGTGAGCTGGGCCGCCGGAGCCTCGTGAAGCCAGTGAGCTGGGCCGCCGGAGCCTCGAGAAGCCAGTGAGCTGGGCCGCCGGAGCCTCGAGAAGCCAGTGAGCTGGGCCGCCGGAGCCTCGAGAAGCCAGTGAGCTGAGCCGCCGGAGCCTCGAGAAGCCAGTGCGCTGAGCCGCCGGAGCCTCGAGAAGCCAGTGAGCTGAGCCGCCGGGGCCTCGAGAAGCCAGTCAGCTGAGCCGCCGGGGCCTCGAGAAGCCAGTGCGCTGAGCCGCCGGGGCCTCGAGAAGCCAGTGAGCTGAGCCGCCGGAGCCTCCAGAAGCCAGTGAGCTGAGCCGCCGGAGCCTCGACAAGCCAGTCAGCTGAGCCGCCGGAGCCTCGACAAGCCAGTCAGCTGAGCCGCCGGAGCCTCGACAAGCCAGTGAGCTGAGCCGCCGGAGCCTCGAGAAGCCAGTGAGCGGAGCCACCGGAGCCTCGAGAAGCCAGTGAGCTGAGCCACCGGAGCCTCAAGGCTGAGGCTCAGCACATTTCCATTTCCTCTGTGAATTAACGGCCATAATAATGGCAAGAACAGCACAAGCGAGTGGCTGATTCTATCAGACAGCAAGTGTGTGCCAACTGTCAGGAAACAGTCCTTACCATTTGGTCAGCAAGCAGCAGGACGGTTTTGAGGCTGAATTTCCTGGAGCAGAAGTTGAAGAGGTCCTCCAGGCTTGGCCCCAGCAGCTCCATCACCATGACGTTGTAGTCCCCCTCTGCCCCGCACCATCTGATGGTGGGGATGCCCACTAGGCAAGGAAATCAGACACAGTGTTTCAGTCCAGGCCCTGCCTCAGCTCCATACTAAGTCTGCACTATGCACACCAAGGGGTCATGGTGACAACCCTGAACGGGGGAGGGGTGGTGGAGGTAGAAGACCCCGGCAACGCCGCTCCTCAGGGACCCATCCTCGAGATTAGGCCCCATCTATTAGCAAATGGCCTGAGGCAGACGTTGGATGAGGGCCAAGCAGACAGGAGCTGTAAGGGGGACAAGGAGGGGATCGAAGCCCCACCTCCCTGACTCCCATCTTCTAGGGCAGGGGGGCAGGAAACACAGGAAGCAGCCACGATATGGGAAAGAAAGAGCTCAGGCATAAAGGACCAGCAGAGTCCGCCAGAAACGTCACACCAGAGATGGGAGGAGAGAAAGCAGCTACCGTGGGTTAGGTGAGAGAAGAAAATATGTTCAATTACTCTGATGTTGGTAGAAGTATTTGACTGGATAAGAGAAAAGCAAAAGCAATGAAAACTTTTTGGGGATTTACACAGTAACCCAGGATTGAAACATACAAATCAGGGAAGTGAAAATAAAGACACAATAAATCCAACAGGAAGAATTTAAAGATGGCTGCATAGTATCAGTGCTGAAGGCATAATCAACACTATAAAGGCACACGGGCCAGGTGCAGTGGCTCATGCCTGTAATCCTAGCACTTTGGGAGGCTGAAACGGGAGGACTGCTTGAGCTCAGAAGTTTGAGACCAGCCTGGATAACAAAGGGAGACCCTTGTCTCTACAAAAAATTCTGGAAATTAGGTGGGTGTGGTGGCACGCTTCTGTGGTCCCAGCTACTTGGGAGGCTGAGGCAAAAGGATCACTTGAGCCCAGGAAATGGAGGCTGCAGTGAGCCGTGATGGCACCACTGTGCTCCAGCCTGGGCCACAGAGCAAGACCCCGTCAAAAAAATAAAAAAATCCATTTTAGAAAAAATGGGTGAAAGACCTGGACACTTCACCCAAGACGTTACGTATGAAAAGTCAACGACCACAAGAAGATTCTCAGAGACCTGGAAAACACATGCTGGTAAAAACACGCACAGGAATGTGCACCGCAGCCTCATGGCACAGTCAAATTCAAATGCTGCAGCAACAGGTGGGTTTCTCAAAATGCCACCCCCAAAATACGTCCTTTGGTCCTATTTTTTTTTCTCATATCCACAAGAACATGTTTTTTCGGTATGTTTTCACAGCACTGGATCCGTAACTATACACATGGCTCTACACACATACGGCTTGTGAACAGCCTGGATAAACCTTTTATGTCCTTCCATGGCAAGACAGATTTTTAGTTTAGTCTTAAAGCAAGTTTTGGTACCACTAGGGAAATTCAATTCATTTAAAAAATTGTTTCATTATTTTATTGTTTTGAGGCGAGGTCTCGCTGTCACCCAGGCTGGAGTGCAGTGGCACCATCTTGGCTCACGGCAACCTCCACCTCCTGGGTTCAAGCAATTCTCCTGCCTCAGCCTCCTGAGTAGGTAGGACTACAGGTGGGCGCCACCATGCCCAGCTCATTTTACTGGCCACATGTATCTCCTCTCCTCTGAAGGCATGTATTTTTTTTTTTGGCTAAGTTTTTCTATCATGGTATCTTTTTCCTATTCATAGTAGTTCTTTATAACTTCTAGATACTAAACCACTGCAGGTTTTTTGTGAGGCAAGTATCTCTCAGTTAATGGCATGTTTTTTATTTTCTTCTGGAGTTTCTTGATGAAAAGACTTTTCATGAATATGAATGCCTCAATCTTTTGCTTTATGAGTGCTTTCAGTATCTTACATTAAAAAAATAGTTTCTGCCCTCAGCGTCAAAGAGATGCTATTGTTTATTTTTTAAAGTGTTAAAGTTACTTTTACTTCTAACAAAAACAGTAATAGGGGCCTGATTCGCCCTCACACCTTAAGTAACTAAGGGAAAAAACAAAACACACAGCCTCACACATCACAGGGTGGTTTCCACAACACTGGGCCCGGCCAATGACTGACAGCCGTGCCAGCCAGTGACAGCTGTGCCTGAGGGCGGGAAGGAGCCGTGAGAGGGCGCCCTGGGCTGCCCCCTGCACTGCTGGGAGCATAAGCAGAAACGCCAGACTGAACAGATCCATGGAACCCAACCTCATCCCAGAAGAGAGCTGAGGAGGAGCCTGCAGAACGTGGAAGAGCACAGCATGCGTGACATTCTCAATGTCCGGCATCCAAAGTGGAAAACAAACCTGGAGTAAGAGGTTAACTGAACAGACCCGGATGTTCACATCAGCAGGGAAAGCCATGAAACGTTACTACAGATTTCGACTGTATTCCACCGTCGGAAGTTTTTTAACTGGCCAGGCTCAGGCCTATAATTCTAGCACGTTGGAGGTGGAAGTGGGAGGATCACTTAAGTCGAAGTTTGAGACCAGAAAGAAACATAGTGAGACCCCCGTCTCTACAAAAAAATTTTAAAAATTAGCTAGGCATGGTGCTGTGTGTCTACAGTCCCAGCTACTCAGGAGGCTAAGGTGGGAGGATGGCTTAGGCCCAGAAAGTCAAGACTGCAGTGAGCCGTGATTGCACCACTGCACTCCAGCCTGGGTGACAGAATGAGACCGTCTCAAAAAAAAAAAAAAAGTTAAAGGCATGAGGCATATACATATATATGTGTATTTATGTTTCGGTCTTTTATATATATATGTATATATTTATATAAAAAACAAATATATATAAACCTGAACATGTATTTTTATATATATATATTTTATATATGCAAATACATATCTACTTTCAGATTTGGGAATAGTTGCATTCTGCGTCACAGTCGAGCATCCCTAATCTGAAAATCCAAACTGCCCCCATTAGCATCTCCTTTGAGCATCATGTTAGCACTCATAAAGTTTCCGATTTTGGGTGTTTCAGATACTCAACCTTATTACGGATTTGTGAATTCTTTTCTCTCTCTAGATGCAGCATTACGGATTCCCAAATTCCCTTTCTCCACTCCAATGAGTCACAGTTCCTTCTTCTTAATACTCATTTTGGAGTTTTCACTGTCCCAAATTTAGGCAACAGATCACCTTTCAAGCTTTTTCTCGTACCTTCATAACAAATGCCTGCCATTCTTTTCTTTCTGCCACGTGTTCCAGATTCACCTTCTTTCTTTCTGCCCCAGCCCTGGAATCAGCTGCTTCTCCAAGCACTCAGGACTCCTCTTAACAGAGAATGATAAATACTTAGAAACCCCTGAGGCCCGGTGTGCTCAGTGTTCTAGGCTGTCCTCCTTCTAAGCCCTTCTCGTGGCCAGAACCACACAAAGTATCATCACGACAGCTTTATAGTAAGTGCTGGTGTTTGCAGGGCAAATGGCCCTCTTCTTCACAAGTGTTTTAATTAATCCTGGACTTGCACTCTTCTCAGTGAATTCTAGTCACCTTGTCAGGAAAGAGAAGTGGCTGGATGTCGATGGGAACGTCATTGAATGTTAAGAGCAACGTTGGGAGACCTGACACCTGGCATCTTCCTTTCTCTGAACATAGAGGAGAATTAAGCAAATCTTCCTTAAATGTCCTTCAATAAAGTTTATATATTTTCTGCATGCAGATCTTATCTGTCTTAAAATTTTCCCCAGATACCTTTTTGCTACCGTAAGCAGTGTTTTAAATTACATTTTGTAACCAATTAAATTGTTGGTTTAACAAAATGAATTGATTTTATATTTTGATCTTAAATTTGCTAAACTCTCTAATCTGTTCTGAGATCCCTATGTAGGAAATTACATCACATCACATGCCAGTAACAGCAGTTTTGTTTCTGCCTTTTTCACCCTCTGCCCTGCTGAAAACAGTGTTGTGAGGCTGAGGATGATGTGGGTTACACAAAACTTGGCTGCACTGCAGGGGGGAATGGAAACCTACATAACCACCTTGGAAAAATCGATACGTATCAATATGCAGACGTCTGCGTTATCCTGCAGAACTGGACATTTGCACGTACCAAGCAACAGCCACTGCACCTTCACACGCAGGTGCTGGCATGTGTGCCCCAGACACATGGACAAGATATGCACAAAAGCACTGTCCCTAACAGCAAATGCTAGAAGCTCCCCAGGGCTCAACGCAGTATGAGTTAGACGAAGCTACTGTATACAGCTATGTAGATGATCAAACAATGAAAATCAATTACCTAGAGCTGCAATTGATGGGGAAGAATCTCAGGATTACTCTGGGTCAAAGAAAGGTACAGAATACAGACCGCATCGCGTAACACTAAAACTTTCATGTATTCAAAAGACTATGTGGCATGGACTCATGATCCATCTGAACTGATGGTGTACTGAGTGATGTGACTGATGGTGTACTGACTGATATGACTGATGGTGTACTGACTGATGTGACTGGTGGTGTACTGACTGATGGTGTACTGAGTGATGTGACTGATGGTGTACTGAGTGATGTGACTGATGGTGTACTGAGTGATGTGACTGATGGTGTACTGACTGATGGTGTACTGAGTGATGTGACTGATGGTGTACTGAGTGATGTGACTGATGGTGTACTGATGGTGTACTGACTGATGTGACTGATGGTGTACTGACTGATGTGACTGATGGTGTACTGAGTGATGGTGTACTGAGTGATGTGACTGATGGTGTACTGAGTGATGTGACTGATGGTGTACTGACTGATGGTGTACTGACTGATGGTGTACTGACTGATGTGACTGATGGTATACCGAGTGATGTGACTGATGGTGTACTGACTGATGTGACTGATGGTATACCGAGTGATGTGACTGATGGTGTACTGAGTGATGGTATACTGAGTGATGTGACTGATGGTGTACTGAGTGATGTGACTGATGGTGTACTGACTGATGTGACTGATGGTGTACTGACTGACGGTGTACTGACTGATGGTGTACTGACTGATGTGACTGATGGTGTACTGAGTGATGTGACTGATGGTGTACTGACTGATGGTGTACTGAGTGATGTGACTGATGGTGTACTGAGTGATGTGACTGATGGTGTACTGACTGATGTGACTGATGGTGTACTGACTGATGGTGTACTGAGTGATGTGACTGATGGTGTACTGAGTGATGTGACTGATGGTGTACTGATGGTGTACTGACTGATGGTGTACTGACTGATGTGACTGATGGTGTACTGACTGATGTGACTGATGGTGTACTGACTGATGGTGTACCGACTGATGTGACTGATGGTATACCGACTGATGTGACTGATGGTGTACTGACTGACGGTGTACTGACTGATGGTGTACTGACTGATGTGACTGATGGTATACCGAGTGACGTGACTGATGGTGTACTGAGTGATGTGACTGATGGTGTACTGACTGATGGTGTACTGAGTGATGTGACTGATGGTGTACTGACTGATGTGACTGATGGTGTACTGACTGATGGTGTACTGAGTGATGTGACTGATGGTGTACTGAGTGATGTGACTGATGGTGTACTGATGGTGTACTGACTGATGGTGTACTGACTGATGTGACTGATGGTGTACTGACTGATGTGACTGATGGTGTACTGACTGATGGTGTACCGACTGATGTGACTGATGGTATACCGACTGATGTGACTGATGGTGTACTGACTGACGGTGTACTGACTGATGGTGTACTGACTGATGTGACTGATGGTATACCGAGTGACGTGACTGATGGTGTACTGAGTGATGTGACTGATGGTGTACTGACTGATGGTGTACTGAGTGATGTGACTGATGGTGTACTGACTGATGTGACTGATGGTGTACTGACTGATGGTGTACTGAGTGATGTGACTGATGGTGTACTGAGTGATGTGACTGATGGTGTACTGATGGTGTACTGACTGATGGTGTACTGACTGATGTGACTGATGGTGTACTGACTGATGTGACTGATGGTGTACTGACTGATGGTGTACCGACTGATGTGACTGATGGTGTACTGAGTGATGAGACTGATGGTCTACTCAGTGATGTGACTGATGGTGTACCGACTGATGATGTATTTACTGACACTATCTTTCTTTAACAGGGGTCCTGCTGTCACCCAGGCTGGAGGGCAGTGGCACCATCACAGCTCACTGCAGCCTTAACCTCCTGAACTCAAGCCATCCTCCTGCCTCAGCCTCCAGAGTAGCTGAGACTACAGATGTAAGCCACTGCACCTGGCCTGTTTCTTTTTCCTCCCTACCCCCCAAATGTCTCAGCAGAATCACCCCTTTTGTTAGCTCTAAGTAACAATGTACCCCGTCATCCATGGCATTAGAGAATGGATAAAATACAGTAAAAGCAACATGCTCTTGCCTCTCAATGCACTTGTGCTCTATGGACTTACTGCTACTGGTGATTTTGCAGGAACAAGTGAAGCCAATGGGTTTGAAAAGAGAACCAAGGCTGCCTGCGCCCAAGTGTGCCAGTCATCCAGGGCCACCCTGCTGCCCTGCCCAGGTGCTGTCACGGTGGGAAGCGGCCACTCATGCTGCTATTTGTCGTCTCAACACTTTTCCCTCATGGTGCCCGAAGGTAGCTAAACATATGCGTGGGGATAAAAATCGGGTGGACAAGGCCAGATACATGAAGACATGCTCCACTCTCATCTGTGAAAAGTTTCAATATAAATGTGGGGACTGAGCATTAATGCAAATAGAAATTTTCATGAAGTTTTCAGCAGTTGAACCCTAAAATGATTTATATAACTAAAATGTTTCTAGATAATTTCATTATTTGGATTTTGAAAAAAGTTTCTTGTAGGATGACAAAGCAACAAAAACTTACAAACAGGTGAGCGAGGTCCTGGCACAGACATGGGGCTGGGCGGGCGAACGGGCTCCACAGGGAGTGTTCCCTCTCAGGTGGGCAGGGCAGGGTCCTGGTTGTTGATTTTAATGTCCTCGATACCGTACATGTTACATACATTCTTTGGTGTTGTACAATATTTCACAAGAAAAAGATGATGGAAGACAGTCGCCCACCCTCAGCCACAGAACCTTCACCCACTGGCCCGGGTTCTACACACGTACTCCCCTCTTCCCTCCCTCAAACCATGCCTACCATCTCAGCCTTGACGAAAAGCAGCTGTGAACTAAGTAAATGTCCTTTGCTGAGGGGTTCCCCAAGGAGGGAGTGAGCTAAAGCTGCTTTTGGGGGATGTTAGGATTGGAAAGAGCAGTTACAACTGTCCCCAGGTTTTGCCCACCAGTCCAGTCGGTTTTCATAAAAACTAGGTGTCTATCCAAATCTTCCACCAACATAGCTACTTTTAGTTTCTTTCTACTATTTCAGGTATTGAATCTATTGTCCCAACCAGATTTGGGACAGGTAGGAGCATCTGGGGCACATTCCTGACAGCTGAAGGCCACGTAGGGTGGCCGCCACTTCCTTCTCTGGGAGCAGACAGCTGCTTCAGCAGTAGCCTGGGGGGCTAGAATGCCCAAGTTCAAGTCTGTCCTCTGTGAAGTTACACAGCCTTCTAAACCCAGTTTCCTCATTTGCAACATAAGGCTGAAGAGCTCAGTACCCACTGCCCAGGGCTGCTATGGGCAGTGACCAGTGTGTTTTTAAGGCTCATTCTTCCCAAGCTGCAGAGAACAGAATGCACTCGCCGTGGAGCTTTCTCCTGGAAGGCAGCATCCATCAAGCAAACGTAAAGATCAGAACCTGGCACCACCACTTGACTCTCACGTGAAAGGAAGGAAAACCGCAATGAGTGGTGCTTGCTGCCCTTTTTTTCAGAGATAGCAGGACAATCTGGACCACCCACAGCAAACACTGCACAAGGGGACAATCTGTACCACCCATAGCAGACACTGCACAAGAATGGCAGCGGCGAGATCTGGTGGCTTCTGGATGAAACAATTTCTTCCCATTATTTGTCAACTCCCCGGTTTAGTCTCAAAGTGAATTCAAGAACCACCACCAGAATTAGGCCTTTTGCCTTCTCGGACATCATTTGTTTTCTAAAATGCAGATCTTTAGATCTTTACAGTATCCGACGGGTGCGGTGGCTCACGCCTATAATCCCAGCACTTTGGGAGGCCAACGTGGGCAGATCGCCTGAGATCAGGAGTTCAAAACCAGCCTGGCCAACGTGGTGAAGCCCTATCTCTACTAAAAATACAAAAATTAGCCAGGCAGGGTGGCTCATGCCTGTAATCCCAGCTACTCCAGAGGCTGAGGCAGGAGAATGGCCTGAACCCAGGAGGCGGAGGTTGCAGTGGGCCAAGATTGCGCCATTGCACTCCATCCTGGGCAACGGAGTGAGACTCTGTCTCCAAACAAAAACAAAAAACAAAAAACAAAAATAAAAACAAAAACCTTGACAGTATCCACCAGGTGTCTGTGCATTTAACACAGAAGACCTGACCTACATTTTGGAATTGTCAGGGACATGGCAATGCGCTCGAAGCCCAAATGGGAGAAAATCCATTTCTGAAATCCTATTTGGTTTCCAAGATCCTAGAGAAGGTGCATGGGCAGGAACAGGAAGGTGCAGGCTTCTTTACTCTCTTAAGCCAGCGGCCACAGGGGAAGCAACTTTGCCTGCCAGGGGCCTTCAGCACTGTCTGAAGAAAGTTTTGAGTATCACAACTAGGGGCAGGGGTGCTGCCAACATCTACCATGCAGAGAACGCACCACTACAAACGGCACTAGTGCCGAGTGGAGAAGTCCTGTCGGGAACCACGTAGCTACTTTTTGGTTCAGGGTTGGCTTCCCCAGTGACCATCCCGGGCTTCTAAGGACTGGCTTTCTTCCCTTTGCCCTTGTGCACCCCTGGCTTGCAAGTTCTCCTGGAGACATCTCTCGTAAAAACTTAAGGTGTTTTTAAGCTTGCAGGTTTTACTCGACCCCAGCACCAGGCTCCCGCAGGCCAAGGCCACACCCCGCACCACCCTGCTCTATTGGCTCGTCACACCTTCAAGGCAATGCAGGCTCCAGGCCCTTGAGAGGCCAGTCCACCACCAAGGGCCGCCAGACAGGCTCCCAGGGCGGAGTCTCTGCTGAGCTTTCCCTGGGTTGGTGATGGGATTTTTAATTCCTGTGGCCTCCTCTGGTCACGTGAGGCCCGTGACGGGACACACTGGGTGCCCCTCTCTGTAACGGGTTCCCCAGGACCACAGGTGCTGCCAAAGATATTTTGTGTCACATAAACCTAGAAATGTCGGTTTCTTGTAGTAGCACAGATTACGTGCTTGTGCTGAGAAAAGATGTCAAAGAATCAAATCAACAGTCCTCCCTTTCCCGTGACAAAAGGGCTAACAGAGGCCCTGAACAGGTTTTCCTTTGGCCAGTTGCCCAAGGGGACTCACCCAACCATCCACCTACAAATGTGCCGCGGAGGCTTCTCACTGGGAGGGCTCCACAGACGTGGCACAGCCACTCTTCAGACAAAAAGCTCTGTTCCCAAAGAGGGCTCCTGCCAGACCGAAGCTCTGCTGTTGAGACACACGCTTCATGGCTCTGAAATCCCCGCAGAGAATACCCTCCTGCTCCATCAGCCGAACTGTTTGAAAGTCCAGGGAACTTGCAAGAGCTGGACTCTGAGGTGAGGACGGGAGCACTCTGCTCCATACCTGGCCCACCGTGGAACACCAGGTACCTAAGGCCCTGGGCTGAGGGCTCGCAGAACTGGGATAGTAACTGAGCTGGAAGAGGTCGTGATGGTCGCCAAGTTCAAAACCCTTGTTTTGCTCAGGAGAAAACGAGCCCAGAGTGTGAAGGGACTTCCCCCAAGCTATAAGCAAAGCATGCGAAGGAGCAGAGGCCTCACTCAGGGATCACACATCAGGAAGGCCCCACTGCGCAACACACGTGCCACTGGCAACAGCTCCAGTGACCACTGAGGGGCACACAACACCACGCGGAGCATGCATTGAAATTCACACGAAATCTTTTTTTTTTTTTTTTTGAGACGGAGTCTCACTCTTTCATCCAGGCTGGACTGCAGTGGCGCTATCTGGGCTCACTGCAAGCTCCGCCTCCCGGGTTCACGCCATTCTCCTGCCTCAGCCTCCCAAGTAGCTGGGACTACAGGCGCCCGCCACCACGAACGGCTAACTTTTTTTGTATTTTTAGTAGAGACGGGGTTTCACTGTGTTAGCCAGGATGGTCTCGAGCTCCTGACCTCGTGATCCGCCCGCCTCGGCCTCCCAAAGTGCTGGGATTACAGGTGTAAGCCACTGCGTCTGGCCTATTCACACAAACTCTTGATTTCAGACACCATGACCCAATATGAAGCAAAATTTAAACAAAAGGACAAGATGGCATAAGATTTTTTTTTTTTGGGGGGGGGACAGGGTCTCACTCTGTTGCCCAGGCTGGAGTGCAGTGGCGTGATCTCGGCTCACCGCAACCTCTGCCTCCCAGACTCAGGCGATTCTCCTGCCTCAGGCTCCCAAACAGCTGGGATTACAGGTGCACGCCACCACACTTGGCTAATTTTTGTATTTTTAGTAGAGACGGGGTTTCACTACGTTGGCCAGGCTAGTCTCAAACTACTGACCTCAAATGATCCACCCATCTTGGCCTCCCAAAGTGCTGGGATTCCAGGCATGAGCCACCATGCCCGGCCCATAAGATGTTTCTTTGTGTTGAGGGAGGGTCTCTGGACCCAAGACTCTCTGAAGGAAGCTGTGACTGCTTTGTCAGGGTGTGGAGAACACTTCCCTCCCTTTTGCCCAGAACCAGTTTTGGGTTTATTTTAACCAGCGATGCTGAGTTGCTGTTCTCCCTTGTCAAACAGAACCCTGGTGTTCCTCTGTGACTGGTAAAGGACCTACCTCCTCCCTGCATCATCTTGTAGATTTTGCTCTCAATGTGGAGCTGAGGGTGTTTGGTTTTGACACATTCAAGCTTGATGGCAACCTCTTCTCCTGCAGCAATGTCCGTACCTTGGCAAAGAAAGAAAACCACAACAGGAATTACCTGGTATCCACCAAATAACCCAACATGCTGGAGAAACAACAAGCACTATGTGTTTTCCATGAAGGACCAAGTGAGGGATGTGTTCTCCTTCCTAGCATAGTAAGGCGGGCTAATCGGCTGACACATCTCTGGGGGAAGTTATCCATATTCCCATTTTCACAACAGGACGAATTTGAACTGCACAGAAGGTTTATGCGGCTTCCATCACCCGCCCACCAGTCTCCAGGTGCTGCAGCTCCCTCTCCACAGTGGCCCTTCTGGTCTGCATCCTCCCATCAGCCCTGCCCAGGGCCCCTGCACTTGCCCGCCCCAGACAGCCTGTGGTAGAGCTCCACGGTGCCATTCCCTTTTCTCCATGCTGCCTGATAGGCCTCCGAGGGGGTGGTTTGAGTTTCCCCGAGGAAGGGCTAGGTTTTTACCCAATAGCCACAGTTCCAGTCCACCCAGGCCTGGCATCGCAGGCAGCGGGAGTCATCTCTAGCCAACCTATTGCAGGCAAACACCCTCCACCAGGCGGAGGGAGGCCCTTCTCCCTTCCTGGGGACACAAAGCCAGAAAAATCGCCTGTTTTCAACGCCCTAAATGTACCACCTACCAACACGCACCGGTCACACATCTTTCATCAGTCTATGGCTAAAACCAATGACACATCTAATACCATGACGATCGGACTATGAGTTTGGAGGCAAAATTACACTTTTTACCTAGAAATGTTCCATCTCTGCTTTACTCCAATAAATGACAAATGTGACAACCACCATCCCTCTCAGGTTCACCCACAAATGCTCCTGAGTTTGAATCTGGCCCAAAGCCTTCCCCAAATCCACTGCATGAGGCATCCAAGGAGCTTTAACCGAACAGGAGAGAAAAAGAAGCTGCACACAGTACATACCCAGCTCTCTCCTCTTCCCTCACGAGTCCCTTCAGAGTATAAGACACTGGAATCGGCCGGGCGCGGTGGCTCACGCCTGTAATCCCAGCACTTTGGGAGGCCAAGGCGGGCGGATCACAAGGTCAGGAGATTGAGACCATCCTGGCTAACACGGTGAAACCCCATCTCTACTAAAAATACAAAAAATTAGCTGGGCATGGTGGTGGGTGCCTGTGGTCCCAGCTACTTGGGAGCCTGAGGCAGGAGAATGGCGTGAACCTGGGAGGCGGAGCTTGCAGTGAGCCGAGATCGCGCCACTGCACTCCAGCCTGGGTGACAGAGCGAGACACCGTCTCAAAAAAAAAAAAAAAAAAAAAAAAAAGACACTGGAATCCTTCCAAACAGCGTGGCTATGTGGAAAAGAATTCACACTAGCTTCAGCAGCCCAGACAAAGCCCTGGGAGACTTCCTTCCCTGAGAGACTGTGGTGCTGGGCAAAGCAACTTGGCTAGTTCTTAGTGACTCGGTTTCTCTTGTCAATGGAGATCAGTGGTGAGGTCTGACGTCTGTTTCATGAGAGTTGTGGAGATGAATGGGTTAACAGTTTCTTTTACAGCTCTTTAAGATAAGGTTCCCTGATGAAAAACAGAGTAAGGTCAAGTGAGCACTAGAGCAGTCTGCTGATATCCACACACGTCCACTGAACACCCAGGAAGCCCCTCGTCTGCCCAGATGGTGGCATGAGATGTGCCACTTCCAGCCTGGGCCCCAAACCCCTTGTCACTGCTGCGTTCCACAGGAATCGCCACCACCGGGTCACTGCCAGTGACCATTCTAGATTTAAGAACGTCACTTACTATCAACAGAGACTCTTCAGAGTACTCGAGGTAACAAATTTTGTTCTTCCTGCCTACAGTTGGGACAGTCTATCCAATTACAGGAGAAATGACTTCATCGAAAAATGTACTGTGCAAATGAAAAACGACTCTGAGTTCCTCTAAGGACCTGGACTCTGAACTCAACTCGCCAGCCGGGAGGGAGGGTGACTCATCCCACTAGTTATGTCAGCAGCTCCCTGCACCCCCAAGCAGGCGCAGTGCAGCCTCGGACAGCACCGCCACCCTCGCCAGCTGGCAGCCCAGTGACCCCATCGCCTGGGGCCGATGGCTTGGGGCCACACAGTCTGCTGACTAGCATCTCTCACTCCACTTCTCTGTAGCTGATAAAGCTAATGTCTGCCAGTCACACCTGCAGCACTGACTGTCGTGGGGCAAAAGTCATCACCAGCCGCTCTGGCACACAACACGAATCACACCCTATCATGGGGCCGGGACCTCTCGCTGTGCAAGCACACAGAGCCAGCCCTCCTGTGGAACCGACACCAAGGTCGCCCCGAGTCTCTATAGGGGAGCAGCTGGATGCAGGTCCTGTACACAGATGTGAGGATGGCAACTCTCTGGGGCCTGCAGCAGGGACCTCGTCACCTGCTGGGCAGAAGCATCAAGCAGCAGAACACCAAGGTCTGTGCATTCCAAGGGCACCACCTGCCTCAAGGTCGCTGAGCACTGCTCAGACCCCCTGGCCTGCAGCCCTGTCCCACCTCGCCCACCGGGGGCACCCCTACTCTACCAGCCATGCTGCTGAAAGTCAGATCCTCAAGCTGCCATCAGTCCACAAGGCAGCACGGAGGCGCTGAGTAACTGTGGCGGCAATCTGGCATCACTGCAGCATTTTGACCTTATACACAAGTTTTGGCATACAACAGGTTGAAAATTACAAGCCTGGTTCTTCACCACAGGTTAAATCTGAGAAGCACTACTAAAAGGGGAATGAGAATTTGAAAGACCCTGAGCCCTGGGTGTCAGATTCAAAACAAACCAAAACCTGGTGACACGCAGATCACCAGGTTGTCTGGGTTGTCTGTTTATACAAAAGACATTCTGTCAACAAAACAAACTCAACTCTTCCCTGCAGCTCAACAATCCTGGTCTGCTGTGAGACAGGGCTTTCCTCAGTCCGTGTTTGGGTATCAGTTAATGTTAGTCCTACAAAAACAAAATTACGTCCCTCAAGTTCAGCAGCCAAAAGCAGATGGTGGCCGGGTGTGGTGGTTCACGCCTGTAATCCCAGCACTTTGGGAGGCTGAGGCTGATGGATCACTTGAGGTCAGGCATTCGAGACCAGCCTGGCCCACATGGTGAAACCCCGTCTCTACTATAAATACAAAAAAAATTAGCCAGGCATGCTGGTGTGCGCCTCTAACCCCAGCTACTCAGGAGGTTGACGCGGAAGAACTGCTTGAACCCAGGAGGCAGGGGTTGCAGTGAGCTGAGATCGCGCCACTGCACCCCAGCCTGGGCAACAGAATGATACTTTGTCTTAAAAAAAATAAATAAATAAATAAAGCAGATGGTGAATTAAGTGAACCTAACCAGAGTGTGGCCCTGTCCTGGCACAGGAGGGTAATTCTGAATTACCAGCCTGGATGCTGGCAACTCCCATTAAGGATTGTCTTGTCAACAAAAAAAACAGGGAGACGCCTTGGGCAGCAGGACAAAGGTCAACTCACAGGGCAGCGGTCAGCAGTACCACGACTTCTCATTACAGATGCTTGAGTTAAGCAGAGTCCAAGGTCAACAGAGGCTACAGCCCTAACACTGCAGTGAGGAGACCCCAGAAGCTACAGGAAGAACAGGTGGTCGCTCTCCTCTCAAGGCTGGTCAGCATCTTGGGGCCCTACTGCATACCAGGCACCCTGCAGGCTGCCTCTTGAGAAATCAGTCAGTGAGGGGAAAAACGTGTGCTTCAGAGATGAAGCAATTAGCTCCCAAAAGATGCTTGTGCACATTATGAAGTCAGTCCATCCAGGTAACAGGTGGACAAATGGAGGCCCTGACAAGCTGATGGTGCGATGGGATCAAGTACAGATGCCAACAGATGCATCTGTCCAGCCCACCAGCCAGGTAATCCAGTCCTGCCACTAACCTCCAGAACACACTACAGGCGAGAACAGAGGCAGGACCAGCTGGGCTCTCACTGCCTCTCTGCATGGGCCGCCTGTGGGGTGAACACAGCAGGCCTCTCCCTCTAGCCTGGCCCAGCTGAACAGTCCTCTTCCGCCAGACACCCCTGTGGTTCTGGGGCTGGGAACTCATGGTCCACATTAAGGACACTGGCTGTTTTCAAATGTTATCAAGTTTATTTCCAGTGGTACTCTGCCAGCATAAGTGAAAGAACTTCTGGTTTATGGCCACACCACATGGACACGGATGCGGAGGGCGGCACAGGGCTGGGGCCAGGTCACACAACAGGCTGCCAAGGTGTGCGCTCCACAGGTGTGTGTGGGCTGTGTCACCTTCCCAACCTGCCCTCCTGAAGGGCCTTGCGAATCTGGCAATCTCAGACTGAAGACAGATTGTTCTTTTTGGGGTCCCACTTTCCAAAGCCTGGGCATTCAAGAAATAGCCCCAAAATACTGCCCCCTTTGAAGGGGCAATTTTGGAACACGACAACCTGGTGGGGCCCTGCAGTGAGCACCCGCCCTCAACTGTCACAGCAGGGTCGGGGCAGGCAGGCCCACACCACGCTTCTAGCCCACAGGCACTCCACTGAAGCACAGCCTTCCCCCCTTCCTGGTCTCAAACATCTGAAAGCACAGAAAGTCCCCGGTAGAAAAACAAAAACCCAAAAGCCAAGCTCAAAGCAAGGTGAACCCCACCTGGAGGATACCAAAGTGACAACAGTAGGAATGGTCTTAACGATACTCATACTAGAATATACACGGCACGCAGGGGTCAAGATGAAGACCTAGTTCCTCGATTTATGTGTAACTGGCTGCCCAAACAAAACTATGGTGGGGATGACCGATCCATCTCATAGTCTTCAGATCAGCCATCTTTGACTCTAACTGCCATTCTGCTTGGACCCACGCTTCTTCCAAACTGCCTTACTCCGGCTAACGTGACCACCTAGCCTTTCCTCCGTGGGGTCATCTGAAAGGACCACAGTGTAGGCTAGGAGCCAATGCTGATGGGAAAAAAAAAAAATCAGCTGTGCCTAACCCCACTCAAGTAACTGGACGTGTACCCTGATGGGTGGCTGTCTGGGATGGCTGTCTGGGGGCTCCAACCCCAGGGTGTCAGAGCCACAGCCGCCCGCAACCCCGTATCCAGCATGACTGTATGCCCAGCGCGAGGTGAGGCCTGGAGGGTGGAACGCTGAGTGAGGAGACAGCCTTCCACCCTCCACCTCTGGAATTACTTGGTGACAACCACACCAAAATTTGTCTGAATCTATCTTTGGAAAGCACAAAGTTGTTTGACAAGGTCTCAGATGAGAGAACAGATAGTTTCAAAGTACTTCTTATTTATTTATTTTTTGAGACAGAGTCTCACTCCATCGCCCAGGCTGGAGTGCAGTGGTGTGATCTTGGCTCACTGCAACCTCCGCCTCCCAGGTTCAAGCAATTCTCATGCCTCAGCCTCCCAAGTAGCTGGAATTACAGGCAGCCACCACCACGCCTGGCCAATTTTTGTATTTTTAGTAGAGATGGGGTTTCACCACTTTGGCCAGGCTGGTCTCCTGACCTCAAGCGATCCGCCCGCCTCAGCTTCCCAAAGTGCTGGGATTACAGGCGTGAGCCACCACACTCGGCCCAAAATACTCCTTTTTGATGCCTGCCTAAAGGTGGTTAATGGACTGGCTTTGCAGTGTAACTCAGATCCTGGGGTTAAAACTTTCGCCAAAATCTATTGTTCTATAAATAAGCCAAACGACTTCCATTGACCAAGCACTCTGACTTCCCAAACACTGCCAAGAACACATCCAGCTGACCACCTGGTATAAATGTTTAATAGTCAAACCCAAATGTCTAAAGCCTGCTTACTCAGCAGTCCACTAAGGCATATGTACAGGTTCAAAAGCAACAATATGGCATGTGACAGGGTTACCTGGCAGGTTAACCAGGCACCGAAAGTATGAGCCACCCAGCTGTGTGGATTCATCCTAACGCTGTCAGCCCACCGGGTCCTGAGTCCTCTCTCTGGTGACAAGTGGGAAGGGTGTGAGAACTGGAGACTGTCCACATGTGGCTTCATCTAAAAGGTATGACCAGAGGCATTACTGACATCCCAGGGGATTCCTGACCCTGGCTGACAGGTGCCCCAGTTAAAACACACACCAAAGCTAGGGCTGCTGGAACAGAAAACAGCTCCCCTCAAAGGTCTGCAGCAGCCCCTCTGCAGGCACACCGCCTCAGGCTACATATCCTCAAATTCAGGGGGTCTTGGAATAACTCGTACATTGCACAATCCCACTAACGAGTACGGAAAATTAAGTTACTTTAAAATTACAAACTTGGGCCAGGCGCGGTGGCTTCCCAGCACTTCGGGAGGCCGAAGTGGGCGGATCACTTGAGGTCCGGAGTTCGAGACCAGCCTGACCAACATGAAGAAACCCCGTCTCTACTAAAAATACAAAATTAGCCAGGCGTGGTGGCGCACGCCTGTAATCCCAGCTTTTCGGGAGGCTGAGGCAGGAGAATCGCTTGAACCTGGGAGGCAGAGGTTGCGGTGAGCCGAGATCGCGCCATGGCACTCCAACCTGGGCAACAAGAGCGAAACTCCGTCTCAGAAAAAAAAAAAATAAATTACAAACTTGAAGATTTAAGCCAACCTTTCATCACGTGTTCACGTGCATATTTTTCCATTGTAAATATGACACAACCCAAAACCTAATCCCATTGTTTTTGAAATCTACCTTGAGACTGTTACAGTCTAAAGGACACCTCATGAGTACAACTACTTCATCTGCCTCTCATTTTGCCAGCATCTTAACCCTGTGTGACTTTCTCTACATTCACCTAAACTTAACCCTTGCTCATTTGCACTCAATCACCGCTCCAAGGCCAAGGGGAACCGTTCAGAGAGAACCCCCAGCGGGAGGGCAAGCCCCACTCCTAGCCGGGCCACTCCCCCCCTCCACACGGCGTTTGGGTCTTTCTGACATTTTCCCCCACGAATGCAAGACGCAGGGGCAGCCTCTGAGGGGGAAGCCAGACAGCCCCGGACCGGGCTGCGGAAGAAAGAGCGTGGCCTTTGTTCACTGCGGTGACCTTAGGCGTGGAGGAAGCCGACGCCCGCTTCGCGGCCCCAGCCCTGCCCCATCCCCTCCCACGGCCCGCTGCCCCCACCCCCGCCCTGCCCCTCCCCCAGGCCCGCCTCCCCACGCCCCACCCAGCCCTTCCCGAGTCCGCTCCCCACGACCCTGCCCCTACCCAGGTCGGCTCCCCAGAGACCATGCCCCACCCCGGGTCAGCTCCCCTATCCCCTCCTTCCCCAACCCTCCCCTCTCCAGACCCTGCTCCCCCGACCTGGTCCTGCCCCTCCCCCACGTCCGCTCCCCACTGCCCTCCCCACCCCTGGCCGCGCTAGCCTAGTGGCCGTTGGGTTCTGGCCACGACCCGGCGGTGCCGGGACTTGCACGGAGACCCCGCGGGGGCCACCACTTCCTTCCGCGATCGCGCTTGGTCTTGGCAGCCGCAGGGCCCGGGTCTTCGAACGGCGGGCGGGGGCGGCGGGGCCTCACCGAGATAGATGTCTCCGAAGGAGCCGCTGCCGATCTTCCGGCCCAGCCGGTACCTGTTCCCGACTCTCAGCTCCATGGCGGCGGCGGCCCGATTCGCTCCTGCCCTCCCGGCCGCTTCCTGGGTCTGAACTCCGGGAGGCGGCGCCGCTGCTGCCGCTACTGCGGGTCCGGCTCCCGGCTCCGCCCCCCTCACGGCCCCGCTTTCACCATCGCTTTCCCGTCGCCCCGCCGCTCCCAGCGCCTCAATACGGGGCGGATGGGACAGTCCGAGCGCCGCCGCCGCTGCTCCGGCCCCTACCGGTCCCGCTTGCCCTCTCCCCGCCGCGGATGGACTCGGATCTTCCGGGCCTAAATCCCCTTTCAGCTGCCTAAAGGAGCCGCCGCCATCGCGCTGTGACGTCACTTCCCCTAGCAACCCGGCGGGGCGGGGCCGCGGCGCTCCAGGGGCGGGGCCGGGCGGGGCGAGCGCTCCAGGCCTCCTCCCGACCCTGCGCCGTGCCCAGCCCCTCTGCCCTCCTGTTACCCCGGGACCTCGGGCCGCCAGCCCCTTCCACGTGCAGGCTCCTGCTGCTCTCGCGGGGGCTTTTCGTGTGTCCCCCGAGATGTCGAGGAAGCCAGGTGAGTTCCTCGCGACAGGCGGTGCCCTTTGCAGGAGGGGACAGGTAGCTGAGGCGTGGACAGAGTGACAGGCCAGGCTCAGGGGACACAGGTGAGACCCCCTCACTGGGCTGCCAGTTCCCGGGCTTGGGGCATCCCAGTACGTCAGCGTCTGCGGCCTTACCTCCTGACACCTAAGGCCAGAGACAGAGCAGGCCCGCGCCCTGGGAGGTCCTGATGTCCAGCCTGAAGATTGAGGGCAAAGCCACCACCTTTCACAAAACGAGGCCAGACCACCTGCCTCCCTCCAGTCCCTGCGGCCTGGAGACGGAGTCAACATTCTTATCTGTGTTGGATCTGAATGTTCCTCCTTGCAAAGGAAACAAGGAGTGGACGTTCAGGCTGATGGCCAGCTTCAAAGATCGGGGCCTTTGATTCCCATAACTGGGAAGAAAGCCCTTCAGACAAGCCCGCCCCCAGGCTGCAGGTGCATGGGGACCTTGAAGAACCCGTCCCCATGGTCCTACGTCCATGTGTCTCGAGACCTGTCGCATCCTCGCTGAAACTCAAGAATGTGAAACAGGTGAAGGTGTGTTTTGACGCATCAGCATACCAGGGCTGTGGTGTGGGCACCGCAGCGTGAGTGAGACAGCAGCCTCAGCCCGTCCAGGTCACTGCAGAAGAGGAAAGCAGCCCCCACAGGCCCCACAGTGGTGCTCGCCTTTCTCCACCCCCAAGTCTTTCCTCTCCACCCCTCAGCTCCAAACAGCTGGAGGTCAGGTCGGGGAGACGGGCATCCATTCCCGAAATTACATAGCAGGGCCTGGAGACAGGAGATGCCGCCGGCCAGACCACCATCAGTCACTAATGAGGGACGGGCACTCAGAACTGCCCAGTTTCTGAGTTACAGAAGCCGGGGGTGCGGGGCTGCCAGACTAGTAAAACTGACCTTGTTGGCGGAATCGCTCACGGCTTTTCTGTTGATGAACAGAGTCCAGCTCTCCCACGGGTGGCTGTGATCCTTCTTCCTGGGGAGTCCTGCTGTCCCTGACTAGGGGCACCTGCCCACCTGTCAGCTGCTCCTCCCTCGGCTGGTCCTCCTGGGCTCTGATGGCCCCAACATTTCTAGCTCTTCTCACCCATAGTGCCCCGAGCTTCATGCAGCTGCAGCAGGTACTGTGCCCGTCTGCCTGGCTTTTGTGTGTTTGTGTCTTGACTCTATAACCCGTGCACACGGACTGGGCTGTGGTGTAGTGGGGATGGCAGGAGCCCTGGGAACATGCGGGCTGGGCAAGGTGAGGCAGGCTGATTGCTGTGGCTCCCCCACCACCAGCCCCAGCCACAACAAACTGACAAAGGAAGAGGACAGTGGTGCCCTGGAGCCCTGGGGTCAGAGAGAGGAGGACAAAGCAGGTGTGTAGCCCAGGGAATGACAGCACCCCTTCCGAGAAGACAGGGAAGGTGCAGACATGGCCAGGTTCTGAGCTAGAAAACTGTCGGCAGGGGGCTGAAGCTGAGGATAGTCATTGCCAAGGAACAGCCTCCGTCACAGAGGAGACGCACAGATGCGGTGACGAGGGAGGGATGAGGGGCTGGTGACCGCTGGGAACAGATGTGTGAGGCAGAGTCTCCAGGCATGGTCTGCGGGGCGGTTTGATGATACTAGGACATCTCTCAGAGTAGAAGGACGTCCCGACCTGCAGACTGGAAAGCCCCCAGAGCTCCCGGCAGGACGTATGAGGGCCAGCCCACAACCGGGTCTGTCCTGATATAACTGAACGCCACAGTGTCTTAGCTCCTTTACTGTTGCTATCAAGAAATACCTGAGGCTGGGAAATTTATGAAGAATCATGAGGTAATTTGTATATTTGTCCACAGTAAACCTCATGTTGAATTGTAAACCCCAAGGCTGGAGGTGGCTGGGTCATGGGGGTGGATTTCTCAGGAATGTTTAGCACCCTCCCCTTGGTGCTGTCCTTGAGATAGTGAGTTCTCCTGAGATCTGGTTATTTAAAAAGTGTGGGGCACCTCTCTCTCTCGCTCACTCGCTCGCTCGCTCCTGCTCTGGCCATGTGACGTGCCCGCTCCCCCATTGCCTTTCACCATGATCGGAAGCTTCCGGAGGCCTCCCCAGAAGCTGAGCAGAGGCCAGCACCATGCCTCCTGTAAAGCCTGCAGAACCAGGAGCCAAGTAAACCTCTTTTCATTATTTATTTATTTATTTGTTTTGACACAGGGTCTCGCTCTGTTGCCTAGGCTGGAGTGCAGTGGCGTGATCTCGGCTCACTGCAACCTCTGCCTCCTGGGCTCAGGTGATCCTCCCACCTCACCCTCCTGAGTAGCTGGGACTACAGGCACACGCCACCATACCTGGCTAATTTTTCATATTTTTTGTAGACATGGGGTCTTACTGTTGCCCAGACTGGTCTCAAACTCCTGACCTCAAGTGATCTATCCACCTTGGCCTTCCAGAGTGCTGGGATCACAGGCATGAGCTACCATGCCTGGCCCTCTTTTCTTTTAAAATTGCCCAGTCCTAAGTATTTCTTTATAGCAAGGCAACCACAGCCTAACACAGCTCACGATGCTGAGGTCTCAAAAGTTCAAGATCGGGCGTCTGCCTCTGGTGAGGGCCTTGCTGCCGCTGCCTCCACTCATGGCAGAAGGTGAAGGGCAGCTGGAGTGCGTGGAGACGGTGTGCGAGAGGGAGCCGGAGTGTGTGGAGACCGTGTGCGAGAGGGAGCTGGAGGAGTTGGGAAGTACAGGCCTTTTTTTTTTTTTTTTTTAAGATGGAGTCTCGCTCTGTTGCCCAGGCTGGAGCACAGTGGCGCAATGCCGGCTCACTGCAACCTCCGCCTCCCGGGTTCAAGCGATTCTCCTGCCTCAGCCTCCTGAGTAGCTGGGATTAGAGGCATGCGCCACTATGCCCGGCTAATTTTTGTATTTTTGTAGAGACGGGGTTTCACCATGTTGGTCAGGCTGATCTTGAACTTCTGACCTCGTGATCCGCCCGCCTTGGCCTCCCAAAGTGCTGAGATTATAGGCATGAGGCACCGCGCCGGCCGTGCAGGTGTTTTTAAAAGCCCCTCTTGCTGGAACTAGTAAGAGTGAAAACTCACTCATTACCAAGAGGACAGCACCAAACTGTTCGTGAGGAATCTGCCCCCATGACCCAGACACCTCCAACACTGGGGCTCAAATTTCAACCTGAGGTTTGAAGGGGACCAACACCCAAACTATAGAAACAGGGAAAGAGGAAAGTTTACGGATACCCATTTAGAAAGAATCTGCTAACAAAGGGAAAGAATCAGGCTGGGCGCGGTGGTTTACGCCTGGAATCCCAACACTTTGAGAGGCCAAGGTGGGTGGATCACCTGAGGTCAGGAGTTTGAGACCAGCCTGGCCAGCATGTGAAACCCTGTCTCTACTAAAAATGCAAACATTAGCCAGGCATAGTGACGTGCACCTGTAGTCCCAGCTACCCAGGAGGCCAGGCAAGAGAATTGCTGGAGTCCATGAGGCAGAGGTTGCAGTGAGCAGAGATCCTGCCACTGCACTCCAGCCCAGGCAACAAGAACGAGACTGCGTCTCAAAAACAAACAAACAACAACAACAACAAAAGGAAAGAATCAGACTGGCTTGGGACTCTGCTGTCCCCTGCCCGTGACCTCCCAAAAGCGTGTGTTAGAGACTGACCTGCCTAGTGCGTCAGTGGAGGGGGCACTTTGGAGAGGGGCTTGGATCGTGAGGCCCCGCCCTCGTGAATGGCTCAGTGCCTTGTGAAAGGGCTTGATCGAGGGAGTTTGGTCCCTTTTCCCCTTTTGTCTCTCTGCTGTGTGAGGACACCATGTTCCTCCCCTCTGGAGGATGCTGTAACAAGCTGTCATCTCGGGAGGAGACACCAGGCCCTGACCAGACGCTGAACATGCCAGCACCTTCATCTTGGACTTTCCAGCCCCCAGAACTGTGAGAAATAAATTTCTGTTCTTTATAAGTACCTAGTCCATGGTGTTTTGTTACAGCAGCATGAACAGACTGAGATAGCGGCTTACATGTAACCGGAAGCTGCAGAAAAACATCTTCAGACAGCTGAGACGGCTCCCAGGACTCATGCCTGGCACAGACACCATCTGCCTGGCAGGGCAAAGAAAGGCGTCTATGAGTGTGGGAGGATTCCGAGTCTAACACCCTGAGCCCAGCCAGGAAGGGGCCAGGAAGGCCTCCTCGTGAACAACGAATGAAACAGAACCCAGATCTCAGACAGGGCGGGGAAGGGGAGGGGTACCATGTCAAGCAGCACTCTGTGTAAGTCGGCACCTGCGCACACTGGCATGCAGACGTGTGTATTGTGCGTGTATGGACATGTTAGAAATGGATGTGTGCATGTGTCTGCATGTGTTTGTGCATTTATGCACAGACACTACACGGGCATGCACATCATGTACGTATATGTTTGCATATGTGCATGTGTGTACGTGCATGTGTTCGTGTGTGCATGCACACAGCATGTGTGTGTGTGTATACTTGCATGCATGCTAACATATGGTGGAGAATAAATAATGATCACCTCTCTGGAACTGGGGAAAGTAAGTGTTAAACAGATTTTCGACAGGAAATGCTGCTGCAAGGAATTCATCCGTAGGCTAGCACTACAACCTGGAGGCAGGGAGCAGTGAGGAGTGGAAATCTTCCCATCAGAAGTGAAGAAGGCTGGATACGGTGGCTCACACCAGTAATCCCAGCACTTTGGGAGGCAAAGGCAGGAGGATCACTTGAGCCCAGGAGTTTGAGACCAGCCTAGGCAACTTAGCAAGACCTTGTCTTCAAAAAAAAAAAAAAATTTTACAAGGAACTACACAGATGGCAAAACTTAAAAAAAAAAAAAAAGTGGGAAGAGGGGAGAAAGGGAGATCAATGTCTTCTACAGATTTCATCTTGTCGGGTGGAGAGTGTGAGGAGTAGAGCCATGTGGTGGGAAACTGTTGGTGTCTTGTTTGCGAATGACTTTGGAACAAAGACCACCTGATAAGCACAGTTAAGGAATGAAAACACACAGGGACTTCCCAGGGAGCCAGGAGGACACTGGGGGAGCATGAACACCTGCCTTTCCCATGGGGCCCTGGTGTGCCCAGCCCCCCACTTCATGTCTGACCCACGTGCTCTCTGGCTGACCTCCTGGGACTCGCACCCGGCCCCCACTTGGTATCTGAGCCATGTACTTCCCGGCTGACCTCCCGCAACGTGAAGACTACTCTCGCTCCCTTCAAGGCCACTGTCCCCACCGCAGCCAGAGAGGTGTTTTATAGTTCAAATCCTGCCCAGGCACCATCTTGCCTAAAGGCAGCCCTGAGCCGGAATCTGTGTGCTTTGCTGATGGGACTGTAAAATGGCGCAGTCACTTTTGAAACAGTCTGACAGTTCCTCAAAAGCTTAAACATAGACTTACCACATACCCAGCAATTCCACGCCCAGGCTCTGCCCCAGGAGAATTGAAAACATCTATCCACACGGAAACTTGTACACAAATGTTCACAGTTGCACTATTTATCATCATCAGGATGCCTATAATTGATGAACAGATGAACAAATTGTGCTATATCCATATAATTAAATATTATTCAGTCATAAGAATGAGGCCGGGTGTGGTAGCTCACGCCTGTAATTGCAGCACTTTGGGAGGCCGAGGAGGGCAGATCACAAGGTCAGGAGATCGAGACCATCCTGGTTAACACGGTGAAACCCCGTCTCTACTAAAAATACAAAAAGAAATTAGCCGGGCGTGGCAGCGGGCACCTGTAGTCCCAGCTACTCGGGAGGCTGAGGCAGGAGAATGGCATGAACCCAGGAGGCGGAGCTTGCAGTGAGCTGAGATTGCGCCACTGCACTCCAGCCTGGACGACAGAACGAGACTCCGTCTGAAAAAAAAAAAAAAAAGCAAGCACATGATGCTCAGCAGCAGCAGAAGCAAGTCTCAAAAGACCATATACTGTGTGAGTCCATTTACACGGGATGTGCAAAATAGGCAGATTCATCAACAGAGACCTTGGATCGGCGGTCCTCAGGGGCTGGGTGGGATGTGGGGAGTGACTGCTAATCGGGAGGGGGTTTCCTTCCCTTTCGAGACGGTGAAAATGTTTCAGAACTAGGCAGAGGTGAGGGTTACATAATATTGCGAATATACTAAAATTAACTGAATTGTACACTTTTAAATAGTTAAAATGATGAATTTTGTTATGTGAATTTTGCCTACATTTAAAAAAAAAAAAAAGGCCAGGTGCAGTGGCTCACGCCTGTAATCCCAGCACTTTGGGAGGCCGAGGCAGGTGGATCACAAGGTCAGGAGTTCGAGACCAGCCTGAGCAAAAAGGTGAAACCCCCGTCTCTACTAAAAAATATGTAAATTAGCCCGGCGTGGTGGTGCGCACCTGTAGTCCCAGCTATCGGGAGGCCAAGGCAGGAGAATCGCTGGAACCCGGGAGGCAGAGGTTGCAGTGAGCCAAGATTGTGCCACTGCACTCCAGCCTGGGCGACAGAGTGAGACTCCGTCTCAAAAAAATTAATTAAATTAAAAAAAAACCCAACCTAGGCAACTAGTGAGACCTTGTCTCTACAAAAAAATTAAAAATTAGCCAGGTGTGGTGGCTCACGCCTGTAGTTCAAGCTACTCAGGAGGCTGAGGCAGAAGGATGGCCTGACTACAGGAGTTTGAGACCAGCCTGGGCAATATGGCGAAACCCCATCTCTACAAAGAATACAAAACTTAGCCCAGCGTGGTGGTGCGTGCGTGTGATTCCAGCTACTCTGGAGGCTGAAGTGGGAGGATTGCTTGAGCCCTGGAGTTTGAGGCTTCAGTGAGCTGAGATTGCATCACTGCACTCCAGCCTGGGCCAGAGCAAGACCCTGTCTCAAAAACAACAAAACAAGAGGCTGGGCACAGTGACTCATGCCTGTAATCCCAGCTACTTGGGAGGCAGAGGCAGGAAAATTCCTTGAACCTGGGAGGCGGAGGTTGCATTGAGCTGAGTTCACGCCACTGCACTCCAGCCTGGGCGACAGAGTGCAGAGCAAGACTCTGTCTCAAAAAAAGATAATAAACCAAAACAAAACCCAGAAACAAAAACAACCACCAAAACCCACCAGGTAGCCCTGAGTCCAGAGCCAAATTCAACCACCAAAACCCACCAGGCAGCCCTGAGTCCAGAGCCAACTTCCTTGCTGGGTTAGAGGTCCTCACCTCCTGCCCTCCCCGCAGGAACCACTTGCAGCTTCCTGAAGGCATCAATGTCACCCCGCCCCTGAGCCTGGGGGTGATGAAGGTGGATGAGCCAGCCCTGCACAGGTGAAGGCCACTGACAGCTGCACAAGGGGGGCTGCGGTTTGCAGCTTCCAGCAGCTTCCAGGGGGAGGGGACCTCAGCCCGATGAAGGATGCCAGCGTGGAGGTTCCCAGGTGGGACCTGGGGGTGGTATTCCAGGAGCTAGAGGCAATATGTGTTCCTGCGTGTGAGCATGTATGCATGTGTGCATACAAGTGTACATGTGTGTGCACGTGTGCATGTGTGCCCGTGTATGTGTGTGTTCATGTGTGTCCATGTCTGTGTATGTGTCTGTGTGTGCATGTGTGTCCGTTGTGAGCATGTGTGCATGTGTCCATATGTGTGCATGTGTGCCTGTGTGTGCATGTGTCCGTGTGCCTATGTCCATATGTGTGCATGTGTGCCTGTGTGTGTGAGCACGTGCCTGTGTGTCCGTATGTGTGCATATGTGCCCGTGTGTGCATGTGTGTGCTGTGTGCACGTGTGCGTGCATGTGTGTCTGTGTGCATGTGCGCACGGGTGTCCATGTGCACGTGTTCACATGTGTGCATGCATGCATGTGTGTGCGTGTGTGTGTTGGGCAAACCTCTCACCCACCTGCTGGCCAAGGGTAACTCCAGGAAGTGCTGGGATCACCCAGGGCTCGGGTTAGACAGGTGCACAGGTAGAGCTGAGGAAATCAGCCCTTCAGGTTCCCAGGGCTCCTAGCCAGCCCTGGTGACTAATTGGGCAGAGGCGAGCAATGCCCAGCCCACGCCAGGAAGGAACGGAAGTGAGTTCATGTCCCACCTCCCACGACTTAACCCAGGCACAGACGAGGCCACCACGAAGGCTGGGACTGTAATGAGGTTGCCCTAGAGGTGCCCTGTGCAATGCGGCAGCCGCCAACCACGTGTGGTTATTTAAATTAATTAAATAAAAGTAAAAAGCAGTTCCTCAGGCTCCTAAGCCACATTTCAAGTGCTCAGTGATACTCGGAGTGCTCAGGGCTGCTGGAGACCAGTGGTCTGGACCAGAGGTAATTTCGTTCCCCAGGGAGATGTGGCTGCCGCCAGAGAGAATGGCCTGGCCATGAGTCAGTAGGGCTGAGGCGGAGACCTCCTACCCCCTGCCCCAGACCCAGCCCTGATTTGTGCCCTGGCAGCATCCAGGGTAACAGCTGGCTATGAGGGAGAGCTTTCCATGCACGTGGCTCCTGCCACAGCTGGTTTACCTGGTCAGGTGAGGGTGTGAGCCTTGAAGAAGCCAGGTGGGAGGAAGGTTTGGTTGCGCTGGCCCTGGGTAGGGCTAAGGGTGGCCCACGTCTGTGGTCATGGCACGGCAGGGGGCTGCATACCCCTGATGGAGTTGGTTCCCATCAGACATTTTGAGTCCTGAGCTGTGAACCTGTTGGGGGTGGAACCTGCCCCGTACCTGGACCCTCACACCTTCTCCCACCTAGCCCACGAGGTGATGGGCCACCTGGGCTGGGTGCTGCCCCAGTTTTTGTGTCCAGAGGTTTTCCAGGGTTCCCAGGCCCAGCCCTGCATCCCTGGCTCAGGAGCACCCTCCCTCAGCCCTGGGGCCCGTCCTTAGCTTGGCAGCCCTGGGCAAATCGTGTATCCCCTAGTCAGCTTCTCCAGGGTGACCGGCAGTGACTGAAGTCCCTGTTCCCTGTTCCACCCTCCCTGTGCAGGGCTGGGCACACAGGGCACCATCAGTACACTGTCTGCAATGGCCGAGAAGGCAGCGCTCCATGCAGGAGGAATGACGCGTCCTTGCCACTGCCCTCATTTGTGACTTGGGACAGCCGCTCCCAGCAGGATGGTGTCCTTTCCTCCAGAGCCAGGGGAGGAGTGAGGCCTGGTGCCCGGGCGGTACCTGCCTCACCCAGGTCGCAGAGAGCTATTCCTCGGCAGCCTCTGCCACTGGAGGTGTGGGCAGGTGGTGGGGTGATGCCCACAGGAGTGCAGTGGATGCGGCCCTGGCCCAGCCTGCAGGAAGTTGGAGGGGTCCCCATCAGGGCCGGGGCTGCTGCCCCCCATTCCCCTCCCACCAATGAGTCCTGGCTGCTGGCTGGTCAGGGCAAAACTGGAAGGGTCATGCCTGTCCCCAGCTCCCAGAGGTCTCGTTTCTCTCTCGTGGCTGGCACAGAGCCAGCAGAGAGGCCCAGCCTGCATGCTCTTCAGCGCCCCAGGCATCATCCCAGCCGGCTGGGGAGCGTCTGTGCCCAGATGCCCTCAACATCCCTCTTCTCTGCATCTCACAGCTTTGCGGGGTGACTGGGCATGAGTCATCAGCCGCTGAGGCCTCCCACCTGCCCCAAGTGAGCACGGCCTCTGCAGGGGCCACCCAGTGAATCGGCAGCCATGGGAACTTCCCTAGCACCTCCTCCCCAGGGTGTCCACCCAGGCCACCTCCTTTCTCTGCCGCCTCGTCCAGGCAGAACATCCCACCCAACTTAGCTGGCAGAGCTCTAGAGGTCAAGCTGAGTGACCAGGTAACACGGGGTAGCCCTGGCCAGTCCCAAGCATGTTCCCTGGGGAGGCCACTGGGAGGTATGTCCCTGGGGCTGGAGCAGGCTGAGGGCATTCTGGGTCAAATTAAGGCAAGATTTGGGACCTCTGAAACAGAGCTCTGAGCACATGCTTGGAAGTTGGGGGCGGGTAGAGGAGCTGCTGTGAGAGCCCAGCACAGTGCGGGATGCAGGATGCGGGATGCTCAAGGAGGGACAGCTGCACAACTGTTAGAGTTGTGATGACGTCGAGGAACAGGGAGGCATTGAAGGCAGCTGACTCCAGACCAGCTCTGTCTGCTCTAACGCAGCACTGAAGCATCCACTCAAGGCAGGCAACTCAAGTCAGAGCAGACCCAAAGGAACAAAGAGGAAAAAATTAAAAAGGCAGAAAGCAGGCCGGGCCTGGTGGCTCACGCCTGTAATCCCAGCACTTTGAGAGGCTGAGGCGGGCGGATCACAAGGTCAGGAGATCGAGACCATCCTGGCTAACATGGTGAAACTCCATCTCTACTAAAAATACAAAAAATTAGCTGGGCGTGGTGGCAGGTGCCTGTAGTCCCAGCTACTCAGGAGGCTGAGGCAGGAGAATGGCGTGAACCTGGGAGGCGGAGGTTGCAGTGAGCCGAGATCATGCCACTGCACTCCAGCCTGGGCGACAGAGCAAGACTCTGTCTCAAAAAAAAAAAAAAAAAAAAAAAAAGGCAGAAAGCAGTGGGGGAGGGAGAGGGAACAATGAGGATTAAAAACCCAAAAACTGGACCGGGCGCGGTGGCTCACGCCTGTAATCCCAGCACTATTGTGAGGCCGAGGCAGGTGGATCACGTGAGGTCAGGAGTTCGAGACCAGCCTGGCCAACATGGAGAAACCCCGTCTGTACTAAAAATACAAAATTAGCCGGGCATGGTGATGCAGGCCTGTAATCCCAGCTACTCGGGAGGCTGAGGCAGGAGAATCACTTGAACAGGGGTGGGGGTGGAGATTGTGGTGAGCCAAGATTGTGCCATTGCACTCCAGCCTAGGCAAAAAGAGCGAAACTCCATCTCAAAAATAAATAAATAAATAAATACAAAAATTAGCTGGGCTTGTAGTCCCAGCTACTCGGGAGGATGAGGCAGGAGAATCGCTTGAACCCAGGAGGCAGAGGTTGCAGTGAGCCGAGATTGTGCCACTGCACTCCAGCCTGGGCAACAGAGTGAGACTCTGTCTCAAAAAACAAAAAAAACCCCAAAAGCTGGGGCATGGGAGGAATGACCCTGTGAAAGCACCCTGCAGGAATGAAGAAAGGAAAACGCAAGACAGCACAAACAAAACACAAGAAAGGAAGGGACTGCAGAGTTTTAAATAATAGAATTGGAAACACTTACAAACCAATAACATTGAAAACCCACATGAAGTTGCTAAATTCCTAGAGAACTATAAAATGAGAAAAACAAAACAAAACAAAGGGAAAAAACTGAATAGATTAATGTTGGGGCCCTCCCCTCCTCCAGCACGGGGCCTAGGCTGCTGTTTGAGTGAGTTCCACTCAGCTTCCCGGGGCCAGTTGATTCCTGTCTTGGACAAAACTTTCCAGAAAGTCAAAAGAGTGGGATGTGTCCAGCCCACTTTATAAGGCTAGGACGATAGCAACTCCAAACCAACAAGAACAGACAAAAGCAGAACATGAGAGGCCCGTTTCACTCCGGATTTTAGGTGCAGAAAATACGAAATAAAATATTAGGGGCCAGGTGAAGTGGCGCATGCCTGTAATCCCAGCACTTTGGCAGGCTGAAAGGGCAGGGACCACTTGAGCCCAGGAGTTCAAGACTAGCCTGGGACACATGGTGAGACCCTGTCTCTACTTAAAATAAAAAAAAACTAAAAATTAAGCCCGGGCAAAACATAGTGAGACTTTGTCGCCATGAAAAAATAAAAAAATTAGCCAACGTGGTGGCGTGCACCTGCAGTCCCAGCTACTTGAGTTGCTGATTTCGGGAACATCACTTGAGCCCAGGAGTTTGAGGCTGCACTGAGCCGTGATCGTGCCACTGTACTCCAGCCTGGGTGACAGAGTGAGCTCCTCTCTCTAAAAAAAAAAAGAAAAGAAAAAAGAAAAAATTTGAAATAAAATATTGGCTAACTGGACCTCATGGTCTGAGTTTCTCTAGTTTAATATCAGACGATATCAGTGCAATTTGTTCTGCCAATATGCTACAGAAGAACTCTAACTCAGGCATAGAAAAGCATTAGATGGAATATAATTGATTTCACCTACTTTGTTTATGATTAAAAAGCTCTTAGCACAATAGACATACTTTTCAATGGTACAGGTTAGACACCCATGTCCACAACCACCACATATATGATGGAGAAACTTCAGTGGCTGAGTCTATGACCAGGACAAAATGCCCAATGACGTGCTCCTGGTTCACACGGCCTCAGAGACACACGATCCAGCAATCGTGCTCTTTGGCATTTACTCAGCTGGGTTGAAAACTTATGCCTGTACAAAAATCTTCATGTGAATGTTTATAGCATCTTTATTCATTATTGTCCACAACTGTCCAAACTGGAAGCAACCGAGATATCCTTTCTTTGGTATCAGTACATCCATTCAATGACATAAGATAGAAGGTGCCAGCACGCCACACCAAGGCATGCGTGAATTGTGAATGAGGGTGAAAGAAGCCAGTCGGAGGCCGAGCACGGTGGCTCACGTCTGTGATCCCAGCACTTTGGGAGGCCGAGGCGGACAGATCACCTGAGGTCAGGAGTTTGAGACCAGCCTGGCCAACATGATGAAACCCTGTCTCTACTAAAAAAATAAAAAATAAAAAAATAAAAATTTAGCCGGGCGTGGTGCTGGGCACCTGTAATCCTAGCCACTCGGGAGGCTGAGGGAAGAGAATTGCTTGGACCCAGGAGGCAGAGGTTGCCGTGAGCCGAGATCACACCACTGCACTCCAGCCTCTGTGACAGAGTGGGACCTTGTCTCAAAAAAAAAAAAGAGGAGAGAGGGAGGGGTGAACAGGTGGAACACAGGATTTTAGGGCAGTGAAACGATTCTACATGATAGTGTAGTATTCTACTATAATGTGGTAGTATTCTACTATAATGCGGAATACACAAAACTACACGTGTCAAAATCCATAGACTGTACAGGAGAGAGAGTTGGCCTTAAGGTGTGCAAATTTAATCACTTGGGAGATGGAGGATCCAAGCATGGAATTCAGACTGTGACAAGAGACTCTAACTGCATTACAGTTGCATGGGTGCACTGTCTGCAATGGCTGAGAAGCCAGCGCTCCATGCAGGAGGAATGATGTGTCCTTGCCACTGCCCTCATTTGTGACTTGGACAGCCGCTCCCAGCAGGATGGTGTCCTTTCCTCCAGAGCCAGGGGAGGAGTTAGGCCTGATGCCTGGGCAGTACCTGCCTCACCCAGGTCACAGAGAGCCTCACGGAAGGGTGCTGACCTAAGTAACTTTGGACACGCGTGGAGTCTGTAGGACTAAAGACAGAGGATGTCAACACTTCCTCTAGGTGATAAAGGCATTTCCCATGAGGATACCAGCTAATAATTCTGAAACCACTATACATCTACTCTGGAAGTGAAAAACTGAGTATGTGGTGGCAGGTGGTAGGGGTCAGGTTTCTCACTATGGGAATGGGAGCTTCCAGATAAACAAATGGAAAGGCTAGAATGATCCATGTGGTAACAGAATTAGAGACATTGGTATAATTTCATGCTTAATGTAGCTACTTCTGGATATGTGTACAAACAGATGTGTATACACACAGCTTCGTATACACACATCTATCTCTTTGTTCTGTCAGCTGAGAAGCAATGAGCATACTTAGCCTTCAGATCTTGGTCTCTAAGACCCTTCTCCAGTGAAAAGAACCACAGGTCCTTGGCTAAGTGGCTGATTTGAGGACTGGAACAGCAAATACACAAGATGATCCTGAGTGCCTTGCAGTGCTAGTGTTATGGACTGAATTTCTTTGCCCCCAAATCACAGGTGGAAGCCCTAGCCCCCGATGTGACTGCATTTGGAGATGGAGCCTTTGAGGAAATGATTAAGGTTCAATGAGGTCATGAGGGTCAGGGGCCCTGATCTGATTAGATTGGTGTCTTTTTTTTTTATTCAGTAGAGGCAGGGTCTCACTGTATTGCCCAGGCTGGTCTTGAACTCCTAGACTCAAGTGATCCTCCCACTTTGGCCTCCCAAAGTGCTGGGATTACGAGCATGAGCCACCACACCCAGCCAAGACTGTTGTCCTTATGAGAACAGGAAGAAACACCAGGAGTGAGCATGCAGGGAGAGGCCACGTGAGTATGCAGGGGAGGCCACATGAGCACACAGAGGAGAGGCCACATGAAGATGCAGGGAGAGGCCACGTGAGCATGCAGGGAGAGGCCACATGAGGACACAGGGAAAGGTCATGTGAGGATGCAGGGAGAGGCCACGTGAGCATGCAGGGGAGAGGCCACATGAAGATGCAGGGGGAGGCCACGTGAGCATGCAGGGAGAGGCCACGTGAGCATGCAGGGAGAGGCCACATGAGGACACAGGGAAAGGTCATGTGAGGACGCAGGGAGAGGCCACGTGAGCATGCAGACAGGCTATATGAGAATGCAGGGAGAGGTCACAGGTGGACGCAGGGGTGCTGTCTGTAAGCCACAGAGAGGCCTCAGGAGGAACCCACCCTGCCGGCAGCCTGATCTCAGACGTCCAGACTCCATAACTGTGAGAAGAGAAACACCTGTTGTTTAAGCTGCCCAGGCTGTGGCATTTAGCTGTGGAAGCCCTGGTAATATAGTTAGAAGGTGAAGAAGTGATCAAAAAACAAAACCAGCACCGTGTTGGCTCATAACTTACAGCATAAATCTCCACAAGTCCGTACCGATATAAGGAAATGACTGAGTAAATAAATAAGTGGGGAGGAGAGATGAATCACAAAGGAATTCCAAGTAGTTCATGTAGACACTCTGCCCCTAAGGAGGGGAGCCTAACCCCCACGCCTTCCTTGGGTGCTGCAAATACTGACTTCCCCACCAAGGGCACCATGTGGAAAGGGGGACTTCGTGGTGGAGAAACCTGACAGGCTCCGCATGGGCCAGGTGACCCAGGCCAGCCCCACCTGTGACCCGGCAGGGGGAGAGCATACACCCTTGATAGGCTGTGATGAGGACGGGACTTCAACCTTGCGGTCTTCCTCCCAAAACCCATATCCCCTGTGTAACCAGGAGAAAGATATCAGACCAATCCCCACAGAGGGACACCCTCCGACACACCTGGCCAGCGCTCCTCAAAACTGCCAAGGTCATCAAACATGAGAGACGCCGAGAGGAGCCTGAGACCCGAGGACTGAGTGTCCAGGATGGGCTCCTGGGACAGGAAAAGGACAGCAGGTGATACTGAGGCAATAGGAATCAAGTGCACACCTTAGTCAATTACAATGTGTCAGTATTGGCTCATTAATTACCTAACAAACACCAAACTAATGTCAGATGTTAACAAGAGTGCCCTCCTATCTATCTTCACATCTTATCTGGAAACCCAGATCTATTCTAAAATAAAACATTTATCTAAAAATAAAAAGGAAAAAGTTGCTGTAGGTTCCCGATTGCTCCCATAGCAGGTTAAGGCTCTCCCCTGTCGTTCCTAGCTTGCTAATAGTGGTAACAACAATGGCCATTTAAATCTACCATCTCGAGATGGAAAAAACACATGTACACAAAACGCAGTGGAAGGGCTGGCTACGAGTCAGAGGAATGACAGCAAGGATGGCTGAGTAACAAAGAAACAGATGAAATCAGAGGGGCCTTGCCTGTTCTGACCATATTCTACACCTGGGACCCTCTTCGGGAGGCCCAGCCAAAGAAAGAAAGAAGGGCCAGGTGCGGTGGCTCACACCCGTAATCCCAGCACTCTGGGAGGCCAAGGCAGATGGATCACCTGAGGTCAGGAGTTCGAGACCAGCCTGGCCAACGTGGCGAAACCCCATCTCTACTAAAAATACAAAAATTAACTGGCTGTAATCCCAGCTGCTCAGGAAGCTGAGGCAGGAGAATCGCTTGAACCCGGGAGGCAAAGGTTGTGGTGAGCAGAGATCGCGCCACTACACTCCAGCCTTGGGGACAGAGCAAGACTCCATCTCAAAAAAAATAAATAAAAATAAAAAAGAAGGAAACTGGCTGTGGATTGTGTTAAGTTAAAAATCACAAGATCTATACATTCAGAAAGGAGACTTTACTTCTTATAAAGTCTTATAGCCTGTAAGGTGGCCATTCTGACAGGCTGGGAAGTGTGGCCTCCAGCCTAAGGCCAGAGACAGGTACTTGGAGGGAGGGTGCGGTGAGACAGGAATGTAAGCCGAATGGGTTGGTCAGGCATACATACTCAACAAGTTACAGGAGGCGTTGCGAATATACATGCATGTTTATTCGGACACGTGTGCTGGATAAACATGCATGTTACATATGACCCATGTTCACCTTGGGGTGAAGGCAACATGTAAACGTATTACAATTAGGTGGTATACCTCAGGCACATGAGGCTGCAATCTCTGTAAACCAGCCAGAACCCGTCTATGGTCAAGGTCTCTTATCAGGGAAAAGTTACTGAAATGAGTCTCTTGTCCAAGGAAAGCTCTAGTTACGGCTGGTGGAGCAGGGGTGTGGGGCCAGGGTCAGCTGGTGGAGCAGGGGTATGGAGCCAGGGTCGGCGGGCAGAGCAGGGGTGTGGGGCCAGGGTCGGCTGGCGGAGCAGGGGTGTGGGGTCAGGGTGGGCTGGCGGAGCAGGGGTGTGGGGTCAGGGTCGGCAGGGGGAGGAGCTGTGGTTGTTTCAATGCTGCTTATCTTGAGGCTAGTGCTTGTTTAGCTGCTACAGAAAAAGAGAAACCTGCGGCCTTTAGAACAGAGTTAATTCTTCACGTGCAGGGATGCACGACTTACTTTCGCCAGGCCTGGCCTGAGGTCCTGTTTATAATTTGGTATTTTATTGCCACAGAGCCTGTTCTTAGTCTTATGATCTCTATTTTAACATGAACACCAGTCAATTCTGTCTAAACCACACAAGGGAGGGGGTAGAATGAGGTGCCTCTGACCTACCATCCCGTCACGGCTGGAAACTCAGTTTTTTGGCTATTTTTTTGAGATGGAGTCTCACTCTGTTGCCCAGGCTGGAGTGCAGTGGTGCGATCTTGGCTCACTGAAACAGATTCAAGCAATTTTCCTGCCTCAGCCTCCTGAGTCGCTGAAATTACAGGCATCCACCACCACACCTGGCTAATTTTTTTGTATTTTTAGTAGAGACGGAGTTTTGCCATGTTGGCCAGGCTAGTCTCGAACTCCTGACCTCAGGTGATCCACCCGCCTTGGCCTCCCAAAGTGCTGGGATTACAGGTGTGAGCCACCACGCCTGGCTGGAAACTCAGTTTTTAAGGTGTCTCTGGGACCCCTTGGCCAAGAGGGGTCTTTTCAGTAGTTGGGGGGCTTAGGATTTTTTTTTCTTTTTTTTTTTTGAGATGGAGTCTCACTGTCACCCAGGCTGGAGTGCAGTGGCACGATCTCAGCTCACTGCAACCTCTGCCTCCCAGGTTCAAGCGATTCTCCTGCCTCAGCCTCCCGAGTAGCTGGAATTACAGGTGTGTGCCACCACGCCTGGCTAATTTTTATGTATTTTTAGTAGAGACGGGGTTTTGCCATGTTGGCCAGGCTGGTCTCGAACCCCTGACCTCAGGGTGATCCACCTGCCTCTGCCTCCCAAAGTGCGGGGATTACAGGCATGAGCCACCGTGCCTGGCCAAGATTTTATTTTTAGTTTACAATTGGAAGGCTAGTGGGCCGGTGCAGAATCTCGCTGACTTTTGGGTGAGCATGTTGAGGGCCCCCTGCGTCAGCTGCTCTTCTGTTGAACCATGCAGGGTGGGGAGGCCTGGGCTGCACTGGCCACACAGTCCCCTCAAGAAGATCTTCTACGTGAAACAAAGGAGCACTGAGCAAGGGGAGCTCTGCTCAGAAAGGACCATCTTGCATCACTGAAATTGTGGGAAATGATAACAACAAATTGAAATGTCGTGAAGAAACACACCAATAAGACTATTTTTAAATATACAGAGGAAGCTAGAAAATACAGAAAGAGGAACCATTCGGACAAGATACTCAGCAAATATCCAGGATTGTTATACCTAAAACAGCCCTCACTGCCCCCCTCCTGGCAGCGCACCTGAGCCCGGAGCCTGCCAGGGACAGCTCTGAGGAGCCAGGCAGGGCCAGGGATGGGCTCTGAGGGGCCAGGCAGGGCTAGGGATGGACTCTCGTGCCTGCCTGCTTGAGGCTTCCTTGGTCAGAGCCAGCAATGCCACCTTTAGGATGGCCAGAATTAGCAAATAAAAATATGGGATGCCGATAAATCTGTACTTCAGATAAACAATTTTTAGTACATGCCCAACGCGGTAGAGGTAAATCTATAGGGGCTGAAGCAGATTTGCTGGGCCGTGGGCAGGGTGGGGAGTGAACGCTCATGGGCAAGGGGTTTCTTTCTGGGGCAACAGAAACGGTGTCACATGAGATAGTGAGCATGGCCGCCCATCTCCGAATATACGGCAAAGCCGTAAGCTTTCAATAAGTGAATTTCACAGTAAGTGCATTATATTTCAACAAATCTGTTTTAAAATCTTAACTGAGCCGGGCGTGCTGTCTCAGGCCTCTAGTCCCAGCTACTCTGGAGGCCGAGGCGGGAGGATCGCTTGAGGCCAGGAGTTCAAGACCAGCCTGGGCAACATAGCGAGACCCCATCTCTACAAAAAACACGTTAAACAAAAACGTTAATTGGGCGTTCGTGTTGTATCCAGCAATCCTTACCGCCCTCCGTCCCCGCGAGCCCCAGTCCTTCCCCTGCGGCTGGGCTGGGTCCCTCGTCCCGGGCGGTGAGGGCGCCCTGCAGGCGTCCACAGAGCTGGGCTTCCGTGGCGGCAACCCTAACCCCAGCGCCACCTGGTACGGCCCGGCCCGCGGGTCCCTCCGGGTCAGGACGCAGACGCGCCCGCGGCGGTAACCGGGGGCCCGGGGGCCTCGGGCCCACCCCGGCCAGACCCCGGGGAGGAGCGCAGGACACTGCCCGCGCCGGGACTGGGCTGTTTCCGATCCTCCCGGGCGTCCTTTAGGAGACTCATTCGCAGCCGACGTTGCGGAGGCGCAGGAAAAGGGCGGGCAGGTGCCTCACGTACACCACTTCCAACCGCACGCCGAGCGCCGGCTCCACCATAAATAGAAACGGGTGGTCTCTAATTGGCCTAGCTGTCGTCACGTGCTCTCCGACGGCCCAATCACTAAGGCTGGACGATGCTGCACTGTGAATGGCCAGGCCCGAGTCATGTGCCCGGAGAGGGCGGGGCTGGGCCCTTCGGCTCGCCGCGTCTGGCGATCGCGGCTACGGAGACCCAGGAGGGCCCGGCCAGGAGACCCGCTCTCTAGAGCGGCGAGGGCAGGGGTTGCTAGGGCGCCGGGGTCGAACCCGCGCTTCCTGCAAGTCTTAGGGCCGCATCCCTGCCGAGGCGGGCGTTGGGAAGGGTGGGAGATGGGAAGGTGCGGTGGTGCGGGGAGGGGAGGGCGCCGGGAGGGGTCGGAGAGGGGTCGCGGGTTTTGGGGCTGCGAGGAGGGAAGGAGGGGAGAGGAGGGAAGAGGAGGGCAAGGGGAGGGGAGGGCGGGGAGGAGAGAGGGCGCGGGCAGGGGAGGGGAGGGCGGGGAGGAGAGAGGGTGCGGAGAGGAGGGCGGGAAGGAGAGGGGACAGGGGGAGGGAGGGGAGGGTGGGGAAAGGAGGGGAGGGTGGGGGAAGGAGGGGAGGGTGGGGGAAGGAGGGGAGGGAAGGGGAGGGGAGGGCGCGGGCTTCGGGGCTGCGGGGAGGGAGGGGCGGGTTCAGGGCTGTGGGCCCCGCCCGGGGCACCGCCTGGATCAGGCCTGAGGCCGGCTGCGGAGAACTTGGGCACCGCGGACCAGATTGCTGGTCACCAGGATGAAAAATAAAAAAGACCCAAACAGCTCCCCTGACCCCGCCTTCGCGCAGGCCCCTGGCGTTCTGCTCAGGGGTTTTTGTTTAATGAAGAACGTCAAACATCTGGCAAGGTCGGAATGATTTTGCGATGAGCACCGCCTGGATTCTGCGGTGAAAGCGACTGCGCGCTCACGGCCTCACCTGTCCGTGCATCAGCCCATCTCGTCAGGCAGATCAACATGAAGCTGTAAAACGGATGACTTAGGCCGGGCGTGGTGATGGGCGCCTGTAATCCCAGCTACTCGGGAGGCTGAGGCAGGAAAATCGCTTGAACCTGGGAGGCGGAGGTTGCAGTGAACCGCGATTGTACCACTGCACTCCACCCTGAGAGACAGAGCGAGACTCCGTCTCAAAATAAATAAATAAAACATATGACTTAGGTATATACGCATGGGGGGAATCCTCGTAAGGCAAGAACGTGCTGCACATTCTGGGGACTGGGACAGGGTAAGCACACGAGTAGATCTAAGTCACTGGAAATACCTGGTTTGCTGTTGGAGGGGGGCTTGCAGGTGCTCGTTATATTATTACGCTGTTGTAGTAAAACGATGTTAGTTACAGTATTAAATTGCAAATGTCAGTATCCATCACCGCCAAAACAGCGTGCATACCACTAGCATATGATTTTTGTAGTTTTTTGATGTTAAGTTTGTAATGAAGTGCACAAACTTAATTATACATTGGCTGAGGTTCTTTGTTTTAAAGGCAGTCTTGCTCTATGGCCCAGGCTGGAGTGCAGTGCGTGATCATGGCTCACTGTAACCTCAAATTCTTGGCCTCAAGCGATCCTCCTGCCTCACCCTCCTGAAAGGACTGGGATTACAGGCGTGAGCCACCATGCCCAGCCTCCTTTTGCTGAGTTTTAACAAATACAGTAGTGTAACCGAAGATGCCATCAAGACAAATAGAACACGTCCCTCACCCCAGAAAATTCTCTTATGCCCCTTTCCATTCTATGTCCACTGCTACCATGCCACCTGTGCTGATTTCTCCACTATGCTTCCGCCCGTTCTAAGAGTTCATACTAATGGATCATTGGGTACATGTCCTTGTGTAAGGCGTCTTTCCCTTAGCGTCATGTTTCTGGAGATTCTTCTGTGTTGTTTCATGTCTCAGGAGTTTGTTCTTTTGATTGCCAAGCAGTCCAGTGTAAACACACCGGTGTGTTTATCTGCTGTATTCATGGACACTTGGAGCTGTGTCTGGCTATTGGCGATCATGAATAAAGTTGCTGTTGACTTTCTTTTTGAAGTCTGTGTGGACATGTTTTTATTTCTCTGGGCAGATACTGAGGAATGGGTCAAAGGAAAGGAGTATGTTTGGTTTTATGAGAAGTTGCCAGATTTTCCCACTGGCTGCTTCCATATTACTAGTGGAGTCTGAGTCTTCCATTTCCTCCACATCCTCACAGCACTTGGTAATGCCAGCGTGTGTGTGTGTGTGTGTGTGTGTGTGTGTGTGTATGTGTATGTGTTGTAGCCATTTTATTTTATTTATTTTTTTTGAGACGGAGTCTCACTCTTGTCACCCAGGCTGGAGTGCAATGGCATGATCTTGGCTTGCTGCAACCTCCACCTCCCGGGTTCCAGTGATTCTCCTGCCTCAGCTTCCTGAGTAGCTGGGATTACAGGTGTGCACCAGCACGCCCGGCCAATTTTTGTACTTTTAGTAGAGATGGGGTTTCACTACGTTGGCCAGGCTGGTCTCGAACTCCTGACCGCAGGTGATCCGCTCGCCTCAGCCTCCCGAACTGCTGGGATTACAGACGTGAGCCCCCTTACCCAGCCTGGTAACCACCATTCTACTCTCCTACTAATTCCACTTTTTTGCACTCCACATGTATATCAGTGGGATCATGCAGATTTGTCTTTCTGTGCCTGGCTCACTTAGTGATGTCCTTCAGGTTCATCCATGTTGTCAGCAATGACAAGATTTCCTTCTTTTTAAAGGTTCAATGGTATTCTAAGGTGTAAATGTGTTTTTTTCTGTGGGGGATAGGTCAGAGTGGTGTGAAAAACTATAGGGAAAGGACGCAAACCTTCTGAAAGGGCGGAGGGTTCTGCAGAGCTCCCGGGGAGAATAGCTGAACGCAGCTGTCCTACAACTCTGAGGCAGAGGGCAAGGAGTTGGTACAAAGGAGTGTAGGGGAATTTATCTTAAACAGGCTTGTTTACTTATGTTGACCAGGAACTGACCTTTGATCATCCGTCCAACGTTCCCTGAAAGGGGAACGATAAATGTTAATTACCTACAGGTTGTGTGGGCTCCAGGTTTTCGGCATTGTGCCTGCACTGAATAAAAGCAGACAGTGGCCGGGCGCGGTGGCTCACGCCTGTAATCCCAGCACTTTGGGAGGCCGAGGCGGGCGGATCATGAGGTCAGGAGTTCGAGACCATCCTGGCTAACACGGTGAAAGCCCATCTCTACCTAAAATACAAAAGAATTAGCTGGGCGTGGTGGCGGGCACCTGTAGTCCCAGCTACTCGGGAGGCTGAGCCAGGAGAATGGCGTGAACCCGGAAGGCAGAGCTTGCAGTGAGCCGAGATTGTGCCACTGCACTCCAGCCTGGGCGACAGAGCGAGACTCCATCTCAAAAAAAAAAAAAAAAAAGCAAGCAGCTCCAGCTTCTCCAGGCTGCTCTCTGGCCACTAGAGCCAGGCAGCCCCCTAGCTGGTCTTACACTGCATACCTGTGTCTGAGTACTCATTTCACCCGTCGGCCAGGATCTGCGGGACAGACCTGGCATTCTTCGTTATCCATTCATTCGTTGACGGACACTTAGGCGAGTTCCGTACCTTGACTGCAGTGACTAACGCTGCCCTAATGGCATTTCATTGGAAATGAACTATTACAGGAGGGTGTTTGAAGTGGCTTATGATCCAGAAAAGGAATCTTCCAATACCTCTGTGCCCCAAAACCTTGGGTAAAATACCAACAGTGCAGTTGGTCTAAAAGGCACCAGTTAAATTGCGTTGCAGATGACGTTGCTAAGGATGGCTTTCCGGTCTCCTGGTTCTGGGCAGCTCCCTGCACTGCTGGTTTCAGTCATGTTGCAAGGAGAGTATTAGCAACTCAGTAGTGATGAGGTTTAGTGGACATTTTATTTAACGTTCTGTCAAATAGGCCAAATGAAATGTTACATATGAAAAGAGCCTATATTCTGATTTCTGCCTGGGGATGTAAACATTAGCTTGCATGATGCCTGGAAGCCCGGGAACCTGAGCTCCCAACCACCTGCCAGCTGCTGGCTGCCCCTCCCTCCCTCCTCTCCACCCCCCTCAGCCTCCTCTTCCTCCTCCCATCCTTCCTTCCCTTCCCCCCTTCCCCCAGCGCCCCATGAAGCTAGTTTTAGAATGGCTCTTTGGAGCAGTTATGTTGTAAGGATTGGCAGCTCATGAGTTTAATATTCTTATGGGTCTTCCAAAGTGCAAAGAGAACACAAAGTTACTTTTGCTTTTGTAACAGAGTAAAACACATCCTATCCTGACCTAAGATGCACAAATCAGCCCATCTTGTCAGGCAGATAAACATCTCATAAACCTGTAAAACGTATGACTTATGTATCCCAGTGGTCTTATCTTTCCTATCATGAGATGTCTGCTAGTCCATCAACCTGGAATTATCCATGGAATTATCACGCATCCATGGCTCCCAGCTATGCCACAATGACTGCAATCCTAAGATTGGGCATCCGGAAGGATGGCCCAACACTGTGCCACCCTGCAGCTTTGCCGCAAGCTGCCCTGGGTCCTGCATCCTCTTCGAGGTGGAATGAGAACACAGCCGAGAGCTCAGGATCTTCCAACTGCTGCCCACAGTGGCAAAAAGAAACCTGGTGGGAGAAGATGAGTCAGACGGAGCCAGGAGCCCGCGGCCGGTGACGCCAGCGGTGGGGGAAACACAATGTCCTGTGGGTGATCGGTGAGCGAGCGGATGGTGGATTTCTCCTGCAGTCGGTGGCAGGAAGGATGTCATCACGCGCTATTTTGTGACCAGCCCCTGGACCACAACTCACGTGAGCAGAAGGGCTTTCTTCTTTGCTTAAGACGTCTGCGCTTGCAAACTTACTGGCCACAGGTACAAGGAAGTTTTCTTTGCTTACGTTCATATTAAACATGTTAATAAAGGTTTTTCTTATTGTCCTTGTTTTTACATTTATAAATTACTCATAAGCTGACGAAATAGAAAACAGAGACTCATCTCCGGTTCCCGGTACAGTGAGGTGAGAGCTGCTGTGCTGGGTGCGGGAAGCGCCTGGCCCCAGGTTCCTCCTGGACGGAGGCCAGAAGGGCTGAGCAAGAGCCAGCGAGCCTGGGGAGGAGGAGGAGGCGCTGGAACAGGAACGGCCGGCCGGGAGGGGCGAGGCTGGGGGACAGTCACGCAGGGCTGAGGCGGGCGCGTGGTGCGGGAGCGTGTGTGTGCAGGAAGCTTGTGTGCGTGCGTGTGGGGAGCGGGTCTGGTGAGGGCGCACTTGGGCCTGAGCCCCTTCCGGCCCCTCGTGTTTGCTGGAGGCTGCGTGTGCTGTGTCCCCACCCCAGATGCTTGCCCTGAGGGGCAGGTTTCCATCCAACACCCCGATTGTCTCCTTCAGTAAACCCCCGGCACCATCTACCCGGAAGTTGTGGGCTGGAAGGGATGACATGCCCCGGGGACTGTGAGCAGTGGAACCCACGTCATTGCAAGGAAATGATCACACAAACACCAGCTGGGCAGAGTGGAAGCTTTGCCAAACCTCAGAGCTGCAGCGAGCGGCTGGGCAACCTTCCTGAGGACGGCGCCCCCTCGCCCAGCTCCAAGCTCCTCCCTGTCCCCACAGGGCATCCCTGGACCTGGCGGGTCACTCTAGCCAGAGCAGCCTTCCACAGTCCTCCAGGGGCAGAGCTACAGTTGAGGACCCCGTAGGTGGTAGAGGTGCCCGGGGCTGGGCTCTGGGGCTGGCAGAGGCAATGTGAGCGCCTGCCACCTGCGATGTGGCCAGGGGACTTGGGGCTGAGCAAGGGCACAGAGGGGAGAGTGTGGCATGAGGGAGAGGCGGGACCCCGCAGAGGCTCCCACACCTTCCAAGGCAGCAGAGGAGAAGGGGAGGCTGCCAACAGCCAGAGCAGGGCTCCGGAGGGGCGGCAGGGGGCCCAGGGAGCTCCGGGAAATGGGACAGCCACTGTCCACCTGCAGAACGCTGGCTCAAGCCTTGCAGATGGGCCCAGTGGGCAGGGTCGTGATTTTCACTCCTGAAGGGCCTGGGGTGACAAGCCAGAGGTCTGGGAGATGGGACTGGAGACCGTGTTCAGAAGGAGGAGCTCTCCACTCTGTTGGCAAAAGCCCTGGAGCCCCAGGCGTCCACAGTGACCGAATGTTGGTAAAGTCCCAGAGGACGGGACCCAGGGCACGCCCCTCACTGGACGGTGGCCTCGGGCCCTGCAGGGAGTTGAATGTGGGGTCATGAAGATGTCAGAATTGCATCTGAAGATGTCAGAATTGCATCTGAGGAGGCAGGTGGGCACACGTGATGCAGGGACACGCCATGCACCAGGGTGGGTTCAGAGCAGCAGAAGCTCTAGGGGGCACCTACAGGTTTCTATAAAATGGGGGATTTAAGGGGCCGTGGCCTTCTGCGACTGTGGGGCTGGCTGAGGAGCCTCTGGGAAGCCATGTGGGAGCTGGAGGTCACAGGGCAGGCTGGCGGGAGGGCAGCGGGGCAGGGATTTGGGCCCCGTCTCCAACACTGAGCCTGGGCCGGGCACATAAAGTCCCCACAATTGCTGTGGAAAGAACCAAGTGAATGCCTAACTTCCTGCCAGCCTTCCAGGAGTAACTCAGTAAAACAAAACCAACCAACCAACAAACCCAGAAGAGGCCCGAGGTCCATGGTAAAAATTCAAGAGGTGGAAGGGGCTGGACTATGGGACCAAGGTCAGGTCTTTCTCCTTCGCGGGACCAATGGGTGGCCAGGCTCTGAGGCTGCGAGGTCCCCGACACGGTGAGGGGCACGCCTGAGTCCCGGCCTCTGCATCTCCTCAGGCACCTCCCACTTTTCTGGTGGGTTGCTATTTTCCTTTCCTTTTTTTTTTTTTTTTTTGAGGCGGAGTCTCACTCTGCCACACAGGCTGGAGTGCAGTGGTGCGATCTCAGCTCGCTGCAACCTCTGCCTCCTGGGTTCAAGCAATTCTCCTTGCCTCAGCCTCCTGAGTAGCTGGGATTACAGGCACTTGCCACCACGCCCAGTGAATTTTTGTATTTTTAGTAGAGACGGGGTTTCGCCATGTTGGCCAGGCTGGTCTTGAACCTCGGCCTCCCACAGTGCTGGGGTTACAGGCTGAGTCCTGCGCTGGCCAGATTGCTATTCTCTTCTCGTGTTGTGTGCATTCCTCTTCTATTCTGTGAACAAAACCTGGTGCAGGAGACCGTCTGTGTTCCCAAGCTGTCGTCAATACTGGAGTACGGATTTTTGAAGCTTACAATTTCATGGGTGCAAATTGCACTTTGCATTTCTGTAACAGTGAGTGCAGTTGGGCATTTTCACATGTATCTAAGCTGTTATCTTGTCTGAGACCGGACCGTGCATTCTTCTCTTCCTTACTGGCTTCGGGACCTCTCTGTGTGCTGAGAAGATGGGCTGCTTGCCCACTGTCCCCTGAAGTTCCACACACCGCTGACTTTGGGGTGTGAGCCCTGCTGCTCCCAACAAACCCCAGCTCTCAGGCTTGCTCTTAAAGTCCCCTACTCTGGGCCGGGTGCGGTGGCTCACACCTGTAATCCCACTTTGGGAGGCCGAGGCAGGCGGACCACGAGGTCAGATCAAGACCATCCTGACCGACGTGGTGAAACCCTGTCTCTACTAAAAATACAAAATGTAGCTGGGTGTGGTGGCGCGTGCCTGTAATCCCAGCTACTCGGAAGGCTGAGGCAGGAGACTCGCTTGAACCAGGGAGTCAGAGGTTTCAGTGAGCTGAGATCATGCCATTGCAGTCCAGCCTGGCGACAGAGCGAGACTCCATCTCAAAAAAAAACACAAATCCCATACTCTGGGCTTCCTAACCCTGGACTCTCCCCAAAGCATGCAGAACGTGTGGGATGTACATTTCTCTGTGAGAGGGCGACAGCCCTGGGGGGACCTTCCCATTGGTCCATGACCGCCCAGCCCACTGGGAATTCACCTTGAGGTGCCCTGGCGGGGAGGGGGACTCCATCTCTTGTCAAAAGTCTCTGCTACCTCTGGGCCTCAGTTTCCCCACCTGTTAGCCCAACTCCCTTCCAGGCCAGGAAGCGCTGGCAGGCGGTCTCCCACCCACGCCCCGTCCCGCCACCAGAGGGCAGGCAGTCCTTCTCGGCTGGGGCCAGCCCGGCGCAGCTGGCGTTTCTCCTGTGGGATGCCATGGCCCACCGAGCTGGGAGGCCACATGCTGGAGCCGCCTGCGGGCAGTAGAGGCCTCAGAGGCAGGCCCATCCCGGGTCAGGGCAGGCCGGGGCTGGCCCAGAAGATTTCAGCAGAGAGGAGGGGTTCCAGATGGGCCTCGGGGGAGGTGTGCAGGGCGTGTGTGAAGAAAGCTGCCCCCTGGGCCTCTCTCTTGCCCCCGGACGTGGAGAAGCCTCAGGCCCCACAAACCCAGATGTACCCAGAAAGGAGGTCCGGGTGGCACTGAGGAGGTGCCAGGCTGATGGGCCGAGGTGGGGAAAGGGCCAGGAGGGGTGAGCTGGGCAGAGGGGGACTACTGAAGTGCATCCCTGGGGACCCCGGGCCACAGTGCCCTGGATGGCTGGGTGGGCAATCGGGTTCAGCCCAGACACCAGGGAGCAGGGCCGGAGGGCACGGCAGCACAGGCTGAGCTCAGGGCTCTCCCTGGGAGGAGGGAGAAGGTGACGCGGGCTTTCTCATCAGGGTGTTGAGGGCAGGGGCAGGGGTGGCTCATGATGGTGGGAAAGGGGCAGGGGCCTTGGAGCCCTGGGTTGGTGTGGAGAGAGGGCCCAGGCAGGGGTCCCGGCGTGCTTGAGAGCCAGCCCTGGGGTGCACACAATGTCCTTCCTGGCAGCTATGGGGACAATGTGACTGGCCACTTCGTCCGTCTTAAGGGCCCCCACTGTGCCGTCTCAAGGCCCCCCGCACGGAGTTTGGTGACCAGGACCAGGGGGTGCACATCCTTGCTGGGGCCCCAGAGCTGGTCCCGGAGATGGCAGGAGTGCAGGGGCTTCCGGGGTGGACCCCTGCTCTCTGGCCCATGGTCCCCTAGCCCGGCAAGTGACAGCCCTCAGCAGGGAGGTTGGGGCCCACGGAGCTGGGAGAGCAGCAGGGGGCCTGTGCAGACTAGCCCGGTCCCCAGCCACCACCCCCAGGTGTGGGAAAGGCAGGCGCCTGGGGGATCTGAGGTCTCGGTCCTGCCCCGCTGAGGGTGTGGGAGGAACGGTAGAGGACTCTGAGGGTCAAGGCGGTCTCTCCTGGGAGTGCCAGGGAGGGCCTGGAACTTCTCACATCTGGGTGAGAAGGGGGCTACCCCACACGCCCTGTACTCCCTTTGCAGTCCTCTGTCTCCCCCACAGGGACCCCAGTTTCTGGCCCCCCCCACTGCTCTTCCTGGACCCCTCTTGTCTTCAAGGAGGGGTTGGGTGGGGCTGGCTCGCTGGGAAGCTAAGCAGCAGCTGGCACAGGGCCTCCGCTGCAGGTAGGAAGTGGTGTCTGCGCTGGTGGGAACGCGGTTTACCCGCCCACACAGGCTGCTCGGCCCTTTCTCCAAGTGTGAGGTGTGCTCGGGGAGGCCAGCGGCCGAGTGGCCAGGCCCAAGGCCTTAATGAGAAGTGGGTCTCTTTGGCTTCCCAGGCTGGGACTTTGAAGACCAGAAAACGTGAAATTAGGGCCCGCCACAAGGAGAGGGAGTTGGAAAAGCCCAGGTCCCTTTGCAGATCACCCCCTTGTACTGAGGTTTCTGAAGCTCGGGGTGAGGGCGGACGCAGGGAGCGGGGCAGCCTGGTCCCAGAGCCTGGGGTCTCAGCCAGGCAGGACCGGCAGTGACCATCTCCTGGTGCCGCCCCAGGACCTGGCTCCCAGCTGCTGCTCCTGGGAGGGAGACTCGGGAGGGTGAGGGGATGCAGCCCCCGACCTGAGCAAAACCACTTCCATGGGGCTTGGGGCCCCTCCCCAGAGAAGCCCTCTTCCAAGTCACCCACCAGCGTACGGACCCAGGAGGCCTGAGGCAGGCGGGGCGTCCTCCGTCTGGGTGACCCTCTCCCGGCCTGCAATGTGGGGCTGGGAGCGGCTGGGTCCAAAGCTGAAGGCGGTCTTTTGGGTGCTGAGCCTTTAGCAGGGCTGGGAAGTTCCATCCTTCATGACAGAGGCCGTCAGGGGCTGCTGGGGTAGAAACCCAGGCAGGGGTCCTATTAGGACAGCCAGTCCTGTCATGGATGGAGGTGTCCCAGGTAGCTAGGGCGCCTGCTGGAGGCCCCAGGCCAGGGGTGGGCGGTGGTTTGGAGCCCTGCTCCGGGGGTGAATTCTGTGGCAGAAGAGAGACAGAGGCAGGATGCCGCCTCCGCGACCACTGTGAGAATCAGAGAGCTCAGCCCCCAGCGGTCAGCCCCGGCCCGAGTCTCAGCTTGACCTTGCTGAGCAGCTGGGGGCGTGGGTCTGGCCGGCTCCGCACCTCTACACCACGGCTTTCCCTCCGTGGCCACAGATGGCCAGGCACTCCAGCCTTGGAGCCAGGCCTTCTGCTCCGGCCTCTGGGAGCCATTTCCCAAATCCCACAGCAGCCCCCAGTCTGTGGGTAAGGAATGAAAGGGGCAGCTGTGTGGCCAGCACCCACAGCGTCCTCACCCTCCCCTGGTTTCTGGCATCTTCCTCCGTGGTCTAGGGCGGACTTTGATCTTCAACTCAGGAAGCACCAAGAGTTCGTGCACAGGACGGTGCAGGCTGTTGCCCCAGAAGCTAGGGGAGGGGTACCCACTGTGTGGTCTCACAGTGTGGAGCACCTGGGGTAGGCAGGCTGAGCGTGGGAACGGCCCTGGCCATTTGCGGTGGCCCTGGCCTCTGGTGCCTGTGTCCCTCTGTCGGGGGGCACCGCGTCCTGTGGGTCTTTGCACCGCACTGAGCCCCTCCTCCACCCTGCACAGCTTCTGAAGAGCTCATCCAGCTGTGGCCACAGGCCCTGGTGGTGACTCCCCACTTCTGCGGGGCGGGGGAGGTTGAGGTCTCTCCGGAGGGGACCTCTCCTTCCCCATCATTGTTACCTGGGGCAGGCGAGTGCCCTTCAGACCTCGCTGTCCTGACCTGGGCCACCTCCTCCTGGCTCAGGCTTGGTTTTATTCAAGGAGAGGCCGGGTCTCCCTGGCTCCCTGTGAGCCCATGAAGATTAAATGCATTAAACAATGGGGTGAAGCTGATGGCTTGAACCTGAGGGAGAGGCGGATGTGCTCGGGGGGCACCTGAGGAGCCCCAGGCCCAGGGGTGTCTCCAAGCAGGCCAGCCACCTGCCACAGCCTGGAGACCAGGAGGCTCGAGGGTCCCGGAGGCTGCCCACTGGATGCAGGGCAGCTTGAGAGTCTCAGCGGGACAGCAGCTCCCGGCCCGGCGGCCGCCCATCAGTCAGCCCACCCCACTGTCCTTCACCACTCCAGCAAGTGGAGGGGCTGAGGGGGCCCCTGGGGCTGGGGGTGGGAAGGAGAAGGAGCCCTGGGGGAGAGGGGCTTGTCGGGCGAGAGAAGGGGAGGGGAGTGGAGGGGAGGGGAGGAAGGGAGGAGAGAGGAGCAGATGCGACCTGGCCCTGTCACGAGGAGGCTAGGGCCCCTCTACGCGGCTCCCGCCCTTCTTCCAGCTGCCCTCTGAGGCCCTCTGGCCTCTGAGCACCAAGAGCCCCAGGCTCCCCGACTCCAGGCTGCTGGGTTCTGGCCGACCCACCCTGGTGGGAGCCGACTCATGTTCTCCCTGCTGACTCTGCGAGCCTGGGGGTGGCCCAGCCCCATCCATCCCCTCCCCTCCCCCTGCTCCCCGCCCCTCCACTCCTTGCCCCCTTATCTCCTTCCCTCTCCCTCCTCCCTTCCTCTCTTCCCCATGTCCAACACCAGCTCCCGGGCCCCACTCCAGCTGCCCAGGCCACAGTGATTCCCTGTCCTGTCCTCTGAGGCCATTTGCCCAACAGCATTGGCTGAGGCAGGAGGATCACTTGAGCCCAGGAGGTGGAGGCTGCAGTGAGCTGTGATCGCGCCACTGCGCTCCAGCCCAGGCAACAGAAAGAGACCCTGTCTCAAAAAAAAAAAAAAAAAAAAAAAAGAAAAAGAAAAAGAAAGTGGACTGAGTGTAAAAGTCACTTATTCTGAGGAACAAGAACCTACTCCTGGCTCCAGCTTTGCTCCTAACCTGGCATTTGGTTTTGAGGATGTGACTCAGGCCCGGAGCTCCCATTGCCACTCAACTGGGCATCCTCGTGCCTGGGGAGGCCCAGCACTGGCTCTAGGGCAAACGGGACATGTGGAAGGCTGGGGGCTGGAAATGCCTGCCATGGGGCTCGGGGGTGGTCTCAGGCCTGCCCCTGAGTTCCCGGTCGACCCTTGGAGAAGCTGCGGCAGATGGGATCTCTGACATGGGATCCGTGCTGGCGCCCTCCCTCCTGCAACACAGAACTAACAACCCCACCTTCGGGGCATTTGATGCTGCGCACACCACCGGCTCCGCGAGGCAGCCTGTCTGGCTGGAACTGGCTGGGGCCTTCACCCTGAAGCACCTGACGGCAGACCTCAGCCCTCTTAAGGCCCTGGAGGGGGCCTGGCAATGTCCTCACCCGGCTGGGGTTGTGTACAATTTGCTCAAGCTGTTTTGACAGCAGTTGGTCCAGACTGCCGTCTCCTCTGGCATCAGGTGCCCGGAGCTTTTCTGGGGCCCAGCTGAGGGACACTGAGCTGGGGTGTTTAGCTGGGCTTAGCTTAGTGGGGTATGTTGATGGCTGTGCAGTTGCTCCGAGACTGAGGATGTTGTTTCCAGCTGTCTGAGAGAGGGATGTTGCCGTGGATTGAATGGTGTCCCCTGAAATCCGTGTCCGCCTGGAACCTCTGAACAGGGCCTTATTTGGAGACAGGGTCTTGGCAGATGTCATCCAGTTGAGGTTACTGGATGGCCCTGAATCCCACGCGGCTGGTGTCCTGATGTGAAGAGAGAAACCACAGGCCTGGGAGAAGGCCACGTGACGATGGAGGCAGAGACTGGAGCGGCGCAGCCACAAGCCGGGAACGCCAGGGCCGCCGACAGCCCCAGGAGCTGGGAGAGGCCTGGAGCCCGTTCTCCCTCAGAGCCTCTGGAGGGAAACAAATGATGTCACGACACTGTGGCCACCTGAAGAGGCGGCCAGAGAGCAGGCAGCAAGACGAAGCAGCAAAAATACAAGTGATCCACTCTGCTGAGTGACTGCTCCCCCCGACCCTCTGCGCTGCCCTGCGTGCGGGCTTCCGTTACCACACCGTGTGTGAGCCCCCAGAGGCAGCTTCCTGCCTGTCTGTGTGGTCAAGTATGGTTATCTTTGGGTGTGGAGGAATTAAGAATTTTTATTCTCTTTTTCTTCTTTTTTTTTTTTTTTGAGACAGGGCCTTGCTCTGTCACCCAGGCTGGAGTGCAGTGGTGCAATCTCGGCTCACTGCAACTTCAAACCCTGGGCTCAAGATATCCTCCTGCCTCAGCCTCCCGAGTAGCTGGGATTACAGGCACGCGTCACCACGCCCAGTTAATTTTTGTATTTTTTGTAGAGACTGGGTTTCGCCATGTTGCCCAGGCTGGTCTGGAGCTCCTGGGCTCAAGTGATCCACTCACCCCGGCCTCCCAAAGTGCTGAGATGACAGGCGAGAGCCACCGCGCCCGGCCTCGTTCTCATTTTCTTGCTTAGTTCCTGATGACAGTAAATGAGCATTTAAACAAGGTTTCATGTACACTGATGCTAGTGTCTGTTTTCTGTTTCACAAGCGTAGAGGTCCATGTTAACTAATTTCATGACTTAGATCTGAAGGAGCACATTAAAAGCTTGGGCTTAAATGGGTGATGTATCTGGTTTTCTCTGTGGCTATATCATTCCTGGTTTGCATGTTTTGTCTTTATTTTTAGTTTCACCTGTGTTCATACTGGTTATATCTTATTCTGTTGTTCCATTTTGTCAGAACATAAGATTGATAACTTTTGTTTTCTTCTGGTTCTCATCTGCCTCATAAGTTTTCTATCCTTTTATTTCCAACCTATTGGTGTCCTTTTGTTTAAAGTGTGTTTACAGGTGTGGTGGCTCATGCTTGTAATCATTGCACTTTGGGAGGCTGAGGTGGGAGGATCACTTGAGGCCAGGAGTTTGAGATCAGCCTGGGCAACACAGTGAGACCCGTCTCTACAAATAATTCAAAATAATTAACTGGGTGTGGTGGTGCACACCTGTAGTCTCAGCTACTCAAGAGGCTAAGGGAGGAGAATTGCGTAAGCCTGAGAGGTGGAGGCTGCACAGAGCTGTGATCGAGCCACTGCACATCAGCCTGGGTGACAGAGTGGGACCTTGTCTCAAAAAAAAAAAAAGGAGAAAGAAAGAAAGAAAAGAAAAGAAGCCGGGTGCGGTGGCTCATGCCTGTAATCCCAGCACTTTGGGAGGCCAAGGAGGGCGGATCACGAGGTCAGGAGATAGAGACCATCCTGGCTAACACAGTGAAACCCCGTCTCTACTAAAAATACAAAAAATTAGCCGGGCGTGGTGGCGGGCGCCTGTAATCCCGGCACTTTGGGAGGCCGAGGCGGGCGGATCACGAGGTCAGGAGATCGAGACCATCCTGGCTAACACAGTGAAACCTCGTCTCTACTAAAAATACAAAAAAATTAGCCGGGCGTGGTGGCGGGCGCCTGTAGTTCCAGCTACTCGGGAGGCTGAGGCAGGAGAATGGCGTGAGCCCGGGAGGCGGAGCTTGCAGCGAGCTGAGATTGCGCCACTGCACTCCAGCCTGGGCGACAGAGTGGGACTCCATCTCCAAAAAAAAAAAAACGAAAGAAAGAAAAGAAAAAAATATGTATCTTCTGTAGACAACATATTGTTGAATCTTTACATTTATTTATTTATTTATTTGTTTAGAGACAGGGTCTCACTCTGTCGCCCAGGCTGGAGTGCAATGGCATGATCTTGGTTCACTGTAACCTCCACCTCCTGGGTTCAAGTGATTCTCCCACCTCAGCCTCTCGAGTAGCTGGGATTACAGGCACCTGCCACCAGGCTGGGCTAATTTTTGTATTTTTTCGTAGAGACGGGGTTTCACCATGTTGGTCAGGCTGGTCTCAAACTCCTGACCTCAAGTGATCTGCCTGCCTCGGCCTCCCAAAGCGCTGGGATTACAGGTGTGAGCCACGGCGCCCTTCCACCCAGCTTGATTTCTAAACCTCGTCTTCATCTACATCTTGTTTCTGACAGGAGAAATGTCTCCACATGTTGCCACATCCGTCAGTCTCCGCCTCCCTCTCTCCATGACATTGGTATTATCTAGAATTTTAGTTCTAGATTGTTATGTAGATTGAACATACATTGTAGATTCTGCGCTTTTTTTTTTTTGGTCATTGCTTTTTCTTTTTTGGACAAAATAAACTATCTGATTGCTTCTTATTTCTCTTGTAAGGATCTTCTTGTTTCGGTTTCTTCTTACTTGGATCCTGCCTCCAAGAGGGGTTTCAAAGTTAACTTCTCGGATGTGTCTTAAGACCTTATATGCAGCTGGGCGCGGTGGCTCACGCCTGTAATCCCAGCACTGTGGGAGGCAGACGGATCACTTGAGGTCAGGAGTTTGAGGCTATCCTGGCCAACATGGTGAAACCCTGTTTCTACTAAAAATAAAAATACAAAAATTAGCCTGGCGCGGTAGCACACGCCTGTCATCCCAGCTACCCAGGAGGCTGAGGCAGGAGAAAAACTTGACTCCAGGAGGTGGAGGTTGCAGTGAGCCAAGATTGCACCACTGCACTCCAGCCTGGGTGACAGAGTGAGACTCTGTCTCAAACAAAACAAAACAAAACAAAAACCCTTATATGCCTGAGAATATCTTTATTATATACTTAAATTTTATGGCAATTTAGTTAGAGGCGACATTCCAGGTACAAACTTCTTTTCTTTCCGCACTGAAGCATATTTTTTCCATTGTCTCCTTGAACCCAGAGTTGTCTTTGAGAATTCTGAGATCATCTGAGTTTGAGGATTCTCTGTCTGCTTTTGACGTTCTAGTCCCTTGAATGTGTCCAGCAGGTTTTCCGTCTCTCTCCCGTCTGGCCGTCGATGCACTGCTGTGACATGAGCGCTCTCTCTTCTCTGCTTCTGGGAGATTTATCGTCATTCTCCCTCTCTTTCTCTCCCTCTCTTTCTTATTTATTGGATATGTTTTCTCTTCCGTTATCTGTGTCTCTTAGCTTTTTCTTTTTTTCTCTCTCTATTCTTTCCTTCTAGGGGCTTCCTCAGCTGGATCTTGCCTCCCTAACGCGGCTTTCCTGTTGCTCATTCCATCCGTGGTTTCCCTGGGTCAGGGATTCTGTCTTTCGTCCCTGGCGTGCCGCGCCGCGTGGGTGTTGACGGCTTTTTCTTCCTGCTCCCGTCCTTTGAGGGTGTGCCTTTTGCTGGCCGTGACGGGTGCGGCTCTGCCCTGGCTCCCTGAGGTGCGTGTGGCCCATGTGGCCGTCTGCTTCCCGGACAGAGCGCCCGCCTCAGGATGCCAGCTCTCAGGCCATGAGCCTCAAGGGCACCCAGATCTGGTCCAGGCTTTGGGGCTGGGCCAAGCCTGGAGTGGGAGGGGCGAGCCCCTGGGTGGCACAGGCCCTGCCCCTCAGAGCCCTCTGCCCGCCTTGACAACCCCCTCCCTGTCAGCCGCTGTTCCTTGGCCAACACCTCGTGTTGGGAGCTTAGTTTTTTTTTTTTCTTTGAGATGGAGTCTTGCTCTGTCACCCAGGCTGGAGTGCAGTGGCACAATCTCGGCTCACTGCAACCTCCACCTCCCGGGTTCAAGCGATCCTCCTGCCTCAGCCTCCCAAGTAGCTGGGATTACAGGCATGAGCCACCACGCCCAGCTAATTTTTTGTATTTTTAGTAGAGACAGGGTTTCACCATGTCAGCCAGGATGGTCTCGATCTCCTGGCCTCGTGATCTGCCCGCCTTGGCCTCCCGAAGTGCTGGGATTACAGGCGTGAGCCACCGCGCCCGGCCAGGAGCTTAGCTTTAAGAGCTTGAAGTAGGGGCTCAATGGCCACCCTCGGGCTTTGGGGTGAGGGGTGAATGCTCCACACTGGGGGTTTCCACCACTCCCCAAAGCATGGGGCTGCCCTGGGCTGGTGCTTACTCTGTTTCTCGAAGTCTGAAAGGTTTCCCCTCATGGTCAAGGGCTTTACTTTCTGTGTCCTGTGGTGTCCAGCCAAGCCTGTACAGTTGGGGAGCATTTGCTCTGACAAGTATTGTCTTGTCCCCATTTTACGAATAAGAAAACCAAGCCCGGAGAGGCTCAGTCCTGGAAATAGACGGTGGGGGAAACAGGACTCAGGCAGAGTGCATGCTCTTTGTCACGAGAATTCGACCGGTGTGCACATTGACCCGACACGCCCAGGACACAGTGTGCTCAGTCAGGGGCCCTCTACACCTGAGCCTGGGTGGGGGTGGGGACACACTATGAAGGACCCTCCCTGTCCTCCAGGTCCTTTCAGTCTGGCTGTGGACAGAGAAGTGGAGAGACGATCATGGGCATTGAGATGAGCGGTGGAGGCTGGATGGAATCAGGAGGAGGGGAGGAGAATCTTGGGGAGCACGGGCCTGAGCACAAAGGGGATTAAGGAAGAGGACGACCTCGGGGAGCACGGTTCTGAGCATGGAGGGGATGAGGAGGGGAGGAGGACCTTGCGGAGCATGGCCCCAAGCATGAAGGGGATTAAGGGAGAGGAGGATCTCAGGGAGCACAGCCCTGAGCACGGAGAGGATTAAGGGAGAGGGGAAGGACCTTGGGGAGCACAGCCTGTCCCTGCATGGCCTCTGGTCCCTGGGGTGGGGTCAGGCTGCTGGGGATGCCTCAGATGACAGGAGCTCTGCCGATGGGCTCGTGGTGCTCTCTGCTTATCAGGGACAAGAGGACAGGGGACGTGGAGACAGCACTCTGGTGGGAGCTGAGGGTCAGGGTGTGGGCAGGTTGGCCAGCACGGCCTGGAAAGCACAGTCCTGCCATTGAGGAGAGCACAAACCCACCTCCCTCATTTACAGACGGCAAAGGAAGGCCCAGAAGGGCAGTGACTTGTCCAAGGCCACCGGGCTGTCTCTCGTATTGGCGGAGGTCCCCTGTGTGGAGCGCCTGGGCTCTTGGAACCTCGAGCCCCAGCCCCTTATCCCTGCGTCCCCTTAGCTTTTCCCTGGTCACTGTCTGGGTCCCACCCATCAGTGCTGGATGCACGGGAACCAGCATGAGCTGGGCGGGCACGCAGCTGCTGGTGAACAGGTCCCAGGGGCTCCCCACATGCGGGTACCTCAGTGACTTATCCATGTTTACAGAAGAGTTTGGTGGTCTCCTGGTGCCGAGGGCCCGAGCATCAGGTTCAGCGAGAGCAGCAGCGGCCGTGGACACCGCAGAGGCCACCATGAGGGCCTGGGGACAGTGTGACACTGCTGGCTGCAGCCCTGGGAACCCGTGAGAACTGGGGGAGCGTGTCCTGGAATGCCAAGCCCGTCGTGGCTGGCGACTCCCTGCCCCGGCTAACATGCCATTGTCAAATACAAGTCCTGAGAAAGTACGAGAAAGAAGGAACTAAACCCACAGCTCATCACCCAGAGAGAACCATTGTTAGCACCTCGTAAGTCTATTCCATTATTTCAGTCATGCAGAAATAAACATACATACAGGTGTAGCCACGCTCAGCATAAAGATGTTTTGGTCAGCCGGGAGCAGTGGCTCACGCCTGGGGTCCCAGCACTTTGGGAGGCTGAGGCGGGTGGATAACAAGGTCAGCAGATCGAGACCATCCCAGCTAACACGGTGAAACCCCGTCTCTACTAAAAATACAAAAAAAAAAAAAAAAGACGTTTTGGTCAACGACGGGCGGCACATGCCACGGTGGTCCCATACGATGACAGCAGCTCCACCAGGAAGCCTGGGTGTGCCCTGGGCTCTAAGTCTAGGTCACGCGAGCACACTCGGTGACAGTCACACAATGATGACACTGCCTAGCGATGCGTTTCTCAGAATGCATCCCTGTAAGCAACACGTCCACCATCTATATTGTAACAAATGTGCCTCATACGTCTATTCTGCAACCGTCTGTGTGGCTTCACGGGGTCGTGTGAAGTTCCTAGGGTGAAGTCACAGATTTTTCCATGGTGCCCTTTTATTTTTTAAGTATTATAATTATTATTATTATTATTATTTTGAGATGTAGTCTCGCCTTGTCGCCCAGGTTGGAGTGCAGTGGCGTGATCTCAGCTCACTACAACCTCCGCCTCCCGGATTCAAGCAATTCTCCTGCCTCAGCCACCCGAGTAACTGGGATTACAGGCACCCGCCACCATGCCTGGCTAGTGTTTGTATTTTTACTGGAGACGGGGTTTCACCATGATGCCACGCTGGTCTCGAACTCCTGACCTTAAGTGGTCCACCCGCCTCAGCCTCCCAAAGTGCTGGGATGACAGGCGTGAGCCACCGTGCCCGGCCCATGGTGCCCTTTTAACACACGCTGCATGTGCCATAATCACTGTAACAAAATTCTCCTGCTTGGAGATTTACATCCTTCCTTAGTTGTTATATATATTTTTAAGATAGGGTCTCAGCTGGGTACGGTGGCTCACATCTGTAATCCCAGCAGCACTTTGGGAGGCCAAGGCGGGCAGATTGCTTGAGCCCAGGAGTTTGAGACCAGCCTGAGCAACATGGCAAAACTCTGTCTCTATTTAAAAATTAAAATAAATATTAAAACATAAAAAATAAAAATACTCACGAGGTCAGGAAATCGAGACCATCCTGGTCAACATGGTGAAACCCTGTCTCTACTAAACATACAAAAAATTAGCCGGGCTTGGTGGCGGGCGCCTGTAGTCCCAGCTACTCAGGAGGCTGAGGCAGGAGAATCGCTTGAACCAGGGAGTGGGAGGTTGCAGCGAGCTGAGATCGCACCACTGCACTCCAGCCTGGTGACTCCATCTCAAAAAAAAAAAAAAAAAAAAATATATATATATATATATATATATATATATATATATATATAAAAGATAAAGATAAAGACAGGGTCTTGCTCTGCCACCCAGGCTGGAGTGCAGTGACACAGTCACAGCTCACCGCAGCCTCGAACTCCTGGGCTCAAGTGATCCTCACACCTTGGCCTCCCAAGTAGCTGGACCACAGGTGCACACCACGATACCCGGCTTCAGTTGTTAATGTTTTAATTGGAAGTTACATTGCAATGAATAACACTATACCTCTAAACTTGTTTCTGTGCCTAAAGATAATTTCCCAAAGAAACTTTTATAGAAGTGGAATTTCCAGGTAAAAGGGGCATTATATTTTATTGTTTTTGTTTTTGTTTTGAGACGGAGTCTCACTCTGTCGCCAGGCTGGTGTGTAGTGGCGTGATCTCGGCTCACTGCAACCTCCGCCTCCTGGGTTCAAGCAGTTCTCCTGCCTCAGCCTCCCGAGTAGCTGGGACTACAGGCATCCGCCACCACAGCTGGCTAATTTTTTTTTTTTTGTATTTTAGTAGAGACGGGGTTTCACCATGTTGCCCAGGCTGGTCTCCAACTCCTGAGCTCAGGCAATCCACCCGCCTCGGCCTCCCAAAGTGCTAGGATTAGAGGCGTGAGCCACCTCACCCGGCCGCATTATATTTTAATGACATTTACATCTTTGCAAACCCAGTTGGCGAAAGGTTACCTCATTTCAACTGGTGTTGCGTCGACACCCAGCAGTGGGAATGGTTCCTGTGTCTATCGCTCATTTTTGGAATTTGCGTATTTTTAGTTGGTGTTTTCTTCCCATGGATTGATACGGCTGTGTATGAATTAAACATACTAACCTTTGATTTGTAATTTACTTCTCAAATATTTCACCCTGATTTATAGACGTTTGTTGTTTATTTTTGTTTGTAGTGTTTTTGTAGAGCGTTTAATAGTTCCCACTGTGCAGTTGATTGTATTAGTTTTTTGTCTCTGTGACCTCGATGGATGATTTGATGGTGACTGCGGTCAGGGGCTCCGGAGCCTCTGGGTCTGCAGCTGTCTGCTCAGCCAGGCACTCTCTTGTACTGATGGGGGTCCTCCGTGTGCAGGGCCGAGGAGACCACCGTGGCCAAGGTGGACCACCAGCTGAGCGTGGCTGGGATGCTAGCAGCCCCCAACCCTGCAGGCCCGGGATGACGGCAGCCTGGGGAGATAGGGCACTCTGATTTCTCCTCCTGACGGTGGGCCTGGATGGGCTGGAGAGGACTTGGGCCTCGGCCCAGAAGCTACTCCAGGTGTCACAGAGACCACATTCAAGGTTGGAGGCCGGCCTGGGCTGCCCATGTGAAGCTAGGGGTGCTGACCAGAGGCCGGCTCCTGGACGTGAGTCCTGGACACCAGGACAGTGGCCTAGAGCCTGCACAGAGGCAGCTGGATGAGGCTGTGGGGCGCGTCCTGCACAAGGAGGACCCCGGGTTAACGCGCCAGTGCGGCAGGAGGAAGGGCTTGAGGTGTGGGTGTGGGGTGGGTGAGGGGCAGGTGTGAGGGGTGGGTGAGGAGCCTGCACATAAGGCCCCACCTTTGCTCCCCACCTGTGTCGCAGGAGGCAATGAAGTGCAGTGTGTGGGGCCCTAGCGGCTCCCCAGGCAGTGGCTGAGGGCCAGTGCCTCTGTTTCCCCCGGGAATGGGCGAATGGTGGCTCCCGTCCCCACGTGCAGCATGGGAGCTGCGCTGGCTGGGGAAGGTCTGGAGAGTCCGGCTGGGTCTCCCCCGGGGCCTCTGAAAACGAGGAGGAGGCACCTTGCAAGTCGGGGCAGGGAGGGGAAGCGCTCAGGCTGCTGAGTGAGGCAGCCTTGTGCTCAGCTTGCTGGTCCCGGTGTGCCCTGGGGTCGGCCTCGGAGGCCTCGGGAGGCGGTGTCGCTGGAGTGGGGGTCGGGGGGATGGGGGGCCATCCTGAGGCTCCTGAAGGGCCCCTGGGTCTGGCCTCCACCTGGACAGGTGGATGTGTTTCTTCTCAAAGGTCGGAGATCCCCAGGCTCCTTTCAGGGCTGGGGTGAGGAAGTGCTCCCTTCCCCACCTTCAAGGTCACAGCTGCAGAGCCCCAGGCGGAGGCTTGGGGAGGGTCCGAAGTGTCAGCCACCTCCCTTCCTGGCTCCTGCTGGCTGCTGGCTGAGGAATAAATGCAGAAGTCAGAAAAGGAAGCATAGAAGCCTTTATTTCTGGTACGGCTGGGTGGGAGACTGGTCTCCTCCCGTCCTCTGCCGGGCTGCCTGGGGGTTGGGGGGCCTGCTGGTGGGTGGGCCGGCACTGACAGGAGAGGGCCGCGTGCCCAGGCCCATCCCACAGAAAAGCCCTCCTTGGCCATGGTCGGGAGATGCAGCCAAAGGACAGTCAGGCTTCCTCCCGGTGGTGGCGTGGGCTGGGCAGGGAAGGCTTCCCGGAGGAGGCATCATTGTCCACTGAGAAGCACCGTGGGGCCTGGCCACTGCCTGTGTGTCTGCTTGGAGCTGGGCACGGCTGGGCCCTTCAAACTCTGCTGCAGCCGTGGGAGGACAGCAGGGTGAGGGGTGTGGCAGGGTGGGGGGCATGGTGGGGCAGGGAAGGTGCTGGGGGGACCACAGGCGGGAAGTGCAGGGGCCCACTGGGTCACTGGTACTGGTTGGGGGAGGACAGCGTGTTGCAGCGGCTGTGCGACATGTCCTCGTACACCACACATGCCGCCGAACTCTTATCCCGCCACGAGCACAGTTTCTTTATCTGAAAGACAGAACCGCCGTCTCCAACCAGTGGCCAGCGTGGTGTCCTGGACCCCACCCCACTCCGGTCAGCTTTCTAATTTTAACACGAGACCCCCACGGGGCTCCTCTGGGCTGGCCCCCAGGTCTCCTGAGCCCCAGGGCTTCCCAGCAGAGCCTTCCCCAGACAGGGCTGGGTCGGACCCTGGGGTGCCTCTGAAGAAGGAGAGTGGAAGCGGCTTGGACCCCCCACCAAGCCCAAGCCAAGCGGGGCCCCGACTCCAGCCCCAGACAAACAGCAGGGACCGAGGGGAGTGGCCACGCCTAGACTCTGTGTCTGTCTGAGGCCCCCTCCCCTTCCCATGGCCACACAGCACGCCGGCACACTCCAACATGCACGCACAGTCCTCAGAGACCCCCACACACAGGCTCACACCTGCACACGTGCACACGTGGGCCCAGCGCCTGGGCGCTCCCTCCTCTGCCCCCACACTCCAACCTGCACGCACAGTCCTCAGAGATCCCCACACACAGGCTCACACCTGCACACGTGCACACGCGGGCCCAGCGCCTGGGTGCTCCCTCCTCTGCCCGCACACTCCAACCTGCACGCACAGTCCTCAGAGACCCCCCCTCAGACACTCACACCTGCACAAGTGCACACGCGGGCCCAGCGCCTGGGCTGCTCCCTCCCCCTCAGGTCGCTTTGGTGCTGGTCCCCCTCCCTCCCCGCCGAGGCCACTTCCACCCTGAGAGTTCCAGAGCCTGCAGAGGAGGCGGCGGGTACCAGGGTTTTCCTCTGGGGCTTTGGCGCCCCCCACGCTGCTCTCAGGAGAGGGAACAATCTTTGGGGTGCAGGTGGCAGCTGGGGCTCACACTGACCTGTGTCCTCGCCAGCACACACGCCACCCCCAGGCCCAGCCCGAGGAGGAAGGAGATCACAGCCAGGGCCGCAGGGAGGGCAGAGGCTGTCGGCGGGTCAGGGAGGGCAGAGGCTGCTGGCGGGTCAGGGAGGGCAGAGGCTGTCGGCGGGACAGGGAGGGCGGAGCGTGTCGGGTCAGGGAGGGCAAAGGCCCTTGGTGGGGCGTCCGAGCATCTGTGCCATCCTTGGGACTGTTCCTCTGAGAAGGAAAAAAGAAGGAAGGGATTCTCCCAGTGGAGAACCTGTTAGAGCCCCCGGGGTTTGGGGTTCGGGGCAGGGAAAGGCTGTGGAGGGGAGGAGGGGCAGCTATCTAGGAGGCTGCTGGGGGCAGTGGGCTGGGAGCTGGAACAGTTCAGGCACATGTAGGAGGGAGGGTCCCACGACAAGGGCTGGGGGAGCAGAGCCTGGCCAGCAGCTGGGGTTGGGAGGGGGGTCTGGGATGGGCACATTCCCTACCTGTCACCAGGACCAGGGTGCCGGAGCCGTAGACATTGACCTCCGTGATGGCCTGGCAGGTGTAGGTGCCAGTGTCCGACAGCTGCAGGCGGTGCATGGTGATAGTCAGGTTGTCCTGGGACCCTGAGAAGTCGATGCGGCCCCGGAACCGTCTGTCCGTAGTGGGCACCACCCCGTCCTCGTAGTAAATGATGTCTTGGGGCTGTGGCCCGAGCTGCCTCAGGTAGATCCCATGCAGGCCCCCGCTGGTGGAGCAGGTGATGTTGACGGAGGCTCCCACGGGGACAGTCGTGCAGTGGGGAGACTGCTGCACCTCTGGGGAGGACCTGGGCTGTCACCATCAGTCTGGCCAGAAGGACAGAGAATGTCCTCCCTGCAGGGGACAGTGGTGGGGATGGTGGGGCCCTGAGACAGCCCAGGGCTGACATGTCGCCAAAGACACGGTGCCTTACAGGGCATGGAGCAGATCTGGGCACCGGCTGTGGTGTTGGGGGAGGTGCTGTCCTCGTGTTCCGAGACTGTGGACTTCTTCCTCCCAAAGCAGCGGCCCTGCCTGGACAGCCCCGGCCACTCCCCACTGGGGTCCACCCTTTTTCCTTCTCTTAAATGAGTCCTCAGACACTGGAGGCCGCTCAGCAACCCACCCGCTTCCTGGGGGCTGTGCTGTGGCTCAGACTGGGGGCTCTGAGCTCATGGGGCAGGGAGAGCTCAGGAGCTGTGGCCATGGAGAGCCTGGGAAGCTCTTACCTTGGGCAGCCAGGGCCCCAGGCAGGCCGCGAGCCAGCGCCAGAAGCAGGGGCAGCAGCAGGAGCCTCGGAGGCCCGGCCATGTTCCCCACACCCAGCTCTCCCAGCCGGGCGAGTGCAGCTGAGCCTCTCTGGGTCTACAGGACCCCACAGAGAGCAGCACACAGGAGACCGCAGGCGCTCAGAGCTCAGAGAGGGCTTCCTGGAGGCGGTGCCTCAGACCAGGGTGGTGCTGTGGGCCCGGTGGGAGGGGCGGTCTCACCTACCCCTCCCCAGCACTGCTTCCCTGAGAGCTGCCCTGAGAGCAGGGCGTCCCTGTATCCCCCACTGCCCCTGCATCTCCACAGGGAGGAGGTCAAGGCCTGGGGCCGGGCAGACCAGAGGACAGAGAAGGGACTCCCTGGCTGGGGACGGGTGGCAGGGTCTGGAAGTGAGCGGCAGAGCTGGCCCCCAGCCTGCCTGGTCCTCTGGGGTACTTTCTGCTGGGACCCAATTTATGCCCAGAAATCTGGAGCCACCCATGACCCATGAGTCACCCACACAGTGCAGAGGAGCACAGGGCAGGCCAGAATTAGCACCCCCTGGTTTGGCCGTGGGGAAGGAGCCTGGGCCTGCACCCGCACCCAACGCTGCAGCCGACAAGCTGACCGTGGCTCTGCGTTCCATGTCCTGGAGGCGGGAGGTCTGAGGTATGGTCCAGGCCTGAGGTTTCCCGACCTCCCTGGGAGGAGTGGGTCAGGCTGCAGTGCCCAGCTTCAGGGGCTGAGGGAGATCTGTGCCTGGGCTCTGACCCCAGGGTGACTGAGTCCTCTGGGAGGGGGCACTTCTCTGTCCTGAGGGCCTCCCGCCACAATGACGAAGCGTTGACGTCGGTGCCCAAAGCCAGTAGGTGCAGCACGTGAGCAGGAGTGTGTGGACACGTGTGTGTGCAGAGATGGGTGCGTATGGACATGTGTGTGCAGAGACGGGTGCGCGTGGACACGTGCGTGTGCAGAGACGGGTGCGTGTGGACACGTGCGTGTGCAGAGGCGGGTGCGTGTGGACGTGCGTGTGCAGAAACGTGTGCGTGTGGACGTGCGTGTGCAGAGACGGGTGTGTGTGGACACGTGTGTGCAGAGACGGGTGCGCGTGACTCCACGCGTGTGTGCAGAGATGGGTGCGTTTGGAAACGCGTGTGTGCAGAGACGGGTGTGTGTGGACACGCATGTGCAGAGACGGGTGTGTGTGGACACGTGTGTGTGCAGAGATGGTGCGCGTGACTCCACTCGTGTGTGCAGAGATGGGTGCGCATGACTCCACGCGTGTGTGCAGAGACGGGTGCGCGTGATTCCACGCATGTGTGTGCAGAGACAGGTGCGTGTGGACACGCGTGTGTGCAGAGACGGGTGCGCATGGCTCCACGCATGTGCAGAGACGGGTGTGCGTGACTCCACACGTGTGTGCAGAGACGGGTGCATGTGAACACGTGCGTGTGCAGAGACGGGTGTGCGTGACTCGCGTGTGTGCAGAGACGGGTGCGCGTGACTCCACGCATGTATGCAGAGACGGGTGTGCATGACCACGCGTGCGTACAGAGACAGGAGCGTGTGGACATGTGTGTGTGCAGAGACGGGTGTGTGCGGACACGTGTGTGTGCAGAGACGGGAGCGCGTGGACATGCGTGTGCAGAGACGGGAATGTGTGGACACTCGTGTGCAGAGACAGGTGCGTGTGGACACGCGTGTGTGAGGAGACGGGTGCGCGTAACTCCACGCATGTGTGCAGAGGGGTGCGTGTGGACACACGTGTGTGTAGAGACGGGTGCGCGTGACTCCATGCGTGTGTGCAGAGACGGGTGCATGTGGACACGTGTGTGTGCAGAGAAGGGTGCACGTGACTCACGCGTGTGTGCAGAGATGTGTGCCCGTGACTCTCACACGGACCTGCAGCCCTGAGCTCCTTCCCCAGAAGTCCCAGCCACAGCAGCCGGTGCGGAGACACGGGTGGGGCTGTGGGGTGGTGCAGGTTTTCTGCTGGGCTGAGGGTCCCGGGGGAGCCGGTTTTCTTCCCCGAGGCTCTCCATAAATGAGAGACAGAGGGTTTGGGGGCAGAATCTTGCGCAGAGACCCTGGAGCACCCTAGCAGGGCTGTGGCTCGAGGCGGTGGGTAACAGCACTTGCCGGAGCAGCCCCTCCTCTGGCCTTTGCTCCATGCATGCATTGGGTCACCAACGTTCACCGGGCGTCTTTATGCCAGCGTCTGTGCCGGGAGCAGGGGGCAGTGTGGACCAGGAGCCCTCCCGCCTGGAGCTGACCTCAGGGAGGCCAGGTGGACAGCCAGCAGGACACAGGGTGTGGGTGTGGCCCTCAAAGGCCAACCCAGGAACGGGCCGTGGGCGAAACCAACTGGGGCCCCGGGGAACAGCATTCCACGCAGAGGGATCAGTAGGGCGGAATCCCTGAGGCCAGAGCGTGCCTGGTGTGTCTGAGGACAGCACGGGGCTGGGTGGGGTTGGGGGCTGCAGAGGGAGACACAGACTTCCACACACGGAGGGGGAAGGCAGCGTGAGGACCAGCACTAAATCCCAGTAGGGAAAACAGAAGCAGAGATAAGCCACCAGGAAAAGACGAAAATCCTCACGGCCTCCAGCCCCAGGCTCTCCTCCTGGGTTTCCTGCCTGGGTGCGCAGGGGACATGGCGACCGCACTACCGATTTCAAAGTGACTTTGAGGCTGGGCTCAGGGGCTCATGCCTGTAATCCCAACACTTTGGGAGGCCAGAGTGGGAGAATCGCTTGAGCCCAGGAGGTCGAGCTGTGATCGCGACCGTGTACTCCAGCCTGGGCGGCAGATCTAGACCCTATCTCCAAAAAAAAAAAGAGAGAAAAGAAAAAAGAGAAAGAAAAACTTTGACCTGAAGACACGCCAATGCTCTTCAGCCTGTGTAGGCAGGTGTGACCCCCGTGCCGGGGTTCCTGCCGCGCGGGGGTCCCGGGCGCTGTGCCCACAGAACAGGGTCTGACCCAGCAGGGCCCCGAACCCAGCACGCGGACGGAACCTTATTTTAACCCGAGACACAAACGCGCCCCTTTTGGACCCTGGCTCCGGCCCGACCCTCAGGGCGGCCGGCTGTGCGAGGCCTCGGTCACCGGGCGCCGCTGCGTCCCTGCGGGGTCTCCACCTGGCTGGGGGCTCCCCCCTGTCTTCATCTCGAGGACGCCTTAGGGACGTTTTGGGGCTTAAAGCCACTAAAGACGTTTCTTTTAGATTTTTGTTTTCCATTTTAAAAATTGCATTTGGAGCTACTTGGAGGTTTGTGAGTCGGTTTGTTTTCTTCATTTCAGAGATTCGAGTCATGGAACTTTTTCAAAGAACTGAAGGGGGATTCCCGGTGATTTTTCCACCCCATACAGATGAAGACATCAAAGGGCTCCGCCGCAGTGACGAAGACAAAAGCATGAACAGATCTGGGTCCAAAGAGGCTCGGCAGGTGCGGTGGGCACGAGGGAGCGACCCCCGGGTGGCCGAGGGACTGAGGGATGCACGTCCAGCTCCGGAGGGCAGCGTCCACCTGAACCCCAGCCCGAGCCGCCGCCGCTGCCTCCCAGCCCGGCCTGCACTGCCCCCTGGCGGTGGGGCCAGGAGCCATCCCAGCCTCTAACCCCCCGACCCCACCTTGGCCCCTGGGGCTGCCGCGGAAGGGCCCCCAAAGCCTGCTCATAGCCAAGGGACAGGTATGTGGCCAAGGCCCCCTACAGCCCTGAACTGGAGTGTGTCTGAGGTTCCGGCAGGGGCCCCCTCACTTGGGCGCGGAGCCCTGGGAGTGGAGAGAGCGGACCCCACACCTAGGGCCGGACTCAGCCTGGGGTGGCAGAAAGGGAGTCCGGGTCTGTGGGTTTGATGAGGGCAGAGGGAGGGGCATGGGTCCTGGTAAGTCGGGTGCTGCGGAGGTGAGGTGGTTCCATTTTGGAAACTGAGGAAGCAGAGCTTGGAAGACCTGGGGGGTGGAGGGGAAGGGTCTGCACGTGCCCAGGAGTGGGTGACACAGAGGCCCAGGCTGCCAAGCAAGCGGTGTCTGTGTCCTCCGGGTGGGACGAGAGACCCAGGCCCCGCCACCCAAGGTCGGCACTCAGGGCTGGCTCTCCCGTGTCCTCTCTGCCTTGCAGGCGGCTATGGGTCTGCGGCATCTGGAAACAAGGGTTGGGGGGACAGCAGTTCCAGGGCTCCAAGTGGTGAGGGTTTGAACACCAGTGCCAGCGGCCTTGGGGTGGGCTCGGAGTCTGGGATCCACAGTTCAGCGGAGGCTCTACTCAGGCCCTGCTGGGCTCCCGCTCTGAGGGCTGTGACCTTCATCTGGGGTTCTAGGAGGAAGAACTTCTTCTGCAGGGGGAGGAAGGAGGTGCCTGTGTGAGCCGCGTGCCCCCGTGCCCACAGCTCTGCCCTGGGGCGTGCGTTCACACTCACGGGCATGCGTGCACATGCACACCCCCACCCCCAGGCACACTCCCAGCCCTCGCCTGGGTTCTGAAACTGCTGGAGGTCGAACCCACTCCCCAAGGCACCCTCAGCAAGAGGCTCCCTTGGCTCAGAAACTCCAAGTTCCGTCCCTGATGGAGACCACGCGCCCTGCCATGCTGCCCTCCAGGGAGTCCTGGGGACAGTGAGAGCTTGCAGGAAGGGCAGGGCGGGTCTGGGTGGGGAGCCTGGCTCTGTATTCTTGACCATAGCCGGCTGGGCCCCTGGCGGGGACTGGCTCTCTGGGACCGGTGCTCCCCCACCCTCTCCTGGAGCCCCAGCAGGTGCAGGACAGTAAGGCTGACCTCAGCCTGGGGCGGCCCCACCCAAGACTCCCCACCCCGCACAAACTGGGGTGCAGGGCCTCCTACCTCCCGGCGTTGCTGGGAACAGTGGCACCTGTACCAGGCGAACATGACCAGAGCGACCAAGAGGATGAAGACAGCAGTGACCACCGCTGGCACAGGCCAGAACCCAGTGTCGGGGGCGGACTGGGGTTCTGCACCTGAAGGAGGCAGTTCAGGGGTGTACAGGTGGGCTGGGCATCCCCCACCCCCCACCTCCTCCGTGTAGCTCCCAGCCTCCTCCTCCTACACACCCCCTGGGGTGAGAATGAGCCCTGGAGGACAGCACCGCCGTTGCCCAGGAGGTACAGGGGTGGGAGGGAGCCAGGAGGAGAGGGGGCGCAGGACCAGAGGTGGAAGGAGACCCAGGGCGCAGGTGTGTCGGGGCAGCGAGGGAAACATCTACCCCTGGATGTGCCAGGTCCCAGGAGCTGCACGCTGGCCCGGTCCTTCAGGCCTTGGGGTTCTGGGGAAGAGATGCAAGGGCAGGGGAGGGGCCTGCCCTGTTGTGGCCCACCCAGGGCCAGGTATCTGAGGAGCCCCATGCCTGAGCCCAAGAAGGGCTCACCAGATGCCCTGGGGGTGGAGAGCAAAGTGGAACCCAATTTGGGTGACCCGGGTAGGTCGGAACCGGGTGTAGTGAAGGTGGGAGGGCTGGGAGGGGCCGTGGAGGTTCCTGAGCTTTGCAGGAAAGGGAGGGAAGGGGTGGGGAGTGGGTTTGGTGACTAGAGGGGTCAGTGGCCCCGCACGGTGGGGGGGCTGCTCAGGGCCTAGGGAGCAGGTGGGAGGGGCTTGGAGGGCAGAACAGAGGGCCCGGGGGGTGCTCTGCTGGCCACCACTGCTTTCTGGTTGAACCAGATAAGTAGCTGGTGGTGACAGCTGTGGGCCCTGAGTCGGGGGAGAAGAGGCAGAGGGAGCAGTGGGCTGGGCGAGTGGGGACATGAGTGGGTGGTGATCATGCCTGTGTCGGGGGAGCTGAGGCAGAGAGTGGGGCAGCGAGCATCCCCTGAGGGCAGGAGGAGAGGGGTGGGGACAGGGAAGGGTGGGGGGTGGTCCCAGCCCTGAAGACAGGAGTGGCGAGGGCAGGTGTGGTCTAGGCGCTTGTCGACGTGGACAACATGGGAGTGGGAGGGGCGGGGCAGGACCGTGGCAGCCTGGGAGGCCCCTGTTCGTGTTCACTAAGGGTGCTGGGCGGGTGACCTTGAGCACCTCTGGGTGACCCCAGTAAAGGGAGGGCAGGTGCCTTGAAGCCAGGTGCTGTGGGTCTGGAGGGCCTCTCAGAGCACAGGTATTTGGGGTGCAGTTTCCCCACATAGCCGGGGTGGGGGTGGCAGGGAGGCGGAGGGTGCCTGGGCTTCCTGGCTGCAGGGTGCAGCCCCCGCCCCTGACAGGCAGACTCGGCTCCTTTGAGGAGCAGAAGCTTTGTGTTCTGTGTTGTTTGTGGGGCTCCGGCTGCCCTCTGTGGGTCCCACCCCACTGTGGGGTCTGTGCCCCCTGAGCCTCCTGCCTGACCCCTGCCCTTCCCAAAGGGAGAACTGTCACAGGAGGTCAAGAGGCCTCCACCCCAACTCTCCACCCGCCAACCCTGTCTCCTGGCAGCCCGGCTCATGCCTGCTCTTCCTCCTCCTCCTTCCCTCTCAGTCTCAGCCCTCCCCCTGCCCAGGCCCCCTCCCCTCCCTGTGTCCCCTCTCACTCCCCTCCCCCTTGCTTCCCCGAGCCTCCCCTCACCTGAAACCTCCAGCGTGACTTGTCTGTTATTTCTCTGGTGTCCCACGAGGTGCCACATGTACAGCCCAGCATGGGAGTCCCGGGCGCCTTTGATCACCAGCTGTGCCACGCCTCCCTGAACCTGGAGCTGCCAGCCGTCCCGGGAGAAGTAGCCTGGAGCCACCTCATTGAAGATGGCGCTCTCCTGCCCGTGGGCACGCAGCTTGATGTTGACATGGGAGAAGGCGTTGGAGATGTTGCAGGACATGACGGTGTTCTCGCCCTGAGACACAGAGACTACCCCTTCCGTGCAGATGGGGCTGTCCCAGCCTGTAGGGCCAGACAGGGGCACACACGGATCAGGGCTGGACCTCAGGGCATTGGCTGGCTGCTGTGCCGAGGGCCAGGGCCAGGGCAGGAGACGGAGCCTCTAAGGGACACAGTGAACTATGTATACATCCACCCGACCCGATCAGCACATATATCTCGTGTGGGAAGAATAAAATAGCAACAAAAAAGACGGGTGGCTCTGTGTGTGTATGTGTGTGTGTGTGCGTGCTCACACCCATGTCTGTTCCTTGGGGTGTGTCAGCTTGGACGAAGGCATTTCCTATCAACTCCCTCCCCTGTACATTTCCACTGGGGTGGGCGAAGTCAGAGCCTCAGGTGTGTGCCGGGCGGCTGCGCTGTGGCAGGAGTGCTGCCGCTGACCTGCCGAATCACCCTCCTCGTGGGAAACAGTGGCCAGGCCCCACCTCCCCCAGCTCCCTCCTGTTTCTCCAAGGCCTAGGCCAGGTGCAGGTGCTCGGCTGCGTGAGGAAGGGCAGGGCTTCTGCAGACACCCACAGGCCAGCCTCAGAGGCAAGCAGAGCAGACATGGGTTCCAGCCTGTCCTTGTGGGGCCCAGCCTGCTTGTGCCACCCCCAACATCCCCTTTCCCCTCCCCGCCCAGGTTGCTGGGCCAGCTCCATACACAGCTCCACAGTCCTGGGAGGTCAAGTCCTTGACACAAGCCGGCGTGTCAGTCTCTCTCTCCCGCCTCCTGGGTGAACCCTGCCCCATAGCGACCCTTGCAGCTGCTTCCCTCAGAGGGTCTGGGGCCTTTTCCCCAGCAGCCAGCTCAAGGATGCCTGAGATTCAGGCCATGGGGCCCGAGCATGGTACCAGCCTGAGGTCTTGGTGCTGCTACTGTCCCTGCCGTATCAGCGTCCACCAGTGACTGGACACAGACGGATGGACGGACAGACGGACGGCAGGGTGAGCTCTCGGGGAGCACACAGCATGCTGGTTGGAGCCGCCATTTGGCCACATTTCACCAAATACAAAACCACATGGTGGGTGCCATGTGCTGGCAAGTGCCAGGGGCCTTGGTGCCCATGGGAGGAGGTGGGCTTCAGGGGCACCTGGCCTTCGGGCTGGACTGAGTTTCCTCTGACGAGCAGGCTGGCTGCCTGCCTGGACGCTCTGAGTGTTCAAGGCCTCTAAGGCCACTGCACAAATTCACACCGTCCCGAGGGCAGTGGGCGGCTGTCCAGGGGGTGCCCCAGCCCAGTTACACTTTGGAACCACTGTTGGGGGGTGGGGGCAGAATCTCCCGAAACCAGGGTTCTTCCACCTGGGATTCTTCCCTTTCAGTTTTGTTTTGTTTTTTGTTCGGTCTTAGGATTCTGACTGAACTGGTTTGGGATGTGGCTGAGCTCTGACATCTTTTAAAAGCCCCTCGGGTGGCTCAGTGGCTCACGCCTGTAATCCCAGCACTTTGGGAGGCTGAGGTGGGAGGATCACTTGAGCCCAGGAGTTTGAGACCAGCCTGAGCAACATGGCAAAACCCCATCTCTACAAAAAATACACAATTTAGCCAGGTATGGTGTGCATGCCTGTAGTCCCAGCTACTCGGGAGGCTGAGGTGGGAGGATCACCTGAGCCCAGGAGGTCGAGGCTGCGGTGAGCTGTGATTGTACCACTGCACTCCAGCCTGGGTGTCCAGCCTGGGCGATAGAGGTAGACCCTGTCTCAAAAAGAAAAGAAAAGAAAAGCCCCTCAGGTCACTTTGCTGCACAGGTTGGGGATCTAGAGAGCTGGGGAGGATCTCACTGGGGGAGCCTGTTCAAATGCAGATCCACTCCTGGCAGGCCTGAGGTGCGCCTGACTAAGGAGCCCCCAGGCCAGGGCTGCTGTCTGTTCCCGGCCATGGCACAGGTCGTAACTGACCCAGACCCTCTCCCTTGGAAACTGGTCGTGATCTTGGTCCTTCCCCACAATTGCTCTGACAGTGACCACCAGGTACCACAGCGGGCACCACCGCCCTCCATCCACGGCGGGACACGGCCCACTCACCACCGCCCTCCATCCACGGCGGGACACGGCCCGCTCACCACCGCCCTCCATCCACGGCGGGACACGGCCCGCTCACCACCGCCCTCCATCCACGGCGGGACACGGCCCGCTCACCACCGCCCTCCACCCACGGCGGGACATGGCCCGCTCACCACCGCCTGAGGCAGCCCAGCTCCACATGGTCAGGCCCTGGGTCTGCAGAGTCACTCATTATCGGGGGCCTGGTGGCACCTGGACCCAACCTCAGTCCACCCCTCCCGCCCCTGTCATGCCCCCACCGGGCCCCCCTTTCCCCAGCAGAGAGGCGGGGCCCCGAGACCTACCTTCATTCTGAGCACTCAAGGAGGTAGCCAGGAACAGGAGGGCCCCAAGGGCCTGGGAAACGGGGCCAGGGAATGCCAGGGGGCAGGTCTGCATGGCTGGTGGGACTTGGGCCCCTGGTCCTTGTCACTGGCTCTTGAAACACTCCCTGGAGGAAGGAAAGCCCATGGGTCAGAGCCCCCTGCAGCTGCTGAAGGGGACCGCGGGAGCGGCCGTCACCTGGCGGGGGCTGGGAGGCTGGGGATCCCCGAGCTCTTCCCTGACCCGCTCTGGATGCCAGAGCCCCTGCCCTCCTTCCCTTCCCTGTGCCTGTAGAGGGTGTGCAATGCCGGCCTCGCGAAACAAAGAAGACACGTGGGGGCAGGAGACAGAGTTGCCCGCAGCACAGCGGGGACCCCATCTGCCTTGCGGGTCAGCCCTTTTGTTTTACAATAAATTACTCGTAACTGTGCCTGAGCGTGTTTCCTATAGAAATGGGTCAGGACAGGTGGAATCGTTGGTAGCCGTGTCTGACCTAACACTATACTAAGACCAGCCTCCAGCCCCAGCCCCTCACCAACACTAAGCATGAAACCAATTTTCCGTCTACTTAGGAGCATGTGTTTGATATCACTGCACACCCAGGGCACAGAGCTTCGGCATTACAATTCTCGGAGCGTGTCTGTCTCCTCGTGGGTCCTGTCCAGACCTCCAGTCACTCACAGAGACCCTCACGTGACCAGCACCCACGGTCCGACTCCCCCAGCCAAGCCCGGCGCTGACCACAACCTGCAGCCAGCGGCCCCCCAGCCCATCCACCGGCCTCCCCAGCCTGTCCATCGGCCTCCCCGGCCTGTCCACCAGCCCCCCCACCACCCTGCCCATCCACCGGCCCCCCTCCCGGGGCAGCACTCAGTTGCGTTCCTTTCGAATCCATCATTTACACCTCTGTGTGTTCCTAACGCGCAAGTCAGCTTTACCTCTGCTGCTCTCACTGGCAAGGCAGGCTGCTGGGCAGCTTCCAGCAGGCGAGCCTCCTTGTGCCATCTTGTCTCAGGCCTGCAAACGCTAGGGGCCCCCTAGCTGTGTGGCTCCTCTCCCGCCAGGCAGAGGCGGCTCCAGTCCTCTCCCGCCAGGCAGAGGCGGCTCCAGGGCACACACGCACGGCGCTGGGGGAGGGGCCCGACAGGCAGTGATGAGCCTCTCACAGGCCCCAGCGAGGTCGCCGCTTCTGTGCTTCCCACGGGGTCCCCACTCATGCCCTGCATACAGGAGGTGCTGGATCCCTGTGGATCTGGATCCCCTGAGAGTGGCCGGGGGATGAGGGTCCCTGTGTGGAAGCTCCACACAGCCCCACCTGCCTCCACGCAGGAGCTCAGCCCTGCACAGGAGACTACCCTAACCTAACCCCAACCCTAACTCAGTCAGTCCCGCCGGTGGGGTCTGGGCCGACGCCTGGGCTGGTCAAAGGTCAGGCCCTCACCTGGACCAGGTGACGTGCTTTTGCATGAACCTGTTGACGTTCCTGCTGGACTTTGAAAGGGACCAGGGAAGGGAAAGTGAGGGGAGGCGGCCTGGGTCTGTTCCAGGTGGGGCAGCGGGTAAGGCCCAGCAGGAGCCCTGGCAGGACACGCCTTTCAGCCGAGAGAACTCCGCCTTCGAAGGAGGCTGGAGCAAGGGTTCCTGGCCAGGCTGCCCTGCCTCTCGGGTGCCTGCACCCCTGCTAGGAAAAGTCCCTAGGTAGGGCGGCAACTCCAGCCCTGCCTCTCCCAGCTCCCAGTGCAGCCCACACACCGGAGTGCAGATGACCTGCAGGGAACTCCCATGAGGGAACTCTGTAAAGCGACCTTCAGACGTGCTATTTATAGATGTCTATAGATTTATAGATGTGTGTTTCTCCAAACAAATAAACCACCAGAAAGTGTCACAGCAGGACACGTCACCAACCCCGGGGACCCCATGTTACCAGGGGTCCATCTGGAGCCTGGAGTCTGGGCCTGCTGAGGACCTGGCTTGCAGACGGGCTCCGGCCTTCTCGTCCCATTGCCCCAAGCGCTCCAACCCCCTGTGAACATGCCTCTAGTCATCCCTGGGCCCTGCACAGCCACAGGCAGCCACCCGGTCATTCCCATACTCTCACCATGGTCCTGCCTCCACGTGGAGGACCCTGCCAGCCGCAGAGTGCAGGTGTGGGGACACTGTCACTGCTGGGAGGCACGTCACCAACCCCGAGGTGCTGCTGAGGCTCAGGGATGGTCCCACATTGGCGTAGGCTGCGGGTGCCGTGTCCTGAGGTCTGGGTTCCCCACTCCAGGCAGCCGCTATGCTCAGTACAAGTCCAGTCCCTTCTGTTGGAAACCCCACCCCACCCTGTCAGGGCTGGGTGCAAGGGGAAGGAACCCACACCTGAGACCTTTTGTGGCCCCTCACTAACACCCCCTTTCCTGCTGTGACCCCTCAGGGCTGCTCAGATGGGCTTGGAGACAGGCTCGGGCCCCATCTCCCATCATACATCCAGCATTCTGGATTAGCTGGAAGTCCGACGGGGTCTCCCTGGGTTAAAATCAAGGGTTGGGCCAGGGTGGTCCCTTCTGGAGGCTCCAGGAGGAATCTGTCCCTCTCCGTCTCCAGCGTCCAGAGGCATCCGCATCCCTCAGCTCATGGCCCCTCTGCCATCTCCCCACCACCGCCCCCCAGCTGCTTCCCTCATCTCCCTGACTCCCCCGCCTCTCTCCCTCTCCTGGAGACCCTGTGATGGCATCAAGGGCCCCCCTGGGTGACCCAGGACACATGCCCCAGCTCAGCACCTGAGGCTTCATCCCATCTGCACAGTCTCTTTGCCATGTCAGGTTCTGGGATGAGGACGTGATATCTTTGGGGACTGGTAGCCGACCACAGAATCCCCACCCCCAGTGCGGTGGGAGACCCAGGCCACCTGCAGACCCCTGCATGGAGGTGAGGTTCACACAAGGAGACCCCAGGGGGCCTGGGTCCGGCTCCCCTCACCCCACGCTCCACGATGCCAGCTCAGCCGCCCACCTTGGAACCGTGCAGATGGACAGCAGGGAGGGTCGGGGCTGCTGGGGGCTCCCCCACTGCTCTCCGCACCACCCCGCCGACCGTGTCCGGGAGGGGATGCCCTGCTGCTCTCCCCAGGCTGCTCTGGGGAGTCCTGCCCTCACCTGGAGCCTGGAGGCCATCTGAGTCTGTTTCGCAAATGCTTCCAGGGACTGCCCCTGCCATGTGTTAGGGGTGGGAACTCTGGGCACACAGCCAAAGGTCACAGATCCCCAGAGAGCCCCGAGAGCACTGCGTCCACCCCACCTGCCCACCCAGGTGCTGGCTCTGCCACCCGTCTGTGTCCTGAGTCAGCCCTGACTCGGCAGAGAGCTGCACCCTGAGCCAGACCTCAGCAGCTGGGTCCTGGAGGCCCCCAAGGGCCAGCTGCACGCACCTGGCTTCATGCCAAGCTCCTCCCACCTGGCAGTGGCTGCATCTGCCTCCCCCCCTTCCTGAGTGTCCCAAGTCCGCCTGCTCTGCATTCCTTGGGGCCAGCAGCGCGGTGGAGCCTCTGCTCTCGGGGGCTACAGCTGCTCCTAGATGCCTCTGCCGCGGAGGGTGGACCCTGCAGTGCCGGCTCCCAGCCTCCATGCCCGATTGCTTCCTGAAGACCTGGGGCCCTGGGCTGCAGTGGTTGGGGAGAGGGGGGTGGGAGTAAGAAGCTGGCTCTGTTCGTCTTTCTGGCCTCATCCTCTCCATGGTCTCAGCCCCTGGAGGCCTGGACTGCACCGTTCCGGAGATGCTGCCTCCCCACCAAGTCCCTTTAGCCCAACTGTGGTGGCGGCCGCTGCTTCTCACACGCGGGTCCTCTCACTGCCTCTCCCCGGTCCTCCCTTCCTCCCAGCACCTTCACCAGCTCCCCACTGAGTGCCCTCCAATGTTGGCGGCCCTGACCCTTGTCCAGCCAGGGTTGAAGGGCGGCAAGGGCTGGGCTGGAGGGTACTAGGAGCAGGTGGCGGTGCCCTTCCTGTCAGTCCACACCCGGCAGGTGGCGGGAAAGATGTGGAATGAGTCAGCCGTGGAGGGGAGCCCTGGGCCTGGAAGACCCCTGTCTTTGGCTTGAGAATGACTTTGAAGGGCTCAGGGGGTAGGGAGCAGGGGGGAGACCGGGAGGAGAGCGGCAGGTCTGGCTCTACCCCGAGGCTTCAGGCTGCGGACCATGTGTGGCCCCAGCTCTGTCTGGGCAGCAGGTGTCAGCGACTTTGGGTTGCTGTGGGAATTTGCTCCGTTTATTAGAAGAAAACGCACCCTGGCGACACAGGCCCCTCTCGGGTCACCAGGCCACATCTGGTCACATCTGAGTCTCAGATAAACAACCAATGATGTCCTGGTGAAAGCTTGTCCCGTGGGACACTCAGGACACACTTACATTAAAACACGATTAATGATCTCAAACTCAGATGTTACTGGGTATCCTGCGTTTTTGTTGGCAGCTCTGCCACTCTGCCCGTCTGCCTGAGTCCTCTCCTGCCATCCTCCTGACCAGAGGCGTGGGCTTGAGTTGAATGCCGTGCAGTGGCTAAAAATCAGAGAGAGGGCAGGCGGCAGGGTGCGGCCCCAGGGAAAGTGGCCAGGTGGGCGGTGACTGGCCGGGCAGCTCCGTGTGTGGCACAGGGAGACCTGGCACAGGGAGACCAGGCACAGGGAGACGAGGCGCATGGAGCCTCAAAACTTCTAGAGTGGGCCGGGCGCGGTGGCGCACGCCTGCAATCCCAGCACTTTGGGAGACTGAGGCAGGTGGATCACCTGAGGTTGGGAGTTTGAGACCAGTCTGAACAACGTGGTGAAACCCCGTCTCTACTAAAAATACAAAAAAATTAGCCGGGCATGGTGGTGCATGCCTGTAATCCCAGCTACTTGGGAGGCTGAGGCAGGAGAATCGCTTGAACCAGGGAGGTGGAGGTTGCGGTGAGCCAAGATCTCGCCACTACATTCCAGCCTGGGCAACAAGAGCGAAACTCCGTCTCAAACCAAATAAAACAAAAAACAAACTTCTAGAGCGGGAAAAGATGGAGGCGGCAATCCGATTTCTCTCAAACCACGAACACAGGGGTCGGTATCTGAGGAGCTGGCACCAGACACGGCAGGGTCTGAGTGCTCCCGGACAAGTGATGACGCACAGGCTTGGAGCCGTGCCAGTGACATGCCTAGGAAAGTTCATGCACCGCCCAGCACGCCTGTGCGCACCTATTCCCGCTCCCTGGCGCCCCGGGCGCCTGCCTGTCCCGGCTCCCATGGGTGCTGGGTGTGTGGAAGCTCCGGCCCCCTCAGGCTGGGTTCATTGGGGTCCTCCTGTGTGGTCAGTGGACTCTGTACCCCCACAGCACCTGAGGGGTGGCTGACACTGCTTTCCCAGCTGCTGCAGGGGCTCAGGGAACACAGGTGACCCCACGTCTCTACCGAGAATGAGCACACCAACACCTCTCAGAAGATAGCTGCAGCCTGCAGAGGCCATGGACCCCACCCAGGCCCACGGTGTGGACGGCTCTGCCCTGGTCTCTGCTAAGCCAGGGCCAGAGGGGACCCCAGGTGAGCAGCAAAGCCCCCCAGGCCTGGGGCTAGACCGGGCTAACCCTTCCTGCTCAGCACCTGTTCACCTGTCCCCTCTGCTGGTGGCCTCCTGTCCTCCCGCTCCGGGCTCAGCAGCAGCCCCGTGGAGAGGCCCTGCCACCACCCCAGCCCTGCTGGAGACAGGCCTCCTACGCGGGCTCCTGCAGCCGGTCGCCCTGGGCCTCCTAGAAGCCGGGGATCCTCTGCTGACCACCGGCAGAAAACGTGCTTCTCAAGCTGCAGGTGATTAACCAGTAGTGGGCAAGGAACTGAATGTGGTGATTACTGCGGAGTCAGCAAAACCAGCGTGAGAACGGGCCGCTGAGGGCCTGCCCGGGTGAGGGAAGCCTCACGGTTCCTGTTTCATGAGTTTGCTGTGAGTGCACACGAGGCTGTGGCTGTGGAGTGTGCAACAGTCCACGCGTGCCTGAGTGTGCTCATGTGCGTGTGTGTCCACCAGCTTGTGTGCACGCATGTGAGCGAGTGCGTTTTGCTCCCAGCTTGGTCGCAGCGACGGCGCAGGGAACCCCGGGTGAGGCCGAGGACCAGGAAGGGAGGAGGGGGCTCCGACCCATCGGACTTAGGGGAGCCCCGGGTCCGAGACGCCGCCTCTGTCCCTTCAAGAGTCGAGCCTGGCGCACAGGGCAGGGACGCGGGTCCCCACACCGGCCGGCAGCTCGTTCCCGCCCATACTCGGGTACGCCCGCTGCGACCCCGCCCGCCTGGCCTGCGACGCACGCTCGGGGCCAGCGGGGGGTGACGGTCCCAGAGGCAGAGGCGCTGCAGCCCCAGAGTCCCCATCCCTGCGCGGACCGGCAATCCCAGTGCACCAAGAGGCCCTAACACCGAGCCCTCAGCACCGAGTCCCCAGCACCGAGCCCTCAGCACCGAGTCCCCAGCACCGAGTCCCCAGCACCGAGCCCGCCCCTCTGGTTCCCCCGCCCGCCCCTCTCCGCGCCTCACCGGGTCCGCTCCTGGACGCGCTCCTCTGGGATGCAGCTTCTCCGCGCCCCGGAGCCCCAGGAAAATGAAAGACACAGGAGGGAGGGGCCAGGGAGGAGGCGGCAGACCCGCGCGGGACCCACCTCCCAGATGAGGAAGGAGCTGGGTTTACGGGAAGCCGCCAAGTTTCGGGAACCACCCGCGTTCACAACAAGCGTGACGGTGAATTTATTATTTTCACGGGAGGCACCGCACCCGCGGTTCACGCTAAAGGAATCAGGAAAGCCGCCGGGAGCATTTTTCCAGGAGAGTTCGTGCCTGGGCGGGTCCAGCTCGCGTGCGGCGCGCGTTCCCCGCGGGGCTGTTTGGCTCCGCTCCTGGAGGCCTCGAGTCTGTGCACGGGGCGAGCTGGGCGGGCCGAGGGGGCCGCTGCGGGGCTGCGGGGCTGCGGGGCTGCGGGGCCGCGGGGAGGGAGGGCGGGGGGCGGCCCCCAGATGGCTGGGAGTGCGCGGGCAGAGTGAGCTGGACAGCCGGAGGGTCAGAGGCCCTTTCATAAAAGCGCGCAGAGCAGAGGAGTGATTTCCCCCAGCTCCGCCGCAGAGGGTCCTGCACCTGCGGCCCCTGCGGAGATGCTGGCCTGGCCAGCCCGGGAGGAGGGACCCAGCCTGTTGGGGCAGGAGATTGGGGTGCGGGTAGAAGGCTCCAAGACGCATCCGGGCCGGGAACCCACAGACATCCCAGGTGGGCAGGAGGTGGCTCGAGGAGGCCTGGAGGACCCGGCGCCTGGCGGGGTGGCAGGCGGGCCACGTCCTCCACTAGAACCCGAGGGGGCACGCGGGCAGGTGCGGGCGGGGTCAAGGATGACAAGGTATCTTCGGGACACTAGGAGTAGGCCCCACAGGCTGCAGTCACGTGAGTGGGCAAGTCCCCACCGGGCAGATCATGGGGGACACTGGGGCGTGGGCAATGCACCCAGTTTCATGGAAGAGAGGAAGAAGCAGAACCAAACTCCGGGAAACCCTCAAATGTGGGGAATGGACAGAGCAGGGCCAGACTGGACGCTGAACCTTGGGGCCTGCAGCTCAGCCATCAGACCCAGGGTCCAGAGGTGGGTGGCACAGAACAAAGTCCCCCAGGATGTTCCAAAAGAGAAACTGTCGCCAAATTGGCAGGTGAAACACAGCCTGTCATCCTCCCAGCAAGATGGCACCATGGCCGGGGCACAGAGGTCAGATTCCCCAGCCCCCACCCTCGGGGAAACCCCAGCCACCCTGGCTGCCAGTGAGATGCTGGAGAAGGGGGCTGAAATCCCACCTGCCCACGTCCTCTGCACAGAGGGGCTTGTCCCCGAGGCCACATCCCCCAGCAGACACAGCTTCCTTCTCCTTTTTTCCTGCCTACTAGATCTCTCAACTCAGAGGGGGCTGCAGTTCCTGGGGGCAGGGGGGTCCGGCTGCTTAGGCAGGAGCACCTGCACCGTGAGGCTCTGGAGGGCAGCTGAAGGCTGGCAGGCTTTTGTCCCGTGAGGGGACACCACTGGGAGTTGGAGGAAAACGCATATCCTGATAAAGCATTTCATGTTGTGAAAGTGAAACTAGTTTGTTTATTTTGGAAGTAATACAGGCACAGAAACAAAATAGAATGAAACCAACTGTTGCCTTTTCCTCCCCACCCTGGCTTCAATTCCCAGGTTGAGTTATGGACACTGCCTTACTTATCCTTCTAGAAGTTTTCCTGGTCCATACAAACAGCACAGCCATCCACTCACGTTTCTTTATTTCTTTTTTTGAGACGGAGTCTCTGTTGCCCAGGCTGGAGTGCAGTGCTGCGATCTCGATCACTGCAACCTCTGCCTCCCAGGTTCAACTGATTCTCCCACCTCAGCCTTCTGAGTAGTTGGGAGTGCAGGCATGTATCACCACGCCCAGCTAATTTTTGTAGTTTTAGTAGAAATAGGATTTCACTATGTTGGCCAAGCTGGTCTCGAACTCCTGACCTCAGGTGGTCCGCCTGCCTTGGCCTCCCAAAGTGCTGGGGTTACAGGTGTGAGCCACCACATCTGGGCAGTATCTTTCCATTTCTTTTTTTTGTTTTGAGACGGAGTCTCGCTCTGTCGCCCAGGCTGGAGTGCAGTGGCGCAATCTCGGCTCACTGCCAGCTCTGCCTCCTGGGTTCACACCATTCTCCTGCCTCAGCCTCCTGAGTAGCTGGGACTACAGGCACCCGCCACCACGCCCAGCTAATTTTTCTGTATTTTTAGTAGAGACGGGGTTTCACCGTGTTAGCCAGGATGGTCTGGATCTCCTGACCTTGTGATCTGCCCATCTTGGCCTCCCAAAGTGCTGGATTACAGGCGTGAGCCACTGCACCCGGCCGTATCTTTCCATTTCTATACAATGCTGGGATTAGGCATCTTAGGGCGGATGTGTGGATTCATTCACCCTCGGCCTGGCCTTGAATCACAGCCTCTGCTGTGCCAGGTGACATGTGGAGTTTCATTTCCTTTCTGTTCGAGGAATTTGTAGATTTCAGTTATGATTTCCTGTTTAACTCTCCAAATTATTCAGCAGCATATTCTTAAAATCCCCAAGGTCCTGGAGCATTTGCTTTTCTTGTTTTTGGAGACGGAGTCTTGCTCTGTCGCCCAGGCTGGAGTGCAGTGGTGCAATTTCGGCTCACTGCAACCTCCGCCTCCCTAGTTCAAGCGATTCTCCTACCTCAGCCTCCTGAGTAGCTGGAACTACAGGCGCGTGCCGCCACGCCCGGCTTTTATTTATTTATTTATTTTATTTTTGGTAGAGACGGGTTTCACTATGTTAGCCAGGCTTTTTTTTTCTTGAACTCCTGAGCTCAGGCAATCTGCCCGCCTCGGCCTCCCAAAGTGCTGGGATTACAGGCGTGAGCCACTGCGCTGGCCGCATTTGCTTTTCTTTGTAACTTGATTCTCTGGGTTCCCTTGCCTTTCATCCTTGCCCACCCACGTGACTGCAGCCTGTGGGGCTTCCTCCTAATGCCCCGAAGATAACTCGTCATCCTTGACCCCGCCACCACCTCGGGTTCTAGTGGAGGATGTGGCCCACCTGCCACCCCCACAGGCACCGGGTCCTCCAGGCCTCCTTGACCCACTTCCAACCCACCTGGGATGTCTGTGTGTTACCAGCCCAGATGCCTCTTGGAGCCTTCCACCTGCACCCCATCTCCTGTCCCAACAGGCTGGGCCCCTCCTCCCGGGCTGGCCAAGCCAGTACCTCCGCAGGGGCTGCAAGTGCAGCACCCTCTGTGGGGGAGCTAGGGGGATCGCTCCTCTGCTCTGCACACTTTTATGAAAAGGCCTCTGACCCTCCCGCTGTCCCGCTCACTCTGCCCGCGCACCCCCGGCCACCTGGGGGCCACCCCCCCAGCCCTCGACCCGTGGACAGACTCGCAGCCTCCTGGGAGCCGAGCCAACCGGCCCCACAGATTTGTGCATGACTCAGTTGTACCCACTGCTCACTGGCTGGAAGGGTCTCACGGGTCCTTGCAACATGTAATATTCTCTGACTGTTGGGAGCAAGGATCTCTGCAGGTGTCCCTCCTGTCAAGGTGTCAGTGGGGTAGGTTAGGTCTTTTATATACTTGTCAATTTTTTTTTTTTAAGACGGAGTCTCGCTCTGTCGCCCAGGCTGGAGTGCAGTGGCACGATCTCAGCTCACTGCAAGCTCTGCCTCCCGGGTTCATGCCATTCTCCTGCCTCAGCCTCCCCAGCAGCTGGGACTACAGGCACCCGCCACCACGCCCAGCTAATTTTTTGTATTTTTATATACTTGTCAATTTGTATGGGCTTGAGCTATCAGTAATTAAGACAGATAGGTTGGAATGGCCTCTTATGGTGGGGGCTTAGCAGCCTCTTCTTGTGGTTCTAGGAATTTTTAATCATATATTTGGAGGCTTTTTTTTTTTAAGAGATGGGGTCTCCTGTGGTTGACCAGGCTGGCTTGCAGTGGCTGTTCACTGGCAGGATCGTAGCTCAATGTACCCTGACCTTCTGGGCTCAAGCGATCCTCCAGCCTCAGCCTTCTGAGTAGCTGGCACCACAGGCAGGCACCACAGATAAAAAGTCTAAAATGTTTGCTTCGGTCTTTGTCGTTTTGTTGCTCTTGTTCTTGTCTTGGGCTAACCTAATTCTAATTTATCTATTTTATAATATTCGGAAGTTTTAAAATATGAGGCTAATTTTAAATTCTTACCCAGCGTGTGTTTCTGCTTTTGGTGGAATCCACAACCCAACTTGTTATTTTCCACCTGAAAAGGCTGCGCTCCTCGAACATCCAGTTATGTTGCCCTGAGCCCCCTCACTTGCCAATCTTCTTGGTATTTCTTTTGGGATTTCACTGTCTTTATAGCTTCACTTTATTTTAATTCTATTTATTTATTTATTTGGGGGGGATGGAGTCTCACTATGTTGCCCAGGCTGGAGTGCAATGGCACGATCTCACCTCACTGCAACCTCCACCACCCGGGTTCAAGTGATTCTCCTGCCTCAATCTCCCTAGTAGCTGAGATTAGAGGCGTGCACCTGGCTAATTTTTGTATTTTTAGTAGAGACGGGGTTTTGCCGTGTTGGCCAGGCTGGTCTCTAACTTCTGACCTCATAATCTACCCACCTTGGCCTCCCAAAGTGCTGGGATTACAGGCATCAGCCACCGTGCCCAGCTGTTATAGCTTAATTTTAGAAAGAATGGCATTTTTAGGGCTGGGTGCGATGGCTCATGCCTGTAATCCTAGCACTCTGGGAGGCTGAAGTGAGACAATCTCTTGAGGCCAGGAATTTGAGACCAGCTTGGACAACACAGTGAGACCCATCTTCACAAAAATAAAATAATGAGCCGGGCGTGGTGGCCAGTGCCTGTAGCCCCAGCTACTTGGGAGGCTGAGGTAGGAGGATCTCTTGAGCCTGGGAGGTTGGGGCTGCATTGAACCGAGATCAGGCCACTGCACTGTAGCCTGAGCAACAGAGCGAGACCCTGCCTCAAAGACAGAGAGAGAGAAAGAGAGAAAGAGAAAATACTTTTAATAGTAATCCTTCCCAGCCAATGAGATAGGAATGCTGGGTGGTCATAGGAGAAATGAGAAATATCAAACAGTAATCGTGCAGAAAAGCAAGAAAGCAGCTGTTAGAATGAGCCACAGAAAGCAACTGTTAGAATGAGCCACAAAGGCAGGGATGAGCCTGGACTGATGAGACCCTCGACCCCACAAGCAGGAGAGGCTACGTTGGAGGAGGCTGGCCGGATCCACCGTGGCACTAGGCTTGACCTGTGCCCACCCCAGACCTAATTGCACACTGACTGCCATTCACAATCACGTACACACCAGCGTCACGGCAGATCCAACCATGCCCATATTTAGTATAAAAATATCTGGCACCACAATTCTAAGAAATCATCACCTTTTTCCTAGAAAATCTAATGATTATTCCACCCTCTAACTAGGAAAGCCCATAAAATAGAAACTCAGGCCTCGTTAAGTGTGACTCACTCTCGGAGCACGCCCGTGCCTCTCCTGTGCGCAGGCATTCACTTCACAATAAAAGCTTCTTGCCTTTTGTCTCATTCCTACTCATCCCGAATTCTTCCTCATGATGGTGTCAAGAACCTGGACACCGGCTGGCACTGGGGCTGGCATCTCGCCGGCATCTGCAGACCCTTCTCAGTCCTCCGGCCACAGAGCTGCTGCTTTCCGTCTGACTTAAGCGTCATGGCCGTGCCTGTCCCGGCCAGGAATCCTGTCAATGGCCGTGCCCAGCCCTGCTTGCTCTGTGGAGCCCTGGGCTCAGGGGAGCCTCCAGTGTGCCCCCAGGATGGTGCTCCGTGCAGAAGGAGTGGTCTGACCACATTCTACTCTCTCCCCTTGGCTGCCTGCCCCTTGATTCCTGGAATTCCCAGAGAATCAGGACGCTGTTCCCGGGAAGACTCTAACCACCAGCAAATGCCCAGGTCTGAGGGTGCCCAAGGTCCTGGAGCTGCAGGAGGGATGTGGCCCTGCGGCGTCGGGATGCAGGTCCTGGATCTGAAGCTTCCTGGAGATGCCTCCTCCAGCCTCATGGGGAGAGGAGGGAGGGTTCCCAAAGACACCCAAGAGTGAGGATCTAGTTCTGGGCTGCTGGAGAGGAGATGCCTCTGGGAGACCCCCCAGAGTCCCTGTGCCCCCAAAAGCCCTGCCCCCAACCCCCTCCCCCAGTGCTTCTCTGTGCCCTCTCACCAGTGCCTCCCCCAGTGTCCTCTCCCCCCAGTGCCCTCCCCCCGTGCCCTCCCCTGGTATCCTCTCCCCCCTGTGCCCTCCCCCAGTGCCCTCTACCTTGCCCTCCCCCAAGTTCCCTCCCCTGGTGTCCTCTCCCCCTGTGCCCTCCCCCAGTACCCTCCCCCATGCCCTCCCCCAATGCCCTCTCCCCCAGTGCCCTCCCCCGTGCCCTCCCCCCAGTGCCTTCTTCCCCTGTGCCCTCCCCCCATGTCCTTCCCCCGCACCCTCTTCCCCTGTGTCCTCCCTCTGTGCCCTCTTCCCCTGTACCCTCCCCCAGTGCCCTCCCCCAGTGCCCTCCCCTGTGTTCTTCCCCAGTGCCCTCTTCCCCATGCCCTCCCCCAGTGCCCTCTTCCCCATGCCCTCCCCCAGTGCCCTCCCCAGCTTCCTCACACCCAGTTCCCCCATGCTGAGAGGCTGTCAGTGATGGAGGTTTGGGGTAGCATTAGACGGCCTCTCCACATCTGGGGCTGCAGCTAAAGCCCCCCACCTCCCAGGAAGGGCGAGGAAGCATTTCTGTAACATCAGAATATGGCAGCAGAACTTCCCTGAGGAGCCGCTGCCCAGAAGAGCTTCCCCCTGATGGTCTTTCTAGGATGAGATTGTCCTGCACCTGCCTCCCCATCTCCTCTCTCGGTTAAATCCCTCTCCGAGGGCACAGGAATGATAGTTCTCTTTGTTCAGCGTATCCGAGATAGTGCATTTTCTTTTTCTTTTTTTTTTTTTTGAGACGGAGTCTGGCTCTGTCACCCAGGCTGGAGTGCAGTGGCGCGATCTCGGCTCACTGCAAGCTCCACTTCCTGGGTTCACACCATTCTCTCGCCTCAGCCTCCCGAGTAGCTGGAACTACAGGCGCCTGCCACCACGCCCAGCTAATTTTTTGTATTTTTAGTAGAGACGGGGTTTCACCGTGTTAGCCAGCATGGTCTCAATCTCCTGACCTTGTGATCCGCCCACCTCGGCTTCCCAAAGTGCTGGGATTACAGGCGTGAGCCACCATGCCCGGCCAAGATAAATGGATTCTTATTGCACTGATGCAACCAACTGTATCACCATAAGAGTACTCACAAATAGTTTCCAAATTCTAGAGGAACCAGGGAGAGAAACAAACATGCTCCAAATTTTGTTCACAGGAGAGTACCTTGCTCAATTATTAAAGGCTGTGAATAGTTCAAGTTTCTTTGACTCTGAAAAACAAAACAAGGATCAGCAATATTCAAAAAGGTGCTTTCTGAGGGCCGTCCATTTAGTTCACTTTTTTTTTTTTTTTTTTTTTGAGATGGAGTCTCGCTCTGTCCCCCAGGCTGGAGTGCAGTGGTGTGACCTCAGCTCACTGCAAGCTCCACCTCCTGGGTTCACACCATTCTCCAGCCTCAGCTTCCTCAGCCTGTAGCTGGGACTACAGGCACCCGTCACCATGCCCGGCTAATTTTTTGTATTTTCAGTACAGATGGTGTTTCACCGTGTTAGCCAGGATGGTCTCCATCTCCTGACCTCGTGATCCACCCACCTTGGCCTCCCAAAGTGCTGGGATTAAAGGCGTGAGCCACCACACCCGGCCTAGTTAACTCTTGTTTTGCTTGAGATTCATGAACATTTCAGTTCTTTGTGAGTCCTGTATGTTTTTCCTCTATTCAAAAAAAAAAAAAAAAAAAGGGCCAGACATGGTGGCTCACACCTGTAATCCCAGCACTTTGGGAGGCTCAGGTGGGCAGATCACTTGAAATGAAGAGTTTGAGACCAGCCTGGCCAACATGGTAAAACATCATCTCTACTAAAAATACAAAAATTAGCCAGGCGTGGTGGTGCACACCTGTAATTCCAGCTACTTGGGAGGCTGAGGCAGGAGAATCACTTGAACCCAGGAGGCTGCAGTGAGCTGTGACTGAGCCACTGCACTCCAGCCTGGGCAACATGGCGAGACTCTGTTTCAAAAACGTTCCAGGGCCTAATGTTGGGATAGACAGACCAACCCTGGAAACTCAGCAGCAAAATTCCAGAGGTTTCCCCCAGGCAGCAAGTCAGCCACCCAGCCGTTGATCAGATGACCCCAGCCTGCGCTCCAGGTGTACTGGGACCGAAGATAGCCACTGAGGACAGACACACAGACCTTGTACCCAGCACGGCGCTGGCACGCCTCCCACGCCAGCTTCCCCGTGACAAGCCCCTGCCTTCTCCCTAGGAATTTGAAGTGGTTGCTTTGGACGGGAATGCGGCCCCTTGCCCATGACTAGTTTCGGATAATAAAGTCACTTTCTTTCCACCAGGCCTCCCTCTTGATTACTGGACTCTGCAAGTGGTGAGGAACGGAACTTGCGTTCGGTTACAATTTTGGTGGCCCGTGTGGGGAACGTTGTGTGCTCTGGGGGGCCCAAGCCTGCCCATCCGGTTTCTGTTGGACAGGGCGTAGGTTCACCTGTGAGTTCCAGCTGCTCCTGGCTGCTGCGCCTGCGGCTGGAATGGGAGGAGCTGCCCCGTGGCCGCCGAGATGCTTTCGTCCGGGAATCCCGTCCTTCTCTTCCTGCTGCCTTCAACGCTTTGCTGGTGCAAAGGAAGTGACCTTTGGAGAAGTTAATAAACTTTGGAACTGGGTGCCTTAGTTGGAGTTCACCCAGGGACCCTCTGCCTCTTTGGGGTGTGGCTGGGGCCCTCCTCTGTTTAGACTTGGCTGTGAGTGACACCAGTTGGGCATTTGATACATTTGAATTCGTTTGTGTTTGTGGCACCCTAGGGCCTCTGCTCAGTGCGGGTTCAGTCGCCCGAGGGGCCGTTTGAAACCGAGCCCCTTAAAGGAGGTTTGTTTGGACGCAGCTGTTGGTTTGTGCGCGTGAGTGTGTGCACCCTGACCTCTCTCTCCTTCCTCCAACGTCCTCCTCCCGTCCGCCACCAAAGCCTTATTCCTCTTGGTCAAAAGCACCCTTAGCTCCCTGTGGCTGCGAACAGCTGACCTTGACAGGCGACCTGCGGAGGTGGGAGGGATTCATCCCGCACCGCGCAGGTCTGGGGTGCGGAGGCTCTCCCTGATGGGAGATGATCAAGGGTGAGGGGGTGCTGGCCCCGCACCACGCCGTGGCTGGAGGCTCGCCAGCCTCCCTCCTTCCTTTCTTTTCTCCTCCCTGCTGCAAACCTTTCTCCTCCGCTTTCCTTTCTTTTCTATTTTCCTGTTCAATCCAGGGGCCCAGCCCAAAAAGGGAAAAACAGTTTCCAACATCCCGGCCCCTGATTTTGTTGTCCTCTTAGGGGCTCCAGCTGGTTACATGTTACAGCCCATTGTGCATGTTTTGAGCTGACGGGCAAATGACAGCGAGGAAAATTCAGACCTCCAGTGGTGAACCTGCGCTGTGGTTAAGCAGAGTGTCCTAAGGTGCTCTCTGGTCCTCTCTTTTCTTTTCTGCTTTAAACCTGCTGTTACTAAGCTGCTGGTGCGAAGACTCGTTATTTACGGTCTAACTAGAATGTAAACGTTGGAAACTTATTTGAAACTAAAGAGAAAGAGGGTAAAACAATTTTTTTTTGTTTCGTTTTGTCTTGTTTTATAAAACCAAACTGCCACAGAGATTGCTTTACCCAAATTTTGGTTCAAGTTCTCTCCTTGGATGACCTATCAGGCGACAAGGGCTAGCCAGGTGAGCAGGTTCCAGTCTGTCAGAACAGCCACCTGCAACCAGCTGGCTCCTATAGGCCCATGAGTTTGTGACACTTTACCATTGCCATGCCAACACCCAGATGTTACTGCCCCTTTCCATGGCAATGACCCAGAAGTACCACCCCTTTTCTAGGAAATTCTGAATGCCCCACCTCTTAATTTGCATGTAGTTAAAAGTGGATATAAATGTGATGGCTGCCCTGCCCTGAGCTGCTGCTGTCCGCACACTGCCTCCGGGGCAGCCCTGCTCTGTATCATGGAGCTGTGACATGCCACCGCCTTAGTGAAGCTGCTTTCAAGGGAGAAGAAAAGGAAAAATTAGTTGGGCAGACAGCTAAAGCTGGTCTTTGGTAAAATTCCTTTTTTTTTTTTTTTTTTTTGAGACGGAGTCTCACTCTGTCACCCAGGCTGGAGTGTAGTGGCGTGATCTCAGCTCATTGTAACCTCCACCTCCTAGGTTCAAGCGATTCTCCTGCCTCAGCCTCTTGAGTAGCTGGGATTACAGGCACCCACCACCATGCCCAGCTAAATTTTGTATTTTTAGTGGAGACAGCGGGGGGGGGGGGGGTCTTGCCATGTTGGCCAGGCTGGTCTCGAACTCCTGACCTTAGGTGATCCTCCCGCCCTGGCCTCCGACAGTGCTGAGATTACAGGCGTGAGCCATGGCACCTGGCCTTAAATTGTTTTTAACCACAGCTAATACAGCACACCTTTCAGAGACGGAGCACTCCACATCACAGGTGGCGAGAGTCTCGATTCTTCCTCAGCCCCAGGTGGCTCTTCCTTTATCGTGCTCCTGTGGATCCTTCAGACTATGTAGCTAAAAGCAAAGAAAAACACGTATTCTATCTGCCCCTCCCCTCTGACATAGAAGGAGGCACGACCATCACGGTGTCCTGAGCTCAGCCTGGCCCACACCAGGCCCTCCTGGAGACCCTCCTGGTGGGTGCGGGGTGGCCTCCCAGGCATGGCTGCTGTGTTGGGTGGGGGGTGACTAAGTCAACAGCCCCGTGTGTGCGTGCGTAGGCTGATTCTGGCCTTCGGCAGTCACAGTCCCACAGACACCATGGTGCCTGTGTCGGCTCCGTGCCTGTGTCAGCTCACGGTGCCTGTGTCAGCTCCATGCCTGTGTCGGCTCCGTGCCTGTGTCAGCTCACGGTGCCTGTGTCAGCTCACGGTGCCTGTATCAGCTCCATGCCTGTGTCAGCTCCGTGCCTGTGTCAGCTCATGGCGCCTGTGTCGGCTCCGTGCCTCCAGCGGTGTTTGTCTTTAGGGGAAATACCCACTCCGCCCTGGGCTGCCACATCTCACAATGGGGAAGGGGGGTTTGCAGGGGTGGTTGCAGGGTGAGGGTGTGTCTGGCTGCACAGATTTACACGCCCGTGGGCTGGGTGGGAGTGCGGTAGGCCAGGTCTCACTAACGTGGGCCTCCATGACCAGTTTCAGTACTGATGGAGTTAAAAGCCAGTGCCCTTATACAAAGGCTGGAATGTAACAAAAGCATACCAAGAGTTTTGCCTAGCCCTTTCCTGGGCCTTAAAGTATGAAAAAATAACAAAGGAATTCTTAATAGGACCCATTTAGGATAAAACAAATTTTATCGCGGGTCTGAAGGAACTCCTCAGGCCTCCACAAACAAGCTTATTGGGGGCCCGAAGGAACTTCTCCAACCTCCGTGACTTAGCAGGAGACAGGATAAGGGTAATGACCCAGCACCTGGACCCATCTAGATTAAACTTACTGAGGCTCCAGAGGAAGGTCTTCAGGACTCAGACCTCAGTTACAGATTAGAAGTTAGTCACTTGGTCTTCAGATGAATGCACACTTACAGGTAGACGTAGCGTGTGGAAGGTAGATAAGCTCTGGAGGACTTTGTAATTTTGAGTTGGTCTGGAGATGATGTCCAGGCCTTCTCTCTGGAACCGGTTGGGGAAATAAACACGTGCTTCCTCCCCAGTTCAGCTGCGTCTCGTTATGGGGCCCGACCCTCAGTTTGGTCCGGGAACGGGGGCTGCCTCTCGTCCGAGGACCTGCTGCTGCTCCTGGTCGTGGCTGCAGCTCTGTCCGCCTTTCTGTCCGGCTTTCCATCCGGGCTGCCAGCTCGCCGCTGTCCCCACATCTGGCTTCCGTGTTCCCGGCTGTCACGCAGGGTCACGTCGTCCCCAAAGTTCTGGCAACACGAGTGAAGTCTCGTTGGTGTGACATCAAACAGCTACGAAGGCCGTTTCTGTGACCTGGAGGCCACACGCCGAGTCTCCGGGACGAAGCCTCGCTTGGCAGAGCCGCCGGGGCCTGGTCTCTGTGTTCTGTGCCGCAGATGCCACATGACTGTTTCCCACTCCCTGTGTTTACGTGGGACCCAAAGATAACTGTTTTCCCGAAATTAATATAATTCCTAAGATAATTTTTCATGAAATTGGAAAAACTGGTTCTAAAATTCATACGAAGGCCGGTGCGGTGGCTCCCGCCTGTAAATCCCAGCACTGTGGGAGGCCGAGGCGGGCGGATCAGGAGGTCAGGAGATCAAGACCATCCTGGCTAACACGGTGAAACCCCGTCTCCACTAAAAAAATACAAAAAATTAGCCAGGCACAGTGGCGGGCGCCTGTAGTCCCAGCTACTGAGGTAACTGAGGCAGGAGACTGGCATGAACCCGGGAGGCGGAGCTTGCAGTGAGCCGAGATCGCGCCACTGCACTCCAGCCTGGGCGACAGAGCAAGACTCTGTCTCAAGAAAAAAAATAAAAATAAAAAATAAAATTCATACGAAAGAGCAAAGAGGGCCGGGCGTGGCAGCTCACACCTGTAACCCCAGCACTTTGTGTCACGTGCGTCCATGTGAAGAGACACCAACAGGCTTTGTGTGAGCAACAAGGCTGTTTATTCACTTGGGTGCAAGTGGGCTGAGTCCGAAAAGAGTCAGCAAAGAGAGGTAGGGGTGGGGCCGTTTTATAGGACTGGGGTAAACAGTGGAAAGTTACAGTGAAAGGTGGTTACCTATTGTCAGCAGAGGAGGGGGTCACAAGGTACATGGTGGGGAGATCATAAGACTCATTGTCCGGAAGAAGAATGTCACGAGGTCGATCGATCAGGTGGGACAGGGCAGGAACAGGTCATCATGGAATGTCGTAAGGTTGGTCAATCAGTTAAGACAGGAGCTGGCTGTTTCATTCTTTTGTAGATTTGGGTTGCCCCAGACTTCTTGGCTCTTGCAGGCCATCTGGACATACATGTGCAGGTCACAGGGGTTACAATGGCTGAGCTTCGGCTCAGAGGCCTGACACACCTGACACAAGGGAGCGTGTGTCTGAGGGCGCAGCAGCCAAGGAGGGGCTGCCCCTCCCCAGGAGGGCTCCGAGGGGGAAGTCAGGAAGCTGTTTCTTGCACACGCGAGTGTGAAGCTGCAAACTGCTCAGCGGCAGGTTTGGGTTTAAAAACTCAGAACTTAAAAAAATTAGCTAGCCGCCACAGTGGGGTGGGAAGAACCACTCTGCTTTTAAATACAAGAGATGGCACAAGATTTCGGGATAGTGCCCATGTGGGCGACCCCGACCCGGTCCCCGCCCTGCTTGTGCCAAGGATCCTCAGGCACCCAGGGCTTCCTGTTTATACAGCAGAACGCCCTCTCTCTGGAGACAGAGACAGAAGGGTCCCAGCCTGAACACCCCCCTCTGGAGACAGAGAGACTGAGGGGGTCCCAGCCTGAACACCCCCCTCTGGAGACAGAGAGACTGAGGGGGTCCCAGCCTGAACGCCCCCTCTCTGGAGACAGAGAGACTGAGGGGGTCCCAGCCTGAACGCCCCCTCTCTGGAGACAGAGAGACTGAGGGGTCCCAGCCTGAACGCCCCCCTCTGGAGACAGAGAGGCTGAGGGGGTCCCAGCCTGAACGCCCCCTCTCTGGAGACAGAGAGGCTGAGGGGGTCCCAGCCTGAACGCCCCCTCTCTGGAGACAGAGACTGAGGGGTCTCAGCCTGAACGCCCCCTCTCTGGAGACAGAGACTGAGGGGTCTCAGCCTGAATGCCCTCTCTCCGGGCTCTTCCACCAGAGCTAAGACCTTCTGATTTTCTTGTCTTGTCTTTTGAGACAGGGTTTTGCTCTTGTCACCCAGGCTGGAGTGCAATGGTGCGTTCTTGGCTCACTGCAACCTCTGCCTCCCAGGCTCAAGTGATTCTCCTGACTCAGCCTCCTGAGTAGCTGGGATTACAGGTGCCTGCCACCACGCCCGCCTAATTTTTGTATTTTAGTAGGGACGAGGTTTCACCGTGTTGGCCAGGCTGGTCTTGAACTCTTGACCTCAGGTGATCCCCACACCTCGGCCTCCCAAAGTTCTGGGATTACAGGCGTGAGCCACTGCACCCAGCCAATGCCTTCTGGTTTTTCTGATTTTTCTGATCTCTCATTTTCCTTTCTAGAAGGGAGGCCTCTTGTCATCCTATCTCTACCCGCAGAAAATAGGATTTGAGTTTCTATTTGAGTGCTGGGACCAGCGTTGGAGGGAGGGAAGACATCAGAGCCAGAGCCCCTCCAAGACTGCCCCCCAGGGCCTGGGGCTGCAGGGGGCTGGCCCTGCTGGGAAGGAGAGGCTGCCAGGCGGGGTCCTGGGCCAAGGTCCCAGCATAAACACCCACGAAAACCCCTGGGCTGGCCGGCTGCCACCCTGCCCTGCTCCTCACCTCATAGCTTTCCACGAGACCCTCTGGGCTGGCCAGCTGCCACCCTGCCCTGCTCCTCACCTGGGCTGGCCGGCTGCCACCCTGCCCTGCTCCTCACCTCATAGCTTTCCACGAGACCCCCTGGGCTGGCCGGCTGCCACCCTGCCCTGCTCCTCACCTCATAGCTTTCCACGAGACCCCCTGGGCTGGCCAGCTGCCACCCTGCCCTGCTCCTCACCTGGGCTGGCCGGCTGCCACCCTGCCCTGCTCCTCACCTCATAGCTTTCCACGAGACCCCCTGGGCTGGCCGGCTGCCACCCTGCCCTGCTCCTCACCTCATAGCTTTCCACGAGACCCTCTGGGCTGGCCAGCTGCCACCCTGCCCTGCTCCTCGCCTCATAGCTTTCCACGAGATCCCCTGGGCTGGCTGGCTGCTACCCTGCCCTGCTCCTCACCTCATAGCTTTCCACGAGACCCCCTGGGCTGGCCAGCTGCCACCCTGCCCTGCTCCTCACCTGGGCTGGCCGGCTGCCACCCTGCCCTGCTCCTCACCTCATAGCTTTCCACGAGACCCCCTGGGCTGGCCAGCTGCCACCCTGCCCTGCTCCTCACCTGGGCTGGCCGGCTGCCACCCTGCCCTGCTCCTCACCTCATAGCTTTCCACGAGACCTCCTGGGCTGGCCAGCTGCCACCCTGCCCTGCTCCTCACCTGAGCTGGCCGGCTGCCACCCTGCCCTGTTCCTCGCCTCATAGCTTTCCACGAGGCCCTCTGGGCTGGCCGGCTGCCACCCTGCCCTGCTCCTCACCTCATAGCTTTCCACGAGACCCCCTGGGCTGGCCGGCTGCCACCCTGCCCTGCTCCTCACCTCATAGCTTTCCACGAGACCCCCTGGGCTGGCCGGCTGCCACCCTGCCCTGCTCCTCACCTCATAGCTTTCCACGAGACCCTCTGGGCTGGCCAGCTGCCACCCTGCCCTGCTCCTCGCCTCATAGCTTTCCACGAGATCCCCTGGGCTGGCCGGCTGCCACCCTGCCCTGCTCCTCGCCTCATAGCTTTCCACGAGGCCCTCTGGGCTGGCCGGCTGCCACCCTGCCCTGCTCCTCACCTCATAGCTTTCCACGAGACCCCCTGGGCTGGCCGGCTGCCACCCTGCCCTGCTCCTCACCTCATAGCTTTCCACGAGACCCCCTGGGCTGGCCGGCTGCCACCCTGCCCTGCTCCTCACCTCATAGCTTTCCACGAGACCCTCTGGGCTGGCCAGCTGCCACCCTGCCCTGCTCCTCGCCTCATAGCTTTCCACGAGATCCCCTGGGCTGGCTGGCTGCTACCCTGCCCTGCTCCTCACCTCATAGCTTTCCACGAGACCCCCTGGGCTGGCCAGCTGCCACCCTGCCCTGCTCCTCACCTGGGCTGGCCGGCTGCCACCCTGCCCTGCTCCTCACCTCATAGCTTTCCACGAGACCCCCTGGGCTGGCCAGCTGCCACCCTGCCCTGCTCCTCACCTGGGCTGGCCGGCTGCCACCCTGCCCTGCTCCTCACCTCATAGCTTTCCACGAGACCTCCTGGGCTGGCCAGCTGCCACCCTGCCCTGCTCCTCACCTGAGCTGGCCGGCTGCCACCCTGCCCTGCTCCTCGCCTCATAGCTTTCCACGAGGCCCTCTGGGCTGGCCGGCTGCCACCCTGCCCTGCTCCTCACCTCATAGCTTTCCACGAGACCCCCTGGGCTGGCCGGCTGCCACCCTGCCCTGCTCCTCACCTCATAGCTTTCCACGAGACCCCCTGGGCTGGCCGGCTGCCACCCTGCCCTGCTCCTCACCTGGGCTGGCCCGCTGCCACCCTGCCCTGCTCGCCTCATAGCTTTCCTTCACCTCTCTCTCCTTCACAAACTCACCCAGCCCCACGTCTGACACACATTTCTAAATCTATCTTCCTTGTCAATGATTCAACCAACGCTTTTATTTGTCAAAGAGAACCCTGCCATAGTGGGAATTTACAGCCACAGTCCCCACGACGTAAATGTTTCCCTCTCACATTTGGAAACCTGCTGTGTTGGAATGGAATAGTAAATAGGAGAATTATAATAAATGAAATAAGCCAGCCGTCCCTGAAATACGATTGCTCCTCAGGACTTGAGGCTGATCTGAGCCAATTCTTCCACTGATCTCTACGCAGAGCCTCGGGAACTCCTAGAGGAGCATAAGTTCCAAACTGGAGATGCACGTGCAGGGGCATAGAAGCCTCACTCTGAACAACTAAACAAAAGCATCTGATTTTAGAATTTAAAAATGTCTGTGGGGGGTGCCTCAGTTCCCCCCGTCACCCCAGCTCTGGTAGGGTCACTGCCACCCGCGCGTGCATGTCCTGGGATCCTGACCTCTCCTTCAAACCCACCAGAGCGATGCCAGGTGACTCTGGGGAGGCTCACCTGCTCAGGTGAGTAGAGTCAACCCTGTCGGCCACTGGAGCCACTGGGGTAGCCGGGCCGTGGAGCTCTGCACAGCCCGGGGGAGGCCGACGTTCAGAACAGAGCTTTTATCATGGAAAAGTACAAACATAAACACAAAGGTGGAGACTGGGACAGTAATCTGTTCACTCACTGCCTTCTCCTGACCTCTTCCACTTCCTTGTCTTCCCCGGCCCCCTCCCAGCCAGAAGGGTGGGAAAGCGCTGGTTTTAATTAGCGATTTCTTGACTGCCTCCTCCTCATTCCTGAGCCTCTCCCAGTTTCCTGACGGTAGAAAACACTCTGGCTTTGATTTGTAAGCAGATGTGCAGATAGTTTTCTTAGAAAGTTTCCCAATTGTAAAATGATTGCAACTTGGTTAACGCCTTCTGAGACACAACAGTTCTGTTTCCCCAAACCCTCGCTTTAAAGGAGTTTTTACTTCATTTATCACGTATGCTACTGAGAGAATGAACGGTGTTGAGGTCACCTTCGGGTTTCCTGGGTTTTCTGGAGCTGTGGAATCGAGTCCCAAGTGTCCCGAGAGGCAGACATCTGGAGTCCAGAGCTGTGAGCGGCAGCAGACCCTGCAGCTTCAGTGAGGGCCGCACACAGGGCATCTGCGCAAGACACGTCACCCTTCACATGGCCCCATGGCCACAGGGACAGCGTGTCACTTTCCCAGGTTATTTGGTATTTTTAAAAGCTCAAATGTTAAAGAGTCGGCTTTTTAGGTTGTGCCAGAATGACTCTGGGGTCAAACTATTTCTTTTTTTTCTTTTTATTTTTTTTGAGACAGAGTCTCACTCTTCACCCAGGCTGGAGTGCAGTGGTGTGATCTCAGCTCACTGCAACCTCTGCCTCCCATGCTCAAGCTATTTTCCTGCCTCAGCCTCCGGAGTAGCTGGGATTACAGGCGTGCACCACCACGCCCAGCTGATTTTTATATTTTTAGTAGAGATGGGGTTTCACCATGTTGGCCAGGCTGGTCTTGAACTCCTGGCCTCAGGTGATCCGCCTGCCTTGGCCTCCATAAGTGCTGGGATTCCAGGCGTGCGCCACCGCCCCCTGCCGAAACTATTTCAATGTGACACCAGCATCATGTGTGGCATCTGCAGGCCTCTCTCGGGTTCCCCTCTGCACGGAGCCTGTGGTTTTCAGGGCGAGACGCCCGGCTGGCCTCGGGGCCTGAACCAGCTGCACGGAAGGCTCTGTGGGATGAGGGCAAGCTTTGGCCTGGGGTGCAGGGGCCCCGGACTCTGATGCTGCACCTCGACTTTACCCAGGTCCCAGGGCCTGCACAGGCTGAGCCCCCCACTAGCATGACTGCTCCTGGAGCTGTTTGTTACAGAGACTTGCCGCCTGACTCAGGGCCCCCCTGTGGCAATGTCACCTGCCACACCAGCAGAGGTGTCTGTGGGGGTTGATGCTGCCAGACACTGGTCTGTTCTTGGGGGAGGATCTGATTTGTCACAAAAAGAGGTCACGTAGGCTGACAGTTCTTGCCGATGGCCCAGGTGTCGGGATTACGTGTCAGTCCTGGCTGCGCTGCCGGCTTCTCTGCGCCTCCCTGGGTGATGCCCATCTCACCGGGGTGGCAGCAGGTGCACCATCATGGGGCCGGCACACCCGGCACCTCGGAGGCCTCTGTCCCAGCCACTGGGCCCGTCCAGGAGGGCTGGACGGGCCACCTCCTCGGCCCACCCTCGAGGCTTCTCCAGGGCTTGATCCAGGCTGGGCTTCAGACATGGAGTTGCTGGCAGCCCGAGAATGTTACAATTGTTGAGCTTCTTATTTCCAGGTAACTCTAGTTCATTTTAGAAGCTGTGGAAAACACAGGCAAGCAGAGAACATGAATGACCTGCCCCCTGTTATCTACCCCAAACCTGACCTCAGTCAGCATCTGCTTCTAGGTCCTCTCGCTTTGTAGCTCCTGCCTTTGGGGCCAGCTGCTTCACACCCCAAGTCCTTCTATTATTAACTGACTCTTCCTGTTTACTTCAATCCAGCAGATGTGTGTAGAGCAGCAACCACGCCGGGCTGGGACCCCGCGGCCGAGGCGTCTGCTGGAAGGAGTCTCTGAGGTCACCAACCACGCCGGGCTGGGGCCCTGCGACCGAGGCATCTGTGGGAAGGAGTCTCTGAGGTCACGCCGGGCTGGGACCCTGCGGCTGAGGCATCTGCTGGAAGGAGTCTCTGAGGTCACCAACCACGCCAGGCTGGGGCCCTGCGACCGAGGCATCTGCGGGAAGGAGTCTCTGAGGTCACTCCTGCCCACAGGTGCACCTGTGTGCACCCGCCCACTCCTGCATACACACGAACACACCTGTGCATGTATACACCGCACCCCACACACCCCTGCACACTCGTGAGGGCATGCTCTCACACACAAACATGCACTCGCAATAGGCCTCCAGGGCTGGGGCCGGCCGTGGAGTTGGACCGAGGGAGGGAGGGAGCTTGCTGGGGTGGCCCAGGTACAGCCCCTGGCCCGGCCTCAGCCCACCCGCCAGACTCTCGGCTGAAGGAGGACGCGGGTTGCCGTCGGGATGCCGTGTGCAACATCCCACCTCCACAGATCAGAAGATGGAGGCAGAGCCGATCGGAGGAGGAGGGTCGGGAGGCCTCAGGAATTGCTAAAGGGCCAGCCATGGTTCTCAGTTCTTCCCAGCAACCAGTCCAGAGACCAGGCCAATGGCAGGGCCCCTTTGCGGGCTTGGCTGATTTGATGGTACAAAAGCACGAGCGTCCGTGCAGACTGAAGTGACCACCAGGGGGTGCTATTGGCACACAGCAAGTTGGCGCCCAAATCCAGAGCCTAGAAATTGATCCTGCTGCCTCCGGGCTGCTCTGCCGCACCCAAAGGTGCCCAGGGATGCCAGGCGCCTGCCCCAAGCCATGTGGGGGTGGCACAGGTGCACCCGGAAGCCCCCAGTTTCCATAATCTTCCCTCCCTGCCAGGAGGTGTGTGGGTTCGCCAAGTCCTGCTTCCAGTGCCTGCTTCTCCAGTCTCAGATCTCAGCGAGCACACCAGGGGTATGGGGGGCCTCACACCCAGGGGCTATTGCAGCCACGCCGCTTCCTGTGTGTGGGCGCTGTGCATGGCAGGGTGGACACGACACCACCTCCCAGTTGTCATGGGCAGAGCCCCTTTCCTTGGACAGAACCCCTGGTGCCCACCCCTAGGAGGTAGGATCCAGACCAGTGGGCAGAGGAGGGGGAGGCCATGCTCCTTTGGGGCCATTTGTGTGCCTGGCCGTGGCCCCCATTGTGTCCCCAAGTGGGGTTTATGGTGTTGCCGAGGGCTGTGGGGGGCACGCCCAGTATCTGGAGCTTCTGGGTTGATTTGAGGGTTGTTCTGTGTGTTCAGGCCATGTGGGGTGGGCCATGGCCTGTGGCTAGGGTCTTTATGGAGCAGGATTGAGCCACATGTGGACAGGATCCCTGTGGAGTAGGATCGAGGCCCCCTAATCTCCCAGCTCATTCTGCACAACTTTGGTTTTGCTCTGATTTAAAAATGAACAGATTAAACTGAAGTAAATATTTCAAGCTGTTTTTAACAAAAAAAAAAATGTGTTATTCATCATGCACAGTGCCCTCACTCAGATGACAGACAGCAATGAGCTTGGCTCTGCGGGGGCAGGCAGCTGGTGGCTGAGGGTGAGGCCAGCATGACATGGCTCTGATTTACCCAAAATGTTTAATACTTGCCATTTTTTTTCTTAGTCTCATTTAATGTCTTTTTTTTTTTTTGGAGACAGAGTCTCACTCTGTTGCCCAGGCTGGAGTGCAGTGGCGCAATCTCGGCTCACTGCAACCTCTACCTCCCGGGTTCAAGCAATTCTTCTGCCTCAGCCTCCCGTGTAGCTGGGATTACAGGCTCCCATCACCATGCCCAGCTAATTTTTGTATTTTTAGTAGAGACAGGGTTTCACCATGTTGGCCAGGCTGGTCTCGAACTCCTGACGTCTGGTGAGCCACCTGCCTTGGCCTCCCAAAGTGCTGGGATTACAGACGTGAGCCACCGTGCGGGGCTGTTTAATGTCTTTTTATGGAGATGCATTTTGTAGGGTGATGAGAGATGAGAGCAGAAAACAAAATCAAGCACCAGGGCCCCAGGTATGCGTCTTCCACATTTGGTTTATTTGATGAAGAAGTTCATGGCTAACAGGGCCCTATAGCCCAGGTGTGACCCAGACCTTCAGAATTGCGGGCCCTCCCTTAACTCCATCTCACCCAGTAGCATGAACCCTAAATCTACTATGGAGGCCTTAGGGAGAGAGGGGGTAGGAGGGTGGCTGCACTCTCATAGCTTCCTGCATCTGCTGGAGCCCAGGGCCCCCGTCACAGGCAGCACCTGCTCCTGTAGGCTACAGACAGGGTCACGCAGGCGCCTGGAAACCGCTGCCAACTGCCAGGATTGGGTCTGCACCTGCCCCGGCCTCCCTGGCCCTGGGTGATGGGGGGAAGCCAAGAGGGGAGAGTCCCAGGGAACGTGACCCCCAAGTGTGTGGCTGCCCCGCCCCTCGCGGGTGTTCAAAGGCCAGGAGCCCTGGGATATTGGGAGGATGTTTCAGTATCCCCAAACCTGAAGGCACCCAGACTTCCAGAAAAGGCTGGCAATGGAGAGACAGGCAGCTTCTTTCTAAGCTGCATCATACCAGGAGGTCGCCAGGGGCACAGAGCTGCCCAGGGGCAGTGTTTCCACAGGTTTGGGCTGTGGAAATGGGGACTTCTGGCCATCCTTCCTCTCTGGCCTTCTTCCAGCATCTCCCTCCAGGAGACACCAGTCCCCTTTCCCCATGGGACCACTCAGAGTCATGTCCAAGACCTTCCCCAACGGTGGTCTTTGCTGACCTCTTAGGGCAGCCCCCACCCTTGCCACTGTGGATGAAGAAATCTCCTGGGGTGGTGGGGACTCTGCTTCCTGGGGTCTCACGTGGCCGCCTCCACCCCCTCACTTGGTCCCCAGCTGCCTGGAAACCCACCCTAGATGGACTCAAGTTATCTGCAGATGTGTTTGACAGAACAGCAAGGATGTACCTGCAGTTTTGAAGACCCTGGGCTGGGCGGGATCACCACCTCTGCCTTTTTAGGGAAGGGACCCACAATTCCCAGCACTCATTTGCTCTTTTGCTGCTCAGGGACTGTCACTGCACAGGCCCTGGGGCCTATGGAGGAGTCACAGACTCTGGACTCAGGATGGGGCCCCAGGCCCCAGCCAGGCTCTGGCCCAGCCCAGGGAAGATAATAATGCCCACCTTATGGAAATCCCACCCCAGGAGGGTTCAGGACAGAGCCCAGAAGGGTTCAGGACAGACCCCAGGGGTTCAGGACAGAGCCCAGGAGGGTTCAGGACAGACCCCAGAAGGGTTCAGGACAGAGCCCAGGAGGGTTCAGGACAGACCCCAGGAGGGTTCAGGACAGAGCTGGCCACAGCTGGGTACAGCGCCCAGGCCCTCTCTCCTTCCTTCCTCTCCTGCAACCGTTCTTCCTACTTGAGAGTAAGATACAGAGACCTTGCTTTTTGCACTCTCTGGAGAATGTGTGACTGGTGATGTTCTTTCCTCTTATTTGCTTGCCTGTTTTCTAAATGTTTGATAATGAATTTGTTTACTTTGAAATAAGCAAACAATACCAAAAGTTATTTTTAAAAGGACAGCCTCTAAGTCCATGATTACAATTTGGATGATGAGCCAGTGTGGTCAAGGGTGTTCTGATCCTCACACAGCACTGGTGACAGACCTGACCAGGGCACGTGGAGGTGCTTCCACACGGCAGTGGCTTCTTGGTCCTTCAGAAGGATGGAGGCCACCAATGGGCCACGGAGCTGAGTAGGTGGACAAAGCAAATGAGCAGGAAGGGTGGGCTGGGAGTGAGGGGAGGGTGACTGTGGTCCCCTGGACAGTCTGTTGTAAAGAAGCCGCCTTGGCTGGGCACGGTGGCTCACGCCTGTCATCCCAGCACTTTGGGAGGCCGAGGCGGGTGGATCACGAGGTCAAGAGATTGAGACCATCCTGGCCAACATGGTGAAACCCCATCTCTACTAAAAATACAAAAATCAGCTGGGCATGGTGACAGGCACCTGTAATCTCAGCTACTTGGGAGACTGAGGCAGGAGAATCACTTGAACCCGGGAGGTGGAGGTTGGAGTGAGCTGAGATCACGCCATTGCACTCCAGCCTGGGCAACAAAAGTGAAACTCCATCTCAAAAACAAACAAAAGAAACAGGCAGCTTCTCAGAACACATCGGTCCTCCATGTCCACGGGCGCATCCCACCCCTGGCCACCACCGTGTGGCTTTTCTCCGTGGAAGCAGAGGCCGTGCATCACTCCCACAGGCAGCCTCTCTCTGACGAGACTCAGTAGTAAATTCATGCAAGAAACAAAGAAAACTGCTCCTCTCCTTCTTCAGTGCTGTGCGGAGGAGCGAGAGGGAAAAGCCAACCACAACGCCATTGCACGTGCTGCTGAAATGCTTTGTGCAAACGTTGAGACTGGAGGTGAGGGCGGAACTTTGTAATATAAGAGCAGTAAGATAAATGTTGATTTTAAAATCCAAGTACTTGGACTTTGCTAGAATATTCCATAATCCTTTCCTGGTCTTGATTATTAAACAGTTTTCAAGAAAGTTCTATTTGGTGAGTCACCTGATGATCTAAACACACTTTTCTTTCTTGTTTGATTCCAGCTGGGTCACCTGCCAACAGAACCAAGCCCACTTGGGTCTTGGAGGCTTTGGGGGCTGGCTGGTTTCCCTGGGCATGATTGGTGAGCTCAGGTCAGATTCCTGGACTTGCTGGGGATCCTGTGCCCAGGAAGGCACCAGCCCAGGAGGCTCCGAGCCTCGGCCAGGGATGCAGCAGGTTGGTAGCACCTTGGCAGCCATCCCGAGGACACAGGTAAGAAGCCAACAGAGAAGCAAGAATGTGTCTTATTAAAGCTGCTCCACTCCACAAGCATCTCTGGAATGTTCTCTGGGCCCCGGATCTGCGCGAGGCATTCTGGGTGAGACAGAGACAAAGCCGCTTGAGCTCGGAAGCCGGGGCTCAAAGGGCGTGACGTGGCCTCACCCCATTCCTCTGCAGGGCTCAGCTGGCACCTGCACCCCCGAGGTAGCTGGGGGCCCCTGAGCTTGGCCAGGCCCATCTGGCAGCCTTGTCCCTGCTTGTCCACCCCCTCTGGGTTGCGTTCAGCTTCCTGAGCTCCCCCTCTTCACCCGTTCCTAACACAAGAGCTTGTGCACCCCAGGATGGTGGGGATGGGGTTCTGGCTCGTGGGCAATCTGGGTGTCAGGCTTACGGCCCCAAATGGCTCCGGGTCATGGCCTTGGCCCCACAATGGCTGTGCTGCCCCATCAGTGGTCTCTGCAGCTGGGGAAATGCCTGGTCCTTCTGGAGATACAGGAGTGTGGATTCCCCGATTATGGCCACGTCCTGTTCCTCTGGTACCATCCACCCACCAAGTCTTGCCACGGTTTCCCTCTGGGCCTCAAATCCAGCTGTCCATCCCAACATCTGTCTCAAGTGGCCTCTCCTGTACCCAGCTGCCCAGGGAGCGATCCAAAGGCTCCGTCCCAGGCTGCTGAGGTGACTGAGGACCTTGAGAGGGCCCTACACTCTCAGACCAGGGTGAGGCCGAGGCCCGAGAGGCAAGTCCCTGCCCAGGCCCTGGCTGGCCAGGACGCGCTGGCCACAGCTTCCCAGAGTGGACGCTGCCGTGCACCCGCCAACACTTCCCCGTCAGCTTCCCGGTCCCACACCGCTCCTGCTGGCAACGAGGTCGCAGCGTATTAAATTCTCGACGCAACTACTGTGTGAAAAAGCCACGCAAACCAGCGAGGAGCCTGCTCACCACAGGGGCCCTCAGAGGGCTCTGCTGCTCCTCGGTCAAAACCTCCTTTAGGCAGCGACTCTGCCGGCTGCCGGCTGGGCTGTGTCCTGAGAACTGGGGCTGGGAGGGGCCAGGTGGGAGGGACCTCATCCTCCAGGCGCCCACTGGCCCAGCCCTGAGTGTTCACGACAGGTGCAGGGCTCCCTCCCCGGCCCCCTCCTGGCCAGGGCAGCCACAGCTCAGCCCCAAGGCCTTGAGTGGCCTTTTCAGAGAAAACCAGGACCTGGGGGCTCCTCCCGGGAGCCTCTGACCCCCAGACCCATAAACAGGCTTCTCTGTGGGGTCCCTCAACCACTACTTTCCTCTCACCTGAGGGGACCAGCCAGGCAGCTCAGGCACCCAAGTCTTTAGGGAATGAGCTCACTGCCCTCTCCACCCACAGCAGGACACCTGGCAGCCAAAGCCCCACACCTGCCCCTATCCCAGGACTGGGACGAGGAAGCCCCAGGGTGAGGGGTGGCCCTGATCTGAGCCCTAACCTGGTGGGGGTGGCAGGCAGCCCCAGGTGTGTGGATGACCTGAGCCAGGCACAGACAGCTGCCAGGTAGGGAGGAGCAGAGGTCATGGGGATGCAGGGAAAGGGTTTGGGGGTTCCTCCCACAGGGCCACTGTGTGAGACAATTTGTCACTTTCTTACAAAACTAAACACACTCTGACCACAGCATCCAGCAATCCCACTCCTTAGAGTTTACCAAAATGAGTTGAGAACTTATGTCTACAGACACCTGCACATGAATATTTGTAGTAGCTTTATTCATAATTGCCCAAACCTGGGAGCAAGATGTCTTTCCATAGGTGAATGGATAAATAAACCATGGTACATCCAGACAATGGAATACCATTCAGTGTTAAAAAATAAGCGAGCTGGCCATGCAAGGTGGCTCACGTCTGTAATCCCAGCACTGTGGGAGGCAGGGGCAGGCGGATCACTTGAGCCCAAGTGTTTGAGACCAGTGTGGGCAACATGGTGAGGCCCTGTCTCACAAAAAATACAAAACTTATCGGGGTGTGCACCAGCACCTGTAGTCCCAGCTATTTGGGAGGCTGAGGTGAGAAGATCACAGGAGCCCAGGAGGTTGAGGCTGTAGTAGCTGTGATTTCACCAGTGCATTCCAGCCTGGGTGACAGAGCAAGACCCTGTCTCAAAAAAAAAAAAAAAAAAAAAAGAAGTGAACTATCAAACCACAAAAGACATGGAAGAACCAAAGTGCGTATTACTAAAAAAGAAGTTGAAAAGGCTACATAATGTATGAGTCCAGCTCTATGACATTTTGGAAAAGGCAAAATTAAGGAGACAGTCAAAAGATTCCTGGTTGCCAGGGGCTGGGAGAGGGAGTGATGAAAATGCAGAACACAGATGAATCGGGGCGGAGAAACCCGTCTGTACAATATTAGAGTGGTGGGTCTGCATGATTATACATGTGTCCAAACCTGCAGAATGCACAGCACGGGAGGAAAGCATAATGGAAACTGCAGAGGGCGACGATGATAATAACAACGTGTAACAAATGGCTGGGAGGGGAGGACTGGGGAAGGCTGTGCACCTGCAGGAGCAGGGGAGCGGTGGGAGAGCTCCATGCTTTTGGCTCAATTTTGCTATGAACCTAAAACTGCTGTAAAAAATAGAGTCTATTGAAAAAACAAGTGTTAATTTATAAGCGTCTCGTTTAAAGAGCAAAGAGATGAACCACAAAGGGGAAAATGTGTTTAAACAATAACTAATTGACAATTGGCTGGAGAGAACTTTAAGACAGAGACAGCAAAGCAGGGATCACGTTTTACAAACGCGGCAGGACCAGGACGTCGTGCCCACGACGGGCCAGCAACCACAGGCTGGATGCTCACCCCGTGCCAGCCTGCAGACGGAGAGCACCCACCCCAATCTCCAGCCCCCAGAGGAGCTGCCTCTCCAGGGCCTTCCTGCAGGCGCCCAGGGGCTGCACATGGCCCTCCTTGGAGGGAGCTGGTGACTCAGCACTTTCATTTCCTGGAAACTGAGGCTCATGGGAGATATGCAGATGAGCCCAGAGCACCATGGGAAATGGCCCTTTATATACCCAGATGGGCTCTGCCTCCGCCTTTCCCTGGGTGCCCACATGAGCAGAGACACCAGGATGGTGAGGTCTCCTGAGGAGGGGTCTCTGAGGAGGGGTCTCGGAGACACGGCCTGGTGCTGGGTGAGGGGTTGGGAGGCTGAAGCGGGGCCAGGATTCCTCAGGTTCCCTCAGTTTCCCTCAAGTTTCCCTCAGTTTCCCTCAGGTTCCCCCAGTTTCCCTCAAATTTCCCTCAGTTTCCCTCAGTTTCCCTCAAATTTCCCTCACTTTCCCTCAGGTTTCCTAAGGTTCTCTCAAGTTCCCTCAAGTTTCCCTCAGTTTCCCTCAGGTTCCCCCAGTTTCCCTCAAGTTTCCCTCAGTTTCCCTCAGGTTTCCTAAGGTTCTCTCAAGTTCCCTCAAGTTTCCCTCAGTTTCCCTCAGGTTCCCTCAGTTTCCCTCAAATTTCCCTCAGTTTCCCTCAGGTTTCCTAAGGTTCCCCCAGTTTCCCTCAAGTTCCCCCAGTTTCCCTCAAGTTCCCCCAGTTTCCCTCAGGTTCCCTCAGTTTCCCTCAAATTTCCCTCAGTTTCCCTCAGGTTCCCTCAGTTTCCCTCAAATTTCCCTCACTTTCCCTCAGGTTTCCTAAGGTTCTCTCGAGTTCCCTCAAGTTTCCCTCAGTTTCCCTCAGGTTCCCTCAGGTTCCCCCAGTTTCCCTCAAGTTCCCCCAGTTTCCCTCAGGTTCCCTCAGGTTCCCCCAGTTTCCCTCAAGTTCCCCCAGTTTCCCTCAGTTTCCCTCAGGTTCCCCCAGTTTCCCTCAAGTTTCCCTCAGGTTCCCCCAGTTTCCCTCAAGTTCCCCCAGGTTCCCTCAGGTTCCCTCAGTTTCCCTCAGGTTCCCCCAGTTTCCCTCAAGTTTCCCTCAGGTTCCCTCAAGTTTCCCTCAAGTTTCCCTCAGGTTCCCTCAGGTTCCCTCAGTTTCCCTCAGGTTCCCTCAGGTTCCCTCAGTTTCCCTCAAGTTTCCCTCAGGTTCCCTCAGGTTCCCTCAGTTTCCCTCAGGTTCCCTCAGGTTCCCTCAGTTTCCCTCAAGTTTCCTTCAGGTTCCCCCAGTTTCCCTCAGGTTCCCCCAGTTTCCCTCAGGTTCTCCCAGTTTCCCTCAAGTTTCCCTCAGGTTCCCCCAGTTTCCCTCAGGTTCCCCCAGTTTCCCTCAAGTTTCCCTCAGGTTCCCTCAGTTTCCCTCAAGTTTCCCTCGGGTTCCCTCAGTTTCCCTCAGGTTCCCTCAGTTTCCCTCAGGTTCCCTCAAGTTTCCCTCAGGTTCCCTCAGTTTCCCTCAGGTTCCCCCAGTTTCCCTCAGGTTCCCCCAGTTTCCCTCAAGTTTCCCTCAGATTCCCCCAGTTTCCCTCAAGTTTCCCTCAGGTTCCCTCAGTTTCCCTCAGTTTCCCTCAAGTTTCCCTCAGGTTCCCCCAGTTTCCCTCAGGTTCCCCCAGTTTCCCTCAGGTTCCCTCAGTTTCCCTCAAGTTTCCCTCGGGTTCCCTCAGTTTCCCTCAGGTTCCCTCAGGTTCCCTCAAGTTTCCCTCAGGTTCCCTCAGGTTCCCCCAGTTTCCCTCAAGTTTCCCTCAGGTTCCCTCAGTTTCCCTCAAGTTTCCCTCGGGTTCCCTCAGTTTCCCTCGGGTTCCCTCAGTTTCCCTCAAGTTTCCCTCAGGTTCCCTCAGTTTCCCCCAGTTTCCCTCAAGTTTCCCTCAGATTCCCTCAGTTTCCCTCAAGTTTCCCTCAGGTTCCCTCAGTTTCCCCCAGTTTCCCTCAAGTTTCCCTCAGGTTCCCTCAGTTTCCCTCAGTTTCCCTCAAGTTTCCCTCAGGTTCCCCCAGTTTCCCTCAGGTTCCCCCAGTTTCCCTCAGGTTCCCTCAGTTTCCCTCAAGTTTCCCTCGGGTTCCCTCAGTTTCCCTCAGGTTCCCTCAGGTTCCCTCAAGTTTCCCTCAGGTTCCCTCAGGTTCCCCCAGTTTCCCTCAAGTTTCCCTCAAGTTTCCCTCAGGTTCCCTCAGTTTCCCTCAAGTTTCCCTCGGGTTCCCTCAGTTTCCCTCGGGTTCCCTCAGTTTCCCTCAAGTTTCCCTCAGGTTCCCTCAGTTTCCCTCAAGTTTCCCTCAGGTTCCCTCAGGTTCCCTCAGGTTCCCCCAGTTTCCCTCAAGTTTCCCTCAAGTTTCCCTCAGGTTCCCTCAGTTTACCTCAAGTTTCCCTCGGGTTCCCTCAGTTTCCCTCGGGTTCCCTCAGTTTCCCTCAAATTTCCCTCACTTTCCCTCAGGTTTCCTAAGGTTCTCTCGAGTTCCCTCAAGTTTCCCTCAGTTTCCCTCAGGTTCCCTCAGGTTCCCCCAGTTTCCCTCAAGTTCCCCCAGTTTCCCTCAGGTTCCCTCAGGTTCCCCCAGTTTCCCTCAAGTTCCCCCAGTTTCCCTCAGTTTCCCTCAGGTTCCCCCAGTTTCCCTCAAGTTTCCCTCAGGTTCCCCCAGTTTCCCTCAGGTTCCCCCAGTTTCCCTCAGGTTCCCTCAGTTTCCCTCAAGTTTCCCTCGGGTTCCCTCAGTTTCCCTCAGGTTCCCTCAGGTTCCCTCAAGTTTCCCTCAGGTTCCCTCAGGTTCCCTCAGGTTCCCCCAGTTTCCCTCAAGTTTCCCTCAAGTTTCCCTCAGGTTCCCTCAGTTTCCCTCAAGTTTCCCTCGGGTTCCCTCAGTTTCCCTCGGGTTCCCTCAGTTTCCCTCAAGTTTCCCTCAGGTTCCCTCAGTTTCCCTCAAGTTTCCCTCAGGTTCCCTCAGGTTCCCTCAGGTTCCCCCAGTTTCCCTCAAGTTTCCCTCAAGTTTCCCTCAGGTTCCCTCAGTTTCCCTCAAGTTTCCCTCGGGTTCCCTCAGTTTCCCTCAAATTTCCCTCACTTTCCCTCAGGTTTCCTAAGGTTCTCTCGAGTTCCCTCAAGTTTCCCTCAGTTTCCCTCAGGTTCCCTCAGGTTCCCCCAGTTTCCCTCAAGTTCCCCCAGTTTCCCTCAGGTTCCCTCAGGTTCCCCCAGTTTCCCTCAAGTTCCCCCAGTTTCCCTCAGTTTCCCTCAGGTTCCCCCAGTTTCCCTCAAGTTTCCCTCAGGTTCCCCCAGTTTCCCTCAAGTTCCCCCAGGTTCCCTCAGGTTCCCTCAGTTTCCCTCAGGTTCCCCCAGTTTCCCTCAAGTTTCCCTCAGGTTCCCTCAAGTTTCCCTCAAGTTTCCCTCAGGTTCCCTCAGGTTCCCTCAGTTTCCCTCAGGTTCCCTCAGGTTCCCTCAGTTTCCCTCAAGTTTCCCTCAGGTTCCCTCAGTTTCCCTCAAGTTTCCTTCAGGTTCCCCCAGTTTCCCTCAGGTTCCCCCAGTTTCCCTCAGGTTCTCCCAGTTTCCCTCAAGTTTCCCTCAGGTTCCCCCAGTTTCCCTCAGGTTCCCCCAGTTTCCCTCAAGTTTCCCTCAGGTTCCCTCAGTTTCCCTCAAGTTTCCCTCGGGTTCCCTCAGTTTCCCTCAGGTTCCCTCAGTTTCCCTCAAGTTTCCCTCGGGTTCCCTCAGTTTCCCTCAGGTTCCCTCAGTTTCCCTCAAGTTTCCCTCAGGTTCCCTCAGTTTCCCTCAGGTTCCCCCAGTTTCCCTCAGGTTCCCCCAGTTTCCCTCAAGTTTCCCTCAGATTCCCCCAGTTTCCCTCAAGTTTCCCTCAGGTTCCCTCAGTTTCCCTCAGTTTCCCTCAAGTTTCCCTCAGGTTCCCCCAGTTTCCCTCAGGTTCCCTCAGTTTCCCTCAAGTTTCCCTCAGGTTCCCCCAGTTTCCCTCAGGTTCTCCCAGTTTCCCTCAAGTTTCCCTCAGGTTCCCCCAGTTTCCCTCAAGTTTCCCTCAGATTCCCCCAGTTTCCCTCAAGTTTCCCTCAGGTTCCCCCAGTTTCCCTCAGGTTCCCCCAGTTTCCCTCAGGTTCCCTCAGTTTCCCTCAAGTTTCCCTCAGGTTCCCTCAGTTTCCCTCAAGTTTCCCTCAGGTTCCCCCAGTTTCGCTCAGGTTCCCCCAGTTTCCCTCAGGTTCTCCCAGTTTCCCTCAAGTTTCCCTCAGGTTCCCCCAGTTTCCGTCAAGTTTCCCTCAGATTCCCCCAGTTTCCCTCAAGTTTCCCTCAGGTTCCCTCAGGTTCCCTCAGTTTCCCTCAAGTTTCCCTCAGGTTCCCTCAGTTTCCCTCAGGTTCCCGAAGTTTCCCTCAAGTTTCCCTCAGGTTCCCTCAGTTTCCCTCAGGTTCCCCCAGTTTCCCTCAGGTTCCCCCAGTTTCCCTCAAGTTTCCCTCAGATTCCCCCAGTTTCCCTCAAGTTTCCCTCAGGTTCCCTCAGTTTCCCTCAGTTTCCCTCAAGTTTCCCTCAGGTTCCCCCAGTTTCCCTCAGGTTCCCTCAGTTTCCCTCAAGTTTCCCTCAGATTCCCCCAGTTTCCCTCAGGTTCTCCCAGTTTCCCTCAAGTTTCCCTCAGGTTCCCCCAGTTTCCCTCAAGTTTCCCTCAGATTCCCCCAGTTTCCCTCAAGTTTCCCTCAGGTTCCCCCAGTTTCCCTCAAGTTTCCCTCAGGTTCCCCCAGTTTCCCTCAGGTTCCCCCAGTTTCCCTCAGGTTCCCTCAGTTTCCCTCAAGTTTCCCTCAGGTTCCCTCAGTTTCCCTCAAGTTTCCCTCAGGTTCCCCCAGTTTCTCTCAGGTTCCCCCAGTTTCCCTCAGGTTCTCCCAGTTTCCCTCAAGTTTCCCTCAGGTTCCCCCAGTTTCCGTCAAGTTTCCCTCAGATTCCCCCAGTTTCCCTCAAGTTTCCCTCAGGTTCCCTCAGGTTCCCTCAGTTTCCCTCAAGTTTCCCTCAAGTTTCCCTCAGGTTCCCTCAGGTTCCCTCAGGTTCCCGAAGTTTCCCTCAGGTTTCCCTCAGGTTCCCTCAGGTTCCCTCAGGTTCCCTCAGTTTCCCTCAAGTTTCCCTCAGGTTCCCTCAGTTTCCCTCAAGTTTCCTTCAGGTTCCCCCAGTTTCCCTCAGGTTCCCCCAGTTTCCCTCAGGTTCTCCCAGTTTCCCTCAAGTTTCCCTCAGGTTCCCCCAGTTTCCCTCAGGTTCCCCCAGTTTCCCTCAAGTTTCCCTCAGGTTCCCTCAGTTTCCCTCAAGTTTCCCTCGGGTTCCCTCAGTTTCCCTCAGGTTCTCCCAGTTTCCCTCAAGTTTCCCTCAGGTTCCCCCAGTTTCCCTCAGGTTCCCTCAGTTTCCCTCAAGTTTCCCTCAGGTTCCCTCAGTTTCCCTCAGGTTCCCCCAGTTTCCCTCAGGTTCCCTCAGTTTCCCTCAAGTTCCCCTCAGGTTCCCCCAGTTTCCCTCAGTTTCCCCCAGTTTCGCTCAGGTTCCCCCAGTTTCCCTCAGTTTCCCTCAAGTTTCCCTCAGGTTCCCCCAGTTTCCCTCAGGTTCCCCCAGTTTCCCTCAGGTTCCCTCAGTTTCCCCCAGTTTCCCTCAGGGTCCCTCAGGTTCCCCCAGTTTCCCTCAGGTTCCCCCAGTTTCCCTCAGGTTCCCCCAGTTTCCCCCAGTTTCCCTCAAGTTTCCCTCAGGTTCCCTCAGGTTCCCTCAGTTTCCCTCAGGTTCCCTCAGGTTCCCTCAGTTTCCCTCAAGTTTCCCTCAGGTTCCCTCAGTTTCCCTCAAGTTTCCTTCAGGTTCCCCCAGTTTCCCTCAGGTTCCCCCAGTTTCCCTCAGGTTCTCCCAGTTTCCCTCAAGTTTCCCTCAGGTTCCCCCAGTTTCCCTCAGGTTCCCCCAGTTTCCCTCAAGTTTCCCTCAGGTTCCCTCAGTTTCCCTCAAGTTTCCCTCGGGTTCCCTCAGGTTCCCTCAGGTTCCCTCAGTTTCCCTCAGGTTCCCTCAAGTTTCCCTCAGGTTCCCTCAGTTTCCCTCAGGTTCCCCCAGTTTCCCTCAGGTTCCCCCAGTTTCCCTCAAGTTTCCCTCAGATTCCCCCAGTTTCCCTCAAGTTTCCCTCAGGTTCCCTCAGTTTCCCTCAGTTTCCCTCAAGTTTCCCTCAGGTTCCCCCAGTTTCCCTCAGGTTCCCCCAGTTTCCCTCAGGTTCCCTCAGTTTCCCTCAAGTTTCCCTCGGGTTCCCTCAGTTTCCCTCAGGTTCCCTCAGGTTCCCTCAAGTTTCCCTCAGGTTCCCTCAGGTTCCCTCAGGTTCCCCCAGTTTCCCTCAAGTTTCCCTCAGGTTCCCTCAGTTTCCCTCAAGTTTCCCTCGGGTTCCCTCAGTTTCCCTCGGGTTCCCTCAGTTTCCCTCAAGTTTCCCTCAGGTTCCCTCAGTTTCCCCCAGTTTCCCTCAAGTTTCCCTCAGATTCCCTCAGTTTCCCTCAAGTTTCCCTCAGGTTCCCTCAGTTTCCCCCAGTTTCCCTCAAGTTTCCCTCAGGTTCCCTCAGTTTCCCTCAGTTTCCCTCAAGTTTCCCTCAGGTTCCCCCAGTTTCCCTCAGGTTCCCCCAGTTTCCCTCAGGTTCCCTCAGTTTCCCTCAAGTTTCCCTCGGGTTCCCTCAGTTTCCCTCAGGTTCCCTCAGGTTCCCTCAAGTTTCCCTCAGGTTCCCTCAGGTTCCCTCAGGTTCCCCCAGTTTCCCTCAAGTTTCCCTCAAGTTTCCCTCAGGTTCCCTCAGTTTCCCTCAAGTTTCCCTCGGGTTCCCTCAGTTTCCCTCGGGTTCCCTCAGTTTCCCTCAAGTTTCCCTCAGGTTCCCTCAGTTTCCCCCAGTTTCCCTCAAGTTTCCCTCAAGTTTCCCTCAGATTCCCTCAGTTTCCCTCAAGTTTCCCTCAGGTTCCCTCAGTTTCCCCCAGTTTCCCTCAAGTTTCCCTCAGATTCCCTCAGTTTCCCTCAAGTTTCCCTCAGGTTCCCCCAGTTTCCCTCAGGTTCCCTCAGGTTCCCCCAGGTTCCCTCAGGTTCCCCCAGTTTCCCTCAAGTTTCCCTCAGGTTCCCTCAGTTTCCCTCAAGTTTCCCTCAGGTTCCCTCAGTTTCCCTCAAGTTTCCCTCAGGTTCCCCCAGTTTCCCTCAGGTTCCCTCAGTTTCCCTCAAGTTTCCTTCAGGTTCCCCCAGTTTCCCTCAGGTTCCCCCAGTTTCCCTCAAGTTTCCCTCAGGTTCCCCCAGTTTCCCTCAGGTTCCCTCAGTTTCTCTCAAGTTTCCCTCAGGTTCCCCCAGTTTCCCTCAAGTTTCCCTCAGGTTCCCCCAGTTTCCCTCAGGTTCCCTCAGTTTCCCTCAAGTTTCCCTCGGGTTCCCCCAGTTTCCCACAGTTTCCCTCAGGTTCCCTCAAGTTTCCCTCAGGTTCCCCCAGTTTCCCTCAGGTTCCCTCAGTTTCCCTCAAGTTCCCCTCAGGTTCCCCCAGTTTCCCTCAGGTTCCCTCAGTTTCCCTCAAGTTCCCCTCAGGTTCCCCCAGTTTCCCTCAGGTTCCCTCAGTTTCCCTCAAGTTCCCCTCAGGTTCCCCGAGTTTCCCTCAGGTTCCCTCAGTTTCCCTCAAGTTTCCCTCAGGTTCCCCCAGTTTCCCTCAGGTTCCCTCAGTTTCCCTCAAGTTTCCCTCAGGTTCCCCCAGTTTCCCTCAGGTTCCCTCAGTTTCCCTCAAGTTTCCCTCAGGTTCCCCCAGTTTCCCTCAGGTTCCCTCAGTTTCCCCCAGTTTCCCTCAGGTTCCCCCAGTTTCCCTCAGGTTCCCCCAGTTTCCCTCAGGTTCCCTCAGGTTTCCTCAAGTTGCCTCAGTTTCCTTCAGGTTCCCTCAATTTCCATCAGGTCCCCTCAGGCTCTGCCAGTTTCCCTCATGTTCCCCCAGGTTCTGTCAGGTGAGGCTGATGGGCTGTTGGGGTCCCTGAGGTGTAGGGGGTGGCTGATGAGCCCGGGGAGGTCGGATGGAGTAACTGAAGGCCTCCCAGCCCCGGTGCTGTTCAAACTGAGCAGGGTCCCCACTAAAGGGCCAGTCTGAACCCCAACATCCCTGCCCCTGCTGGTCCCCACAGTTTGCCCCCACCCTGCCTGCTGGGGGTGCCTAACCTCCCTTCCTTTGCCTTTCCAGCTCTCCTGAGACCACAGCAACTGCAGAAGCTGAAGACATTTCCAGAAGTTCAAGCTTCCACCCTCTGCAGGTCCCCACTGAGCTGGGACCCAGGTCATCCACCCCACCCCAAATCCCTGGATAGGAAACCCCTTTCTCCTCCTGCTCCTTGTCCCCTTCATCCCTGCCGCCCAGCATCCTACTGGCCTCAGCACCTGTGGCCAGACCGTCCAAGATCCTCTGAAGGCCCAGCTCTTGCTGTCCACCCCGGCAGTAGGCAGGCAGGCTGGCCATGTGCCCTCCGGTCAGCATGCGGTATGAGGAAGAGGGCATGTCCTACCTCTATGCCTCCTGGATGTATCAGCTTCAACATGGAGATCAGCTAAGCATTTGCTTCACCTGCTTCAAGGCTGCCTTTCTAGACTTTAAAGACTTGCTGGAGTCAGAGGACTGGGAAGAAGACAACTGGGACCCTGAGCTGATGGAGCACACTGAGGCAGAGTCGGAGCAGGAGGGGTCCTCAGGGATGGAGCTGAGCTGGGGGCAGAGCCCAGGACAGCCTGTGCAGGGGGGCTCTGAGGCATGGGGGCCAGGGACCCTGGCAGCAGCCCCAGAAGGGTTGGAAGATGCAGGTCTGGACCCCCACTTTGTCCCCACTGAACTATGGCCTCAGGAGGCTGTGCCCCTGGGCCTGGGCCTTGAGGATGCTGACTGGACCCAGGGTCTTCCCTGGAGATTTGAGGAGCTTCTTACCTGCTCACACTGGCCAAGCTTCTTTCCTTCATAGCAGGGGTTTCTCAAAGTGGACCTGCCCCCAGGGGAGCCCATGGTGTTCAAGCTGGGCATTACCTGGGCAGTGGACCCTGCCGAGGCTGAGGCCTAGTTACTGGCCCTGCAGCCTGTCTCCATGGTGGGCTGCTATGATACCATCTACCTATAGAAGATGACCCCAGACAGGGCCCTGAGGACCCCAGGGCAGCACTGGAAATTGCTGCTGGAGCCTGGTGAAGTGTGGGTGGTGAGACTCCAAGATGCACCCCAAGAGCAGGACTTGCACTGGTGGACGCTGAGCATTCTAGAAACATCGTTAACAGGACACAGGGCAGAGCTGGTCCCTGCAGCCTCAGCCCTGCAGAAGAGGATTCACCATAGTCTCTTATTCACCCTGGACCAACAGGGAGAGCAAGAAGGGAGACTCAGCCTGTAAGCCACAGTCCTCCAGCCAAGAACAGGATCTCAGCACCCCTGAGACACAGAGCAGGGGTCCTGAGGAAAGCCTGGCTGTTGCAGGAGGCTCGGCCATGGGGGAGCTGCCCTGTTTCCAGCCTCAGTCCAGGGCCCCAGAACTGAGAGACTAAGGCTCATGTAGCTGCCATTGTCCTGGGCACACCAGGACATCAGAGACTGGGAAGGGCCAGCAATTGCTGTTCCACAACAGCCAGGGGAGCAGTTGGCAAAGGAAACATGGGGAGCAACTTTAGGGGCTGGGAGATAGGGCCTGTTGTGGCCTCAGAGGGAAGCATTACAAATATTCATAACCTGGAAACAAGTTCTTACCAGTTGATTGTCACATAGTTCTGGATGTGTTGGCCTGAATGGCTGTTGTGCTGCTTGTGACATGGGGGGCAGGGCACAGAACTTGTGCCTATTTCACCTTGGCCATGGGGAGGGACATTGCTTGTAAAACACATGCTCTGCAGAACACACTAGAATCTGTGGTGACCTGGATGTGTTCTCGACTTTGCCAGGACAATCTCAGGGTGCCACAAGACCCTGTCAGCAGCACTAGGATCTCTGGTCTACAGTGGAGGGAGAGCTGGTTTTAAATGTTGGCCGTTGATGAAATTTAACCATTTAATTCCTGTTGCTCTATATGTTGTTTTTAATTTTAAAAAGTCATAAAAGCTTTCAATCAAGCTCCTGTGTAAGTCATTCCTCAGCAAGTTTTGTTGATTGGCCTTATCCTTGTCCTCTCAGTATCTGGGCTAAGCCAGTTTGCTGGCTTGAAATCCCACCAAATGGTGGGAACAGAGGATAGAAGGGAAGAGGAGCACGGGAGAGATGAGGGTTCTGGTCGGTTTTCAGGCTCATCATGGGAGTTTGTTTCACATTATTTATAAAGAAATACAGGGCCAGGCACAGTGGCACATGCCTGTAACCCCAGCACTTTGGGATTACGTCAGCCCAGGAATTCGAAACCAGCCTCGGCATCATAGTGAGATTTCATCTCTACTAACAATAAAAAAAGTTAGCTGGGTGTGGTGGCATGCACATGTAGTCCCATCTACTCAGGAGGCTGAGGCAGGAGGATTGCTTGAGTCCAGGAGGTCAAGACCGCAGTGAGCTGTGATTGTATCACTGCACTTCAGCCTGGGCGACAGAGCAAGACCCTGTATCAAAAAATAAAATAGGCCAGGCGAGGTGGCACATGCCTGTAATCCCAGCACTTTGGGAGGCCGAGGTGGGTGGATCACGAGCTCAGGGGTTTGAGACCAACCTGGGCAACGTGGCAAAACACTATCTCTACAAAAAATCCAAAAATGATCCAGGCGTGGTGGTGTGTGCCTGTAGTCCCAGCTACTTGGAAGGCTGAGGTGGGAGGATTGCTTGAGCCTGGGAGTTCAGGCTGCAGTGAGCCAAGATCATGCCATTACACTCCAGCCTGGGCAACAGTGAGACCCTATCTCAAAAAATAAAAATAAAGAAATAAAAATATATACTTAAAGAACAGCCATGTTTTGAACAATAAAAATGTGTTGTTAAACATATAATTAATTTAGATATGTGCCCCAGAATTTTTTTTTAAGTCTATAGACTAAACCACATGTAAAGGTTGCTAATGTTGGCCAGGCACGGTGGCTCATGCCTGTAATCCCAGCACTTTGGGAGGCCGAGGTGGGTGGATCACGAGGTCAGGAAGTCGAGACCATCCTGGCCAACATGGTGAAATCCCGTCTCTACTAAAAATACAAAAATTAGCTGGGCATGGTGGCGCGTGCCTGTAATCCCAGCCACTTGGAAGGCTGAGGCAAGAGAATCGCTTGAACCTGGGAGGCGGAGGTTGCAGTGAGCCAAGATCATGCCATTGAACTCCATCCTAGGTGAGAGAGTGAGACTCCATCTCAAAAAAAAAAGTTTGCTAATGTTGAGGAGACAGATGATGCCAATGATGATGATGGCTATCATGGTGGTGATGGTTATAGTGGTGGTGGTAATAATGGTGATGGAGATAGTGAAGATAGTAAAGAATGCCCACAGGAAGAGACCTGAAGGATAAAGGGCTCTGCCTCCTTGGATTTGGCTGCTGCTGAGGCCCCTCCATTAGTTTCAGCATTGGGGCCCTCCACTGCTGTCAGACATGGATGTGGATGATAGTCCTTCAAGAAGGAGGTGGGGCCCCTGACCTCCTTGCCTCCCAGGAAGGCAGGAAGAAGTGGAATGAGCACGCTGAGAAGGAAGGAACCCCCACACTCTGTTACATGACACGGGGTGAGGAGTTTGGCCCCATGGCGTGGTACACACATGTGCCTTTGGTTGTATGCTTGCAAGAGAAATCTGGGGCCTCTGGGGTTTCTGCCCTCACCCCAGCCCTGACTCTGACCTTTGGAATCCCTGGAAGGGCTTTCTAGAGCTCTGCATCCAGCCTCTTCACTCAGGACGTGAGGTTTCGTGAATCCTGAACTGGAACCTTTTCCCAAAGGTTAGCCAGCTTTCAAGTGGCCTCATGGGGCCAGGGAGGCTGTAGTGTTGGGACTCCCAGGGGGCCCCCAAAAGTTGATTCTGAGAAAAGACTATTATGTACACTAGACATTTCTCCTCACTCTCCCTATGTCTGAGCTTTCACGAGCTTGGACACTTTAAGTCAGGGGAAGTGCTCTGAATTCCATGTTGTCTCCTGCCAGCTTAAGCCCTTTCATCCCCTGCAATTGCTCAGATGTCTGAGGCTCTCCGCTAATTAATAGGGCCACCACCAGCTGGAGACCCGTGCAGGTTCTAATTGGTTTGATTCATGTTACCATCTCTCCAGCTGTGTCTCACATCTGGAGGTGTTTGAGACCAAGATTGGGGAAATTGTGGTGCCTGAGGTCAAAAGTAAGGGAAAATACCAACAGCAGCATCAAGGGAAGTGTCTCCTGGAAGAGTAAAGTGAAATCACCAGCTGCAGAGGTGCTCTGGGAGAGGTGGGAGGCCCTGCAGGGGTGTCCCCCTGGGACCTCCTTCCAAAAGAAAGAGCCCTCAGCTCTGGGTAATGAAGTGGGCCCACGCCCCCTGGGCAGGATCCCAGGCAGCTGATGGCTAATGGCTGAGCTCTAGTTGGGGCTTTGAGGGCCTGGCCGTTTCTGCACGGCCCAGTCTTTGCTCCTCATGAGGTTCCCTAACTCCATCTGGGGTGCACTCAGCCTGAGCTGCCTCCACCCCTCACTTTTATTCCCTTATTTATTTTTATTTTTATTTTCTTTTTATAGAGACAGGGTCTCACTATGTTGCTGGGGCTGGCCTTGAACTCCTGGGCTCAAGCGATCCTCCCACCTCAGCCTCCCAAAGTGTTAGGATTACAGGTATGAGCCACTGCGCTCAGCCACGTTCCCTTATTTTCATCAAGCATCTCTGCCCCAGTGTCTGCAGCAGGATGGGCCTCTGGTCTCTGAGCACCTGAGAGGTGGAGTGGGTTCTGAACAAAGCATCCTCTTCAAGTCTGAAAAACACAAGCATCAGGCTGGATGGGCACCTGAAAAGAGCCCCATGAAACCAGCTCTGTCTGTGGAACCTCATTTTCTACAGAATTTAGTAATCCAATTGGAAAGTACTTCTTTCAGAAAAATTATCATTGCAAAACATAATGAACCCATTAAGTGCAGAGCAAAGCTTCAAAAGTCACATTTGTGGAAAATGGGAGCTTTATGATTATGATTTATGATTTAATGGTCCATAAAGTGAATCATAGGCAGGCAGAGCCACTTTGCACTAAAGCGCTGGGATTACAGGTGTGAGCCACCGCGCCCGGCCTGAAATGTGAATTCTTACACAACAACAAAGAGCTTTCCAACTGCGTAATTTCACTCACCCTTCTCCAGAGACCTGGTGCTATTGTTGTCTTGGATATTAGTTGACACGTGTTATCATCATCATGTGCCACCAGAGCTGTCGCTGCATAGTCCTCATCTTTTTAATTTACAAACATATTTACCTTCCTGGTGCACTTCATTTTTCATGCACTTCTGAGTTTCTATCTGGGGTCATTTTCTGTCAGCAGAAGGAAAGCCTGAGGAGCTCCTTTAGTATTTTTTTCTGCTGTGACAAATATTCTTAGCTTTGTCTGAAAGTATCTTTATTTTATTGTACATAAATTGTTGGTTAAAATCCTTTATTTTGGTACTTTAAAGAGGTCATTCTCTTTTGGTTTCCATGGTTTTCTGAGGAGATCTAGCCATCTTTCCTATTGTTATTCCCTGAATGCATTGTCTTTTTTTTTTTTTAATCTCAATAATTTTTACAGTTTCTGTTTACCTTTGGTTTTTGGAATTTTTTACTACAATGCGCTGGAGTTGTTTGCTTTTAGTTTTTTTCTGCTTGTGATTTACTAAGATTCTAATGTCTGTAAGTTGACACTGCTTATCAATTTTGAAAATTTCAGCCACTGCCTTTTCAGATATTGCTCCTGCCCCATTTTCCTCTGCTGTTGTTCTGGGGACTCCAGTGACATGTACGTCAGATCATTTGATGGTGTGGTTCCACAGGCTTTTCTGTTTTTCATTCTTTTCTCTTTCTGTGTCTGGATAATTTCTATTGACCTACCTTTAAGTTAACTGATTCTTTCTTCTGCTGTGATTTCTGAATTTTAGATACTGTACTTTTAAAGTTATAAAATGTCCATTTGACCCTTGTGAGAAAGAAACTCATCCGTCCAAATCCAAAGAACTGACTCAGGGACCTGGAGAACAGCGAAAGCGAGGCTTTTAATGACGGCAAGATCGGGTGTCTGGTGGGCAGGCACACCCAGCAGTTTCAACAAGCAATTTATCCCCTAGTGCACAGATCTCTCCCCCGGTTCCTCATAGGCTGAGTACTCTGGGGTCACAGTCTTCCCGCATGTCGCCTATTGGTTGTTGGGCAGGGGCTGTAGGGCGCAGGTCCCTCCCCAGCTTCCTCATAGGCTGAGTACTAGGGGATCACAGTCTTCCTGCATGTCGCCTATTGGTTGTTGGGCAGGGGCTGCAGGGTGCAGGTCCCTCCCCAGGTTCCTCATAGGCTGAGTACTCTCGGGTCACAATCTTCCCGGATGTCGCCTATTGGTTGTTGGGCAGGTGCTGTAGGTGTTTTCTTCAGGGTTGTCCTGCTGCATTTTGTTGCAGCCCACAATGCATTGCAATCCTAGTTAGCTCAGGGGCTCTTTAAGTATTTGACTTATGACCTAAGTAGCTGGGCAGGCTGATAAGAATAGATCAAACCAGCTATTTTGCAGGCTAGTAAAATTTCATCTTAAACTTCTTTGATTTGGGTGAGGGCAACTAAGAGGGGGTTAAAAGGGGAGTGGATGAGGCCGACAAGCAGGCATCCACTATCCAAGCTGGGGCCTAGTATATCCTGTTCTTCTGTAGTTTGCTGACCTAAGCCGATTCAAGGCACACTGTCTTGGAAATGGACCACTGTATACATTATTTCCTTCACCCTTTAAAAAATTTTTTTAGAAATAGAAATGGAGGGTCTCATTATGTTGCCCAGGCTGGTCTCAAACTTCTAGACTCGAGTGATCCTCCTGCCTCAGTTTTCAAAAGTACTGGGATTGGCCAGGTGCGGTGGCTCATGCCTGTAATCCCAGCACTTTGGGAGGCCAAGGTGGGCAGATCACGAGGTCAGGAGTTCAAGACCAGCCTGGCCAAGATAGTGAAAGCCCATCTCTACTAAAAATATAAAAATTAGGCTGAGAGCGGTGGTGGGCACCTGTAATCCCAGCACTTTGGGAGGCCGAGGCGGGCGGATCACGAGGTCAGGAGATCGAGACCACCCTGGCTAACACAGTGAAACCCCGTCTCTACTAAAAATACAAAAAATTAGCCAGGCACGGTGGTGGGCACCTGTAGTCCCAGCTACTCGGGAGGCTGAGGCAGGAGAATGGCGTGAACCCGGGAGGCAGAGCTTGCAGTGAGCTGAGATTGCGCCACTGCACTCCAGCCTGGGCGACCAGCGAGACTCCGTCTCAAAAAAATATATATATATAAAAATTAGTTGGGTGTGGTGGTGGGCACCTGTAATCCCAGTCACTCGGGAGGCTGAGGCAGAGAATTGCTTGAACCTGGGAGGTGGAGGTTGCAGTGAGCCAAGATCACGCCACTGCACTCCAGCCTGGGCGACAGAGCGAGACTCCACCTCAAAAAAAAAAAAAAAAGTGCTGGGATTACAGGTGTTAGCCACAGTGCCCAGCCTGGGAATTTCTAATAAAAGAGTCAAATGGGGTTGGGCGTAGTGGCTGGGCAACATGGTGAAACTTGTCTCTACAAAAAATACAAAAATTAGCCAAGTGTAGTGTAGCGGTGCATGTCTGTAGTCCCAGCTACTCGGGAGGTAGGAGAATTGCTTGAGTGTAGGAAGTCAAAGAAAGCTGCGGTGAGCCACGATCACACCCCTGCACTCCAGCCTGGGCGAGCCTAGGCTAGACCTTAGAGCGAGACCCTGTCTCAAATAAAGAAAGAAATACATTCCCATTTTCTGGTGAAAATTTCCATCTTTTCATGCATGTTGCCCAGGTTCTTCTGCTTGCTTTACTATATTTTAACAGTTTTTGTAAAACAGAAACTCCTGGTCTGCTAATTCCAATACTTGTGTCACATATGGACCTGCTTCTATTGGCTATGTTTCCCCATCAATTACGGATCACATAAGATATGAAGCAGCAAGGAAACAATAATCAGATTATTATTTCCTTGCTGAAGCATTTTATACATAGCAACTGTCAAAGTCCAAATATACAGACAAATCTTTAAGTTTAATGTTTAATTTTAGGAAGAATTTCAATTAGGTATGTTCACGAACAAAAGAAAATTGGGATTCTTTTGGAAAGAGAAACGTTATCTATTGCTTTGAAAGAAAGCCCGTTGGCACTGGTAGTTCTGGGGAGCTGGCAAGCTCAGGCGAGTGGCCTCAGTGGTAAAACCAGCACTGGAGGCCAGGCACGGTGGCTCACGCCTGTAATCCTAGCACTTTGGGAGGCTGAGGTGGGCAGATCACCTGAGCTCAGGAGTTCGAGACCTACCTGGCCAACATGATGAAACCCCGTCTACTAAAAACACAAAAATTAGCTGGGTGTGGTGGTGGGTGCCTGTAATCCCAGCTACTTGGGAGGCTGAGGCAGGAGAATTGCTTGAGCCTGGGAAGTGGAGGTTGCAGTGAGCCGAGGTTGCAGTGAGCCAAGATCGCACCACTGCACTCCAGCCCGGGTGAAAGAGTGAGACCCCATCTCAAATAAATAAATAAATAAATAAATAAATAAATAATAAAAAATAAAACAAAAAACCGGTGTTAGTGTCAGGGCAGGTCGTTTCAGCAGCTACTCGGTGAACTGGCTCAGGTGACAGCAGATCGTTTCGGCAGCTGGCTTGCGGGAAATTTAATTCTTGGAGCAGGCATTCTGGGTCCTGAGTGCTTTTCCCCAGCCCCAGCCCCTAGACTCCAGCTTAGTAATCAGCTCTCACAGAACCATCACGTCGGAGGCAGCCTTCCACCCCCTTTCCTCCCGCACACAGGCAGGATGAGCTGCTCCCCTTTCGGGTCGGAAGCTGCAGCTGCAGTTGGTTTCAGTTCGGCTGTTTTCAGCTCACAGAGAATGAACTGTCTTATTGTGTGACCCTTGCTCCGTCCAGCGGACGCTTGGAGACCAGAGGGACTTTTCCCGCCCTCTCCAGCCCAGCCTCGCCTCCCCAGCACGTGGCAAACGTCCCATGGAGGGGACTGGTGGGCATCTGGGGCTCCCCCGGATCCAGCTCATTGCAGGAGCCTCTCGGCCATTCACACTTGGCCACCTCCTCTCCCCCAGCAGAACCCCTTCAGCTTTAGGGGCCGGTCCACGGCCTCAGGCAGCAGATGAGCCCCGGGCGGAGTGGAGTGGGCGAGGCCAGCTCCTCGCTGGGGGCCCTTTAGACCCCGTGTTCACAGCTCTCCAGCTCTCCTCTAGCCTAATTTATTAATGTTCTGTGTCTTTTTCTTTCAGGGGTTCAGCATGAGTGAAGGCCCACATCCTACCTCCGAGCAGCAAGTGAAACCGAGTGGGGGCCAGCACCCAGCTCAGGGGCTCGAGGGTGAGGCTGTGGGGTCCTTCCTCCTACCCCGCGGAGCCCTGCAGCTCCCAGCGTCACTTCCGTGGATGTGGCCACCACGAGTCCCTGCCGAGGCCTGGAGAGGCTGCGTGGGCTTCGAAGAGCATCTGTGGGAGACCCGCAACAGGGGCGGGGGTCGTCAAGGACCCCAAAGAGCCCGTCCCCGCCTGGGCGGGTGACTCCCTCCCTCCCCTAACCTCCTTTCTATGACCCTCTCGGGGTTTAGGGGTGTTCCTGCCCCCCACCTGCGCGCGGGCGGGTCCAGGGCTTGGTGGACACGGAGAATCCCAGGCTCCGTGCCCTGAAAACACGGGCGTGAGGGGCGCTGGGGTGAACGCTGGAGGCGGAGAACCCAAGAGGGGCTGCGGGGTCAGCCTCGGGGCAGCCGGGCTGGAGGCAGCTTCGCTCCGCAGACGCAGACGCGAGACCCGCCTGGGACCCTCCGCCGACCCCGCTGCGGCCCCGCGCCCCCCGCGTCTTCCCGGCGCCGCGCGGTCAGCGCCGCCCCCTAGACACCCGGCGCCGTCCTCTCCGCGCGCCTGCTGCCCGCTGGGGTTATTTTAATACCGGGCCCTGGCGCGGGGCCGCGGCGCATTCCCAGCTGGCGGCGGGCAGGTGGCGGCGGCGCAGAGACCCGGCGCGGGGCGCGGTGCGCGGCTTTGGTGGCGGGACTGGCGGGCGCCCCTGCCGTGTGCCTTGGAAGCCGAGGCCACCGCGGAGCCCCTCGCGCCCCCTCTGCGCTGGGACAGGGGAGCGCGCCTCGGAAAGTTCCCCGCGGCCCCGCTGCGCGAGGAGTTTGGAGCCGCGAGCGGCTGCCCCCACGCGCGACCCCAGGCTCGGCGGGCGGGTCCGGCCGCTCAGTGACCGGAGGCAGGTGGGTCCTCCGTGGGTGACCGGGAGCGCGCGGGGACTGCCGGGTCTGTGCCCTTCGGGGCCCTCCGCAGGGCTGGGCCGGGGTTTCGCGGTGGGAACCCACCCTGGGCGAGGGGAGCGGGGTCCAGCGAGGCGGCTTCTCCCGTGCCGTGGAACTTTCGGCCCCTCCCCTTCCCTCCTAGCGACCCTGGAGCAATCCTAGCGGCCCGGCGGCCGCTGTCCCCCTGCCCGTGACTCGGGCTCGCGCACAATTGGGGAGCCCGGTGCCCCCTCGGCTTCTGCGCCGTCCCCTGGGTGAGGGCTCTGGAAATGCCCCGGGTGGGGGCAGCAAGGGGGTGAGGGTCCTCTGGACAGACGGAGCTGGGAGCTGCTCGGCCTGGTGGGAAAGGGCGGACAGGGCACATTTCCAGGCCCTGGAAGGCCCCCAGCGCCCCCACCTGTTGACAACTCCCCACCCCAGCCAAGACTGCTCCCTGCGCAGCCATGAGTGTTCGGCCTAAATTCAGCGTGGCTCGTGGAATCAGGCAGCCTCCTGTGTCTTGTTTCTTCAGCCCACCACCATCCAGGCTGCTGACCCCAGCGGCGACTCCTTCACTGGCTTCATGTCACAGTTTGCCTGCCCCGTCCACTGGGGACATTTGAGCTGTTTCCAGCTTCTTAGGAGTCAAGCTGCCGTGAACTTTCGCACGCTTGTCATTTTCTGGACCTTGGCAGCCCTTTATCTAAGGTACTAACCCGAGAGTGGAATTGCCGGGTGAGAAGGTATAGCCGGTCAGCTCTGCAAATCGTGCCAATGGTTTTCCAAAGCGGCGGCACAGTCCAGGTTCCCAGCAACAGGAAACGGCAGGGCCAGCTCCTCCGCAGCCCCCACGCCTGTTGACAAGGATGTCTGCCTTTTCACGCGTTCATCCTTGTCAGCACGCAGGGGCTCCTGTGGCCCTGACTGGCATTTCCCTGCTTGTTGGCTGCGTGGGTGTCCTTTTCAGGGAGTCCCCGGTCACGGTTTTGGTCTCTTTTTTTCAAATGGGTTGTTTGTCTTTTCCTTACTAATTTGCAGTTCTTCCCTATATTTTTCTCACCAGCTTTTTGTCTATGTTTCTTCTTTTTTTTTTTCTCTGAGACAAAGTCTCACTTTGTTGCCCAGGCTGGAGTGCAGTGGCACAATCTCAATCTTGGCTCACTGCAACCTCCACCTCCCGAGTTCAAACAATTCTCCTGCCTCAGCCTCCCGAGTAGTTGGGATTACAGGCGTGCGCCACCATGCCCGACTAATTTTTGTATTTTTAGTATAGACGGGGTTTCGAGATGTTGGCCAGGCTGGTTTCGAACTCCTGACCTCAGGTGATCCACTTGCCTTGGCCTCCTAAAGTGCTGGGATTACAGGCGTGAGCCACCGCAACCAGCCTGATATATGTTTTCTGATGATCTCTTAGCCTGTGGCTTATGATTTCGCTCTCTTGGTAAAGTTCTTAATTTTAATGAAACCCATTTGCTCAGTCTTTTATTGAAAGTATTTTTTGTTCATTTTTTAAGAAATATTTTCCCATCCAAGGTCACGCCAGTATTCCCATTTTCTTCCAGAACCTCGACTGACTGATTTAACCTTTCACACTTAGGCCTGCAATCCATCTTGAATTCGTTTCCCTGTATGAGAAATGGAGATTGCAGAGGTCTTCCTCTCCTTACCTTACATGTTTTTCTATTTGGACTTTTAAAGTCAGTAGCTACTAGTTTTGCAATCTGAAGAAAACATTTTTTTAAATGTACAAGTCAAATACATATGAGAAAGGACTCAGGAGTAAGTGGGCCCCACCTGTGCATAGACAAGAAAGTGAGGCCTGGGGGGGCGCACTGGGCAGAGCCCAGGACTCCCAGTTCTGTCCACTGCCGACCTCTGCCCCAGGGGCTGCCCTCCTGTGTTCCGGCTTTCAGAAAAGCCCAGTCCATCCCAGAGGCCATGGGACCTACAGTGAGGGGGGGGCAGGGGTCCTGCTGGGGCATGCGGGGGTCGGGGAGGGGGGTTGGGGCAGCTCGTCTGGTGGCTCTCGAGTCCTCCTGCAGAGCTGGTGGCTTCCAGAGAGTCCCGGGAGTCGGAGGGCACTGGGGAGCCCACGTGACTCTGTGGGAACGAGGCCATCACAGTGGCCTCGTGGGAGCGGAAGGCGTTGCCTGATTTGCTTCTTTCCCCACAGGCTGAGCTGGTTGACCACAGGGGCCCCCGCCCCATCTCGGGGAGTGGCCACCCAGCCCTGAGCCCGTCGTGAGGGGTCAGAGATGGCACTGACCCCCGAGTCCCCGAGCAGCTTCCCTGGGCTGGCCACGACCGGCAGCTCTGTGCCGGAGCCGCCTGGCGGCCCCAACGCAACCCTCAACAGCTCCTGGGCCAGCCCGACCGAGCCCAGCTCCCTGGAGGACCTGGTGGCCACGGGCGCCATTGGGACTCTGCTGTCGGCCATGGGCGTGGTGGGCGTGGTGGGCAACGCCTACACGCTGGTGGTCACCTGCCGCTCCCTGCGTGCGGTGGCCTCCATGTACGTCTACGTGGTCAACCTGGCGCTGGCCGACCTGCTGTACCTGCTCAGCATCCCCTTCATCGTGGCCACCTACGTCACCAAGGAGTGGCACTTCGGGGACGTGGGCTGCCGCGTGCTCTTCAGCCTGGACTTCCTGACCATGCACGCCAGCATCTTCACGCTGACCGTCATGAGCAGCGAGCGCTACGCTGCGGTGCTGCGGCCGCTGGACACCGTGCAGCGCCCCAAGGGCTACCGCAAGCTGCTGGCGCTGGGCACCTGGCTGCTGGCGCTGCTGCTGACGCTGCCCGTGATGCTGGCCATGCGGCTGGTGCGCCGGGGTCCCAAGAGCCTGTGCCTGCCCGCCTGGGGCCCGCGCGCCCACCGCGCCTACCTGACGCTGCTCTTCGCCACCAGCATCGCGGGGCCTGGGCTGCTCATCGGGCTGCTCTACGCGCGCCTGGCCCGCGCCTACCGCCGCTCGCAGCGCGCCTCCTTCAAGCGGGCCCGGCGGCCGGGGGCGCGCGCGCTGCGCCTGGTGCTGGGCATCGTGCTGCTCTTCTGGGCCTGCTTCCTGCCCTTCTGGCTGTGGCAGCTGCTCGCCCAGTACCACCAGGCCCCGCTGGCGCCGCGGACGGCGCGCATCGTCAACTACCTGACCACCTGCCTCACCTACGGCAACAGCTGCGCCAACCCCTTCCTCTACACGCTGCTCACCAGGAACTACCGCGACCACCTGCGCGGCCGCGTGCGGGGCCCGGGCAGCGGGGGAGGCCGGGGGCCCGTTCCCTCCCTGCAGCCCCGCGCCCGCTTCCAGCGCTGTTCGGGCCGCTCCCTGTCTTCCTGCAGCCCACAGCCCACTGAGAGCCTTGTGCTGGCCCCAGCGGCCCCGGCCCGACCTGCGCCCGAGGGTCCCAGGGCCCCGGCCTGAGCACGCGGAGGGGCGGCTGGAGTCCAGGCGGGGACGCCGCAAAGCCCCAGCCACTCCCGGGAGCCCCTCCACAGAGCCCCCCCACAACTCCCAAATCACAGGCCCTGCCCCTCCTCCGTCCCCTTCTGGAAAGATCCTGCTCGCTTCCCCTCAGCGCCCTTCCCGTGATGCCCAGAAGCGCCCACCCGCCTCCCTGAGGGTCTCCAGGAGGCTCCAGCGCAGTCCCGGCTTCTGGAGACCATGGCTTCGTCACAGAGGGCAGCAGGCGCCAGTGCCCGGCCCGTGTGGAGACCATAGCGAGGCTGCCGCCCCCGGGACCCTCCTCCTCTCAGCCAGCGGCCCTGTGACTCCCGTCCCTGCCTGTGTGGCTCCATCCCTTGTGGCTTTGCCACTGGAACAATCAACCCTGAGCTGGCTTCCGTGTCCTGCCTCGGCGCGGAGGACGCCACGTCTGAGGGGTGGGAGGATCGGCCGGCAGGATCCCCAGGACGACAACGGCAGCTCAAGGGGGAGGCTGTGGGTCTGGCTGGGGTGGGGGGTGCACCTGCCTTTGAGGCCTGTGCAGGCGGCTGGTCTGGCACCTGACGTGGGGCGGGGAAGGTGGCCAGGAGAGGAGGCTCCGGCTGAGGGGTGGAGCAGGGAAGGCACTGCCCAGCAGAGGCCTGAGGCTTCGGGTGCAGAAGGCAAGAGGACAAGGTCACTGGCTGCACCTACAGGCCTCCTGGCCTCTCATCCACGTCTGGCTCAGGTCTGATCAGAAAGGGAATCCAGGTCCCACCTCACAGTAGCATTGGCAGTCTCTGCCCCACTCACCCCTCACTGCTTCCTGGACAGACTTCCTGCCCCAGCTCCCAGCTTAGCCAACCATCTTCTCTGGCGACTGCCCCCCTCCAGCCCCCAGCCCGGCCCCGGACCCTGCACGGCCTCCCCCAGCCTGGCCTCCCCTCCCCATGGCCATGCCCAGACTACCAGCCCCTTGGGGCTCCATCTGAACACTGGGGCAAGGGTCATGCCCGCTTGGTCCCTCCAGTGCCCGCCCCTCAGTGGAGTGAGCACAGCTCTGCTGGCAGGACTGTGGCCGGCGTCGGGAATAAGCATGCAGTGCTCTCCCCAGGGCCTCCCGGAAGAGGGGCAATGCTTGCAGTTCCCCCCTGGAGTTACGAAAGTGCTCTGGAACTAGACGCTGGTGACTGGGCGACGCTGTGAACGAGCCAGTGCCACAGAACTGTGCACCTGAATGTGTGAGTTCTGTCGTGGGTGTTTAAAAACAAAAGGATCCCACTCCCCGACCTTGTCCCTCTGTTAAAATTGAAATAGAGACTGATGTACGTCCCACTCCTGAATACATGTAAAATGGATACAAAAATATCTTCCATGAAAACGGTTTGTAATCTGTAGATTGTAATCTGGGATTTGTAATCTTGGAGATGTCTTAGATGTAAAATCCCATCTTTGGGTTGGGGGTTTTTTGCTTTCTCCAAATAAATCTGATCTTTAAAATTCAAAAAAAAAAAAAAAAAGAAAGAAAGAAAGAAAAGAAGGCCAGGCACGGTGGCTCACATGCCTATAATCCCAGCACTTTGGGAGGCCGAGGCGGGTGTATCACAAGTTCAGGAGTTCAAGACCAGCCTGTCCAAGATGGTGAAACCCCATCTCTACTAAAAATACAACAAAATTAGCCAGGCGCAGTGGCAGGTGCCTGCAATCCCAGCTACTCAGGAGGCTGAAGCAGGAGAATCGCTTGAACCTGGGCAGCGAGGTTGCAATGAGCCGAGATCGTGCCATTGCACTCCAGCCTGGGCAACAGAGACTCTGTCTTAAAAAAAAAAGAAAGAAAGAAAGAAAGAAAAGAAAAGAAAAAAATAAACAGCGATTTGCTGGTAAAATCACCCGGGGAGCAGGCAGCTCTGCGGAGGGTGGGACAGGGCTGATGACACCCCTTCCAGAGGCTCCCAGGAGCCACCCGAGCCATGCGTCCTTGCAGGGGTGCACCTGCCTTTGAGGCCTGTGTAGGCGGCTGGTCTCTTGAGGCATCCTCGCAGCTTCTCTGATGCAGAAGGAGAGCTTTGGGGGTTGGAGGTGCTTTCTCTTTCCCAACCGAAGCCTGATTCCTAAAGCTGCTGTCTTTGTAGAGAAGCAAAATCAAAATTAAACATCTGACAGCCAGAGCTGGTCCCTGGCTTGGTGGTTCCAGCTGGCACTGTCCTCGCCTGACACGCAGACTCTCGGCGGCAGCCCAGACGGCGGGGCACAGGACATGGGGAGACTCCACGCTTAACCTCTTGCCCACCGCCTTCCGGTCTGCTCGCGCCAACACGGCTTCTGCGCTGAGCACCTGCATGTGGCACGGGGCCCAGGGTGGTGACCGGCAGTGACTGCCTCACAGCAGCTGCTCACTGCTCCTGGCCCCCCGCTTTTCCAGGAGACCCCCCACTTCCGTGGAAGGCCCCCCACATCTCCAGAGCCAAGAAGCTCCAAAAGGGAATTTCTGGAGCAACATGGTCCCATCCATGACCCCCTGACTCCAAGTCAGAACACAGCTGAAGACTCGAGTCCCAGGAGGGGCCCTGCAGCCCCACGACCCAGAGAAGACCACCCCAGAGCCACCCTCCACCCAACTCAGCGGGCGACCTGCTGTCCCCAAGGGGCACGGAGTGGGTCCCCTCCTCCCACCTGGGTTTGGAGAGGGCGGGTAGCCCCCATGATGTGAGGCACAGTTGCTGGAGGTGACCATGCAAGCATCTACAACCACGTGTGTCCTCCACGGATGTCAGCACGGGGCTGATGCGGACAGAGTTCCCCAGAAAGGCAGAGCTTCAGGGCAGGGCTGGGTAACATGAAGAAAAGGGTGGCACGGGCACGCGTGTGCATGTGAGCGTGGGCTGCGGGAAACCCCTGGACAAAGGAGAAAGCAAAACAAGGGGTGAATGATTCAGGGACAGGAGAGAAATTAAATAAAACCTAAGTAATGGGACAACTGGGTGCAGTGGTTCACGCCTGTAATCCCAGCACTTTGGGAAGCCGAGGCGGGCAGATCACAAGGTCAGGAGATCGAGACCATCCTGGCTAACACGGTGAAACCCCGTCTCTACTAAAAATACAAAAAATTAGCTGGGCGTGGTGGCGGGCGCCTGTAGTCCCAGCTACTCCGGAGGCTGAGGCAGGAGAATGGCATGAACCCGGAAGGTGGAGCTTGCAGTGAGCCGAGATTGCGCCACTGCACTCCAGCCTGGGTGACAGAGCGAGACTCCATCTCAAAAAAAAAAAAAAAAAAAAAAATCTAAGTAACGGACTCTGAGAAACCGGAGCAGGTAGAGGCTGGGAAAGGAAACCTGGAGACCTGGGCGCTAAAACAAAGCACTCGCTGAAAGGTTGGCAGATTGATCCGCAGTTCCTCCGGGAGGAGCACATGGTTCCGGGAGGGAGTCCCCCAGCCCTGATCCCCTCTCTCCTTTCCAACGCCTCTTATTAAAGAACCGTGAAGATGCAGAGGTGGGCACACACAGCACAGTGCACCCCAGATCACAAGCGGGATGTTCTCTTCGGTGCCCGCTTCCCCTGCCTGGGTGTGGATGGGGCAGCAGTGGGCACCCCTGTGCAACCCCCAGCCCCGGCCCCGTCCTCATCAACACATCATCCAGTCACCATGAGCCGTGTCTGCGCATCCCCCCGCCCGCTGGCGACCCTGCAGCGCACCTGCCTTCCACCCAGGGGGCCTCCATAAGCAATGACGTCAGTGACAAGTAGCTCTGTAAGCAGCAGCACCGGCCCCCTGCCTCCCGGAACACACATGGTCCCACACACCACTGCAGACTCACACCCACTCAAACTCACACACACCACTGCAGACTCACACCCACTCACACACCACTGCAGACTCACCACTCACACACACCACTACAGACTCACACCCACTCACACACACACCACTGCAGACTCACACCCACTCACACTCACACACACACCACTGCAGACTAACACCCACTCACACACACCACTGCAGACTCACACCTGCTCTCACACACCACTGCACTCACACCCACTCACACACACCACTGCAGACTCACACCCACTCACACTCACACACACACCACTGCAGACTAACACCCACTCACACACACCACTGCAGACTCACACCTGCTCTCACACACCACTGCACTCACACCCACTCACACACACCACTGCAGACTCACACCCGCTCACTCACACACTGCAGACTCACACCCACTCACACACACCACTGCAGACTCACACCTGCTCTCACACACCACTGCACTCACACCCACTCACACACACCACTGCACTCACACCCACTCTCACACACCACTGCAGACTAACACCCACTCACACACACCACTGCAGACTCACACCTGCTCTCACACACCACTGCACTCACACCCACTCACACACACCACTGCAGACTCACACCCGCTCACTCACACACTGCAGACTCACACCCACTCACACACACACCACTGCAGACTCATGCCCACACCCACAGCTGGGCCCTGCCCTGCCAAGCCTCCATTGTTGCAGGGTCCCCGGAGCCCGTCAGGCCTGGCAGCTGCTCTGTGTCTCGTTCTCTCTTCTGCACATTTCCTAAGCACCAAAGGGCTCTGCCAAGAACCCTCTGGCAGGGGGTGCAGCCCAGGCAGCGTTCTGTCCCGGGGAAAGGGCACTGAGGACAGCACCCTCAAATCCAGATGGAATTTTATATGTAAATGCCGGGTATAAAGTCATAATCAGTGAAGAGGAAGTAGCAGTGAATGTATTCTAAAATGAGAAGCAGGGGCTGGGCGCGGGGGCGCATGCCGGTAATCCCAGCACTTTGGGAGGCTGAGGCGGGTGGATCACCTGAGGTCAGGAGTTTGAGACCAGCCTGGCCAACATGGTGAAACCCCGTCTCTACCAAAACACAAAATACAAAGATTAGCCGGGTGTGGTGGCGCACGCCTGTAATCCCAACACTTTGGGAGGCCGAGGCAGGCGGATCACCTGAGGTCAGGAGTTTGAGACCAGCCTGGCCAACATGGTGAAACCCTGTCTCTACTAAAAATACGAAAAAAATTAGCAGGGCATCGTGGCGTGTGCCTGTAATCCCAGCTACTCGGGAGGAGGAGGGAAGAGAATCGCTTGAACCTGGGAGGCAGAGGTTGCAGTGAGCCAAGATCACGCCATTGCATTGCACTCCAGCCTGGGCGACAGAGCAAGACTCCGTCTCCAAAAAAAAAAAAAAAAAAAAGAAGAAGAAGCATAAAGGTTATTGAAAGATTATTGAAAGTATGACCTAGACACGGTGAGAAATGTGATTTCAGGAGTCAGAATTCCGATGCAGAAAGGACGACTCAACACCAAACGCAGAAACCGCGCAGGATGGAGCCCCTGGCTCTGCTGTAACTCTCTCTCCAGCCATTTCACTTCTAGGATTTTATCTGAAATTTTAAATTCAGACGTGGATCAAGACGTATGCACAAAGGTGCTCGCTTCAGCATTACTTTAAAAACCACAGGCACCGCGGAATTTTCCACGGTTGGTAAATAGATTATGACGTGAGCAGTGGAGGATTTTGTGTATCTTCAGAGAATAGCAAAGGTCCGTTCCAAAGTGTCCTTAACGATCCAAGGCATGACGGCCAATGAGGAAAGCTGGAAAGTGAAACCGAGTGACCTAATCCAGGTTTCATTTGAAACAAATAAGAATGTGTGTGTGGATGTGTGGTGAGTGTGGCATTTCGAGTGTGGCTTGTGAGACTGCGACCCTGTGTCATGTGCACACGTGGCTGTGTAGGCGCGTGGCGTGTGTGTGACTGGGACCCTGTGTCGTGTGCACCCGTGGCTGTGTAGGCGCGTGGCGTGTGTGTGACTGGGACCCTGTGTCGTGTGCACCCGTGGCTGTGTAGGCGCGTGGCGTGTGTGTGACTGGGACCCTGTGTCGTGTGCACCCGTGGCTGTGTAGGCGCGTGGCGTGTGTGTGACTGGGACCCTGTGTCGTGTGCACCCGTGGCTGTGTAGGCGCGTGGCGTGTGTGTGACTGGGACCCTGTGTCGTGTGCACCCGTGGCTGTGTAGGCGCGTGGCGTGTGTGTGACTGGGACCCTGTGTCGTGTGCACCCGTGGCTGTGTAGGCGCGTGGCGTGTGTGTGACTGGGACCCTGTGTCGTGTGCACCCGTGGCTGTGTAGGCGCGTGGCGTGTGTGTGACTGGGACCCTGTGTCGTGTGCACCCGTGGCTGTGTAGGCGCGTGGCGTGTGTGTGACTGGGACCCTGTGTCGTGTGCACCCGTGGCTGTGTAGGCGCGTGGCGTGTGTGTGACTGGGACCCTGTGTCGTGTGCACCCGTGGCTGTGTAGGCGCGTGGCGTGTGTGTGACTGGGACCCTGTGTCGTGTGCACCCGTGGCTGTGTAGGCGCGTGGCGTGTGTGTGACTGGGACCCTGTGTCGTGTGCACCCGTGGCTGTGTAGGCGCGTGGCGTGTGTGTGACTGGGACCCTGTGTCGTGTGCACCCGTGGCTGTGTAGGCGCGTGGCGTGTGTGTGACTGGGACCCTGTGTCGTGTGCACCCGTGGCTGTGTAGGCGTGTGGCGTGTGTGTGACTGGGACCCTGTGTCGTGTGCACAGGTGGCTGTGTAGGCGTGTGGCGTGTGTGTGACTGGGACCCTGTGTCATGTGCACAGGTGGCTGTGTAGGCATGTGCGGGTGCATGCGTGTGCATGTATGCTTCAAGGCTTCACAGGGACACTTTAAAATAGCAACAGTGGGCCGGGCACAGTGGCTCATGCCTGTAATCTCAGCACGTTGGGAGGCCAAGGCGGGCAGATCATGAGGTCAGGAGTTCGAGACCAGCCTAGCCAACATGGTGAAACCCCATCTCTACTAAAAATACAAAAATTAGCCAGGTGCGGTGGCGGGCACCTGTAACCCCAGCTACTCAGGAGTCTGAGGCAGGAGGATCACTTGAACCCGGGAGGCAGAGATTGCAGTGAGCTGAGATCACATCACTGCACTCCAGCCTGGGCGACAGAGTGAGACTCCCATCTCAAAAAAAAAAAAAAAAAAAAAAAAAAAAAAAAGCAACAGTGTTAGCCCTTGGTGGGGAATTTTAGGTAGGTTTTTTTTTGTTTTTTGTTTTTTTACTTTTTATACTTTTGAGTCTTTTCCAGATTTCTCCCAAAAGGTATACGCAGCTTTAAAATCAGGATTGTTACTAAATTTTTTTAAGATGGGGTCTTGCTCTGTTGCCCAGGCTGGAGTGCAGTGGTGTGATCTCAGCTCACTGCAGCCTCCGCCTCCCAGGTTCAGGTGATCCTCCCACCTCAGCCTCCTGAGCAGCTGGGATTACAGGCACGCGCCACCACACCCGGCTAATTTTTGTATTTTTTGTAGAGACAAGGGTCTCCCTATGTTGCCCAGGCTGGTCTCAAACTCCTGGGCTCAAGTGATCCGCCCACCTCAGCCTCCCAAAGTGCTGGGATTCCAGGCGTGAGCCACCACGCCTGGTCTATTAAAAAGTTTGAATGTCTGAGGCCTTCACGGTTGCCTCAAACGTAGCCAGGCCTGGGGTCGGTGAGTGCTGTGCGTCTCCTGCACACGGGGCTGTCGGGCGCCTGCCTTGGAGGAGGAGGACATGGCACGTGAGAGGCCTGCAGCTGGGGAGGTCAGAGCTGGGCCCAGGCCTGCGTGTCCATCTACGCGTTGCCCCCCGTCCCCTGGGCCACCCCTGGAGGCCCTTCTCCTCCTCTCCCCTCCTCCCCTCCCACCCCAGGCCCTGCCCTTCCCTGGCACCCAACTCCCTTACTCAGACCTCATCCAGCCCCACCCTGAGCCAGGCGTGGGGGTCCCGGGGCTCCAAGCCACCAGGCTGTGTGGACAGCCCCTCTCCTCAGGAGTCGCCGTGGCCACCCCAGCTGTGTCCAGGGCTGGAGTCAGAGCCCGCTCAGGTAGGAGGGACACGGCGCCAGGGGCCGGTCGGGGGCGGCGACAGTGGAGCGCATGGCACAACCCACCACTATAGGGGTCGAGTGCCCCGCTGGGGATTTCAGCAAAAGTCCTTTCCGCCCTGAAAGCAAGAGTAAGACCCCGGCTCTAACAGGTCCTAGTTGACGTTGTCCATGGCTGGCTGCCCCCAGCACCACAGCTCTGCTGTGCCCACGGCCCCGACCACTGCCAGGCTCCCCTGGACCCTCCCTGCCATGTCCCTCCACCCCCCACAACGCCCCCTGGACCCTCCCCACAAGGCTCCCCACCCCCGCTGCAAGGCCCCCTGGACCCTCCCCACGAGGCTGCATCCCTGCTGCAGGCCGTTGGCAGGTGTTGCTGGTTCCAGCATTCCTTACAAATGGGAGCCTGCAGCCTGCGGTCCTGCATGTCCGGACTCCAGTAGTTTGCAGCACAGCTGCCTCCCTTCTGCTGCCGGGGCCTGGCCGAGGGATCGCTGCCGCTGCCGAGGGGCGGCAGTCTGGGTCCAGCGCTGGGTGGGCAGTCGCTAAGGAAGTTTCTGTGAACGCTGCTGCCTCAGCCTCTGCTTTCGTTTGCCCTGGGTAGAACCCAGGGGCGGAATCACTGGGCAGGTGGAAGCTGTCTCGCTGTCTCCCTGTTCCCCAAAGCAGCTTCAGCCATGCCGCGGACACTCACCAGCAAGGGACCGGCCCTCCCGTTGCCCCCCTGCAAGCACCTGGAATTTACTGGATATTAGGTGCACTTGGGAAAGGCATTTCTTTTCATAAAAGGCGACTGAAAATCCCTTTGTGAGACACTGACTGTGCTGGATCGGAGGTTTTGTAAATTTGGGTTTGGCCTATGGGGTAGATGGTACGGCCTGTGCTGGAGAGGCCTTTGCTGTGTGGGGTGTGCAGCTCCCCTGGAAGGCCCTGGGCAGTTGAGCAGCCGGGATGGGGCCCCCCCTGCATCAGGATAGGGGCTGGGTTCCAGCACTGTCATATCCCCCCACCATGCCCACCCCTGCTACCCTCCACCCACACCCCCAGCTGCTTCAGCCCAGAGCAAAAATGGCAAGGGAGAAGGTGTCCTGGACAGGCCTCGGCCCGAGAACAAGGCAGCAGGTGGCCCATGCCTGGGGGGCGAAGGAACGCATGAATGAACTGTGTTCCCGGCTGGGGGTGGATGTCTGGCGGCAGGTGCCTGGCGGCGGGTGATTGGTTTGCCAGGCACCCTCACAGACTGCCCCACATCTGGTCTGTCTCCAGGCGGCTCTGGCGTGGCTGGGGTTTGGTTTCTGATCGTCGCTCCCTGACCAGGGCTGCTGCAGGGCAGTGGGGGTGGACGCCACGTTCCCCAAACTGGCCTCAAGTTCAAAGGGGCTTTTTCAGACACCCCCAGGTCCCACCTTCCCGCCTTCCCAATAGTGAGCGTGGGGACATGGTCTTCTGGGGTCCACGGCGGGGAGGGTGGGGTGCACCGGCGCGTGGACACAGGGGTCTCAAGGCCCCAAGCTGCACTTCACATGAGTTATTCCTCAACAAAGAAGCACCTGCCATTTAGAGCTGCTGAACTCCCAGGCATTCCAGGAACAGTGTGCTTCAGGAAGTGGGTCGCACCTCCAGCCAGCAGGCTCCGCTGTTTACCTGCCCGGGCGCTCTCTGCTGTGGGAGGCCGTCCCCGTGGAATGGACCTCAAAGCGGCCCGCCGCTGCGGGTGGCAGCAGTGACTGCGCTTGCGGGGTGAGGCGGCCCTGGCCGGGGAGGATGGCTGGAGCTGCTTGGCAAAGACTTGCGCTCTTCCTGCCCTGAACCTGCACAGCATCACAGGTGCGCTCCTGGCCACCTGGAGGGTCAGCCCCGGGAGGTGGCAGGGTGCACGGGCCCCTTTCTGCCCCTAGGAAAGCACTTGGTGCAACCCATGCTGTCTGGCACCTTCCCTCATCACTCACAAGGGCAGGTTTTTCCATCTGAATTCCAGACAGATGACAGTCCCAGCTGGAAGCGAGGCTGCCAAGGCCAACAGCCAGGCTGTTCCAGACTCCGGCTTTTCTCAGGCCAAGTGCCCAGCCCCATGCAGGGGTCAGGGGAGGCCAGTTCTCCTGGGACTGACCCAGGGCCCAGAGGCGTCGCGTGCCCCAAGCCACCGGGACAGGTGCACAGGCTGGCACTGGCCCAAGGCTGGGTAGCTCTGGTCTGTCACTTTTGCCCACCTGCAGCCAAGGAGACCCAGGCTGGGAGGGCCTGGGGAGCGAGTGAGGTCACAGCAGGACACAGCCCCAACAGTCAGCAGCCTGGAGACTCCAGTCCAAGCCCCAGCCCCCTCTGCCCTCCCCGCATGGGGCCCCTGCAGACCCCACTGCCAGCTAGGCCTGGGATCTTCCTGTCACCTCCAGCCAGCCCAACGGGACCTCCTGGCAAGCCTCCCCCCCACCCCCGCTTCCCTGAAGCCCACAGCAACCCACAGGCCGAGCGGCCTGGGCTGTTGGGTATTTCATGGCCCTGACGGGAGCCCCCTTGGCAGAGCCCACCACTGGGCTGCTCTCCGACCGAGTGCTCTCCTGTTTCACAGCTAAGGGACCTCGGCTCGAAGAACCACCCAGGCCGCGCCTGGGGCCCAGTGCTGGAAATCCCGGGAGTGGACACATGCAGGTGCCTGGGACTGACAGGTCCTCGCAGGACGTCGGGCCGGGCTCCGTCCGTCCAGGTGGCCTCCAGCACCCCACAGCGTGATTAAAAACACAGAGCTGTGTCTCACCCCAGAACTAGGAGTTGGCGGGAAACTGGAGCCGCTGCCCCCCCGCCCTTCAGCCAAACCTGGCCACCCTGAGCCAAAATTCCTCCCGGGGGCTGGGAGTCAGGCCGGGGCTGGGCCTGGGGCCTGATGGGGACGGGGTGTCTCTGTCCCAGGCTCTCCTCCCCATCCTCCCTCCGCCTTCCCCTGGCCTGTAGTGATGGGGAGGGGCTGTCTCTGTCCCAGGCTCTCCTCCCCCATCCTCCCTCCGCCTTCCCCCGGCCTCTGGTGATGGGGAGGGGCTGTCTCTGTCCCAGGCTCTCCTCTCTGTCCTCCCTCCGCCTTCCCCTGGCCTCTAGTGATGGGGAGTGGCTGTCTCTGTCCCAGGCTCTCCTCCCCATCCTCCCTCCGCCTTCCCCTGGGCAGCTGGGGGCCAGAAGCCTTCTCCCTGGGACGCTAAGAGGCAGTCCCGGGGGGTGTGGGTTCAGGGGTGGAGGGAGGGGCCCAAGGAGAGGCAGGAGCCAGCGTACCCACCTCACCATGGGCAGGACTCCAGGGCCAGCGGGCGAGAGCACGGGAAGGGGGCTGGGCGGACAGCGAGGTAGGGATGCCAGCAAGTTCTGACCCGGGCTGAGGGGTCTGGGCTCCCCTCTGAGGACTGCATGCTCCAGAGCCCTGAACACGGCGTGGCCACCCAGGGAGGGCCCAGAGCAGGGAGGCGGCCACACACGCCAGCCGAAATGAAGATGCAGGGCAGGACTGGCTAGCAGGAGGGCCTGGGTGCGGGGTCCCAGGGCCGAGGGGCACGTGGGGACAGTGAGCCTGGCCTGGCCTCACAAGGGGCTACGGGGGAAGGAAAGCCCAGGTAGGGTCTGTCAGGGGCCCGAGCACCCACCCTGGTCTCCAGCCACAGACGCTCCCCGGAGCACCCGCCCTGGTCTCCAGCCACAGACCCTCCCCGGAGCACCCGCCCTGGTCTCCAGCCACAGACCCTCCCCTGCCCTCTAGGCAGGGCATGCTGGCAGGCGGGGTGGGGCAAGCCCCCAAGGGTGAGCCGCCGGAGGTTCTGCTGGGAGCCTGGGGTCCGTGAGGGAGCGGCTGCTGCCTGGCATTGCCCTAAACCGGCCAGGACCTGATCCCCACCCTACGCTGGGGCTGGGAGCAGACAGGAAGGACAGAGACACACGGAGAAGGGGCCCAGACCATGCAGAAAGAAGGTGTGTCTTGGCAGGGTGTGGCCGGCTCCCGGGACGCTAGACAGGAGCCACGGGGCCCCTTCCTGGGGAGGAAGGTGCAGCCATGCAAAGTGAGTCCAGGAGACGGCGAGGGGCCTGACCCGCTCTTCTCCTGAAACTCGGATATTTCCAGTATGTGTCTGGCGTCCCCAGAATGACACGGAGATGGACTGGCTTGCGGGGGACCCCACGCCCTCTTCCCCAACACGAGGAGCCTCGGGATCCATTTTCACTGCTGCAGGCACAGGGGCCTCCTCAGCCCCTCCTCATCTGCTGTTCCTGTTTCGTCCTCTTCCTGCCTCGTGCTTTGTTGATGTTCCGCAAATTATTTAGATGTGTAAATGGAATAAATGGAAAATAACTCTCATTGCTCCCAGCTGGCCTAGCTCCGTCCCTCACCCACCTGCCTTGGGGGCCAGGAGGCTCTAAGATGTGAGGACGCTGGACAGAGATCAGACAGAGGCTAGACAGAAACAGCAGCCAGAGGGGTACAGAGAGCAGGAAAGAGACTGGACAGAGATGGACAGACACAAGACAGAGGGGACAGAAGGGGACAGAAACTGGACAGAGATGGACAGAGGGGACAGAGGGGGACAAAGATGGACAGAGACAAGACAGGGGACAGGGGGACGGAGACTGGACAGAGATGGAGACAAGACGGGACAGAGGAGGACAGAGATGGACAGAGACTGGACAGAAACAAGACAGGGGGGTGGGGTACAGAGACTGGACAGGGGACAGAGGAGGACAGAGACAAGACAGAGGGGACAGAGACCGGACAGAGAGGAACAGAAAATGCATGGGCCGGCCAGGTGAGGGGCAATGCTTGGGCACCCCCAGATCACAGGGCGAGGACCAGTACTGGGCAGTGCCACGGTGTGACAGACAGAGTGACGTGCAGGTCAGGGACAGCGTCCAGTGTGGACGGAGCCTTCCTGATGCCTGAGCCACCCCTGAGCTCGCGGGGCCACCCTCTGGCCGCGGGTCCTCCAGCTCCCCAGCCCAGAGCTGTCCAGCAGCGAGCGCTGACCTGGGAGACGTGCCAGGTGGCGAGTGGGCGTGGCACACACCGCTGGTGTCTCAGGCCCTTGGCTCCCATCTCGGTGATAAGCACAGCAGGGCTGGGCAGAGCCGGGCCAAGGTCCCCATCAAGAGAGAAGGTGGAGGGAGCAGAGGCCACCACGCTCCACTCCAGGGCTGTGACCATGGGGGGGTGAGAGGTGGCTGCCATGTGGGTTCCTGGCAGTGACCCACACACCACGCAGAGTCAGCTCCAGGCTGGCCGTGGTGACGAGTCTTCCGGGATGGGACCAATGATGGGAGGGTCACGCCCGTTTCCCTTCCTTTGAAAACGAGTCTCCCATACATAAAAATGGACGGCTTTCCTTGCTCACCCTGTGGCCTCACAGGCCCCGGCCACACACCCACACGGCACCAAGGCCCTCCCGGCCTCGGCCCTGCAGAAAGCCGGAGACCTCCCGGAACCCTCCCCGGAACCCCTCCCCGGAACCCTCCCCGGAGCCCCTCCCCAGAATCCCTCCCCGGAACCCTCCCCGTAACCCCTCCCCGGAAACCCCCCACCCACTTCACCGTCGTGGCCTCTGCTTTCGTGGCTTCCTCCCCTTCATTCGTGAGAACTCGGGACATGTACACGGAGCTTTCCGCACAACTCAAGAAACCCAGCCTTGGGGCTCTGTACTCCCCAGGCTGACATACGGCGACCTCGTGTTTCGGCTTTGCTTTCGCAATGCACGGCTGTGCGCTCGGGCCTGGCTCTGGTGGCTGCCGCGTCTTGGAGACTGTCCACGCAGGTAGCAGGGACAGGGCCACCGCCAGGCCAGGAGCACGGACGGAAGCAGGAAACGTCTCCCTTCCCGACAGCAGGACTCGCCCTCTTAGATTCTTTATTTTGAAAGGAATAATCATCTTTGACTTTAATGAAACACTTTTACTTAAAAATAGATCACTTATCAGAGGACACACCTGAGACTCCAGTTCCTCCCTGGAACCTTCTAGCGGAACCAATCACCCCTCGTGGCTCCTGGAACAGCCTCACGTCGGCCACACCCGACACTTTCATCAGGTTCACGAGCACTTCTTGGGCAAAGCCCAGGGTGTGAGGATTCACTGCTGTGCCCACGTGTTTTCCCACCTTTTTATTTTTTAAAAATGCCCAGGCTTCAATGATAAATTTTTTTTTGAGACAGTATCTTGCTGTCTCCCAGGCTGGAGTGCAGTGGAGCCGTCACAGCTCACTGTAGCCTCGACCTCCTGGGCTCAAGCAGTCGTCCTGCCTCAGCTCCAAGTAGCTGGGACCACAGGAGCACGCTGCCACGCCCAGCTACATTTTTAAAAAGTTTCTTGTACAGACAGCATCTCACTATGTGGCACAGATGGGTCTCCAACTCCTGGGCTCAAGTGATCTTCCTACCTTGGCCTCCCAAAGTGCTGGGATTACCAGCATGAGCCATATGTTCCCACTTCAGAAGGAAATTCTTCATTCTGGCTAACACGGTGAAATCCCATCTCTACTAAAAATACAAAAAAAATTAGCCGGGCATGGTGGTGGGCGCCTGTAGTCCCAGCTACTCGGGAGGCTGAGGCAGGAGAATGGTGTGAACCCAGGAGGTGGAGCTTGCAGTGAGCCGAGATTGCGCCACTGCACTCCAGCCTGGGTGACAGAGTTAGACTCCGTCTCAAAAAAAAAAAAGAAGGAAATTCTTGCTTTTGCCCAAATATATTTCTTTGTCCAAGTACCTCTGTGATTATCATGAATAGTATAAGTAGCCAAGAATGAAAATCAAACTAATAATTTACTTATTTCAAAAGCACTTTAACCCATAACAAACCCAACACCCACTTTCTTCAAATGCATTTATCCTTTAGACGTGGCGAGAAGCCGGCGACATCATCATTTACTCCAAGGTGACAGGATCAGGTTTCCATGCAGCATTTTCCACCTGCCCCGACCATGACCACAGCCACGGACCCTCCGGAAAGTCAAGACTGGGAGAAGCTCAAGGGAGGCCCAGGCTCAGGCGACTTCCCACCCACGATGGGGCCCACCGGCCCGACCCGGAGAGCGTCCGTGAAGCAGCCGGCCCCGCAAGGACGGCTTTGGCCACCAACCGGAGATGGGCCTCATCCTCCCAGATCCATGGAGTCCTTCAGAATCATGCCTCGCTCCAGTGTCCCATGTCAGAGGCCATGGGAGGGCGCGGGAGCCTCAGGGTTCCTGCCCCATCTGCCCAGAGCCCGCAGCCCTGACCAAGGAGGGTTCCCCATACACGGGCAGAAGCTGTGGACCCAGGGAGCCTATCCCACGCCGTCCTCCGCATGTGGCCCGTGGTGCAGGAGGGGCCCTGGGCAAACCGAGGTGCGGCCCCCAAGTCCCCCGTACCCAGGGGTCACCATGCCTCAGGTGGCCTCACGCCCGCTCCTTCCCAGGGGTCACCATGCCTCAGCTGGCCTCACGCCCGCTCCTTCCCAGGGGTCACCATGCCTCAGCTGGCCTCACGCCCGCTCCTTCCCAGGGGTCACCGTGCCTCAGCTGGCCTCACGCCCGCTCCTTCCCAGGGGTCACTGTGCCTCAGCTGGCCTCACGCCCGCTCCTTCCCAGGGGTCACCGTGCCTCAGCTGGCCTCACGCCCGCTCCTTCCCAGGGGTCACTGTGCCTCAGCTGGCCTCACGCCCGCTCCTTCCCAGGGGTCACCGTGCCTCAGCTGGCCTCACGCCTGCTCATTCCCAGGGGTCACCATGCCTCAGCTGGCCTCACGCCCGCTCATTCCCAGGGCCCAATAACGCTGCCCTTTCTTTATCAACCCCCAGAGCAGCTCCTGGGCCACAGGTGGGGCCTCCTCCAGCCAGAGGCACCTGTGCCAGGGGCTGGGGAACATGGATCTATGCCAGACAGGCTGAGAGAGGAGGGACCGAGGCAGGAGGGGCTGAGGGAGGAGGGGCCCAGGGCTCTCCCCAGGCAGCTGGGTCAGGGCATCCAGGCGAGCCCGGCTTCAACACCACTCGGTGGGCAGCCGTCCCCCTCCCGGGAAGGTGCCCAAAGCCTTGGACAGTCACCTCGAGGTGACTGTGGGCAGAAACTGGGCTTGGCCTGCCCTCCCTGCCAGCCACCCCACCCAGGCCTCTCCACAGCTCGTCTATTTGGGGCTTCTCTGACCACCACTTTATTTTTATATTTTTAAGATGGAGTCTCACTCTGTCACCCAGGCTGGAGTGTAGTGGCACGATCTCGGCTCACTGCAACCTCTTCCCCCTGGGTTCAAGCGATTCTCCTGCCTCAGCCTCCCCAGTAGCTGGGATTATAGGCTTGCGCCACCACGCCTGGCTAATTTGTTTTTGTATTTTTAGTAGAGACGGGGTTTTGCCATGTTGGCCAGGCTGGTCTTGAACTCCTGACCTCAAGTGATTCTCCTGCCTCGGCCTCCCGCAGTGCTGAGATTACAGGTGTGAGCCACCGCGCCCAGCCTGACCATCAGTTTAATGCCTGACCATCAGTTTAATGCCAGGGCAAAGGGGGAGGAGACGACCTACCCTCAACCCAGCAGAAGGCCCATGGGAGCCGGCACAGCGACGCCAAGAGCCTCCTTGGTGAGGACACTCGGACCCTGGCCCTCGGGATGCTGGCTGCTGACAGGGCCAAGCCTGGTGTGGTGGGGCCGTGGCCCACGGTGATTTGTGGGCCAGCAGCATTGGGGGTGCACGCAGGGCTGTGGGAACGGCAGATGTTCACCTCCACCTGAATCCAGCAGAACTCCCACCCACCCCAAAGGACCCCGTTGCTGCCTCCAGAGCCGCCACTCACGGACCCTTCTCCAAAGCTGCTGCGGTTTGCTGATGCCGAGACCCCGAACAGAAGCTGCTGGCCCCACGTTTGTCCCCATTTATGGCTGATGCTTTAGCCAGTCTTTGATGGGCCGGGGGGTTGCTGAACCTCGACGAGGCCTGGGTGGATGAGTCCCGTCCGTTCACAGATGGGGACTTGTGCCCCGTCCTGCTGGGTCCCTTTCCTGAGGGAGGAGCTGGCCTCCACCTCAGGCTCCCAGGCCTACAGCCCAAGCACACATGATGCTGGAGAAGTGAAAAGCTGGTTCCCTTCATTTACTCACGGATGAAAAGATTAACATGTCAGCAAATCAAAATCAGAGAATTCCTAAGGCACTCTGTGCAACGGGAGCGGGTGGACGTGGGGGCGGGCGCACGACTGGTGCGGCTGCCTCCACACGGGCCCTCCTGAAGTTACCTTGGCCCAGCTGCCGGCTACGGGAACGCTGGGTCCTCGATGCCATGGTCGGGGTTGCAGCTGAAGGCGATGGTGATGGCGTAACGGGTGCCCCAGTGGACCTTTTCCACGCGGTGTAGGTTCTCGGACCCCGAGGTGAAGAAGGAGACGTGACCTGGGAGAGGAGAAGAGAGAGAGGTGGCCATAGAGCCACACCCACGGCCACAGCCTTCAGAGGGTCTGCGGTCACCTGAAAGAGCAACTATAACCAATCAACACAACCAACCAGGCAGGCTGGAGAAATTGCCCCTCTGGGAACTGCTTCTGCAGGAAGCAGGAGGAGCTGGAGAAACAAACCCAGCAATGCTCAGGGGCCCTGTGGCGGAGGAGGGGCCCCCCGGGGCCAGCAGGGACTCTGTGGTGGGCGGGACAGAGGAAGGAGCTGCAGACGAGGCCACCACTGGCTCCAGGCACCCCAGGTCATCTGATCTCCCGAGCTCCAGGCATTTGATCTCCTCAGCTCTCATGGGCCTTCCAGGTCTGACGCTTTAGGATCTTATTTCTAATCACAGGTTGAGAACAAAAACCAAGCCCTGGGGGTGTTCTAACAAAGAATCAGGAAAGACAAGTCAAGATAAAACATCCAACTCGCAAACACCTCTCCGGCTCCCTTCAAGGGGTGATGGAGATGACGTCTGAACAGGCAGCTTCCACCGCAGCAACCAGGGCCCGGGGCCTGAGAGGTCCTGGAGGCAGGGGCCTATCTCAAGAGACGCCAGTTCATTTGTCTTCACACTGAAGTGGCGCTGCCTACCCCACCGTAGAGTTCTGTGGTAAAGCGTTCACCGCCGGACACAGCCATCGACCGTCACCAAGCGGGAAGCAAGGGGCGTTGAGACCCAGAGGACACCACGCTCCCCCACGTGGCTCCTGACGTCCTGTGACAGTTTCATTCCCCTTCAGAGGTTTCCACTGGAAACGCAATTCCTTCCTTTCACATTTGCAAACGTCACTCGATCTTTGAAAGGGGAGAGAAGTCCATCCCGGGTGTGCAGGGCATTCTAGCTTCAAGAGGGAGTCAGTCGTACTGTGCCTGGAAATATCGGAGCAAAAGAAATCACGTGGATGCAATGGTCACCTCTTAATGGAGGCCGGGAAGCGCCCTGGGATGCAGGCAAGGCAGCCGATCTTTCCCGGACCGTGTGGGCCACCTCCAGATAGGCAGGACACGTCCTTTTCCAGGTCGGCTGGAGTCAGGGCACCTTCTGACCTTACACTTTTAAAGGACACATTGTCCTTGGTTTCTTCCAGCTTCAATCGAGCCTGAGACATCGGCACCAAGCAGGAGGGCCCAGCGGCTCGCGCCATTTGGGACCTCAGTCGCCCATGCTCGTCCACACTCTCTGCTCTCCACTGCTGGCAGACATGGTTCTCAGGAGGCTGCCAGCATTCAGTAAAAGGGTCTCCTCTGGCCCTCTGGTGTTTCTGCACATCTTGCAAACAGAGGCACCAAAGGACAGGGGGAAGGATGGAGGACAGCTGAGCCTCGTGAGCTGTGGGAGGACAGGAAACCACCCACCATCCACACTACTGAAGGCTTAGACGGAGATGAGATCAATACGGGGCCAGAAAAGGACTTTTTTTTTTTTTTTTAGACAGTCTCGCTCTGTTGCCCAGGCTGGACTGCAGCGGCATGATCTTGGCTCACTGCAAGCTCTGCCTCCTGGGTTCACGCCGTTCTCCTGCCTCAGCCTCCCTAGTAGCTGGGACTACAGGCGCCCGCCACCATGCCCAGCTAATTTTTTTGTACTTCTAGTAGAGATGTGGTTTCACCGTGTTAGCCAGGATGGTCTCGATCTCCTGACCTCATGACCCGCCCGTCTTGGCCTCCCAAAGTGCTGGGACTACATGCGTGAGCCACCACGCCCAGCCTAAGATGCACTTTCTTTAGTAAATGACTATTAGATTATCACCTGCTTCCTTAAAGCAGGACTCAGCACGGCAACCAAGGAATCAACAATAAGCAATGACGGCAACCAAGGAATCAACAATAAGCAATGCTCTCAGCTTCCAGAATCGCATGTGTCTCTCCCCTCTCGGGCGGGTGGTGAGTCCCCGGAGGACACCTGACTCCAGCCTTCGCACCAGCAGCTTCACTGGCTCTCGGTCCATTAACTTCTTGGAACCCACAAGACATCACCCGGAAACAAAAACATCCTGGGGACACAGGATAGGGATTGTGTGGTAAAGGGTTGACTCCAGGGGCCTGGGCGGTGCACACCCTACACCCTCCAGAGAGAGGCCTGGCCTTTGCCCCGGCTCCCAGGGGGGACCTCTGAGCCCTCAGAACATCCTGCCTGATAGGAGAACCTCTGTTTACTGGGGACCTAGGGCCACACGAGATGGTCCACACTGACAGTGTCACTTATGGTGGGACGTGGGCCACAGAGCAGCAGCTCAATATCCAGAGGGGCTGGGGACAGAGGCCAGCCGTGCCTGCACCACCAGCCCCCCAGTAAAAACCTGGACACCAAGGCTCGGCCGAGCATCCCTGGTCAGTGACACCCCCGAATATCATCACACATCACTACTGGAGAACTAAGAGCTGTTGACCCAACTCCGGGAGAAGACAGTGGGAAGCTCACACCTGGTCACTCCTCAACCTGCCCCACGGCCTCTCCCCTTGCTGGATTGTTTTTTGTTTTTGTTTTTGTTTAGACAGGGTTTGGTTCTGTTTCTCAGGCTGGAATGCAGTATGCAATGGTAGGATCTTGGCTCACTGCAACCTCCTCCTCCCAGGCTCAAGCAATCCTCCCATCTCAGCCTCCTGAGTAGCTGGGACTATAGGTGCACGCCACCACACCCGGCTGCTTTTTGTATTTTTTGTAGAGACGGGGTTTTGCCATCTTGGCCAGGCTGGTCTTGAACTCCCGAGCTCAAACGATCCGCCTGCCTCGGCCTTGCAAGTGCTGGGATTACAGGTGTGAGCCGCCCCACCCGGCCCCCTTGGTGGATTTTAATCCATTTCTTTTCACTGTAATAAACTACAGCCAAGGGTATAATGGCTTTGCTGAGTTCTGTGAGTCCCAACAGTGAGTCACTGGACCTAAGGGTGGTCTTGGGAACCCCCGAACACAGGACTCTGCCTTCCTCGATAAAGTTGCCCTACAAAGAAAACTAGCATTTGCCACTCATGGTAAGAACTGCGACACGGCCGGGCGCGGTGGCTCACGCCTGTCATCCCAGCACTTTGGGAGGCCGAGGCGGGTGGATCACGAGGTCAGGAGATTGAGACCATTCTGACTAACATGGTGAAACCCCGTCTCTACTAAAAATACAAACAATTAGCCGGGCGTGGTGGTGGGCACCTGTAGTCCCAGCTACTCGGGAGGCTGAGGCAGGAGAATGGCGTGAATCCGGGAGGCGGAGCTTGCAGTGAGCCGAGATCGCACCACTGCACTCCAGCCTGGGCGACAGAGCAAGACTCCGTCTCAAAAGAAAAAAAAAAGTCTCCAAATCACAGGTAAACACATAGATACACACAATTAGACAGATGTACAACATCGAATCACAGGTAAACACATAGATACAATTAGATATATGACATCAATCACGTAAACACACAGATACACACAATTAGACACGTATAACATCAAATCAGGTAAACACATAGATACACACAATTAGATGTACGACATCAAATCACAGGTAAACACATAGATAACACACAGATGTACAACATCACAGGTAAACACAGATACACACAATTAGACAGATGTATGACATCAAATCACAGGTAAACACATAGATACAATCAGACAGATGTACAACATCAAATTGCAGGTAAACACATAGATACAATTAGATGTACAACATCAAATCACAGGTAAACACACAGATACACAATCAGATGTATGACATCAAATCACAGGGAAACACATAGATACAATTAGACAGATGTACGACATCAAATCGCAGGTAAACACATAGATACACACAATTAGACAGATGTACAACATAAAATCACAGGTAAACACATAGATACACACAATTAGACAGATGTACGACATCAAATCACAGGGAAACACACAGATACACACAATCAGACAGATGTACGACATCAAATCACAGGGAAACAGATACACACAATTAGACAGATGTATGACATCAAATCACAGGTAAACACATAGATACAATTAGACATATGTATGACATCAAATCACAGGTAAACACATAGATACACACAATTAGACAGACACATGCAGGAGACAGGTTGTTTTAATTATCTGAAAGAAGATCGTGATACAAAATGTTTGACTCAAGTATTTATCATGCTTAAAATGACTAAGATCAAAATATGCTAAAAAGTTGTGTAATTTCGAGTCCCAGGAGGCTTCAGCTGCTTGACTTCTCAAGAAAACGCCTGTCTTGTGCTCTGTGAGTTTTTCATTTTCCCACAAAACTGCTGTGACTGGGACTTCTGGGGTGAGGGCAGACAGGCTGGGCTCTTGCTTGCAGAGGCTGGACGTCCAAACCCTTCCCCTAATGCAGAGATGACTCAGAACGACTGACATGAAGGCAGAGCGAGGCCAGGACGCAGTCAGGCCAAACGCCCCCAGTCCACACCAGGGGAGACTGTGCCCAGGGCTGCGGCACACACGGCCTGAAGCCGGCTGCAAGGAGTGGGCTTGGCCAGCCACTGGCTACAGCAGGAACTGTCCAGCCTGTGGTCAGGGAGCAGCTGAGGGAGGCAGGATGGCAGGAAGTGGCCGGGCAGCTCAGGCCACCTGCCACAGGTGGTCGTGGAAAGAGAGTCCCTCAAACTGAGCTTGCAAACTGAAGTCGTAAACTAACCTGAGAAAGGCAAGTACAAATAACAGGAATCTCAAAATAAACAAGCTGGAGATCTTAAAAGAGATAAAAGAAAAAAGTCCTGACTGTCACACAGTCCCTGGTCTGACTGAGCGGCCAGGCAGGAGGAACACCCGTGCTGAGAGGCCACCCCATAGGTGAGGGCAGTGCCCTGGGGACGGGTGAGGCAGCAGGGGGTGAGGGCAGTGCCCTGGGGACGGGTGAGGTAGTGGGGGGTGAGGGCAGTGCCCTGGGGACGGGTGAGGCAGCGGGGGGTGAGGGCAGTGCCCTGGAGACGGGTGAGGCAGTGGGGGGTGAGGGCAGTGCCCTGGGGACGGGTGAGGCAGCGGTGGGTGGATGGCGCTGGCACAGTCCAGAGGGCTCCCAGGCCTATGCGAGTTTCGGCTGCATCTGGGGTCAGGGCCGTGGGCTCCACCTGAGGAGGCCCCTAACAGGGGTTCCCCACTCCCCACACCCTCCCACCCCAGGATCTGGGCTTGTGTTACCCACAAGTTCAAGGAGCAGAGGACGACTGTCCGCTCAGCAAATGCTCACTGGCACTGCTGTGTCTGCAGCAGGCTGGGCATGGCTGGGGCTCTGGGGCTCTGGGACTGCAAGGTCCAGCGTGATGGGTTCTGAAGCCGGCACCGCAGAGCCACCCGGTGAGGTTCCAGCCACCAGCGAGGAGGGCACTCGGTCACCGACACTGGGCTGGGGCCTCGTCTAATCTTAGGTTGCGAGTCTCTGAGAAGGGTACAGAGGTGAACGCACTCCAGAGAGGGAGGGAGGGAGACCCTGACCGCCAAGGTGACACACACCAGGGAGGGAAATGGATGGTGCCTGTCAAGGTGACACACACCAGGGCGTGGAGGGGGGCTCTGCCGCTGACTGACAGTGACCTCAGACATGTGGCCCCATAGACACCGGCCTCCTGGGTGTTGGGACTGGCGCTAGACCTGGGAATCACTCAGCACCGGCCCGGCACACAGCAGGTGCTCCGTGAACTCAGCCTCGCTCCCAGGGACACACCCCCCACACCCACGGTGCTTGCCTGAGCCGGGAGCCCCACGCCCAGGCCCCGCTCGCGCCTCCTACCAGCTCTCGGCTCCACCGTCTTGTTGGCACCCTCCTCCATGAACACGAACCGCCCTCCGCCGAAGTCCTCCAGGTAGTTGGAGAGGTACAGCAGCGAGGTGTAGTCGAAGGAGCCGTAGGTCACCTGAGGGCAGAGCCGGGAGGAGGGGGCAGAATGGGCTCTCAGCATGCGACCAGGGCAGGTGCTGCTTCTCTCTCTTATTTTTTGTTTATTTATTTTTTGAGACAGAGTCTTGCTCCATCGCCCAGGCTGGAGTGCAGTGATGCGATCTTGGCTCACTGCAATCTCCACCTCCCAGGTTCAAGCAATTCTCCTGCCTCAGCCTCCCGAGTAGCTGGGGCTACAGGCACCCACCACCACACCCAGCTAATTTTGTATTTTTAGTAGAGACAGGGTTTCACCTTGTTGGTCAGGTTGGTCTCAAACTCTTGATCTCAGGTGATCCACCCACCTTGGCCTCCCAAAGTGCTGGGATTACGGGCATGAGCCACTGAACCCAGCCTCTTTTTTTTTTTTTTAATAGGGTATTGCTTTTTTTACAGACAGCATCACTCAGGCTGTAGTGCAGTCACAGCACTGTCATTGCTTACCATAACCTTGAACTCCTGGCTTTAAACAATCCTCCTGCCTCAGCATCCCGGGTAGCCAGGACCACAGGCGCACGCCACTACAACCAGCTAATTTTTTCTTTTCTTTTTTTTTTTTTGTAGAGATGGCATCAGTCCACCCACTTTGGCCTCCCGGGTGCTGGGATTAGAGGCATGAGCCACTGTGCCTGGCTGATTTTTGTATTTTTTGTAGAGGTTGGGGCGGGGTGGTGGGGGCGGGGGGGGCGGGTCTCGCTATGATGCCCAGGCTGGTCTCAAACTCCTGGCCCCAAGTGATCCTCCCGCCTCAGCCTCCCGGGTGCTGGGATTACGCGCGTGAGTCACCAACATCTGTGCTTCTTATTTTCCAGAAGGTAAATTAACAACATGTGTCGGCCCCATTAATGAGGCCATTTGTTCCTTTGCAACTTTAAAAACCCTCTGCAGAGTCTCCAGCCTCATGCATTGTTGCCCAGGATTTCCCGTAAGCTCAAATGTTGGAGCAGCCGTGTTCCAGCAAAGGCTGCGGGCAGCAGGCCAGCCAGCAGGGTGTGCACGCTGGGCTGGTCCCCCAGTGCCAGCCTCGCTGCCCACACATGGGAACCAGAGGCAGCGGTGGACGCGCTTTTCTCCTTTCTTCAGAAATGGAGCAATCCCAAACTTTTTAAAACTTGTAATAAAATGCAGAACCTAAGATTTACCAGCTTAACTGTGTCTTCACTGTTTTTAAGCACAGTTCAGTGATGTTAAGCACATTCCCAACGCTGTGCAGCCACCGCACCGTCCTCTCCAGAACATCTCATCCTCCCGGGCCGAAGCTCCGTCCCCAGGAAGCACTGACTCCCCACGCCCCCCAGTCCTGCCCTCTCCATTCCGCTTTCTGTCTCTGTGAACCTGGCGACTCTAGGGTCCCCACGGACGTGGGATCAGGCAGGATCTGTCCCTCCGTGACTGGCTTACTTCACTCAGGGGTCGCAGCACTCAGCTTCCATTCCAGAACCCAGCTGGGGCCACGCCCTGGGGGTGAAAGGTGCAGCTGCCAGGACACCGGCTGCAAAGGGGAGGGCGCGTCTCACCCAGCTCAGCTGTCATAAGCACACCCAGAGCATGGAGGGAAAGAGACACTCTGGGGAGGGAAGGGGGATGGAGCCGCACCAGCGCAGAACTGGACACCCACTGTGCGGGCGCTGAGCTAGGTACATCACACACAACAGAGCCTCTGTGCAGTGGAGAGAGCCCAGGCTTGAAGGCAGACACCGGGCCCCCAACCTGGGCAAGGTGGCCTCCTCTGAGTCCTCCTGGGAAGGAGAGCAGGATCACGCTGGGGCCCAGCCCCCAGTCCGTCCCGCCAATATCCACCTCACATAATCCGCTGTAAGGAAGCCCAGTCTCAGGTGGTGCCCTGGGCGGTGGGTCAAGCTCCCTCCCCCCTGCCCCTCCCAGCTGCCAGGAGGCCCCTTGGGCTCAGCTCCCGTGGGCTTTGCCCCCTCCAGGCCTCACGGATGCCCCCCGGAGTCCCCCCTTAAAAGCTTCCCAAACACAAGTCAGTGACAGGCTCTGATTCTGGGGAGACCAGAGTAAGACAGACGTCAAGTGAGCAAAGCCGCGTGCGGACTGCACTGCCTTCTGTAAAAAGGAAACCACACCAGGGTCCATGATCTGACAGCCACAGCTGCCTTATGTTATGCAATGGCAAGAAGGAACAATTGCCAAAACTGTTTTAAATGTGATTCTTTACAACTGACAGAATGCGGTATTCTTATGCATTCGTTTTTATACACACAGAGAAATTCAAGAAGGAACTCTGAGATCTCAGGACTGTGGTTACCTGTAGGTGAGGGGGTTACTGGTTTGCCTTTATTTATATACATATATATATATATGACTTTTAAATCTTGTAGGATGCATTACTTATTCAAATATTCAAATTTTGATGCATGATTTATTCAAAACTAAATTTAAAATAAAGTACACTGGCCAGAAGTCATAGCAAAATAGCTCCCCACAGAACAACACGAAAATCACCCAGGTTTCTAAACAGTTCTGTTTCACTGAAGTAAAGTCTCTGCTAATTAGAAAAACACTGATCTTCAGACGCCACTTTGGTTTCCTGATGAGCAGACAAAATTCGGTCGGGGGCCATGGAAGGAGCCGGGAGCGACCGGACCAGGGCGAATCCGCTGTCTGTGCCGGCGGAAGGCCGGTGAGTGCCGTGCAGTCGTGAAAAAGGAAGTGGTTAAAGTGGTTACGGCAAAGCGGTGGCGCCGGCTGCTCCCGACACTGCAGCCCGAGAGGGAGAGAGGAGGACTGAAGGCAGTCCCAGGCCTTGGGTTCCTTCGCTGTTCCTGTTCCCTTGGGTTTACCTTTTTTTTTTTTTTTTTAGATGGAATCTCGCTCTGTCACCCAGGCTGGAGTGCAGTGGCGTGATCTCGGCTCACTGCAACCTCCACCTCCCGGGTTCATGCCATTCTCCTGCCTCAGCCTCCCGAGTAGCTGGGACTACAGGCGCCTGCCACCACGCCCGGCTAATTTTTTGTATTTTTAGTAGAGACAGGGTTTCACTGTGTTAGCCAGGATGGTCTCGATCTCGTGACCTCATGATCCACCCGCTTCGGCCTCCCAAAGTGCTGGGATTACAGGTGTGAGTCACCGCACCCGGCCCTGGGTTTACCATTTTAATGCCAAGTAGCAGAGCGCCAAGATGGCAGATGCTGATTGCAGATTATAACTGCAATCTCTGTCTCCTTCTGATTACAACTGAAACTGCACAGAGTGCACTTTGGGAGGCAGAGGCAGGTGGATCACCTGAGGTCAGGAGTTCGAGACTAGCCTGGCTAACATGGTGAAACCCCGTCTCTACTAAAAATACAAAAATTAGCTGGCCGCGGTGGCACGCACCTGTAATCCCAGCTACTCAGGAGGCTGAGGCAGGAGAATGGCTTGAACCTGGGAGGCAGAGGTTGCAGTGAGCTGAGATCGCGCCACAGCACTCCAGCCTGGGTGGCAGAGCAAGACTCCATCTCAAAAAAAAAAAAAAAAAAAGACTGCCCTTGAAGAATAATTTAGTAACAAATGTCACACGGCACAGAAAGCTGGTCATCTAACTGCCATTCCTTCCTCTGTCACAGCAGGCACGGTGGGGCAGCAAGAGTCCTAATCTCCCCAGCCATGTGCTTTCTGGCTTTAACCTTCTATTTGAGCTTCAGCTCCAGGGCTCACAGTGCCACTCAACCACTTCCATTCAGGTTGACTGTATGAAGGGAACTCATGGCTTCTACACCATAAAAATCAACCTTAAAGAATTACTATAATACCATTCTTTGTATTAGCTGTGCTTTACTTTTATCTTCTAAAATCTTTTATTAAGGGCCAGGTGCGGTGGCTTACACCTGTAATCCCAGCACTTTGGGAGGCCGAGGCAGGTGGATTGCTTGAGGTCAGGAGTTTGAGGCCCGCCTGGCCAACATGGTGAAACCCTGTCTCTAATAAAAATACAAAAATTAGCTGGGCGTGGTGGTGCATGCCTGTAGTCCCAGCTACTTGGGAGGCTGAGGCAGGAGAACCGCTTGAACCCAGGAGGCAGAGGTTGTAGTAAGCCAAGATCACACAACTGCACTCCAACCTGGGCAACAGAAGAAGACTGTCTCAAAAAAAAAAAAAAGAAAGAAAGAAAGAAAGAAAAGGCTGGGCATGGTAGCTCACGCTTGTAATCCCAGCACTTTGGGAGGCCAAGGTGGGCAGATCACCTGAGGTCAGGAGTTTAAGAGCAGCCTGACCAATACAATGAAACCACATCTCTACTAAAAATACAAAAATTAGCCGAGCGTGGTGGCATGTGCCTGTAATCCCAGTTACTTGGGAGGCTGAGACAGGAGAATCACTTGAACCCAAGAGGTGGAGGTTGCAGTGAGCCGAAATCGCACCATTGCACTCCAGCCTGGGCATCAAGAGTGAAACTCCATCTTAAAAAAAAAAAAAGAAAGAAAAGAAATGAGATGGGTAATGGCTCTCGCCTGTAATCCCAGCACCTTGGGAGGCCGAGGCGGGAGGATTGCTTCAGCCCAGGAGGTCAGGCCAGCCTGGGCAGCATAGTGAGACCCTGTGTCTACAAAAATAGAAAAATGAGCCAGGCATCGGGCCACGCACCTGTGGTCCCAGCTATAGTCTCAGTCCCAGGCTGAGGCAGCAGGATGGCTTGAGCCTGGGAGGTCAAAGTTGCAGTAAGCCATGACTGCACACCTGCACTCCAGCCTGGGTGACAGAGTGAAGCTGTAACTCAAAAGAAATAAAAGAAAGAAAGATAGAAAGTGGTAAAAGAAGGCTCCCAGAGACAACACAGAGACCTGGGCCACAGAGAGCATGAGTGGCTGAGCAGAGACCATCTGCCGTAAGAGGTTAAGCATCAGTCTGTTAATAAATAACAATGGGGTAACCACAGGCCGTGTGGGCCGGGTTCTCCACTTCTTCTTGTCACCATCAAATGAGAAATTTTATTTCTCCAACTCCATCAGTGAGATTGAGGGTGTGCCCTGAAACCTCAGAGAGGAAGACATCTAAATGCTTACACCCACCGGGCATGGTGGCTCACACCTGTAATCCCAGCACTTTGGGGGGCCGAGGAAGGAGGATTGCCTGAGCTCAGGATTTTGAGACTATCCTGGCCAACATGGTGAAACCTCGTCTCTACTAAAAATACAAAAATTAGCGGGGCCTGGTGGGGCGTGCCTGTAGTCCCAGCTACTCGGGAGGCTGAGGCAGGAGAATCGCCTGAACCCGGGAGGCAGAGGTTGCAGTGAGCCGAATCGCGCCACTGCACTCCAGCCTGGGCGACAGAGCGAGACTCTGTCTCAACCAATCAATCCTAACACCATGCACACAGCAGGCGGATGCTGCAAAAGACAGCCCTGTGGTAGGTAGCCCCAGGCCACGGGAGAACAGGCCTCACCTTGACCACATGCGCGCTCACCCTGCCCACATGCGCGCTCACCCTGCCCACGTGCGCACTCACCCTGCCCACGTGCGCACTCACCCTGCCCACGGGCACGCTCACCTTGTCCACGGGCACGCTCACCCTGCCCACGGGCGCGCTCACCTTGTCCACGTGCGCATGCCAGTACTCGTCGTGCGCCGTCCGCGCTTCCGTGCTGTTTATGCGGGAGAAGAAGGTGGGCTTGGTCAGATGCAGCGAGGACGCGCTGATGCCGAAAGCCTCAGCAATGGTGAGCTGGACCTTCTGCCGCACCTCCCTGTAGAGGACACAATAGCTGTCAGCGCAGCCCCAGGCAGGAGGGGACGCTCGTGGGTCCCAACCCGTGGGCGGCAGGAAAGGAACCAGCCTTCGTACGGCTCCGGACCCGCGGGGCGGGGGCTCCCAAGCACACCGGGAACAGATACCGGCTCCGCCTGGGAACGACGCGGCCCACAGCCCACGCGCAGAGCAGCCAGAGGCAGGCGCAAGACCACAGCAGCAGGACTGGGGAGGCAGAAGGGCGCCTGCAGGACCAACGCTGGGGAGGCTGGTGTGGAGTCAGGCCCCAGATGCCAGAGCCTCCAGGCTTCACTTGCAGGGCCTGGAGCCCAGCCTCCTATTCAGCAACGAAGAGGCTGCTGTCCCCCAACGTGAGTGTGCGGGGTGCGTGGACGTGGGGAGAGGGGAGTGGGTGTCGAGCCTGCTAAGTGTGGATGGGGTGTCTGTACTGGGGACAAAGGGACTCTCACTCAGAAGACCCCACGTGCCAGGCCAGAGCAGCTCTGAAATGGATGTCTGGGTGGGCATGGGCCCATGTGGGGGGCTCGAGGGGGGCACTCGTGTGTCCTGGGATGGTTGCGTGACTCTTAGCTCCTTTGCCCTCATCTCAACCTGGGCTCCTCCAGCAGAATTTTTTCTTTTTTTCTTTTTTTTTTTTTTGAGATGAGACTTGTTCTGTCACCCAGGCTGGAGTGCAGTGGTGCAATCTCAGCTCACTGCAACCTCCACCTCCGGGGTTTAAGCAATTCTCCTGCCTCAGCCTCCTGGGTAGCTGGGATTACAGGCACCCGCCACCACACCCAACTAATTTTTGTACTTTTAGTAAAGATGGGGTTTCACCATGTTGGCTAGGCTGGTCTCGAACTCCTGACCTCAGGTGATCCACCCGCCTCGCCTCCCAAAGTGCTGGGATTACAGGCATGAGACACCGCACCCAGCCTCATCTGGCAGAATTTTAAAAACTGGGCTGATTTTACACAGCAGAAAACAAGAGGTTCTGACCAGGATGCAGCCACAGGATTCCAGATCTGTTTCACCGACCCGGGAGCATCCTGGCCACGCTGGGCCTGCCCCGGCCTTTGCTCCATGAGAACTCACTTCTGCGGGCCTGGCCCTGGCCCCTGGGCCTCTCCGTGGGGCCTCCCCGGACCGGCCAGCTCTGCCACACCCCTCAGCCCCAGGCCACCCCGCCTGCGAACCCCCACCCGCCTCACTCCTCCTTACCGGTATAACCGGAAGTCCTCCTCTGAGAAGATGTTCTGCATTTTATCCCCGAAGTATCTGTGAGAAAAGGAGTATTCACAACGGTCACAACACTTCATTAATCTGTTGTTCATCTCCTTTCAGTTCAGCCATTCCTCAAGTCCCCGAAAATCAACTCACACACTCAGAGCAACTCCATTTCCACAATGATAACTGCTATAAAGAAGGAGCCGGGCCGGGCGCGGTGGCTCATGCCTGTAATCCCAGCACTCTGGGAGGCCGAGGCAGGTGGATCACCTGAGGTCAGGAATTCGAGACCATCCTGGCCAACATGGCACAACCCCATCTCTACTAAAAATACAAAACTTAGCTGGGCGTGGTGGTGCGTGCCTGTAACCCCAGCTACTCAGGAGGCCGAGGCAGGTGGATCACCTGAGGTCAGGAATTCGAGACCATCCTGGCCAACATGGCACAACCCCATCTCTACTAAAAATACAAAAATTAGCTGGGCGTGGTGGTGTGTGCCTGTAATCCCAGCTACTCAGGAGGCTGAGATGGGAAAATTGCTTGAACCCAGGAGGCAGAGTCAAATGAGTCGAAATTGCGCCACTGCACTCCAGCCTAGGCGACAGAGCAAGATTCCATCTCAAAATTATAATAATAATAATAAAAACAAGGAGCCAGCCGGGAGCGGGACCCAGGGCTAATGCATGAGGCTGACACGGATCCACGCAGGGAGGGTCTCTTTGCTCTCCTGGCCCCTCATGGAGCGTCAAAGGCCCCGTTGGATTCTTGGGAGCTGCTCCTGGGAGCCTCCCACCTCTGCTGCCTCTTGCTCCCATCCCTTCTGTCCCTGGGCCCACAAAAACACCAGATTCCCCTAAAGCTTCATGAACAAGCCCCCTGCCCACAGGCTGTGGAGAGTCCACACCTCCCAGCTCTTGCGTCCCAAAGAACCAGGAAGGACCCGGCCAACATCACAGCCACTGAGGCCCTGAGGCTGCACCGAGCCGGATCCCCCCTCACATGTCCACATGTCCACATGTCCATGGCTAAGAGGCACGGAGCCGCTCACTCGGCTTTCAGAGCCAGCACTGAGGTCACGCTGCAGCACTCACCTGTACAGGTTCACAAAGTGCTTCCCGACAGACAGGGCCCCTGAGTGCAAGTCCAGAATGGATGCCTGGAAAAGACGTTCTGGAGTAAAGCGTGCAGCCGCAGCAATGGCAATGGCTGTTAAAAGTCATGGATGGTAAATGCGAGTTTCCAAGGTCTGGCCAGCACACACCTCAGGTTTTTTTTTTTTTTTTTTTTTTGTAAAAAGGATCTTACTCTGTTGCCCAGGCTAGGGTGCAGTGGGACAAACTCAGCTCATTGCAGCCTCAATATTCCGGGCTCCAGGCCAAACAATCCTCCCACCCTCTGCCTCCCAAGTAAAGGTGCTTGCCACCACACCCGGCTAATTTTTCTATTTTTTGTAGAGATGTGGTCTCACTATATTACCTAGGCTGGTCTCGAACTCCGGGGCTCAAGTGATCCTCCCACCTCAGCCTCCCAAAGTACTGGGATTACAGGCATTAGCCACTGCACCCAGCCTCAACCCAGGACTTTCTTAAAATCCTCCCAGACCGGCCAGACGTGGTGGCTCACACCTGCAATCCCAGCACTTTGGGAGGCTGAGACAGGTGGATTGCTTGAGGCCAGGAGTTCAAAACCAGCCTGGCTAATATGGTGAAACCCCATATCTACTAAAAATACAAAATTAGCTGGGCATGGTGGCGGGCTGTAATCCCAGCTGTAGCTGGGACACCTACAGAGATAGCCTCCCAAGTAGCTGTAATCCCAGCTACTTGGGAGGCTGAGGCAGGAGAATCACTTGAATCTGGGAGGCGGAGGTTGCAGTGAGCCGAGATCGCGCCACTGCACCCCAGCCTGGGCTACAAGAGCGAAACTCCATCTCAAAAAAAAAAAAAATCTTCCTGGACCAAACACTTTTGTTCCCTGTGACCTAAAGGATGGTGGCGCGTGTGGGCTATTTTTAGTCTGGAGCCATCTCCGTGCAGCTCCGTGCCAGTCAGTCATGTGTCCCTGTGGGCAAGTGTTGACTTCTCTCGAGTAAACGCCTCACAGCGGTGCTCCCACCTTGGCCTCCTGGGCGGCTGGCACCACAGTGCGCGGCACGCCAAGCCTGAGTCATCACTTTGTAAGCCACTGCTGAAGTGTTTCCTGCCCGACCACCCACCTCTCAGTCCTTCCCTACGTCCTCAGAGGAAGAGGCTTCCAGCCCACGTTAGTCATCCCACCTGTGACCCCAGAGGAGCCCCACTGCTGCCCCTTCCTCATCGCCACAGCCACTGGCCCTGCGGCACTAACCTAGCTTGGGCCCGCTGAACGGTAACTGAACCCAAAGCAGCGGCAGCGGCCCAGCCAGCTCCATGCAGGACAACTTCCCATGTGAACGTGGAGGAGCTGTGAAACAGAAACCCACTCACTCACAGATCTTTAACAAATAGCCCCCGAACTGAACCAAACCAAACTGAAATAAAGGGAGGAACTTAGGCCGGGCACGGTGGTTCACGCCTGTAATCCCAGCACTTTGTGGGGGTCAAGGCAGGTGGGTCACCTGAGCTCTGGAGTTCAAGACCAGCCTGGCCAACATGGTGAAACCTCGTCTCTATTTAAAATGCAAAAATTAGCTGGGCATCATGGCACATGCCTGTAGTCCCAGCTACTCAGGAGGCTAAGGCAGAAGAATGGCTTGAACCCAGGAGTTGGAGGTTGCAGTGAGCGGAGATCGCCCCATTGCACTCCAGCCTGGGCAACAGAGCGAGACTCTGTCTCAAAAAAAGAAGAAAAAAAGGAACTTAATTTTCAGAATTCAAGAGAAAAGAGTTTGCAGAAAAAAGTCACACAGACCATCACAGAAATACTTTGAAATTCTCGAAGAGTCTATAAATTAATTTTCTAGAAGTTTCAAATATGCAGAAAGACTCAAGTCTATTCAGTGATTATAATTCAAAGCGATCACCAAATAAACAGAGAGAAACAGATCTTCAGACAATTCCACACACCGAGCAAGAAAACAACCCTGAGGAAACCACATGGGAATTGGAGCTAACACCAGCTGCACCAGACTGACTCCCAGCCACTGCCCATCAGGAGGGCGAGGCCACGGCCAGCGGTGGCTCCATGATCCCTGCGGCTGCGGTAACACAAACCGGGGCTTTAAAACAACACAAGTTTATTCTCTCACAGTTCTAGAGCCCAGGAGTCTAAAATCGAGGTGTGGGAGGGGCCCTGCTCCCTCCCAGGGCTCCAGGGGAGGTCCTGCCCGCCTCTTCCATGGCCGCACTGCTCCCATCTCTGCCTCCATCATCACAGGACCTTTTCCTCCTCCCTCTCAAATCTCCTCCTGCCTCTGTCTCCTATAGGCACTTGCCATTGGATTTAGGACCCTAAATCTGGGATGATGTCATCTTGAGATCCTTAAGTTAATTACATCTGCAAAGGTCCCTTTTCCAAATCAGATCATGTCCACGGGCTCCAGGTGAACACATTATCCGAGGCCACTAGCTGACCCCCTGCAGCCTCACATGGGACGACAGCCCCACAGGGCGTCCATGGAGGCGTCCAGCTCGGAAGTTGCAGGATGCGTCGCAGCGTGTCTGTCCCACGGAGGCCCTGCTGTTTCCCGGCAGCTCCACGGGCTCTCCTGTGTCCAGCACGCGCAGCCGTCTCCTCGCTGGGCTCCCACCCCGCTCCCTTGCCGGCTCCCTGCTTCCGACCCCCTCTATCCCCCAGTGTGAACTGGAGCCAGGCAGGCTGTGACATGCCATGAATAGATGGCCACGCACATCTAAGGACACACTCTTCCCAACGAGGGGACGCCGCATGGGTTTCAGTCAGGCGCAGCTGCTGCGGCTGGTGCTGAGAAACACCACGGCAGGCCCCACCCACATTTGGGGGCACGCAGGGAACCCTGCATGTCTGTGCCTTCCCCTTCCCATCCAAGTGAGAGCAAAGTTAACGGGTAAAAAAAGGGGGGCAGGGACTACATTCAACTCACCCCTCCGTCAGATCCTCCCAGGGAGAGCCCCTTTTCAGCTATGCTGTAGGGAGAAAATAATTCAGAATTTAGTTGCTAGAATAGTCTATAATGTATAATCTAGGCAAACATCAATCAGCAAAATTAATGCAATGTTAGTGGGTCCTGCCTGTTTAATGTTTATGATGTAAACAAATGTTTAGACCAAAGGACTCAACTTTCAAAGTTCAGTGCATAAGCGACAATACTGCCATCGTTGTCTTGTCAATATTTGACTCAGCTTAGAAACGACTGGGCTTCAGCACCTTGGGAGGCCAAGGCGGGTGGATCACGAGGTCAGGAGTTCCAGACCAGCCTGGCCAACATGGTGAAACCTCGTCTCAACTAAAAATACAAAAATTAGCCAGCTGTGATGGCAGGTGCCTGTAATCCCAGCTACTCTGGAGGCTGAGCCAGGAGAATCGCTTGAACCCAGAAGGCAGAGGTTGCAGTGAGCCAAGATCGCGCCACTGCACTCCAGCCTGGACAACAAAGCAAGACTCTGTCAAGAAAGAAAGAAAAAGAGAGAGAGAGAGAGAGAGAAAGGGAGGGCTGGGCTTAATCTCTCATCTTCAACATCGAAAGCCACCTGGGCCAAGCTCAGGAGCCTGGGGAGCATCTAGGGGAGGGCCCACTGCTCCCCATCTCTCCTGGAACCCCAGGCAGGTGGGGGAAGCTTTGAGATTCACCAGCTCAGGAGATAGGGGCCCTGACCATGGTGGGAGAAAGACACCCACACGCCAGCTGTGCTGGACCACAGAGGACCACCCTGAGCTGCCACAGGTGCTGGGAGCTGCCTGTGGACACCAAGTGGGGACACGCCGGTGCCTCAGTCAGACAGCAGTAACCCCACTGGAGCTAGGCAGCAGTAACCCTGCGTGGAGCTAGGCAGCATCCTCGGGGGCAGGCTCCCTGGGGAGAATCTCAGGGCAGGGCACGTGGCCCAGGGCTGCACACCATTCCACATGCTTATCGTCTCAACAAGTGGTTGGAAAATCAAAACTTTCTTTTAAGATCTCAGTAAGAAAAGTCCAGCACCAGTAGCCTCTGAGTGGCATCCTGTGCTGCCACAAGTCATAGCCAGGTGGGCTGACGGGCTCCCTGGAGGCAGTTTCAGAGCAGACACTGAGCGGTCATTGAGCAGTGTCCCGGAGGCTCCGTGGGGAGCATGGGGCACTCAGCAGCAGCCCCCAGAGGCGGCCACAACCCCTGCAGAGGAACCTGGGCCTCTGGGTACTCTCCCAGCTACTGCTTCGCTGAGGGCCATGGTCTCCTCTCCTGAAATCGGAAAATCTGAGCTTGGCCCTTGAAAGCACATAATTCTTTTTTTTTTTTTTTTTTTTTTTGAGATGGAGTCTCACTCTGTCACCCAGGCTGGAATGCAATGGCTCAATCTCGGCTCACTGCAATCCCTGCCTCTCAGGTTCAAGCAATTCTCCTGTCTCAGCCTCCTGAGTAGCTGGGATTACAGGTGTGTGCCATCACACTCGGCTAATTTTTCATATTTTAGTAGAGACAGGGGTTTCACCATGTTGCCCAGGCTGGTGTCAATCTCCTGAGCTCAGGCAATCCACCCGCCTTGGCCTCCCCAAGTGCTAGGATTACAGGCATGAGCCACCGCACCCAGCCTGGAAATTCTTATAAAATTATAATAAAATCTTTTTTTTTTTTTGGAGATAGAATCTCGCTCTGTCGCCCAGGATGGAGTGCAGTGGTGCAGTCTTGGCTCACTGCAACCTCTGCCTCCCGGGTTCCAGCGATTCTCCTGCCTCAGCCTCCTGAGTAGCTGGGACTACAGGCACATGCCACCACACCCAGCTAATTTATTGTATTTTAGTAGAGACAGGGTTTCACCATGTTGCCCAGGCTGGTCTCGAACTCCTGAACTCAGGCAATCTACCCGCCTCAGCCTCCCCAAGTGCTGGGATTACAGGCGTGAGCCACCACGCCTGGCAATAAAATCCTTAAAACCACTTTATTACTAACAATGCTCTGCTTCCCGCCCTGGCCCCACTCCACGTGTGTTTGTTTAAATCCCACCGTGCTCAGGGACAGGCGGTTACCTGCGAATCCGCTCCGCTTCCTCCCTGGTGATGACAACATCGGTGACACCTCTGCCGCACTTTCGGGGAGTGCAGCCTGTGAAGGGACAGCCAGGGTGAGACGCAGTTTCCAAGGCCACCAGCGCATGCCCTTCCAGGGAATCAGGGCCAGAGCCAGCTAATACGCCCGGTCAAATGTGAATTTCAGACACACACAACCACAGCTCTCCAGGGTGCATGCGCTTTGTGTGGTGCATCTGGAGTTCACGTCTCACTGGGCCACCTTGGCTTCCAGTGGCTCCAACTGGAGATTTAATCCAGAGGCACCTGTTGCTGCCCCAAACCCTGGGAAAGTCACAGAAACCCCAGACACGGCGTCAACAGCATTCCTGAACCATCACTGACTGCAGGTCCAGACACCCACAGGCACCATCAGAAAACCCTTCTGAGACCAGAGCAGAAAACCCTCCTGAGACCGCCAGAGAGAAAAACCCTCCTGAGACCACCAGGGAGGAAAACCCTCCTGAGACCACCAGAGGGGGGAACCCTCCTGAGACCACCAGAGCAGAAAACCCTCCTGAGACCACCAGAGAGGAAGACCCTCCTGGGACCACTGGCGCAGAGAACCCTCCTGAGACCGCCAGAGAGGAAAACCCTCCTGAGACCACCAGAGAGGAAGACCCTCCTGGGACCACTGGAGCAGAAAACCCTCCTGAGACCACCAGAGTGGAGCTTGTGGGTCTAGTCCCAGTCCTTCCCCAGGGCACAGCGAACTGCTCCCCACATCCCCCTGTCTCTCCCCGTACCTTGGTGACCTGCGGAGGCTGAGAGGGAAGAGGAAGCAGCAGCTCAAATGGGGGTCAGGGTGGTCAGGGCAGGGGCAGGGTCGTTGGGACAGGAGCAACATGGTCGGGGCAGGGGCATGGTTATCGGGGCAGGGGCATGGTTATCGGGGCAGGGGCATGGTTATCGGGGCAGGGGCAAGGTGGTTTGGGGCAGCGGCAGTGTCGTTGGGACAGGATCAGAGTGGACAGGAGTCAGGGTCATTGGGGCAGAGGAAGGGTGGACAGGGCAGGGGCAGGGTGGTCAGACAGGGTTAGGGTGTTTGGGGCAGGGTGGTCGGGGCAGGGGCAGGGTGGTCGAGGCAGCATCGCACAGATGCACAAGGTACAGCAGAGTGTCGGAGAGGGGCCCAGGGACCCGCCCCTGTGGTTTGGTACGAAGTGCAGCTGGCTTCATGCGCTGGAAAGGCGTCAGGCCATGCCTGACTGATCAGACAGCAGCCCACAAGCACCAGGACACGGGGCAAACCGGGACTCCACAATATGCTTTTCCTCCCTCTCCCTACATCCTGCCTAAAAAGCCAGCCCTGAGCCTGGACGTGGAGCATCCCTCCCGGGACCATGGGAATAAAAGCCTCGCACTCAGTGCTGAGCGCCAGCATCAGGGGCTTGGACCCAGGGATCACAAGGCACCGAGATGACCTTGGTTCCTTTCTCTGGGCCTTGTGCCAGGAGATAAACAGAGCTCCACTTGGCTGAATATCAGGGAAGGGGGGCTGTAGTTACATGTGGTTAAATGATCTAATGGACATAGGTGTTGTATTTCAAAAACAAAAAGTCATTTTATGCTTTTTTATAAGGTTTACCCCACAAAACACGAGGACACAGGAAAGCGGAAAGCAAACAGCAAATGCAATGAGAGCCACATAGGCCCGTGGCGCAGCCTCTGTACTAGCAAAGAGAATCACTAGAGGGAAGAGAGGGTCCCCCGCGGCACAGGAGCGACTCGGCAGGAAGGGGAAGGGGCAGCAGACAGCAGACAGCATCGCCCCATGACACACGTGGCAACCAAAGCACAGACGCTGCTGGGTCCATGCTCAGTGGAGGTTCTGACGCCCCTTTCCATAGCCGGTGGGTGAAGGAGACAGAAGCTGGTGATGAGAATTTGTGCACACGAGCGTGGGTCAGGAGAAATACCCACAACATTGTGAAAAGGGACCAAAAATCCCACGCATTTCCAAATCTTTTAAATTTCCAAGTAATTCATGAGTTAAAAAACAATAATAATAAAAATTAGAGGCCAGGCGCAGTGGCTCATGCCTGTAACCCCAGGGCCTTAGGAGGCCAAGGCAGGTGGATCACCTGAGGTCAGGAGTTTGAGATCAGCCTGGGCAACACAGGCAAAACACCGTCTCTACTAAAATTACAAAAATTAGCCAGACATGGTGGCAGGTGCCTGTAGTCCCAGCTACTCAGGAGGCTGAGGCAGGAGAATCACTTCAACCCAAGAGGCCTGGCGGAGGTTGCAGTGAGCCGAGATCATGCCACTGCACTCCAGCCTGGGCAACACAGTGAGTGACACTCTGTCCAAAAAAAAAAAAAAAAAGAAGAAAGAAAGAGAAAGAAAATACATCAAACCATTTGTTTTATTGTAAAACATATACAACATAGAATTTACCATTTTAGCCAAGTTTTTTAAAAAGTGCGGTGTGGTGGCATCGGGCACAATAGCATCGTGCAGCCGTCACTAGCACCACCTCCAGAACTTTTCCGCCTCCCACAGGTGAAACCCCAAATCTATTAAACATGGACTTCCATCCTCCCTCCCTCATTCCAGCTTTTTTCTTTTTTGGCAGGGGCTCAGGATCTCGCTCTGTCACCCAGGCTGGAGTGCGGTGGCACATTCTAGGTTCACTGCAGCCCTGACCTCCCGACCTCCCAACCTCCTGGGTTCAAGTGATTCTTCCACCTCTGCCTCCTGAGCTGGGGTTACAGGCGTGCACCACCACACCTGGCCCATTTTTTATTTTGTAGAGATGGGGTCTCACTGTGTTTCCCAGTCTGGTCTTGAACTCTTGGCCTCAAGCGATCCTCCTGCCTGGGCCTCCCAAAGTGCTGGGATTGAGGATAAGCCACTGCTCCAGGCCATTGAAACTATTTTTAATGTCGATAAATTATTAATGATAACATGAAAAATTGCTGCTCCATGCTAGCATTCAAAAAAGAGTTTTGGAAAGCTGGGATGTTAGAGAGAGAACTTCTGCTAAGAAAGAGAGAGCACCCACAACAACACACAACAGAAACACGTTCATTTTCTTGACTCCGAGGCGGTCCCGTCCCTCCCTGCGGCGCGGCTGGGACCACGTTCACGTGCGTCACAACGGCGCCCCTTTGTGGAAGAACTTGGCAATCTTTTCTTGGTTCAAGTGCAAAGCATTGAATTGAATTTTTAAAACCTGAATTCTGCCTCAAAAACCCAGGGGCGCATGCTGGACTTTTAAAACTAAGAATATATCCAGGTGGCATGGAATGTTCAAGAAAACAGAAGCGACAGGAGGCCTACAGGGGGTGTGCGGTGGCCGGCCCGGTCAGACCTGCTCCGAGGCCGTGCGCTCTCCAAGGTGCTGAACCCCGGCCCGGCCAACCGCAGCGCTGCTCCAGGCTCTGGGCTGCCCTGGAACCACCACCTCCCGCATCTCTCAGGCCCAGGCAGAACGGGAGCGGGGGAGGGGAGCTGGGGCACAGGACGGCAGAAGGGCTGCTGGTCGTTTCTTGTTACATTTTCCCCAACATTCTCTGACTCTACCACATTCTCCAGTCAAAAAATCTTTCTGGTTTTGACTTTCTCATCCCTATCTTTCCAAGGCAAACCATCTCCTCCGCTAGACCGCACAGCTTACTAAAACGCCAACCGTGGCCGGGCAGTGATGGGCAGGGCCCGAAACACCTGCACTCCCAGTCAGATGTGGACTAGCCAGCCTGCAGGAGGGGAGAGGTTGTCTGCTACCCCCAAGCATACCACATCCAACCCAATTCCCACCCCTTCGTCGCAGCCAATGTCCTTTAACCACACTGAGTCTCATTTTAAAGTGTTGCTTTCCTGAACTACCTTCGAACCTGCGGTGACTGTCGTAGTCCTCAGAGCAGGGCACCTCGATGAATCTCCCTGCCACGACCTCGCCACGGCGGGCCAGGACCTCTGCGACCCCGTCGTCGGCCCCCAAGCTGCTCCAGAGCAGGAGTGCGGTGAGCACAAGGCCGGCCCCCAGGCCCGCGGTCCTTAGCCACGGCCTCTGCCACAGCCTCTGCACCTCCCGCGGGGCTCGGTCCTTCTTGGTGCTGAGAAGAGAAAACAGGCCACGTCACCCAAACACGGAGTGAGGCCAGAGAAAACGCTCCCCGATCATCAAAGTGCATGCACCATGACCCGGCCTTCACTCACACCTCACCCCTGAAACGAGGGCTTCCTGCCTGGGGCCAGCGCTGTCCACTCAGGAAACACGGACTCTTCCCTCCCTTTCCCTTCAGGGATCTCCAATACACACTAACTGCCTTCTGAGCCTGGGAGTTTGAGAAATATTGCAATAGAGACTCATGAGTTTTAAGCAGAAGAAAAAAAAAAAGCCAGACATGCTCCTTATAAAAGCCACTTCAGACCCGGCGCAGTGGCTTATGCCTGTAATCCCAGCACTTGGGGAGGCCAAGGCAGGCAGATCACCTGAGGTCAGGGTATCGAGACCAGCCTGACCAACATGGTGAAACCCTGTCTCTACTAAATACAAAAAAAAAAAAATTAACCGGGTGTGGTGGCACATGCCTGTAGTCCCTGCTATTCAAGAGGCTGAGGCAGGAGAATCATTTGAACCCGGGAGGTGGAGGTTGCAGTGACCCAAGATTGTGCCATTGCACTCCAGCCTGGGCAACGAGAGCAAAACTCCATCTCAATAAATAAACAAACAAACAAACAAACACACACCACTTTAATGTGAGATGTTTCACAACAAAATAAGGATGTTTAAAAGGGTTTACTTAGCAAAATGGGACAGGATGGGGTGCCCTGTGGTGCAGCTGCTCTAGGACAGGCTGGTAGTGATGGGGGCCTCCACACAGGGATGAACACTAAGGACGGGGACCACTGGAGGAAGGTTGTTTCCAGGGTGGGGCGGAGGTGAGCCCCCTACAGCTCAGGTTATTCCATCAGGGCCGCACTCCCTCCCCTCCTGTAAAATAAGCTTCTCGTCTGTTCCAAGGAGCAGGTATTGGGCCTGTCCCAACAATGATAAGAGAGGGGCTTTGGACACATGTATTTCCAAAACTTGAATAGAGACTCATTTAAGGCATATTAGGACAATATTTCTTTTATTTTTTTATTTTTATTTATTTATTTATTTTTGAGACAGCGTTTCACTCTTGTTGCCCAGGCTGGAGTGCAATGGCACGAGCTTGGCTCACTGCAACCTCTGCCTCCTGGGCTCAAGCAATTCTCCTGCCCCAGCCTCCTAAGTAGCTAGGATTACAGGCGTGCACCACCACCCCCAGGTATTTTTTTGTATTTTTAATAATAGAGACGGGGTTTCACCACGTTGGTCAGGCTGGTCTCGAACTCCTGACCTCAAGTAATCTAACCGCCTCAGCCTCCCAAGGTGCTGCAATTACAGGCAAGCACCACCAGGCTCAGCCTCAAAAGTCTATATTTCTATATTAACCATTCAGTGCTGACAAAAACTGTTACTCGGTATTTCAGAAAATGTACAAGCTTACTGGAAATTTTTAAAATGTATTAATTAAATAACTTCTCATATTACTATTGAAGGAAATAGATACATGTATGTTTATACTTGAAATATTCTTTTGGAGAGATTTGGTTTTTGGGAGAAGGTAGAATACTTATAAATCATCACTAGGTCATTCATTTGTAAAATTATAGCTGCAAGCTAGTCTGATGGTAGTGGATCCCCAGAACTTATTAACCTTAGTGTCACCAATGTTGGTATACAACCCCCCACAGCTAAATTTGACTGGCTTTTAAAAAATGATAGCTGTGGCCAGGTGCAGTGGCTCACGCCTGTAATCCCAGCACTTTGGGAGGCCGAGGCGGGTGGATTGCTTGAGGTCGAGAGTTCGAGACCAGCCTGGCCAACATGGTGAAACCCCATCTCTACTAAAAATACAAAAATTACCCGGGCATGGTGGCGGGCGCCTGTAATCCCAGCTACTTGGGAGGCTGAGGCAGGAGAATCTCTTGAACCCGGGAGGCGGAGGTTGCAGTGAGCCGAGATTGCGCCACTGCACTCCAGCCTGGGCAACAGAGCGAGCCTCTGTCTAAAAAAAAAAAAAATATATATATATATATAGTATATATATATATAGTATATATATATATAGTATATATATATATAGTATATATATATATAGTATATATATATATAGTATATATATATATAGTATATATATAGTATATATATATATAGTATATATATAGTATATATATATATAGTATATATATATATAGTATATATATATATAGTGTGTATATATATAGTATATATATATAGTGTGTATATAGTATATATATATATATATGTGTATATATATATAGTATATATATATATAGTATATATATATATATATATATATATATAGCTGTGAACTAGCATGAGGCATTTAAGATCCTATCTAGTAGACTCCAAAAGCAGCTGAGATGAAAAAGGGATAAAAATCTCAAGAACAAACTATGAGGTTTAAAAGTTATTGCAGTCTATCCAAACCTGAGGTGTCCTCCTGATATTTCTAAACTGACGACTTCAATGTGCAAATCGTCAATAGAGGGGAATTGGGCACTCCCCAAAAGAGCAAAATATTAATATCAAGCAAGCGAGAAGCTGTATTCTGCACGTTAGAGGCTCCTTCACTAATACCTGCAAACCAATGATCACCTGTAACATTTTAAAATCCTAAAACTAAGCCATTCCTCCATGGCACCCGATCCTCTAGAATTCCACGGGGAAAGCAGGTTTCGTGGTTTAAAAGTGAAGGCGGAGGCACGCTCCTGGCTCAGGCGGACTTTCCAGGCTGCTGGGTGGGTTATTCCACGGGACAGCGACAGCCAAACGGCAGGTTCCCGGAGCAGCAGCAGCAGCTCATCAGGCTGGGAGCAAAGCCCCCTTCTCTTTCTCTTGCCCCTCTGGGATAGGTGGGCCTCTGCCGTCGGCTACCGCGGCTCCCGCACGCACCTGCCCTGCTCCCAGCATGGGCTGCGGTAGACCCCGCCCCCCGCGGCAGACCACGCCCCCACCCCCACCCCCCGGTCGGGCCAGGCCCCGCCCCATCAGCCCCAGTCCCGCCCACTCCATGGCCCTGTCCGCCGCCGCAGCGCGCGCCCTTCCCCTCCTCACCGCTACCTGCTCCGGTTCCGGCGCTCGGCCGCTCCGTTGCCCTCGGGCGCCTTGCTTGCGGCCCTCCGCTGAGGCGCCATCGGACCAGGCCGCCGCGGAGCCGGGCCGGACGCGGGCGCCAGGCCCGGGGACGAACGCCGTAACAGGGAGCGCGAGGCAGGCACGGCGCAGGGACGCGGGTGCGACGCGCTCGGCCATCGGCCCCTGGGCTGGCAGCCAGGCCCGAGCAATCGGCGGCCGAGCGGGGCGGGGCTCAGAGCGGAGGCGGTGGCCGCGAGGGCGGGGCGGCCGGGCCTGGCTGCGCCCCCGGACCTCGCGGGACCGCGGCGGCGCAGGTGAGGTGCGGGTGCGGCTCTGGCTCTGCGCGCTAGGCCGGGCGGCTCCTGGCTGGAAGCGTTTCCCCCGCGCCAGTACCTGAAGAGGGACGGCCGGGCTCCCGAGCGACGCCTCCCAGCGTGGCTGTCCCGCAGCGGCGATGCGGGGCTGCTGAGAGAGGCTCGCACCGAGCCTGTGGGTGAAAATTGTGTGTAACTGGTCGTATGTACAAACTGAAAGTGCTTGGTGTCCGTGTGCACCACCGGCCTGCCCTGCTGTGTGACAGAGCCCTTAGGGTCAGCAGCCTCCGAACCCCTGCACGGAACCAGGGGTTGGATTACTGAACTGAGTCTGTCTCACATGCAAAGCTTTCCTTTCCTTTTCTCACCCAATCCTTTGTGCTTTCATAGTAGATAGGAAAAATAAATTAAAAATACATAAATTTTACCCTTCCCCAGCTGCTTCGTTATCCCTTGGATGCCGCCTTTATTCAATATAATACTACTGTCAGCTCTGATGCACTTGGGGGCTTTTTCAAAATTATCAGCTTACCTTAAATCCTAGGCAGTTTTCTCCAACCTGGAGTCAGTTTTGCAGTTTCTTCCTCTTTATAATCAAGCTGATCTGAGCTCTAGAAATGCAAATTAGTTTTAATATTACCTAAAATTAGGATACATTTCCTACAGAAGCATCATATTGTGCGGCCTGATAAGAAAATGTGTAGAGGCTTCTGCCCGACTGTTTTCACTAGCATAGTACATCTAGTTTAACAAGGTCTTTAAAACAAGGTTGTTTGGCAGTTATTTGTGTTATTATAGATCATAACCATCTTATAAACAAACCAGTGCTGTTTTGTTTTAGCAACAAATCACACATAGCAGAGGTCTCTATATCTTAACATGGAGGTAGACTTCCGGTTCATTTTCATGTTAGCAAAATGAGTTTCCTCCAAGTTAATCTATCAAAACTGGCCAGTATCAGAACTGAAACTGAAAGTATAAGGAGAAAGGCAAAGGGAGAAGCTTCTGCCCCTGTTGATAACTCTTGATTTTCTCCACTAGGAAGAAGTCCCCAAGGAGACTTCGCCGTAGGAGTTCACAGGAAATATTGAAATGTCAGGTTCCACGCCATTTCAGATGAGATTAGTTCATTTAGACCTTAAAGGAGCTCCACCAAAGGTCTCGTACCTCTCAGAGGTAAGGACTCCCTTTTACCTCTAGAGCATTACTTTTTGCCTTGGCTTCATTCTTTAAAGTTTTGAGCAGTGTTCTGTGGAAATGGGTACCTAGAACACAACCACAGGGTTCTCGGTGGAGCAAGATGGTGGCAGCAGCATTGATTTTGAATTTCCTCCATAGCCTCTCACAAAAACAGAACAACCAGGATGACAAAAGGGAAAAAAAAAAAAGACAGAGAACAAAAGAAACTCACAGCTTCTTTCTTGTGGGTTGAAGTGTATCTTTCCAAAAAGATATGTTCAAGTCTTAACCCCTGGGACCTGTGAATGAGACCTTATTTGGAAATAGGATCTTTGCAGATGTAATCAAAATAAGATGAAGTTGTACTAGAATACGGTGAACCCTAATCCAGTGATTGGCATCCCTATGAGGAGAGGGAAATTTAGAGCCTGAGACACACGGAGGGAAGGCAGTGTGAAGACCCAGGAGGATGCCCCGCGGTGCCAGCAGCCAAGATGGTCATGACGCGCCACGAACCCTGGGATGCCGAGGACAGCTGACGATCACCAGAAGCTAGAGAGAAGCAAGGAAGGGTCCTCCTCTTCAGCCTTCAGGGAGAGCTGGGTCTGCTGACACCTGGATTTTGGACTTAGGGCCTCCAGAACTGTGAGAGAATAAATTTCTGTTGTGTCAAGCCACCCAGTTGTTTGTTTGTTTTTTGAGACGGAGTCTCACTCTGTCATCCAGGCTGGAGTACAATGGCGCAGTCTCGGCTTACTGCAACCTCCACCTCCCGGGTTCAAGCAATTCTCCTGCCTCAGCCTCTGGAATAGCTGGGATTACAGGTGCCTGCCACCATGCCTGGCTAATTTTTGTATTTTTAGTAGAGACGGGGTTTCACCACGTTGGCCAGGCTGGTCTCGAACTGCTGACCTCGTGATCCACCCGCCTCAGCCTCCCAAAGTGCTAGGATTACAGGTGTGAGCCACCGCACCCGGCCAAGCCACCCAGTTTATGGTCATTTATTACAGCAGCCCTAGAAAACTAAGACACTCTTCAACAAAATTAGGTATCAGGGTGTCCCCGTGGATCCCAAACTACAAGTGGGTGGGACCAAACCACAGACAGAATAACACCTGTATGGGGTTAGCGGCCAAGCAGGAGGTAACAGAGGAAAGAGGGAAACTCCAACAGTGCTATGACCAGAGGACCCAGAAAATAGCCTCAAAAGTAAGTAAAGGTCTCCCATAGCGAGAAGCGGGGCAGAGTTTTAATGGCTCCCGTCTGAGATTGAGTGCAAAGAGACTTAAAGGAGGGTGCAGGGGAGGCCGAGGCTGCAAGGCTGTCAGAAATACCTAATGAAACATCCAGGAGGGTGCAGGGGAGGCCCAAGGCTGCAAAACTCTCAGAAATACGTAACAAAACTTCCTTCCAGAGGAACAGCGCCCCCCACTAAGGACAAAACAGGGAAAGCATCCACATTGAACTGGGCAGGAACAGCGAAGGGAAAGGTCCCGGGGAAAGGCGTCCAGAAGAGGTGGAGGTCAAAAAACACTGCAGGAGCAGCTACACAGAGCCTGCGGTTTCTAATACCGCGTGGCAGCAGTAGAGGAGGGGGCCTTGAGGCTGGCCTGTCACCCTTGCAAACACAAGAGCCTGTTCTTAAAAATGAGCAACAGGCTGGCCGTGGTGGCTCACGTCTGTAATCCAGGCACTTTGGGAGGCCAAGACAGACAGATCACCTGAGGTCAGGAGCTTGTGACCAGCCTGGGCAACATGGAGAAACCCCGTCTCTACTAAGAATACAAAAATTAGCGAGGCATGGTGACACATGCCTGTAGTCCCAGCTACTTGGGAGTCTGAAGCAGGAGAATTGCTTGAACTCAGGAGGCAGAGGTTGCAGTGAGCCAAGATTGCGCCACTGCACTCCAGCCAAGGTGACAGAGCAAGACACCATCTCAAAAAAAGAAAAAAGAAAAAAAGAAGCAAAAAAGAGTGTTGTTTAACATACAAAGATAGGTAAGAAAAAAGAAGGCCAGGCACAGTGACTCACGCCTGTAATCCCAGCACTTTGGGAGGCCGAGGAAGGTGGATCACAAGGTCAGGAGTTCAAGACCATCCTGGCTAACACAGTGTCTCTACTAAAAATACCAAAAATTAGCCCCGTGTGGTGGCATGCGCCTGTAATCCTGCTACTCGAGAGGCTGAGGCAGGAGAATCACTTGAACCTGGGAGGTGGAGGTTGCAGTGAGCCGAGATTGTGCCACTGCGTTCCAGCCTGGGTGAGAAGAGTGAGACTCTGTCTCAAAAAAAAAAAAAAAGAAAAAAGAAGATGATCTGAATAGCATTGCAGCAGTGAAGGTGCTCCAGACACACAGGCCCACCCAGCAGGAAACACTGTTCCATAATATTTCATAACAAGATAAAAGATACTCAGAAGATGACAGAAGCTGTGAAAGAACAGCATAAATCAGAAATAGAAAAGCCCAGGCCAGGCTCAGCGGCTCGCAACTATAATCCCACCTACTTGGGAGGCTGAGGCACGAGAATCACCTGAACCTGGGTGGTGGAGGTTGCAGTGAGCCGAGATCGTGCCACTGCACTCCAGCCTGGGCGATAGAGCAAGACTCAGTCTAAAAAAAAAAAAAGACAAACCCAGAAATGTGGTAATTAGACAAAAGGAGGTTGTAAAAAATTGCCTGTGGAGCTCAGAATGAATTATAAGGAGAAAACAATGTTTTTAATGAAGACTAAACTATAAGAAGTGTAAAAGTGAGTAGACACCATGGAAAGTGCAGTATTTGGAAACAGATGACAGAAAAGATAAAAGCAAACAGATGAAAAGGCGTTCTGACAAATTGAATATGGCAAAGAAGACTGAACTTACATACAGCTGATGAAGAGGCGTTTTGACTTGGGCCAGGCGCGGTGGCTCACGCCTATAATCCCAGCACTTTAGGAGGCCGAGGAGGGTGGATCACCTGAGGTCAGGAGTTCAAGACCAGCCTGACCAACATGGTGAAACCCTGTCTCTACTAAAAATACAAAAATTAGCCAGGCGTGGTGGCAGGTGCCTGTAATCCCAGCTACTCGGGAGACTGAGGCAGGAGAATTGCTTGAACCCGGGAGGCGGAGGTTGCAGTGAGCTGAGATCGTACCACTGCACTCCATCCTGGGGGACAAGAGCAAAACTCCATCTCAAAAAAAAAAAGAAAGGAAAGGCGTTCTGACAATTGAATATAGGCAAAGAAGATCCAACTTACACACAGCTGGAGTCCCTGTTTCCGTCATCTGTTGCTGCGTGACAGATCTCCCCAAACTTGAGGTCCCCATTCATCACCCCTTGTGTTTCTGTGGGTTGGCTGCGTGGTTCTGCTTTTCTGACCGAGGTGCCCTCAGGTGGTCACAGCCCCGTAACATCTAGAAACATCTGATGGTCCGCGTGGCCTTCCACGTCCGGCAGTTCATCCCAACTGTCAGCTGGGGCTCCTTAGTTCTCCTGCATGTGTGTCATCCAGGAGGCCTAGCATGTGCCTGTAGTCCCAGCTCCTTGGAAGGCTGAGGCTGGAGGATCACTTGAGCCCAGGAGTTGGGTGCTGCAGCGAGCCATGATCATGCCAGCACACTCCAGCCTGGGCAACAGAGTGAGACCCCATCTGTTAAAAAAAAGAGAGAGGCCGGGCACAGTGGCTCACACCTGTAATCCCAGCATTTTGGAAGGCCGAGGGGCAGATTACCTGAGGTCAGGAGTTCGAGACCAGCCTGGCCAACATGGTGAAACCCCGTCTCTACTAAAAATACAAAAATTAGCTGGGCATCGGGGCGGGCGCCTGTAATCCCAGCTACTCGGGAGGCTGGGGCAGGAGAATCGCTTGAACCCGGGAGGCAGAGGTTGCAACGAGCCAAGATCACGCCACTCCACTCCAGCCTGGGCGAGAGAGCGAGACTCTATCTCAAAAAAAAAAAAAAAGAAGAAAGACAAGGAAGTGAAGAGGAGAATAAGGGGGAAGGGACCCCATGAGTACAGACCAGGAACGAATGAGTTCTGCACCCCTCTCTCACCTCCCCCAGGTGCTGACCCCAACCCTTCAGAGCCCTGCTCCCCCTGCCCCAGCTCCTCCTGCCCCGTCCCCCATGCCTTGCCATTCTCCTTCAGCCTGGCTGCCCTGTCCCCCGTGCCTTGCCGGTGCCCCTCAGCCTGGCTGCCTTGCTGGGCCGCCGTGCATGAAGAGCTGCTTCTTGGTGGCTCCCTGCTGGCCGGACCCGTCCCTCCCAAGCTGAGCCACCAGCGCGTTGAGTAGCAGCCCTGTTTCATAGCATATCTCCCCTTCTGTGCAAAATAGTCACTGGAACGGGGAGTTTCATTTGGCATAACGTAAAGTACACATTCCGGATTTAAGGTTCCCAGGAGAAATAGAAGTAGCAACTCCCACAGTCTCCACAGGCTGAAAGGGAAGGCGTCTCCCCGCTGTGGACTTGCCACATCGTGCTCCAGCAGCCACTTCTTCCTAACCCCTCCCTGTTTACCCCCCAGATTTTTCCTCTGTTCCGTGCACTAGGTGCAAACGGCCTCCTCATTGAGTATGAAGACATGTTTCCCTACGAGGGCCCTCTGAGGCTGCTGAGGGCCAAGTACGCCTACAGGTAACACTGCCCGTGGCAGGTACAGGGGCGCGGCGTGAAAGCGGGGAAGGGGGGGTTCCGCAGGGCAGGAGGAGCAGCAACCTGGAGGTGCGGGTGGAACAGTCAGGAACTGAACAGTGGTGGGTACATTCCTTTTTTGTCTTTTTAAATTCATCTCTTTAATTGTATGAAAACAAAGTTTCATTTCAAACATTCACTGGAGAGAATTTTGAAACATTTAAAGGGAAAGTAAGCATCAGCAGCGCCCCCTACAGGGAAGAGCTGCAGTTCCTGTCTCTGTCCTGCAGGCGTTTCTTCTGTTGATGGGAAGGTTTGGAGAAGGCTGGGCTAGAGAAGGCTAGAGAAGGCTGGAGAAGGCTAGAGAAAGCTGGAGAAGGCTAGAGAAAGCTGGAGAAGGCTGGACTACAGAAGGTTAGAGAAGGCTAGAGAAGGTTAGAGAAGGCCAGAGAAGGCTGGGCTAGAGAAGGCCGGAGGAGGCTGGAGGAGGCCAGAGAAGGCTGGAGAAGGCTGGGCTAGAGAAGGCTGGAGAAGGCTGAGCTAGAGGAGGCTGGAGAAGGCTGGAGGAGGCTGGGCTAGAGGTTAGAGAAGGCTAGATAAGGTTAGAGAAGGCCAGAGAAGGCTGGGCTAGAGAAGGCTGGAGGAGGCCAGGGAAGGTCAGAGGAGGCTGGAGGAGGCCGGAGGAGGCTGGGCTAGAGAAGGCTGAAGGAGGCTGGAGGAGGCTGGAGAAGGCTAGAGAAGGCTGGAGAAGGCTGGGCTACAGAAGGTTAGAGAAGGCTAGAGAAGGTTGGAGAAGGCCAGAGAAGGCTGGGCTAGAGAAGGCCGGAGGAGGCTGGAGGAGGCCAGAGAAGGCTGGGCTAGAGAAGGCTGGAGAAGGCTGAGCTAGAGGAGGCTGGAGAAGGCTGGAGGAGGCTGGAGAAGGCTGGAGGGGGCTGGAGAAGGCTGGAGAAGGCTGGGCTAGAGGTTAGAGAAGGCTAGATAAGGTTAGAGAAGGCCAGAGAAGGCTGGGCTAGAGAAGGCTGGAGGAGGCCAGGGAAGGTCGGAGGAGGCCGGAGGAGGCTGGAGGAGGCCGGAGGAGGCTGGGCTAGAGGAGGCTGGAGAAGGCTGAGCTAGAGAAGGCTGGAGGATGCTGGAGGAGGCCTCCGCGCAGGGAGGGGCTGCTCTTCAGGCCACAGTTGAGCCTTGAGTTAGAGAAGAGAAGAATTAAAGGGGAGAGAATCAAAATCAATAAAATCAGGTGTGGTGGAGATGGGAGGCCCCTGCTTAATGCTAAAATCACAGGTCTCTGTGAAAATCAATAACGGCCCCAAAGATAAATGCGCAATGGACATTAACTGGCCAATCCCAAAGGAAGAAACAAAAAAGGCCAATAAGCATATAAGAAAATGTGAAGGCCAGGAGCAGTGGCTCACGCCTGTAATCCCAGCACTTTGGGAGGCCGAGGTGGGCGGATCACTTGAGCTCAGGAGTTCGAGACCAGCCTGGGCAACATGGTGAAACCCCATCTCTACATAAAATGCAAAAAATAGCCATGGATAATGGCATGGGGCTGTAGTCCAAGCTACTCAGGAGGCTGAGATAGGAGGATGGCTTGAGCCTGGTGTTAGGTTTTTTAAAGGGAAGGCGAGGGTTAAAGAAAGACAGAGAGAGAGAGGGCAGCTCTACAGCAACAGAGGTATAGTGCAGAAACCTACAGAGGTGGGGGACCAACTTAATGCCAGAGCCCACCGCCGCTTACAGGCTGGGGTACTTACAGGCCTGGACGGGAGGGGTTTGGGCAGTAGGGCTTCTGCCTGGGAAGATGTTGAGAGATGTTCCCATGATGAGGCAGTTGGGTCCTTGTTCCCAGCAGAATACGATCAGGATGTTCCTTCAGCTGGGCCTTTGCCCGGCAAGGTATGTTCGGGATGTTCCTGGGCCGTGTGGTCAGGATGTTGGGCAGGATGTTCCTCACAGCCCAAACCCCGTGGAATGTTTCACTTCAACCTGGGTCTGGAAAACGGCAGGGGGCTTACAAAATGGTGCAGTTTGGATTAACACCCAGGAGCCAGAGGCTGCAGTGAGCTGAGATGGCGCCACTGCACTCCAGCCTGGGCAACAGAGCCAGAGCCTGTCTCAAAAAAAAAGGAAAGAAAGAAAGAAAATGTTAAACCCTCATAGTACTCAAATCAAAGAAACTAAATCAACAATGCAACACCATCCTGGCTACCAAACTGGTAAGCCTTTTTTAAAAATTATAAGACTCGGGCTGGGCGCTGTGGCTCACGCCTGTAATCCCAGCACTTTGGGAGGCTGAGGCAGGCGGATCATGAAGTCAGGAGTTTGAGACCAGCCTGACCAACATGGCAAAATCCTGTCTCTACCAAAAAAAATACAAAAATTAGCTGGGCGTGGCCAGGCGCGGTGGCTTAACGCCTGTAATCCCAGCACTTTGGGAGGCCGACACAGGCGGATCACAAGATCAGGAGATCGAGACCATCCTGGCTAACACAGGTGAAACCCCGTCTCTACTAAAAATATAAAAAATTAGCCAGGCATAGTGGTGGGCACCTGTAGTCCCAGCTACTCGGGAGGCTGAGGCAGGAGAATGGCGGGAACCCAGGAGGCAGAGCTTGCAGTGAGCTGAGATTGCGCCACTGCGCTCCAGCCTGGGCGACAGAGCTAGACTCCGTCTCAAAAAAAAAAAAAAAAAAAAATTAGCTGGGTGTGGTGGTGCGCACCTGTAATCCCAGCTACTCAGGAGGCTGAGGAAGGAGAATTGCATGAACTCAGGAGGCAGAAGTTGCAGTGAGCCGAGATCACGCCACTGCACTCCAGTCTGGGTGACAGAGCAAGACTCTGTCTCAAAATAATAATAAAATAAATGAAAAATTGTAAAGACTCTGTGTTGATGAGAATGAGAAAGAGGAAAACTACCTGCTGATGAACATAACATGACATCTGTTCTGGAAGGACTTCGGTTCCATGTGTCAAAACTCCAAAATGCCTGCACCCCATGCAGCCCACATGTGGTTAGACCAGAAGTGATGAACGGTGAGCCAGGGTGTTGGCCTGCAATGAGATAATCAGGTGCGATGAGATGATCAGGTGCGATGAGATGATCAAGTGCGATGACATGATCAGGGGTTTGCATTTTCTTCATACTCTTCTAGTTTTCTTCCTACAGTGAAGACATTTTGTCTTTTGATGTGAAAAAGTAAAGTACCAGGGTTCCTTCGAAGCTTGAAACAGGAATGTTTAAAGACTTTATGTAACTCATAAATCTATAGAACGGATTAGCCTAAAATGGTTCAAACACATACAAAAACTAGAAATAGCTTTTTTTTAGATAAATTCATAAATGACAGCTCATGTACAGCTTGTGAAAAACGAAGAGGTCGACCCGGGACAGTCAGCCCTTCCCAGGATGTGGCCCTTCTGCAGAGGACGTGCGCCCCAGGATTGTTTCAGGTTGAGGGCCCTGTGGTGGACCTGCCCTCGGGCAGCTGCTGACCCGGCTCTGGATGGAGTGTGGCTCCTTCTGTAGCATTTTTATTTTTTTTTGAGACAGAGTCTTGTTCTGTCTCCCAGGCTGGAGTGCAGTGGTGCGATCTTGGCTCACCGCGAACTCTGCCTCCCGGGTTCAAGTGATTCTCCTGCCTCAGCCTCCCGAGTAGCTGGGATTACAGGTACATACCACCAGGCCTGGCTAATTTTTGTATTTTTAGTAGATACGGGGTTTCATCATGTTGGCCAGGCTGGTCTCGAACTCCTGACCTCAAGTGGTCTGCTGGCCTTGGACTCCCAAAGTGCTGAGATTACAGGCGTGAGCCACTGTGCCTGGCCTTGAGTAGTTTCTTGTAAAATGTGATGACTTCATTCTCTTGTCGTGGGTTGAAAAGCGAACCATTACTTGAGGACGTGCTAGAACATCATCTTCCCAAATTTTGGAGCAGGCACCTTTCCAGAAATCAGGATACCTGTCAAGCTTTGTGGAGTTTAGGGCCTTACTGTTTCCCAAGAGCCCCCCAGGGCCTGATGAGGAAGGGCTGGGGGGGGGGGTGGACGTCACGTGCTGCTCACGTGACCCTCTCTCTATGAATTTTGTCTCTCCAGCCCCTCTGAAATCAAAGAGATCTTGCATCTGGCTGGACTCAATGAGCTGGAGGTGATTCCCTTGGTGCAGACATTTGGACACATGGAGGTGAGTGGCAGAAATGGAAGTTACCTGGTGCCAGGTGTGGGGTCCAGGGGCTGCAGGCTGGGCCAGGCTTGTGCCCAGGGGTGGGTGCAGCGGGCCCGTGGTTGGGGTGCAGGCAGCGCAGCTCAGCACAACATGGAAAGGCCTTTGGTCTAGGAAGTCCCTGCCTGACTCGGCCAGAGCTGCAGGTTGGGGCTGCCTGTCTGCCTGAGGAATGGAAGGAAAGAGCCAGAAAAGGGGTCCTGGAGGCTGGGAGGCAGTTTCCTTTTTAACTTGTATTCATCAGAATATTATTATGTGAGGTAAAATACAGTATTAGGGAAAGAAAAGGTGCTTTTCAGGCCAGGTGCGGTGGCTCACACCAGTAGTAATCCCAGCACTTTGGGAGGCCGAGGCTGGTGGATCACCTGAGGTCAGGAGTTCGAGACCAGCCTGACCAACATGGCGAAACCCCGTCTCTACTAAAAATACAAAAATTAGCCAGGCATGGTGGCGGGCACCTATAGTCCCAGCTGCTCGGGAGGCTGGGGCAGGAGAATCACTTGAACGCAGGAGGCAGAGGTTGCCGTGAGCCAAGATCGCGCCACTGCACTCCAGCCTGGGTGACAGAGCAAGACTCCGTCTCAAAAAATATATATATACACATAATTCTTTTTCCTGTCTGCATCAAACAGGAAGTGATGCGGCATTAACCACCACACCGATTTAATGGCTCTTAGGTTCCATTTATTTCTCTAACAGATACACCATTCTGGCTTCTATTTCCACACACCGCGGGAAAGAAGGTTGTTTTCACTTACACATGTCGGTGTTCTGGGCGTGCCACCGGAGTTCCTTCCCACAGCTCGGTCCTCCAGCCTTTCTAGTTGATTCTCTCCATCGTACTCTGCTCTGGGACCTGGCCTGCGCTCTTAGCCTCCTGCCACCTCTCCACAGAATGTCTCTGCCAAGGCCACCAGGGTCCTCCAGGTCACTGAGTCCAGGGACGGTTTTAGTCCTTTCCTGCTGGGCCCCTCGGTAGCTTCTGGCATCCCCAGCCGCTCTCCTGAGCCCCACACTTTCTGGCTTCCCTCTGCCTCTGACTGCACCTCCTCGATATCCATTTGCATTTGTCTCTCTGTAGCTGGCGGTCCCCAGGGCTCCTCTCGGTCCCTGTCCCCACCTCCCACTCTCTCTCTAGATGGTGCCATTTCTGCTCCTGCTTTCTCTTTGTCCTCCTCTTCGTCTTCCTCTTCCTCTTCTGTCTGCACCTCAGCAACTCCAGACCTCCTGGGTTACAGACCCTCATCCCCAGCTGCCTGCTGGTCGCTTCCATTGAGGGCCCTCCTCCAGCCTCTGGTGTGCAAACCAGAAGCAGACGAGCCACAGTCAGCACCACCACCCGCCACGCCCTGACCCATGTTGGTCCTGCTGCTGCTCCTCCTCCTCTTCCTCTGTCATGCAGGCACCACCCCTGTCTAAACCACTACGGACTCACCATGAAACTCTCCTAACGGGTCCCCCAGGGCCACTCTGCCCCTCCGTGCCCCTCTCCCCACCACAGCAAGTCACAGCACAGCCCTGACCACTCACACTCGCCATCTCCTCAAAGGACACTGCTGTCAGGGCAGAAGTGATCGCCACAAACCAGGTGGCTTAAGACAACAGAAATGTTCTCTCAGTCCTGGAGACCAGACATCCAAAATCAGCGTGTCAAAGGGTTGGTTTCTTACTGAGGAAGACCCTCCATGTGTACATTTACTATTAGTATACCCTTTTTGTGTGTTTGTTTTTGAGACAGGGTCTCACTCTGTTTCCCAGGCTGGAGTGTAGTGGTGCAGTCTTGGCTCACTACAACCTCTGCTTCCGAGTTCAAGTGATTCTCCTGCCTCAGCCTCCTGAGCACCTGAGATTACAGGTGCACCCCACCACGCCCGGCTAACTTTTTATCTTTTTATTAGAGATGAGGTTTCAAGATGTTGGCCAAGCTAGTCTCAAACTCCTGGCCTCAGGCGATCCGCCTGCCTCGGCCTCTCAAAGTACTGGGATTACAGGCGTGAGCCACGGCGCCCAGCCCAGTATACCCTCTTGGTATACTAGAAATAACTGCTCAGGTGTTTTGCCCATTTTTTTTTCAACTTGAGTTTTTAAAGTTCTTTATATGTTCTAGATGCAAGTCCTCTGATGGTATGTAATTTGCAGGTATTCTCCCCCAGTGTAGAGCTTACATGCTTCTGATGTCATTTCTAAAAACTCTTTGTGATCACCAGATCACAAAGATTTTTCTTGTATTTTCTTCTAAAGTTTAACTTGTATGCATTTTTCATTTAGATCTATGATCCATTTTTAGTTTGGTATTTTTATTCTTTCTCCAGAACCCTTGAACATCCAAGTTATTTGTCTTGAGTCACAGACTCACTCTGTCACCCAGGCTGGAGCGCGTGGTACAATCACAGCTCACTGCAGCCCTGAGCTTCTGGGCTCAAGCTTCTGGGCTCAAGCACCTCAGCCTCCTGAGTAGCAGGGACCACAGGTGCGTGCCACCATACCCGGCCAGTTTTTTTATTATTTGCAGATACCAGGTCCCACTATGTTGCCCAGACTGGTCTCGAACCCCTGGCCTCAAACAGTTCTCCCACCTCAGCCTCTCGGAGTGCTGGGATTATAGGCATGAGCCATTGCACCTGGCCCCATTTTGAGTTAATTTTTTTTTGTTCATTTTCCTTTTTGTGAAGAGTGGGGTCTCACTATGTTGCTGGGCTGGTCTCAAACTTCTGGGCTCAGGTGATCTTCCCGCCTCTGCCTCCCTAAGTGCTAATTTTTTTTTTTTTTTTTTTTGAGACAGAGTTTCACTCTGTCACCCAGGCTGGAGTGCAGCGGCGTGATCTCAGCTCACTACAAACTCCACATTCCAAGTAGCTTCAGCCTCCCGAGTAGCTGGGATTACAGCGCCCGCCACCACACCCAGCTAATTTTTGTCTTCTTAGTAGAGACGGGGTTTTGCCAGGTTGGCCAAACTGATCTCGTCGAACTCCTGACCTGAAGTGATCTGCCCGCTTCGGCCTCCCAAAGTGCTGGGACTACAGGCATGAGCCACCATGCCCGGCCTCCTTTCATTCTTACAATATATTCATAGTAGTTTTCTTGAAATATTTGATAAATTCTGCATGTGGGCCCTGAGAGTCAGAGTCTGTGAACTGGATCCTACTTTCCAGTTCATTTGCACATCTCAAAATTTTTGGTTGAGAACTGAACATTTCAGTGAATACATTATAGCAAAGCTGAATGTTTACTCTTTTCCCCAGTGGCTGATGGTGGTCTTTTATTGTTTTCTAGCAAATGGCCTGCATTTAACCTGCAGGACCTGCCCCCGGCTGTGTGCACTCACTGATGTCTGTGCTGAGATTTTTTGGTTCTTATTTTTACGTTTTAGCCTGGCTTCCTAGGGTCATCCCTCTGTCTTCATAGTTGGTGGTCAGCCAAGGGTTTGGGCAGAGGTTGTGCTCCCACACCTTGAGCCCACAGGCCTCCTCCCCTTGCCACGGGGCTGTGTGTGGGCGGTGGGGGGTGCATCCCTAGGTTGGCGCAGTTCCCACCTGGCCCTCACAGGTCCCTGCACGTGTGTGTGGCCCCCATCAGCCAGGCCTGAGGAGAGTGTGCAGCACCATCTGGCTTTCTGTTTCCAGGGTCACCCATTAAATCTGCAGCCAGTCTTGGCTCTCCCCAGCAGGGACTGCACCCTCTGGCAAGCGGAAGACAGGGCCTCTTCTCCAGTTGCTGCTTCTACTGACAGCGCCCCCACAAGGGGTGGGTTTTTAACCCAGCCTCAAGTTAAGTCTGCCCCTTTGGCAGCAAAGCTGTGGTTTCCACAGTGAGGGGGAAGGGGGCAGTGAGTAACCCTAGGCCGAGGCCACAGAGTGTCTGTTCTTATGCAAAGTTAGAGTGGTCTTTCATAGATAAACATTTTTCTGTTTTTTTCTTTTCAGAGACAGGGTCTCACTCTGTCGCCCAGGCTGGAGTGCAGTGGTGTGATCATGGCTCACTACAGCCTCAACTTCCTAGGCTCCAGTGATCTTCCCGCTTCAGCCTCCCAAGCAGCTGGACCACAGGCAGGTGCCACCACACCTGGCCACTTTTTTTTCTTAAACCGATTTGGTTTTTAAAAAATGTATGGCTGGGTGCAGTGGCTCACGCCTGTAATCCCAGCACTTTGGGAGGCCAAGGTGGGCAGATCACAAGGTCAGGAGATCGAGACCATCCTGGCTAACACGGTGAAACCCTGTCTCTACTAAAACAAAATACAAAAATTAGCCAGGTGTGGTGGCGGGCGCCTGTAGTCCCAGCTACTCGGGAGGCTGAGGCAGGAGAATGGTGTGAACCTGGGAGGCAGAGCTTGTAGTGAGCTGAGATCATGCCACTGCACTCCAGACTGGGCGGCAGAGCGAGACTCCATCTCAAAAAAAAAAAAAAAACATTTTATATATATATATATATATATATATATGTATTTAGTCTGGGCGTGGTGGTTCACGCCTGTAATCCCAGCACTTTGGGAGGCCAAGGAAGGCGAATCACTTGTGGTCAGGAGTTCAAGACCAGCCTGGCCAACATAGCGAAACGCCATCTCTGCTAAAAATACAAAAATTAGCCAGGCGTGGTGGCACATGCCTGTAATCCCCAGCTACTGGGAGGGCTGAGGCGGGAGGATCACTTGAACCTGGGAGGCAGAGGTTGCAGTGAGCCGAGATTGTGCCACTGCACTCCAGCCTGGGCAACAAAGCGAGATTCCATGGGGTTTCACCAGTTGTCCAGGCTGGTCTCAAATTCCTGAGTTCAAACATTCTACCCACCTCAGCCCCCACAAGGTGCTGGGATTACAGGACTGAGACTCTTTGCCTGGCCTAATTTTTTTGTATTATCTGTAGATTTGAAACAGAAGCCCCAGGTGGGCAGAAGGAGATCAGTCCAGCTCCTCCGCCCCCAACGCGAACTTCTCTGTCTCTCCGCAGTTTGTGCTGAAGCACACGGCCTTCGCCCACCTGCGGGAGGTGGGCTCCTTCCCCTGCACCCTGAACCCCCACGAGGCAGAGTCCCTGGCGCTGGTGGGCGCCATGATTGACCAGGTCCTGGAGCTACACCCAGGCGCCCAGCGGCTGCACGTCGGGTGTGATGAGGTGGGTACTGTCACCCCAGCTCTGCGCAGGACACTCTCCCCTATCATGGCTTGTCCTTTTAAATAGGAAAATATTCCAGGCACTGAGGCCTAGAGACAGGCTTGTTCCCCTCAGGGCGCCCCATCCAACATCTTCTCCGGGTGGATGGGCGGCCTGGCACGGGACAGCCTGCGGAGCCCGAGGGAGGCACCCTCGTGTCAGACGCGTCCAACATCTTCTCCGGGTGGATGGGCGGCCTGGCACGGGACAGCCTGCAGAGCCCGAGGGAGGCACCCTCGTGTCAGACGAGACCACCCCGGGCGGCTGGGCTGGCGGAAGCCTGTGGGTGATGGGCAGGTTCACGCCCCAGGACCAGCAGTGAGCATAAGTCAGGGTGTAACTCGAGGGACACCCTTTTGTTGCTGAGAGGAAGGAAGTTCTGCATTTGGACCCTGAAACACCCAATGGAAAAGGTGGTCCCCAGGGGGTGCCAGAGATGTGCCCCCTCCAACCCAGTGAGCCCCCACCCTTGCCCCTCCTGCCACTCACTGGACTCCAACTCAGTCAGGGCCTGGGCAGGATGCGGAACTGAAAGGGGCGGGGTTGGTGCCCACGGGGCTGGGAGGTTCTGCAGGGCTGTGGCTCACAGGGAACCCAAGCTGAACATTTTAGCCCCAGAAGTTTCCTTTTTTTGAAGGAAACCTGAGTGTGTAAAATACACATAAGCTTTACCATTCTAACCATTTTAAAATATAGGCTGGGTGTGGTGGCTCACGCCTGTAATCCCAGCACTTTGGGAGACCAAAGTGGGTGGATCACCTGAGGTCAGGTGTTTGAGACCAGTTTGGCCAATGTGGTGAAACCCCGTCTCTACTAAAAATACAAAAATCAGCCGGGCGTGATGGCGGGCGCCTGTAATCCCAGCTACTCAGGAGGCTGAGGCACGAGAATCGCTTGAACCCAGGAGGTGAAGGTTGCAGTGAGCTGAGATCACGCCACTGCATACCAGCCTGGGCAACAGAGTGAGACTCCGGCTCTAAATAAATAAGTAAATAAATAAATAGGCCAGGCACGGTGGCTCACACTTGTGATCCCAGCACTTTGGGAGGCTGAGGCAGGTGGATCACCTGAGATCAGGAGTTCAAGATCAGCCTGGCCAACATGGTGAAACCCCGTCTCTACTAAAAATACAAAATTAGCCAGGTGTGGTGGCGGGCGCCTGTAATCCCAGCTACTCAGGAGACTGAGGCAGGAGAATCACTTGAACCCAGGAGGTGGAGGTTGCTGTGAGCCGAGATTGAGATTGTGCCACTGCACTCCAGCCTGGGCAACAGAGCAAGACCCTGTCTCCAAAATAAATAAATAAGTATAAACGTCAGCACCTCTTCCAGACATTCATGGTGTGGGCGATCACCCCAGGGCAAGCCCCGCACCCACCCCCAGGCCCTGGCGACCACGGTCTGCTTCCTATCTCGGTGGATTTGCCCGTCTGGGCATTCCACGGGTACCGAGTCACACAGTGTATGACCTGTGCTCCTCCGGGCTGTCGGCTGCCAGAGCTTGGCTGTCTGCTGAAGCCGAGCCGTGTTCATGGTGGGGGATGCTGCCCTATGCTGGTCCATCATGGGGGATGGACCCCTGTGGTCTTTGCTTTGTCGGCTATGAGAAGAGCTGCTGTGAACATTCACAGGAAACCTTGAGTAGAAGTTCAGGGCTCAGTGAGGAAGACAGGGACACGCTGGGGGTGGTAAGCAAAGGCTCCGAGCCCCTCCCTGGCCTCCTCCCCACAGGCAGCGGCCCCTCTCCTTCAGGGCATGGCGTGAACCCCGGACCCTCCCACCGGTGTGCACGGCTGCCAAGGCAACCCCGTCCTGCTCCTTCCTTGCAGGTCTATTACCTCGGAGAGGGGGAGGCCTCGCGCCGGTGGCTACAGCAAGAGCAGAACAGCACGGGGAAGTTGTGCCTGTCACACATGCGGGCGGTGGCCAGCCGCGTGAAGGCCCGGCGCCCCAGCGTGACACCCCTGGTGTGGGACGACATGCTCCCAGACCTGCCTGAGGACCAGCTCGCAGGTCGGCCAACAGGGCGGGGGAGGGGGTGGGCCACTGAACTGCCCAAGACCTGCGGCTTCAAAGAAAGCAGGTGCTGTAGGAAGTGGGCCCCGGGGTGAGCCCCAGCCCCGCACAGACCCGCCCCAACCACCCCCTGCATCCCCTTGACGCCAGGCCTGAGTCGTTTCCCTAGAAGCTGTGGAGGTTTGGGCAGGAGAGCACAGGCCTGCCTGGTGGCCCAGAGGGCTTGGGAGTGTCCAGCACTCGCAGCAGCCTCCTCCAAGGCCATCCCTGCTGGGACTGGGGGCCGAGGTTCCCGCTGGCTGCTGCTCCAGCCCCTGGGCCCTGCTCACTCTGCCTGAGGCTTTGGGACGAGCTGCTGAGCGCCTTTCTGGGCCAAGAGGTGGTACTCAGACACCTGGCCTGGTTCCACACAGAGCCCCGAGGCTCAGTGAGCTCCACAGCAGAGCTGGGAGCCAGGGTGTCCTAGGGCCGTGCCGGCCTGGCAGCTCCCACCCATGCATGGCCACATAGATGACTTAGAGTGACCTCCATTCAGCCGCGTGCTCCAGCTGTGCCTGTGGCTCATGGCCTGGTAGAGCAGCAGTGGGAGCATGGTCGCTCCAGCGGGCGCTGGCTTGGAAAGGCACTGTGTGTGGTTGTGGCATTCATTGTCAAAACCCAGCACGGTGCCAAGTCTGTCTTAAAAAGGTATCTGTGCTCACACTTTCAAGCAAAACGAGAACAGGTGGGTCCGAGGGGCTGAGAGTGTGGTCCAGGTGTCTCACCAACCTCACGTCCACTCTGTCTGCAGCGTCCGGGGTGCCGCAGCTGGTGGAGCCGGTGCTCTGGGACTACACGGCCGACCTGGATGTGCACGGCAAGGGTCAGTGCCAAGTTGTGGGGGGTGTGTTGTTGTGGCCATGTGCCTGGGAAGGCCATCCCTGGCCCTGTGACCCTGCAGCCGGAACTGCCCAGCCTGAAGCCTGCACGGGTAGAGGCCAGGGCACAGCCCCGGCAGACCCCAGCCCATGGCGCCTCGGGACGGCCACCGTGCACCGGTGCCTCACCTCCCTGTTCCACCAGTGTTTTCCTAGTGAGCAGGTGAACCAGGGGCCACGTACGCTCTGGAGTCTCCCCGACTGGGACCCGGGCCGGCCACATACACTCTGGAGTCTCCTATACTGAGACCCGGGCCTGGCTGTCTCAGGCGGCTCCCATGTCAGCTCTGGGTACAGCCCTGGGAGGCGTGTCCGGGGCCGTGTTGGCCGCCTCCCCGGGAGCCACTCACCTGTTTGCTTTCTCACCCAGTCCTCCTCATGCAGAAGTACCGGCGGTGCGGCTTTCCGCGGCTGTGGGCAGCCAGTGCCTTCAAGGGTGCCACGGGGCCCAGCCAGGCCGTGCCCCCTGTTGAGCACCACCTCAGGAACCATGTGCAGTGGCTGCAGGTGGCGGGCAGCGGGCCCACGGACTCACTGCAGGGCATCATCCTGACCGGCTGGCAGAGGTAAGTCCTGGCCATTCTGTCCTCAGAGGGTCCAGGGCAGCTCTGGTGGCCACCACGTCGGCCTGTCCAGCGTCCGCCAAGGGCCTTCCCAGGTTGGTCAAAGGGGAAGCAGCCCGGGCCTCCAAGAGGAGCTGCAGAAACAGCCACGTGGGGTTGGGCCCTGCAGGCCAGAGCGGCCGCTGAGGGACGCTGCTCCCGTGTTCAGGGTCATGAACACGTGGCCCCCAGCCCCCATGCTGCCCATGTGCGCCGTACCTGAGGCTGTGTGTGTGTGTGTGTGTGTGTGTGTGTGTGTGTGTGTGTCTTGCTTGTGGCACGAGGAGGGGTTTCGGTTCTTTCAGGATTTCACTCTGTTGCTAGAAATGCCGTCTCAATTCGGACCCCATGAGAAGGTTCTTGGGTCTCACACAGGAAAGAATTCAAGGCCGAGTGCAGTGAGGGAGGGTCACCGAAAGGTGCCCAGTGACAGAGGTGGGGCCCTCAGAAGGCCAGCATAGGCGTGCCCAGCTCTGTTTTCCGTTTTTCTCATATCAGGGTCTTGTCTACGTAAACACTAAGCTGTGCTACCTGTGGGTGGGCCAATAGTGTGACAGAATTTATTACTCTAGGGGCTGAGTGCGGTGGCTCAAGCCTGTTATCCCAGCACTCTGGGAGGCTGAGACGGGTGGATCACCTGAGGTCCGGAGTTCGTGACCAGCCTGGCCAACGTGGTGAAACCCCATCTCTACTAAAGATACAAAAATTAGCCTGGCGTGGTGGCACGCGCCTATGATCCTAGCTACTCTGGAGGCTGAGGCAGGAGAATCACTTGAACCCAGGAGGCGGAGGTTGCAGTGAGCCAAGATCACACCGCTGCACTCCAGCCTGGGTGACAGAGCAAAACTCTGTCTCAAAAAAAAAAAAAAAAAATGTATTACTCTATGATTTAAAGAAAACTGTCCTGGACATTTCAGTGTGTAGCCTATGGAAGCCTAACTCTGGTGACCTAGAAGGCACATGCTGTTGTGGGTGTGGGGATGCCAGGACTGTCGGCTGTTGTAGGAGTGGCCCCTGCAGGTATCTAAGCACTTCCTCAGCTGTAAAACTCCTGTGACTGTGGGTCCTGCCTGGCAAGAATGGGCCTTGTTAGTCCCATGAAGGAGCTGGGCCTCCGTGGCATCACCCTGGCGCTCCCAGGCCCCTGCTCCCCTGACGACACTGTGAAAAGCAGAGCTAAGATGAACCCCTGGTCGCCGGCCAAGTCCTGACCTCGGGTCTCGTCTCAAGTTAGAGGGTTGGGGGGCAGGTGGCGCAGGTGATGTGGGCCAGGCGAACGGCTGGAGGCCAGACCCACCAGGGGCCCCGTGCCCTCACCCACAAAGCTCAGATTGAGATGGAGTCAAGAATTTCATGGTGGGGACCGCAGAGCCTGGTGGGCCAGCCTGCTAGAGGGGCAGCTCACAGCCACCATGCATGTCCGGAGCTGGCAGCGGCTCTGCAGAAGCTTCTAGATAGTTCCCTCTGTCCTATTGGGATACAGCTCTGTCTGCATAAACCAGGATCGTCCATAGAGCGGGGCGAGGCTCCTCCTCCCCCAGAGCAGCGGCGCATCCTTCAGGCGAGCCTGGGGCTGTGGCGTCAGGCATTGCCCAGCCTTCGCCTGTGCTCACACCTGGAGCAGCGTCTGTCACCCACCTCACAGCTGAAGAAACTGAGGCACGGGCAGGTGGAGGCACCCTACCCAGCAGTGGGAAGCCCAGGCCAGGCCAAGGCCCCCCAGCCCTCGCTTGGGACAGATGCTGCCCCTGACCTGCTGCCTGCCACGCCTGATCTCTCGCCCTCCTCATGGGGCCTTGGGGAAAAGCTGCCACCCCCACCAGCCAGACAGGAGGCAGCCGAGGGAGAGGGTGGGGCAGGAGGGGCCCGGAGGCCCTAGGAGGGGGGCGTCAAGGGCAGCCCCCAGAAGCAGGAGCCCTTTTCTCAGAGGCCAGAGGTGCTGGGGGGAGGGACAACGACCGGCCACCCACCCAAGGTCCACCCAGAGTTCCCATGGCTCCGGAGAGCATCACAGCAAGGAATCCCCACGCTCTTCACTTGTCCGGTTTCTAGAACGGAGTTGACGTGAGAGCCCTGCCGCACAGAACCTGTCTTGGAAACCCTGGGCCCCATGGGTTGAGGGGGTCGGGCTGCCCCCAGCGCTGATGTAGCCTAAGGCCCTGGAACAACAGCAGGGACGTCCGAAGTCAGGGCGCCTGCGTCAGGCTGCTGGGGGCGGGCTGCGGAGCTGAGCGCCCCTCTCATGGACCCAGGTACGACCACTACTCTGTGCTGTGCGAGCTGCTGCCCGCAGGAGTCCCGTCCCTGGCCGCCTGCCTGCAGTTGCTTCTACGCGGTATGTCTGGTCTGGCCACCCCAAGCCCCACCGGCCCCTCCCCGAAAGACCCGGAGGGCAGGAGGCCAAGCACCCAGTGCTCCAACCACCCTGCTGGACTGTGGTGGTCCTCACAGTCGGAGGATGGTCTCACCGCCCCAGCTCAGCCACCCACCTGCCCTGAAGTCCACCCAGGCTGGGCCTGTGTCCGGGTCTCCAGGCCTAAGCCCAAAGCAGGCTGGAGAGTGACGCGGGAAGCACCCCTCAGACACAGTGAATCCGCAGAAATGCACGCAGGTCGGAGGTGGGGAGCGGCTCCACCTTTGCTGCACACACGTCCTGCCCACCTGGCTGAGCAGGTGTGGGGCTCAGGTGCTCGGCCCTGGAAGGCCCCGCACCCTGGACCCAGCACTCACACTTCCAGGTCTCCTGAGGGAGCAGCGGGACCCATAGGCAGGGGCAGGCACCGGGGAACCCCTCGGGGTCGGCAGGGGGCTTGGCCAGAGGAGCTGTGTGTGTGGAAACTCGCAGGCCACACAGGAAATTAGCGACTGCGTGGTGCTGACGCAGAAAGAAAAATGGCCGAGACGCGCGGAGAGCGGGACCCGCAGGCGCGGTGGCCCAGGGACGGGGACACGGCCGGTGAGAGGACGCAGAATGAGATCAGATTGACTTCTCAGTTGCTGACTCTCAACTGCTTAGAAAGGGGCAGAAACAATAAAAACAGACACCCATGTGCCCCACACTAAAGAGCTGTGTTAATATTGACAGTATTTGCAGTGTCCCTTGCCCACGGCCCCATCCGCCACCCCTGTGACTGGGGCACTTCCCTCCTGCCCTCTGGCCATCAGCCTCTTGCAGCAAGCATTTCCATGAACACCAAGTCGGAGATTCGTCCACGCTGGTGCCTGCAGGCCTCATGGGTTTGTTTTGGGTGCTCTAGAATATTCCATCGATTGTGTAAAACACAGTGGCAAACTCTGCATGAGCCCTGGACACCTGTGTGGGTTGAGCTGTGCCCAGCAGGAAGAGCCACTTGCTGTCTGGGTGTTGCTGCTGGCAACACAGTCTTACTTCTGTTTTCTGATTTTTAAAATAAGGAACGTATTTCACGTGTTTAAAGAGAAGCAGCAGGCCCATTTGCCCCCAGGTCCCCTTGGGGCCGGCACACGCGGGGCTGGGCCTGGCCAGTGGCTCTCCATTGCCGCCCACCCACTGCCCCAGTACCTAGGCCTGCAGGTCCCAATGTAGCCCCCTCCCCTCCTCCAGAGGCCCCTCCAACCGCCCCGCTCATTTGTGATTTCAGGAGGATTTGATGAAGATGTCAAAGCGAAAGTGGAGAACCTTCTCGGGATTTCCAGCCTGGAAATAACGGACCCTGTTAGGCAAGCACCCTGCAGCCCTCCCTGTCCCCTTCTTCCCCTCCCCTTCCCCCACCCGTGGAGACAGCTGTTCTCAGCAGGGCTCTCCGCAGGGAGGGGGCCGGCTCTTTCCCTGGCAGCAACATCCTTGCCCTTGTCACACAAGTCAGCCTCCATCTGCGCAGCTCTGTGGACGCGCTGCTGGAGGGCAACAGGTGAGCGTGTGGGTTAGGGGCAGGTGTGGGTGAGCGGGCAGGCATGGGGCGGGTGCAGGTGAGGGGGCAGGTGTGGGTGGGAGGCAGGTGCGGGTGAGGGGCAGGTGCAGGTGAGCGGGCAGGCATGGGGCAGGTGCGGGTGAACAGGCAGGTGTGAGCGTGCAGGTGTGGGTGAGGGGGCAGGTGCGGGTGAGGGGCAGGTGCGGGTGAGGGGCAGGTGCGGGTGAGGGGCAGGTGCAGGTGAGCAGGCAGGCATGGGGCAGGTGCGGGTGAGGGGCAGGTGCGGGTGAGGGGCAGGTGCGGCTGAGGGGCAGGTGCGGGTAAGCGGGAAGGCATGGGGCAGGTGTGGGTGGGAGGCAGGTGTGGGTGAGGGGGGTAGGGGCAGGTTCACAAGTCCCCCCACTCCCAGGCACAGGAGGAGGCAGCCTCATCCTTCACAAAGACTTTCTGGGGGACATAAGACTTAGAAATGTCAACCCCATTCTTAAACATTTTCTGTATTACTGCAAAGCCGCCCCACGGCTGCCTTGGTAGCCCCCGGCACACCCCTATGTGGATTTGCCCCAGGTATGTCACTGGCTGGTTCAGCCCCTACCACCGCCAGCGGAAGCTCATCCACCCGGTCATGGTTCAGCACATCCAGCCCGCAGCGCTCAGGTGAGGCCCTGGGCTCTTACAGGCCGTGCAGCCATGGGTTCCCTGAGAACTGCTGCTGTTGCTGACATGTCCCTCAACTAGAGAGCAAAGGGTGAGCCCCTAGTTGTAAAAGGCCCTCTGGTCTCAAATGTGCAGCTGTCACCGACTTGTTCCTCCCGACATGCTGATGAGGTAGGGTCAGTAGCCCCATTTCACAGGTAAACTGAGGCACAGGGCAGTACTGACCGTGGGGCTGAGGGCAAGTCCCGAGTGTGCAGACTGTGCGTTCATGGCGCCCTCACCTGCAGCCTCCTGGCGCAGTGGAGCACCCTCGTGCAGGAGCTGGAGGCTGCCCTGCAGCTGGCTTTCTACCCGGATGCCGTGGAGGAGTGGCTGGAGGAAAACGTGCACCCCAGCCTGCAGCGGCTGCAAGCTCTGCTGCAGGACCTCAGCGAGGTGTCTGCCCCCCCGCTGCCACCCACCAGCCCTGGCAGGGACGTTGCTCAGGACCCCTGAGGGGAGAGCTCATGCCAGGGGGCTCCTGCTGGAGGCTGGGGGGGGCTCTGCGCTGCCAAATGGCCCGGGCAATAGGGGCCCACGTGGGCGTCGTGCCCTCTGGCCCGGCAGTGTCTTGCCCACACTCAGTTCCTGAGGCCCCTGGGCAGCCCCTGGGGGAGAGACTAGAAAACACAGAAGGAAGCAGCACAGGGAGACCCGCTTTGTGATCTGCATGTGTGACACTGATTCTTTGGAAATAAAGAGTGGAAGCTGCGGGTGACATGCGAAGGGTTATTTATGGTTACGATGACCATGTCCTGCAACGAGGGACTGGCAGCCACTGCTGAGTAGGAGGGTCCCATCTCTCTCCTGTCGGCTTTCACCGAGGTCACAGCCAGACGTGGGGCAAAGGTGTTCCCTGTCCTACCCAGCCATTCCTGGGCCTGCCACCTAGGGGCTCACAGGGCCCAGGAGTCCCCAGCTCACAGGCCAGGGCATCAGGCCAGGCGCGCTCGGTGCACACCGCACCTGGGAGGACCTGGGTGCACTCAGGAGACCAAGAGCACTGGCGGGTCAGGATGGTTGGCGTTCAGCTCCTACGGGGTGGGGAGAAGTCTGTAGCCGAGAGCCCCTCCTGCCAGGTCTTCCCAGGTTCGAGAGAGGCTGGAACTCAATTTCTGCAGAAAATCTCCCAGTTTTTCCTGTTTGGTTAGTTTTTTTTACAAAGACAGGAGCTTGCTGTGTTGCCCAGGCTGGTCTTGAACTCCTGGCCTCAAGCAATCCTCCCACCTCGGCCTCCGAAAGTGCTGGGATTACTGGCATGAACCACTGCGCCCGGTCGGAGCTCCCAGTTTTTAAGCACTGCACGATACTAGAAGAGCTGACCTTTTTTCTGGCCTCACAGCTTATGCTGAGGCTGAGTGTGAGGAACAGAGAGACCTTTCTGTGACGACCACTGGGGCAGAGTGGTCTATGCGCCGAGATCCTGGCATCAGCAAGGGAGGCGGGTCCTCGGGGAGGGGCAGCTTCCACAGTGTGGCTGCAGCGTGCACAGCCAGGTAGGCCCTGGATGTTCACCCCTCACTGCCCTTGGGGAAGCACCTGACCGCTGGGGATGTCCACCAGGGAGAGGACGCTGTGTTGGGGACAACATGCAGCATCAGCACCCACAAGGGCCCGGCCTGGCCCCGCCTCTCCACTCACCCGAGGTCTTGCTGTGGCCCACAGCAGGAGTCCAGGGCTGGCGAGACCTCCGGCTGCAGAAAGGCAGGCCCAGGCCTCACGATGGAGAAGGTCTGGGTGTCCTGGTCTGGCCTGCTGTTTCATGCAGTGTGCAAGCAGCAGCATGAGCAGGCAATAGGCCAACTCGGCTGGAGGCACCGACTGAAGCCAAGGCCACGGGTCCTGCGGGCGGTGCACAGGCTCAGGCACACCGGGAATGTGCCACGGATCCTGCGGGCGGTGCACGGGCTCAGGCACACCGGGAATGTGCCACGGGTCCTGCGGGCGGTGCACGGGCTCAGGCACACCGGGAATGTGCCACGGGTCCTGCGGGCGGTGCACGGGCTCAGGCACACCGGGAATGTGCCACGGGTCCTGTGGGCGGTGCACGGGCTCAGGCACACCGGGAATGTGCCACGGGTCCTGTGGGCGGTGCACGGGCTCAGGCACAGTGGGGCTGTCAGCTCTGGCTTGCAGGGTCACCGGCCTCACTGTCGCTGCTCTGAGACAGCTCTGTGGGGCTCTCAAGGCAGTGCAGCTCCAGGAAGCTGGTGATGAGCTTGGCGATGGCTTCCACATCACTGGGCGAGGCCGGCAACGGGAGGAAGGTCAGGTCACCTCGGCACAGGGCACCGTGAGACCCCACAGCAGTCTCCTCCTCGACCACCTACCTCCAGCAGACCCTGGGGCTCCCAAACTGGACCCAGCACTTCCTGGCCTGCTCCCAGCCTCCCAGTCACAGTGGGGCTGCCCCTGAGCCTGCACACGCTTCCCGTGGGCCCCTCTGTGTCCCGTCCACAAACTCATCTCCTCTCCCAGCTGCCCCATAGCTCTGGGCGGTCAGGAACGGGAGTGACCTGCTACGGCTGCAGCTCCGGCCAGATCAAAGTCCCACAGCCTTACCTGCGGTGGCCCATGACTGCACTCTGCGTGAGGGGGTGGGAGAAGCCCGTCGCAAGCCGGAGCACCACCATGTAGCCCTTCCCGAAGTACCGGACCTTCTCCTCCTCCACGCTCACATCACGGACATCATGGAGCAGGACCACCACTGCGGGGAGACGGTCAGTGGCTGAGCCATCCCCGCCCACACATGCTGCCCGGCAGTCGCACCAGGGCCACTGGCGCCATCGAAAGCGACAGCCACACCTGGTTGGCAGCAAAAGCATTTGCTGTTTTCTGCCTGAGGCTGGGCCCCGGAGGACTGCTGTGGCCCTGAAGGCAGTGCAGGGTCCTCTGGGTGGGAAGGACGTGCCCGCGGTGCAGGCTGGCGGGCCACATGCACAGCCTGCTGGTTCTCCTGGGAGTGCCGACTGCGGGGACCCGCTCAGTGCGAGGCCGCCATCCTTACACTGCACTGTTCCTCCAGGTCTCCCCAAGGTTGGCTGCTGAGCCAGGGCCACCCTGCAGTTTCCCGTGGCAACTCAGGGCAGCCACCTCTTCGGGTACTGGGGCGGTCCCAATGGCTGTCAGAAAACGGCACAGCTGCCTCCCACAGCCCAGGCCAGCCCTGCAACTGCTCTCCCCAAAGCCACAGGTGACCTGGGGCCAATGCCCTGGCCAGGTCCCTGCAGGGATCCAGGAAGCAGCCTGTCAGAAGTGCAGCATTGCGGCACTAAACCCAAGACTGCCCAGCAACTCTGGTCGCCAGAATCTGTCCCCTCTGGGGCTATGCATGGGCGGCCAGACCCCGGGGCCTCTCTCTGTCTGTGCAGCAGCATCTACAGGAAACTGGTACTGACCACAGCTGGGCCAGCACCCAGGCTCAAGGGTGGGGAGTTCCTCGGACCATCCAGCCCCTACTGCAGGCCCAGTAGAACCCACAGGAAAGCTGGAGCAGCGCCAAGGCCCGCAAGAAGCCAGGTGGCCCCACTCCAGACCCCCACTCCAGAGCGCCCACGGGCTGCCATGGCTCTCCCTGCCCCGTCCTGTGACCTGCCACTGGGGCCAGACTGCACCTGCGGACAAGTGGCTGCCAGGCAGGCGGGAGAATGCAGCTAAACAGAGGCTGCCCGAGCCCGGGTGGGCCAGACCCCTGCTCCTCAGACCCCTGCTCTGCCAGACCTTTGCTCCTCCAGACCCCTGCTCCTCCCACTCTCCCCAGGGGCCAAACCTCTAAAGAACCCAGGAGGCTCTAGGACCCCACTGAGCAGGTGAGCAGGTGGGGCGTATCCGTGGGATCCTGCTTCCAGCGGGCAGGACACAACCCTGGTCACCAAGCAGGTGAGCTTGGACCAAAGGCACTTCCAGGCCCCCCTCTAGGCCCCGTGGGTCACCCAGACGCCCAAGTGCGCCGCCTCTGTGGCCCACTGTGTCCCATGTCCCCATGCTCCCCACGACTCACCCTGGTCGTGGCCAGCTCTGAAAAGAGTCAGCAGCTTCTTGTAGAGGCTGAACGTCTTCAAAACAACCTTCCCTGTGCTCTTGTCGAAGATGGCTTCCTGGAAACCGACATGCACTGACCACCATGAACCTCCAGGAACGGGGGCCCCGTGGCCGCTGGGACCTCACCCCCACCCTCACCAGGGTGGACACTCAAGAAGGGGGGCTGGGGCCCCTCCCAGTCAGAACCCAAACCCCTGAAGCCACAGGTGCTGCTCTGTCAGAGCCGGATATCTGCAGCCAACCCGACTCCTGTTGGGAAATGGAGAGGTGGGCAGGTGCAGCAGGCGCTTGCTCCACCCTGCAGGCAAAACAAGCGCAGGGAGGCAGTGGAACCAGCAAACGAGGGCATGGAGGTCAGAGGGCAGCACTGGGCCAGGCTGAAAGGACTCATGAGGGGCTCCGAGGTGGGAGGGCCGGCCACGGGGAAAGCTGACTCGCATCCCATTGTGGCAACTCTGGGAAGAAAGCACTTTGGTGAAGACAGTCATGGAGAGCTTCTAAGAGAAAAATGCCTTCGGGGGATTCCTTGGTCAAGAACGGTCCCAGATGAGTGCAGGGGCCATGTCCTGATGAACGGAGACCTCCAAGCAGGGACCAACGCTTCAGGACGGGGAGGCGCTAGGCCACCCAGGGCCCTTCCTCTTCCTTTCATTCCCATTGCAAAAAACCCAGGAGCTGAACAGCCCTGGACTCTGTCCCGCACCCGAGCCGGCCTTACCTCCCAGTCCTCCAAGTTCTGCACAGCCACAAACAGGCAGCCTGTGACGTAGAAGAGCTTCCAGCCCAGGCTATCTGGAGATGGGCATAGGGCGCCAGCCTGTGAGCTCCAGGGACATGCCCACGGGAGGCCCCGCCTAGCACAGCCTCCCCCAGACGCTGGCCAGAGCCCACGCTTGCAAGGACCCCCTGGGCAGCTTCCTGTGCTGCTGACCCTGCCCTGGCCACTCAGGACCCACACGCGACACACCCCACCCAGCTCTGACCCCCAGAGTCCACGTGAGAGAGGCAGGTGGGGCGCACAGGGCCTCTGCCCGTCTGGGCAGGCCCAGTGATGGTGGCAGGGTGGGAAGTACACCTCATCCCACAGATGGATCTTAGCCAGATCCTCAAGAGCATCTCTCCGGGAATATTTGATGACCCAAAAACACAGAAGACTTAAGAAGTGAAATGTGGGCTGAGTGCTGGGCAGGATGGGCGTGCGGAAGAACAGCAGCGCGTGGAGGGCGCGGTGCCCGCCAGCAATCAAGGGGCAGAGGTGCCAATCCTAAAGGCCGCCCCATGGACAGTCACAAATGACAGTTTTTCCTTCTTTTCTCTGTTTTCCAAACAGCTGAGACAGTCATGGGGGGGTGGGGCGGGGGGTGCTTTACCTCCGCTGTAGTAGGCAGCAGCCAGGCCAATCGACAAGATTCCTATGAAGAGAAAGTGACTGCCTGCCTATTGATCCCGGTAAGACCCCACCTCCCCGGTGCAGCGGGACCAGGAGCCACAGCCCCTGATGAGCAGGCCCTTCCCACTGTAGGAACAGCTGTGGTCAGGGGTTACAGACCACCAGGTTCAGAGTAGGGGAAACAGCCAGGAAGTTGGTTCACTAATGCAGTATAGCTGGGCGTAGTATCACACACTTGTAATCCCAGCTCCCTGGGAGGCCGAGGAAGGAAGATCGCTTGAGCTCAGGAGTTTGAGACCAGCCTGGGCAACATAACGAGACCTCATTACTAAAGAAAACAAAAGCAAAACACAGTATACACTATTCACAGTATTTACTAGACACATCTGCTGTGTGAGGCTCCATAACTGACACGGGTGTTACTCCAGTAGCACGTGGTGAGGCCTGAAGACTGTGCACAAAGAAATTACAACACAGCGAGCGTGTCATGCAAAACACACAGGAGGCTGTGGCGTGTCACAAAAAAGGTGGGCCCCAGCTGCTGAGGTACAGCCAGCACCACTCCTCACACGGTGTCCCGTCAACACAAGTGCAGCTGTCCCCAAGGGTACAGGACCCTACTGGTGGGTAGGGATGGAGGACAGGAGGCTAAGTGGACTGTGAGTCCTATGAAGAGGTCTGAGGACCAGGGAAGAGGAGACATGGGAACCCACGATCACCCATCACGTGGTTCAAAACAAGTACAAAGGAAAATATGGTGACCTCAGAAAAGCTCATAGAGTATATTAAATACTCTGGGTGTTAGTGATTAAAAGGGGACAAAACAGACATGCATTATCTGTAAAACCAAGTACACCAGATAGAATTTGAATGGATACGAAGAAACAAAATAGCCATTAGATTTCAAGGTAATAGAAAAAAGAGAAAATATTTTGTTTCATTTTCATCCTTTTTGAAAGTCAGGCTTCCGGTTTTGGGGTTCTGGGGAGGGACGTGGAGAGCCTTACCAACCAGCAGGGACCAGGACCGGATGCCTGGAGCCCTCTTCAGATGGAGGCGGGAGCTGGTGCGGGTCTCCACCTGCAGGTACATCCCGAGAGGGCAGCACCACTCTCTACAGGAGGAGGGGTCTGGGGACAGACAGAGGCAGCTGAGCCCTTGGGCCTGCACACAGGCAGGCGCCCACGCCATCAGGCCCAGTCTGGAGGCCAAGAGCAGGTCCCCCAACTAAGTCACCTGCAGCCCCAGACACCATCAGCCAGTCTCACCTGGTCTCTGTGGTCGGGCACGTCACTGGATCCCCCAGAGACCCCGTTTCCTGTGTAAGGAAGGCCCTTTTCCGTTCACAGCGACACCGACTGTGCGGGGGCTGTTTCCCGCTCAGACTCACGAGCTACAGCTGCATCACCACCTGCCCCGTCCTGTCTGGAAACCTTATGTCTTGAGGCCGCTAGCCCCCAGCAGCCTTTAAGCTTCTAGCATCTATGGGCACCCCCTCTCCCCTGTGCTGGCCTCCACCAAGAAAGGAACTGAAAGTCCCATCATGGCTTCCGGCCGTACTGGCTCTCGCACTGGCATGGACCAACAATCTCAGCTCTCTCTCTGCCCTCCTCCACCTGCTGAAAGTTCAGACTGCACAGTAGAGGGTCCCAAAGCGGCCAGAACCGACGAGTCACCAAACGGGCTAATCTTCCACAGGGGAGTTCCGCACGGGCGCAGCAGCCCTGCCCCTTCACCGTACGCTCCCAACACTGGCCCCAGGGACCCCGTTCTGGTAGTTTCTCAGGGCTTTCCCTGTGAAGTCAAATCAAATTTCTGACATTAAGTAGGAGGTTCAGGCTGGGCGCGGTGGCTCAGGCCTGTAATCTCAGCACTTTGGGAGGACTAGGCGTGCGGATTGTTTGAGTCACGGAGTTCAAGACCAGCCGGGGCAACGTGATGAAACCCTGTCTCCACAGAAAATATATAAAACAGCCCGGTGTGGTGGTGTACGCCTGTGGTCCTAGTTATTCAGGAGGCTGAGCTGGGAGGATCACCTGAGGCCGGGAGGTGGAGGCTGCAGTGAGCAGAAATCGTGCCACTGGACTCCAACCTGGGTGACAGAGTGACACCGTGTCTCAAAAAAATAAAAAATAGTGGGTTCAAATCACACAAACCAATCCTAGATGCTGGTATATGACTGGGCTCCCTCCCGGGCCTGAGTTACCTCATTGCTCCCGAAACACCCGGCATTCCACATCCAAATGCACACACACACGCACACTCGCGGACACAAGCACACGCGCGCTGGCAAAGCCGCCCGCGCCGCTGGTCGCACCGAGCGCTCGTTTCTTTGTCCGGATCGGGGGCGCTCCCGCCGCCGGGGCCAACCTGCAGCGGAACAGGCGCGAGGCCGCCCGCGACGGGCACGGCGGGACACGGAACAGCCGGCAGGCGGGCCCAGGACGCAGACCCCTCCCGGAGTGGGCCTAAGGGTGCCGGGACGCGCGGCACGGAGCTGGAAGGAAGTGCGGAGCCCACCCAGCCCAGCCGCCTACCGAGAGCACAGCGGTCCCCGCGCCGCAGCAGAGAGACGCGAACCGGCGGGGGCGGGGCCGCGCGCACTTCCGGGATTGGAGCGGAGCCGAGCCGACTTTCGGGGGCGGGGCCGCACGCACTTCCGGGATTGGGGCGGGGCCGCGCGCGCTTACGGGATTGGGGCGGGGCCGCAAGCATTTCCTGGATGGGGCGGAGCCGAGCGGATTTCCGGGATCCGGGCGGAGCCGCAGGAGGAGGCGGGTGGTTCCTGCTAAAGAAGCCACTTTTCTTGAAAAAAAGAAACGTGCGGGGAAACGTATCCGACAGCAAAGAACTTACCAAGGACTATGAACGTCTTGCTAACATAGAAGCGAAACTGAAGCGGTTCTCATTGCCAAAAAAGAAGAAGATTTGAGCATGAATAAGAACAGTAATTCGAGTGAATTTAAAATCCTCAGATGCTCCAGTCTGTAATTCATAATAATGTATTTTTTAACTCTGTTCACTTTTGGAGGATGCTGGCAAGCTCACCCCAGTTTGTGGCCTGGTTAATAAAAGGAAAGCATCAAGCATTTGTCCTGCCTTTATGAAATTTACAGCAGAGTAACCAAATACTGCATGAGAAGAATTTCTCATTATAGAAGTTTTCCCGCTAATAAATGAAGAAGAAACAGTAGGATTAAAACATCACCCTATGAATTAACGGACCTAGGCAATGTCATCAATGACTGCTAATTAACATCGCAAAAAGGTCAGTTAGATATCAGAAGTACACACCACTATGAAGTAGTCTTGCCAGAAAAAATTTAACCTGAATGTGAACAAGCTTCTAGAGTGAATTACTGGAAATGTGGAAGACAAGACTGTACTAAAGGATTCTACAAGGACACAGTCAGCAATTCGAAACCTCAACCATCTGAATGGACCCCTCCGCTTGGCCAAGAGCATTCCCAAGTTATCCTGAAAAACTAGCTCAGGCAGTGATGGGAAGGGGGAGACAGACATACCTCACTCCCTCCTCCCTTTTGGAATTCAGGCACACAGCTGACCAGCATTCACATTAAAACAGATCTTGAGGTGGCCAGGTGCGGTGGCTCACGCCTGTAATCCCAGCACTTTGGGAGGCCAAGGTGGGCAGATCACGAGGTCAGGAGATTGAGACCATCCTGGCTAACACAGTGAAACCTCATCTCTACTAAAAACACAAAAAAATTAGCTGGGCGTGGTGGCGGGTGCTCGTAGTCCCAGCTACTCGGGAGGCTGAGGCAGGAGAATGGCGTGAACCCGGGAGGCAGAGCTTGCAGTGAGCCGAGATCGTGCCACTGCTCTCCAGCCTGGGCAACAGAGTGAGACTCCATCTCAATAAAAAATAACAAAACAAAACAAAAACAGATCTTGAAGTTGACAAAGTAGACGCTGTAGCAATGACGCCAAATTCCAGCCTGACTCTCCTATAGGACTACATGACAGATAGGAAGCCTTGGAAGAAATGGAAGTACTTTACCTCACATTAAATTTCTTCGACTTATTTTGAAATAGCCCTGCAAAGCTGTCCCTTGTGAGGAAAATCTACATTCTGTAGCGAATCCCCGTTCCTTTCCAGGTCTTTTTCCTGCTTCAGGGAGAACTCTGATAAGAAGCACTTACAATCTATTCTCTCTGAAGCCTGCTACCTGGAGACTTCCTCTGCTTAATGGAAATCTTGGTCTCCACAAACCCTTATCTTAACCTAAAAACTCCCTTCTGTTGATTCTAGGTCTTTAGACAGTAACTTAACCTTTTCAACCAATTGCCAGATAGAAAATCTTTGAATCTACCTATGACCTGGAAGCCCCCCCGCTTCAAGTTACCCCACCTTTCTGAACCAAACCAATGTACATCTACGTGTATTGACTAATGTCTTATGTCTTCCAAAAATGTATGTAGCCTAACCACCTTGGGTACGTGTTCTTAGGATCTCCTAAGGGCTGTGTCGCTGGCCCTTGGTCACTCATATTTGGTTCAGAATCTCTTAAAATATTTTACAGTTTGACTCTTTTTGACAACATGGGAAATCCTACAGGCAAGTGACCTGATTTTTTAAATGATATATACAAAGAGAAGGATATGGATAGAACCTACAAATTTAAAAAATGTCAACAACTTTAAGATCAGGAACTCTGCAACTTTTTTTTTTTTTTTCCCTCTGGACAAAGTCCCACTCTGTCGCCCAGGCTGGGGTGCAGTGGCACCATCTCAGCTCATTGCAACCTCCGCCTCCTGGGTTCAAGCAATTCTCCTGCCTCAGCCTCTCAAGTAGCTGAGACTACAGGCACACACCACCACGTCCAGCTAATTTTTTTATTTTTAGTAGAGAGAGGCTTTTGCCATGCTGGCGAGGCTGGTCTCAAACCCCTGACTTCAGATGATCCACCTGCCTTGGCTGCCCAAAGTGCTGGGATTACAGGCATGAGCCATCATGCCCAGCTTGAACTCTGCCACTTCTAAGTAGGCCTCAAGTTATGTCAAAATCAAGTTTTTATTTTATTGATTTATTTATTTATTTTAGTATTTATTGATCATTCCTGGGTGTTTCTCAGAGAGGGGGATGTGGCAGGGTCATAGGACAATAGTGGAGGGAAGGTCAGCAGATAAACAAGTGAACAAAGGTCTCTGGTTTTCCTAGGCAGAGGTCCCTGCGGCCTTCCGCAGTGTTTGTGTCCCTGGGTACTTGAGATTAGGGAGTGGTGGTGACTCTTAACGAACATGCTGCCTTCAAGCATCTGTTTAACAAAGCACATCTTGCACCACCCTTAATCCATTTAACCCTGAGTTGACACAGCACAGGTTTCAGAGAGCACGGGGTTGGGGGTAAGGTCATAGATTAACAGCATCCCAAGGCAGAATAATTTTTCTTAGTACAGAACAAAATGGTGTCTCCTTGGTCTGCTTCTTTCTACACAGACACAGTAACAATCTGATCTCTCTTTCTTTTCCCCACATTTCCCCCTTTCCTTTTCGACAAAACTGCCATCGTCATCATGGCCCATTCTCGATGGTCACTGTCTCCCCGGAGCTGTTGAGTACACCTGCAGAAAGGCTCCCAGATGGGGCGGCCGAGCAGAGGCGCTCCTCACATCTGAGAAGGGGTGGCGGCTGGGCAGAGGCTCTCCTCACTTCCCAGACGGGGTGGCGGCCGGGCAGAGGCTCTCCTCACTTCCCAGACGGGGTGGCGGCCGGGCAGAGACGCTCCTCACTTCCTAGACGGGGTGGCGGCTGGGCAGAGGCTGTAATCTTAGCACTTTGGGAGGCCAAGGCAGGCAGCTGGGAGGTGGAGGTTGTAGTGAGCCGAGATCACGCCACTGCACTCCAGCCTGGGCAGCATTGAGTGAGTGAGACTCCGTCTGCAATCCCAGCACCTCGGGAGGCCGAGGCGGGCAGATCACTCAAGGTCAGGAGCTGGAGACCAGCCCGGCCAACACGGCAAAACCCCGTCTCCACCAAAAATACAAAAACCAGTCAGGCGTGGCGGCGCGTGCCTGCAATCCCAGGCACTCGGCAGGCTGAGGCAGGAGAATCATGGCAGCCCGAGGCAGGGAGGTTACAGCAAGCCGAGATCACGGCAGTACAGTCCAGCCTCGGCAACAGAGGGAGACTGTGGGAAGAGAGAAGAGAGGAGAGGGAGAGGGAGAACAAGTTTTTATTTTTAAAGAGAGACTTTTCAATGTCTTCCGTAAGTTCATAGAAAAAGAGACTTAAGAAACATATGAACCAATTGTAACATAGACTATTAGAACATACTAGACCTTATTTAGATCCTGATTTAAACAAACTGTAAAAAAATATGAGACAATGGGGAAAACTGGACATTGGCTATTTGATAAAAAAAAATTAAGTGATTATAATTTGTTCTTTTTTTTTTTTTTTTTTTGAGACGGAGTCTCGCCCTGTTGCCCAGACTACAGTCGTGCAATCTCGGCTCACTGCAGCCTCTGCCTCCCAGGTTCAAGCAATTCTCCTGCCTCAGTCTCCTGAGTAGCTGGGACTACAGGTGCGGGCCACCATGCCCAACTAATTTTTTGTATTTTATTAGAGATGGGGTTTCACCATGTTGTCCAGGCCGGTCGCGAACTCCTGAGCTCAGGCAATCCTCCCACCTTGGCCTCCCAAATTCTGGGATTGCACGCATGAGCCAACACACCCGGCCGTAATTTGTTCTTTCAACCATATTACACTTATGTTTTTATTTCATTTTTTTTTTTGTATTTTAGAGATGGAGTTTTGCTCTTGTTGCCCAGGCTGGAGTGCAATGGCATGGTGCTGGCTCACTGCAACCTCTGCCTCCCAGGTTCAAGTGATTCTCCTGCCTCAGCTTCCTGAGTAGCTGTGATTACAGGCACCCACTATCACACACAGCAAATTTTTCTATTATTAGTAGAGATGGGGTTTCACCATGTTGACCAGGCTGGTCTCAAACACCTGACCTCAGGTGATCCACCCACCTCAGCCTCCCAAAGTGCTGGGATTACAGGCGTGAGCCACCACACCTGGCCAGTTATGTTTGTAAAACATTAACAAAAAAGCTATACAAATGACAACCTAAAATTATCCTTTTATCTAAGCTGAAGTTGAGGGGAGATATTTTCTGAGAGATGCTGACTTGAATTTGAGTAATCTAGAGGGTTAAGACTTCCAGAATTTCATTGTTGCATTTGTAAAAAGCTATACAAAATGAAAACTATAAATAAGAATTTTTTTTTTTTTTTTTGAGATGAAGTCTCACTCTGTCGCCCAGGCTGGAGTGCGATCTCGGCTCACTGCAACCTCCACCTCCTAGGTTCAAGCGATTCTCCTGCCTCAGCCTCCCAAGTAGCTGTGATTACAGGCACACACCACCATGCCTGGCTAATTTTTGTATTCTTAGTAGAGATGGGGTTTCAGCATGTTGGCCAGGCTGGTGTCAAACTCCTGACCTCAACTGATCCACCTGCCTCGGCCTCCCAAAGTGCTGGGATTACAGGCGTGAGCCACCACACCTGGCCAGTTATGTTTGTAAAACATTAACAAAAAAGCTATACAAATGACAACCTAAAATTATCCTTTTATCTAAGCTGAAGTTGAGGGGAGATATTTTCTGAGAGATGCTGACTTGAATTTGAGTAATCTAGAGGGTTAAGACTTCCAGAATTTCATTGTTGCATTTGTAAAAAGCTATACAAAATGAAAACTATAAATAAGAATTTTTTTTTTTTTGAGATGAAGTCTCACTCTGTCGCCCAGGCTGGAGTGCGATCTCGGCTCACTGCAACCTCCACCTCCTAGGTTCAAGCGATTCTCCTGCCTCAGCCTCCCAAGTAGCTGTGATTACAGGCACACACCACCATGCCTGGCTAATTTTTGTATTCTTAGTAGAGATGGGGTTTCAGCATGTTGGCCAGGCTGGTGTCAAACTCCTGACCTCAACTGATCCGCCTGCCTCGGCCTCCCAAAGTGCTGGGATTACAGGCATGAGCCACCATGCCTGGCCTCAACTTTGAAGTGTCAACTTGAAACTGCCTTTGCAAAGATTAAGGCAGTGATAGAGGCTGGGTGCAGTGGCTCACACCTGTAATCCCAGCACTTTGGGAGGCTGAGGTGGATCACTTGGGCCCAGGAATTCAAGAACAGCCTGGGCAACATGGGGAGACCCTGTATCTACAAAAAATTTAAAACTTAGCCATGCACAGTGGTGTGAGCCTGTAGTCCCAGCTACCCCGCGGGGCTGAGGTGGAAGGATTACTTGATCCAAGGAGGTTGAGGCTGCAGTGAGCTGTGATCACGCCACTGCACTCCAGCCTGGGTGACAGAGTGAGACCCTGTCTCAAAAAAAAAAAGACAGAGAAATTTCACACAGTTAATTCCGTCTTCCTTCAGACATCCAAGCTGTCCTTGGTTGTTCTTTTGGGAGCTTTGGGAGGAATTTACAGTTTAACCTTGAAAGAAGGATGATAATAGTCCCTTCCTAAAACGATCACCTCCCACTTCTGGGGCTGAAATTGCCTTTGTAAAGCTAGTGAAAGGCCACAAGGTTAGGATTGTGGGAGTGGCCTGAACTCTGCTGAAATGCAGGCCTGGTTTCTACAGTCCCTCACTGCTCAGGACTCACGTGGCCAGAGGTCACAAAACTTGCAACTTCCCGAATTGCACTATAGATAATATCAGTATTGCAGGACCTAAGAATGGCTTTTTGAGATGTTTTTCAGAGTGAACCCACCCCAACCTGCGACTCAGGACTCAACTGGTTTCTGTGGCCCCACCCAGAGGCAGACTCAGTGCTTGAGGACCGTTTTCCACACACGCTTTTGATTTCATTCCCAATCAGCAGTATCCATTCCCTAGCCCCCTGCCCACCAAATTGTCCATAAAAACCCTAACTGCGGCCAGGCGTGGTGGCTCATGCCTGTAATCCCAGCACTTTGGGAGGCCGAGGCAGGCGGATCACAAGGTCAGGAGTTCAAGACCAGCCTGGCCATTATGGTGAAACCCCATCTCTACTAAAAAATACAAAAATTAGCCAGGCGTGGTGGCGTGTGCCTGTAGTCCCAGCTACTTAGGAGGCTGAGCTAGGAGAATCGCTTGAACCTGGGAGGTGGAGGTTGTAGTGAGTCGAGATTGTGCCACTGCACTCCAACCTGGGTGACAGAGTGAGACTCCGTCTCAAAAACAAACAAACAAAAAAAACAAAAAACAAACTCCTAACTGCTGAGCCTTTGGAGAGACTGATTTGAGTAGTAACTGTCTCCTGTGTGGCCTGCCAGGTGTCAATTAAACTCTTTTCCTGGCCTGCTGCAATCTTGATGAATTGACTTTTTGTCTGTGCAGTGGACAGGAAGAACCCGATGGGCAATGGCAAGCTGAAGAATGATGAGATTCATAAATCTGGAAAGGAGAGCTTTACTTCTCATAAAGGGTTTCAGCCTGCAGGGTGGCCATTCTGACAGACAGGGAAGCACTGCCTCTGGCCAGAAGCCAGAAACAGACACTTCCAGGGAGGGGCAAAGGGAACAGGAATCTATGAGGAGAAGTGTGTAAATATACATATTTATCAAGGTACAGGAGAAGTCATGAATATTTTTGAAGAGAGAAACATACACAAGCACAATGAAGCTTCAGGCCCCTTCACGAGGGTCATGTCATCTCACCAGAACCACTCCATGGTCAGTATCTCTTATCAGTAAGGAATACTGGTCAATTGGGCCGAAACTGCACGAGAGGGTTGTTATCAGCGGTGGAGTCTTTCGAAAGCGCTGGTTTCCGTTAAGCTCTTAGCCAAGAAAACCTAATGGTAGTTAGCCAACGGTTGGCCTTAATAACAGGTGTCTCACCTCCCATCTGTCATGGCTGAGAACTGCCTTCAAGGCAACCCTGGGATCTCCTTAGCCAGTAGGCGGTTCGTGTAGTCAGTTGGGGGTCTTTGGATTTCATTTTCATTTCTCAGAGGACAGGAAGGAAGGCTCTAACATGGGGAATCCTGAGAACTGCTGCTGTCTGTTAAATACGCCTACAAGTTATTTTTCTTATGTCACACTCTCCCAGGCATGTTCTTACTTCTCATTTCTGATTTCTGTAATACACACACACTGATTTCATAAAACGTTTATGAGTCCAACACTTCCATTATAGCCCTGTATCAATGTTTTGCTTAGCTGAAATCAATTTCTTGGAGGAGTAAGTGTTATCTTTACTTTGTAAGCTGTAAGGGCCCAAATCAATGTACTTGGTAAAACTATCCACAGTGAACACACGCAAATGTCAAAGGGCCATCATTCAGCATCTGCCCTCGGGCTTCCGGGTCCATCACGTGGTTACTGACAGGCAAGCCGCGCATGCGCGCTGCTACTCCGCCGAGCCTACGTGACACGACGTCAAGTGGCAATGGCGGCGGACGAGGGCTGTGCCCCCGGCCCGCCCCGTTAGGAGCCGCGAGTAAGGCGAGTGTCCAACGCCGAGCTGGCTGACAGAGCCCGGCCGCGGCCTCCGCGGGCCCAGGGGCCTCCAGGCCCCGGGACCACCGGACCGAGCACCCTGGAACGGCCCCAGCTTGGCCTCGGGACAGTCCGCGCGCTCACCGACTCCCTGGTGAACGCCGCTTGGCCGCCGCCGCCGCCGCAGGACCCACGAGAAGCGGAAACCGGCGCAAGGACCCGGTCCCCGCGGCGCCGTACCTGGAGTGAGGCTGCGCTCCGCCCCGCGCGCTCCGATTGGCTCTGGGGCCTGGCCCGCCCCTTCCCAACACTGTCATTGGCCTAGGCAAAGCCGTAAGGGTGGGGAATCCTATTGGCCCAGGGGTGCGGCTTGTCCTCTCCCGGTGCTCTCATTGGCCGAGCGCGGCCGTTGGGGGTGAGGCCGCGTCGGGGGAGGACAACAAAGGGCCGCGGGCGGCGGGCAGTGGTGTCCCAGTCTCCCGGTGCTTCCCTCAGGCTGAGGCGCCCGGCCTCCCGCCCGCCGCGCTCCAGATGAAGTGTGAGCACTGCACGCGCAAGGTGAGCGCCGCGGGCCGGGGAGGCGCGCGCCTGGTGCCTGTCCTGTGGGGCTCTGGGCGGCCGAGGTTGGCGGTCCGGGCCCGCCGCTCGCTTGCTTCAGGGCTCTTCAAGGCGCCCCCGGCCTCGGCACCCTGGGCCCGCTCGGCGTGGAGGCGGCCGGCACGGGGTCCGCTGCGCTCTGCAGGGCGGGTTCGGTCTTCGCGGTTCTCCCTGAACTTGTCCATCTTTCCCACGCCCGCGAAGCGCGGAAACGAACGGAGACCGAGCCTCTCGTGCCGCGCACCACAGTCCGAGTAAACAGCGGTCGTGGCGGGAATGATCAGAAGCGTTTCGAGGGGGTTTTAGGCGTTTTCGGACCTGCCCCTCTGAGGGTCACCGAGCAGCCGGTGCAGGGGCGGAAGCGGGTGACGGCTGCTGACCGGCGCCTTCCGCGCTTGTCTCCAGGCCATGGCAACAACCGCGCAGCGCATGCAGGGGGGTTTTGTAGCTCTTATTGCCGGAATGGGCTCCTGTGGATGCTGCTCTGTGGCTGGCACTTCTGCGCGTGACGCCGTGGCAGGAGGCTTCCTAACATTCCATGGGTCGTTCATCCCCGGTGGTGGCTGCGTCCTATTCTAAGTACACCTGTGTCCAGGGGAATTCGCCTGTGGGGGGAAGGCTACAGTTGCTTCTGCTTTTTCATTATTGCAAACAATGGAGATGTGTGTGTGTCCTTAAGTACCTGTTTCACTAGAAGGGTTAGAAGGATAGAAGGCCAGGCACGGTGGCTCAAGCCTGTTATCCCAGCACCTTGGGAGGGGAGGCCGAGGCGGGTGGATCACCTGAGGTCAGCAGTTCAAGACCATCGTGGCCAACATGGCGAAACCCCGTCTCTACTAAAAATATAAAATTAGCTGGGCGTGGTGGCGCACACCTGTAATCCCAGCTACTCAGGAGGCCGAGGCAGGAGAATCGCTTGAACCCGGGAGGTGGAGGCTGCAGTGAGCCGAGATTGCGCCCCTGCACTCCAGCCTGGGTGAGAGCGAGACTCCGTCTAAAAAATAAATAAATAAATAAACTAAAAGAAAGGATAGAAATACATGAGCTTCATTGGTCAGAATGTGCACATTTTCTTAAGGGAGACGAAGTAAAAGTTCATTAATAATGTTCCTTTCCTTTTTTAAGGAATGTAGTAAGAAAACAAAAACTGATGACCAAGAGAATGTGTCAGCCGATGCACCGAGTCCAGCCCAGGAAAATGGAGAGGCAAGTAGATTTTTCAGTTTTGTATCAGCCCAGAGTAAACTACTGCTGCTGTTTTTCTCTTTGGGGGCTCACAGCACCGTGCACATCACTGCTTTAAAGAAGACTGAAGTACGCGGGCATGGTGGCTCACGCCTGGAATCCCAGCACTTTGGGAGGCCGAGGTGGACGGATCACTTGAGGTCAGGAGTTTGAAACCAACCTGGCCAACATGGTGAAACCTTATCTGTGCTAAAAATACAAAAATTATCCAGGTATGGTGGTGTACGCCTGTAATCCCAGCTACTCAGGAGGCTGAGGCAGGAGAATCGCTTGACCCTGGAAGACAGAGGTTGCAGTGAGCTGAGATTGTACCACTGTACTCCAGCCTGGGCAACAGAGTGAGACTCTGTCCCAAAAAAAAGACTGAAATAGGCCGGGCGTGGTGGCTCATGCCTGTAATCCCAGAACTTTGGGAGGCCGAGGCAGGCGGATCATGAGATCAGGAGATTGAGACCATCCTGGCTAACACAGTGAAACCTCATCTCTACTAAAAATGCAAAAAATTAGCCGAGCGTGGTGGGGGGCGCCTGTAGTCCCAGCTACTCGGGAGGCTGAGCCAGGAGAAAGGCGTGAACCTGGGAGGCGGAACTTGCAGTGAGCCAAGATCGCGCCACTGCACTCCAGCCTGGGCAACAGAGTAAGACTCCGTCTCCAAGACTGAAATAAACTTGAAGGGGCTAATAAAGACATGTGTGAGACAGTCCATCAGTGGCACAAGGCCTGTCTTCTCAGAACACACTACACCAAAACACACTGCATTGGGAACAAAGAAAACGCGGTGTAATACTGGATTTCTTCTTTTAATTTTTTTTTCCCCTTTTGAGACAGGGTCTCACTGTCACCCAGGCTGGAGTGCAGTAGCTCACTGTATGGCTCACTGCAGCCTTGACCTCCGAGGCTCAAGTGATTCTCCTGCCTCAGCCTCCCTAGTAGCTGGGACTACAGGTATGCACCACCATGCTCAGCTAATTTATTTTTATTTTTATTTTTTTGTAGAGATGGAGTTCCACTATGTTGCCCAGATTGGTCTTGAACTCCTGGGCTCAAGTGATCCTCCTGCCTCGGCCTCCCAAAGTGCTGGGATTACAGGCGTGAGCCACTGTGCCTGGCCTCTTTTCTAATTCAGTTCTTGTTTTTAAATTCCCCTTAGCTAGTAGCTATGGTCTCTGTTTATTGGATACATAACCTGAGCCTGGCTCTCAAGAATGTGATTTTACGGCCAGGCATGGTGGCTCACACCTGTAATCCCAACACTTTGGGAGGCCGAGGTGGGTGGATCACCTGAGGTCAGGAGTTCAAGATCAGCCTGACCAACATAGATAAACCCCATCTCTACTAAAAATACAAAATTAGCTGGGCATGGTGGTGCATGCCTGTAATCCCAGCTACTCAGGAGCCTGAGGCAGGAGAATTGCTTGAACCTGGGAGGTGGAGGTTGCGATGAGCCGAGATCACGCCACTGCACTCCAGCCGGGGTGACAGAGCGAGACTCCATCTCAAAAAAAAGAATGTCATTTTACATGCAGTCTCATTTCACGCCCAGAAGAAACATTACATGTAAGCCTGGCCATTATCCCTGTTTTACTGAGTGAAGGGTTTTGGGAGAGGTTAAGGTCAGTTTACCCTTAGAAAGTACTAGTACCAGTTTATAAATGGAGAGTTGGCAATATGGCAGAAGCATATTTTTTCCTTAAGTTTAGTAGTCCTGACATGTTTAATCTGACAGGTGTTCTCCCAGTTGCCCTGTGTGCCAGTGCTGTGGGGACTGTGGGGCTTAGGGAGCAACAGGGCCTGAGACAAGCAGCCAAAGAGCTGGCCACAGGCAGAAGAGAGGTAGGGTGCATTGGAGCCCTGGAGGCAGCTGGGGCCAGTGCGCCTGAGTGGCCAGCCCCAGGGGCCTCCCTCACCTGCCCTCTGGTTGTGTCGTTGTAGACAGATATCTAAGCCCTGTGAGCCTCGTTTCCTTATCAGAGGCCTGGGGAGTAGGGTTACTTCCCTCCCAGGACTGTGGTGAGGATGAGATAACGTGTGTACACAGCCTAAGCGGGCGCCCTGCCAGGTCAGTGATGGACACAGGGTGAGAGGAGTTGGGTTGGGGTTAATGGAGTGGACCCTGACGAGTGGTCAGAATTCAGGGTGGGAGTGTAGGGAAGGGCACTGGCACACCAGGCAAGAGGAGGGTGTGGACAGACGTGCTCTAGGGAGAGACAGTGGCTCCCCTTGGCCAGGTCAATGACAGTGCAGAGCTGTGGAGACCGTGAGGGGGTGACTCAGGTGTTTGTTTTAGGGCAGGTGATGGAGGTAACCAACTTAAGCTGGCTAGAGTAGGGGAAGAATTGCAGGAAGCCATTTGGGTGGCAGCTTTGAGAGCCTAGGCAGAGGTGGTGGGCCTGGGCAAGTCTACCAGAGTGATAGAGACAGAACAGAGGACGTAGTGCAGGGAAGGGAGTGCAGTTTTAGCTCCACAGACACTGGGCCTTCTACAGTGTGTGAGTCTGGGGTTTGGTGAGGAGAGCACTCCGCTGGAAGTGCAGGTGGCAGGGCTGCCCTGGGCTGAGTGAGGCCAGTGGGCCTGATAAAAGGGAACAGGACTTCTGTAGAATGCATCAGTGTGGAAGGCAGGAGGAATAAGAAGAAAGAATGTGAGGGGTGAGGAAAGAATGTGAGGGGTGAGGAGGGAATCAGACCTGGACCATGAAAACTTATGGAAGGACTGGGTTATACACAGCATGTCTGGTGGCAAGGCAGGGAGGAGGCACTGCTGGGTGAGGGGGGCAGTTTGGTCATAGGCATCTCAGTGGGGATGTGCTGTGGAGTCACAATTCATGCAGCTATGGGCACCAGATGTTTGGAGTGGAGCTGTGGCTTTGACCCACTGGGAACTTGTTAGAAGCACAAACTCTTGAGCCCCATGCGGACCTCCTGAGTGCCCATCTGCAGCAGAACAAGATCCCAGGGTGAGTGGGCTGCACAGAGACGTGGGGTCATGTGTAGGCAGGAGGCAGAGGTGACACCCGAGCTGCGGTTCGTAGCACGCTGTGGAAGGAGGCACATCCATAGCCGTCTCCTGTCAAATCATGTTTTAAAGAAAAACGAATGCATGGACTACCTGAGGAGCTTCTGTAATTTATTGACATTACTCCTGTAAGCTTCAGAGTATTCATATGTTCATCCACCAGTTATTTATTGAGCACTGTCTGTGTGCAGTACCTCTTGGAGGTGCTGAGGAACAAGAGAACAAGACAGTGTTCAAGCTCTCATGAGCTTACATTTTAGCGAGGAGGGACAGACTCCTGCTAGCAGTCGGCAACATAAGTACAGATGGGTGGGGAGGGAAGAGACGGGTGAGGGGGTGGTGCTGTTTTAGCAGGTGTTGGACATCGTCTCTGCTGAAGGCCACCCAGGGTGAGCCTGGGGCTCTTCAAGGTTGCTTCATGCAGAAGGATGGCGAGAGCAGCAAGGGCCAGTGGGGCTGGACGTGTGGAGACCAAGGGGGCTGTGATGGGACCCGGGCAGACAGGGGCCACTGGCTTTGCCCAGGCCCTCTGTGTGAGGGGCAGCTGTCTGAGCAGAGCAGAGGTGTGGTTTATGTTTTAGCAGATGTCGGGGGGCACAAGGGCCAGTCAGGAAGGAGAGGGTGGAGGGGATCAAAGAGTGACTCTACATCCAGGTCAGGATGAGCATCCTGTTACATGTCCGAGTGCAAACCCAGAGCCAGCACTGAGTTGTAAAGTTCTGAGCCTCAAGGGAGAGGCCAGGGCTGTGGGTGGCCTCAGGGAGCCGTGGGATGGTAAGAGGGAGCACAGAGCTAGAGGAGCAGTCAGAGGGCTGGATCACAGGCACCAAAGAGGAAGGGGTCTAGGAGGAAGGAAGGGCCAGTGGGGTCGCTTCCAGAACACAAGGGTCATTTACTTCCTACCACGTGACAGTGCTAGGGCTGGGTTCCACCCTTGTCATCTGCATGGTTCCCTAGTGTCATTGTGGGCTGGGCTCTGTGTCCTGTGTCCCTTCACCACCTTGAGCTGCTCAGTGGCAGAGACTGTCCTGCTTCCAGCCCCTTGAGCACCAGGCCTGGACCCTGGTATTATCTCCAATGTTTACTGTGAATTCTGTATATGGGTGTTACCCTCTCTAAAGAAGCACATTAAAGAGTATTTGTTGAATAATCATGCTGAAACGTCATCTTTTATAGAAGGGAGAATTCCACAAGTTGGCTGATGCCAAGATATTTTTGAGCGACTGCCTGGCATGTGACAGCTGTGTGACTGCAGAGGAAGGAGTCCAACTTTCCCAGCAAAATGCCAAGGATTTCTTCCGCGTTCTGAACCTTAACAAGGTAAGGCATTCGGGGCATTTACTGATGCTGGGGAGCTGACCTGGAGGAGGTGGAGGTGAGGCCTGGCTTCCTGCACAGAAGCCTCTGCTGGGACATCGGATGCACATCTCAGCCTTTTCCCGGTGTTGCTAACGTCCTGCTTTGACCTTCCAAACCTCTCCATCAAGAGCAAAATCCCCGCACAATTTCCTGCTCCCTTAATAATGCTCAGGCAGTGGTGGGGGGCTGGCACCACCCCTCAGGCTCCTGTGGCTTAAGTGGGGCCTCTGCCTGGTGAGGTCAGGTAACACGGGTGTTGTTGATCATGCGGGCAGCACAGAGCCGGAGCTCCTGCTGTTCTGCCTCGGCTGCACGTTTTCGGACACAAGAGTTATGTTCTAATAGACCGATCAGCTTGGGGCAAGGCAGAGACACTCCAAGGAAGTAAAAATTCCCAAAGCTCCTTCCTTCAGCTCATCCCTGCAGACCTCCTATACAGAACGAGAGGTGCCACTTGTCTTTCCGTGAGACAGGTTGTATTAGTCCATTCTCACATTGCTACAAAGAACTACGTGACACTGGCTAATTTATAAAGCAGAGAAGTTTAATTGACTCACAGTTCCACAGGATCTACAGGAGACATGGCTGGGGAGGCCTCAGGAAACAATCATGGCGGAAGGGTGAAGGGGAAGCAAGCATGTCTTCACGTGGCAGCAGGAGAGAGCAAGTAAAGGGGGAGGTACTGCACCCTTGTAAACAACCAGATCTTGTGAGGACTCACTCACTATCATGAGAAGAGCAAGTGGGAGATCTGCCCCCATGACCCAGTCACCTCCCGCCAGGCCCAGCCTTCAGTTTCACATGAGATTTGGGTGGGGACACAGAGCCAAACCATATCACAGGCGAAAGAGAAAGAAAGAGACAAAGGCAGATGAGGCTGAAAAGCACTTCTTGGTTTCCATGCTGTCACCTCCACGGGAAGCACCGGCATCCTACCCTGCCCAGGGTGTAGGAGCCCATTCACAGTAGGTAGTGTGCTAGAGCAAGGTAGGGGCCTCAAGAAACACTGACTGGCACAAGTGTAGTGGCATAGGGGACAGCCAAGGAGCCTTCTCAGCGTTTGCCATTCACCCCCATGGCATCTTCTGGACAAGTCATCCAGCAGCAATTAGATCACAATATTTTTCTTTCTGAGACAGGGCCTCACCCAGGCTGGAGTGCAGTGGAGCAGTTTTTCTTTCTGAGACAGGGTCTCACCCAGGCTGGAGTGCAGTGGAGAAAGTCTCAGTGGGGAGACTCCGGTGATCCTCCCACCTCTGGAGGCTCCCTGTAGCCTCCAGAGCAGCTGGGACTACAGACGCGTGCTACCACACCTGCCTAATTTTTGTATTGTTTGTAGAGACAGGGTTTTGCCATGTTGCCCAGGCTGGTCCTGAACTCCTGTGCTTAAGCGATCCTCCAGCCTCAGCCTCCCAAAGTGTTAGGATTACAGGCATCAGCCACCACACATGACTTAGATCACAATTGCAGATAGAGACACATGTCCTCTGTGTTGCCAGCATTAGTTGTGTCTGGGTGTACCCTGACTTATATGCACTTGCACGGGAGCTCCATTAGCAAGCAGCAGGCTGCCTGGATAGGATGGTCTGAACCAGGAGATGCCCCCCACCCATCAGCCAGGTTCGCCATGCATACCCGTCCCCACCTGCTCACCCTTGGCCTTTCAGGGAACAGAATGGCTTCAGCCATTTTGTTACGTTGAACAGACTTAGTGCATACAGCTTTGCAGACTACTAGAGACTTAATTCTGTGGTGTCAACGGTTTTTGCAAAAACCCTTGAAAGTGTCTGTGTCACTTTATGCTTCCCTAAGTGATAGGGGCAAACAGCTATGTGCAGCCATCCTGGTCACATTCAATATCAAATTCAGTTTTTTCCCACCTGACGCGTAGGAAATTGTATCTCATTTGCATTTTCTTGCTTATTTAGAGAAGTTGGTTACCCTAGATGATGTTTATTGACAGTTTATATTTTATCTTATGCTGCTTGTCCAGTCTACAACTTATATTTTAGTACGGTGTGAGATGTGGATACATTCTTTTTCCTTTTTTTTCTTTTTTGAGATGGAGTCTCTCACTGTCTCTCAGGCTGGGGTGCAGTGGCGTGATCTCAGCTTATTGCAACCTCTCCTTCCTGGGTTCAAGCAATTCTCCTACCTCAGCCTCTCAAGTAGCTGGGGTTACAGGCAGGCACCACCATGCCCAGCTAATTTTTGCATTTTTAGTAGAGATGGGGTTTCATCATGTTGGCCAGGCTGGTCTCGAACTCCTGACCTCAAGTGATGTGCTCGCCTCGGCCTCCCAAAGTGCTGGGATTACAGATGTGAGCCACCACGCCCGGCCAGATACATTCTTTTCTATTTGAAAAAATCAAATTGTTCCAGCATCTTCTGTTCTTCCCCCGTTGACCTGAAATATTATCCCACCTCTCTCATATATTGATAGATGTGCATCCATTTGTTTCTTTTTTTTCGGGCTTTGCCATGTTGGCCAGGCTGGTCTTGAATTCCTGGCCTCAAGTGATCACCCGCCTTGGCCTCCCAAAGTGCTGGGATTACGGGCATAAGCCACCGTACCTGGCCTTCTTTTTTTTTTTTTTCCCCCATTACTTCCACCCCACCCTCGTGCTGCATGTGTATTTCTTGACCCTTTTTTGAGATGGAGTCTCGCTCTGTCACCCAGGCTTGAGTGCAGTGGCACGATCTTGGCTAACTGCGACCTCCACCTCCTGGGTTCAAGCAGTTCTCCTGCCTCAGCCCCCTGAGTATCTGGGATTACAGGTGCACACCACCATGTCTGGCTAGCTTTTGTATTTTTAGTAGAGATGGGGTTTCTCCCTTTTGGCCAGGCTGGACTCGAGCTCCTGACCTCAGGCTATCCACCAGCCCCGGCCTCCCAAAGTGCTGGGATTATAGGCATGAGCCACCACGCCTGGCCCTTGACTCTTTTATCTGAACCTATCTTTTATTGTGCTGCCAACATCTAGTTTATGCTAGTTTATGCAGTATTTTTTTAGAACAGTTTGTAGATGAGGCTTACTCACAAAACATCTTGGGCCTGGTTACTTTTTTTAAATTTTTTTATTTTTTATTTTTGGAGATGGAGTCTCACTCTGTCGCCCAGGCTGGAGTGCAGTGGAGCAATCTCAGTTCACTGCAACCTCCATTTCACTTCAACCTCCACCTCCCGGGTTCAAGCGATTCTTCTGCCTCAGCCTCCCGAGTAGCTGGGATTACAGGCACATGCCACCACACCCAGCTAATTTTTGTATTTTTAGTAGAGATGGGTTTCGCCATGTTGGCCAGGCTGATCTTGAACTCCTGACCTCAAATGATCCGCCTGCCTCAGCCTCCCACAGTTCTGGGATTACAGGTATGAGCCACCATGCCCAGCCGGGCTGATGACTTTTAAGAGGCATCTCTGGATACCATTTTAGTGTGTGTGTTTTTTTATTGTTGTGTAGTAATTTCACTTATTCATTGGCCAATGTTGTAATTTGTATTTTCCCTTTAAAATTATTTATTTTTTCCAGATATTCACATTTACTGATATAACATTGTTCTTGAAATTGACAAAGTCTCTTAGATCTGTAGTCATGTCTCTTTTAAGACAAGTATCGGCCAGGCTAGGCGGCTCACGCCTGTAATCCCAGCACTTTGGGAGGCCGAGGCAGGTGGATCACAAGGTCAGGAGTTTGAGACCAGGCTGCCCAATATGGCAAAACCCCGTCTCTACCAAAAAGACAAAAAATTAGCTGGGTGTGGTGGCAGGTCCCTGTAATCCCAGCTACTTGGGAGGCTGAGGCAGGAGAACCACTTGAACCTGGGAGGCAGAAGTTGCAGCGAGCTGAGATCGCACCACTGTACTGTAGCCTGGGCAACAAGGGTGAAACTCTGGTTTTTTTTTTTTGAGACAGAGTATTACTCTGTCACTCAGGCTAGAGCGCAGTGGCTATGGCTGTTCCTAAGTGTGATTATAGCGCTCTGCAGTCTCAAACTCCTGGCCTCAAGTGATCCTCCTGTTTCAGCCTCCTGTGTAGCTGGAACTGTAGGCATGCACCACTGAAGCCAGCTCATGTTTCATTTTTTAAATCCTGACTTTTAAAAAAATATTTACCAGAAGCCCAAACCTCACCATAATCCTGATTTTTTTTCTCATTTTTCTTAATTATGTTTGCCAGTGTTTGTCTATTTTATTAGTCTTTGCATAGACCATCTATTACGTTGCTCTGAATTTCTCATTAAGGTGTGTAACTTTTACTCCTTGTGTAATCAGCAGATACCTGACATTCTCTATTTCTCCTTCTAGAAATGTGATACCTCAAAGCACAAAGTGCTGGTAGTGTCTGTGTGTCCTCAATCTTTGCCTTATTTTGCTGCTAAATTCAACCTCAGTGTAACTGATGCATCCAGAAGACTCTGTGGTTTCCTCAAAAGTCTTGGTGAGTCATCTTTCGATAAATTGGGAATATATAACTTGAGTTTATAAGCGCCCTTTTTAATCTCTAAAGTTCGTTTTTCAAGGACGCAGGGTAGATAAGCAACTTCCAAAAGAGTCTCTTGGAACGTAAAAAGACCATGTCCCGTGTGTCATGAAACCCAGCCTCTGATCGATGGTAGACGAGTGTCACTTTTCTCCTTTGCTGTGCACAGACGGGTGTTTTGTTACACAGTGGGAGCTGACCCCTCTGGGACCAAATAGTGACCACCTTCTGACAACACAGACAGGACACTGGGAGATTCCCACACTGGCCCAGCAACCTCCAAGTCACCCCTTACCCCCAGAGGGTGTGTATTTGATAAACAGTCACTTCTGAAATGATTAGTATCTGGTTTCCCAAGAAGCTCTCTGAAGAGCAGAGCAGAAAGGGAATGGGCTTGTGTTCTTTACTTGAGGAATGAAAGGTAGAAATTTAAGAATATAATAAAAGAACTCGGATGTCAATGCTGGAATAATACTGCCTGAAATGTTGATGGATGATGCTTCTGCGTCTTCTGCTTTGGTCAAACTGGAACTGCCTCCCTCCATTGCTTATAGAGGGGCTTTTACAGCCTTGAGCATCCTCATAGCATGATGGTCAATGTGCAAGTTCAGAAAGGGAAAACTGAGCGAGTTGCCAAATAAGAGGTTTTTTTTGTTGTTTGTTTGTTTGTTTGTTTTTTGAGCTGGAGTCTCGCTCTTGGTGCCCCAGGCTGGAGTGCAATGATCTCTGCTCACTGCAACCTCCGCCTCCCGGGTTCAAGAGATTCTCCTGCCTCAGCCTCCCAAGTAGCTGGGACTACAGGTGCGTGCCACCACTCCCGGCTAATTTCTGTATTTTTAGTAGAGATGATGTTTCACCATGTTGGCCAGGATGGTCTTAATCTCTTGACCTCGTGATCCACCCGCCTTGGCCTCCCAAAGTGCTGGGATTACAGGCATGTGCCGCCGTGCCTGGCCAAGAGTTTTTATTATTCTACAGCGGCTTTTAAAAATTGTAAATATTGGTCAGGTTTGGTGGCTCATGCCTGTAGTCCCAGCACTTTGGAAGGCCAAGACCAGAAGATTGCTTGAGGCCAGGAGCTCGAGACCAGCCTCGACAACATAACAAGATCCTATCTCTGCTAAATAAGTACATAAATGTAGATATACTGGGGATTACTGGTGAAATAAAATGATATTTGGAATAAGGATCATCAGGACAGGCTTGAGGTCTAAACAGCAGCCTGGGGGTCCTGATGCTCCCTGTGCCCTAGGCGCCTGGGCTTTAACAAGGCCTGGTCATCTAGCACATAATGTGCTGCAGCTGAAACCCAGCTACAGCGACAGATGCCCACACGTTAGGTCGCTCCTTCATGCTTGTCATCATAAAGCCTCGGGTTAGGTTAGTTACACTGAAGATCAGAGTTGTCAAATGCTATATTTTCTCACGATGAAAGCCCTTATTTGGGGCTAGATTGTTAAAATGATGTAACGGAATATTATATGTCAATAAAATGTATCCACAGTAAAATGGATTTCTTAATGTAATATTTTAAAATTTATAATATTTCTTTTTTTGTTGTTCATGAGACGGAGTCTTGCTCTGTCGCCCAGGCTGGGGTGCAGTGGCGCGATCTCAGCTCACTGCAAGCTCCACCTCCCAGTTTCACACCATTCTCCTGCCTCAGCCTCCCGAGTAGCTGGGACTACAGGTGCCCGCCACCACGCCCGGCTAATTTTTTGTATTTTTAGTAAAGATGGGGTTTCACCATGTTAGCCAGGATGGTCTCCATCTCCTGACCTCATGATCTACCCGCCTTGGACTCCCAAAGTACTGGGATTACAGGGGTGAGCCACCACGCCCAGCCTAATATTTCTTATAGCTAGTTGCATTTTCTCTCAGCTTTGTTACCTGGGGAGCGGGAGAAACAAAAAATTTAAAATTAAAAAAATCAGGCCGGGTGAGGTGGCTCACGCCTGTAATCCCAGCACTTTGGGAGGCCGAGGGGGCAGATCACCTGAGGTCAGGAGTTTGAGACCAGCCTGGCCCAACATGGCAAAACCCCATCTCCACTAAAAATACAAAAATTAGCCTGGCATGGTGGCAGACACCTGTAATCCCAGCTACTCGGGAGGCTGAGGCACAAGAATCGCTCAGACCCGGAAAGCAGAGGTTTGCGGTGAGTTGAGATTGCGTCACCACACTCCAGCCTGGGTGACAGAGCAAGACTGTCTCAAAAAAAAAAAGACTGGGTATGTTGGCTCATGCCTGTAATCCCAGCACTTTGGGAGGCCGAGGTGGGCAGATCACGAGGTCAGGAGATCGAGACCATCCTGGCTAACGCAGTGAAACTCTGTCTCTACTAAAAATTCAAAAAAGTAGCCAGGTGTGGTGACGGGCGCCTGTAGTCCCAACCACTTGGGAGGCCGAAGCAGGAGAATGGTGTGAACCTGGGAGGTGGAGCTTGCAGTGAGCCGAGATCACGCCACTGCACTCCAGCCTGGGCGACAGAGTGAGACACTGTCTCAAAAAAAAAAAAAAAAAAAAAAAAAATTCAGTATAAAAATTTAAACCGTTATAAAAGTATGCCCAGCCATTCTATACTTTTACTGTATGTTCTGCTTTTAAACACACCAAGAACCATCACAGACTGAAATTTAATTTGCCTGTGAATTGGAAGGGAATGCTGTGGGTACGTTGTAATATTTCATTAATTTATATATGGAGTAAGGTGTTTTAAAATGTAGATGTAGAGAGGGAAGAAGCATGAGAGAGAACATACATATTTCGTTGTGAAAAATCCTACACGCTCATTGTTTACAAAATAAAAGGTAAAGCGCACGGTCTTGAACTTAGGCCATTAGGAATAGATAAGAATCAAGACTGATTTTGTTATCTTAGGAGAGATGCCTGTAGAATCTGTGCTTTAAGTTTGTCTCTTAAACGTGAGAAAGCAAAAATGAGTAAGAATGAAGAAGTATTGGCTGGATGCAGTGGTTCACGCCTGTAATTCCAGCACTCTGGGAGGCCAAGGTGGGTAGATCACTTGAGGCCAGGAATTCAAGACCAGCCTGGCCAACATGGTGAAACCTCATCTCTACTAAAAAATACAAAAATTGGCCAGGCATAATGGCGGGCACCTGTAATTCCAGTTACTCGGGAGACTGAGGTGGGAGGATCACTTGAACCTGGAAGGCGGAGGTTGCAGTGAGCCGAGATTATGCCACTGCACTCTAGCCTGGGTGACAGAACGAGACTCCGTCTCAAAAAAAAAAAAAAAAAAAAGAGGAAGCCTAAAAGTAGATCTTTTAGTACGTGATTTAAGCTGAATATGCTCCTCTCTCCTGCAGGGGTGCACTATGTATTTGACACGACAATAGCTGCAGATTTTAGTATCCTGGAGAGTCAAAAAGAATTCGTGCGTCGCTATCGCCAGCACAGTGAGGAGGAACGCACCCTGCCCATGCTGACCTCTGCCTGTCCTGGTGAGCCCCTGGACCCCCGCTCTGTTGGCCTGAGGTGCCAAAAGAGGTTTCACAAGATTCTGCAGGCTCTAGATGAGGTTGGAGGCAGACAGACCCATCCCACCCAGCCTTGTAGACCAGGAGGGAGGAGCTTGGCCTGATTCACAGCGGGTGTTTGATGTTTTGGGACAGCCAATTTAGTTTTTCATCAGAGGTGCCACACTGGAAAGGCCAGTATGGTTATTTATTTTATTTTATTTTATTATTATTATTTTTTTGAGACAGAGTCTCGCTCTGTCGCCCAGGCTGGAGTGCAGTGGCACAATCTCGGCTCACTGCAAACTCCACCTCCCGGGTTCAAGCAATTCTCCTGCCTTAGCCTGCCAAGTAGCTGGGACTACAGGTGCACGCCACTGCACCCAACTAATTATTGTATTATTAGTGGAGATGGGGTTTTGCCATGTTGGCCAGGCTGGTCTTGAACTCCTGATCTCAGGTGATCTGCCTGCCTCGGGCTCCCAAAGTGCTGGGATTACAGGCGTGAGCCACTGTGCCCAGTCTAGGCAGATCTCTTGAGCCCAGGAGTTTGAGACCAGCCTGGGCAAAATGTCTCTATTTTTTTTTTTTTTTTGGAGACGGAATCTCAGTCTGTTGCCCAGGCTGGAGTGCAGTAGTGTGATCTCGGCTCATTGCAACCTCCACCTCCCAGGTTCAAGCAATTCTTTTTTGTTGTTGAGACAGAGTCTCGCTCTGTCGCCCAGGCTGGAGTGCAGTGGCACGATCTCGGCTCACTGCAAGCTCCGCCTCCCGGGTTCATGCCATTCTCCTGCCTCAGCCTCCCGAGTAGCTGGGACTGCAGGCGCCTGCCACCACACCTGGCTAATTTCTTTTTGTATTTTTAGTAGAGACGGGGTTTCACCGTGTTAGTCAGGATGGTCTCGATCTCCTGACCTTGTGATCTGCCTGCCTCGGCCTCCCAAAATGCTGGGATTACAGGCGTGAGCCACTGTGCCTGGCCAGATTCAAGCGATTCTTATGCCTCAGCCTCCCCAGTAGCTGGGATTACAGGCTAGTGCCACCACGCCTGGCTAATTTTTGTATTTTTAGTAGAGATGGGGTTTCGCCATGTTGCCCAGGCTGGTCTTGAAATCCTGACCTCAAGTGATCTGCCCGCCTTGGCCTCCCAAAGTGCTGGGATTACAGACATGAGCCACCACACCCGTCCTCTAATTTTTTAAATAAATATTTTTTAAAAGGAAAAGAAAAATAGGCCAGGCATGGTGGCTCACAGCCGTAATCCCAACAGTTTAGAAGGCTGATGTGGGAGGATTGCTTGAGCCCAGGAGTGTGGGACCAGTCTCGTCAACATAGTAAGACCTCGTCTCTGCAAAAAAAACAAAAAAAAGCCAGGGGTGGTGGCAAGTACCTGTAATCCCAGCTACTACGAATCCTATCCTGAGGTGTTTGAGCCAAGGAGTTAGAGGCTGCAGTGAGCTATGACTCCTCCATTGTACTCCAGCCTGGGCGAAAGACTGAGGTCCTGTCTCTTAAGAAAATCCGTTTTCTCTTGAAAGTACAACATATCTCAGATGTACAAATAATTATGGAATAACATGGCAAATGTGCATGTATCTTTTGCCAGCTTAAAAAAAATACAGAATAAGAAAATTTCTTTACATTGATAATCAGATACTCTCAGGGCGCACTGTTTAAACCACTCTTTAATTAGTTTTTGGATGCCTGAGTTATAGAAGAGATTTGTCACATGCTTTTCAATTCTGGAAAAATAGAGAGTTTGGGTTAAGAAATCTTCGATGATGCATAAGGGAATAAGGAAGGAATGGCTATCCTGGCAAACAACACTAGTTAAAAATTATTCTACTACATGAGGCCTGTGGGAGCATAGGAGAGCTCTATCTAAGCTAGTCGTAGGCTGTATAATTTTTAGGGTTTGGTTCACGTTTCAGTTCTCAATTTATGCTCCCCCCACAATGGTTTCAAATTTTTCTGGCATTTTACATGTCAACCTTTAGTCATTACGATTATGAATTAATAAGATGGAACATTGACATCGTGGTTGCTTAGAATACGGACTTACTCTCTAGCCATTTATAAAATATAAAGAGGAAATTTACCATCTGTTCCATGGGCTGCATTGGTTGGCTCGTTATTTGAGCTGTGTTGTTCACCAGCAACCCACAGCCTGCTGTGATCTCAGCTCCAGATGGGGACAGGGATGTTAGTGACTTCTTTCAGCTGTATGGTTTGCCTTACTGTAAGTGATTCACAGATTTTTGTATCAGAGGTCTAAGTATAAGCCATTTGATGCCAGATACAGCCTTTTACTAGATTGTGGGTGTTACATTCAGCTCTTGTGGCATTTTGGGTGTGTTTCCAGGTGTAAAGGGATAATTTCCACACCTGATGGTTTCAGGGGCTGCCTGGGCTCCAGCAACCTGGGAGTACCTGGTGTTTGTGTGCTGAGCCTGAGCCTGCCTCTGTGGTCCCCTTGCAAGAGTGCTTTCCTTTTGGGACCCCGTTACATGATGCCACACACAACATGGCTTCACAACACCAGTCACACTTGCTTAGTTCCACCCCCAACCAAGGAAGAGGCCGTGTAAAATGACGACGAACTAAGGCCCATGCCCCTGGAGCAGTGGTTTTTAAATTATAAAAAATTTAGGCCGGGTGCGGTGGCTCACGCCTGTAATCCCAGCACTTTGAGAGGCCGAGGTGGGCGGATCACAAGGTCAGGAGATTGAGACCATCCTGGCTAACACGGTGAAACCCCGTCTCTACTAAAAATACAAAAAATTAGCCAGGTGTGGCGGGCACCTGTAGTCCCCGCTACTCGGGAGGCTGAGGTGGGAGCTTCACTGGAACCCAGGAGGTCGAGGCTGCAGTGAGCCGTGATTGCACCACTGCACTCCAGCCTGGGTAACAGAGCAACCCTGTCAATCATACATATATACTACATACATACAGCAAATCTCAAGCTAAAATAGGAAGCAAGGGGCTGGTCTGCAGCCGGTGGCTGGAGAAGAGAAAGGATTTGGTGACACATTTCTCAGAAATGCCGTCACTGAGAAGAGACCTCTCAGGGCCCCTACCTAGCATTGTGTTCATTGCCACAGGCGGAGGGATCACCGTTTCTGTACAAATCAGCAATCTGCTCAGGATTCACATCAGCAGAGTTAGTTCCTTCAGTGACTTGAGAAGGTTCCATCCCAGTAGGACCTCTCATAAGGAAATCAACAAATGCAAGGAGACTGCAAAAAGTTTGTGGAAGAACAGAATTAAAAGATAAAAAGTATAAACTTTATTTCTCAACATAAGCTCCATCCTGGTCAAGACACTTTTTTTATTTTTTATTTTATTTATTTATTTATTGAGACAGAGTCTCGCTCTGTCACCCAGGCTGGAGTGCATTGGTGTGATCTTGGCCCACTGCAACCTCCATCCCCCAGGTTCAAGTGATTCTCCCAACTCAGCCTCCTGAGAAGTTGGGATTGCAGGTGCATGCCACCATGCCCAGCTAATTTTTGTATCTGTAGTAGAGACAGGGTTTTACCATTTTGGTCAGGCTTCAAACTCCTGACCTCAGGTGATCGCCTGCCTCAGTCTCCCAAAGTGCTGGGATTACAGGCACTTGCCACCATGCCCGGCTAATTTTTGTATTTTTAGTAGAGACGGGGTTGCACCATGTTGGCCAGGCCAGTCTCAAACTCCTGACCTCAGGTGATCCGCCTGCCTCGGCCTCCCAAAGTGCTGGGATTACAGCAGTGAGCCACTGCGCCCAGCTAACACTTTTTTGTTTGTTTGTTTGTTTTGAGACGGAGTCTCGCTCTGTCGCCCAGGCTGGAGTGCAGTGGCGTGATCTCGGCTCCTCTGCCTCCTGGGTTCAAGTGATTCTGCTGCCTCAGCCTCCTGAGTAGCTAGGATTAGAGGCATGCACCACCACGCCTGGCTAATTTTTGTATTTGTAATAGAGACACGGTTTCACTTTGTTGGTCAGGCTGGCCTCGATCTCCTGACCTCGATGATCTGCCTTCCTTGGACTCCCAAAGTGCTGGGATTACAGGCATGAGCCACCACACCTGGCATTTTTGAGACGGAGTTTCGCTCTTGTTGCCCAGGCTAGAGTGCAATAGCAAGATCTCAGCTCACTGCAACCCCCACCTCCCAGGTTCAAGCCATTCTCCTGCCTCAGCCTCCCAAGTAGCTGGGATTAGAGGTGCCTGCCACCACGCCCAGCTAATTTTTATATTTTCAGTAGAGACAGGGTTTCACCATGTTGGCCAGGCTGGAATCGAACTCCCGACCTCAGGTGATCGACCCGCCTCGGCCTCCCAAAGTGTGCTGGGATTAGAGGTGTGAGCCACTCCACCCAGCCAACAGTTTTTTAAGCAGGATCTTACTTTGTTGCCCACGCTGGAGTGCGGCAGCTCACTCATGGCTCACGAGAGCTTCAACCTCTTGGGCTCAAGTGATCCTCCCACCTCAGCCTTCCAAGTAGCTGGGACCACAGGCGTGCGCCACCACACCCAGCTAATTTTTATATTTATTTTTTTTTTTAAGACAGAGTCAGGCCAGGCAGGGTGGCTCACGCCTGTAATCCCAGCACTTTGGGAGGCTGAGGCGGGAGGATCTCCTGAGGTCAAGAGTTCGAGACCAGCCTGACCAACATGGTGAAACTCTGTCTCTACTAAAAATACAAAAATTGGCCACACACGGTGGCGCACACCTGTAGTCCCAGCTACTCGGGAGGCTGAGGCAGAAGAATCGCTTGAACCCGGGAGCCAGAGGTTACAGTGAGCCGAGATCATGTGACTGCACTCCAGCCTGGGTGACAGAGCAAGACTGTCTAAAAAAAAAACAAAAACAACCAAAAAAACAACACAGAGTCTTGCTCTGTCATCCAAGCTTGGAGAGCAGTGATGCAATCATAGCTGACTCCAGCCTCGAACTCCTGGGCTCAAAGCCATCCTCCTGCCTCAGTCTCCCAAGTAGCTGGGACTACAGGTGTGCACCACCACGCCTGGCTGATTTTTTTATTTTTGTAGAGACAGAGTCTCACCGTGTTGCCTAGGCTGGTCTTGAAATCCTGCCCTCAAGTGATCTGCCTGCCTCACAGTCCCAAAGTGTTGGGATTACAGGCGTGAGCTACTGCGCCCGGCCCTGGGGCATTTCTCTCTGTGGCTGCTTCTGTGTCTCTGTGGGCGTTTCCCGAGCACACACGGGCGTGTTTATAGGTGAAACTTTGATTGTTAAATGGGATTGTCATGTCTGACTGTGGGACATGAGCTGCCTCTCACCCTCTGGGCGACCTTCCCCGCCAGGAGTGGAGTCTACCAAGGTATCTACCCAGCCCCTGTTTGAGGGCAGGTTGCGTGGCTGTCATGTACACAGGTGTGCAAGTGTCTGTGGGGTCAGGGCCTAAAATCAGTTGCCAGGTCAGCAAGTTCTGTGATGTTCTTATGCGCTCTGACTGGGCTGTGCGCCTGCGGGAAAGGAGTAGGCAGGGCTCCTGTGGTGGAATTGCTGTTGTGTGGTCAGCTGCAGTGGTGACTTGTGTTCACCCTGGAAACCACAGCAGCACTCAACCTCAGGAAAGTGCTCAGATTGTGCGGGCATGTAGTGACACTACAGATTTTGCTATTTATTATGACTTGAGGAGTATAGATTTCTTATATTTTAAAAAGCGTGCACTTATTGGGCTGTTAGTTTCTCGTCGGTGAGAGAAGTTGGGCAAGCATGTGGCTGCTCTCCCCTGAGCAGTAGCTACGTGTCCTGGCTGTAAGGACGCTGCAGCTGGCCAGGCGATTTTGCACGGTGCAGCCTGGGCCGCTGCTCCTGCTGCCTTTCAGTGCTTGTTCCCCTTCACCTTTTTGGGGGACCTGTTACTCCGACTCTTACTTGTCTGTCAGCCTTGCAGGGACGCTCCCATTTCCCAGTAGCCTCCAGGCCTGCAGGTTCCCATGACCCACAGCCGGGCCACTGAGGATGGGTTTTGGGTCCAGCACGAGCTCCTGGTAAGGCCTGGGGAAAAGGTGTCCTGGCTTCACCCTGGGGCAGCAGGGACTCGAGCTCAGCATTCCCTGGTGTGTTACAGGAAGACCAGAGGAAGCAGTAAGGAGCTGACCGTGGATCCCTTCTCTCCCCAGGCTGGGTCCGATACGCCGAGCGGGTGCTGGGTCGCCCCATCACTGCCCACCTCTGCACCGCCAAGTCCCCCCAGCAGGTCATGGGCTCTTTGGTGAAGGATTATTTCGCCAGACAGCAGGTAAGCTGATCTCTCTCTGGAGGGCAGGAAGGGCAGGTGAGGGAGGACCATGGCACAGGGGCCCAGGAAGGGGAGGTTCCCCATCTGTCCAGCATGGTCACGGCCCCCCAGGTGAGCAGAAAGGAAGCTGTGGCTTCAGGAAACATCAGCAGTGCTGTTTCTCACCAACGCCCGTCTCTATTCCTCCCTTCCTTCCTCTTACAACCTTTTTCTTTCTTCTTAACCTTTTCTGTGGCATCTGGTGGTTTTCCTGGGCCCATTCGGGGTGGAGTAGAAATGCTGCCCACCCTGCTGAGAATGAGGCCCCGGACCTTGCCCAGAGATGCTGCTGCCTGCCTGCTGTTGGGATGCCTCACCCAAGGAGGCCTAAAGTGGCCTGTGCCTGGAGGCTGAGGGCCGCTGTCATTTAGGGAGCCAAACCTGGCCTCTGCCCTGGCCTTTCCCTCAGACCACGGGGATCACATGACTTCCTTAGCCACTTCTGTGAGATTCCACAGTGGCCATGATGCTGTCCTCCACTTGATGGAGTGAGTCCCGGCCTGAGGCTCCTGCGTGCCCCCTGCCTCGGCCCATCGTGTTCTCCCTTCCCACAGCCCTCTGCGGCCCCCAGGTCCTCCCAGAACTTCCTGATGTCTCCAAGGCCACCCTCAAAGGGACCCTAATCCCATGGTTTATTCTCCAGCCGCTGGCATGCCCCACACTGCTCTTCTCAATCAGACTTTACACCTCCCTCCCGGGAAGCAGCCATGTCCAGGCACTGTGGTAACTGGAGTAGAGGGTAACATCAGGATCTTTCAGACATTTGAAGTCAGCCTAAAAAGGCACGCACATTTGGCAGCCTTGTTATTTTAGCAATAGGCAGTGTTTTCTTTCTACCTAGTTTCTTTCTACCCATAAAGTCATAATTTGGCAAATTATAAACATGATGTCAGAGTATACACGTTCAGTTTAGGCAGGACCGAAAAATGAGCTATGGGACTTTCTCGGGCCCCACAACAGTCCCAGCCCCAAGAAAGTGCTGCATGCAGCCAGGCTCGATGGCTCACGCCTGTAATTCTAGCACTTTGAAGGCCGAGGCGGGCAGATTGCCTGAGCTTAGGAGTTTGAGACCAGCCTGGGCAACACGGTGAAACCCCATCTCTACTAAAGTACAAAAAATTAGCCAGGCGTGGCGGCATGCGCCTGTAGTCCCAGCTACTCGGGAGGCTGAGGCAGGAGAATCGCTTGAACCCGGAAGGCAGAGTTTGCAGTGAGCTGAGATCACGCCACTGCACTCCAACCTGGTGACAGAGCAAGACTCCATTTCAAAAAAAAAAAAAAAAGAGTGCTGCATGCAGTGTCTGGAGGGCAGCAGCAGGGGGCATTCGGTCTCCCATCCCTCTTGTCCTGGGCACCAAGCGTAAGCTGCCGTCACCTCTTCACCAGCCCTAAATATGGGTGCCCCTCTCCCACAGAACCTGTCTCCAGAGAAGATTTTCCACGTCATTGTGGCCCCTTGTTATGACAAGAAGCTGGAGGCTCTTCAGGAAAGCCTTCCCCCTGCTTTGCATGGCTCCCGGGGCGCTGACTGCGTGTTAACATCAGGTGAGAGGTGGGCGGGGGTGCACCTGGGCGCTGGGGGAATCTCCGACTGGCCAGTACACACCAGAGCCAGGCAGATCTGTGTCCCAGAGCCATCTCAGTGCCTGCCAATGTGGTCGCTTGTCTGAAGTTATTGACAGCTGAGGGTCCTAGGGGCTTAACTGCAGGTGAAGAGAAGGGTCATGTTCGATCTAGCCTCCTGCCTCCTCTGTGCATCTTCCTCAAGATAAATCAGGTCTCAGCTGGGCGCAGTGGCTCACGCCTGTAATCTCAGCACTGGGAGGCCAAGGCAGGTGGATCACCTGAGGTCAGGAGTTCGAGACCAGCCTGACCAACATGGAGAAACCCCGTCTCTACTAAAACTACAAAAAACTAGCCGGGCGTGGTGGCACATGCCTGTAATCCCAGCTGCTCGGGAGGCTGAGGCAGGAGAATCGCTTGAACCCGGGAGGCAGAGGTTGCAGTAAGCCGAGATCGCGCCATTACCCTCCAGCCTGGGCGACAAGAGTAAAACTTTGTCTCAAAAAAAAAAAAGATAAATCAGGTCTCTGGGAGAACCACTTGGGCAGTATGGTGGCCCTAACTTTACATTACAGTCCATGTAAGCTACTTATCTCTTGGTGGGAAAGTTGTCTATAGCCATAGTGGGTCTCCTAATCACAAACCAAGTCTGCACTTAAAACACAAGTGAAGTTTTTTTCATTCAGAATAAAATGAAAAAGGCACGTTTGCTCCAGTGATATTGCCTTTACCACGGTATTGGCCACTCCTTTCAGATGTTAAGAGCCTACAGTGAGTTCTGTGTGTGTTGTGGATGGAAGTGATTCCCTGGAATTATGTAGAACCCATTCAGAAGAATGTTGACATCAGTTGGTGGGGGAAGCTTAAGACTTTGTTAAAATTCTGGCGGAACTGTTTTAATTGGTCTCTGAAAACAGGTCCCTGCAGGTATTTAGATCAGTGGTAGATGAGGCAGAGAGGTCAGCTCTCAGGGACAATCTTTAAGGGCGCCTATGTCCCTCACAGGCCCCTGACTTGAAATTCTAGCACGCAGACGCCTCTGGAAAGGTCCCCACCCCATAGGCACAGGCTCCCTGTGGGGTGATGTGGCAGGGGTGTTGAAGGATGAGGGATAGAAGGGTCCTCAGCACTGCCATCCTTCACTCTCAGAGGAAGGGCCCAGGGGCCATCTGCTTATGTTGACAAAATAAAACATGCGCGGTGGGCTGTTGACAAAATAAAAACATGCGCGGTGGGCTGTCAGAAGAACCATGTCCAGCCATCTTTTTTCTGAGTGCAGATTTATAGGAAATTACGCTATTTTCTTACCTGTGTTTCCAGCCATCTCACAGCATCTAATGTGATGCCACAGCCATGGTTTTAGAGGCTCAGTTTTTCTATTAAGGGTTTTTTCAGGCATCCTCATGTAAAAGGAAATACAGAAAGTGGTTCTCACTTTCAGTTGATCTCATTGCAGAATAAACAATTGTCATATAAATGTAGCTGGGTACAGTGGCTCAGACCTCTAATTCCAGCCACTCAGGAGGCTATGGCTGGAGGATCACTTGAGCCCAGGAGTTTGAGACCTTGCTGGGCAACACAGTGAGACCTCGTCTCTTTTTTTTTTTTTTTTGAGACGGAGTCTCACTCTGTCGCCCAGGCTCTGCAGTGGCTCCATCTTGGCTCACTACAACCTCCATGCCTCCCAGGATCAAGCGATTTTCCTCCCTCAGCCTCCCGAGTAGCTGGGATTACAGGTGCGCCCCACCACACCAGGCTAATTTTTGTGTTTTTAGTAGAGAGGGGGTTTCGCCATGTTGGCTAGACTGGCGACTTTGTTTCTTAAAAAAAAAAGGGGCTGGGTGCAGTGGCTGACACGTGTAATCCCAGCACTTCAGGAGGCTGAGGCAGGCTGGTCACCTGAGGTCAGGAGTTCGAGACCAGTCTGGCCAACATGGTGAAACCCCCGTCTCTACTAAAAATACAAAAATTAGCCAGGCGTGGTAGTGCACACCTGTAATCACAGCTACTCAGGAGGCTGCGGCAAGAGAATCACTTGAACCCGGGAGGCAGAGGTTACAGCGAGACAAGATTGCACCACTGGACTCCAGCCTGGGCGGCGGAGGTGAGACTCCATCTCAAAAAAAAAAAAAAAATGCAACCAGTGTATATTTCATCATCCTATCTCTGTGAGCTTGTTATACACAAAAGTTTTCTGTTTGTTTCATGCAAAGTAGGCCAAAAAAGTTTACAGATTTTCCACATGGGAAAATCATGGAGAGATTGTTTACATAAATCCCACAGTTCAAGGGCAGAAAGAGGAATGGAAAGAGGAGTTAGAATTGAATTCTGCTTACGTTTTGTTAGTGTTTCATTTTATTGGCCTCACTTTGCCCTTTAGATGGACTCCTGCTGTGTGTGATGGAGATTTCATAAGAGGGAGGTCACCCAGGGTCACTAATGTCAAATCTCCTGCAGGGGAAGAAAAGTTCCTGTGGCCACCTGTGTCTTTTCAGTGTCTTACTTCGTTTGTCTGCAGGTGAAATTGCTCAAATAATGGAGCAAGGTGACCTCTCAGTGAGAGATGCTGCCGTCGACACTCTGTAAGTGGCTTCTCTGGGGAGAGTCCTCTGGGGGGCAGGACCTCTCGTCAGCCCTGCCAGCCACCTGCCAGGCCCAGGGCTGCCCTGCTTTATGACGAGGCCATGTGAAGCACTGCGATGCAGTCCCCCAGGCCCCTGCCACAACCCTCAGCCACCCTATAGCTGTTGAATGGGATACCATTCACCAGGGCTGCCAGGGAGTTGAAGGCTTGGCGGGCTTCCATGGTGTGATTGCCACCCTAAACCCTTGAGGAAGGACAGAATGCACAAACAGCTTTGTCCTCGCTGGCGCAGGGCTGTTCATGTGTGCACCAGCCCCCTTCTTCCTGAGTGCCGTCTGTGCCTCACATTCCGTGTGGTCTATGGGGCAGTGGGGCAGCTCCCTCAGGCCCCTTTGCACCAAGAGTGGCAGTCTGGGTTCTGCTGGGGGCGGTGACCTCGATACCCAGCAAGGCCCAGGGCTCCTGCTGCACCCCAGGCACTGGGCAGAGAGCACCACAAAGGCAGTGGCGTGTGTCCTCGCCAACAGTCTGCATCCCAGGTGCTGCATTCGTGCCCTTTTGGGGGAAGGTAAGATAGAAGTTTACAGAATTTAAGCATCTGTGGGGCCAGGCGTGGTGGCTCACACCTATAATCACAGTACTTTGGGAGGCTGAGGTAGGAGGATCGCTTGAGTCCAGGAGGCTGGGGCTGTAGTGAGCTATGATTGTGCCACTGCACTCCAGCCTGAGAGACAGAATAAGACCCTGTCTCCAAAAGAAAAAGACCATAAGCATCTGGAGCACCTGCAAGAGCCTGTGCATGGGCTCGGCGTGACTGAGAGTCCTCCGCCTGGCCCGAGCATCAGGCAGGCCCTCCCGAGACCCCTCAAGATGCTAGAATGGGACTTTCTGCAAAGTTTAAACATCTGTACAGGATTTAGCTTCTTTGGTGGCAAACTTGGATTGTGATGCCCTCAGGAAGTCTGGTTTCACTCTTTCTGTCACTGTACGTCGGCATTCATGAAGGACTTGTATTTTCTCTGCCTGGTGAGGTTTGGAGACTTGAAGGAGGACAAGGTGACGCGCCATGATGGAGCCAGCTCGGACGGGCACCTGGCACACATCTTCAGACATGCGGCCAAGGAGCTGTTCAACGAGGATGTGGAGGAGGTCACTTACCGAGCCCTGAGGTGTGGGGCAGCATCCACAGCCTGTCTGTGCCTGTGGTTAGCACGTGTGCATGGTGTGCCTGTATGGATCTGTGCATGTGGCAGTTCTATGTATGGAGTTTACACTAGTGAAAATCAAAAGGACTTTTTTGTGTTTATTCAGACCTTTTATTTTGCTGACATTCCAAACTTACATTAGAAAGTGTTCTTGGCCGGGTGCGGTGGCTCGTGCCTGTAATCCCAGCACTTTGGGAGGCCGAGGCGAGCGGATCATGAGGTCAGGAGATCGAGACCATCCTGGCTAACACGGTGAAACCCTATCTCTACTAAAAATACAAAAAATTAGCTGAGCGTGGTGGTGGGCGCCTGTAGTCCCAGCTACTCGGGAAGCTGAGGCAGGAGAATGGCGTGAACCCGGGAGGCAGAGGTTGCAGTGAGCCAAGATGGTGCCACTGCACTCCAGCCTGGGCAACAGAGCAAGACTCCGTCTCAAAAAAAAAAAGAAAGTGTTCTTAAGTCACAGATAAATGACTTGATGGATCAAAATTCTCTGTGTTCATTTTGTAGAAACAAAGACTTCCAAGAGGTCACCCTTGAGAAGAACGGAGAGGTGGTGTTACGCTTTGCTGCAGCCTATGGCTTTCGAAACATCCAGAACATGATCCTGAAGCTTAAGAAGGGCAAGTTCCCATTCCACTTTGTGGAGGTCCTCGCCTGTGCTGGAGGTGAGGCGCCAAGAGCAGCACCTGGCTCTGTCTCCCACGGGTGCTCAGGCCACACTGGTCCTGCAGCTGCCAGAGAGATGGTGCTCTTGGCCACCCAGAGCCTCTCTCAGCCCTGAGAGCTTTGTAGGGTATGGATGCTCCCGTGGGGCTTGTGCTGGGACATTCTAGGCTCCATTGGTTTTGCTCTTTTCCTCACCCCACGTAGCATGTGGGCATTCTCTTGGGGACGTGCCCTCAGGAGCCCCAACATGGCACCAGGTGAGAGTCAGCCCGTGGCGGCTGGCTTAGAGAACAAATCACAAGAGTTGAGGCTGCCCTGCCTAGGAGAAACACCCCTGCCCCGTGCCAGGCACCAAGGATGAGCCTTCTCTGTCCTGAGTGATGGGAGAGAGCAGTGAGAGGTGGAAGCGGGAAGGGGTGTGACCCAGCCTGGGCCTGAGGGGCTCCCTTGTTGCGTGGAGGGAGGGTGGGCCACTGTGGGCTGCGATCATCCAGACAAGTGAGGAAGGATCCCCACCTGGGGCAGGGGGAGTGAGAGGATGAGAGGAGGCCAGGACACGGTGGGGGTCTCCGGGAGGGACTTGCTGAGGGTGTGTCAGGGAAGAAGGGGACCCTCTGCCCCTGACCCATGGTGGGGAACTGAGGACCTTTGTGCCATTGTGAGTCGGGGGGGCACCACGAGGGACTCGAGTGGAAATGCCGGGTGCAGGTCAGTTGGAGGAGCGGCTCCACTGATGTTAGACAAATGGGACAAGGTGTGAAGCCACAGGATGGGAGGGGCCCTTGGGCAGGGCACAGACAAGGGTGTGTCCTTCAACACAAAGGATCTCGTAGAGGAGGGGAGGCCCCAGCCAGCACTGACAAGAGGAAGGTGAGGGCAGAGAGGCGAGCATGTGGCCTTGGAGGCCTCACCGAGCATTCCAGGGGCACGGAAGGGTCAGTCCCACAGCTGGGCTGAGGAGCAGCCGGGAGGTGGGCCGTGAAGCAGGGCCTCTGGGAGGGCCTCTGTGTGCAAGCGGGTGGAGCTGGGGCCTGAGGAAGGAGAAGGTGCAAGCCCAGCCCCCTGGGAAAGTGGAGGTTGGAGACCAGCTGGGGTGCCACCCTGGAACCCATGGGGAGTGAGGTTTAACCAGGGAAATTTGCTCCAGATTGTTTTAAATGAACTCTTACACTACTAAGAGTGACATCATCTAACACGTTGGAGAGTAAGTAGCATTAATAGATAGGAGACACATTTTTACTCAGGCCAGTGTTGGGTGTGTGGGCTCATGGCTGGGCTCACAGCTTAGCTGCCTCCGGTGCAGCCTCCAGGCAGGGCCCAGCACACTAACACGTGTGGTGCAGGCAGGAGTGGTTTAACTGCTTGTTCACAATTCCTGTGCTATCCTGGTTTTGCCAAATTCCAAGAGAAGTTGGAAATCGGGATTTGCATATGAAGCCACCCAGTTCTAAAAGGTTGGCAACTTAGGTTTTAGGTAAAACCATTTTATGGGTGATGTAAATGGGTAAGAATGAGAGGCACACGGGTCCAGGCACGGTGGCTCACGCCTGTAATCCCAGCACTTTGGGAGGCCGAGGTGGTCAGATTACCTGAGGTCAGGAGTTTGAGACCAGCCTGGCCAACATGGTAAAACCCTGTCTCTACTAAAAATATGAAAATTAGCCGGGCATGGTGGCACACACCTGTAACCCCAGGTACTTGGGAGACTGAGGCGGGAGAATCGCTTGAGCCCAGGAGATGGAGGTTGCAGTGAGCCGAGATTGGGCCACTGCACTCCAGCCTGACCAATGGAGAGAGACTCTGTGGCGGAAAAAAAAAAAAAGAATGAGAGGCACACGGGGCTGTGAGTCTGGGATCAGTGTCCCTGACAGCCTTGAGGAAGACCCTGGCCTGTGCAGCCAGCCCTAGCCTTAGGCCACACAACATTCCACGTCCCCTTTATTCCTCTCCTGCTTCCAAACTCTTCCCTGTGAGGCAAAACTTCCTTAAGACTATCCCGGCTGGGTGTGGTGGCTCATGCCAGTAGTCCCAGCTCGAAGTAGGATTGCCACTTGAAGCCAGGAGTTCAAGACCAGCCTGAGCAACATAGCGACACCCGCCCCTACCCCCCAATCTCTACAAAAAATTTAAAAATCAGCCGGGCAAGGTGGTGTGTGTCTGTAGTTCTAGCTGCTCAGGAGGCTAAGGCAGAAAGATCGCCTGAGCCCAGATAAACTTACCTGTGTTTATCTTTCAGGATGCTTAAATGGCAGAGGCCAAGCCCAGACTCCAGACGGACATGCGGATAAGGCCCTGCTGCGGCAGATGGAAGGCATTTACGCTGACATCCCTGTGCGGCGTCCAGAGTCCAGTGCACACGTGCAGGAGCTGTACCAGGAGTGGCTGGAGGGGATCAACTCCCCCAAGGCCCGAGAGGTGCTGCATACCACGTACCAGAGCCAGGAGCGTGGCGCACACAGCCTGGACATCAAGTGGTGAAGTGAGGCCAGGGCCTTCCAGCTGCTCTTGGGGCCAGAGCCAAGAGCCTCTCAGTAGAGGGAGGGGCTGCCCTGAGTGGAGTATTAAAGACACTTAAGAAAACCGCTCAATGGGTTACTTTGGTTTCTCCGAGTTCCCTGCTACCCCATTCATTGGAGGCCCCTCAGGCAGTTTCATGTGGTGCTATCTTCATAATAGGTGTGGGATTGGAACTTTTTTTTCTTTTTTTTTTTTGAGACGGAGTCTCACTCTGTCACCCAGGCTGGAGTGCAATGGTGCAATCTCAGCTCACTGCAACCTCTGCCTCCCGGGTTCAAGCGATTCTCTTGCCCCAGCCTCCCGAGTAGCTGGGACTACACGCGCCATGCCCAGCTAATTTTTGTATTTTTAGTAGAGATGGGGTTTCACTATGTTGGCCAGGCTGGATTGAATTCCTGACCTGATCCACCCGCCTTGGCCTCCCAAAGTGCCAGGACTGCAGGCGTGAGCCACGGTGCCCGGCAGATTGGAACGTTTTAACATGGGAGGAGCACCTCCCCAGTTTATCCCTTCATCCTAAGATTGTGAAAAAGTCCCAAAGAGTGGGAATGGAGACAGACGACTGTATTTTAGGTTTAAAAAGAAAAATCCAGAAAGTGTCCTGTGAAGAGCTAGGACCCCCAGAGGTTCTAACGCACATGACTTGGAGGTGATTTGATGTGGGAGTGAGGGCAGAGGGTGGGGTGGCTGTGCCTGTGGACTCCTGTGGCCCTGGGGTTGTTAGGGCAGGCAGTCCACAGTCCCAGATCCCTGCCCATTTTGGCTCTTTCTTTTACCCACTCATATTTTCCTTGAAAATGTTTTTGCCAGAACATTAATAACTGTCAGCCTTTTAGAATCAGGAGACTTACATACAAATCTGAATTTTCAGCTTTTAGAAAAACTGTAGTTTCTGACAACAGTAGGCCCCATTCCTCACAGCCAGTCACCACCCTCCTCCCATTCCTCACAGCCAGTCACCACCCTCCTGGACCATACTCAGGGCCCTGGAGGCCTGGCAACCCAGGCCCCAACTCAAACTTGTACATTCAGTCTTTCAGTCGGACTCGCATTGGGGCAAGGGTGACAGACACGAGAATGGAAAATTGAGAAGGCTGCCCGCACAAGCTGGGTGGGTGCAGGGGGCCCCAGCTCATCATCAGCACCGTCGTGGGGTGGGAGTCGGGGGTAAAGGTTCCGTCTGACCCTGAGGGGTTGAGGATGCTCAGGTGGTCCAGCCTCCCGCAGAACACTTCCCTGTCACCCTTGGCAGACAGGTTTCTTCTCACACGGCCCTGGCCCATCCACTCGCCATGAAGCCCTCTGTGCTCAGGGTGATGGAGCCCCCTCCATTCTGGCACTGCACTGTGGGCGTGAGCTTGCCTTAAAAAGAAAGGAGAGGCCAGGCACGGTGGCTCGTGCCCTATGATCCCAGCACACTGGGAGGCCAAGGTGGGAGGATTGCTGGAGTCCAGGAGTTTCTACATTGGAGACTCCGTCTCTACAAATTTTTTTTTTTTTTTGAGACAGAGTCTCACTTTGTCACCCAGGCTGGAGTTCAGTGGCGTGATCTCGGCTCACAGCAACCTCCGCCTCCTGGGTTCAAGCGATTCTCCTGCCTCAGCCTCTGGAGTAGCTGGGATTACAGGCGCGCGCCACCGCGCCTGGCTAATTGTATTCTTAGTTGAGACGGGTTTCGCCATGTTGATCGGGCCGGTCAGGCTGGAATTTCTGACCTCAGGTGATCCGACAACCTCAGGTGATCCGACCACCTCAGCCTCCCAAAATGCTGGGATTACAGGCGTGAGCCACTGCACCTGGCAAAAAATTTTTTTTAAAAAAGGAGAAAGCAGTTTAACCACAAACAGTGAAACAGAGCTGGCAGACGCCTGAAACTCCATGGAACCATGCAGCTGTACCCTAGGGCTCCTCCCAGGAAAAGAGAGATGTCAACGTGGCCCGAGGTGTCCTGAAGCACTGGGATTGGATTAACTCGAGCGATGGCCTTCCCAGCCCTCCGTGCTGCAGAGCCTCTGCTCGCTAGGCTGCCTTCATCTCACTCTGTGTGCTGTGCCTGTGCACCTGTCTTGTCAATAACTGCATATATTGTGTTGCGTTGCCTGTCTTGCTGGATAACTGCATATATTGTGTTCAGTTGTGTATTTGTTTTGCTTTCAGTCTATATACAGTTGGGTTTCCAACCTCTGATTCTGGAATAAACAGTTGCAGCGTGTCTGAGTGAATGGTTGAGTGAGCCGAGCCACCTGCTGCCCCAGCAGGGCCACATCTTGTGGTGTGTTGCCGTCCTCACCGCGGCCACGCCAGGTGGACTTGCCCTGTGCTTTCTGAGCCGCCACCTGGTGTGGAGTCAGGAGAGTCCTCTGTCTCCCTCCAGGAAGCTGCTCACCAGGCCTAGAACACCAGAAGTCGGTAGAGGGCCACCCTCGTCCAGCTACAGTGAAGAGATCACCTCCTGCAGTAACCACTGCGCAGGGCACCACAGCTGGCCTGCCGTGAAGCCGCCCCTGCAGGTCGCGTGGGGAGGCCAGGCTGAGGCACTGGGCACCAACATGAGACACCAGGGGTCCCCCGTGCCTGCTGGTGGGTTATAGCCATGGGGACTGTGTGCATTTTCTTCTGCACAGGAGAAAAGTGGCGAGATTTCCTTCATTGTAACCGGAACGATATTAGCCGTCAGGCCAAGGCGCCTAGATGTGGAGGCAGCACACTGGTCGGGAGGGATGGTGTGCCCGGCCCATGCCCACTAGTGAGCCAGGCTGGTCCTGGTGTGAGGAGGAGCAGGAGGACGAGATGAGCCCTGGGTGGCATCCCGTGCTGGCACCACCATGTAGGAACATGGCCATGTGTGCTCTGGTGCTGCCATGTACTGCAGGGGACCCGAACACGTCTGAGCTGATAAACGTGTTGCCGTCCCAGTGAATAGATCTGCTGTTCGGTGCCTGTGGTCTGATGGGCAGCGCCCAGGTTTCTCAATTCCATTTCCACCTGGCCTGAGAGCTTGTACTCGTCGCAGCCAGTGTAGACTGTCCACACTGGTCCTTAGTGTTGCTGCAGTTGCAAATGGGCTCATCCACTGTGCCTGCCTGTTGGTTTGCCGCTTGCCTGGGATGTGGATCTAGGGTGAACTCTTGGGTGTGTGCCGGCTTTGAGGGTGTCCCATGGCCTCATCTGCGGGCCCAGAGCTGAGCAACTGAGGCGTCTGGACACATGGCCTGCCACAGTCGTGTGACCTTCACGCCGAGTCTAGGCCAGAGATGTCAGAGGAGGGAATTGCGGCCCAGGCAGGGGCTGACTTGCCCAAGGCCACTTGGCCTCCAGATGGGGCCCGGTGTTTAAGTTTCCACTTCAAACAGAGCATCTGTCTAAAGCAGATCAACCCTCAACTCGTGGTTAGGAGCCCTCAGTCCGCCGCTGCAGGGGGCGAGCTGTCGGTTTTGGGTAGAGGCGGGCTCTGCGTTCTGAGGATGAGCCTTGTGGATTTTGGGTAGAGGCCGGCTCTACTTTCTGAGGATGAGCCTTGTGTTCCGAAATCAAGGAGAGCAGGTGCCAGGGCTGAACACTTCAAAGTTGTAATGCGAATTGTCCAATAGGCAAAGATTTTTATTAAGTATTCAGCTGAGTAAGAAGAGGGGGTGCTCACGACTGCTGGCTGGAGTGCAGTTTGGCAGTAACGCCCCAGCTTGATGAAAGTCGTATAGTTTAGCTGTTAGGAACTTTCCCTGGAGCAGTCCACCTCACAGGTGCTCAGTGCGCAGGACCTGGAGGATATCTGTTCTATGTCTGCATTGGTGTAAACAAGCTACAACACCGAACTAAAAGCCCATCGGGGCAAGTGTCAGGACATCCTGGGGGTTCTAGGAGTGGTTAAAGTATAAAATAGATGTTTATGTCCTGACATGGACTTTTTTTTTTTTTTTTTTTTTTTTGAGACAGGGTCTGGCCCTATCACCCAGGTTGGAGTACAATGGCACCATCATGGCTTACTGCAGACTCAACCTCTCAGACTCAATCAATCCTCCCACTTCAGCCTCCTGAATAGCTGGGACTGCAGGCATGCGCCACTACTCCCAGCTAATTTTTTGTACTTTCTGTGGAGACAGGGTTTTGCCATGTTGCCCAGGCTGGTCTCGAGCTCCTGGGCTCAAGTGATCCTCTCCCCTCAGCCTCCCAAAGTGCTGGGATTACAGGCGTGAGCCACCACACCAGCCTGATTTGAAATTTGGTTAGAATAAGAAAGAAAACCTGGCAAGCCAGAGTGACAGACATGGCATCTGCATGGTGAGTGTGGACGAGTGGCAGTGGATTTGGGAGGGGGGACTGGAGCGGGAGCAGTGGCTGCCAACCATGGGCCTGACCCGGCGAGCCCGTCACCAGATTCCAGATACTCCCACCCCGACTGCTTGGACGTATTGCAAATATAGTGACTCATAGGATTACTGTCCTTTGATTTATGTTAATCATAGCCTTGAATGCTTTCTTAAAGTGTAAAAGTTACAGTTAAAAAAACCTCCAACCTTACTTTTCATAACTCTGCCAGCTCTTTGTGGTGGGTTAGCCTTCTGCTCTGGGTGGCACAGTGGCGTCAGCGTCTGTTTTGCTAACTCTGGGCATCTCATCCTAACTGTGCCCAGCCACATGGAGGGCCTCAGAGAGGGGCACAGAAGTGCATTTTGGGTGGCTGCATTTGCCATCCAATATCCTAGTTGGAATCGGGAGACCTTGCATCAAGCCAGGACACAGGACCGCTGTTGGATGCCATGGTCTGAGCAGCAATGTGGCCCTCATCTGAGGTGTGTGCTGGGTCTGCCTCTGCACCAGCTAGGTGTCCTGGTAAGTTAAGTAACACTTCGCCTCCTCTCTGTTGCCCCTGAGCCTTTGTCTCGCATCGATCTTGGCAGAATCCTCCTGTTCCTCTGTCTTCGGCTTTAGCCACCATCAGGGCGTGTGTCCTGCTATTTCCCCACTCGTTTTTGCCCTGTAAAGGAAAGACCATGTAGCAGCTGGCACTCCTTCCCCACTCCAGGCCCGGTGTCCTGGGCTGTGGTACCTGAGGATTCTGTCCCTGAGCCAGTCTGGACACAGCCAGGCGGCAGCACTGGCACTTTGGGATGTCAGTGCATCCTCATGGGCACTGTGTGTCCACGTGGGATGCCAGGACCTGGTGCTGGGATGTACAGGGAGTGAGTACTGCGGCTGCATTTCTCTCCTGTTGGAGGGAGGTTCTCACCTCCGGCTTCTGATGATGTCAGTGGAGCGAGAATGCCAACCCAGAGGGCCATGACACTCCAGCCCTTTTTTTTTTTTTTTTTTTTTTTTTTTGAGACAGGTTCTCGTTCTGTCACCCAGGCTGGAGTGCAGTGGTGCAATCTCAGCTCACTGCAGCTTCGACCTACCAGGCCCAAGAGATCTCTCACACTCCGAGTAGCTGGGACTACAGGCGCCAGCCACCACACCCAGCTAATATTTTTGTATATTTTTGTAGAGACGGGGTTTCACCATGTTGCCCAGGCTGGTCTCCAACTCCTGACCTCAAGCGATCCACCTGCCTCAGCCTCCCAAAGTGCTGGGGTTACAGGTGTGAGCCACTGCACCTGGCCTTGATCTTCTAGCGAAAACTAGAGAGAGAGAGAGAGAGAGAGAGAGAGAGAGAAACGTTAAGAGGGAAAGAAAAGGCAGGAACCCCTAAGCCCACTCCCTCAGGAGAGGAAGGGAAGAGAGGATGGGGATCCAGCCAGACCCTTTTGTCAGGAAAACACTTGCTGGGTTCCTTACCTGGAGGGGTCTCTAGTGAGTTGGTTGATGGCAGGAGGCTCCCTGGCAGCCAGACAGGGAGAAGAATGCCAGCCTCTGCAGGCACCTTCGGCCACGTGGAGGAGCAGACCTAAGTGTGGCCAGGGGGGTTTCAAAGCCTCAAAAATGCTGCAGACAAAGGATGCATGTCCTGTGCCAGGCCCTGTTCTCTAAGCCACGAGCAGGTACTGATGGGGGGTCCCGGGCCAGGTGGACACACAGAGAAGAGGACTGAGGAGTGCAAAACCCCTCCCTTGCTCCCAGGGAGGCATTTTGCCCAAGCCAGGGAATGCGGAGGGCAATGAGCCCACAACTGCCACGATTTCTGGGACCAAGCTATGAGGCAAGGTAGGCTCACATCAAGATTTGAACTCAGATTGCTGCTGTTGCCTGTCCTCCGTGCCTTGACACAAACAGGGACGTTATTGGGGCCTGGAGAAGAATTATGGGCCACAGGCTGCCCAGTCAGGAAAGAAAAGGGAGTCTATAGCAGAGGATGGTTTCGATCCATCGACCTCTGGGTTATGGGCCCAGCACGCTTCCGCTGCGCCACTCTGCTGGCTATAAGGGTGAAGCCTGAGTCAGATCATGACCACAGGAGTCATCTCCCTGCAGGCGGCGACCCCTACTGGCCAAGAGGGGCCAACAGAGGACCGGCTGGGCAAGGCACATGCTCAATTACAAGCCTACTCCTCCTCTCTCAACTTCTTATAGATAAAACTCTCTGAATTCATGTCCTTTTCTGCTGTTAAAACGTTGGCTGGAGGCCGGGCACAGTGGCTTATGCCTGTAATCACAGCACTTCGGGAGGCCAAGGCAGGCAGATCACATGAGGTCGGGAGTTCGAGGCCAGCCTGACCAACCTGGAGAAACCCTGTCTCTACTAAAAATACAAAATTAGCCGGGTGTGGTGGCGCATGCCTGTAATCCCAGCTACTCGGGAGGCTGAGGCAGAATTGCTTGAACCCAGGAAGTGGAGGTTGCGGTGAGCCGAGATCGCACCACTGCACTCCAGCCTGGGCAACAAGAGTGAAACTCTGTCTCAAAAAAAAAAAAAAAAAAAACGTTGGCTGGGCATGGTGGCTTACGCTGTAATCCCAGCACTCTGGGAGGCTGAGGCTCAGGAGTTTGAGACCAGCCTGGGCAACACAGGGAGACCCCCTCCGGCCTCTACAAAAAATAAAAATAAAAATAAAATAGCCAGGGGTTGGCAGCCAACGCCTGTAGTCCCAGCTACTCAGGAGGCTGAGGTGGGAGGATCGCTTGAGCCCAGGAAGCAGAGAGCAAAGATCGTGCCACTGCGCTCCAGCCTGGGTGACAGAGCCAGACCCCAGTCTCAAAAAACAAAACAAAAAAAAGACTGAAACTCCTGGGATCCAACTGAAAGTATGAGCCGGGACACTCAAAGGAGACAGCTGCAGCTAGTCTAATGAACTGTCTGTGAGGAGCATCTCGACACAAGCCACGGTCAGCACCGAGGCCTGAGCCCTCAGGGCAGGGTGCATCCTTCCCAGGAGCCCGGACCCTGTGAGAGCTGGAGCTAATGGGATGGGCCACCAAACAGGAGGCATGGCTCCCCTGAGAGAAGCCATCGACCCTAGGCCAGGCAGAGAAAGAGCTGGGGAATACCCAAGCCTCTCTCTCCTCCACCCTCCAATCTCCTTGCCCGTGCCTCCCATTGGCTGCAGCCGCTTAGCTGTCTTGCCCTCTGCCTTCCAGGCGGCCTCAGGTAAGAAAGGCGGAGGTGGCCGCCCGGCAGCCACCCCGTCTGGGAGGGAGGTGGAGGGGTCAGCCCCCCGCCCGGCCAGCCGCCCCGTCCGGGAGGTGGGGGGCGCCTCTGCCCAGCCGCCCCTACTGGGAAGTGAGGAGCCCCTCTGCCCGGCCAGCCGCCCCGTCCGGGAGGGAGGTGGGGGGGTCAGCCCCCCGCCCGGCCAGCCGCCCCGTCCGGGAGGTGAGGGGCGCCTCTGCCCGGCCGCCCCTACTGGGAAGTGAGGAGCCCCTCTGCCCAGCCACCACCCCGTCTGGGAGGTGTACCCAACAGCTCATTGAGAGCGGGCCATGATGACAATGGCGGTTTTGTGGAATAGAAAGGGGGGAAAGGTGGGGAAAAGATTGAGAAATCGGATGGTTGCCATGTCTGTGTAGAAAGAGGTAGACATGGGAGACTTCATTTTGTTCTGTACTAAGAAAAATTCTTCTGCCTTGGGATCATGTTGATCTGTGACCTTACCCCCAACCCCGTGCTCTCTGAAACATGTGCTGTATCCACTCAGGGTTAAATGGATTAAGGGCGGTGCAAGATGTGCTTTGTTAAACAGATGCTTGAAGGCAGCGTGCTCGTTAAGAGTCACCACCACTCCCTAATCTCAAGTACCCAGGGACACAAACACTGCAGAAGGCCGCAGGGCCCTCTGCCTAGGAAAACCAGAGACCTTTGTTCACTTGTTTATCTGCTGACCTTCCCTCCACTATTGTCCTGTGACCCTGCCAAATCCCCCTCTGCGAGAAACACCCAAGAATGATCAATAAAAAAAAAAAAGGCGGAGGTGGGCCTAGAGGACACATCCCAAAGCACTACAGGAAGTAGCTGTGGCCCTACATGTATGACCACGTTGCCAAGAGCACGGGAGGGAGGGGAGGCTGAGGCAGAGCCTGCAGCCAGGGAGCTCCGTGATGTTGCTGGCACCCGGCAGGGCACAGGGTGCAGCCCTGGGCCCTGAACCTCCAGACTGGGGGCTGCCCATGGGGTGAGGCTCCCTGTGCTGCACCTACAAGCCTGTACTGCAAACCTTCACCTCCGCAGTCTAATGGGTGTTGTGTGAGTCTTACAAACCCAAGCACACGGGTACAGGCACAGAGGTGAAAAGGTGTCGACTGGGAGAAGACAGAGGGAACCTTCTGAGCAGCTCAGAACTGTCCTAGGGCTTGGCCAAGCTGCTAGGCTCAAAACCAGATTGGAGGGTTGGTGTCAAAGGCTTGCTGATGAGGTATGTGGATGGACTTCTTGGAACAGGCCCAGAATTTGAGAAGAGATGGTCCCCACTCTTCTGGGTGTACGAAGCAATCTAAACATGACGGCCAGACTCTCCAGCCACCTTAGTGATGCTTGTTTTATGGCCTCTGACCAAAATGGTCATGAGAACACGGAAGGAGGGCACGCCCAGGCTTCTTTCTTCGTCAAGCCTGCCCGGGCAAGGGCTCCTGCTAAAATGTTTTAGCGACCAACCACACATCGCAATACTAGTGGGGTGGGGCAGCCCGCACCTGGTGACAGGTGGCCTCACTCATCCTTCTGTGGAAGGCGCAGGGGCCAGGCTGGAAAAGACCCTGAGGCCGGACCTGGTCGTATCTGCGTCCCTGCAGGAACCCACTGTCGCTGCCCCTGCACGACGCCCGCCAGCCCACGATGGCAGCAACAGGTGATGGGCCCGTGCAGGTGGGAAACCGATTTTCCTCTCAGCTGCTCGCCCTCCGGAGGCAGCTGGCCCAAAAGAGTGGCATCGGGCGTCCTCCTCCACACAGCCTTAGAGGGGGAGGTCGGCACCAGCATCTTTCCCACGCTCCTGGCAGATGCGCCCACGGCTTCTACCTGGGATGCCCGAGCGTCAGTCGGGCCAGCGCCAGCCGCGCGCGCCGGAAGCGTTTACTCGTGCAGATCCCCGGCGCGGAAGCCCGACTACGAAGCTGCGGCATCGCGGGCGCCGCCTCAGGTCCCCACCCGCTTCCCCCCGGGTTTGCGGACGGAGCTGGCGCCTCTGAAGGCGGAGGCGAGGGCCCCGCTCCTTGACCGTTCTTGCTCCTCCGCGGGAGCCGCCGGCCGTCACGTGGGAGGTCACGTGGGTGGCCTGTCAACTGCTCGGAGACGCCTTCGCGCGCAGCCCCGGCCCTCACGGGGGCGCGCAGTCCGAGCATGCGCAGCAGGAGGCGCGAGTTGTCCTCCACAGCGCGGCGGGGCGGGAGACCTCCCTCCCACCCAGACCCCGCCGGCTTCCCTCCCACCCCTGCCGACCTCCCTCCACCCCCGGCCCGCGCCGGCCTCCCTCCTACCCCCGCCGACCTCCCTCCACCCCCGGCCCGCGCCGGCCTCCCTCCTACCCCCGCCGACCTCCCTCCCACCCCGATCCCGCCGGCCTCCCTCCTACCCCCGCCGACCTCCCTCCACCCCCGGCCCGCGCCGGCCTCCCTCCTACCCCCGCCGACCTCCCTCCACCCCCGGCCCGCGCCGGCCTCCCTCCTACCCCCGCCGACCTCCCTCCCACCCCGATCCCGCCGGCCTCCCTCCCACCCCGATCCCGCCGGCCTCCCTCCTACCCCCGCCGACCTCCCTCCACCCCCGGCCCGCGCCGCCGGCCTCCCTCCTACCCCCGCCGACCTCCCTCCACCCCCGGCCCGCGCCGGCCTCCCTCCTACCCCCGCCGACCTCCCTCCCACCCCGATCCCGCCGGCCTCCCTCCCACCCCCGGCCGCCGCCGCCCTCCCTCGGCGCTCGGGACAGGCTCGGGACGCTGGGGCCGCGTCCGAGCACGTGAGGGCTGAGCAGCCCGCGCCTCTCCTTAGGAAACCCAGTGAGACGCTGGGTATTCGAATGTGGTCGCCGGGGAACGGGCGGCGCCCACACCCCCCGCGCTCGGAGAACTCCCCAGTCCCGCCTGAAACGAACGCGGTGCCCTAAAGTGCGGGCTGCAGGCTCTGCCGCTTGACGCGGCAATGATTGAAGGTACTGCTTTTAGGAGAGAATAGAAAGGGCCTTCTTTCCTTTCCCCCGGTGGATGTAAACGTGCTTGTTATTATGGGGCATTTAGAAAAGCTTCTGCCCACTGTGTATTCTCTTTGGCAACGCTCTAGACACTTTGAGGGTTGCTGTCAGATCTGGCCCAACCTCTCCTATGTGAGGGGAAGGATTTCAGGCATTTCAAGTGCCCCGCGCAGGGACTGGCCCGGAATTCCGCGCGTCTTCCCGGTGGCGTTTTTCCTTTGTCTTTGGTAGAGGACTGGGCGGGGGGTGGGGGGGGGGTCTCACACTGTTGCTCACGCTGGTCTCGAACTCCTGAGCTCCGTGGATCCTCCCGCCTCGGCCTCCTACGCGCTGGGAGTGCAGGTGTGAGCAACCCCGCCCGGCCCAGAGCAGCTTAATACCAGCTTTCCAGCGTTGTGATTTCCGGAGAAACGCAGGCTGACTTCCATGTTTACTATTCACTCTTCTTCACTAATGACACCACGTACATTCTGTTCATGATTTCTGTGTGACTCAAGTCAACAAATGCTCCGTGTGCTCTGCGGAGCCTTTGTGATTTTTGAGGGTTCTCAAGATACTCACTGATGGGGCCGGGCGCGGTAGCCCATGCCTGTAATCCCAGCACTTTGGGAGGCCGAGGTGGGTGGATCACAAGGTCAAGAGATCGAGACCATCCTGGCCAACATGGTGAAACCCCGTCTCTACTAAAAATACAAAAATTAGCCGGGCGTGGTGGTGTGTGCCTGTAATCCCAGCTATCGGGAGGCTGAGGCAGGAGAATCACTTGAACCTGGGAGGCGGAGGTTACAGTGAGCCGAGATCGTGCCACTGCCCTCCAGCCTGAGTGACAGTGAGACTCTGTCTCAAAAAAAAAACAAAAAACAAAAAACACCGGTATTCATTGATGTGAAAGACTCCCTGATGTAGGTAATGTTGGTCTGGTTTAAAAACCTATACAACCAACCAACATAGGCAATGTTTAGTCTTAGGAAAGACTAACCAACATCAGGTGGCAGTTTTTCTGTTTAAAAAAACCTATTTTGGCCGGGAGTGGTGTTTCACCCCTGTAATCCTAGCACTTTGAGAGGCCTACATGGACAGATTGCCTGAGTTCAGGAGTTCAAGACCAGCCTGGACAACATGGTGAAACCCCACCTGTACTAAAATACAAAAAATTAGCGCGGCGTGGTGGCGCCTGTAATCCCAGCTACTCGAGAGGCTGAGGCAGGAGAATCGCTTGAACCCGGGAGGCGGAGCTTCAGTGAGCCGAGATGGTGCCATTGCACTCCAGCCTGGGTGACAGAGCGAGACTCTGTCTCCAAAAAAAAAATGGTTTCAAAATGTTTTGAGAAGCATCTGTTTTGTCTGATGTGTTTTAGTTGATTAAGTACAAGTTGCAGGATCGGAATCTTGAACAATAAATCTTCCACTAAAAAGTGTTGGGTGGAATTACTGCTCGTCGTAACAGGTGTAATGAGACAGCGTGGTACTGAAACCAGCAAATTTGTGGGTGTGTCTGTGGCCAGCCCAGTGTGTGTCCTGCTGACTGGACCAGCTGTGGTTTTCCTGTCTGTGACCTTCAGCTTCCTTCTGCATCTTTGCTTTCTGTTTGGTGTGTTCTCTCATAATGTCTGTATCGTCATTTTCATTCTCCATATTTTTTTAGTTACGACGATTCTTTTCCTTCATGGTTTTGACCATTAGTGTTTTTAATTTCTGTTGTGATACAGTACTTTGTCTTGAGCTCCTCAATTGTGTAATAAAATAACAATACACTGGCCGGATGCGGTGGCTCACGCCTGTAATCCCAGTACTTTGGGAGGCTGAGGTGGGCGGATCACGAGGTCAAGAGATCGAGACCATCCTAGCTAACACAATGAAACCCCATCTCTACTAAAAATACAAAAAATTCACCGGGTGCGGTGGCTCACGCCTGTAATCCCAGCACTTTGGGAGGCCGAGGCAGGCGGATCATGAGGTCAGGAGATCAAGACCATCCTGGCTAACATGGTGAAACCCCGTCTCTACTAAAAATACAAAAAATTAGCCGGGTGTGGTGGTGGATGCCTGTAGTTCCAGCTACTTGGGAGGCTGAGGCAGGAGAATGGCGTGAATCCGGAAGGCGGAGCTTGCAGTGAGCCGAGATCACGCCACTGCACTCCAGCCTGGGCGACAGAGCGAGACTCCGTCTCAAAAAAAAAAAAAAAAAAAAAAAACAAAAGTTTAGCCGGGCATGGTGGCACGCACCTGTCGTCCCAGCTACTCGGGAGGCTGAAGCAGGAGAATCGCTTGAACCCAGGAAGTGGAGGTTGCAGTGAGCAGAGATCATGTCACTGCACTCCAGCCTGGGCGACAGACAGAAACTCCGTCAATAAATAAACAAAATAACAATACACCACACATACTGACTTGCGAGTGTGTGAAGGGGTTCTGTCCTGAGAACACACATCTCTTCAGCTACTTTTGCTGTGTTATTAGCAATTTGTGTGTTATTTCTTCTGGAACTTCCAGAATTTCTCAGGACAATTGCATATGTTTCAGATGTGCAAAGCCTTGATGTGACTTCACACTCCAGGGATCACAGTTGGTGCTGCCACAGGCGTGTGCCCTGCAAGCACAGGCATTCCAAGAAATGGTTCACTGCAGCAAAATTTCTGCTGCGGGGCAGGGACCAGCTCCATAGAATCTGCCCTCCAGGAGGGATTTCCCATCCTGACCAGCATTCAAGAGTAGGTTCTCTGCTCACACTATGGGAGTCAGATGTTCGGAGAATGTTCCAGACTGTGTGTTGGGAAGTATTTCAAAGCTTGATCTCCCCGAGCCTTGTGTGCTCCTCTTGCCTGGGGCTAGTGGTCAGGAGCCCCGTGGGTCAATTTCTGGCCAGGTGAGCACGTGGCAGCTGGCCATAGCATAGCTGGGTCGAAGGGACTGCAGAGCCCAGCACACCCCCCATGCCTCCTCCAGTGCTTCCCCAGGAGGCAGTGGACACTGCCCTACCTGGGGCCCTATGGCTGGGCCTCAGATCTTCCCAGCCAGCCTCTTTGGCCAGGTGAACTCAAACTCCTGGACTCCAGGGATCATCCCACCTCAGCCTCGTGAGTAGCTGGGACTACAGGCATGAGCCACTGTGCCCAGCCAAAAAAAAAAAAAATTTTTTTTTTTTGAGAGGGAGTCTTACTCTGTCGCCCAAGCTGGAGTGCAGTGGTGTGATCTCGGCTCACTGCAACTTCCACCTCCCAGGTTGAAGCGATTCTCCTGCCTCAGCCTCCCGAGTAGCTGGGATTACAGGTGCTCACCACCACGCCCGGCTAATTTTTGTATTTTTAGTAGAGACGAGGTTTCACCGTGTTGGCCAGGCTGGTCTCGAACTCCTGACCTCAAATGATCCACCCTCCTCGGCCTCCCAAAGTGCTAGGATTACAGGCATAAGCCACTGCGCCCAGCCAAAAGATTTTTCTAAAATTATGGCTGTGGAGGTGTGGAGTCACTGGTAGCAGGAGCAAGAGGTGTAGACTTGATCATGCAGTGTTGGCAATAGCCAGTGGAGACCTGGGTCCCAGGTCCTGCCTCCCCACCCTCTACCTCCACCCCCAGTGGAGGCAAAGGCCTTGACTCTCAGTCTCCAGCTTTCTTCCCTCTACTAAGTCCCCTAGCCTGGACACTCACATTCTCTGATTCTGTAGACAGCGGGGACTAAAAAACCTGTGCTGTGATCGTTGTTAGTCAACCCATGAAAAGATGCACAGGCCGGGCAAGGTGGCTGTCGCCTGCAACCCCAGGACTTCGGGAGGCCAAGGCTGGCGGATCACTTCAGGCCAGGAGTTTGAGACCAGACTGGGCAGCATGGCAAAACCGCACCTGTACAAAAAATACAAAATTTAGCCAAGCGTGGTGGTGCACACCTGTAGTCCCAGCTACTTGGGAGGCTGAGGTGGGAGGACTGCTTGAACCTGGGAGGTTGAGGCTGCAGTATGCCGAGATCATACCACTACTACACTCCAGCCTGGGTGACAGAGTAAGACCCTGTCTCCAAAAAAAAAAGATACCCAGCGTAACACCACAATAAGATGCCACCACGTACCCACTGGAGTGACTGTGATGAAAGAAAAGGGTGGTCATGGCCAGGCGCGGTGGCTCACCCCTGTAACCCCAGCACTCTGGGAGGCTGAGGCAGGCGGATCACCTGAGGTTGGGAGTTCGAGACCAGTCTGGCAACATGGTGAAACCCCGTCTCTATTAAAAATACAAAAATTAGCTGGGCTTGGTAGTGGGCGCCTGTAATCCCAGCTACTCGGGAGGTTGAGGCAGGAGAATCGCTTGAACTCAGGAGGCAGAGGTTGCAGTGAGCTGAGATTGCACCACTGCCCTCCAGCCCGGGCAACAAGAGCGAAACTCCATCTCAAAAAAAAAGAAGTGTGGTCATGCCAAGAGTTGGGAAGAGCAAGTGGGACCCTGCTACATGGCTGGCGGGGTACAGAATGGGGCAGTCACTTTGGAAAGGTTTGGCAGTTTCTTGACATTTGTCCAAGGAGCACTGGCGATTTTGTTGAAGAATGGTGTTAGGAATCAACATCTGGGCACTGGCCGTGCACGTTGCTACTGGAATGTCATCATTTCTCGGCATCTCAGGGGACTGAGCCAGGAAACGTGTGTGCACTTGGCCCGTGTATGCAGGCATGTCTAGAACTGTTTGGTTTCTTTCTTTTTCTTTTTTTTTAGAGACAGGATCTCATTTTGTCATCCAGGCCAGGCTGCAGTGGTGTGATCTCAGCTCACTGCAGCCAGCCTCAAACTCCTGGGCTCAAGTGAGCTCCTCCCTCAGCCTCCCAAGTAGCTGAGACTACAGGCACGTGTCACCATGCTCGGCTAATTTAAAACAAACTTTTTTTGGTAAAGACAGTGTCTGGCCAGGGGCAGTGGCTCACGCCTGTAATCCCAGCACTTTGGGAGGCCGAGGTGGGTGGATCACGAGGTCAGGAGATCGAGACCATTCTGGCTAACATGGTGAAACCCCATCTCTACTAAAATACAAAAAATTAGCCGGGCATGCTGTCGGGCACCTGTAGTCCCAGCTACTCAGGAGGCTGAGGCAGGAGAATGGCGTGAACCCGGGAGGCGGAGCTTGCAGTGAGCTGAGATCGCGCCACTGCACTCCAGCCTGGGCGACAGAGCGAGACTCCGTCTCAAAAAAAAAAAAAAAAAAGACAGCGTCTTACTTTGTCGGCCAGGCTGGTCTCAAACTCCTGGGCTGAAGTGATCCTCTACCTTGGCCTCTCGAAGGGCTGGGATTACAGGCGTGAGCCGCCACGCCCAGCAGAGGGATTTTCATCTTGATTCTCTGTGCTTCACAGAAGCTCAGAATAGGTTTTTGCACGAGTCAGTGAATAGTAACTGCTTGGAACGTTAATTTTTTGTGAAATTTCTCCAGCCTGATTCTGCATGTGACAAGTGCTGACCCTGATCCCAAGCCCCACTCAGGGCTCAGAGCCTGTTGGGGAGAACGTGTGTGTAAATAAATGACTGTCGCAGACTCTCAGCTGCAGAGGTGATGCTAGGCAGGGCAGCCACTCAGGAGAAGCAGTAACCCTCACTGTGCAGTAGCAGGTGGTCGGGTGGCTGACGGAGGGGCTGTGGGAGCAGGTCTTGCAGGCTGGTGGGCGGGGTCACGAGCTGAGGGGCACAGGTGGGCAGGGGGCCTGGGGAATGGGGCTGGCAGTGTGTGAGGAATTTGGGTGCAGGTCCCGGGTGATGATGACCCAAGTCACGGCTGCTTTCCCCCTGGCCTCATGAAGGTGGGGTCTGTGCCCCTCTGCTCAAGTGGGCCCTGGAATCCAGCCCAGTGCCCAGCATGAGAATGGAGGAGGGAAGTGTCCTGGACGAGCAAATGAGTACATGGCAGCCCTGAGCTTTGGAGCCTAGGAGGTGGGAGGAACAGGGACGCCACCACAAACGCGAAGCATCCGCGGGAGCACCCGGGGGTGCAGGTTCTGGGGAGCGGAGGCCCCGAGCTGAGGTGACACGGGCCGCTCCGTTTAAAAACAGCCTTTCACTGTCAAGCTAGAGTCTGTCCGACTGTCTGTGTGCTGCATGTGGATCTGTTTTTCCATGTGAGCTTTGGGGAACACCAGTTTGAGCACAGAGATTCAGAAGGGCAGCCCAGACCACCAGGCTGAAGCAGCTAGAGAACTCTGTACGTGGTCACCAGGGGACGCCTGGCGCTGCGAGGGAGGCCCCGAGCCTCGTGCCCCCGTGAAGCTTCAGCTCCCCTCCCCGGCTGTCCCTGAGGCTCTTCTCACACTCAGATGCACGTGGCTCAGAACACAGAGGTTGCAGGGGAGCTCCTGCTGGGCCTGCCTGCACTCCAGGACACATCCTGAGGAGGCTCTTCCAGACACGGTGCATTCACTTAGAAGGTCAATTTGTGTAACCTGAATATGACTGGAGTTCATCTGTGTGCCTCCTAGGACACAGCTAAAATTGGGACACTGGGGTCAGCCTCCTCCTGGTCCCTTGGAGGGCACACGTTACGAACAGGCTCTCCAGCTCCAGGAGCTCCTGAAGCTCTGCGGAGAAGTTCAGGTGCAGGAGGCCTCAAAACCATAGTTCCTTTCAGATCCAGTTAATATCAATAAATTTAAACATTTTCTTTTCCAAGCAAGATGGCTAATGCCTGTAATCCCAGCACTTTGGGCGGCCGAGGCAAGCGGATCACTTGAGCCCAGGAGTTCAACTCTAGCCTGTGCAACACAGTGAGAACCCATCTCTACAAATAATAAAAATAAACAACATTGTCTTAGTATATTCTTTTAAAAATAGGTATTATGAGATTTATCGCTGAAGCTCTCATTTGTTTAAAGTGAAATTCAACTAGAAATATATGTATTATTCGGCTGGGCGCGGTGGCTCACCCCTGTAATCCAAGTACTTTGGGAGGCCGAGGCGGGCGGATCACAAGGTCAGAAGATCAAGACCATCCTGGCTAACACAGTGAAACCCCGTCTCTACTAAAAATACAAAAAATTAGCCAGGCACAGTGGCGGGCGCCTGTAGTCCCAGCTACTCGGGAGGCTGAGGCAGGAGAATGGCGTGAACCCGGGAGGCAGAGCTTGCAATGAGCTGAGATAGTACCACTGCACTCCAGCCTGGGCAACAGAGCGAGACTCTGTCTCAAAAAAGAAAAAGAAATATATGTATTATTTATCTATAAATCTCACTTGTTCCTGAAATCTGGTGAGATTTAAAAGATCTCACTGGCCAGTTGCAGTGGCTCACGCCTGTAGTCCCAGCACTTTGGGAGGCCAAGGCAGGAGGATCACTTTAGCTCAGGAGTTTGAGAGCAGCCTGGTCAACGTGGTAAAACCCTGTTTCTACTAAAAATACAAAAAAAGAAATTAGCTGGCTGTGGTGGCGGCGCCTGTAATAGGAGGCTGAGGCAGGAGAGTCGCTTGATCCCAGGAAGCAGAGGTTGCAGTGAGCCAAGGTCATGTCCTTGCACTCCAGCCAGGGCAACAAGAGCAAAACTCCATCTCAAATAAATAAATAAATAAATAAAAATAAAACATTTACCAATTTTTAACTTTTTAATTTTTATGTATTTTTTTTTTGAGATGGATGGCTGACTTAGTCCATTTTGTGTTGCTATAACAATACTGGAGACTGGGTAGTTTATAAAGAAAAGAGGTTTATGTAGCTCATGGTTCTGCAGGCTGGGAAGTTCAAGGGCATGGCCCTGGTTACTGGTGAGGGCTTTTTGCTCTTTTTTTTTTTGAGATGGAGTCTCGCTCTGTCGCCACCCAGGCTGGAGTGCAATGGCGTGATCTCAACTCACTGCAACCTCTGCCTCCCGGGTTCAAGCGATTATCTTGCCTCGGCCTCCCAAGTAGCTGGGATTACAGGTGCCTGCCACTGTGCCCGGCTAATTTTTGTGTTTTTAGTAGAGATGAGGTTTTGCCATGTTGGTCAGGCTGGTCTCAAACTCCTGACCTCAGGTGGTCCACCCGCCTCGGCCTCCCAAAGTGCTGGGATTACAGGTGTGAGCCACTGCGCCAAGCCTATTTTTTATTTTATTTAATTTATTATTATTATTATTATTATTATTATTATTTTGAGACAGAGTCTCACTCTGTCGCCCAGGCTGGAGTGCAGTGGTGCCATCTCGGCTCACTGCAACCTCCGCCTCCCAGGTTCAAGCGATTCTCCTGCCTCAGCCTCTGGGGTAGCTGGGACTACAGGCATGTGCCAATGCAGCCAGCTAATTTTTTGTATTTTTAGTAGAGATGGGGTTTCACCGTATTAGCCAAGAGGGTCTAAATCTCCTGACCTCATGATCTGCCTGCCTTGGCCTCCCAAAGTGTTGGGATTACAGGCGTGAGCTACTGCACCTGGCCCTATTATTATTATTATTATTATTTTTGAGATAGAGTCTTGCTCTGTCACCCAGGCTGGAGTGCAGTGGCATGATCTCAGCTCACCACAACCTCCACCTCCTGGGTTCAAGCAATTTTTCTCCCTCAGCCTCCTGAGTAGCTGGGACTACAGGCACGCACCACCATGACCAGCTAATTTTTGTATTTTTAGTAGAGACAGGGTTTCACTATGTTGGTCAGGCTGGTTTCAAACTCCTGACCTCGTGATCCGCCCACCTTGGCCTCCCAAAGTGCTGGGATTATATATGTGAGCCACCGCGCCCGGCCTGTTTTATTTTATTGTTTGTTTCGTTTTCTAAGAGACAAGGTCTCACTCTGCTGCCCAGGCTAGAGTGCAGTGGCACAATCATAGCTCACTGCAGGCTTGAACTGGCCTCAGTGATCCTCCCACCTCATCCTCCCGAGTAGCTGGAACTACTGACTGGCTCCACTGCACCTGGCCTTCCTGTGGTTTTAATTTGCATTTCCCTGGTGACTAATGACATTGAACATCTTCTCATGTGTTTATTGGCTATTTATATATATTCTCTTGTGAGGTAGCTTTTCAAGTCTCTTGCCTATTTTGAAAATTAAGTTGTCTTTTCATTACGGAGTTACAGGAGTTTTTAAAAATTCCGCTTAGATACTTTTGTCAGATACATGTACTGTGAATATTTTCTCAATGTGTGGCTCATGTTTTCATATTTTTCATTGTTTTGATGAGCAAAATGTATTTTTTCTTATAAAATTATCATTTTTTTCTTTTATAGTTATCACTTTTTAGGTCTTAAGAAAATTTTTCCTATCTCAAAGGAACAAAGACAGTCTCCTATGTTTTTTTTTTAATTTTTAAAAAACTTTTTACTTTTTTAGAGATGGAGTCTCTCCCTGTCACCCAGGCTGGATTGCAATGGCGCAATTTCAGCTCACTGCTAACTTCACCTCCCAGGTTCAAGCAATTCTCCTGCCTCACCTCCCAAGTAGCTGGAATTACAGGCACTCGCCATCATGCCCAGCTAATTTTTATATTTTTATAGAGACGAGGTTTCACCATTTTGGCCAGGCTGGTCTTGAACTCTTGACCTCAGGTGATCCGCCCACCTTGGCCTCCCCAAAGTGCTGGGATTACAGGTGTGAGCCACCATGCCCAACCAACAGTCTCCTGTGTTTTATTTTTGGGAGCTTGATAATTTTAGCCTTTGCATATAGGTCCATCTGAATTTTATTCTTATGTATGGCATAAGGCAGGGATTAGTGCTTTTGTTGTTATTATTATTGTTAAAACAAGCCCAATTTTCCCATAGAACTGTTTACAGTGTTTTGTTTCGTTTTGTTTGGCGAAGCATAGACATTGGCCCTCTTGGTCTTGAAGCTTGAGAAAATTAACATTTGTTTTATCTGAATTCCTTTCTTAGGAATCCAATCCTCAGGCCTTCCAGATAGTATCGGGGAGCTGAAACTTTCCAGAACACTAAATCCGACCACCCCCAGCTGCCTGTTGACCACCTCCTCTTCCTTACCCCTTCCTACTTCCTAATTTCCCACCCATAGTTACCTTCCTTCCCTGCTATCTAAAACCCTAACTTCAGTGGGTTGGGGAAGTGGATTTGAGACTGGTCTCCTGTCACCTGCTGACATCACGACATCACTTGCAATAAAGCCTTCTTCCCTGGCAATACTCGTTGTCTCCGTGATTGGCTTTCCATTTGGTGAGCAACTGGACTTGGCCGAACCCCTGGCATTGGGCAACATTGGTAATCAGATACCTCGTACTGTTTATTCAACACACTTTGCTTTCCCTATTGAGCAACCTTGGCACTATTGTCAAAAATCAATTGACTCTGTATTTGGGGGTCTATTTCTGGATTTTTCATGCTGTTCCACTGATCTAGTTCTTTTCTTTTTTTCTTTTTTTTTTTTTTTTGAGACAGAGTCCCACTCTGTCGCCCAGGCTGGAGTGCAATGGCACAATCTCGGCTCACTGCGACCTCCCCCTCCCAGGTTCAAGCGATTCTCCTGCTTCAGCCACCTGAGTAGCTGGGATTACCGGCGTGCACCACCACCCCTGGCTAATTTTTGTATTTTTAGTAGAGACAGGGTTTCACCATGTTGGTTAGGCTGGTCTTGAACTCCTGACCTCATGATCCACCTGCCTCAGCCTACCAAAGTGCTGGGATTACAGGCATGAGCCCCTGTGCCTGGCCTCACTGAGCTAGTTCTTATACCAGTATTATTATACCATTCTTATACCAGTATTCCACAATTTTAATTACTATAGCTTTACATTAACTCTTAAAATTGGGTGCTGTACTTTGGGAGACTGAGGCAGGGGGATCACAAGGTCAGGAGATCAAGACCATCCTGGCTAATACTGTGAAACTCCATCTCTACTAAAAATACAAAAAAATGGCCGGGTGCAGTGGCTCATGCCTGTAATCCCAGCACTTTGGGAGGCTGAGGCGAGTGGATCACGAGGTCAGGAGATCGAGACCATCCTGGCTAACACGGTGAAACCCCGTCTCTACTAAAAATACAAAAAATTAGCCGGGCGTGGTGGAGGGCACCTGTAGTCCCAGCTACTCAGGAGGATGAGGCAGGAGAACGGCGTGAACCTGGGAGGTAGAGCTTGCAGTGAGCCGAGATCACACCACTGCACTCCAGCCTGGGCGACAGAGCGAGACTCCATCTCAAAACAAAAACAAAAACAAACAAACAAACAACAACAACAACAAAAACAAAAACAAAAAAATGAGCTGGTGGCCAGGCACAGTGGCTCACACCTGTAATCCCAGCACTTTGGGAGGCCGAGGCGGGCAGATCACGAGGTCAGGAGATAGACCATCCTGGCTAACATGGTGAAACCTTGTCTCTACTAAAAATATAAAACAATTAGCCGGGCACTGTGGCCGGCCCCTGTAGTCCCAGCTACTCGGGAGGCTGAGGCAGGAGAATCGCTTGAACCCGGGAGGCAGAGGTTGCAGTGAGCCGATATCGCGCCACTGCACTCCAGCCTGGGTGACAGAGCAAGACTCTGTCTCAATTAAAAAAAAAAAAAAAAAGTAGTCCAGGTGTGGTGGCTCATACCTATAATCCCAGCATTACTTTGGGAGACTGAGGCGGGAGGATTGCTTGAGCACAGGAGTTCAAGACCAGCCTGGGCAATATAGTGAGACCCCATCTCTACAAAATTTTTTTTTTTTTTTTTTTTGAGAGGAAGTCTGGTTCTGTCTCCCAGGCTGGAGTGCAGTGGCGCAATCTTGGCTCACTGCAAGCTCCGCCTCCCGGGTTCACGCCATTCTCCTGCCTCAGCCTCCTTAGTAGCCGGGACTACAGGCACCTGCCACTACGCCCGGCTAATATTTTTGTATTTTTTAGTAGACACGAGGTTTCACCGTGTTAGCCAGGATGGTCTCAATCTCCTGACCTCGTGATCCGCCCGCCTTGGCCTCCCAAAGTGCTGGGATTACAGGCGTGGGCCGCCGCTCCCGGCCTCTACAAAAAATTTTAAAAATGGCTGGGCATATGGTGGTGGGCACTTGTGGTCCCAGCTACTCGGCAGGCTTGAGCCCAGGAGTTCTAGGATACAGTGAGCTATTACCATGCCACTGCATTCCAGCCTTGGTAAGAGAGAGAGACCCTACTGCTAAAAAATAATAATAAGGCCAGGCACCGTGGCTTATGCCTATAATCCTGGCACTTTGGGAGGGTGAAGCAGGTAGATCACTTGAGCCTAGGAGTTCAAGACCTGGGCAACATAGCAAGATCCTGTCTCTACAAAAAAAAATACAAAAATTAGCTGGGTATGGTGGTGTGCTCCTATAGTCCTAGCTATTCAGGAAGCTGAGGTAGGAGGATCACCTGAGCCCAGGAGGCGCAGGCTGCAGTGAGCCATGATTGCACCACTGCACTCCAGCCTGGGTGACAGAGTGAGACTGTCGAAAATAATAATAATAATCGGCCGGGTGCGGTGGCTCATGCCTGTAATCCCAGCACTTTGGGAGGCCGAGGCGGGCGGATCACAAGGTCAGGAGATTGAGATCATTCTGGCTAACTGGGTGAAACCCCGTCTTTACTAAAAATACCAAAAAATTAGCTGGGTGTGGTGGCGCGCGCCCGTAGTCCCAGCTACTCGGGACGCCGGGGCAGGAGAATCGCTTGAACCCAGGAGGCAGAGGTTGCAGTGAGCCCAGGTCGTGCCACTGTGCTCCAGCCTGGGTAACAGAGTGAGACTCTGTCTCAAAAAAAAAAAAATTTTTTTTTTTGCTTGAAGCATTCATTCAGTAATCTTTAAAATAATTATTTTTATTTTATTTTTTATTTTTTGAGACAGGATCTTGCTCTGTGACCAGGCTGGAGTATAGTGGTGCGATCTCGGCTCAATGCAGCCTTCACTTCCCACATTCCAGCGATCCTCCACCTCAGCCTCCCGAGTAGCTGGGACCACAGGTGCTGCCACCATGCCCAGCAATTTTTTTTTTTTTTTTTTTTTTTTTTAGTAGAGATGGCATTTCGCCATGTTGCCCAGGCTGGTCTCAAACTCCTAAACTTAAGCAATCCACCCACCTTGGCCTCCCAAAGTACTGAGATTACAGGCATGGGGCGCCGTATGGCCAATTATTATTATTATTATTTTCGAGATGGAGTCTCACTCTGTCGCCCAGGCTGGAGTGCAGTGGCATGAACTGGGTTCACTGCAGCCTCCGCCTCTGAGGTTCAAGTGATTCTCCTGCTTGAGCCTCCCAAGTAGCTGGGATTACAAGTGCCCGCCATCACACCCAGCTAATGTTTATATTTTTAGTAGAGATGGGGTTTCACCACGTTGGGCAGGCTGGTCTTGAACTCCTGAGCTCAAATGATCCACCTGCCTCGGCCTCCCAAAGTGCTGGGATTACAGGTGTGAGCCACTGTGCCCAGCCTATTATTATTTGAGACAGTGTTGCTTTGTCACCCAGGCTAGAGTGCGGTGGTGTGATCACTGTTCACTGCAGTCTCCACCTCTCAGGCTCAAGTGATCCTCCTGCCTCAGCCTCCCGAGTAGCTGGGATTATAGGCGTTACCTGTGGTTGTCCAGGTTCTTGGCGTTTTGAACAAAGAATCGGACAAAACGCACAGCAAAGCAAGGATAGAATGAAGCAGACATTGATTGAAAATGAAAGTACACTCCACAGGGTGGGGGCGCCCAAGCAGCAGCTCGAGGGCCGTGGTTACAGAATCTTCTGGGGTCCGGTACCCCTTAGAGGTTCTCCATTGGCCACTTGGTGTACACTCCACACAAATGAAGTAGCAGCCTGTGATCAGTTTGATCTGTTTCAGAAAGCAACCAATCAGAAGGACTTTCAATTTTCCATCTGCCACGCAGAAAGCGGGGAAGGGTTTGCAAAGGGAGTAGCCGCTGGTCCTTTTGTTACTCAGGTGTGGGAAGTTGGGGTTTTACTTTTGATTTAGTTCTAGGAAGTCAGCATGAATCAGCCTTAGGTTCCCTGCCTCCGTCCCCTATTCTTCTGCCTCACAGGCACACACCACCACACCTGGCTTTCTATTTTTTAGAAATGGGATCTCACTATGTTGCCCAGGCTGGTCTCAAAGTCCTGGGCTCAAGCAATCCTCCCGCCTTGGCCTACCAAAGTGCCAAGATTATAGGCATGAGCCACTGTGCCTGGTCTAAATAAATTATTTTTGGCCGGGCACGGTGGCTCATACCTGTAATCCCAGCACTTTGGGAGGCCAAGGTGGGCAGATCACAAGGTCAAGAGATCCAGACCATCCTGGCTAACATGGTGAAACCCCGTCTCTACTAAAAATACAAAAATTACCTAGGCACGGTGGCGTGCACCTGTAGTCCCAGCTACTCGGGAGGCTGAGGCAGGAGAATTGCTTGAACTCGGGAGACAGAGGTTGCAGTGAACTGAGATCGCACCACTGCACTCCAGCCTGGCAACAGAGTGAGACTCCATCTCAAAAACAACAACAACAACAAAACTCTTTTATAGTTACCCACATAGCCACTTTCCCAGGCGTTCTTTATTTCTTGGTGCAGCACTGGGATTCCACTGGAGATCATTTTCCTCTAGTCTGAAGCATTTCTGTTCGTTGGCTGGCCACCATGGTGGCTCATGCCTGTAATCCCAGCACTTTGGGAGGCTAAGGTGGAAGGATCACTGTAGACCAGCTTGGGCAACATAGTGAGACCTTGTCCCTATAAAAAATAAAAAATAAGCCGGGCGTGGTGGCTCACGTCTGTAATCCCAGCACTTTGGGAGGCTGAGGCGAGCGGATCTACGAGGTCAGGAAATTGAGACCATCCTGGCTAACATGGTGAAACCCCATCTCTACTAAAAATACAAAAAAAAAAAAATTAGCTGGGCGTGGTGGCAGGCGCCTGTAGTCCCAGCTACGGGAGGCTGACGCAGGAGAATGGCGTGAACCCAGGAGGCAGAGCTTGCAGTCAGCCGAGTGAGCCACTGCACTCCAGCCTGGGCAACAGAGCGAGACTCTTGTCTCAAAAAAAAATAAAAGGGCCGGGTGCGGTGGCTCATGCCTGTACTCCCAGCACTTTGGGAGGCCGAGGCGGGCAGATCACGAGGTCAGGAGTTTGAGACCAGCCTGACCAACATGGTGAAACCCTGTCTCTACTAAAAACACAAAAATTAGCCAGGCGTGGTGGCAGGTGCCTGTAATCCCAGCTACTCAGGAGGTTGAGGCAGGAGAATCGCTTGAACCTGGGAGGCGGAGGTTGCAGTGAGTCGAGATTGTGCCATTGCACTCCAGCCTGGGCGACAAGAGCGAGACTCCATCATAAAAAATAAATTAAAAAGGAATAAATTACATAATAATTTCTATTAGTATTTTTTTGAAGGCTGAGTCTTCTGGTGATAATTTTCAGCTTTTGTTGATCTGAAAATTTCTTTCATTACCGTTCCTTAATTTTTTCTTTTTTCTTTTTAATAGAGACGAGGTCTCACTATGTTGCCCAGGCTGGTCTTCAACTCCTGAGCTTAGGTGATCCTCTCACCTCAGCCTCCCAAAGTGCTAGGATTACAGGAGTGAGCCACTGCACCTGGCCACCTTTCCTTAATTTTTATTTTTTTTGAGGCAGAGTTTTGCTCTTGTCGCCCAGACTAGAATGCAGTGGCACAATCTCTGCTCACTGCAACCTCCGCCTCCCAGGTTCAAGTGATTCTCCTGCCTCAGCCTCCCAAATAGCTGGGGTTACAGGTGTGCGCCACCACGCCTGGCTAATTTTTGTATTTTTAGTAGAGATGGAGTTTCACCATGTTGGGCAAGCTGGTCTCGAACTCCTGACCTCAGGTTATCCACCCACCTTGGCCTCCCAAAGTGCTGGGATTAAAGGCCACTGCGCCTACCCAATTTTTTTTTTTTTAAATTTTTGAGACCGAGTTTTGCACTGTTGCCCAGGTTGGAGTTCAGTGGTGTGATCTTGGCTCACTACAAGCTCTGCCTCCTGGGTTCACACCATTCTCCTGCCTCAGCCTCCTGAGTAGCTGGGACTACAGGCACCCACCACTACGCCCGGCTAATTTTTTTTTGTATTTTTAGTAGAGATGGGGTTTCACCATGTTAGCCAGGATGGCCTCTATCTCCTGACCTCATGATCCACCCGCCTCGGCCTCCCAAAGTGCTGGGATTACAGGCGTGAGCCACTGCGCCCGGCCAAATGTAATGTACCTTTTAAAGTCTGCCTCTTTTTAGGACTTTTCTCATTATCATTGGTTTTCAGCAGTTGGACTATGATATGCTTTTATGTAGTTTTCTCTGACTGTATCTTTTTGGGAGTTTGCTGAGCTGTTTGGATCTGTGGGTTGGTATATTTTCACCAATGTATAAACTTCTTACATATTATCTCTTTAAATATTTCCTCTGCCCTATTTTCTTTCTCCCTACTTCTTGGCAGTCAAATTTCACATTTATTCAACCATTTGATCTTGTCCCACAGGTCTCTAATATTCATTTCTGTTTTCTTTTTTTCTCATTTTCCTTCTTTCTTTTTATCTTGGAATTTTGATGCAGATTATTTCAACCGATGTAACTTTGAGTTGAAAAATCTTGTCTTCAGCTGTTTCCAGTTTGGTGTTTAGATAATTCGATAAATTCTCCATTTCATATATTTTAGCTTTTTCTTTATACTGGTGAACTTAACACTAGTAAAGTTTACACACCCCCTAATCCTAAAGCCCTTACTCCTAAGGTGTTCCCTTTCTGGGGTCTCAACTGAGTGCCCAGGTTGGACCAAGATGCTTTACCTTTGCTGCCGTGTATCCCAGTCCTGTGTCCTCTGCGATCGCTTTTCAGCTCCCTTGTAAAAGCAGCAATCAAAAGAGGTTCAAAAATCAGAGTTAGGTTGTTGTAATAAAACTTCCTCTCGTTCTATTTATTTCTATGTATACATTAATGAAATAACAGGGATAATATTTATATACACCTGCCTCATTATAGCAATAAGCACTTTTCATCAGTGGATACATGAGTGAATTGTCAGCGGGGAAAAGCTCCAGACATGTTATTAAAAGATATGTCTCCAATGTAATTCAATTTTTTGGTCTTAATAAAAATTTACAGGCTGGGCACAGTGGCTCACCCCCGTAATCCCAGCGCTTGAGGAGGCTGAGGCGGACGGATCGCCAGAGCTCAGGACTTCGACACCAGCATGGGCAATATTGCAAAACCCCGTCTCTGAAAAAATTCAAAAATTAGCCGGGCGTAGTGGTGCACACACCTGTAATCCCACCACCATGCCCGGTATATTTTTAGTACAGACAGGGTTTCTCTGTGTTGGTCAGGCTGGTCTTGAACTCCCAACCTCAGGTGATCCGCCTGCCTTGGCCTCCCAAAGTGCTGGAATTATAGGCGTGAGCCACCGCACCTGGCCCTAATTTTTGTTTTTGTTTTTGTTCTTGTTTGAGACAGAGTCTTGCTTTGTCGCCCAGGCTGGAGTGCAGTGGTGAGATCTCAGCTCACTGCAAGCTCTGCCTCCCAGGTTCACGCCATTCTCCTGCCTCAGCCTCCCAAGTAGCTGGGACTACAGGCACCCGCCACCACACCCGGCTAATTTTTTGTATTTTTAAAAGAGACGGGGTTTCACCGTCTTAACCAGGATGACCTCGATCTCCTGACCTCATGATCCGCCCGCCTCGGCCTCCCAAAGTGCTGGGATTACAGGCGTGAATCACTGTGCCCGGCCAATTTTTGTATTTTTAGTGGAGATGGGGTTTCACCATATTGGCCAGGATGGTCTCCATCTATTGACCTTGTGATCTGCCCACCTGGGCCTCCCACAGTGCTGGGATTACAGGTGTGAGCCACCATGCCTGGCCTGCCCATCTTTTTTTGTTGTTCTTTTTTTCTTTTCTTTTTTTTTTTGAGACAAAGTCTCACTCTGTCACCCAGGCTGGAGTGCGGTGGCACGATCTTGGCTCACCGCAACCACCGCCTCCTAGTTAAAGCAATTCTCCTGCCTCGGCCTCCTGAGTAGCTGGGATTACAAGCATGCGCCACCACGCCCAGCTGATTTTTTGTATTTTTAGTAGAGACAGGGTTTCACCATGTCGGGCAGGCTGGTCTTGAATTCCTGACCTTTAGTGATCTGCCTGCCTTGGCCTCCCAAAGTGCTGAGATTACACGTGTGAGCCACCACACCCGGCCTGTTTTTTTTTTTTTTTTGGTTAAATGATACACTTCCTATTTATCATTTCCATAGTCATCTCAATGTCCCCTAAAATCCCTCTAATATGGCCGGGCATGGTGGCTTACACCTGTAATCCTGGCACTTTGGGAGGCCAAGGCGGGCGGATCACTGGAGGTCAGGAGTTTGAGACCAGCCTGGCCAATATGGTGAAAACCCGTCTCTACTAAAAATATAAAAATTAGCTGGGTGTGGTGGCACACGCCTGTAATCCCAGCTACTCGGGAGGCTGAGGCAGGAGAATCGCTTGAACCCAGGAGGCGGAGGTTACAGTGAGCAGAGATTGGGCCACCGCACTCCAGCCTGGGCAACAGGGTGAGACTGTCTCAAAAAAAAAAAAAAGAAAGAAAAGAAAAAAAAATTCCTCTAATATATAAGTGAATATTTAATGAAACAATTTTTTCTGTCTAGGAAATCCTGCCAGAACACTTTGCACCTGTAGGAATTTGTACTATAATTACAAACACATATATGGCAATTAAGACATGTAAATGTAGGTCGGGCATGGTGGCTCACGCCTGTAATCCCAGCACTTTGGGAGGCCCAGGCAAGCGGATCACGAGGTCAATAGATCGAGACAATCCTGGCCAACAGGGTGAAACCTCGTCTACTAAAAATACAAAATTAGCCAGGCGTGGTGGTGAGCACCTGTAATCCCAGCTACTTGGGAGGCTGAGGCAGGAGAATCACTTGAACCTGGGAGGTGGAGGTTGCAGTGAGCCAAGATTGCACCATTGCACTCCAGCCTGGGCAACAAGGGCAAAACTCCACTCAAAAAAAAAAAAAAAAAAAGACATGTAAATGTTACATTCAGAGGGACACATTAATTTCCATTTCTTTTAGAAAAAGTTTTTACACATTGAAGGAATAAAAATGCATGAACTGACCCTGATGTCTCCTGCCTGGGGCCCCCAGTTGGTGGTTCCTGTTCAGGATCTCCACTTTATCCTGCTCCGTTTAAGTCCAGTCTCAAGTCTTTCTACTCACACTAAACTCCTTTTGTACCTACATTATGATGATGATGATTATTTTCGAGACAGAGTCTGGCTTTGTCACCCAGGCTGGAATGCAGTGGTGCAATCTCCGCTTGCTTACTGCAATTTCCGCCTCCCGCGTTTAAGCGATTCTCCTGCCTCAGCCTCTCAAGTAGCTGGGATTATAGGCACATGCCACCACACCCAGCTAATATTTGTATTTTTAGTAGATATGTGGATTCACCATGTTGGCCAGGCTGGTCTCGAACTTCTAACCTCAAGTGATCCACCCACCTTGGCCTCCCAAAGTGTTGGGATTCAATCATGAGCCACCGTGCCAGGCCTCTGTACCTAAATTATATCATTTCTCTCTTCTAATTGTTCTTTGCTATTTAACAAGCAGCAAATAGAGGAACCCTGGGGTGTTTGCTATAACCTGTATATATAGGCTATAATAGGATCTTCTCCTCACACACCCTGCAGGAACCACCATGCTGAAAGAAGTGAGACAATTCAGGGGGCAGTCCCTCCCCAGCAGAGACTAAATTGGTACCATTTGTTGCTATTTCAGTTTTGCGAAGATGCGCGCTTGGAGCCCAAGCCATGGTTTCTAGGGCTGACACTGACTTCCCACGGAATTCTTCCTGTTTAAGAGGTTGTAGACTTTTCATGATCCTGAACCTTGAACGTCTCCACAACTGGTTAAGTACCCGTGAGATACATTTACAGGATTTTTTCTTTCTTTTCCCAATTTTTTTTTTTTTTTTTTTTTTTGAGACGGAGTCTCCTCTGTCACCCAGGCTGGAGGGCAGTGGCGTGATGTCTGCTCACCACAACCTCCGCCTCCCAGGTTCAAGCGATTCTACTGCCTCAGCCTCCCAAGTAGCTGGGACTGCAGGCACGCCCCACCATGCCTGGCTAATTTTTGTATTTTTAGTAGAGACGGGCTTTTACTATGTTGGGCAGGCTGGTCTTGAACTCCTGACCTTGTGATCCACCCGCCTCGGCTTCCCAAAGCGCTGGGATTACAGGTGTGAGCCACCGCGCCCGGCCACAGGATTTTTTCTTTTTAATGTTAGGAGTTTCATTGATTAGTAAACATCTGGACTATTGATCATCTTGATTTAGATGGGATCTTGTAATTTTTTAAACGGTGGCGAAATTCTTTTTTTAAAAAGTTAGTATCAGATTGGTTAAGATATTAACTATTCGTTCATGAGAGTTCATATATATATAGTTCATATATATAGTTCATATATGTATATAGTTCATATATATAGTTCATATATATACAGTTCATATATATAGTTCATATATATACAGTTCATATATATATAGTTCATATATATACAGTTCATATATATATATAGTTCATATATATATAGTTCATATATATACATATGAGACGTAGTTTCACTCTTGTTGCCCAGACTGAAGTGCAGTGACGCGATCTCGGCTTACTGCAACCTCCACCTCCCAGGTTGAAGCAATTCTCTTGCCTCCGCCTCCTGAGTAGCTAGGACTACAGGTGTGCACCACCACACCCGGCTATTTTTTTTTTTTTTTTTTTTTTTTGTATTTTTAGTAGAGCTGGGATTTCACCATGTTGGCTAGGCTGGTCTCGAACTCCTGACCTCAGGTGATCCGCTCGCCTCGGCCTCCCAAAGTGCTGGGCTTACGGGCGTGAGCCACCGCGCCCGGCCTCGTGTATATTTTTAAACTGTGTGCTGACGACAGTTAAGTAAATGTGATTCAGAACTTCTGCGTATTTTGCAGGACAGTTTTGACACAATGACATGACTCGCTAGCTAGGAAAGATAACGACATCCAGTCCTGGAGCTGCTGGTTAAAAACGAACGTGTCACCGGGTCCCCTGGGTCTGAGGCCACGCGGCACGCGGCCCCTCCGCGATATTCCCGCACCTCGCGGGGAAAAGGCCGCTCGGCGGCCGGGCCTGGGCTCGCGGGCCGCCGCCTATCCGCACCCCGGCGTCCACGCCGGGTTGGGGGCCGCTGCGTGCCTGGCGCCCGCTGTGACCTTGGGCCTGGTCCCGCCCGCCGCGCCTAAGGCGCTGCCAGGCCGGGCTCAGACCCCCGAGCTCCCGCGCCCGCGCCGACCCCGCGCCAGCCCCGATCCCGCGCGGGCTGCCGACCGTCCGCCCCGGGTTTTCCGCGGCGCCCGGAGTCGGGACTGCGTCGGGCGCCGCCGCCGGACGTGCCGGCAGCTTGGTGCGACGTGTCTTGCCATTGGCCTGCTTCGGTAGCCCCACTGCCGTACGCCGCCCCCATTGGCCGGCGTAACCGTCCGTCAGCGAGGGGCGGGCCCGGCGTGCCGGCTCGGTGGCGCGGCCGCGCGTGCTCCCGCCCCTCGCCGCCGCCGCTCGCTCGCTCGCCGGCCGGCGGCCTCGGCTCGGCCCCCTCCCTCAGCTCCGGTGCGCGGCGGCCGACGACCCGCGCGGCCTGGGCCTCGGCCCGCGCCACCGGCGCCCGCGCGGAGCGGCCCGGGGGCCCTCACGCAGGCCCATGGCGGCGGCCGCGGCGGCGCTCTCGGGCGCGGGCACGCCACCCGCGGGCGGCGGGGCCGGGGGCGGCGGGGCCGGGGGCGGCGGGTCCCCGCCGGGCGGCTGGGCCGTGGCGCGCCTGGAGGGCCGCGAGTTCGAGTATCTGATGAAGAAGCGCTCGGTGACCATCGGCCGCAACTCGTCGCAGGGCTCGGTGGACGTGAGCATGGGCCACTCGAGCTTCATCTCCCGGCGCCACCTCGAGATCTTCACGCCCCCGGGCGGCGGCGGCCATGGCGGGGCCGCTCAGGAGCTGCCGCCCGCGCAGCCCAGGCCCGACGCCGGCGGCGACTTCTACCTGCGCTGCTTGGGCAAGAACGGGGTATTCGTGGACGGCGTGTTCCAGAGGCGCGGGGCGCCGCCGCTGCAGCTGCCGCGCGTGTGAGTGGCCTCGGGGCGGGGCGGGCGGGGTCTGCGGCCTGCAGCGCCTGGCAGGACGGGACGGGACACGCGCCCAGGCCCGGGATCACCCACGAGCGGGGGCCCGACTCTCCCACAGCCGGGACCACCAGCGGGACCCAGGCCCCGGCTGGATCCCAACCCTCGACAGCCCCTGGCCCCGACTCCCGTCCTCTCGGTCCCCCTCCTGGCAGGTGCAGCCCCCCGTCTTTCCTCCTTCCTGGAGCGGGGCTGCGGGCGGCTGCGCGCGCGGGTCAAGGTTTCTGGGTTCTGTGCGTGCGGGGAGTTCACGTGTGCTGTTTCTATTCTGCAGCGAGGTCGCGCTGAACAGAAATGTGAAAACGGTGTGCGGTGGGAGGAACTGCCCCGAACTAAAATCTGTGTCTCTTAACCGATGAAGGGTTGTCTGTTGTATTTTGTTGTTGTTGTTGTTGTTCAGTCGTTTTCAGTAGTGAGCTGTTTCAAGAGTGCGGTGTTTTAAGCAGGAAGGACTCCTTTTTCCCTGCCGTGTTTTCAGTAGCCCAAATTGGAAGACGCTTCAAGCGTGATGGATTTTCAATCTGTGCTCTGAACCTTAAAATTTAGGGAAAACTAGATGCTTTTCGCGTAACTTCTACAAAAAGACAGTTGATTAGGAATTATTACAAGGTCGTGTAGAGTGTTAAGTCAGCCTGATAGGGAACTGCCTATCCTGCTACAAAACAATTTAGCTTGGTCCTGTGGTTTTATGAAGTTATCGTTTACTCTGCTTGAAACACAAACTTGCTGTCTAGGAAATGCTAATTATTCCTCAGGGGCTCACTTCTAGATCATTGCAAGTACAGCCTTTGTCCACACAAACGAATTTTTTTGTTTTTTGAGACGGAGGCTCACTTTGTCGCTCAGGCTGGAGTGCAGTGGCGCGATCTTGGCTCACTGCAATCTCCGCCCTCTGAGTTCAAGCGGTTCTCCTGCCTCAGCCTCCCGAGTAGCTGGGATTACAGGCGCCTGCCACCGCGCCCGGCTAATTTTTTGTATTTTTAGTAGAGACGGGGTTTCACCATCTTGGCCAGGCTGGTATTGAACTCCTGACCTTGTGATCCACCCGCCTCCGCCTCCCAAAGTGCTGGGATTACAGGCGTGAGCCACCGCGCCCGGCCTACAAATTGGAATTTTTAACGCTTTCGGTTGTTGGAGATGCTGGTAAGAGCTGTTGCTTTTCTTCTTGACTTGCCTGTTGTGTGTGTGTGCATGCGCTGTTCTGTTTCTTAGCATGGAAAAGTGCACCAGCATATTCCTTAAACTTTGGTAGTAGCATTTTAAAGAATGTTATTTTCAGGCCGGGCCCGGTGGCTCACGTCTGTAATCCCAGCACTTTGGGAGGCCGAGGCGGGCGGATCACGAGGTCAGGAGGTCGAGACCATTCTGGCTAACACGGTGAAACCCCGTCTCTACTAAAAATACAAAAAAAAAAAAAAAAAAAAAAAAAAAAAAAAAAAAATTAGCCGGGCGTGGTGGCGGGCGCCTGTAGTCCCAGCTACTCAGGAGGCTGAGGCAGGAGAATGTGAACCCTGGAGGTGGAGCTTGCAGCCAGCCGAGATCGCACCACTGCACTCCAGCCTGGGGGACAGAGGAAGACTCCGTCTCAAAAAAAAAAAAAAAGAAATTTTCAAATGAAAATGCTATTTATGTGTGTTTATACTGTAGACGGTATGAAATCAATGGTAGGGTCCTAATGGCTACCCTTTAATCTGACTTTTTTTTTTTTTTTTTTTTTTTTTTACAAAATACTGTGTCACAACAAAGGAAGTTTGCGTCTACTGTGGGGATCTTGAGTTTTTGTTCGTTTTTGATTTTGAGACACGGTCTCTGTGACCTAGACTGGAGTGTACTGGTATGATGACAGCTCACTGCAGCCTCAAACTTCTGGGCACAAGCGATCCTCCTGCCCCAGTGCTCAGGAGTTTGAAGTTGTTGTGAGCTATGATTGCACCACTGCATTCCAGGCTGGGATTACAGGTGTGAGCTATAATCTCACCACTCCTCCCCACATACCTGGCCAAGATTTTGAGTTTTTTGGAATTTTTTTTTTTTTTTTTTTTCCTGAGACGGAGCCTTGCTCTGTCCCCCAGGCTGGAGTGCAGTGGCGCAATCTCGGCTCACTGCAAGCTATGCCTCCCGGGTTCACATCATTCTCCTGCCTCAGCCTCCTGAGTAGCTGAGACTACAGGCGCCCGCCACTACGCCCAGCTAATTTTTTTTTGTATTTTTAGTAGAGACGGGGTTTCACCATGCTAGCCAGGATGGTCTCGATCTCCTGACCTCATGATCTGCCCGCCTCGGCCTCCCAAAGTGCTGGGATTACAGGCATGAGCCACCGTGCCTGGCCCGATTTTGAGTTTTTAAAGAAAATTCTCCTCACCATTCAGCCAGAACGATTTGTATTGAATTGAATTCTGCACATGCTAACATGATAAACATGGAGATAAGTTGACCTTTCAGTGAGGGCCAGAATTCAGACCTTATTTTTTTGAGACGGAGTCTCGCTTTGTTGCCAGGCTGGAGTACAATGGCGTGATCTTGGTTTGCTGCAACCTCCGCCTCCCTGGTTCAAGCAATTCTTGTGCCTCAGCCTCCTGAGTAGCTGGGATTACAGGCACACGCCACCACACCCAGCTAATTTTTGTAGTTTTAGTAGAGACGGGGTTTTACCATGTTGGCCAGGATGGTCTTGATCTCCTGACCTCGTGATCCACCCGCCTCGGCCTCCCAAAGTGCTGGGATTACAGCTGTGAGCCACCACGCCTGGCCGAATTCAGACCTTTTGAACAGTAGGAATGAGTCTTGCAGTAGAGATGAGTAAGAAGGGCAGTGAGATGGAGGCTGGGCCTCCCACTTGTGCTCAGGGAAGAGTCTTGTGGCCACTGAGGCGAACATGTATCCTGGACTTCTCACGGGCCTGGGACTCTCTACCCGTACTGAGTACACAAGGGGATGCGTGGCTTTTTTCACAGAGGGGAGCTTAGCATTTGTGCAGTGTGAATTAAATTATTAACCTAGAGGATATTTCAGCACTTCCTTTTTTGTAAGGTATCATTTCCAAATTTGTGGTGTAGGGCAGTAACACAGGTTAATGGAATAAATCATAAAGAATTGGTACCAGTGAAATGCAGATACATTGTTTAAAATCTTTTTTTTTTTTTTTTTTTTTTTAAGACAGAGTTTTTCGCTCTTGTTGCCTAGGCTGGAGTGCAATGGTATGATCTCGGCTCATTGCAACCTCCGCTTCCTGGGCTCAAGCGATTCTCCTGCTTCAGCCTCCCGAGTACCTGGGATTACAGGTGTGCACTACACCACCGCACCCAGTTAATTTTGTATTTTTAGTAGAGACAGGGTTAATCCATGTTGGTCAGGCTGGTCTTGAACTCCTGACCTCAGGTGATCTGCTCACCTCCGCCTCCCAAAGTGCTGGGATTACAGGTGTGAGCCACCACACCTGGCCCTAAAATCTTTTTTTCTGAATTTAAGCTCAGTGTTCAGGTTGATGATACAAGTTCTTTTTAAGTTTAAAAATCAAATTAAATGTATAAGCTTGAAAGCACACGTAACTTAGAGTAATTATGTAAAGGCCAAAGTATTATTACGAGTCTCTGTTGTCCAGGCTGGAGTGCAGTGGCGTGATCTTGGCTCACTGCAACCTTGGCCTCTTGGATTCAAGCCATTCTCCTGCCTCAGACTCCCCAGTAGCTGGGATTAAGGAGCCCACCACCACGCCTGGCTTTGTGTTTTTTGTAGCAACAGGGTTTCACCATGTTGGCCAGGCTGGTCTCAAACTCCTGAACTCAGGTGATCCGTCCCGCCTCCGCTTCCCAAAGTGCTGGGATTATAGGCGTGAGCCACTGCGCCTGTCCTAAGGCTGAAATACTATTAATGCTTATTTCAGATTTGTCTACTAAATTTAACATCACTGTAGAGTTAGAAAATAATGTAACAACCCGTCGTTGGTCTCTTATTTGAACCACAGTGATTTTATTCAAATTCCAACTTCAAAATGAATTTATGTTTTGAATTTATATTAAAAATTATCAGAAAATTTGCAAGAGTACATAAGTAGTTTAGGTTTAAAATTTGGCTCATTTCATTGAAATAATAATGTATTAATGTGGGGGAAGAGAGAAAGATGAGGACTATGATCCTGTCCTTGTCTGCTGTATTTTAATAATTTGACTAAGATGTGGATCCAAGTACTGTTTCCACAGTGGCTGGGGAGCCTCGAGCCCAGTGTGGTTGGTGGGGGCTCAGTGTGTACAAAGATTGTCAGGGTGTGTGGTTTTCTGGAAAACAAATGGCTTCTTCAAGTCCTTGATTTTTGGATACACAGGATGCAGGGCTGTGTGTAAAGAAAGGCAGCGTTTTCCTCTCTTAGAGCCTCTGACTGACCTGAGGCGCAGGTGTTCCTGGGAGACTGGAGGGTGGGCTCCATGGGGGTGTCTGGGCCCCACCTGGCAGGGCTCTTGGCGGTGAGCCAGTGGAGGTTGCCTCCCACGTGTGGCTGGCCCTGTAGCCTGGCTCTGGAGAACCTGCAATTCAGGCTGGAAGAGACTTTGGAGCAGCTGGAGCGTGAGGTCTGCCTGGGTCTGGTGGGGAGTGTTTTTACTTTGCCAGTGATAGACTGAAATGCCCTCTTTGAGGACAAGGTGGCTTTTTTTTTTTAAATCGGTCTCTGTCTGTCGCCCAGGCTGGGGTACAGTGGCACGATCTCGGCTCACTGCAACCTCCGCCTCCCGGGTTCAAGTGATTATCCTGGCTCAGCCTCCCGAGTAGCTGGGATTACAGATGCCCGCCACCATGCCCGGCTAATTTTTGTATTTGTATTTTATTTACTTATCTATTTATCTATTTTTTGAGATGGAATCTTGCTGTGTTGCCCAGGTGGGAGTGCAGTGACGCAGTCTCAGCTCACTGCAGCCTCCGCCTCCTGGGTTCTGGGTTCAAGCAATTCTTCTGTCTCAGCCTCCCAAGTAGCTGGGACTACAGGTACGTGCCACCATGCCTGGCTAACTTTTTTTGCATTTTTAGTAGAGACGGGGTTTCACCATGTTGGTCAGGCTGGTCAGAACTCCTGACCTCAGGTCATCTGCCCACCTTGGCCTCCCAAAGTGCTGGGATTACAGGCGTGAGCTACTGCGCCCGGTCGAGGACAAGGTTCTTATTTGTCCAAGGGCCTGGTCTGGAGGCTATGATTAGTAAAGTGTTTTTTAGAAAGATCAATTGGACAGGACAGTTTGGGTTTGTTGTTGCTATTTTTGTTGCCATGGTAACAAACTAAGTATAATTTATGAATAAAAATAGGCAACTCTTTAACAGTTGTTTATACTTTGAAAATGTCAAATGAATTTGACACATTCTGATCCGTAAGATCCCAGAATATCTAATAGTCAAATATAAATAGAACAAGTTGAATTTACTATTGCCTACAATTATTTAACATGCTAAATTAAAACTCTGTTTATTTAGAAAAGTGACCCCTGTCCTATGCCAAATGAACTCTATCAGTTTTACCCAGTGGTAATTCCACACTTTCTTTCTTATGTGGCCTGAATCCCACACTTTCTTTCTTATGTGGCATAAATTCCACATTTTCTTTCTTATGTGGCATGAGTCCCACACTTTCTTTCTTATGTGGCCTGAATCCCACACTTTCTTTCTTATGTGGCCTGAATCCCACACTTTCTTTCTTATGTGGCATGAATCCCACACTTTCTTTCTTATGTGGCATGAGTCCCACACTTTCTTTCTTATGTGGCCCGAATCCCACACTTTCTTTCTTATGTGGCCCGAATCCCACACTTTCTTTCTTATGTGGCATGAGTCCCACACTTTCTTTCTTATGTGGCCCGAATCCCACACTTTCTTTCTTATGTGGCCCGAATCCCACACTTTCTTTCTTATGTGGCCCGAATCCCACACTTTCTTTCTTATGTGGCCCGAATCCCACACTTTCTTTCTTATGTGGCCTGAATCCCACACTTTCTTTCTTATGTGGCATGAATCCCACACTTTCTTTCTTATGTGGCATGAATCCCTCACTTTCTTTCTTATGTGGCATGAATCCCACACTTTCTTTCTTATGTGGCATGAATCCCTCACTTTCTTTCTTATGTGGCATGAGTCCCACACTTTCTTTCTTATGTGGCATGAATCCCACACTTTCTTTCTTATGTGGCCTGAATCCCACACTTTCTTTCTTATGTGGCCTGAATCCCACACTTTCTTTCTTATGTGGCATGAGTCCCACACTTTCTTTCTTATGTGGCATGAATCCCACACTTTCTTTCTTATGTGGCATGAATCCCTCACTTTCTTTCTTATGTGGCATGAATCCCACACTTTCTTTCTTATGTGGCATGAATTCCACACTTTCTTTCTTATGTGGCATGAATCCCTCACTTTCTTTCTTATGTGGCCTGAATCCCACACTTTCTTTCTTATGTGGCATGAATTCCACACTTTCTTTCTTATGTGGCCCGAATTCCACACTTTCTTTCTTATGTGGCCCGAATCCCACACTTTCTTTCTTATGTGGCATGAATCCCACACTTTCTTTCTTATGTGGCATGAATCCCTCACTTTCTTTCTTATGTGGCCCGAATCCCACACTTTCTTTCTTATGTGGCCCGAATCCCTCACTTTCTTTCTTATGTGGCCCGAATCCCTCACTTTCTTTCTTATGTGGCCTGAATCCCACACTTTCTTTCTTATGTGGCATGAATTCCACACTTTCTTATGTGGCCCGAATCCCACACTTTCTTTCTTATGTGGCATGAATCCCACACTTTCTTTCTTATGTGGCATGAGTCCCACACTTTCTTTCTTATGTGGCATGAATCCCACACTTTCTTTCTTATGTGGCATGAATTCCACATTTTCTTTCTTATGTGGCATGAATTCCACACTTTCTTTCTTATGTGGCCCGAATCCCACACTTTCTTTCTTATGTGGCATGAATCCCACACTTTCTTTCTTATGTGGCATGAATCCCTCACTTTCTTTCTTATGTGGCCCGAATCCCACACTTTCTTTCTTATGTGGCCCGAATCCCTCACTTTCTTTCTTATGTGGCCCGAATCCCTCACTTTCTTTCTTATGTGGCCTGAATCCCACACTTTCTTTCTTATGTGGCATGAATTCCACACTTTCTTATGTGGCCCGAATCCCACACTTTCTTTCTTATGTGGCATGAATCCCACACTTTCTTTCTTATGTGGCATGAGTCCCACACTTTCTTTCTTATGTGGCATGAATCCCACACTTTCTTTCTTATGTGGCATGAATTCCACATTTTCTTTCTTATGTGGCATGAATTCCACACTTTCTTTCTTATGTGGCCCGAATCCCACACTTTCTTTCTTATGTGGCATGAATCCCACACTTTCTTTCTTACGTGGCCTAAATTCCACACTTTCTTTCTTATGTGGCAGATTGTGTTTGGTAATGTCACATTTGAAGACTTGCTTATTAAATCAGAGACAGTATCTTCCAAGGTGAAGACTGGAGAGAGATGAGGACAGTCAGTGGCTTCTGGAGCTTTCCAGGTGGAGACTCCAATAAATGAATTGAGGGAACTCACAGTGATTCTGTCCTACTCAGAATGCAGATGGGCAGAACTGAGCTTCCCGGAGAATCCCAGTACCAGAAAGAAGAAGTAAGAAGGAGGGGGTCCTGGGAAGGAGATGGCCCAGGGACATGGCTTGGCAATCAGGAAGTCTTGGGCAGCCTTTGAGAGGGCTGTTGTCTCCAGGATAAGGAAGGAGGCTGGACATAGGGCTGGAGAATAAGGAAGGAGTGGAGGTAGAAGGAGTGCATGTAAAGTGGGGACCTTGTAAGGAGAGCAGAGTTGAGATTAGGGTTAGGAGGAGCGGAAACCTTATCACTAAGGTGAAGTGGCTGAAGGAACCACCAAGAAATGGGAGTTGAGGCTGGGTGCGGTGGCTCACACCTGTGATCCCAGCACTTTGGGAGGCCGAGGCAGGTGGATCATGAGGTCAGGAGATTGAGACCATCCTGGTTAACACGGTGAAACCTCATCTCTACTAAAAATGCAAAAAATTAGCTGGGCATGGTGGCGGGCACCTGTAGTCCCAGCTACTCGGGAGGCTGAGGCAGGAGAATGGCATGAACCCAGGAGATGGAGCTTGCAGTGAGCCGAGATCGCGCCACTGCACTCCAACCTGGGCGACAGAGCGAGACTCCGTCTCAAAAAAAAAAAAAAAGAAAGAAATGGAGTTGAGGCCTGGTCAGCTCTTTGCCGAGTAGACAGCAGACGATGTGTGAAGGAGGACAGCTCCCAGTGGAAAAGAAAACGAGATTGTCTTGTTTGAAGAGCTGAGCAGAGCGGGTCGGAACGGAGCTACTAGGAAAGTCTGGTGTGTTTCCGTATTGAAGGGCTGCAAGGGTGGCTGAAATGCCTTCGTTTTGCGACCTGAAACTCCTGACAAGCTTGTAAGTGGAGCTGAGCCTGGGACACAGGAGTTGGCATGTGTTGGCATAAATAAAGGGATGTTCATAGCAGAGGGCAAATGGCGCTTTGCACTTTGAAAAGTGTTCAGTGTACAAATCAGTTGCCTTTAATAACTACTCTGTATTTAAGCTCCGCCTCCTGGGTTCAAGCGATTCTCCTGCCTCAGCCTCCCGAGGAGCTGGGATTACAGGCATGCACCACCATGCTGGCTAATTTTTGTATTTTTGGTAGAGATAGCTTTTAAAGAAATTTTGGCTGGGCCTGGTGGCTCTTGCCTGTAATCCCAGCACTTTGGGAAGCCGAGACAGGTGGATCACCTGAGGTCAGGAGTTCGAGATCAGCCTGGCCAACATGGCGAAACTCCGACTCTACTAAAAATACAAAAATTAACTGGGCATGGTGGCGGATGCCTGTAATCCCAGCAACTCAGGAGGCTGAGGCAGGATAATCACTTGAACCCACAGGGTGAAGGTTGTGGTGAGCTGAGATGGCGCCACTGTACTCCAGCCTGGGTGACATAGCAAGACTTTGTCTCAAAACCGAAGATATTCATTTGGCAAATTGAGATACATTGTTATCACTGATTTGTAGACACAGAACACGGTGCAGCTATTTTAGCATAATTGTTACTTTAAGTTAAAAACCCAGTAACCAACTTACTCCTGCCTCACCTTAGTGTTTAGTACTTCTTCCAGTGGTAAAACTCTGTGTTCCTTTTATTTTATTATTTAGAGTCTCACTCTGTCACCCAGGCTGGAGTACAGTGGCGCCATCATAGCTCACTGCAGCCTTGAACTCCTGGACTCAAGCGATCTTCCCACCTCAGTCTCCCGTGTAGCTCAGAGTACAGGCCTGCATGGCCATTCAGGGCTAATTTATTTTTTTTTGGACGTGGGGTCTCGCTATGTTGCCCAGGCTGGTCGCAAATTCCTGTCCTCAAGCAGTCCCCCCACCTCAGTCTGCCAAAGTGCTGGGATTACAGGTGCGAGCCACCCCGCCTGGCCTATACATGTTTTCAAGTGCTGATCATTTATTAATAGTGAAGTGATTGTAGTCAGGCGTGGCTCCCCCATTTACTGGCAGGTCCCATTTAGACCTGTGGTTGCAGAAGTACAGCACAGCTCCGTGCATGATTGGTGGAAATATTCCAGGAGATGAGGCTGTTATAGTAACAGCAGATTTTTCCATTGTGAAAATGTAACTATTCCTGCTTTGTTGAAGAGAAAGATTTTTTTTGGAAAATGAAGAAAAGAGGGTTTCTAAATTAAGGAAGCTTTTAATGAAAGCAGTTGGCATTTGGGTAGTAGTATTCTTATCTGTTTAACATTTTTGTGGGGCTCTTGTTTTCTTTTATGTTTGGTTTTTGGAGCAATTTATAATATCTTAAATAATGACAGTCATAGTAAATCAACCTCCACACTTTTTCATGAGGAATTTTTGAATTTGCTGCTAAAATGCAGTACAGGAGGGCATGTTTAAGGCACACATTACCATCTCTACAATGTGAAGCGGGCTTTGAGCACGGAACAAGGTGTTACAGCTGTACCTAGGAAGTGGTGGCAGGGAGACCAGGAAGTACCTCGCGCCAGAGCCACAGCCCCTGCGGCCCTGCTTTCCTCGTGCACGTCAGCTTAGAGTGCACATTGGGCTTCAAACGCCTCTGCTGATTTGTTAGGAACAGAGAAGGTGCTCTGCTGAGAATTCCATAGATTTCTAGACAGTATTTGGTTTTTGCTGCAGTTTGTCATTTGAGATGGAATGCTTGTATTCTTTGTCCTGTGAAGGGCATTGGAGTATGACACCAGGGCGAGTCTGCCTCCTTCCCCTCCCTGGGACGTATGACAGTGTCTGGAGACACATTTGGTTGGCATAGACTGGGAGGACTGGTGCTACTGGCATCTAGTGGACAGAGGCCAGGGATGCCGCTAAAAAATCTTACAGTGCACAGGACACAGGAGGGGAGAGCCGCCTGGTGCATAGCAACCTAGCAGTTGATCATATAATAAAAGTTGGTTATGACTCTTGGTCCTACTGCTGGTAAGTTTTGATAATTTTTTTTACAGATGATTCCTGCTTAAAACCTTTATGCTACCAAAGCATCTGTTCAAATTATACTTGAAAGCGCCTTTTTTTTTTTTTTTTTTTTTTTGAGACAGGGTCTTGCTCTGTTTCCCAGGCTGAAGTGCAGTGGTGTGATCTCGGCTCATTGCAGTGTCCACCTCCCGGGTTCAAGCGATTCTCCTGCCTCAGCCTCCTGAGTAGCTGGAATTACAGGCACGTGCCACCACGCCGGCTAATTTTTTTTTTTTTTTTTTCCAAGATGGAGTTCTGCTCTGTCGTCCAGGCTGGAATGCAGTGGCACGATCTTGGCTCACTGCAACCTCCGCCTCCCAGGTTCAAGTGATTCTCCTGCCTTAGCCTCCTGAGTACCTGGGATTACAGGCGCGTGCCACTACTCCCAGCTAATTTTTGTATTTTTAGTAGACAGGGTTTCACCATGTTGGCCAGGCTGATCTTGAACTCCTGACCTCAGGTGATCCGCTTGCCTCGGCCTCCCAAAGTGCTGGGATTACAGGCGTGAGCCATGGCGCCCCACCTGAAAGTGCCTTTTGTAAAACAGAGCCTGGAGGTTGAGACTCATTGCGGAGTCACTAGATAACTCCTCCCTTTGCAGCTTTGAAAGGACACTCTCGGAATGCAGTTCTGTCTTGCTATCCCTGGTTGTAAGAAGATACAACTAGGTCCCTTAAGGCAGTAGTAGCCTAACATTGTTACGTTTGTAATGTGTTCTCTTAGTCGTATTTATTGACTTAATTAGGCTGATACAGATATTCTGAGAACTAGGAATACCTTAGTTACATTGATACAGATATTCTGAGAACGTTTATCTTTAGTGGGAAAAAAGACAATGAGCTGTAGCTGAATTGTTCCAGTTTTTTGTGTTCCTGGTTCCACTGGAGAATGAACTGATGATGTGACGTCATTGTTAGCACAGCCACGCTGGGAAAGATGGCTCTCAAGGTGCTGTTTTTAATGGTGTTTAGTCATTAATAATTGGCAGTAAGAAAACTCATCTTTTGACTTTCATTTGGACAGATGGAATATAGAAAACCTGAAATAGGCCGGGCACGTTGGGTCATGCCTGTCATCCCAGCACTTTGGGTGGCTAAGGCAGGCGGATCTCCTGAGATCGGGAGTTTGAGACCAGCCTGACCAACATGGAGAAACCCCGTGTCTACTAAAAATACAAAATTAGCTGGATGTGGTGGCGCATGCCTCTAATACCAGCTACTCGGGAGGCTAAGGCAGGAGAATCACTTGAACTCCAGCCTGGGCAACAAGAGCGAAACTCCATCTCAAAAAAAAAAAAAAAAAGAGAAAACCCGAAATAAGGAAATTTAAAACTACTGATGTGTTTTTTTTTTTTTTTTGAGACAGAGTCTCGCTCTGTCACCCAGGCTGGAGTGCAATGGCGCCATCTCAGCTCACTGCAACGTCCTCCTCCCGGGTTCAAACAATTCTCCTGCCTCAGTCTCCCGAGTAGCTGGGATTACAGGCGCCCACGACCACGCCCTGCTAATTTTTGTATTTTTAGTAGAGACGGGGTTTCACCATGTGGGCCAGGCTGGTCTCAAACTCCTGACTGCAAGTGATTCCCCTGTCTTGGCCTCCCAAAGTGTTGGGATCACAGGCCAAAGTGTGAGTCACTGTGCCCGGTCTACTGTTGTGTTTTCAAAGTGGCTTTTTTGGTCTTGTATTTTTCAGAATATGATAGCATTTTGAGTGTATAGAGAATGTTTTAAAAATTCTGTGTTTTTGCCATTTCTGAGCTGTTGGAGGATGTTAGGATAATGAACATCATTTTGATAGCCATTTGAGCTGGGTGGAAGAAGATGTAGTTTAAATATAAAGTGTCTGTTCTGGGTCCTCCTTGAGGACCTGTTCCCACTTTGCCAAGCTTCCCCCTGGACTTGTCCACACGTGATTAAACACAACTGAAATCCTGTACACTTGAGTGAACTGCATGTAAGTGTTCTGTGGGCTGGGCTGATTCATCTTTACGTTGTACACTTCCTGGGGTTGTAGCCTTTGACCCCTGGGTGACCTCCTCCAGGAATTCTGGGTACTTGATAGGACTCAAATGTTTATTGCTGAATTGGTTGGATGTGGGCTTCTGAGTTTGGATTGGGTGACTACTGTACCATAGGAAACCATGTAAAACAGTTATAAATGTAAGTCAGATTAAATTCACTTCTCATTCTACAGTTGCTCCCACTTTTTTTTGTTTTTGTTGATGGTAGACTCCCCAAAGTGACTTTTTTGGCCTTGTACAGTCATGCATCACTTAACGGTGGAAATCATTCTGAGAAATGCGTTGTTAGGTGATTTCATTGTTGTGCGAACATCATAGAGCATACTTGTACAAACCTAGATGACACAGCCTGCCGCACACCCAGGCTGTGTGTATATCCTGTTGCTCCTACAGCCACATGCTGCACAAACTTAAGCAACGTGTGACCGTATTGAATGCGGTAACATGGTGTTTGTGTATCTAAACATATTAAAACATAGAAAAGGCACAGTAAAAATAAGGTACAAAAGATGAAGGTACAGCTCCCTAGAGCACTTAGTGTCAGCAGAGCTTGCAGGACTGGGTGAGTCAGTGAGTAAATGGTGAGTGAATGTGAAGGCCTAGGACATGACTGTACACCGCTGTCAACTTCATAAACACTGGACATTTAGGCTATACTTTATTTATTTGAGAAGGAGTTTCGCTTTTGTCGCCCAGGCTGCAGTGCAATGGTGTGACCTTGGCTCACTGCAACGTCTGCCTCCCAGGTTCAAGCAGTTCTCCTGCCTCAGCTTCTCGAGTAGCTGGGATTACAGGTGCACGCCGCCACGCCCGGCTAATTATTTTATTTTATTTTATTTTATTTTAGTAGAGATGGGGTTTCACCATGTTGTCCAGGCTGGTCTCGAACTCCTGAGCTCAGGTAAACACCTGCCTTGGCCTCCCTAAGTGCTGGGATTATAGGCGTGAGCCACTGTGCCCATCTTATTTATTTTTTTGAGATGGAGTTTCGCTCTTGTTGCCTAGGCTGCAGTGCAATGGCGCGTTCTCGGCTCACTGCAGCCTCAGCCTCCTTGGTTCAAGCAATTCTCCTGCCTCAGCTTTCCGAGTAGCTGGGATTACCAGCACCCGAGACCAGCCCAGCTAGTTTTTGCATTTTTAGTGGAGACGGGGTTTCACCATGTTGGCCAGGCTGGTCTTGAACTCCTGACCTCAGGTGATCCACCCACCTCGGCCTCCCAAAGTGCTGGGATTACAGGCGTGAGCCACTGCGCCTGGCCTAAATGTATTTAAAAAGAGTTTTCTTGTCAGGTAAAAGAAAAAAATTGTAAATAATCTATTAGTCTTAACATACTATAACTTTTTTTTACTTTATAAACTAATACTTAGTTTAAAACACACATTGTGCAGACATAAAAAATATTTTTTGTTGTTTTTTTCTGAGACTACGTCTCACTGTGTGGCCCAAGCTGGAGTGCAATGGTGTGATTGTGGCTCACTGCAACCTCTGCCTCCCGGGTTCGAGTGATTCTCCTGCTTCAGCCTCCCGAGTAGCCACCTTGCCTGGCTAATTTTTGTATTTTTAGTAGAGATGGGGTTTTGCCGTGTTGACCAGGCTGGTCTCGAACTCCTGACCTCAGGTGATCTGCCTGCTTTGGCCTCCCAAAGTGCTGGGATTACAGGTGTGAGCCACCGTGCCTGACCACAAAAATATTTTTGTATTCTTATTTGATAAGCTTTTTTCTGTTTGTAAAATTATTTTTTTTTCTTTTTAAACTTTTTTTGTTTAAAAACTAAGACTGAAACACACACTAGCCTAGCCCTACATAGGGTCAGGACCAGCAGTATCACTGTCTTCTACCTCCACATCTTGTTCCACTCCAAAGTTCTTAGGGGAAGTAAAGTGCATGGAGCTGTCACCTCCGGTGATAACGGCTTCTTCTGGATACTTCCTGAAGGACCTACCTGGGGCTATTGTATAGTTAACTTTTTAAAAATAAGTAAAAGCAGTATACTCTAAGTTAACAATAAAACGTATAGTGCTGCCGGGCGTGGTGGCTCACGCCTGTAATCCCAGCACTTTGGGAGGCCAGGCGGGTGGATCACCTGAGGTCAGGAGTTTGAGACCAGCCTGGCCAACATGGTGAAACCCTGTCTCTACTAAAAATGCAAAAACTTAGCCAGGCATGGTAGCACACGCCTGTAATCCCAGCTACTCGGGAGGCTGAGGCAGGAGAATTGCGTGAACCCAGGAGGCAGAGGTTGTAGTGAGCCGAGACCGTGCCACTGCACTCCAGCCTGGGTGACGGAGTGAGACTTTGTCTCAAAAAAAAAAAAAGTATAGTGCAGTGAATACATAACCATTAACTGTCATTTATTATTATTAAGTATTACATATTGTACGCGATCGTATGTGCTGTACTTTCATACGGCTGTTCGCGTAGTAGGTTCGTTGACACCAGCATCACCCCAGACTCATGAGTAATTCATTGCACTATGACATCACGATGGCTAGGAATAGGAATTTTTCAGCTCCATCATAATCTTAACGGGACCCTCATATATGCGGCCCATCATTGACTTGAAACGACGTGAATTTTGTTAGCCGGGCATGGTGGTGCCCAGCTGTAGGTTAGCCGGGCGTGGTGACGCACAGCTGTAGGTTAGCTGGGCCTAGCACAGCTGTAGGTTAGCTGGGTGTGGTGGTGCGCAGCTGTAATCCCAGCTACTCGGGAGACTGAGGTTGGAGGATCACTTGCGCCCAAGAGGTGGAGGCTATAGGGAGCCGAGATCACACCGGTGCACTCCAGCCCAGGCAACAGAAGGGGAGACCCTGTCTCAGGTCGATAGGTAGATAAGATAGCCGGGCATGGTGGCACACACTTGTAGTCCCAACTGAGTAAGACCCTGTCTCAAAAAAAAAAAAAGAAAAAAAAAGAGAAAAATAGCCAGATGTTGTGGCGAGGGCCTCTAGTCCTAGCTACTTGGGAGGCCGAGGTGGGAGGATCACTTGACCCTCGGAGGTTGAGGCTGCTGTGGACTGTGATTGCACTGTTGCACTTGAGTCTGGGCAGCAGAGCAAAACCTCGACTCGAAAAAAAAAAGAAAAGATGGCTGATATGTAGAGGGGTAACCTGTGGAAGCCTGGCTGCACGTGGACAAAATTTCTTGTAATTGAATAAAAATGTTCTAATAATGTGTGTCAGGGCACATGACTTGTCGTACTGCTTGATAGTTGTTGCGGCTCTAATATAGGAACAAGTCAGACCATGAAGTTGGTGGCTTGTTGTTCCCGAGTCTTTGCACCGGGTGCTGCTCTTCTGCTTCTCCTGCAGAGCATGTGCACAGACCTGGCTCTGGGTCTCATGCCTCAGGCTAGAGGAGGGGCCAGGCTCCTTCTTGCTGAGAACTCTAGCAGAGCTCTGGAGGAGACCCTCCTGGGACTGCGCTACTGGAGCGCATCCTTACCGCACATGAGATGGTCTCTAGCTCTGATCCTTCTCACCACACACTTCAGCCCATCCAGGTTTGACTTTAGTGACTGGGTGCCTCAGCACTCACTCCTGTTCCTGTCTCCTCTTACAGATGGTAACGAACTCGTTGAAACATGTCCCCAGAAGTAATACTTATTTTCCATGGATCTTTTATCTTGTTCTCTCTTAAAAGTTGTTTTTCAGGCTATGCATTTTCTTGTTGACACAAATCGACCTGTTAATTATTGAGTGCTGAAAAACACACATTTTTTGGGGGCAGGTTCTTGCTCTGTCGCCCAGCTGGAGTGCAGTGGCACCATCTTGGCTCACTGCAACCTCCACCTCCCAGGTTTAAGCGATTCTCCTGCCTCAGCCTTAGGAGTAGCTGGGATTACAGATGCCTGCCACCACACCTGGCTGATTTTTGTATTTTTTGTACAGATGGGGTTTCCACATGTTGGTTAGGCTGGTCTCGAACTCCTGACCTCAGCTTATCCACCTGCCTCAGCCTCCTAAAGTGCTGGGATTACAGGTGTAAGCCACCGTGCCCGGCCTTGGCCTTCCTGATTTCTGATGAGAAGTCAGCTGTTAACAGTTATCCAGTCGCTTATCTCTTGCTGCTGTCAAGATTCTCTCTTTTTTGTCTTTTGTCTTTCAACACTTTGATTAAAATGTGTTTCATTTTGGGTCCTGTGAGTTTATCCTACTTGGAGTTTGTTGAGCTTCTTGGATTTGTAAAATTCTTGTCTTTCATTAAACTCGAAAAGGTTTTGGCCATTATTTTTTCAGACATTCTTTCTGCCCATTTCAAACTCCCATGGTTGGTTGGTGAGCTGACATCTCACAGGTCCTTTAGGCTCTGCTCGTCTTCTTTGTTCTTTCTCCTTTCTGAGGAGACTTGCGGGAGCAGAATCTCAGTCTTCCCATCTTCAAGTTTCCTGATTCTTCTTGTGCCTGCTCAGATGTGCTATTGAACTGCTAGCATGAGCTTTTCATGTTTGTCATTGTACCTTTTAAAAGCTCCAGGATTTCTGTTTCATTCCTTTTTATGCTGTCTCTGTCGATAGTCCTGTTTGGTTCACACACACGTTGTTTTCCTTATCTCTTTTAGTTGTATGTTTTTGTTTTTTTTTTGAGACGGAGTTTCACTTTTGTTGCCCAGGCTGGAGTGCAGTGGCGCGATCTGGGCTCACTGAAACCTCTTCTGGTTCAAGCGATTCTCCCGCCTCAGCCTCCCGAGTAGCTGGGATTACAGGCATGCGCCACCATGCCCAGGTAATTTTGTATATTTAGTGGAGATGGGGTTTCTCCATGTTGGTCAGGCGGGTCTGGAACTCCTAACCTCAGGTGATCCGCCTGTCTCAGCCTCCCGAAGTGCTGGGATTATAGGTGTGAACCACCGTGCCTGGCATTTTTTTGTATTTTTAGTAGAGATGGGATTTCACCATGTTGGCCAGGCTGGTCTCAAACTCCTCACCTCAGGTGATCTGCCCATCTCGGCCTCCCCAAGTGCTGGGATTACAGGTGTGAGCTACGGTGCCCGGCCTGTGTTTTTATTTAAGTTTTTGAGCATATTTAAGGCAGTTGTTTCAAAGTCTTTGTCTAGTAAATCCAGCATCTGGCCTTCCCCAGAATAGTTTCTGTCAGTTTTTATTTCTTTGAGTCATACTTTCCTGTTTCTTTGTGTGCCTTGTGATTTTTGTTGTTGTTGCAAACTGGACCTGTGATGATTAGAACGCAGTAGCTCTGGAAATCAGATTCTTCTCCTTTCCTTGGGTTTGGTGGGGTTTTTTGCTTGCCAAAGGATATAGGGGCCCTTTTATTTAACGACTTTTCCAAGCTATTGTTATTGCAGACTATCTTCCTTCGTTATGTAGTCACTGAAGTCCTTGTTCCTCAGCTTGTGTTTAGTTGGTGTTTTGACAAAGATTTCCTTGAATGCCAGGAACTCTTCCAGTCTTTACGAACTGGCTCTGTGCCTGAGCCCTCCTTGAACTCTTGATGGGCTTGCCCTTGGCCTAGGGATCAGCCCAGAGTGAAAGCAAGCTCGAGGCCCGAGGAGGTCTTCGCAGAGGGGGCCTTTTGCCCTGGGCATGTGTGTAGCTTTCTGAATTTTCCAGCACACACTGAGGCCTCTGAATGTCCTGATTTCCCAGAAACACACCCAGGTTTTCGCCTTAGGCAGTCTGTTGTATGTTGGGACTGTAATCTTCTGCCCCAGGCATCTGAGAGTTAAATGGGTTTGAAATGTTTTTAAGCTTTTTTTGGCCTTGGATCTGACTTAGGCAAAACAGAAGAGGAGTGCCTTGTGTCAGTCAGACTCCAGACATGTTAGAACAGACACACAATACATTTTGAATGAGGTCTCCAGCAGCTTCTGGTAGGCACTTAAGGTTAGAAAACATTGTTTAGGAAAAGAATAGAATATAAAGCTTAGCGGTTGGTTGTAGAAGGTTCTTGCTGCTGGATCCACTCAGCTCCTGGGCAGTTGGTGGGGGCCAGCCTCCAGCTGACCAGTGAGTGGGACGCTGGGCTGGAACTGCTGGTATTATGTTAGGAAGGTTATTCCTGAGAAGTTCAGGTACTTGTTGACTGAATTGGTATGATGCTTATAGTCTTTCTTAAATGATTAAAGTTTAACATATTATTAAATTTAAAAATATTGTGAAATAATACTTCTTGTAGAACATTTAGACCGTAAAAGTGGGTGTGAAAAATTATCCATTGCCGGGCGGGCACGGTGGCTCACGCCTGAAATCCCAGCACTTTGGGAGGCTGAGGCGGGCGGATCATGAGGTCAGGAGTTTGAGATCAGCCTGGCCAGCATATAAAAAATTAACCGGGCATGGTGGTGTGTGCCTGTAATCAGCTATTCAGGAGGCTAAGGCAGGAGAATTGCCTGAACCTGGGAAGTGGAAGTTGCAGTGAGCTGAGATCACGCCACTGCACTCCGGCCTGGGCGACAAGAGTGAGACTCCATCCAAAAAAAAAAAAGGCCAGGCACATGGTGGCTTATGCCTGTTTGCCAACACTTTTGGAGGCCGAGGCGGGCAGGTCACAAGGTCAAGAGATTGAGACCATCCTGGCCAACATGGAAACCCCATCTCTACTGAAAATAAAAAAATTAGCCGGGCGTGGTGACACACGCCTGTAATCCCAGCTACTCTGGAAGCTGAGGCAGGAGAACCCCTTGAACCTGGGAGGTGGAGGTTATAGTGAGCTGAGATCGCACCACTGCACTCCAGCCTGGCGATGGAGACTCTGTCTCCAAAAAAAAAAAAAAAAAAAAAATCCGTGGCCAGGCACAGTGGCTCTCACCTGTAATCCCAGCACTTCTGGAGGCTGAGGCAGGTGGATTGCTTGAGGTCAGGAGTTCAAGACTAACTTGGCCAACATGGTGAAACCCTGTCTCTACAAAAATACAAAAATTAGCTGGGCATGATGGTCGGTGCCTGTAATCCCAGCTACTTGGGAGGCTGAGACAGGAGAATCGTTTGAACCCAAGAGGCAGAGGTTGCAGTGAGCCGAGATCGTGCCATTGCACTCCAGCCTGGGCGACTGAGCAAGACTCCATCTGAAAAAAGAAAAAAAAGATATAGGCCGGGTGGGAGGTGGGAGGATTGCTGGAGGCCAGGAGTTCGAGACCAGCCTGGCCAACATAGTGAGACTTCTTTCTCTACAAAAAATTTAAAAATTAGGTGTGGTCGTGCATTCCTCCAGTCCTAGCCACTTGGGAGGCTAAGATGGGAAGATCACTTGAGCCCGGGAAGTTGAGGCTGTAGTGAGCCATGCTCGTGCCGCTGCGCTCCAACCTGGGTGACAGACCAAGATCCTGTCTCCAATTAAAACAACATTAAGCTTATTTTGTCAAAGGAAAAATTACCGTCCTCGCATTTGCCTTCGTTGTTGCAGACAGAAGAATGCCCTTGTCCTCTGCTGGTGGACACAGTCCCCACAGGAGCCGCGTGGGGTTTTTCTGCGTATCATGTATGGTGTAGAAGAGCAAAATACTCTGCACCGTGTTTTATAGGGAATGAAAAAGAACCCCACCAAACTTAGGATGCATCTTTCCAGCCGGGCCCTTCCTCAAGCCCCTCACTGTCACCTCTGGCCCCAGGGCAGGCCTGGGGCTCACCCCTTGGACAACACTGAGGCCCAGCCCAGAGAAGGGACTTGTACCCTACGCCATACCCACAGCTCACAGCCACTCAGCCCAGCGTGGGTTGCCCCAGCCAGATCTCCTTCCAAAGCAGTTAGAAGAGTAATGATGAAGAGTCCTTCAGAATTTTGATTCTTCTTCCTCTCCTGGTTTATCTTCTGGTGGAAAGAAAAACACGTTTGGAATGTTGAAGACTGAGAGGTGATGGGATTTCTTTTTGAGCTAGAAAATGTGGTATGAGAATGGGAGGGAGAAATAGAAAAGTATTGAAGCTTTTAAAACTGTAAAGTGGCCGGGCGTGGTGGCTCAGGCCTGTCATCTCAGCACTGTAAGGTGGCCGGGCGTGGCGGCTCAGGCCCGTCATCTCAGCACTGTAAGGTGGCCGGGCGTGGCGGCTCAGGCCCGTCATCTCAGCACTGTAAGGTGGCCGGGCGTGGCGGCTCAGGCCCGTCATCTCAGCACTGTAAGGTGGCCGGGCGTGGCGGCTCAGGCCCGTCATCTCAGCACTGTAAGGTGGCCGGGCGTGGCGGCTCAGGCCCGTCATCTCAGCACTGTAAGGTGGCCGGGCGTGGTGGCTCAGGCCCGTCATCTCAGCACTGTAAGGTGGCCGGGCGTGGCGGCTCAGGCCCGTCATCTCAGCACTGTAAGGTGGCCGGGCGTGGCGGCTCAGGCCCGTCATCTCAGCACTGTAAGGTGGCCGGGCGTGGCGGCTCAGGCCCGTCATCTCAGCACTGTAAGGTGGCCGGGCGTGGCGGCTCAGGCCCGTCATCTCAGCACTGTAAGGTGGCCGGGCGTGGCGGCTCAGGCCCGTCATCTCAGCACTGTAAGGTGGCCGGGCGTGGCGGCTCAGGCCCGTCATCTCAGCACTGTAAGGTGGCCGGGCGTGGCGGCTCAGGCCCGTCATCTCAGCACTGTAAGGTGGCCGGGCGTCGTGGCTCAGGCCCGTCATCTCAGCACTGTAAGGTGGCCGGGCGTGGTGGCTCAGGCCCGTCATCTCAGCACTGTAAGGTGGCCGGGCGTGGTGGCTCAGGCCCGTCATCTCAGCACTGTAAGGTGGCCGGGCGTGGTGGCTCAGGCCCGTCATCTCAGCACTGTAAGGTGGCCGGGCGTGGTGGCTCAGGCCCGTCATCTCAGCACTGTAAGGTGGCCGGGCGTGGTGGCTCAGGCCCGTCATCTCAGCACTGTAAGGTGGCCGGGCGTGGTGGCTCAGGCCCGTCATCTCAGCACTGTAAGGTGGCCGGGCGTGGTGGCTCAGGCCCGTCATCTCAGCACTGTAAGGTGGCCGGGCGTGGTGGCTCAGGCCCGTCATCTCAGCACTGTAAGGTGGCCGGGCGTGGTGGCTCAGGCCCGTCATCTCAGCACTGTAAGGTGGCCGGGCGTCGTGGCTCAGGCCCGTCATCTCAGCACTGTAAGGTGGCCGGGCGTGGTGGTTCAGGCCCGTAATCTCAGCACTGTAAGGTGGCCGGGCGTGGTGGCTCAGGCCTGTCATCTCAGCACTGTAAGGTGGCCGGGCGTGGTGGCTCAGGCCTGTAGTCTCAACACTTTGGGAAGCTGATGCGGGAGGATCAGTTGAGGACAGGAGTTCGAGACCAGCCTGGACAACATAGATGGACCCTGTCTCTACAAAAAAAATGAAACAGTTAGCTCTGTATGGTGGCACATGCCTGTGATTCCAGCTACTTTGGAGGCTGAGGTGGGAGGATTGCTTGAACCCAGGAAGTCAAGGCTGTAGTGAGCCATGATCATACCACTGCACTCCAGTGTGGGTAACACTCGAGACCTTGTTTTAAAAAAAAAAAATTAATTAAAAAATATATGTAAATGGGCCGGGCATGGTGGCTCACGCCTGTAATCTCAACACTTTGGGAGGCTGAGGTGACTGGATCACCTGAGGTCAGGAGTTCGAGACCAGGCTGGCCAACATGGTGAAACCCTGTCTCCGTTAAAAATACAAAAAATTAGCTGGGCATGGTGGCAGGCACCTGTAATTCCAGCTACTCAAGAGGCAGAGGCAGGAGAATCTCTTAAACCTGGGAGGTGGAGGTTGCAGTGAGCTGGGATCATGCCACTGCACTCCAGCCTGGGTGACACAGCAAGACTCCATCTCAAAAAAAAAAAAATATCGATAATTGAAAGAGCTTGTTGGACGCGGTGGCTCACGCCTGTAATGTCAGCACTTTGGGAGGCCAAGGAAGGCGGATCACCTGAGGTCGGGAGTTCAAGACCAGCCTGGCCAATATGGTGAAAACCTGTCTCACTAAAAATACAAAAATTAGCCGAGTGTGGTGGCAGATGCCTGTAATCCTGGCTACTTGGGAGGCTGAGGCAGGAGAATTGCTTGAACCTGGGAGGTGGAGATTGCGGTGAGCCGAGATCATGCCATTGCAGTCCAGCCTGGGCAACAAGAGCGAAACTGTCTCAAAAAAAAAAAAAAAGAGTTACCTTTCAGAATGGGCTCAACCGCTTGAATGATTTGGAGAATTGGAGGTAAGAGATTTTGGTGTTAATGACTTTAACTTCCCTGTCTTATGTCCATTCTTCCTGCACGATTGTTGTTTGTGGGTATGCGTCCTTCTGCACGTAATCTGTTTGAAGCCTTTCCAGTGATCCCATGTCTATACCCCCTTTCCCCTGTGTAGCCATCCCATTGGCCTGGATGCTTGGGGATGGTTTGTCTACTCATGCCCCTGTCTTTTCTCCTGGAGTTGGCACACTCCAGTCCAGCACCCACCCTCAGGCATAACCCTTTCCTTCCTCCCACACGCCTGCCCACCGGATGCTACTCTGCAGCTGCCTCTCCTGTAAGACCAGCCATGAAGGTTCCTGCTCAGATGCTTTCCCTATGTCTGTCTCTCAGTGCCATCTAGGGAGGGAGCAAATAGTTATCAAGTTAGCACTTTATTCTGTCTTGAATTCTCTAATTGTTTTATGCCCAGTAACAAGGTTGACAGCTGAGGTCCCATATCAGTAAGTGAGCATTTATTATTTTTTTTCCCAGCGCATCACACCTGGGCTTGTTGAACAGAAAAGCCTTTTTATGTGTTAATACTGTGTTGGCTTGAAATGGAGTGGCACCTTCAGGGGCTGACAGTGGCATAGCTTGGAGTGTGATCTTTCTCAGACAGAGGGGTCCACAGTGGGTGTGTGTGGTGTGTGGCTGCTGCTTCATTGTCCTTGGAGTAGGCCCTCCCAGCGTTGGAGGGTGTTTGAGACCAAGCACATTCCTGTGTGGGCAGCTCCGTCTTCTCTGGTTCTGCTGATGGATTCACTTTTTAGCGTAGGTGTCAGTGGGCCAACCTCAGGGGCGTGCAGGGACAGGGATAAAGGGTGTGGTATAAGCACAAGTAGGCCTGAAATAGACAGGTTTTTGGAGTTAGAATTTTAAAATAGTTGTAGATTCTAAATAACTAATGATTTACAGTTTTGTTTTTGTTTTTTTTTTTTTGAGACAGAGTTGTGCCGTATCGCCCAGGCTGGAGTGCAGTGGCACGATCTTGGCTCACTGCAACCTCCGTCTCCTGGGTTCAAGTGATTCTCGTGCCTCAGCCTCCCAAGTAGCTGGGATTACAGGCGCCTGCCATCACGCCCGGCTAATTTTTGTATTTTTAGTAGAGACGGGGTTTAACCATGTTGGCCAAGGCTGGTCTCGAACTCCTGACCTCCTGCCTCAGCCTCCCAAAGTGCTGGGATTGCAGATGTGAGTCACCACGCCTGGCCAAATTTTTAAATGTATTAACTTGTATCTGTGTATTACAAATTGATACTTGTGTGACAATCAGATATGACACTCAAATGAAAACTGATAACTTTTTTTTCATACTTAACACACTGTGAACTGCATTGTACCTGTTTCAAGAGGTAGGAAGGGTGATTTTTTTTTTTAATAGATGGAGTCTTACTTTGTTGCCCAGGCTGGAGTGCAGTGGTGCGATCATGGCTCACTGCTCCCTCGAATTTCTGGGCTCAAGGGATCCTCTTTACCTCAGCCTCCTGAGTAGTAGGGACTAGAGGCACAAATCACTGCATCCAGCTAATTAAATTTTTTTTTTTTTTTTTTGAGATGGAGTCTCATTCGGTTTCCCAGGCTGGAGTGCAGTGACACAATCTCAGCTCACTGCAACCTCCACCTTCCCGGTTCAAGTGATTCTTTTGCCTCAGCCACCCTAGTAGCTGGGATTACAGGCATGCACCACCACGCCTGGCTATGTTTGTATTTTTTGGTAGAGACAGGGTTTCGCCACGTTGGCCAGTGTGGTCTTGAACTCCTGGCCTCAAGTGATCCACTTGCCTCAGCCTCCCTCCACAAATTTTTTTTTTCTTCTTTCTTTTTTTTTTGAGACAGTTTCGTTCTTGTCGCCCAGGCTGGAGTGCAATGGTGCGATCTCGGCTCACTGCAACCTCCGCCTCCTGGGTTCAGGCAATTCTCCTGCCTCAGCCTCCCGAGTAGCTGGGATTACAGGTGCACACCACCAGGCCCAGCTAATTCTTTTTGTATTGTTAGTAGAGACGGGATTTCACCATGTTGGCCAGGCTGGTCTCGAACTCCTGAACTCAGGTGATCCGCCCGTCTCTGGCCTCCCAAAGTGCTGGGATTACAGACGTGAGCCACCATGCCCTTCCCCAGTTTTTTATTTTATTTTATTTTATACAGACAGGGTGTCACCGTCCTGCTCAGGTTGGTGTAGTACTCCTGGGCTGGAGCAATCTTCCTGCCTTGGCCTCCCAACCTTGAATTACTGGGATTACAGGTGTGAGCTGCCACACCCGGCAGAAGGGCAGTTTTGGTGTTGATAGGAGAAACAGCAGAGGACCCTGCTGGCAGGAGAGGACAGGTGCAGAGTGCGGCCAAAGCAGTATTACCAAGGGCTTGGTCAGCTTTAAAAGTCGTCTCTGGGCCGGATGCAGTGGCTTATGCCCAGTACTTTGGGAGACTGAGGCAGGAGGATCAGTTGAGGACAGGAGTTCGAGACCAGTCTAAGGAACATAGTAGGACCCTGTCTGTACAAAAAATAAAAAAAATTAGCTGGGTGTGGTGGTGCGCACCTGTAGTCCCAGGTACTCAGGAGGCTGATGTGGGAGAATTGCTTGAGCCCAGGAGGTTGAGGCTGCAGCGAGCCGTGATTGCAGAGTGAAACCCTGTATAAATGAATAAACGAATGAATGGTCCCTGGTACTTAACAGGTTATTTACCTGGAAAGGAAAAGTAGAATAAGTTAAACTTCTTTAGTGATGTTGCCAGAGTGGCCAGTGGGTCCTCAGCAGAGGACATTTCCCACGTGGGGGTTTCGTTTGATACTGTGATTTTTGTCTTAAAACTGTTTTCTAAATCCACTTCACAACTATTTTTAAATGCTTAGTAAATAAAACTGGATGTGCTATCAGAATATTTTGAGATACCTTTTTTATTGTGTTGTGTTGTTTTAGAAATAGGGCCTTGCTCTGGTACCCAGGCTGGAAGTGTCAGTGGTGCAGTCATAGCTCACTGCAGCCTGGAACTCCCGGGCTCATGTTATCCGGGGAGGCCGTAGGTGAGAACTTTTGGCATCTAAATGAAGGCTTCTTTTAAGGGGCAGACTGATCGCTCAGTGTTGTGTGAGCACCTGCTGTGGGGGTGCCACACCCAGGAGCTGAGCAGAGGCCCACCACAGCTGCCCACTTGGAGCCCAGAGCTTTTGCCTCTTCTGGCAGCTTCTCTTTGCTTGTTTGAATAGTTCTGGGCTCTGCTCTGAGAATGGTCATGAGAAACCGGAGCAGTAGGAAGGCCATGATAGGGAAGAGTCTTTCTTTTATTTTTATTTTTTAGTGAGACAGGGTCTTGCTAGAGTGCAGTGGTGTGATCATGGCTCACTGCAGCCTTGAACTCCTGGCCTCAAGTGATCCTGCTGCTGCAGCCTCCTAAGTAGCTGGGACTACACGCCAGCATGCTTAGCTTTTTTTTTTTTTTTTTGAGACGGAGTCTTCTTCTGTCACCCAGGCTGGAGTGCAGTGGCACAATCTTGGCTCATTGCAAGCTCCGCCTCCCGGGTTCACGCCATTTTCCTGCCTCAGCCTCCCGAGCAGCTGGGACTACAGGCGCCCGCCACCACGCCTGGCTGATTTTTTGTATTTTTAGTAGAGATGGGGTTTCACTGTGTTAGCCAGGATGGTCTCGATCTCCTGACCTCGTGATCCGCCCGCCTCAGCCTCCCAAAGTGCTCGGATTACAGGCGTGAGCCACCGTGCCCGGCCAAGCTTTTTGTTTTTTTTATAGACATGAGGTCTCACTATGTTGCACAAGCTGGTCTTGAACTCCTGGGCTCAGTTGATCCTCCCACTTCGGCTTTCCAAAGTTCTGGGATTATAGGTGTGAGCCACTGCGCCCGGCCAAGCTTTTACTTTGAAAATTCTTTGGCTTTTACATTTTATGCCATGTGCATTTATCATCTGTTAGTGACAACAACAAAAATACTTATTGATCATCTTCTCTGGACAGTAGTTAAATGGATTTATTCTTTTTTTTATGTAAGCCACCTAATCTTCTCCTTAAATAAGAATATTTGTGGAGAAAGTCCTAGGGAAATGGCACTGTGCTGGTACAGTACACACACACACGCCACCCAAAACCGTGGGCCCAGAGATGCTTTGGAATCAGAGCAGACTGGATTTTACAACAGTAGCACAGCGTGTGTACTGGGTGTGATTTCTTATTCCCAGCACTGCGTCATCCAACATGTGAGCATTTCTGTTGCTGAACTCATGAATATTCTCACTAAGTGGGCTAATTGAAGGGTATAATTAGCTCTTTCTCAGTTTAGGTCAGAATTGGCTGCCAGATGATTTCAGGTCAGATTTTTTGGAGCTTTTTTGCTTTCTGGAATTGTGGAAAAGGGATTGTGGACCTTTATGGGGCATAGAGCGACTCCAGGCAAGTCGCTGTGGGAGGGGTGTGCAGAGTGAAGTGCTGGCGGGTGGCCGTCCTCAGTGGCTTTGGGACCTGGCTTCCGTCCAGCTCTGTGTCTGCAGTGCTACTGTCTGTCCCCCTTTCCTCTTGGGAGCCAGTGCTGCCCACCCAGGTCCCGGGGGCGCACCCTCTCCATGGTGTGCTCTGTTGCTCTGCGTTTACGGAGATGGAAAAAAATAATTTAAAAAAAAAAAGAATTGTCGATCTGCCCAGTCTGTCCTACTTGAGCTTTTCTCGGACCTGTCACCTGTTCTTCCTTCTTCCCCATTGCTGCTGACCTAGTGGTTTCTCACTTGGACTTCTGGAGGGGTTTCTTAGTTGGTCTCCATTCCTCTCCACTTTGTAAAAGTATCATCTAGACACAGAAAAGTGCACAGATTCTAAGTATAGCTCAGTAAGAACCACTGGCACGGTCTGTTCTAGTGAAGACGTGACGTCATCAGCATCTACCTCTCCCAGCCAGGGCCTCCCACTCCTCAGCTCGGAATTCCTATCCCGAATTCTAAACCATAAATTAGTTTTGTTTGCTTTTGAACTTCATATCCATGAAATTGTACAGAGTCCTTTGTAGGAGACGGTGTTTGTTTTTTATTGAATACTGTGTTTCTGAGGTTAGTCCATATTTTTGCACGTAGCTATTGGCCATTCTCATTACTGGAAAGTAGTAACGTGGATATACAATGATTCAATATTCTGCTATAGGTAGACATTTAAAGTAATTTTATTTGGGGCTATTATGAATAATGCTGTTGTGAATATTCTTATAGTTTTTTTTTTTTTTTTTTTGATGTTGGAAGGCTTTTTTTTTTTTTTTTTTTGAGACAGAGTCTTGCTCTGTCTCCCAGGCTGCACGATCTTGGCTCACTGCAACCTCTGCGTCCCAGGTTCAAGCGATTCTCCTATCTCAGCCTCCTGAGTAGCTGGGATTATAGGTATGCACCAGCACACCTGGCTAATTTTTGTACTTTTAGTAGAGACGGGGTTTCACCATGTTGGCCAGGCTGGTCTAGAACTCCTGACCTCACGTGATCCACTTGCCTTGGCCTCCCAAAGTGCTGGGATTACAGGCGTGAGCCACCGTGCTTGGCTGATGTGTTCAGCTTTCTTACCAACATGTTGGAAAGCGCTTTGTGCAGTTTATAGCCATTTACACTGTGTGAGATCCAGTTCAGGGTGCCTCAGAGCTGCCTCAACTTTTGACATTTTCTCTCTTTTTTATTTTAGGTATTTTAGCAGGTATTGTGGTTTTAATTTGCATTTCCCTAATGACTAATGATGTTGAAGATCCTTCTATGTGCTTACTTGCTACCAAGCATGGTTGGTTTTTTTTTTTTTTTTTTGAGATGGAGTCTCGCTTGGTCGCCCAGGCTGGAGTGCAGTGGTGCCATCTTGGCTCACAGCAACCTCCGCCTCCTGGGTTCAAACAATTCTCCTGCCTCAGCCTCTTGAGGAGCTGGGATTACAGGTGCCTGCCACCACTCCCGCCTAATTTTTGTATTTTTGGTAGAGACGGGATTTTGCCGTGTTGGCCAGGCTGGTCTCAAACTCCTGACCTCAGGTGATCCACCTGCCTCGGCCTCCCAGAGTGCTGGGATTGCAGGCATGAACCACTGCACCCAGCCAGCGTGGTATATTAAAAATACTTTCCTGCACATTAGCAAATGTTCACCTCTCGGTGCAGCTCGCCTTGTAAGTGTGGTGGGGAAGCTAGGAGTCTGAGTGCACATGCAGGAGCTCTTCGCTGCAGGTCCTGAGTGGAGGGAGAGGTAATCTGTAGAGTGCCCCAAGAGTGAAGCGCTGCGTCCCAGTGTCAAACAGAGGTAACACCTCGCTTTTCTTTTCCTTTTTTTTTAAACGGTGACGGGGGTCTCACCATGTTGCCCAGGCTGGTCTTGAACTCCTAGGCTCAAGTGTTCCTCCCACCTCAGACTCCCAAGTTCAGGGATAATAGGTGTAAGCCACTGAGCCCAACCTAAAACTCGCTTTTAAATAAAGAACTCAGGCCGGGCGCGGTGGCTCACACCTGGAATCCCAGCACTTTGGGAGGCCGAGGCAGATGGATCACCTGAGGTCAGGGGATTGAGACCATCCCGCCCAACATGGTAAAACCCTGTCTCTACTAAAAATACCAAAATTAGTCGGGCGTGGTGGTGGGTGCCTGTAGTCCCAGCTACTCTGGAGGCTGAGGCGGGAGAATCACTTGAACCCGGGAGGTGGAGGTCACAGTGAGCCGAGATGGCACCACTGCACTCCAACCTGGGCGACAAGAGCAAAAACTCCATCAAAAAAAAAAAAAAAAAAAAAAAGGAAGGAGAAAGAAAGAAAGAATACACTGATCTCTCTTATAGTGTATACTGTCTATTACTACTGATTTTAAAGCTACAACCTTAAGCATCATACGCCCTGTGTTTAGAATATTCAGGGTGTAGTATTGTGGTTCACATTGTAGTATTGTGGTTCTCCATTGTGGTTCCCCGGAAGTGATCAAGGTGATACTTTACATTCAGGGTGTCCAGTCTTTAGGCTTTCCTGGGCCACATTGGAAAAAGTATTTCTACACTAACAAGAGCTGGTAAGCTGAAAAAATCACAAAAATCATAATGTTTTAAGAAAGTTTATGAATTTGTATTGGGCCACATTCAAAGCCATCCTGGGCTGCATGCAGCCCACGGGCCGTGGGTTGGACAAGCTTGTTTTAAGAGTTTAGGAAGAAAAATAATACTTCTGGTTATTTTTTTCATCCTGCTTAGTTGCTATTTTTCTGTTTTACAGTGTGCAATACTGTAATATAACTTATACATATATTAATATATTGTTGCCAGCTTATTTTTACTTTAAACTTTTTTTTGAGGAATATTTCACATAAAACAAACTTAAGGGTACCTTTCAAAGAGTTTTGACAGCTGTATACACCATGTAGCCGAAATCACAATCAAAATAATAGATCCAGATATTACCCCTCACCCCAAACCTTCCTCTTGCCCCTTGGCAGTCAGCCTCATCCCCCTGGAGAGTTCCAGACACTCAACTCTGTGCCTCCCCTCCCATAGAAGTGTTTTCTTCCAGGGTTTCATAGACATGGAATCATGTAGAATATACTGGTGTTTGGCTCGCTCTTATTCACATGGTATATTTGAGGTTCATCAATGTTACTTGTGTGGGCAGTTTTCCTTTGCGATGGCTGGGCGGCAGCTGAGTGGATTCTCTTCTATGGATGTACCCCCATTTGTGGATCCATTCACCTACGGCTGACTGTCTAGACAGTGTCCAGTCTGGGCTGCTGTGCATCACGCTGCTGTGAACGTCTGTGTAGGAGTCACATTTGTGTGAACTGGTGCTCTCACTTCTCTTGGCAGATAACTACAAGTACGAGTGGTGGGGCCAGGTGGTCAGTGTGCATTTATTTCACAGAAAAGCTGACCCACTTTTCCAGAGCAGTTGCACCAGTTTGTATTCTTGCTGGCAGTATGTGACAGCTAGTTGCTCCATATCCTTGTCAGCACTTGGTTTTGTCAGTCTTCTTATATTAGCCATTATCTGGGTGTGTAGTGGTATGTCAGTATGTGTATTTTTTTTTAATACTTTGGATCGTTTACATCAACCGTGGTTTAATTTGCCTTGCTGTTGAGCATCTCTACATGTGCTTTTGGCCATTTCTATGTCATCTGTAGTGAATGACCATTTTTAATGGGTTGTTTACCTTCTTACTGAATATTAAGCTTTGTTTATATACCCTGAACAGAAGTCCTTTGTGAGATAGGTGTATTGTGAATATTTTCTCCCATTCCATCCTTTGCCCTGTTTCTTGATACTGTATTTCATATATTCAAATATTGATTTCTACTTAATTTTTCACTTAGAGGTGTACAGTCAAAACCATTTGGAGGCTACTGCTCGGCTGAATTAGCAGAAGGAATTGCTGTGGACTGAATAGAGGAAGGAAAGGACCCAGGCGCTGTCCCACAGCCCCTCCCGTGACCTCACCCTGGGGGAGGCATGGGCGTTTGGCGGAGAGCCCTTTTTGGTTTTACGTGAATGTCATTTGGGCGGGTGTGGGGTAGAATGATCTCAAGAGCATTCTCACCTCCGAGGAGCGGTTGCGTCTCGATGCGTCGGCACAGGAGGGCTGTGCACTTTCCACTGCCACCACCCGCGAGACCTCCAGAGAGCCTGACCCCGCCATCTGCACTAAGATCCCCAGCTGTTGTCTGCTGATCCAGATGAGAGGACCAGCGTGATAGTTACTCACAGCAGCCTCTGGCAGGACCTGGAGTGGAAATCTTCCTTAGTCTAAAACACATCCCGAATGACTGAACATTATAGGAGAATGTGTCTTTGTTTTACGAGGCCACTTGAAGTCAACCTCCCTCCTCTTCTGGGTGTGGCCCTTGCCTGTAGCTCCGACTGTGAGGATCTTAAGTGTGAGGGTGTGTGCTCCTGAGCCAGCCTTTACCCCAACAGCAAGTTGCCACACCGAACTGCAGACCTGGCAGCCCTGTCCAGCAACTTCCTTATCACAGTTACAGTGCAGCAAATGGGAGAGGGGCCAAAACCCCCAAAATTATTCTCCTTATTACAGTTGCAGTGCAGCAAATGGGAGAGGGGCCAAAACCCCCAAAATTATTCTCCTTATTACAGTTACAGTGCAGCAAATGGGAGAGGGGCCAAAATCCCCAAAATTATTCTCCTTATTACAGTTACAGTGCAGCAAATGGGAGAGGGGCCAAAACCCCCAAAATTATTCTCCTTATTACAGTTACAGTACAGCAAATGGGAGAGGGGGGCCAAACCCCCAAAATTATTCTCCCTATCATAGTTACAGTGCAGCAAATGGGAGAGGGGGCCAAAACCCCCAAAATTATTCTCCTTATTACAGTTACAGTGCAGCAAATGGGAGAGGGGGGGCCAAAACCCCCAAAATTATTCTCCTTATTACAGTTACAGTGCAGCAAATGGGAGAGGGGGGGCCAAAACCCCCAAAATTATTCTCCTTACAGTTACAGTGCAGCAAATGGGAGAGGGGCCAAAACCCCCAAAATTATTCTCCTTATTACAGTTACAGTACAGCAAATGGGAGAGGGGCCAAACCCCCAAAATTATTCTCCTTATTACAGTTACAGTACAGCAAATGAGAGGGGGAGGCCAAAACCCCCAAAATTATTCTCCTTATTACAGTTGCAGTGCAGCAAATGGGAGAAGGGGGCCAAACCCCCAAAATTATTCTCCTTATTACAGTTACAGTACAGCAAATGGGAGAGGGAGGCCAAAACCCCCAAAATTATTCTCCTTATTACAGTTACAGTGCAGCAAATGGGAGAGGGGGGCCAAACCCCCAAAATTATTCTCCTTATTACAGTTGCAGTGCAGCAAATGGGAGAGGGGGGCCAAACCCTCAAAATTATTCTCCTTATTACAGTTACAGTGCAGCAAATGGGAGAGGGGGGCCAAACCCCCAAAATTATTCTCCTTATTACAGTTACAGTGCAGCAAATGGGAGAGGGGGGCCAAACCCTCAAAATTATTCTCCTTATCACAGTTACAGTACAGCAAATGGGAGAGGGGGGCCAAACTCTCAAAATTATTCTCCTTATTACAGTTACAGTGCAGCAAATGGGAGAGGGGCCAAAACCCCCCAAATTATTCTCCTTATTACAGTTACAGTGCAGCAAATGGGAGAGGGGCCAAAACCCCCCAAATTATTCTCCTTATTACAGTTACAGTGCAGCAAATGGAAGAGGGGGGCCAAACCCCCAAAATTATTCTCCTTATCATAGTTACAGTGCAGCAAATGGGAGGGGGGCCAAAACCCCCAAAATTATTCTCCTTATTACAGTTCCAGTGCAGCAAATGGGAGAGGGGCCAAAACCCTCAAAATTATTCTCCTTATTACAGTTGCAGTGCAGCAAATGGGAGATGGGGGCCAAACCCCCAAAATTATTCTCCTTATTACAGTTACAGTGCAGCAAATGGGAGGGGGGCCAAACCCCCAAAATTATTCTCCCCCCCTTATTACAGTTGCAGTGCAGCAAATGGGAGATGGGGGGCCAAACCCCCCAAAATTATTCTCCTTATTACAGTTACAGTACAGCAAATGGGAGGAGGGGCCAAACCCCCAAAATTATTCTCCTTATTACAGTTACAGTGCAGCAAATGGGAGAGGGGGGCCAAACCCCCAAAATTATTCTCCTTATTACAGTTACAGTACAGCAAATGGGAGGGGGGGCCAAATCCCCCAAATTATTCTCCTTATTACAGTTGCAGTGCAGCAAATGGGAGATGGGGGGCAAAACCCCCAAAATTACTCTCCTTATTACAGTTGCAGTGCAGCAAATGGGAGATGGGGGCCAAAACCCCCCAAATTACTCTCCAAGCCAAAGGAAAACTCTGGATGCTCGATAGCTGCTTACAGAGCTGCTCATCACATGCGTTGTTGGAACACCTAACACCAGCCTCCTGGTTATGAATGTTTCTGGAATCGAGCCTCCCTGATATGTGCCTACAGAAGCGGATCTGCCTGAGGACATGCGCCATTTCCTAATATTTATACCTTAGAATATAGAGCCAGCTTCATAACATGTGGGGTCCAGTGCAGAATGAAAACGTGGGACCTGTAGTTGAGAAAGCGGGAAAAGGCCGGGCCCAGTGGCTCATGCCTGTAATGCCAGCACTTTGGGAGATTGAGGTGGGTGCATCACTTGAGCCCAGGAATTTGAGACCAGCTTCAGAAATACAGTGAGACCCCCATCTCTACAAAAACAAAACAGGCAGGTGTGGTGGTACGTGCCTGTAGTCCCAGCTATTCAGGAGGCTGAGGCGGGAGGATTGCTTCAGCCTGGGCTTGCAGTGAGCCATGATTGTGCCACTGCCTTCCAGCCTGGGCGACACAGCAAGACCTTGTCTCTAAACACACACACACACACACACACACACACACACACACACACACACACACACACAGAGCTTCTTTATGTCTTCCGTGGATTCCTGGCCTGCCATAGTGTTTTTAATTTGCCACTTGACTTCAAGCTTTCCCAGGAATACGTGTCTGAAGCAAGGCACCCCTGTTCACACCCCACCAGGGACATTGGACAGTTGTGGGGGAAGAAGGGGGTGCAGGAGCAAGATGGGCTGTGTCCCATTGAACTTCACTACAGAACACCAATTTAAAGATAAATGATTAGGGATTTCAAGATGTTGGCAGTAAAGCATTAAACTCCATGCCTGGCCCTTCTGAGGCGGGCTTTTTTTTTTTTTTTTTGAGATGGAGTCTTGCTCTGTCCCCCAGGCTGGAGTGCAGTGGTGCGATCTCGGCTCACTGCAAGCTCCGCCTCCCGGGTTCACGCCATTCTCCTGCCTCAGCCTCCCGAGTAGCTGGGACTACAGGCACCCGCCACCACGCCCGGCTAATTTTTGTTGTATTTTTTAATAGAGACAGGGTTTCACCATGTTAGCCAGGATGGTCTCGATCTTCTGACCTTGTGATCCGCCTGCCTCAGCCTCCCAAAGTGCTGGGATTACAGGTGTGAGCCACGGCGCCCGGCCCTGAGGTGGGCTTTGTGCAACTGTGCTGGCCACACAAGCCTGAAGCCGGCCTTGTCTGTATGGAAAAGTTCTGTGTCAAAACTAGGTGGTTTCTAAGTCACTGTGAAGCATTGCGTGCAGTAAGCGTGCTTCACTGAAAGATGACACTTGCCAGCCAGTACTGAGCCGGGTCGTTAGGTGTCAAAGCCTGTTTTAAGCTTCGGAGGCTTAGGTTAGAAGATTTGTGCTGAAAGGCCGGAAGTGGTGGCTCACGCCTGTCATCCCAGCATTTTGGGAGGCCAAGGCGGGCGGATCACAAGCTCAGGAGATTGAGACCATCCTGGAATAACATGGTGAAACCCCATCTCTACTAAAAATCCAAAAAATTAGCCAGGCGTGGTGGCGGGCGCCTGTAGTCCTAGCTACTCGGGAGGCTGAGGCAGGAGAATGGCGTGAACCCGGGAGGCGGAGTTTGCAGTGAGCTCAGATTGCACCTCTGCACTCCAGCCTGGGCGATAGAGCGAGACTCCGTCTCAAAAAAAAAAAATTAAAAAAAAATGAAAATAAACATGATGGCGTGTCGTGAGTTTTGAAGGATAAGAAGTTAAAGCTGGCCGGGCACGGTGGCTCATGCCTGCAATCCCAGCACTTTGGGAGGTCAAGGCGGGTGGATCACCTGAGGTCAGGAGTTTGAGACCAGCCTGGCCATCATGGTGAAACCCTGTCTGTACTAAAAAAAATTACAAAAAATTAGCCAGGTGTGGGGACATGTGCTTGTAGTCTTAGCTACTTGGGAAACTGAGGCAGGAGACTCACTTGAACTTGAGAGATGGAGGTTGCAATGAGCTGAGATCACGCCACTGCATTCCAGCCTGGGCAACAGAGCGAGTCTATCTAAAAAATAAAAATAAAAAACATAAAAATTTGAGGCTGAGGTGATAGTTGCTGCTTGAGGTTTATTGCTGATGACAAAGTGTGGGCTATTTAGGGTTTCTAATGTATTTCTCATTGTCTTAAACGGTCTTCAGCTCTGTCAAGCTGTTTATTTGTAATTTGTGTGCTTTAAGATGACACTTGCCACTCAGACCTCCTCCAAGGAGGGGCAGGGGAGCCCATTCCTGGGCCTGGCACGGTGCTCCACCTCCTGCACACCCCTTTCTGGGGCAGGTCCTTGGACTGTGGGGAAGCACCCGCTGCACTCTGGGTGGTGGCAGCCTTGGGCCCTGGGCTCCCCCTTGTGGAGTCCTCAGGGTGTGAGGCACCATAAAATTATTCAAAAAATGAAGTGGCTTCCAAACACTCTCCATGTCCACACTCGCCTCGCGGTGGACCAAGGCACACGCTCCCAGCCTGGCCACAGGCCTAGACTAGTGTTGAGGTTTGCATTGGACATGTTGAAGGCTTACAAATGTTTTTCTTTTTCTTTTGAAATTACTTCAGAATTAAAGCAAAATTGCAAAAATAGTACAGAGAACTTCCGTTTTCCCAGATTCCCACTCCGTTACTGTTTCACCAAACCCGCATGTTCAGTCTCTCTCCCTCTCCTGAAACATTCGAGGGGCAGTTGCAAAGGTGACGCTTTCCCTGCAGGCATCCTCTTCTGTGCCTGCCCCAGTGAGAACTGCTACGGCAACTGTGGCCTAATGGCCGACTTTCTCCAGGCTTCACCCACCGTCGCTCCTGCCCTTCACTGATGGGCCCTGTGTCACACTGAACCCTCCTGTCGCTTTAATCCTCTTCTATGTGTGGCCATCCTCAGCCTTTGTCTTCTGTGACATTGATATTTTTGAAGAGCACAGCATTAGTGATTTCGTCGAACGTCCCTCAGTTAGGATTTGTTGGATGTTTCCTCTTGATTAGATCTAGGTTAGTTACCTTTGGCAGGAACTCTAGAGGTGAAGTTGTGTCTCTCAGGGCACCATGGCCGTGTCACCCTGGTGTCGTTTTGTGCTGTGGACAGTGATGCTGGCTGTGAGCACTTGGCTGAGGTGGTTGAAGAGCAGCATCCCAAACAGGGCTCTGGAGTGCAGAGTGACCTCTGCAGCCACTCTGGTCAAGCGTCTCCGCGTGCTCTGCAAGGCTCCAAACCGGAGAGGTGCTCTGTAGGTCACCCCGTTACGTAAAATCACAAACTGGAAAGAGTTTGTTAGATTTTCTTTCTTTTTTATTTTTGGAGACAGTCTTGCTCTGTTGTCGAGGCTGCAGTGCAGTGACATGATCTCGGCTCATTGCAACCTCTGCCTCCTGAGTTCAAGCGATTCTCCTGCCTCAGCCTCCAGAGTAGCTGGGATTACAGTCACGCGCCACCACACCTGGCTGATTTTTGTATTTTTAGTAGAGATGGGGTTTCACCATGTTGGCCAGGCTGATCTCGAACTCCTGAGCTCAGGTGATCTGCCCGCCAAGGCCTCCCAAAGTGCTAGGATTACAGGCGTGAGCCACCGTGCCCAGCCAGACTTGTTTTTTAAATAGGCAGAAAGGAGCTCACCCATGGAGCATTTTTTCTGAGTCGCCTGAGTTATCTGTGTCACGGCAGAAAAGGACGTCAGGAGTCTGGGGGAAGCAGGGCCATCCTGGAGGCCACAGCCCGGGCAGGTGCCAAGGCCAAAGGCAGCTCTTCTGTGCTTGCCTCTCAGAGTGGGACTGCCTGGGACCAGACCTGCTGCTCCTGAGCTGTGTTGGCCCTGGCCTTGTCTCCTCTGCATGTCAAGGACACATGGCCTGCTCGAATGGCAGGGGCTTTTGTTATGCAGGTTCCCAGCCATGCCGTCACTCCACAGAAGCACAAACATGGTTTTTGGGGACTCTGGATGTTTCTGGAGGGGTCTGACTCTGGGTCTGTGTTCATGAGATCCACATTCACAGGCGTGGCTGCGAAGAGGCCCCTAGACCTTGGGATGTGTGCTGAGCCCTTAGGACATGAACCACCACTAGAATCGGCTAAGCTCCAGGGACACAGCAGTTGCGCCTGTGGTGGAGATTGTCCCAGACGGACGTTTGTCCCATTGCTGTGGCACAGATGGTGGATGGGCTGTGGGGCTGCTTTCAAGTACTTTTTTTTTTATTTCCCGAGACGGAGTCTCGCTCTGTTGCCAGGCTGGAGGGCAGTGGCGTGATCTCAGCTCACTGCAGTCTCCGCCTCCCAGGTTCATGCCATTCTCCTGCCTCAGTCTCCCGAGTATTTGGGACTACAGGCGCCCACCACCACGCCTGGGTAATTTTTGTATTTTTAGTAGAGATGGGGTTTCACCATGTTAGCCAGGATGGTCTCGAACTCCTGAGCTTGTGATCCGCCCACCTCGGCCTCCCAAAGTGCTGGGATTACAGGCGTGAGCCACCGGACCTGGCCTCAAGTACTTTTTCGAAACTGGTTGTAGGGAATAGTTTGACAAATCGGCTAGTTGGTTGAACTTGCTTTGCATAAAGAGACATCACTAAATATAACTCTCCTTAAAGTTGGGGACTTATTTAAATCTGATTCATTTCTGTGGGGCTGTATGATGTTGGTTAATACTGAAGTCTTGCAACAAAGTCTGGCTTTGTTCCTAAGGAACCCGTCTTTGGAGTCCTTAGAGCTTCTTCGTGAGTCTGTTAATTCATAAACTCCAGACCATTGGCCTGCACGTTGCATTTGTAATAATTTCCATTCCCACAAGAAACTAGAACAGGAGAATGAGAGAGCCAGGCTGGGAGAAGGATGTTTGCGACACTGAATCCAGTTTAAGTTGTTGGTTTGTTCAAGTGAAGGAAATGGAATTTTTATCAGGGCCCTCTGAACAGGTTTGAAACTTTACTTAGGGATTTGCCGTTCTGCTTTCTGCCACCTAGTGTTCCTTTCGTGTAGTGCATCTCTTAACCTGTCCCTTCCTTCCATTTTTGGTCAGACGTCTCAGGCTTGTAAACAGATTCCTAGTCTATACTGAGCTTCATTACAAATCTTGCAGAATCCAGTGAGGTTTTTTTTTTTTCTTTTTTTCCAAGACAGAGTCTCGCTCTGTCGCCCAGGCTGGAGTGCAGTGGCTCGATCTGGGCTCACTGCAACCTCCGCCTCCCACGTTCAAGCAATTCTTCCTGCCTCAGCCTCCCAAGTAGCTGGGATTACAGGTGTGGGCCACCATGCCCGACTAATTTTTTTTTTTGTTTTTAGTAGAGGCAGCGTTTCACCATATTGGCCAGGCTGGGTTCGAACTCCTGACCTCAGGTGATCTGCCCGCCTCGGCCTCCCAAAGTGCTGGGATTACAGGCGTGAGCCACTGCTCCCAGCCCCAAATAAAGTACTTTTAGGAACACACAGTGCCAGGAATTGGGATGGGCTGACTGTGTGAGACAGCCCCCTCATCAGCCTAGTGTCTTCCAGACACTTAAACTTCATCATTGACCCCAAGTGCTTCTGTGGAGGAAAGTTGCAGGGCCAGGGAAGAGGCACCTCAGGCCTTGGGAAGTCAGGGGCCCTTCTAGCCAAGACACCAGCTGCATGTGGACCTGCACTGAACTCATTGCCCTGCAGCCATGTGGGGAAGACACAGGTCCCAGGAGGATCTAACCCCCGGCATCTGGTTTCGCCCCCACCTCCGTTCTGTTGTAATATTTTGCGGCTCTTTTTAGTGTCATGAGGCAACTCATCCAAAATTATTCCACAGTTTTTAATTTCTAGTTTTGAAAAGGGGAACAAGGATTTCCAAGGTAACTGAACTCCATAGAGAACCTGAAAACAGTTTTAATGTATCTTGTTTCGAATGTAACCTACATTCAAATAAATTATAATTATAGTGTGGGTATCCATGCAGTCACAACCCAGGTAAAAGAAATAGGTCACTGTCACTGGGCGCGGTGGCTCAGGCCTGTAATCCCAGCACTTTGGGAGGCTGAGGCGGGCGGATCACAAGGTCAGGAGATCGAGACCATCCTGGCTAACATGGTGAAACCCCGTCTCTACTAAAAATACAAAAAAAAAAAAAAAAAAATTGGCGTGGGGGCGGGCGCCTGTAGTCCCAGCTACTCGGGAGGCTGAGGCAGGAGAATGGCGTGAACCTGGGAGGCGGAGCTTGCAGTGAGCCGAGATTGTGCCACTGCACTCCAGCCTGGGCGAAAGCAAGACTCTATCACACACACACACACACACACAAAAAGAAATAGGTCATGGTCAGCACAAAAGCATAGAAAATGGCACAGTGAACCCCCACGCCTGTCATATGATCCACATTTTGCTCATTTCTACATCCATCTGCATGGACGGCTTTTATTTTTTTAAACTGTCTATTGAAGTATACTGTCTATACAGAAAAGTGTGTGTATCGTGCGTATGTAACTGATGCATTTTTACACACAGGAACTCTCACTGACGCAGTCAGAATCTAGATGAAGAAAAAGCAAGTTGGCCGGGCACGGTGGCTCACGCCTGTAATCCCAGCACTTTGGGAGGCCGAGGTGGGCGGATCATGAGGTCAGGAGATTGAGACCATCCTGGACAACATGGTGAAACCCCATCTCTACTAAAAATACAAAAATTAGCAGGGCATGGTGGCGGGCGCCTGTAATCCCAGCTACTCAGGAGACTGAGGCAGGAGGATCGCTTGAACCAGGGAGTCGAAGGTTGCAGTGAGCCAAGATTGTGCCATTGCACTCCAGCCTGGGCAATAGAGTGAGAATCCGTCTAAAAAAAAAAAAAAGCAAGTTACCAGGACGTCTGGATAGCTTTTAAATGTATTTCATGGCTCATCAACGTGGAGAGGCTCACACTTAGATGAAAACACAGAGCACCTCCCTCACCTTGCTGGGGCTGGGGCAGGGGCTGGGGCTGGGGCTGGGGCTGGGGCTGGGGCTGGGGCTGGGGCTGGGGCTGGGGCTGGGGCTGGGCTTGTTCTGTGGCAGCCAGGATGGAGGACGAACAGCACATCCCCATGCTTTTGGTCAGGCTGTGAGCAGATGGCCAGCAGCACCTTCCTGTCTCTCTCTTTTTTTTATTTTTATTTTTATTTTTTTTTGAGACGGAGTCTTTCTTTGTCACCCAGGCTAGAGTGCAGTGGCAGGATCTTGGTTCACTGCAGCCTCCACCTCCTGGGTTCAAGCGATTCTTCAGCCTCAGCCTCCTGAGTAATTGGGGTTACAGACACGTGTCACCACACCTGGCTAATTTTTGTATTTTTAGTAGAGTCAGGGTATCACCATGTTGGCCAGGCTAGTCTTGAACTCCTGACCTCAGGTGATCCACCTGCTTCGGCCTCCCAAAGTGCTGGGATGACAGGCGTGAGCCACCGTGTCCAGCCTCTCTTTTATTTTTATTTTATTATTATTTTTTTTTATTTTTTTTTTGAGACAGAGTTGCTCTTGTTGCCCAGGCTGGAGTGCAGTGGTGTGATGATCTCAGCTCACTGCAACCTCCACCTCCCAGGCTCAAGCAATTCTCCTGCCTCAGCCTCCCAAGTAGCTGGGATTACAGGCATGTACCACCACGCCTGGCTAATTTTGTATTTTTAATAGAGATGGGGTTTCTCCATGTTGGTCAGGCTGGTCTCGAACTCCTGACCTCAGGTGATCCTTCCGCCTCAGCCTCCCAAAGTGCTGGGATTACAGGCGTGAGCCACCGCGCCTGGCCTGTTTTTATTTTATATATATATATTTTTGAGACAGAATCTCACACTGTCGCCCAGGCTGGAGTGCAGTGGCACAATCTCAGTTCACTGCTACCTCCGCCCCCCAGGTTCAAGCGATTCTCGTGCCTCAGCCTCCCAAGTAGCTGGGATTACATGCGCATGCCACCATGCCTGGCTAATTTTTGTATTTTTAGTAGACATGGTGTTTCACCGTGTTGGCCAGGCTGGTCTTGAACTCCTGACCTCTGGTGATCTACCCGCCTTGGCCTCCAAAAGTGCTGAGGATTACAGGTGTGAGCCACCGTGTCTGGCCTCTGCCTTTTTTAAAAAAACTAGAAATGGGATCTTGCTCTGTTGTCCAGGCTAGAGTGCAGTGGTATGATCACAGCTCACTGCAGCCTCAAACTCCCAGGCTCAAGCAATCCTCCTGCCTCAGCCTCTGAGTCACTGGAACTACAGGTGTGCACCACCATCCTGGGGAAGTTTTTAAACATTTTTTGTAGATATGTGGGGGTCTTGCTATGTTACTGATGCTGGTCTTGAACTCCTGGGCTCAAGTGATCTTCCTGCTTTGGCCTCCCTCAATGCTGGGATTACAGGTGTGAGCAACCGCGCCTGCCCCCTTTCCTCATTTTAAATGCCCTGTGCTCCTCAGGATCCTCTGCAGTGGAATGTCGTCACAGCACTGATTGTCTGTTGTCTTTAATTGGAAACATTGGGGTTGGGTACAGTGGCCCATGCCTGTGCTTCCAGTACTTTGGGAGGCCAAGACGGGAGGATCACTTGAGCCCAGGAGTTTGTGACCAGCCTGGGTGACATTGGGAGACCTTGTCTCTACAAGAAATGATAATAATAAAAGTTAGCTGAACATGGTGGCGTGTGCCTGTAGTCCTAGCTACTCGAGGCTGAGACAGGAGGATCCCTTGAGCCTGGGAAGTTGAGGCTGCAGTGAGCTGTGATTGCGTCGCTGCACTCCAACCTGGGCTACAGAGCGAGACCCTGCCTGAAAACGAAAAGGAAACAGAACCGATGCAAGGGAAGGATGGCTCAGTGTGGCAGTGCCCTGTCCGCGGAGAGCACTCAGCCAGGCCTGGACGAGGACGTTGTGCATAACTCTACGGAGAAGTGCGAGCTCACAGATAATATGGGGGTGTGGCCCTGTTGTGTGAAAAGCAGACGAAACACTAAGAGGACATTGGGTTCCCTATCGTTCCAGGGCTACTGCCCCCACAGGGGAGGAAGAGCTCGCCTCTTTCCCTGTTGGAATTGTGCACACTGCTGGAGCCCTCTCCTGGGAGGACCGGCGGGGAGTCTGTTCTGCTGGTCAAGGCTGGGCTTTCTGCAGAAGTTCAGGGTGGACATGGAATAAATACAGCACAGTGGACACCAGGTGTGTCTGTGGGAAGAAGTCACTGTTCACATCTTTACATCTTTTTTTTTTTTTTTTGAGAGCTCTGTCGCCGAGGCTGGAGTGCAGTGGCGGGATCTCGGCTCACTGCAAGCTCCGCCTCCTGGGTTCATGCCATTCTCCTGCCTCAGCCTCCCAAGTAGCTGGGACTGCAGGTGCCTGCCACCACGCCTGGCTAGTTTTTTGTGTTTTTTTCAGTAGAGACGGGGTTTCACCGTGTTATCCAGGATGGTCTCGATCTCCTGACCTCGTGATCTGCCCAACTTGGTCTCCCAGAGTGCTGGAATTACAGGTGTGAGCCACTGCGCCTGGCCCACGCTGGTTAATTTTTATGTTTTTAGTAGCAATGGGGTTTCACCATGTTGGTCAGGCTGGTCTCGAACTTCTGACCTCAGGGGATCCTCCTGCCTTGGCCTCCCAAAGTGCTGGGATGACAGGCGTGAGCTACTGAGCCTGGCCTAGTAGTACAGTGTTTGATTTGGTGTCCTGAGTGTCTGTATGTGGATGTGGAGTGCGGTTTTCCACTGAGCTTCAGTCTGAGGTTGCGCGGTTGGTGCTCGCTGTTCTTCCCATCTCTGTTACTGGCTGGCGACCGTGCGGACTCCACAGCTGCGCTCAGCTCAGAGCCAGCTTCGTGTGCGGAGCCCAGCAGGGATGGCGGAGCCGCTTGGCATCCAAGCACCTTGCCCTGTTTGTGTCCACCTGGTTCTGCTGTGAGAACCCCTGGGTTTTAAGCCGTTAGGCTGGTATGAGAGGGTGGGTGGTCCTGGGAACACGCCCCCACGTGGGACGGGCTGCTCATTAGCAGTGAGGAGGACTCAGGAGATGATGGGTGGGAGTCTAGGGTGGCTTTCAGATCCTGCTGGAACCTCGTGCCAGGCTGGTCTTCCTTGTTGTCCTCAGAGGAGGTGACAGCTGTACACACACACCACCCCCCACCCACCCCCCTGGTTTGCAGACTCTAGAAGTAATGTCTGTGTAAAGGGAGCTGAGCTCAGTCGGATCTCAGATACATGGCAGGTGATCAGTTTTATTATTTATTATGTATTTATTTAGAGCAGCACTGAAAGCTTATCAAAAAGCTTTAGAGCAGGAAGGAAAAGAGGTAAAGTACACCTGGAAGAGGGCCAAGCGGGTGACTTGAGAGATTAAGTGCCGGTTTTTTTTAAAAATGTAGTGATAAACAGGTGTTTGCATCTGGGAAGTCTAAAGCCAGCAGTGAATGCCACTGAATGTGAAGTGTTGCAGATCTTTGCTCTGGATAGACTTTTTTTTTTTTTTTTTAAATGGAGTCTCGCTCTGTCGCCCTGGCTGGAGTGCAGTGGCAGGATCTCGGCTCGCTGCAGCCTCTGCCTCCCGGGTTCAAGAGATTCTCCTGCCTTAGCCTCCCGAGTAGCTGGGATTACACGTGTGTGCCACCATGCCTGGCTTATTTTTTTTTTGTATTTTTAGTAGAGATGGGGTTTCAGTGTGTTAGGCAGGATGGTCTCGATCTCCTGACCTCATGATCTGCCTGCCTCGGCCTCCCAAAGTCCTGGAATTACAGGCATGAACCACTGCGCCCGGCCCTTCTCGCTGTTATTTAAGGGAAGCGGTCTTACTGTGTTGCCCAGGCTGGTCTCAAACTATCCTCCTGTTTTGGCTTCCCAAAGTGCTAGGATTACAGGAGTGGGCCACCGTGCCCGGCCCTTCTCCCTGTTATTTAAGGGAAGCGGTCTCACTGTGTGGCACAGGCTGGCTTTGAGCTCCTGGGCTCAAGTGATTCCACCCCTGGCGTTGTGGTGCAGCTGGAAGCATTTTGCTATCTTTTGTTTTACTGTTTCTTTTTCTTTTTTCCTTTGTTTCCTTTGGTTTCGATACCAGTGGTCTGTTTCTCTCTTGGTCTTAGTTGATTCAGTTAATAATTTGCAAGGATGTAAAATAAAATAGAGCTTTATAGACCAAAAGATCATTGTCTTAAATATATCATTTATAGACGGGATCAGGCATAGTGGTTCACGCCTGTAATTTCAGCACTTTTGGAGACTGAGGTGGGTGGATCACTTGAGCCCAGGAGTTTGAGACCAGCCTGGGAAACAGCCTGGCATGGTGGCATGTGCCTCTAGTCCCAGCTACTCAGGAAGTTGATGTGGAGGATCGCTTGAGCCTGTGAGTTCGAGGCTGCAGTGGGTCAGTGATCGTGCCACTGCTCTCCAGCCTGGGTCATAGGGGTCTTTGTTGGCCAGGCTAGTCTCAAATTCCTGCACTCAAGCAATCCTCCCTCCCCAGCCTCCCAAAGTGCTAGGATTACAGATGTGAGTCACTGCCCAGCCTTCAGACGTTTTCTCCTGAAGGTGAACAAGAAAAGAAGGTGGCTTACTTTTTCAGTGTCTTAACAGGGGTTTTGGCAGAGAAGCTTTTTCAGTTTTCATGATGGGCGCGTTTTGAAGGCCAGAGCTGATGGCACTGGTGGATGGACTCCTGTATTTCTGGCCTGAGCACCTGAGTGCTGCCTGTCACTGCTGAGGGGAGTCCTGGGAGAGGAGCGTGGGCTGGGAGTCTTGTTTGAGACCCCCAGTGTTGATGCATATGAGGGGCCAGAGTGTAGGGAGACCCTGGAGCTGGAAGTGGGGATTTTGGAGCCATTTGGGTATGTGTAGAGTTCAAGGTCTGAGGCCTGGATGAGCCAGGAGTGAGGGTAGAGGGAGAAACTGGAGTCGAGGCCTGGAGCATTGAACATTGAACATCGGGCGGTAAAGAGAGGAGGCTCCGGTAAGGGATTGAAAAGGAGTGCTGCAAAGTGGGAACCAGAGAGTCTGGTGTCCTGGACACCCAGGCGGTGGTCACTCTGTGAGGTTCTGCTCTGTACACCAAGACCGTGGGGAGGACTGGCCGTCCTGCGTGTGCCTCACAGGGAAAGGAGAAGGGCAAGGGGAGGCAGCGGCAGCACGGCAAAGAAGCGAGTGTTGAAACCCTCGGGTGCTGTCCTTCCCGACCCCAGCTAGAGGGTTGGGAAGTGTCTTCTTGGAGACGTCCCTGAAGCGGGAGGGCCATGGCGTAGCTTCCAACCTCCACAGGCTGGACCCTTCTTGGGCAGGTGCCTGAAGCGGGAGGGCCATGGCGTAGCCTCCGACCTCCATAGGCTGGAGGTGCCCCTAGGGCAGGGTGGTGGACAGAGTCTTCCTCTGTGGGGGGGGTGCCCGCACTGGGCGCACAGATGTGAGCCGGGCTGAGTCCCGCGCCGGGTGCGCGGATGTGAGCTGGGCTGAGTGTGGCCGGCCACTTGTTTGCGTTGTTTGTAGACAGACAAATAGGCTGTTGTTGAACTGGGTTTGTGGTGGGGACTTAGAGACTCTCAGAGTCTATGGCTATTTTTAAATTTTATTCTTTGAAGGTATTTGGCTTGCATGACCTTTGGTTATGTTTTACTTGAGTCATGTCAAGGAAGCTACATGAAGTGTGAACCAGAGTGTTCACTGCAAACCTTCTCCCCTGTAGCTTAATGTCCCTGGCTCTTTGTTTGCCAGAGCCAACAGTGAAAAGGGTGATAGGATTTTTTATTTAAAGAAAAGGAGGCCGGGCGCCATGGCTCACGCCTGTAATCCCAGCACTTTGGGAAGCCGAGGTGGGCGGATCACGTGAGGTCGCGAGTTTGAGACCAGCCCGACCAACATGGAGAAACCCCGTCTCTGCTAAAAATACGAAATTAGCCAGGCGTGGTAGTGCGTGCCTGTAATCCCAGCTACTCGGGAGGCTGAGGCAGGAGAATCGCTTGAACCTGGGAGGTGGAGGTTGCAGTGAGCAGAGATAGCACCATTGCACTCCATTCTGGGCGACAAGAACGAAACTCCGTTTCTAAAAAAAAAAAAAAAAAAAAAAAGGAAAGGAATTATTTTTCTTAAATAAGAAAACTACCACAAAGTTATTGCTTTGTGACCCAGATACATTTGTATGTTTATTTTGAAAGGAAAAATAGACACTGGGTGGTATTTGAGTTTTGTTTTCAGTCTACTATAAGACCCAAAACATATTCAGGCACTTAGTTTAAAAGGAGTCATGTAAACTAAGTAGTATTTGAGTCTTTTTGAGTCTATGCTTTTTTTTTTTTTTGGTCGGGGGAGACAGGGCCTCTTGCTCAGACTGAAGTGCAGTGGCACTATCATAGCTCACTGCAGCTTTGACCTTCTGGGCTCAAGCAGTCCTCCTGCCTCAGCCTCCTGAGTATCTGGGACCACAGGCACGCACCACCACGCCTGGCTAATTTTTTGTAGTTTTTGTAGAGGTGGGGTCTCGCTGTGTTGCCCAGGCTGGTCTTGACCTCCTGGACCCAAGGGATCGGCCTGCCTCAGCCTCCCAAAGTGCTGGGATTACAAGCATGAGCTACTTTACCTGGCCTTGTCTGTGCTTTTTATTTTCCTGTATGGCTGGTCTAAGTAGCGTTTTCTTACTGGTGTTTTTAAAGTCATGAAGCACCTTAATTGTGGTTTTGTTTGTTTGGCGACTTGTAATAACACGGTGAGCTGAGCTTGGAAGTGTTGCATCCATGTCCTCAGCTGCTCCAGTGTTGTGGGGACACGTGGGGACTCTGCCCTGCCCCGGCTGGGACAGCAAAAGGTGCTGATGGTGGGCTTTTCTTTTCCAGGTGCACATTCAGGTTCCCGAGCACAAACATCAAGATAACGTTCACTGCCCTGTCCAGCGAGAAGAGAGAGAAGCAGGAGGCGTCTGAGTCTCCAGTGAAGGCCGTACAGCCACACATCTCGCCCCTGACCATCAACATTCCAGACACCATGGCGCACCTCATCAGCCCTCTGCCCTCCCCCACGGGAACCATCAGGTGCGGCCATGGGGATGGGGGACTGGAGCATCCTTAGTTCCAGTGGCAGCCCCAAGTAACGCCTTTCTCCTTCCCTGGTGCTGACTCATGTGGAGAGAGAGAATGTGAGGTGGTGTTTAAAATATCATTGGATTTCTGCTCTGAATTTCCTGCATTATGAAATGCAGTTCCTAAAGGTTCCTGGTTTTTATTTACTCATTCCTTTTTTTTTTTTTTTTTTTTTTTTGAGAAGGAGTCTCTGTCTGTTGCCCAGGCTGGAGTGCAGTGGTGCTATCTTGGCTCACTGCAACCTCCGCCTCCCAGGTTCAAGCGATTCTCCTGCCTTAGCCTCCTGAGTAGCTAGGACTACAGGCACCCACCACCACGCCCACCTAATTTTTGCATTTTTAGTAGAGACAGGGTTTCACCATATTGGTCAGGCTGGTCTTGAACTCCTGACCTCAAGTGATCCGCCCACCTCAGCCTCTCCAAGTGTTGGGATTACAGGCTGAGCCACTGCACCTGGCCTGTTTACTCATTCCTTAAAAGATGTTTTTAAAGTGGTTTTTTTTTTTTTTTTTTTTGGAGATGGAGTTTTGCACTGTTCCCCAGGCTGGAGTGCAGTGGTGTGATCTCGGCTCACTGCAACCTCTGCCTCCCAGGTTCAAGTGATTCTCCTGCCTCAGCCTCCTGAGTAGCTGGGGCTACAGACATGTGCCACCATACCCGGCTAATTTTTTGTATTTTTAGTAGAGACGGGATTTCACTGTGTTGGCCAGGCTGATCTCAAACTCCTGACCTTGTCATCCACCTCCCAAAGTGCTGGGATTACAGGCGTGAGCTACCACAGCTGGCTGGTTTTTTTTTGTTTTTTGTTTTTAAGAGATGGATTCTGGCTGTGTTGCCCAGGATGAACTCAAACTCCTGGACTTAAGTGATCCTCCCGCCTTGGCCTTCTGAGTAGCTGGGACAACAGACGCGCTCCACTGTGCCTGGCCTGGATTCTTTTTATTGGAGTATAAATGAAAGGGCAGACAGTGGTCTAAAGTCTGAGATAGATTTTAATTTTAGTTTTGAATTTTTTTAGAGAGCCCACAGCCTGAAGAACCATGAGCCAATTTAAAAAAAAAAATAAAGAAAAAATGTTTAGGAAGAGTAGAGAGCCCAGAAATAAACCCTCACATAATGTAGTCAAATAGTTTTTTTTTTTTTTGAGATGGAGTTTCACCCTTTTTGCCCAGGCTGGAGTCCAATGCGTGGTCTTGGCTCACTGCACCCTCTGCCTCCCAGGTTCAAGCGATTCTCATGCCTCAGTCTCCTGAGTAGCTGGGATTACAGGCATGCACCACCACGCCCGGCTAATTTTGTATTTTTAGTAGAGATGGGGTTTCTCCACGTTGGTCAGGGTGGTCTTGAAATCCTGACCTCAGGTGATCCGCCTGCCTCGGCCTCCCAAAGTGCTGGGATTACAGGCGTGAGCCACCGCGTATGGCCTCATCAAATGGTTTTTGACGAGGGTGCCCACATGCCCACACCATTCATTCAGACTTCCCAACAAGTGGTACCAGGTAAACGGTATGTCCACATGGAAAATAATGAATTTGGGCCCTTATCTTATACCATGTGCAAAAATTAACTGAAAATGGATCAAAGACCTAAATGTAAGGCCTGAAACTGTAAAATTCTTAGCAGAAAACATAGGCAAAACCTATGACATTGGATTTGGTACCAAAGGCACAGGCAACAAAAGAAAAAGACAAATTGGAACTTCTTGAAAATTTAAAAAATTTCTGCATCAAAAGACAACATCAGTAGTAAAAAGGTGTTCTACAGAATGGGAGTAATGATTTGCAAATCATACATCTGACAAGGGATTAATATCCAGATTGTAGAGAGAACTCCTAAAACTCAACAACAAAGAAACAAAAGACCCAGTTCAAAAACGTGAAAGACATTGTTTCAAAGAAGATATAGAAATGGCCAATAAGGACATGAAAAGATATTCAGCCTCAGTAGTTATTAGGGAAATGCCAATCAAAACACAATGAGATCCCACCTCACACCCATTGGATTGGCTGCTATTAAAAACAAAAAACCCAGAAAATAGTGTTAGTGAGGTTGTGGAGAAATTGGAACTGTTGTGTGCTGTTGCAAGGAATGCCAAACCGTGCAGCTGCTGTGGAAACAGACTAGCAGTTCCTCACAAAACTGAAAATAGAATTACCATGTGATCCAGCAACCTCACTTCTGGATATAGACCCAAACTGAAGGCAGGGTCTTGAAGAAATATTTGTATGCCCGTTTTCATAGCAGCCTTATGCACAATTTCCAGAGAATAGAAGATACAATGGAATATTATTCAGCCTTAAAAAGGAAGGAAATCCTGACATATGCTGAAACATGAATTAACCCTGAGGTCGTTAAGCTCAGTGAAATAAGCCAGTCATTGAGATTCCTAGAGTATCACATTCACAGAGACAGAAGGCAGAATGGAGAGGTGGCCAGGGGCTGGGGGCGGGGAGGGGGAGCCGGTGTTTCTTGGGGACAGAGCTTCAGTTTGGGAAATGAGAACATTCTGGAGCGGGGTGGTGTGATGGCTGCACCTCTGTGTGAATGTGCTTCATCCTGCTGAAGTGTGCAGTTTAAAATGGTTAAAATGGTAAATTTTATGTTGTGTGTATTTTACCACAAAAGAAAAAAAAAATAGGCCCCCTGGAAAAGCATCCGTCGTGCACGTGTTTGTGAAATGGAGGTGTGGCCAGTGGACTCTGGCCACCATCCTGTGCCTGGTGCTGTCTGAGAGTCGCCCCGGCTGGCATCAGGGCCTTCTCGTTGCTGCCCTCTCTCCCATCGCTCCTTTGCTGAGAGGCTGCCCTCTCTTTTGGCTGAATTTGGCTGAACATAACTGAGCGGGCCAAATAGTAAGTGTGCGAGTGGGTAGGCACAAGTCAGTCCTGCCACCCGGTGCTTATTAAGCACTGCCTGAAAAGGACACAGAATCCACTGGAGTAGAATGTGCCCGGGTTTACCTGAGTCACATACAGCTCACTGCCAAGCAGCAGCCTTCAAGACCCCCACTTCAAGTGTGACTGACAGCAGCGGTGGGTGCAGGGGAAGGGTCGGTCACAGCTGCAGCCCTGAGGTTGGGTTGGCTCCCAGCTCCGCCTCTCCTCCCACCTGTTGCTTTCTTTTCATCCTGCGTTTCCTTGCTTGCCCCTCCCCACACCTGCACAGACCTTTGTCAGGGGGAACCCAGGTCCCCGGGGCCTCCAGGTGGAGCGAGCCTGAGCAACCTGACTTTCCAAACCTGCCGTCCAGCCAGCAGGTCACTTGCCTTCCTCGGGCCACACTGGCTGCATCCTCCACTTGTTAAAAGTTGGCTCTTTAAACTCATAAATTGTAGATGCTTTTTCTCCAGTGCTTTAAGGATGGTTGCTGGCATTGAGTAAATACTTGTTGAATGGGTGAGTGAGTATACCAGTGGTGCATATTCATGGCAGAAAGTCTAAGAAGCACTGCAGAGGGTACAAGGCCACTGGTGTGTTGCCCTTTCCCTCCTCCTCCCCACTTCTCCATCTCCCTGGCCCTCCTTTTGAGTTGTTTCTCAGAGGTCATGCCTTTAGGTTTCTTGGTTATTTTTTCTAGACCTTTTCTATGCATTTGCAATGTTTTTCCCCAAAAACATCTCTCTAACTTATAAAATAATCATATCTTGATATTGTTCCATTTCAGTGGCTCGTTCTTTTTATTGAAGTGCAGAAAATGAGGCATGGAGAGAATCTGCAGCTCCTTGACTTACCGGAAATGCACGTGCCCTTTAATCGGCACAGAGATCAAGAATCAGAACACTCCCTGTGCCCCCGTCCAGCCCGGTGGGGAAAAGTGCCTGTTTGAAAACGGGCCTGATTCTGTGTCCCGGGCGCCCCCAGCTGACCCGCTGCTGCGTCCCGGGCGCCCCTAGCTGACCTGCTGTTGTGCCTTCAGCAGGTGTCCATGTCCACGGCTTCATCTTCAGTGGAACCGCTTGCTCCACTTCAGCTCCAGGGGCCTTGGCTGGCAGACCCCTCCCCTCCCCCACTGCCCCGACTTTCCCTGTCTTTTCTGTGCCCCCTGTCACAGCTCCTCAGTGAGGACCTCTGTGCCTATCTTGTGTCACTTTGTGTCTTCAATAAGTTCTGGAACCATCCGGAGCCTCAGTTTCCTCACTGGTGAAATGAGTGGGCCACTGCCTCCCCTGAGAGCTTGTGTCACATTTCATGAGCTGACGTTTATAGAAGCAAATACCCTATTTCCACATTGCTTCTTGGGACGATCTTAAATTTCACAGATCATTTATAAGAATCTGTGTTTCCATAGGAAATGCTCATATTCTCTTCCTTTTTTTTTTTTTTAACATTTCTGTATTTGTTATCCCTGTAATTAAAGCCAGTTGCTGAAGCACAGTAGGATGCGTGCACTGTGATAGACTAATAGGAACAACTTTTTCTTTTCCACAGCGCTGCAAACTCCTGCCCCTCCAGCCCCCGGGGAGCGGGGTCTTCAGGGTACAAGGTGGGCCGAGTGATGCCATCTGACCTCAATTTAATGGCTGACAACTCACAGCCTGAAAATGAAAAGGAAGCTTCAGGTGGAGACAGCCCGAAGGTAAAGGCTTTGTAGCCTTGAAGCCGCCCCTGGGGGACAGTGTGTAGCCACAGGGCCCTCAGTGTCACCTGCCTGTCACTCACCTGCCTGTCCAGTGACAGCCCTGCCAGGCATCGGTGGGGATGTGGGCTTGATTCTGGTGTTTCTGCTGTGTTCTTGGTATTGGGGCTTTGCAAGTGTACTCGTTTAGTCATTCAACGCACATCTTAGGGTCTCCCTAATAGCTGTAGGCCCAGGTGCTGAGGGCTGGGCAGACAGCGGAAGATGGAAGAGTGCTTTGGTCTTTGTGGAGCTCATGTGTGTTTGTGCCGGAGTTTATCCCCTTGTCCCAAACTCTGAAGGTTATGCAAACGCACACCCTGCCACTCATGTTTGTATAGGGCACGTTTGTCACTTGTTTGGACAGCAGTTGTTGAGAGTCACACTATGACCTGGCACATTTGTATTCTTTGACCCAGTAATTTTCCTTTTAGGACTTTGACCAAAGGAAATGGATGAAAGTTTGTATAAAACAATGGAATGCGGCTGGGTGTGGTGGCTCATGCCTGTAATCCCAGCACTTTGGGATGCCGAGGCGGGGGGATCACTTGAGGTCAGGAGTTGGAGACCAGCCTGGTCAACATGGTTAAACCCCGCTTCTACCAAAAAAAAATTCAAAAAGCCAGGCGTGGTGGCACGCAGCTGTAATCTCAGCTGCTCCGGAGGCTGAGGCGGGAGAATCACTTGAACCCCGGGAGGCGGAGGTTGCAGTGAGCTGAGATCACGCCACTGAACTCCAGCCTGGGTGAGAGAGTGAGCTCCTGTTTCAAAAAAATAAAATAAAAAATAAAAACGCAACCTCAGTGTCCCTAGGGAATGGTGATTAGGATATTGTGCTTCCACTTAGGGAATAGCATGCAGAGTATTTGCTGATATGGAAATATTCCAGATGTAATGCTGAGTGGAAGAAAGAGAGTAAGAACCATGCATGGTATTACTTGACATATTGAGGAAGTGTGATCTATCCCAGCAGAACGCAGCACAGCCATGAGAATGAATAAGCCACAGCTGTGCATCCCCCACCTGCGGCCGGCTATGGCGTCTAACACAGGGTGCTAGGCAAGGAGGGCGCATCGCATGTGGTGCCGTTTCTGTCAGGCTTACAATTGGACAGATCTAAGTTGTATTGTTTAAGGATGCAGCCAAGTGGTAAAACGTAGTAAATCCCAGCAAAACTGTGGTCACTCTAAGAAGTCAGTAGTAATGGTGGCCTCTTGGAGAAGTAGAGGTAGTGGGCTGAGAGGGCCCATACGAGCATGTTGGGGATGCTGGTGGTGCCCTGTCTCTTGACCTAGTATACTGATGTTCACTTTGCAAAAATTTGTTCAGCTGACATAAATGTATCATGAGCTTTTCTGTCTGTTTTATATGTTTTTCAATTTAAAAAGTTTTTAGAAACATAGAAAAAAAATCACAGGGAAGTCAACAGCACAGGCACAGTGACGAAGGCTTTGTTAGCTGTTTAAAGGAAGAGACGTAGCGGGCAGTGTGGCATGCACCTGTAGTCACAGCTGTTCGGGAGGCTGAGGCAGGAGAATCACTTGAGTTCAAAGCTGTGGTGAGCTACGATCAATCCTTGAATAGCCACTGTCCTCTAGCCTGGGCAACATGGCAAGACCCTGTCTAAAAAGAAAGAATTAGGTATGTGGAGGGTCTTCTTGTGATTACATTTTTCTGTTTAGAAAAAAAAAGTGATAGGCTGGGTGCAGTGGCTCACGCCTGTAATCCCCAGCACTTTGGGAGGCCGAGGTGGGCGGATCACAAGGTCAGGAGATCGAGACCATCCTGGCCAACACGGTGAAATCCCGTCTGTACTAAAAATACAAAAAATTAACTGGGCGTGTTGGCAGGCGCCTGTAGTCCCAGCTACTCGGGAGGCTGAGGCAGGAGAATGGCGTGAACCCGGGAGGTGGAGCTTGCAGTGAGCCGAAATCGCGCCGCTGCACTCCAGCCTGAGTGACAGAGCGAGACTCTGTCTCAAAAAAAAAAAAGAGACAAATTTGACTTTGGGAGGCCAAGGTGGGCATATCACTTGAGCTCAGGAGTTTGAGATCCGATTGGACAAAAAAGCAAGATCCTGTCTCTACAAAAATACCAAAAATTAGCCAGGCATAGTGGCATGCACTTGGAGTCCCAGCTGCTGGGGAGGCTGAGGTGGGAGGATCACCTGAGCCCTGGGAGTTCAGGCTTCAGTGAGCCGTGATCACACCACTGCACTCTGGCCTGGGCGACAGAGTGAGACCGTGTCCCCAGAAAAGAAAAGACAAACGTCCCTCTGCCCACTCTGAGCTGTCAGCGCTGAACGCGGCCTGTGCTGTGGAAGCCCATGTGGGCGCCTCTGATATCCTTGCCTCCTGTCTGTCAGCCTGCCTGTTTCCCATTCCATTTGTGTTTATCCTTGAACAGTATCTATAATTGTTCATTGTAAAACTCCATGTATATAGTATCATCTTGAATGTATTTTTTCATCCAACATTATCTGTTGCTCTTCATCCATGTTGACAAGCGTGTTGCCCAGAAGTTCACAACCAGGAGTGATTCCCTTTCCCAGTGGGCTCGTGCCTGTAAGTGTGGGTTTCAAGTTGTCACTATGACAGGGAGCCACCAGTGGCCTTGAAAGAGCCAGGACCAGGGATGCCAGCCTGTCAGCGGGGCACTGAGCAGCCAGGATGTCTCCAAACCCAAGGTGAAGCCTCCATGGGGCTCTTCGTGGGCCAGGGGGCTCCTCCTCATGGACGGCAGGGGCTCCTTGTGGACGGGTATTTGGTGAGTCCCAGGGGCTCTGAGCAGCCCTGGCCACCCCTGGTGCTTATGCCTGGGGAGGGGTGCTGCTGGCTGTGAGCCCTCAGCCAGCTTTACCCACCCCTTGCCTGTACCCCTGGGGTAGCTGACAGGATCTGGTCGTGGTTGAGGTGCTTTGCCTTGGACTCCACTGAGGTCAAGCAGCCTTTATGTCTTCATTTTTGACATTTGGATTTTTTCCTTATGTAATTTTTAATATTCTTTATAGTTTTCCATTTGTTTCCTCCATGTTTTCGAATTGTATTACTTTCATAGTAAGAAAAATGAGGTATCAGGCTGGCGCAGTGGCTCACACCCGTAATCCCAGCACGTTGGGAGGCCGAGGCAGGCGGATCACCTGAGGTCAGGAGTTTGAGACTGGCCTGGCCAACATGGTGAAACCCCATCTCTACTAAAACCACAAAAATTAGCCGGGCGCAGTGGCAGGCGCCTGTGATCCCAGCTACTCGGGAGGCTGAGGCAGGAGAACCGCTTGAACTCAGAGGGCGGAGATTGCAGTGAGCCAAGATCGCGTCACTGCACTCCAGCCTGGGCGACACAGCGAGACTCTGTCTCAAAAAAAAGACAAATGAGGTATCAGAGGAACACTTAAAAGCACTGAGAATCTTTAAATCTAGTAAATTTAATACAAAATGTGGTAACTTCAATATTCCTTTTGTGTTTGTTTTTTAAATACAGGATGATTCAAAGCCGCCTTACTCCTACGCGCAGCTGATAGTTCAGGCGATTACGATGGCTCCCGACAAACAGCTCACCCTGAACGGGATTTATACACACATCACTAAAAATTATCCCTACTACAGGACTGCGGACAAGGGCTGGCAGGTAAATGCCTTCAGTTTGTTGTTAAATAGAGGCTGATGGATACCAAGAAGAAAGTGGAGCGGCTGCTGTCTGGAACGCAGGCACAGGTTAGGAAGGTAGAAGCGGGGGTTGGAGCCTCCCGTCCTGAGAGGAAGAGGAGCTGGGGGCTGGCGCTGCCATGCTCTGCCTCACCTTCGTGTGGAGCAGAAGGAAGCGTGGTTCTGGAGGAGCATCTAGGCCTGCGTGCTTTACTGTTGTGGAAATTCATGTGTCTGCATAGGATTTGTGAAGTGTGGATTGTTTGAGGTATTTCCCTTTGACCAATGCAGTTCATATTTGAAATGTAGGAGAAATTTAAAACCCAGCCTATCCTTCCCTTTGGCATTCTCCTGTCTTCCTCATCTAGTCCTGCTAATGGACAGAAGTTTTGAAGTTTGCAGAGACAGTTTTCAAACCACGTTTTACCAAGGAACACTTAGAAGACATCTTAACCAGTTGGCCGGGGTAAAAAACAGATGAATGTGGTGTGCCCTGTCTCAGCCAGGGAGCCCACCTGGTCGTGGAACCCCGGGGCTACCCCCAAGAGACACTTTGAAATCTGCAAAATATTCCCTTGGTCAGCTCACACACCAATAATTTTTTTTTTTTTTTTTGAGTCAGAGTCTCGCTCTGTTATACCAATAATTTTAACCCTTTAGACTATGTAGGTTTTTTCTCTATGTGTCTGTGTTGTGTTGGCTGTTTACTGGATGTATATGAGAATCTTGCTATTTGAAATAATTTGGCAGTGGGTAGGTTTGAAATATAGAATATTAAAAACATAGAGAAGAAATGTATGTATGCTTATAGTCTTTTAATTCATTAAGTAACCAGGAACATCTATAGAATTTCTTTGAGGCTTTCATTTAATGAGTAAATGATCCTTAAAAAAACATCTAAACTACGTGGCTTAGTGGTGAGGGTGGTGCAGGGGCAACTGTTTTCTATTTATTGAAGGGGAAAAACCTTTTTTCTTTTAACCACAGATGTATAAACATGTTATATTAAAAAATAGCCTACCAGCCGGGCACAGTAACTCATGCCTATAATTCTAGCACTTTGAGAGCTGAGGCAGGTGGATCGCGTGACTCTAGGATTTCGAGAGCAGCCTGGGCAACATGGCGAGACCCTGTCTCTACAAAAAATAAAAAAAAATTAGCTGAGTGTGGTGGCTCACGCTTCTAGTCCCAGCTACTCCAGAGGCTGAGGTGGGAGGATCACCTGAGCCCAGGAAGCAGAGGTTACAGATACCTGTGATCACACCACTGCACTCCAGCCTGGGTGACAGAGCAAGACCCTGTCTCAAAAAGGAAAAAAAAAAAAAGCCTACCAGCCACGTCTTCCATATTTCCTTTGTGGAGGGGCTTGGGGGTCTTTAATCATGGAAGGTACAGAATGAGACCCAGCCTCCCCTCTGGCCCACCTTGTGCCCACCCGTCCCATACCTGGAGTGTCTATACCCTGTCCTGCCTGCCTTCCTGTCTACAGCAAGGGGGTATCTCTTAATTGACCATTAGGAAAATGCTGGATTTGGAGAGTAGTTCCATATTCAGTTACATGTCAGGGTCTCTTAACATATTGCATCCTAAATTCTGGCCGTATTTACTCTATAAAACTGAGGCTGTGCTTCAAACTATATACATACACACACACACATACACTCTCTCTCTCTCACACACACACACACACACACACACACACACACACACAACCAGACAATAACTTCTACCCATGTTCCAGTGACTATGGCTTTATGGCTTTGTCAAGGAGAGAAACTCCACATGGGGTCCAGCTTGCTCTGTGGGAGTGTGTGAGGGTCCCTCAGAGTTTACAGCTTATTCTGATGGTTTGAGATACCAGTTACCTGGGGCTTTGTGAGTGTGTTTCTAAGAAGCTTTATTAGACTCTAATGTGTTTCTCTTAAGTGGTATTTCTGTGTGTTTTTTCTAACATCCATTTATTTGAGAACTACCTATGAACAGGACAAGGCTTTCTTGCTAAAGAGGGTGGGTGGATAAAGGCCTGGTCTCAGTTTTGGGGGGGCCCAAGTCAGGACAGGCCTTTTGGGGAGCAGAGCCCTTGGAGCAAGGCTCTCTTGGACCGCAGTCGTGAAGTGGCGAGGACCCCACGGGACCCCTCATGCACGCCCTGCTTTCTGTCGTCTATTGCAGGTGCCTGCACAGCTCACGTCGGCAGAGAATGACAGACTAGCACACGTCAGGCACCCTTCTCTGCTGAACTGCTATTAAACTTGTTTCTGTTGAAACATTTTCTCTCCTGTCTAGATGGAGGTCTGTAAGTCTACAGCTGCATCTGTTTCCCCAGTAAGGCCACTCCTGTGTCATTTCACGCCTCGTGGCTCCAGCTAATTAAGCGGGAGAGGGATTAGTTTCTCCAGATTCCCCCTAGTTCATGGACATTACTCTCTCTCTCTTTTTTTTTTTGAGACGGAGTTTTGCTCTTGTTGCCCAGGGTGGAGTGCAACGGCGCGATCTCGGCTCACTGCAACCTCCGCCTCCCAGGTTCAAGCGATTCTCCTGCCTCAGCCTCATGAGTAGCTGGGACTACAGGCTTGAGCCACCACACCCGGCTAATTTTGTATTTTTAGCAGAGACGGGGTTTCTCCATGTTGGTCAGGCTGGTGTTGAACTCCCGACCTCGGGTGATCTGCCTGCCTCAGTCTCCCGAAGTGCTGGGATTACAGGCGTGAGCCACCGCGCCTGGCCAATGTACTTTGAATTTCTTTCTGTCCTCAGCTGTACCCTTGGCTGTCGGAATACTGACCCTCACGGGCTCTTCCTGTGCCATGAGATTCTCTGAGCCGCCCTTCCCAGTGCCTCAGACCTTATTCTGACTTCGTCCCTCCTGGCTTACAACAAAAGCCAGGTGTTTTGTATTGTCTACCTATGGTATAGCTTTTTGGTCAATCCACAGAGGACATCTGAGGGTGAAATGAGATGGTCTGAGGAATCCTATTTGAAAAGATGCCATATGTCTTTCCTTTGTTTGCATTTACGTCCTATGATTCGATTTTTTCATGGTACAAAAGTATTTAATAAGTGACACTTCAGTACAGAAAACACAGAGCTTGTAGCTTGTCTTTTAAAACCAGGACGGCCAAGTGAAAAGTCAGTACAGAGTCTGATTTTTACTATTAAACAAATCAAAGGGACACACTGGGCATTGAACTACTATGCTTTTTCTTCTTTCTAGAGATGACATACGTGTTTTCTGATAAGTAATGTACCACACATTGCACTAAAGCAAAGCAGCAAACAGCCAGTAAAGCTGTGCCCTGCCTGCTGCTCCCGCCGGGCTGGACCAGTGGAACACCATCTCGGTAGGAGAGGAAGAAAATGCAGAGTCCCTAACCCAGAGAGCCTAACAAACTGGTTTATACCGAAGTGATCTTCGGCAAACACGCAAACACACTAACATGCTGTAAGAATGTTTTAGTCTATTTCTAGCACACAGCATACATTCATAGGTGCCCAGTCAAATAGGAAGGAACGCCATTGTAGAAAGCATTTTTGCCTTCACAGCACTAACACCTAAAAAGCACACGGCATATAATACTTTGATCTTTAAGTGGATAAGCATGGAAGTCCCAAGATCATATCCACTACATTAGCCTGAGTATTCATCTATAAAAATATATATTTTTAAAATAATGCTTAAAAGAGACTTCTAGAAACAGTGGGACTACATCAGGAGCAGAAGACAGCGACACAAGGACTGCAAATGTTAAGACTAGGAGTAGCTTTTCACGTGGAGCTTTTATGTAGAGGACGTCTCTTTCTGTTGATTGCTACAGCTGAGACAAGCTGTGATCACAGGAGATTCTGAAATCTCAAGCTGGGCTTGAGTAACACCCTAGATAGACATCAGGAACCCCATTGAGGCTGAAGTACTGAAACTGACCCATGTGAGGAAGAGATAAAGAGATGCAGATGCGCAAAGATTCACGCAGAGCCTGCTGGGACAGAGGGTGGCGGCGGGTTCGTCCACACCAGCGTGTGCGCTCGGGTGGCGGCGGCGGGTTCGTCCACACCAGCGTGTGCGCTCGGGTGGCGGCGGCGGGTTCGTCCACACCAGCGTGTGCGCTCGGGTGGCGGCGGCGGGTTCGTCCACACCAGCGTGTGCGCTCGGGTGGCGGCGGCGGGTTCGTCCACACCAGCGTGTGCGCTCGGGTGGCGGCGGCGGGTTCGTCCACACCAGCGTGTGCGCTCGGGTGGCGGCGGCGGGTTCGTCCACACGTCCACACCAGCGTGTGCGCTCGGGGAAGGACCCCCCCAAGTGGAGTGCTGGACATGGGCTCGCTCCAGAGGCGTCTGACTCAGAAGCTCCTGAGAGAAGTGTCTCCTTGAGGAGGGGAGGAATACTACGGTTAATGAATACAAGAAGGTGTTTCAGGAGAAATAGGTCTAGGAGGGTTAGGTCATTTTGGTTTTGACCTGTCAATACTTAACATAAATGAAGAATTACAAAACAGAGTCAGTCTTTTTCCAAGATGTATTCTGTCATCATGAGCTGAGCCTGTTGGGCTGGTGACATCCAGAATGTTCCAATTCATTGGCTGGAAGGAGGACCCAGTGCCGCAGATTGTTCTGGGAAGCTGGCACAGAAGATGATTGACACAATGAAGTCACCACTAAGCCACTGCTTAAGTCTAGTCCTCGGCCTTCTTTTGCTGCTCTGTAGTCCAAAACTGTGAAGGTAGCAGCATGTCGAATATGTCACCAGCTGCTTCATTTTTATGGTGCTGTAATGTGGTGGTGAAAGCTGCCATGTTGAATCCAGAAATCCGCTCCAGCAGCTGTTCTTCAATATATTTTTCTACCAAAAAAATGTATGCAGGCTGGGTGCGGTGGCTCACGCCTGTAATCCCAGCACTTTGGGAGGCTGTGGCCGGCGGATCACCTGTGGTTGGGGGGTTCGAGACCAGATGACCAACACGGAGAAACTACGTCTCTACTAAAAATACAATATTATTAGCGGGGCGTGGTGGTGCGTGCCTGTAATCCCAGCTACTCAGGAGGCTGAAGCAGGAGAATTGTTTGAACCCACATGGCGGAGACTGTGGTGAGCTGATATCGCGTCATTGCACTCCAGCCTGGGCAACAAGAGCAAAACTCCGTCTCAAAAAAAGAAAAAGAAAAAAAGAAATGTATTCATTAAAAATAGGTGTGTAGGTGAGTTTCTTCTCTTCCATGTCTTCAAACTCCAGGTAGTACTTGTCCATGAAATTTCTCTGTAATAACTGGAACTCCTTATCCATGATAACGTTCTCTAAATATCCAACCACAACAGCAAATTCATCAGAGGTGGAGGAGAAGGACAGCACAAAGCTCTCTTCTTCTGAGGTGTCCATCACTGCAGCCCCGAACAGGCTCCCACCCTGCCTGTGGCCCGACCTGCATGCAGGGCGTGGCAGGCGGCCGGGTTAAGGTCTTGCAGCCAAAGCTGCGGCCTGCTCACTGCCCAGTCACGGCAGCACCTGCGTGCCAGGCCCAGCCCTGGGTTAGGGCCCCGCCGGGCCCTCTGTGCGTACCGCCGACACTGCGGGTCAAGGTCTGGGTGACTCCAAAATGATTTTTTATGGTTTTATAATTTTACTTAACCCAGAATTGAGATAACTGTTGTGACTATGAGAAGTTTGAAAGGACGGGCCTCTCAGCCTCCAAAGGGACTAGAGCTGGTTCCTTTTATTCATTTTTGTTTTATTTTATTTTATTTTTTTGGGACAGAGTCTTACTCTGTCGCCCAGGCTGGAGTGCAGTGGCGCGATCTCAGCTCACTGCAACCTTTGCCTCCTGGGTTCAAGTGATTCTCCATCCTCAGCCTCCTGAGGAGCTGGGACTACAGGTGCATGCCACCACGCCCAGCTAATTTTTGTGTTTTTACTAGGGATGGGATTTTGCCATGTTGGCCAGGCTGGTCTCGAACTCCTGACCTCAAGTGATCCACCCGCCTCGGCCTCCCAAAGTGCTGGGATTACAGGCGTGAGCCACCGCGCCCGTCACTTGATCTCTTTTAAAGGGAGGACTGTACTCTGGACTCACCCTCACCCTTGCACTTTTGGAAGCGTTCCTGGACATTAGACCCATCCTCTGAAAGGAACTTGTCCTGTTCCTTCTCCTCAGTTTCTGTACACGTCCTTACTGTGCAGAGTGCACACGGGAGCGCGCTCAGGGCTGGGTGAGGTTAAACAGACAAACCGTCCTTGAGAAACGTGAGGTCTGCTTAGGAAGGCTGCAGGAAGGCACAGAGGAGAGCCCCGGAAGGGAGGGAGCTGGTGCTGAGGGAGGGCTGATTTTCAGCAGACGCTCAATTTGGAGCATTTGGGGGAAAGGTAATTGCTCAGAATTGCAAATCCTTTTCTTCATGTTTAGCGTTAAAGAATAACAGCCCACGTTTTCTCTGAAAGCTTTAAAATTTCTGAATCATTAGAGTCCAGTCAATGTGGTTTTAATACATGTAGCAACAGAATGAAGGAACATCCATCCTGGGTTTGATCAAATTACAACGGCCTTAAATTACCTTAGAAACATAGTTACTTTATTCTATTTGTGTCTACATTAAATGTCTCATTAATTCCTCATATTTTCCGGAGTCTTGTTGGCTGGCAAATCACAAGTAATCTTTCTTCATTTGCCCTTGGAGTTGTTGTCAGGGAGATGGATTGGAGAGTGAAATAGGTTACAATCTATTCTGATGCTGCGGACTGGGCTCTTTTACGTTTTCAGGACAGAAAATAGCAGCGCCCCAATTCCACAGACTGACTTTGCGTCTCGTAAGTGATGGTGGTGGTGACGCAGGGGCAGGGCTTCTGGCCCGTGTCACGTTCTTCTGCTCACATGGCTGGAGTCTGGCCCCAAAGTCACCTTTTCTGCTTCCAGATTCCCACTGTGCTAACCTTCTTTCCTTCTAAGAGCATGCAAATTAAATGACTCCACATCAGTCAGTACAGCCACAGCCTTCACTTCGGGGCTTGTTGACTGTTGTCTGTTCTTCAGCCTCGGACGCTGCGTGGGGCAGCTCTTTCTGAGTCCCCGCTTAGGAGGACTGGTCCTGGTAGAACAGCGAGAGGGGAAGTCGTCCTTCTCAGGCAGTGGCTGGGATTGCCATTTGCACTGCTTGAGGGTTTTATATTACCATCGTGTGGGTTTGCTTTTCTTCAGTCCCAGTCTCAGAATCTACCTTCTACTTCACACTTAAAATTCTGAGAGCAGTTGGCAAAGCTTTGCCTTCTCTGTCTTTGTCGGGGCACCAATAACAGTCATGTTTGATTTTCTGGAGGAATTGATAGAAAGATTGGGTGTCAGCTAAAGCCAAATAAAACATTATAGCAGTATCTGTGGTTATTAGAATATTTGAAATCTCATCTGATGCCCTTACCTATAAACAGTTTCACAAATCCCACACATGGCCTAGCCCACCTCTTCATGTCGCCCATGAAGTAGCTCCATCCACAGGGCCCAGATCCCTCCCACACATGGCCTAGCCCACCTCTCCATGTCGCCCATGAAGTAGCTCCCATCCACAGGGCCCAAAGGCATTAGGATGGCACTTGAACAGCCCCTGAGATGGGTTGTAAAGTGTTATTTTATATGTTGGATTTCTTAGTCACCTTTGACGATTTGAAATTCAGGCTGAGGCTTGCAATTCTAATAAGGTTAATTGGGGAATTTAGAAATGATTTTTTGGATAGCTCCAGATTTTGTTTTGAGTGATCACCATTTTCACACTTTAATAGCTTAATTTTAAATCTACACATTAATGTAAATGCACGAAATGTTTCTATGAACCCATGACGTTCGGTCCGGCTTTGGCTGTGACAGTGCGGCCTGAGTCAGGTCCCAGCGGGGGCTTTCTTCAGGGTGTCTGTCAGCTCTTAGCTGGGCTTTTTTTTGAAATGGAGTCTTGCTTCTATTGCCCAGGCTGGAGTGCAGTGGTGCGATCTGGGCTCACTGCAACCTCCTCCTCTCGGCTTCAAGCAATTCTTCAGCTTCAGCATCCTGAGTAGCTGGGACTACAGGTGTGGGCCACTGTGCCCGGATTATTTTTGTATGGGTTTTTTTTTTTTTTTTTTTGAGATGGAGTCTTACTCCGTCGCCCAGGCTGGAGTGCAGTGGCGCAATCTCGGCTCACTGCAAGCTCTGGCTCCCGGGTTCACACCATTCTCCTGCCTCAGCCTCCCGAGCAACTGGGACTACAGGTGCCCGCCACTACGCCCCGCTAATTTTTCGTATTTTTAGTAGAGACAGGGTTTCACCGTGTTAGCCAGGATGGTCTCGATCTCCTGACCTCGTGATCCGCCTGCCTCAGCCTCCCAAAGTGCTGGGATTACAGGCGTGAGCCACCGCGCCCGGCCGATTTTTGTATGTTCAGTAGAGACGGGGTTTCACCATGTTGGCCAGGCTGGCCTCCAACTCCTGACCTCAACTGAGCCACTGCGCCCGTCCGGCTTTTTGTAATAGAAAGAATGATGCACTGATGAGGAGCTGGGAGGGAAATTTTTCCTGTGTACGTTACGAAATTATTTCAAAGATCAAATAAAAAAACAGGTACTTTGCCAAGTCCTCTCTTCCTGGAAGATGGTGTCCATCCTGATTTTCAGCCTCCTGCTCATTTTTCTATTTTGCTGGTTTACCAAATACTTTATACTGGATTAATTTACTTTTAATGGCATGACAGATTCTGTAAGCTAATTCTGTGCGAAAAAGTATTTTAACAGAATGGCTCACATCAGCTCTGTTTGTCTCCAAGCAGGGAGAGGTTGGCAGCTAAGTCATTGCCTCCACCTGGAATGCTCAGTGCTGACAGTTGCAGTCCTGGGTTTCCCACCTTGAAAGGAGATGGAGTCAGAAATGGCCTCTGTCCGCGCTGTGCGGATTGCTCATCCCTCCTGTTGCCAGCTCTCCACCCTGCCTCCCGGGGCCCGTTCTGCCACAGAGTGCGGTGTCCTTTCCTCTTTGGAAGCCCATAGCAGCCTTGGGCTGAAGGGCTCAAACCCCAGGCTGCTACTTCCCTTGAGAATTGCTCACCAAGGCGGGAGGGCTGCTCCTTCCACACAGCACAGCCTGTAAACGTCACTCTCTGTCATCGTTTATAAGCATGATGACTGGGTTTTCACGCTTCCCCATAGGATGGGCCTTCCTCAAATCTTGTTATGTTGTCAGCACATTACTTGTGTGACGCAAAAGAAAAAAAATTCACTCTTGCAGTCTGCCAGGCCCAACATGTAGGTTTCTGCTTTTTAGAGCACTAAAACGAGGACACATTTTTATTTCTCAGCAAATAAATATATGAATTCTACGTATTTTTTTATGTTTCATAGAATTCAATTCGCCACAATCTCTCTCTGAATCGTTATTTCATCAAAGTGCCGCGTTCCCAGGAAGAACCAGGCAAAGGCTCGTTCTGGAGGATAGACCCAGCCTCTGAAAGCAAATTAATAGAACAGGCTTTTAGGAAACGACGGCCTAGGGGCGTGCCCTGCTTTAGAACCCCTCTGGGACCGCTCTCTTCTAGGTAAGGAAAAAGAAGAACAAAAGGCCTCACTTCATGCTTACTAAACTTACCTTCAGTGTATTGGGAAAATTTCGTTTTGAAAATGAAGGAACTACCAAATGCATTATGATTAAATGTTGGGGTGGGGATTTGAGCAAAAGTGTTGGGTGCTGCCCAGGTGTTTCTGGTTCTAGTGGCTGAAACATTTGAGACGATTTGCAAAGTTTAAACTGCACTCGACGCAGTGATTGTTGCTTCATGGGGCTCATCGCATGTTGTTCATACCAGTGCCACGTCGACGTTTTTCCTTTCTTTTGGCACAGGAAAAGTTCTTTAAAACTACTTTTTAGGCCGGGCGCGGTGGCTCACGCCTGTAATCCCAGCACTTTGGGAGGCCGAGGCGGGCGGATCACCTGAGGTCAGGAGGTCGAGATCAGCCTGGCCAATATGGTCAAACCCCGTCTCTACTAAAAATACAAAAAAATTAGCCGGGCGCGGTGGCGCGCGCCTGTAATCCCAGCTACTCGGGAGCCTGAGGCAGGAGAATCGCTTGAACCCGGAAAGGCAGAGATTGCAGTGAGCCGAGATCGCGCCACTTCGTTCTAGCCTGGGCAAAACAGCGAAACTCCGTCTCAAAACAAAAACGCACTACTTTTTAGCTGTTTAAGTTCGAGTTGACTTATACAGTGTTAATTTGCCTGAGTTTAAATACTTATTTTTAGCTTCACTAATACTGTTTTTAACCAAGAAAAATGAGCGTAACGTAAGTCTTAAATGCCCACGGACCTGCCCGCTGCCGGCTCCACCGTCAGTGCACGGGAGCTGCTTAGAGAGGGCAGCTGGCTCCGCCCCACAGCCGTGCCGCGTATGTGGGTGAGGGCCCGTGACGGCCCTGTCCCACACAGGCTGAGTCTGTCTACCCGAGTGTCCCGCTCAGTTCACAGGCGTAGGCGTGCAGAGAAGTAGAACTTACACAACAGTACTTGGTTGTCAGGAGACAAATGACACCCCCTTTGCAAAGTGCACTTATTAAAACAGCAAGTGCTTTCTGAGTGCGTCAGCTGTAAACATGCAATGTCTTCTTCTCGGTGACACAGGAGTGCCCCAGCCTCTCCCAATCACGCGGGAGTGCTGTCTGCTCACTCTAGTGGCGCCCAGACCCCTGAGAGCCTGTCAAGGGAAGGTTCGCCGGCCCCCCTGGAGCCTGAGCCTGGCGCCGCACAGCCCAAACTCGCTGTCATCCAGGAAGCCCGGTTTGCCCAGAGCGCCCCAGGTGAGACAGCGGGAGAGGAAGCGAGGGCCCCAGTAGCGTGAGCCAGACGCGGAGGCCTGGGCTCCACAGAGAAGAAACAGCCGGACTGGAGGCCTGCCTGTCCCTCTGTACCTTATACTAGTACCTGATTTTATAGGCCTTGGAAAACTAATAGCACTGGGAGTGTTTTTTAAAAGTCAATGAACGTTCTTTAAACGACACTGAGTAGATGCCTGAAATAACTTAGAATTAACCTGTTTCTTAGTTTGTCATTCAAAAATCCATGAAACAGCCCCCGCACCCCCACCCCCCGCCAAAAAAAAAAAAAAAAACCCATGAAGTAGACAAACTAGACACTGGAAGCAAAAACATGTCCTTTTTTTTTTTTTTTTTTTTTTTTTTTGAGACAGAGTCTCACTTTGCCACGAGGCTGGAATCTTGGCTCGTTGCAACCTCTGCCTCCCAGGTTCAAAGAATTCTCCTGCCTCAGCTTCCCGAGTAGCTGGGACTACAGGCACACACCACCACACCCAGCTAATTTTTGTATTTTTAGTAGAGACAGGGTTTCACCATGTTGGCCAGGATGGTCTCAATCTCTTGACCTCGTGACCTCATGATCCACCCGCCTTGGCCCCCCAAAGTGCTGGGATTACAGGCGTGAGCCACTGCGCCCGGCCCAGTTTCCTCTTTTATTGAGTATTGACATTTTCTTTTTTATAAAGAACTGTGGGAAGAGGGGTTACCAGATATCTAAATAGAGCCAAAATTGCATTTTTAGCAGTTAGAGATAGGAATTAAATACCCCTTTTAAAATACTACACCTCCCTCATTATTAGTAACTTTACTATCGTGAGGTGAAATAGGGCCATATCCTGTATTTTAAATTAAAGTTTGTATGTTGCTTGTCAGTGCTGAGTGTGAGAACCTTTGTTTGTAGAAGTCAGTATCTGTAAGTGTCAGTCCTGCTGTGTCTTTCACCAGGGTCACCTCTGTCCAGTCAGCCAGTCTTAATCACCGTCCAGCGGCAGCTACCACAGGCCATCAAGCCTGTCACCTACACTGTGGCCACCCCAGTGACCACCTCGACCTCCCAGCCACCCGTCGTGCAGACGGTTCACGTCGTCCACCAGATCCCAGCGGTGTCGGTCACCAGTGTGGCCGGACTGGCCCCAGCGAACACGTACACTGTCTCTGGACAAGCTGTGGTCACCCCGGCAGCCGTGCTGGCCCCTCCTAAGGCAGAGGCCCAGGAGAATGGAGACCACAGGGAGGTCAAAGGTAGGCAGCGGGGGAAAGGAGGGAGGGGAGACCACAGGGAGGTCAAAGGTGGGCAGCGGGGGAAAGGAGGGAGGGGAGACCACAGGGAGGTCAAAGGTGGGCAGGGGGGGAAAGGAGGGAGGGGAGACCACAGGGAGGTCAAAGGTGGGCAGGGGGGGAAAGGAGGAGAGGGGAGACCACAGGGAGGTCAAAGGTAGGCAGCGGGGGAAAGGAGGGAGGGGAGACCACAGGGAGGTCAAAGGTAGGCAGCGGGGGAAAGGAGGGAGGGGAGACCACAGGGAGGTCAAAGGTGGGCAGGGGGGGAAAGGAGGGAGGGGAGACCACAGGGAGGTCAAAGGTAGGCAGCGGGGGAAAGGAGGGAGGGGAGACCACAGGGAGGTCAAAGGTGGGCAGGGAGGGAAAGGAGGGAGGGGAGACCACAGGGAGGTCAAAGGTGGGCAGGGGGGGAAAGGAGGAGAGGGGAGACCACAGGGAGGTCAAAGGTAGGCAGCGGGGGAAAGGAGGGAGGGGAGACCACAGGGAGGTCAAAGGTAGGCAGCGGGGGAAAGGAGGGAGGGGAGACCACAGGGAGGTCAAAGGTGGGCAGGGGGGGAAAGGAGGGAGGGGAGACCACAGGGAGGTCAAAGGTAGGCAGGGGGGGAAAGGAGGGAGGGGAGACCACAGGGAGGTCAAAGGTAGGCAGCGGGGGAAAGGAGGGAGGGGAGACCACAGGGAGGTCAAAGGTGGGCAGGGGGGAAAGGAGGGAGGGGAGACCACAGGGAGGTCAAAGGTAGGCAGGGGGGGAAAGGAGGGAGGGGAGACCACAGGGAGGTCAAAGGTAGGCAGCGGGGGAAAGGAGGGAGGGGAGACCACAGGGAGGTCAAAGGTGGGCAGGGGGGGAAAGGAGGAGAGGGGAGACCACAGGGAGGTCAAAGGTAGGCAGCGGGGGAAAGGAGGGAGGGGAGACCACAGGGAGGTCAAAGGTGGGCAGGGGGGGAAAGGAGGGAGGGGAGACCACAGGGAGGTCAAAGGTGGGCAGGGAGGGAAAGGAGGGAGGGGAGACCACAGGGAGGTCAAAGGTGGGCAGCGGGGGAAAGGAGGAGAGGGGAGACCACAGGGAGGTCAAAGGTGGGCCGGGGGGGAAAGGAGGGAGGGGAGACCACAGGGAGGTCAAAGGTGGGCAGGGAGGGAAAGGAGGGAGGGGAGACCACAGGGAGGTCAAAGGTAGGCAGCGGGGGAAAGGAGGGAGGGGAGACCACAGGGAGGTCAAAGGTAGGCGGGGGGGAAAGGAGGGAGGGGAGACCACAGGGAGGTCAAAGGTGGGCAGGGAGGGAAAGGAGGAGAGGGGAGACCACAGGGAGGTCAAAGGTGGGCAGGGAGGGAAAGGAGGGAGGGGAGACCACAGGGAGGTCAAAGGTGGGCAGCGGGGGAAAGGAGGAGAGGGGAGACCACAGGGAGGTCAAAGGTGGGCCGGGGGGGAAAGGAGGGAGGGGAGACCACAGGGAGGTCAAAGGTGGGCAGGGAGGGAAAGGAGGGAGGGGAGACCACAGGGAGGTCAAAGGTGGGCAGCGGGGGAAAGGAGGGAGGGGAGACCACAGGGAGGTCAAAGGTGGGCAGCGGGGGAAAGGAGGGAGGGGAGACCACAGGGAGGTCAAAGGTGGGCAGCGGGGGAAAGGAGGGAGGGGAGACCACAGGGAGGTCAAAGGTGGGCCGGGGGGGAAAGGAGGGAGGGGAGACCACAGGGAAGTCAAAGGTGGGCCGGGGGGGAAAGGAGGGAGGGGAGACCACAGGGAGGTCAAAGGTGGGCAGCGGGGGAAAGGAGGGAGAGGGGAGACCACAGGGAGGTCAAAGGTGGGCAGGGAGGGAAAGGAGGGAGGGGAGACCACAGGGAGGTCAAAGGTGGGCAGGGGGGGAAAGGAGGAGAGGGGAGACCACAGGGAGGTCAAAGGTGGGCAGCGGGGGAAAGGAGGGAGGGGAGACCACAGGGAGGTCAAAGGTGGGCCGGGGGGGAAAGGAGGGAGAGGGGAGACCACAGGGAGGTCAAAGGTGGGCAGGGGGGGAAAGGAGGGAGGGGAGACCACAGGGAGGTCAAAGGTGGGCAGCGGGGGAAAGGAGGGAGGGGAGACCACAGGGAGGTCAAAGGTGGGCCGGGGGGGAAAGGAGGGAGAGGGGAGACCACAGGGAGGTCAAAGGTGGGCAGGGGGGGAAAGGAGGGAGGGGAGACCACAGGGAGGTCAAAGGTGGGCCGGGGGGGAAAGAAGGGAGAGGGGAGACCACAGGGAGGTCAAAGGTGGGCCGGGGGCGAAAGGAGGAGAGGGGAGACCACAGGGAGGTCAAAGGTGGGCAGGGGGGGAAAGGAGGGAGGGGAGACCACAGGGAGGTCAAAGGTGGGCAGCGGGGGAAAGGAGGGAGGGGAGACCACAGGGAGGTCAAAGGTGGGCAGCGGGGGAAAGGAGGGAGGGGAGACCACAGGGAGGTCAAAGGTGGGCAGGGAGGGAAAGGAGGGAGGGGAGACCACAGGGAGGTCAAAGGTAGGCAGGGGGGAAAGGAGGGAGGGGAGACCACAGGGAGGTCAAAGGTAGGCAGCGGGGGAAAGGAGGGAGGGGAGACTACAGGGAGGTCAAAGGTGGGCAGCGGGGGAAAGGAGGAGGGGAGACCACAGGGAGGTCAAAGGTGGGCCGGGGGCGAAAGGAGGGAGGGGAGACCACAGGGAGGTCAAAGGTGGGCAGGGAGGGAAAGGAGGGAGGGGAGACCACAGGGAGGTCAAAGGTGGGCAGGGAGGGAAAGGAGGGAGGGGAGACCACAGGGAGGTCAAAGGTAGGCGGGGGGGAAAGGAGGGAGGGGAGACCACAGGGAGGTCAAAGGTAGGCAGCGGGGGAAAGGAGGGAGGGGAGACCACAGGGAGGTCAAAGGTGGGCAGCGGGGGAAAGGAGGGAGGGGAGACCACAGGGAGGTCAAAGGTGGGCGGGGGGGAAAGGAGGGAGGGGAGACCACAGGGAGGTCAAAGGTAGGCGGGGGGGAAAGGAGGGAGGGGAGACCACAGGGAGGTCAAAGGTGGGCAGGGGGGGAAAGGAGGGAGGGGAGACCACAGGGAGGTCAAAGGTAGGCAGGGAGGGAAAGGAGGAGAGGGGAGACCACAGGGAGGTCAAAGGTGGGCAGGGAGGGAAAGGAGGGAGGGGAGACCACAGGGAGGTCAAAGGTAGGCAGGGGGCGAAAGGAGGAGAGGGGAGACCACAGGGAGGTCAAAGGTAGGCAGGGAGGGAAAGGAGGGAGGGGAGACCACAGGGAGGTCAAAGGTGGGCAGGGGGGGAAAGGAGGAGAGGCTGCCCCATCAGCCTCACACTCTTGGAAGTCCATAAGATTTGCTCATCCTTGGCCGGGTACAGTGGCTCACACCTGTAATCCCAGCACTTTTGGGGGCTGAGACGGTCGGATCACCTGAGGTCAGGAGTTGGAGACCAGCCTGACCAACACGGAGAAACCCTGTCTCTACTAAAAATACAAAATCAGCTAGGCATGGTGGCGGGTGCCTGTAATCCCAGCTACTCGGGAGGCTGAGGCAGGAGAATCACTTGAACCCGGAAGGTGGAGGTTGCAGTGAGCTGAGATTGCGCCATTGGACTCCAGCTTGGGTAACGAGCAAAACTCCATCTCAAAAAACAAAAAAAGATTTGGTCATCTTTTTCTAATTTGCTGTTTGTTTTAGAGACATTTTCTAGCAGGTGTGATAGCCATCTGGTTATTATGTTTTAAACTGGCAAGATTTTTATTTGCTTTCCAGTAATATTAATGTCGTTTCTTTTCCTTTAATTTCAGTGAAAGTAGAGCCTATTCCCGCCATTGGCCACGCCACGCTCGGCACTGCCAGCCGGATCATTCAGACGGCACAGACCACCCCGGTCCAGACGGTGACCATAGTACAACAGGCACCTCTAGGTCAACACCAGCTACCAATAAAAACTGTAACACAAAACGGCACTCACGTGGCATCAGTCCCCACTGCGGTCCACGGCCAGGTGAACAATGGTAAGACATGCTGGTCGGTGGCTCCCCGTGGCTGTGGGTACTGGGAGCAGAGCCCCTTCTCACTCGTGGTTTTGGTTCTGACTGTAACAATTTTAGCTTTTGTCTGAGGCAATGTTTGCATTTTGAAGCTGCAGGAAATCTAGTCATGCTGGGGAAGTGGTCGTGGAGTCGGCCATCACGGGATTCCCGTGGGAGGACCTGCCTGAAAAGAGATGAGAGTTTCTAATACATTGAGAGGGAAAAATACTCTCGCCTCTTGTAGATTTCCTGGGTGTGGCCTGGAAGCGGCCTGAAACGGCGGGAGCCGCCGCGTGTCTTTTCCCTTGGCCTCGCGTGCCCTGTGGCCTGTGGCGGTGCTATGCTGCTGAGGGTGGGAGAGAGGCTGCTTTTCTGTGCGCTTTGCTCTCAGAGTCCGTCCGAGGCTGGTGCACAGAAAACCGCACGGATGTTCTGACATTGACAAGTAGAGACACCAGAACCTCCGCGCCGACACCGGGTTATCTGCCTTCGCCCTGCCCTGTGGAGTGTGGAAAGGGTGGGAGTCCCTGCCGGCTGCCGAGTCAACTCTGGCGTTGGGGCCTGGCTCAGGTGTGGGCTCCTGTTGCTCTGGGTTGGGTACATGCAGGCTGTTGCCGGCTGCGTGGCTGATCCTGGCGCTTGCGGGATCTCAAGCAGGCAAATCCGAAGCTACCAACTAAAACTGTCTCTGTGCCCACGACACGCTTTCTTTGAAAGAGGGTACAGGTCAGAAGGCTTTATCACGACGTTTGAATCCTTACCGAACGCTACGAACAGAGACCTTGAAACCTGCAGGTACCTCCTACTCTGACTCAGCACCACCCTGCCTCTCCCCAAATTTATGGAAGAACAAGGTCTGGAACCTTTTCCAGGGAAGACTGACTACCTGGGGTTTTTTTTTGTTTTTAAGTAATAGCAACACTTGCTGCCTGTAGATAGATCGCAAAGTTTGCAGTCATCAGTTACCTGTTTGAATGCCTTCGTCCCCAAGCCCTGTGTCTCCTCCTTCTCTTCTCTCTGGGTAACTGTGGCTGTGGATGTTCTAAGGTGATAAACCTGGTGGCACTGCAGGTAGCTGGGAGGACATGGAAGCCGGGAGGGCTGGCGGTTGGAGGGCAGGCGGTTGGAGGGCAGGCGGTTGGCTTTCTGGTCTTAGTCATTCCCAGTCTGAAGACAGGGCGGAGGCCTAGTGATTCCCAGATTCGATATGTGTCAGAATCACCCAGAAGGCTTGGCTGTTAGAGGCCAGAGTGCTGCGTTCCCCAGAGTTCCCGACTAGGCATGTCTGGTGTGGGGCCCAAGAATGCATTTCTGAAACAGTCCAGGTCTGCCAAGAGCCTCCAGTGCAGGTCAGAGGCTTTCTGGGTCCACCTCTCTTAGAAGCAGTTTGAAAAACCGTATCCCTGCCTGGTATAGTGGCTCACGCCTGTAATCCCAGCACTTTGGGAGGTCGAAGTGGGCGGATCACGAGGTCAGGAGTTCAAGACCAGCCTGGCCAACATGGTGAAACACCATTTCTACTAAAAAAAACAAAAACAAATTAGCCGGGTCTGGTGGCGGGTGCCTGTAGTTGTAGCTTCTCGGGAGGCTGAGGCAGGAGAATCGCTTGAACCCGAGTGTGGAGGTTCCAGTGAGATGAGATCATGCCACTGCACTCCAGCCCAAGCGACCGTGCGAGACTCTGTCTCAACAAAAAAAGAAAAACTGTATCCTTTTTATGTATTTAAGTTATCTGGAATTTTTCATTATAAATTTAAGCAAGTGTTTTAATTTTTCACTATTGAAAATATTGATGTTTTAAAATAAAGCTTTTACGGGATTATTTTCAGTGTACTACTGGACTCCAAATACAGACATCATGAGATGTCCACTTGCCCACGTGTGGACACACAGGCAGGAGCGGCCCAGATCCTCCCTTGTCTGTGGCCTGGTCTTTCCATCTCACATTCCCCAACAGGTTTTGTACGAGTCACATACTTTAGGCTTAAATGTCATTTATTAGTCATATCTTTTCTCTGCAGCAATAAAATATAGATATAAATATTAAAGTCTGTCTATGAGTAACAAAATTGATAAAACCCAAAAATATAACAAATTCTTATAAAACCAAAAATTAAAATGTTACTGAAGATGCCTTTCTTAGTGTATTTAGCTTTAAAGGAAACCACCTGATTGGTTCTGTATTCACTGATGGTTGCACAGTCCTAGTGTCAGCACTGAGGGCCTGTTTCCACTCAGGAAGGAGAGGACAGTGTCAGCACTGAGGGCCTGTTTCCAGATGAACGTGAAAGTCTGTCAGTGATCTTGGCTGGGTGTGGTGGCTCACGCCTGTAATCCCAGCACTTTGGGAGGCGGAGGCGGGCGGATCACTTGAGATCAGGAGTTGGAGACCAGCCTGGCCAACATGGTGAAACTCTGTCTCTACTAAAACTTTTACAAAGATTAGCCGGGTGTGGTGGCACATTCCTGTAATCCCTGCTACTCTGGACGCTGAGGCAGGAGAATCGCTTGAACCTGGGAGATGAAGGTTGCAGTGAGCCGAGTTCAGACCACTGCACTCCAGCCTGGGCAACACAGCGAGACTCCATCTCAAAAAAAAAAAAAAAGTCTTGTCAGCACCAGTATTTCCTATTATTGCTTTCATGCTCCATCCCATAGTTTTCATCCCCAAAGCCAGTGCCCAGTTGAGCAGATGAGAGAGGCTGTTCAGAGAGAGGAGGTGGCAGATAGGCTTTAAGAAAAGACTTCGGGACCAAGAGGAGATTCTGGAAATGATTTTCCTTAAAACAGTGTCGGCTACAGCCTGGATGCTGAACACCTAGGATGAGAACCACTGCACAGGTGCTCATAATTTTGGCCTCTTGTAGTCTTTTATTTTTTATTTGAGAGGTAGTGTCTCACCATGTTGCCCATGCTGGTCTCAAGCTCCGGGGCTCAAGTAGTCTGCCCACCTCGGCCTTCCAACGTGCTGAGATGACAGGGTGAGCCACCGCCTCTGGCCAGCACGTCTTTTCATGTACTTTATGGTTATTTGTGTATCTTCTTTGAAGAAATTTTTTTTAAGTCCTTTGCCCATCATTTAATTGGGTTGTCTTTTTGTTGTGAAATTTGTAGTTCTTTATTCATATGTAGAGATTTCAGGCCTTTTCAGACATGTAGGTGTAACTCAGAGACATTGCAGGGTTGGTTCCAGACCACTGCAAAAAAATGAATATTGCAGTAGAGCTGCCAGTCACATGAAATTTTTGGGTTCCTACTATATTAAGCAATTATGTTTATACTAAATTGTAGTGTAGTGTATTACCCCAAGGAAAATGTAGTATTTTTACTGAGGAATTATGTGGATGTGGCCGAGTTTTCTGACCCAAGCATGGGGTTAGAATGTTGTGTGCAGGGAGGGACTGCACAGGCTGCCTGAGACTCCCCCAGGGGCACCAGAGGGCTCAGCACCACGAGCAGATAGGCCATGGCTGGGCTGCCTGCCCTAAGGGGGTTCCATCCGCACCCTGGCCCCAAGGGCAGCCTGGGCCGGTTCTGCCTCTGCCACCAGCTGCTGTGGGACCCGGGGCTCAAGGCTTGGCCTCTGCGCGTGTCGTGAAGACAGTGCTGACAGATGGGAGGTGGGGCTGACAGGACGAGGGGTCAGGATGTTCCGGCTATGCACTGTAGCCCTGGCCTTGCAGGACAGCAGGTGGCTTGGTGGGATGATAGGTGAGTTCCGTGGGCAGGCGCAGGGCCTGAGCTGCCAGTGTCTTCCTGGAAGGTGACTCTGGGGTTGTCGCTCCAGCTGGAGTGTGCCCTCATTCCTGCTTCCATAGGGGTCTCCACGGAGGCCTCATTCAAACACAGGCGAGCCCATCCCTGGCCTGTCAGGTTCACCAGGGTGGCCCCTGGTCCCGTTGTCGCCGTCGTCCACACCCTGCCCACCTGCCAATGCTCCTGTGTCCCCTGCTCTGCTCCAGGGCCCCAAACCCTGTGCAGAGCTGGGGTGCATCATGCTGCCGCCCCATGGAGAAGGCCTGGAGGAGATGGAAGCCGGGAGGCTTCCTCTTACAGGAAGGGAAGCCCCAGAAATGTGCCTGGCACCAAGAAACTGCTCCAAGCTTGTTCCAGAGTGTGGGGAGGGCTTGAGGCCTCCCCTTTTTGAGTACATGGAAAGGAAAGCCTGGCATTTTCTGGAAACGCTCCCAAGTCTCCCTGGCAGGGAGATGTGGGAAGAGTCCAGGCGCCCAGGCTCATGCATATTCACTTCCTCCCATCACACGTGCTGTGTACAAGCACCCTCAGAGCTCGCTTTGGGAGACCCCTGCCTCAGGGCGGCGGGTGCCGCCGTCCACACCACAGGCCCTTCTGCTTCCTGTTTCCAAAGCTCATCTCCTGTCTCTGGGCTGCAGGCGCTGTTTCTGGTTTACTGGCACAACTGTGGTTGTGTTTTTGTCAATGACTTCATCTTTGCTGCTGTTGTTTTGAGATACTGTCTTGCTCTGTCACCCAGGCTGGAGTGCAGTGCCGAGGTCTCAACTCACTGCAGCCCCGACCTACTGGTCTCAAGCCATCCTCCTGCCTCAGCCTCCCAAGTAGCTGGGACTACAGGTGTGCAGCACCACATCCAGCTAAGTTTTTGTATTTTTTGTAGAGACGGGGTCTCACTATGTTGCCCAGGCTGGTTTCAAACTCCTGGACTCTGGTGATCCTCTAGCCTTGGCCTCCCAAAGTGCTGGGATTACAGGTACGAGCCAGCATACCCAGCCAGTGTTGTCGTTTTGATTTGGGAGTTCGGGGCTGAGCTGTGTTTGGCCAGGGCCTCGCCTGCTCAGTGTGCTCCTGGGCTGAGCTGCGGTCCTGGAGCATCTCTTGGCTCACACATTGTCTCCTCCAGCCTCTCTACTGTCCTGGTCCTTCATGGGGCTCACATGTGTGTCCTCTTGTTTTCTTTCTGTCACCTTCTTAAGGGTTCACAGATCACTGTCAGTGGAAGGTGTTGCCACAGCTCAAGCCTCACAGTGGAGGAACCTCATGAGGCCCTTCACGGGGCCACTCCCTGTCTGGACAGACCTGCTTGACCAGCCCTGCTGGGAAGCCTGGGCCCTGCTGCTGCTTCACCCTGCGACGTTCTCCTCAGGCCCTGCCTTTCGCTTCTTTCGTTAACATTGTTCCTGCCTTGATCGTTTGCCCCCTCCTGCCTAACTCTGCTCTTCTTCCTTGTGTAGCAGTTATGTGGTCCTCAAATATCATTTGTTGACTCCAGTGTTTCCTGGGGCATCTCCTCAAGCTGGCTGGGGTTCTCTGCATCTCAGCTGTGGCCCCTGGTGTGAGGGCGCACGCTTCGCAGTGAGAGTGAAATGCCCAGTTCGCGCTGGCAGAGGGAGACCCTGTGAAGGTCTCCCTGTACCGGGCAGAGGCTCTTATTCTGAAAGCAGACCCCGTGAATGTCTCCCTGCGCCGGGCACAGGCTCTTATTCTGAAAGCAGACCCCGTGAAGGTCTCCCTGTGCCGGGCACAGGCTCTTATTCTGAAAGCAGACCCTGTGAAGGTCTCCCTGCCCCGGGCACAGGCTCTTATTCTGAAAGGGTACGCAGCAGTTTCTGGAAGGAAGGAGGGAGGGAGGGAGGGAAAGAGGAAGGAAGGAAAGGCGAGCGATAGGCACAGAGGAAGGTAGATGAAGCCCTGCGCCCCCCGGAGCCCAGCCCTGTTCACCGCGTGCTGTGCGGGTGCCTGTGCCAGGATCAGCTGACTGGACGGCTATAGCCCCACGCCTGCAGGCCACATACCTGGGAGAGTGTGGGCCTTCCGAGCCTTCTGGCTCCCGGCCCCACAGAGGAATTACGGTCCCATGTCCCTCACAAGGACCCTTGCAGAGGGAGCAGCCGGGCTGAGGCTGCGGGTCCCTTGTGGCCGCCAGGTGCTCACGCGTGCCTCGGTGGGGATCTGGCAGCCAGATTTGGGGTGAGGATTTGATGATGTGGGTATCCCTAGCTGGTCCCACAGTGACGATGGGTGTTGCGTTGTGAGCATGTAAAACGGCAGTGACGTCTGAGGGTCCCTGGACGTCTTTCGCACCCAGCCTCAAAGCGGAGCCTTTCCAGGCAGAGCAGCAGCTGCCGCCACTGGATTGACAGCCCCAGAGCAGTGGGATCAGGCCACGCGGACGAGGAGGTGCGAGGCCTCGGGTCGGGGCCTGTGTTCTGCGGGAGCCGCACCCATCATCGCTGTGGCGGTGGCAGTGGAGCAGCTGCTCTCGTGTCTGAGCTGCTCCGGCGTCTCTGTCCACAGTACAGGGTCTTCTGATGCTTCCTGGAGGTCTCGGAGGGGCTTGCTGCGTGTAGTACCCACACAGCCCACAACTGGGGTGTTGTCAAGTGTTATGACATAGGTTGTCTGTGGGGTAAAAGTTGCCCGCTAAGAAATGCTCTAGACAGGCCGGGCGCGGCGGCTCACATTTGTGATCCCAGCACTTTGGGAGGCCCAGGCGGGTGGATCACCAGGTCAGGAGATTGAGACCATCCTGGCTAACACGGTGAAACCCTGTCTCCACCAAAAATACAAAAAATTAGCCGGGCGTGGTGGCGGGCGCCTGTAGTCCCAGCTATTCGGGAGGCTGAGGCAGGAGAATGGCGCGAACCCGGGAGGCGGAGCTTGCAGTGAGCTGAGATCGCGCCACTGCACTCCCGCCTGGGCGACAGAGTGAGACTCCGACCCCCCCCACACACAAAAAAAGTACAAAAAAATTAGCCGGGCGTGGTGACGGGCACCTGTAGTCCCAGCTACTCGGGAGGCTGAGGCAGGAGAATGGCGTGAACCCGGGAGGCGGAGCTTGCAGTGAGCTGAGATCGCGCCACTGCACTCCCGCCTGGGCGACAGAGGGAGACTGTCTCAAAAAAAAAAAAAAAAAAAAAAAAAAATGCTCCAGACACTTCAGTTTGAAAATATTGGAATTTATGTGGGGAGGATTAGTGTGCATGGAAGGCCAAAAATGTGAATGCATCTCCACAATCATCTTTCCAAAAGCCACCCTCTGATTCAGGACCCTCAGGGTGGGGAACGTCCCCTTGTGAGCGTCTGGAGATTGGAGTAGGCAGCAGCGGAGCCCGTCTCTGTAGATGGACTCGCAGAGGAACTTAGTTCTTTCCCTAAAGGAGTAGGAACAGCTGGGCGCCGTGGCTCACGCCTGCAATCCCAGCACTTTGGGAGACCAGGGTGGGCGGACTGCTTGTGCCCAGGAGTTCAAGACCAGCCTGGGCAACATGGTGAATCTCTGTGTCTACAAAAAATCACAAAAGTGGCTGTGGCGGCAGCACCTGTAGTCCCAGCCACCAAGAGGCTAAGGCAGGGAGATGGTTTGAGCCAGGGAGGTTGAGGCTGCAGTGAACCGTGATTGCCCCACTGCACTCCAGCCTGGGAGACAGGGTGAGACCCTCTCCACATAGTAAGTAAATGGAGGAATAGAAACGCAAGCCGGCACACATCGTCTTTGACAGCATTTTGTGGATAGGCAAGTTCTAAGCACGGGGGCAACGTGGGATGCAGCAGGGTTTGGTGTGCCGTGGGGCAGGGGTAATTTGCTTATTTCTCTAAGACTTTGTACAGCTCTATAAACAGATTCCCATTAGGTCGTCCTTTCCTTGTGACAGGTAATAGTGGAGGTGTCACAAGGTAAGTGGCCTCTCTTGCCTGGTTTTCAAGTTCTACGGCTTTTGTCTTGTTTTTTGAGAAAGGGTCTGTCACTGAGACTGGAGTGCAGTGGCGTGATCACAGCTCACTGCAGCCTTGAACTCGTGGGCTCAAGTGATTCTCCTGCCTCAGCCTCCTGAGTAGCCAGGACTACAGGCACGTACAAACATGTCCAGCTAATATTTTTTTTCTTTTGTAGAGATGGGGTCTTACCGTGCTGCTCAGGCTGGTCTCAAACTCCTAGGTTCAAGTGATTCTCTCGCCTCTGCCTCCCAAAATGCTGGGACTACAGGTGTGAGCCACCGCGCCCGGCCTTCTCCTTGTGTTTGAGCTGGAGAGGACAGAGTGCTATACATGTGGTCATGGTTTTTCTTCGTTGAAAGCTGTAACAGTGGGGTCGGTCCCTGTTATTAAGCCTGTGTCACTATTCCCTGGGCCCTAAAAGTGCGCCTGGCTCCTGTGACTCGGGGTCCTTTCCCACTCCTCTCCCCAGGGCCCCTTGGCCTCAGAAGGCCCCCATGTGCCAGCTCAGACTGGAGTTGCCTCAGTTGACACAGCAGGCCCCATCCAGACAGACCAGCTTCTGGAGACAAGAGCAAAGCCTTTTCCGGCAGCCCGAAACCTGGGATAAGAAACGACAGGTGGAAGGTTGTCCAGAGACACCTACAGCGTGGATGCTGTTCCGAGTCAGCGTAGGAGAAGGGCCACTGGAAACCAGAGTCACACTGCGCGTCTGTGCATCTCTGGCCCACCGCAGTGGCCCCGGCTGTCTGCACATTTTTTGTAGACACATTAGAGTCGGTTGAGGCCACACCTGCGGCCACAGACTGCGACCGCGATTGCAGGGAGGAGCATCTGAGGTGGTCACGGGGTTTGCCCAGCTCACACCAACTGCAGGTCAGTTCCTGCTTCGCCTTCAGTAGCCTGAGTCCTTTCTTCTTTTTCTTTCACGTTACTAGGGCAGTTGTTCGCTGACGCCTTAATTCTGGGACACGTTCCTTGCCCAGATTCTTGGTGGCTGCTTGTTCCCTTGTCATCGTTCTTGCTGTGTTTTCCATGCTTGGTGTAGGGGGAGCCTCAGAGCTTGGTGTAGGGGGAGCCTCAGAGGTGGCGTCAGGACGTGCCTGCCCCACCGGTTGCCCTGGTGCCCTCGTCACGCCCCGGGACCGCGCACACGTGGGGACTGTTTCCAGACGCACTTTCTGCCCTGGTGCCCTCATCACGCCCCGGGACCGTGCACACGTGGGGACTGTTTCCAGACGCACTTTCTGCGGGCAGTCTGTGTGGCAGGGCTCCCTGCCCAGCTCCTGCAGCCTCATCAAGTCTCCCACTCAGGAGGTGTCGCTCCTCCAACTTTGTTCTTTTTAAAAATCGCTTCAGCCATTCTAGGTCCTTGGCATTTCCGCGTGAACTGTAGAATTCCTACACCAAGCCTGCTGGCATCTTGATTGGGACGGTGTTGAATCCAGAGTGTGTGGCAGAGCTGGCGGAGCCCCTCTTTCTTTGATCTCTGCCGATCTCCTTGATTTCACGTTTGTTTTATTCCACAGACCACCCCCTCCCCATCTTCTCACCTACTTCAGGTTCCATTTCATGGTAGGAAATTCCTGTAGTCCTCCCGGGCTTGCTGAAGTGATGCTCCAAGTTACAGTCCCCGGGTTGTCAGGCGTGGTGAGAGCCCCTTGTGCTCAGAGCTCTCACGGAACACAGAGCAAGCCTGTCTACGAGTTCAGCTGGTGAGGGGCAGGGGCTGGTGAAGGTGGCGCCGCCTCTGGTGTGCCCAGGGGCAGGGTCGCCTCCAGGCCCCACGTGCTAAGCCGTGACTCCCTGTAACACGCCCGTGTCGACACAGGTCACGTGGGCCCGAGGTGCTCGTACATCACACTCCTTGTCCAGGATGGTCCTTCCTGGCACCGTGTGGTCCTCGGTGCCAACCAGAGTTTGTAGTGCTCGCTGGACAGACCCTTCTGCCTTACTCAGCATCTTTAGATCAACAGAGTCAGTGCCTTCCCAAGAGAGCACGTGTGGGCCTCATCAGGAGCATGTGCCCAACTCGTGTGCGTGTTCCTTCTCTGCCCTGGAGCAGAGGGGTCGCCCTCTCTTGTGGCCCACCCCGGGGCTGCAGGGCTGATGGCTGCTCCCTCCCCAGCTCCGGCACCTCCAGGGCTCTGCCGCCTTTAGCCTTCCTTGCGTGCCCTCCACCTCCCTCCGCGCCTCTGCTGAGACCTCTGCTTCAGGGCCGGGCGTGTTAGCACAGCCCCTCTGCTGTTACAGGGCTCCATATGGGGTCTCCACGTGGCGGAGTACCTCGCGACAGAGGCTCTGTGAGGGCAGGGCTGGGTGGATGAGAGTCTTTAAGTGTCACCATTTCTTTTCTTTCTTTCTTTCTTTTTTTTTTGAGACAGAGTTTTGCTTTTGTTGCCCAGGCTGGAATGCAGTGGCATGACCTTGGCTTACTGCAACCTCTGCCTCCTGGGTTCAAGCAGTTCTCCTGCCTCAGCCTCCTGAGTAACTGAGATTACAGGCGCCCGCCACCACACTTTGCTAATTTTGTATTTTTAGTAGAGACGGGGTTGCACCACGTTGACCAGGCTGGTCTCAAACTCCTGACCTCAGGTGATCCGCCCACCTTGACCTCCCCAAGTGCTGGGATTACAGGCGTGAGCCACCGTGCCCGGCCTCCCAGTTTCTTTTCACTCCAGGCCTCTCACTGCTGTTCTCTAATTGACACAGAATAATTGTGCAAGTGTATGGGGCACACAGTGATGTTGGGAAGCATGTGACTCGTGATCGGCACATCCGTCATCTCATTGACCATTTCTAGGTGTTGGGAACCTTCTGGCTGTTTGAAACCGTATTGTTGACTCCCATCATCTCACAGTGCTGCAGAACACTAAACTTATTCCTTCTGTCTAGCTGTCGTTTCTAGTTTTACGTCTTTTTAAAAATTATTCCTCCTGTCCAGCTGTCATTTCTAGTTTTATGTCCTTTTAAAAATTATTTATTTTTTATAGAGACGAGGTCTTGCTATGTTGTCCAGGCTGGTCTCAGCCTCCTGGCCTCAAGGGACCTGCCTGCCTCAGCCTCCCTTGGGATTGCAGGCGTGGGCCACTGTGCCCGGCCTACGCCTCTTGTATTCTCTGGGTCATCCAGTCAACTTGAGCCCTGGTGAGGGTGAGGCTGTTGCGTTGGGTGAGTCAGCCGTGTTGTGCTGCCGTAACAGAACACCCAAGATGGAGTACTTTAGCATGAATAGAAACGGATTGGCTTGCAGTTCTGGAGGCTGGCAAGGGCCTTCTTCCTGTGTGCTCATGTGGTGATGGGGTGAAGGCATATTCACCCTTTTAGAATGAACTCACTCCTGGAATCATGAACCTGTCCCTTGGTGACAGCATTAAGCTGTTAGTGAGGGCAAAGCCTTCATGGTCAAGTCACCTTCTGAAGATGCCACCTCCTAATTAGGCTGCGTGGGCAAGTGAGTTTCAGCATTTCAGGAGACAGATGCCCACACCATAGCAGTGACCTCATCTCATTCAGGGTATTGGTGCTTGTCAGACACTGGCTGTGACTCGCGTCTGGGTGCGTGTGCCTCTCTCTGTGGGGGCCACCCTGCCATCAGGCGCCAGGAAACCGACGTCAGGGAATGTGGGGGTCTCCCTGAGAGGGTGCCGACCTAACACAGCTCCTCCGGGTCACGTGGGTGGGCTCAGCGGCCTCCCGTGCCTCCCTTAGGTCTGGAGTCTCCCCTGCCCTCTCGTTGGGCTCCAAGTCTCTTCCTCAGCCCAGCTCCCTGCTTTGTGGCAGCCGTGCTTTCTGGAAGCTGAGCAGCTTCTTTTTTTTTTTTTTGAGACGGAATTTCTTTGTCACCCAGACTGGAGTGCAATGGCACGATCTTAGTTCACTGCAACCTCCGCCTCCTGGGTTCAAGTGATTCTCCTGCCTCAGCCTCCCGAGTAGTTGGGACTATAGGCCCCCACCACCTCGCCCGGCTAATGTTTTTGTATTTTTAGTAGAGATGGTGTTTCACCATGCTGGCCAGTTCGAGACTGGTTTTGAACTCGTAACCTCAGGTGATCCTCTCGCCTCAGCCTTCCAAAGTGCTGGGATTACAGGCGTGAGCCACCGCACCTGGCCTCTTGTTCATGTTTTATGTGTAAATTCGTCCTCTGCTATTTCTGTTGCTCAGAGGTGGAAAGGAGAAGGGAACACGATAAAGTCACACATCCACACTGTTGACAGGGGTTTGGCTTCCAGGGAACACACCTCTGTGGCCTCAGGGCTATGTCCTGAATTCTAAAACGGGGCTCTCACGGCCGACCCGATGTCACTGGGTCCCCGTTTGCTGCTTGAGTCTCTTCGGAGCCCAGTGTTGACTCCCGCTCTTTGTGGCTGCCCCGGCTATCTGGCCATGAGCTGACCACGCACCTGGCTGAACTCACATCCGCTCCGCTAGGGAAGACCTGGGGGCGGAGGTCGGTCCCTGACCAGCCAGCGTCCCTGAGCATCTGGCCGAACTCACATCCGCTCCGCTGGGGAAGAGCTGGGGGCAGAGTTCGGTCCCTGACCAGCCAGCGTCCCTGCAGGGGACTGCGAGTAGGAGGCGGGTATTGCCCACGCCAGGGCCTGTGGTCTGAGAGGGCTGGCCCCTGACGGACAGGTGGGCAAGTCCCCCTCCCACATCTCTAGGCACCAGGGCAGAGCGTACCATGTGTGCTGTGTTTGTGGTTGGGTTCAGGTACTGCCCTGTAGACGTGTCTGCTCTGAGCCTCCTGGGACAGCCTGAAGGGGTTGCTGCACAGCTGCGTTGGGGCCTCCCGGGGGTGTGTTCCTGCTCCCGCCCGGGGGTGTGTTCCTGCTCCCGCCCGGGGGTGCTCTGAGTCGGTCAGAGGTTAGAGAAGTGCAGTGGCTGGTGTGTGCGCAGCCTGGGGGCCTAGGGCCTGCTTCTCAGAGCATCACGGGGCCCAGCAAGAAGTGCCCCCTGGGAGGTGACAGCGTCTTCCAGAAATGCCGCCGCCCACAAGGAGGACTGGCCTGTGCCGGAAGCTGGAGATGGTGGGGTCCCGATGGCACCTGGTAGGTGAGGGTGCCCCAGAGAAACAGAGCCAAGGCGGCGGCCTGGAGACAGATTCTGTGGAATCTGCCCGCTCTGTTGTGGGGCCTGCCAAGCTCAGCATCTGCAGGGTGGACCGAACCCCAGGGAAAGAGTCAGTGCTGGATTCTCAAGAGTCCAGAGGCCATCCAGGGCAGAGTGCTGCCCTCAGAGGACCTCAGTCTTTTCTTAGTCCTTCACCTGATTGGATGAGGCCCACCCACTCATGGCGATCAGCTGATTTACTCAGAGCTGACTGATTTAAATGTTAATCTCATCTAAAGAAGTAACTATACAGAACCATCCAGAGTAACGGTTGACCAAAATCTGGGCACTGTGGCTCAGCCAGGCTGGCACATAACATTACCCATCGCATGTTAGTTGGAAGCTTGGCCTTTGGAATTAACTCAGTCTGGTCAGCCGTTAGCAGCCAGCAGTCTCTGTTCTGCCCACACACCTCTGTGGACTGACCCAGGACACAGGTGAGCAGCATCCATGAGAAACTGTGGTGCTTCTCTCCTATGGGACAGATGGAGCCCTGCTCCCTTCTGTGTGGAAATGGTCCAGGAGCATCTTGTGTGGGTGGTGGGGGGCGAGGGCAGGGCCTCCGCATGAGGGAGAGCAGCGAGCGGCAGCCACTCCTTCGCCGAGCCAGCAGGGCCATCTCCTGTCTGCCTCAACCATTACTGGACTCAGCCTTTCTCCCCCAGCAGTGACATCAAAATAGCCTATTTATAGGACATAACAGAGATGATGCCAGCTGTTAATAAAAATGTCCGCTAATCAGGCAGTTCACTTGCTGCAGTTTTTTGGGGTCCCAAGGGCCCAGCCCAGGCTCCTGTGCCCTTGGCCACCGTGGGCCAGTCCCTGGGGTCTTGTGGGAGCCTCTGCGGGCCTGGGAGTGGCAGGACCCTTAGAGGGCGAGGGTTCACGTGACAGCGTGGGGTTCTGACTCGCGAGGGTTCACGTGAGAGCGTGGGGTTCTGACTTGCAAGGGTTCACGTGAGAGCCTGGGGTTCTGAGTCGCGAGGGCTCACGTGAGAGCGTGGGGTTCTGAGTCGCGAGGGTTCACGTGAGAGCGTGGGGTTCTGAGTCGCGTGGGTTCACGTGAGCGCGTGGGGTTCTGAGTCGCGAGGGTTCACGTGAGAGCGTGGGGTTCTGAGTCGCGAGGGTTCACGTGAGCGCGTGGGGTTCTGAGTCGCGAGGGTTCACGTGAGAGCGTGGGGTTCTGAGTCGCGAGGGTTCACAGAGCGTGGGGTTCTGAGTCGCGAGTGTTCACGTGAGAGCGTGGGGTTCTGACTCGCGAGGGTTCACGTGAGCGCGGGGTTCTGACTCGCGAAGGTTCACGTGAGCGCGTGGGGTTCTGAGTCGCGAGGGTTCACGTGAGCGCGTGGGGTTCTGAGTCGCGAGGGTTCACGTGAGCGCGTGGGGGTTCTGAGTCGCGAGGGTTCACGTGAGCGTGGGGTTCTGAGTCGCGAGGGTTCACGTGAGCGCGTGGGGTTCTGAGTCGCGAGGGTTCACGTGAGCGCGTGGGGTTCTGAGTCGCGAGGGTTCACGTGAGCGTGGGGTTCTGAGTCGCGAGAGTTCACGTGAGCGCGTGGGGTTCTGAGTCGCGAGGATTCACGTGAGGGCGTGGGGTTCTGAGTCGCGAGGGTTCACCTGAGCGTGGGGTTCTGAGTCGCGAGAGTTCACGTGAGCGCGTGGGGTTCTGAGTCGCGAGGGTTCACGTGAGGGCGTGGGGTTCTGACTCGCGAGGGTTCACGTGAGCGCGTGGGGTTCTGACTCGCGAGGGTTCACGTGTGCGCGTGGGGTTCTGACTCGCGAGGGTTCACGTGAGAGCGTGGGGTTCTGAGTCGCGAGGGTTCACGTGAGAGCGTGGGGTTCTGAGTCGCGAGGGTTCACGTGAGAGCGTGGGGTTCTGACTCGCGAGGGTTCACGTGTGCGCGTGGGGTTCTGACTCGCGAGGGTTCACGTGAGAGCGTGGGGTTCTGACTCGCGAGGGTTCACGTGAGCGCGTGGGGTTCTGACTCGCGAGGGTTCACGTGAGAGCGTGGGGTTCTGAGTCGCGAGGGTTCACGTGAGAGCGTGGGGTTCTGAGTCGCGAGGGTTCACGTGAGAGCGTGGGGTTCTGACTCCCTCGTGTCATTGCAGCCGCGGCGAGTCCTTTGCACATGTTGGCAACACACGCGTCCGCATCGGCCTCCCTGCCCACAAAGCGCCACAACGGTGACCAACCAGAGCAGCCGGAGCTGAAGCGGATCAAGACAGAAGACGGCGAGGGCATCGTCATTGCCCTGAGTGTGGACACGCCACCGGCAGCCGTAAGGGAAAAGGGTGTCCAGAACTAGCGACTGGGAGAGCTTTTCTTTAACAATATCAACTCTGTGGTGCCAAAAGGAGACGCGGCCTCCCGCCAGCACTTGGGGGTGCAGGGCCCTGTGGTTGGACTTCACCTCTCAGCACTGAAAACAGAAAACCCAGCTGGCCTTAACACTCCTTAAAGACAGAAGTCACACTTGAACAAAACCCACACACAACAAAACCTGATTTGGGAGACGGTGTCTCCACTGAGCACCTGCTGGGCTGAGCTTCTACCTACAAGTGAAACTCTGTCCTCCCGCGAGGACCAGGCATCGCTGTGTGAGGACGGCACGGCCAGCGCCTGCTGTGAGTGGGTCTCCCAAGACTAGGCCTCAGGACGCGGGGGGAGCCGTCCCCGCCGCCCTCACAGGACCCACCAGGCAGCGGAGACATGTGGAATTAGAGTATTTTGAGGTGTCCTTTCTTTACAAAATAATGGGGTCTTGGGCATTTCACATCACTCCATTTCTACTCAGACTTTCGGAATCACACAGGCCCTTTCCGTGGATTTCATTTGGGGCAAAGAAACAACGTAGTTTTGTTTTTGTTTTCAGCCTATGGAATGATTTCCTTTTGTCTGTCTTGTTCGAGTTCAGACGAAGCTACTCTGGCATCTGCACATTTCCGTGTTACAGCAGCTGCCTGATGAATTTTATCCACCTCCATTTCAGCATGTGGCTCGCGTGGACAGGTGGACGGACGCTGTGGCCGCATGGAACCTTGAGAACCCAGGGACGAGCCAGTGCCGGGAAGGAACTGCCGGGACTCACCGAGCTGCGCTTCACTGTTCTCTTTCTGGCTGTTTTCTGTTGCTTGTTTCTTTGTGTTGACTTTGTCCCTGGCAAAATTTTCCACTCTGAGTAAAACAAGTCTCCTAAGTATTGTGTATGTTTAAAACGACAGAACCATTTCTACTTCATTTGGAAAAAAAGATTCAGTCTTGTATCACAGGCCCTTTTGAAACTCAGATCCCAGGTCTCTCCGTGGTATGTTTGTATTTGGGGTGTCCCTCCGGCTCTAGGCGGCCTCTGACCCGCTGTCTAACTAACTCCCCACCTTCGGTGAGCGGCCGCCATGGTGGAGCAGGGTCCGAGCCACGTCCTGCAGGGGACGTCTGGGGGCATTTCCTGTTTTGTGGTAAGAAATGTCCCTGACCTTTCAGAACCGAACCCAATCCTGAGGCTGACTCCTCTACGGAAAATGAGGACAGGACGGGGGTGAGGGAATGAGAGTGGGAGGTCCCCGCACCTCCTCGCCCAGCTCCTCAGGAAGAAAACTGCTCGCCCTTCCCGAGTGTGCCGGCCGAGGGCCGCGGGCGGTGCACATGGGGAGAGGGCGTCAGCCTGATGCTGAGCTTTTAAATGTCATCATCATAACATTATTTATTTAAATGTAGTTATTTTGGTATTTAATTTTTTTTTAGAGAGGAAAAAACCTGTATTTTCCTGGTGGGATGAAATTGGGATGAAATGGCTCAGAATGGTATATTTAGGCAATTTAAAAACATTTATTATTTACATAAAGACCAAATATGATGAATCTGTTCCGGGAATTGTGTCGGCCTCAGCATGGGGCTGTGGCAGCGTCACTGCGGTGACGCCCACTGAAAGGTATGAAATGACTGCACACTAGCTGGATTATCACTCAGCCGTTTAAGAAATAAAAGCAAAACCATCACGTGACTGAGACCGTGTGTGTGACCGCAGCAAAGCGCAGCATGTGGATGGATCAGAGCCCCTCGGTGCAGCTGTCTGCATCTTCCAAGCACTTTACAGATACCTTGGAATGTATATTTTTGTCTTCTTACTCAGAAGGTTTGCAGTTTGTAAAATAATCAGGATTCTGCTCTGTCCTGTGTGTGGGGTCAGCTCCCTCCACAGAGGGCTCCAGCTCTGTTGGTCACAGCTGATGGGGTTCTCTGATTGATTGATAGGAGACGAGCTCTCGAGCTCTGAGTCAAGGAACAGTGAGGTCGCCGGTGGGGAGTTTGGCTGGGACACCAAGCAAATGCATCGTATGTCCCCTTGGAGACGTTTTTATGCAGTTGTGTATGTTACTATCCAGAAGGAGTCGGGGGTAGACTTTCCCGTGTAAGCTCAGTCCATAAACTGGTTACTTCTGATCCTGGAATGTGGACTTCACATGATAGGTCTGGATCTGTTTCTGTTGGGATCACAGGTAAGGAAAATGTCCATTCAAATGGTAAAGAAGGGAGGAGGGTGGTTTTTTTTTTTTGCTGTAGGCACCATTCTGCATCTTGAACCCAGACTGAAGTGTGCCTCTCACAGATGGAAGGTGCACACGCTCCTGTCTCCTCCTCACTCTGCCACATTCACTTGGCTTTTTCATTGGTACCTAGGAATTTAAGCAGTAACAAACCATAGATGAGCAGACTCCCACACCGGGTTTTCTTGCCCGTCTTTAAGGCACTGTTTCTAAATTTTGAACTTAGCTCTGAATCCCCAAGAACTTGAGCACAGCAAGGGTTGCTGAGCTGCTGTCGCCGCAGCCCTGGCCCCGGTGCTGGAGCTGCAGCACCTTTGGGAGAGGTCCTGCGTCGTCCTCAGCTGCGTCGCTGTGAACTCCCGCTCTCCACTGTGTTCCTCAGTGTCTGGTTTTCAGGAAGTCTGCTGTGACCTTTGCCCAACTTCTGAGCTCCTCAGGGACTAGGAACAATTTCAGTAGCTTTGCCCTGAACCAAACGAGAAAACAAAAGGGAACTCCCGTATGACCCACGTCACGTGGTGCACTCGGTGTGTGCGCGGCATGATCCTCGGTTGCTCCTCCTCTCACTTCAGTAGAGTACGCGGTGGACAGCTGATCTCCTTCAGTCGTCTACCCACTTCCGTCACTGTCCTCCGCTAGAATAACAGAGTAGTTGGTAGTCATGGCCAGAAGGGGGGTGGGGGCAGTGTGAGGACTTGGGGTTTCTGTGCTGTGTGACACAAGGAGATAAGTGACAATCTTGAAGTCCTAACTTCCACTATTCTAGAAAGTATAGTGGTGATTTGTGTGCAAAGATTTGAAATTTTAAAAAAGTACCAAGTTCCTGAAATTCAATAAAATATTTTTATTAATTTTAATGGAATGCAGAGTATCATTTTCATTTTGATTGATTGACTTTTTAACTTCATGCTCTCTTCTGAGCACACCGGAGGCCTAGCACATTGGCAAGAACTTAACCAGGGAGCTGCACTGAGGACCAGCACTGCAGGCCCTGCCAGTGGGACAGCGGGTTGAGCGTGCAGGCAGAAAAGGCGCCGTGTCACAGGCAGTGGTAACAGGGTCTTGATTGACTGATCTATGATGTCGGAGTGTTAAAGTTACTTGGAGATTGTGGCTGCCACTATTTCTTCTGCAGACTTTCTCTCCAACCTGAGAATGAAGATCACTGCAAAGCACCTTGAGGGACATTTTCTCAGAAAATGAAAAAGCAGCTCTTGGCCGGTGCAGTGGCTCATGCCTGTCATCCCAGCACTTTGGGAGGCCGAGACGGGCAGATCATGAGGTCAGGAGATCGAGAACATCCTGGCTAACACGGTGAAACCCCATCTCTACTAAAAATACAAAAAAAATTAGCCGGGCGCAGTGGCGGGTGTCTGTAGTCCCAGCTACTCGGGAGGCTGAGGCAGGAGAATGGCGTGAACCTGGGAGGTGGAGCTTGCAGTGAGCCGAGATTGCGCCACTGCACTCCAGCCTGGGCGACAGAGCGAGACTCCGTCTCAGAAAAAAAGAAAAAGCAGCTCTTCTGAAGAGGTACTTGGGTATTCAAGTTCCCACAAAGAAACACTTTGATCTTTCAGCCCCTGAAAATCTGGTGTGGATCGCTAATGTCTGGAATCGTGACGACATTATCAGTACTCACCCGAGGGTAGCAGAGGGAAGAAACCGTGCTGAAAATGACACAGAGGCCTTTGGGAGCTAAATGATGTTCACGGACAGAGAGTTCATAATGGAGTGTTTTGTTCCTTACACTGATCCCCTAATTTAAAACAGTTCATACTGGCATAAAAGAACTGTTTATCACACCCTGCGAGACTGCCTCTTCCAGCAAAGTGAAGCAGTCATTTGTAATTTGTTTCTGCCAGGTCTGCGTCTGCAGTGCACCCGGGCTGCGTTGATGGGTGCTGGGAAATTGTCACTGTTTGTTGCCCCCTTTCTGAGCTATGTCCACAGCAACACAAAATTACAATTCAGAGTGGGTCTCAAGTGACCTCTGATGACTAAACTGGCTACAAAGATCCCAGTGGACTCCTCCACCCGTGTCTCCTAGGGGTTATGACTGACTAACTGTGGACCTAACAAACAGAGCAACTATCTCAGTCCTATGGAAAGTCAGTCGTAAATACAGAACAGCAGGCAGACTAGAGCCAGAACAAGGACCGGTGTGATGGGTTTTTCCTGGGTTTTCCCCTCCCATTGCTGAGCCTAGTCCGTTGCTGGGCCTAGTCGGGGGTGGTCTATCCGAACCGCACATTAGGGATGAACATTAAAATCTCCAAGAGAAGCCCGCTTCCCTCTCATCCTGGGCAGAGACGGTCGTGGGAAACTCCTGCAAGCAGCAGCCCTGCAGACACTGGCGACTCCCACAGAACCCTTCACGCTGGCGACTCCCACAGAACCCTTCACGCTGGCGACTCCCACAGAACCCTTCACGCTGGCAACTCCCACAGAACCCTTCACGCTGGCGACTCCCACAGAACCCTTCACGCTGGCGACTCCCACAGAACCCTTCACGCTGGCGACTCCCACAGAACCCTTCACGCTGGCGACTCCCACAGAACCCTTCACGCTGGCGACTCCCACAGAACCCTTCACGCTGGCGACTCCCACAGAACCCTTCACGCTGGCGACTCCCACAGAACCCTTCACGCTGGCGACTCCCACAGAACCCTTCACGCTGGCGACTCCCACAGAACCCTTCACGCTGGCGACTCCCACAGAGCCCTTCACGCTGGCGAGAGGAATTGGAAAACAGGCCCCTGTAGTCCAAAGAGCATGAGGGAAATCCCTGCTCCACTTTGGCCCCAAGCTGGACCTAGTCATAGGAATGGGAACAGCACAGAGAGGCTGAAACCTGGGCTTTTAAGTCAAAGGACACAGCAGAGGAGTTAGAGACCCCCTAAGGCTCCACATGAATGGCACTGACGTGGGGAAAACAGCAAAGGCTATTTGAGCTCAACTCCTGTGTAGACTGGCCCCTGGGTGAACAGCATGACACAGACTTGGAAAACTAGCCTGACACCAGAGTCACGGCTCCAGGAGGCAGGCTGGCACGTGCAATCAGAACATAAGTGGGTTACTTGCCTGCTGAGACACAACTCAGCATCCTACAGAGGGTTTCATGGACTTGGAGTCTCAAGGTATGCCAAATGTCTAGAATACAAAATTACTAAACGTAAAAAGAGCCAGAAAAATCTCAGCCCTAAAGTGAAAAGACCGAATGCCAACTCTCACATGACCCAAATATTGGGAATATCAGATAAAGAACAGTTATTATAACCATGCTCTGTGAAATAAGGGCAAATGCTCTTGAATCAAAGAAATGAAAAAATTCAGTGAATAAACAGAAAAACATTTGGAAACAAAAATGAACTGGGACTTGTAGGACCAGATTGAAGGGTCTACTGTGTGTGTCACTAGATTCCTATAAAACAGAGAAACAACGTATACAATTTTTTTTTAAAGAAATATTTTAGTCCGGGTGGGCGCGGTGGCTCATGACTGTAATCCCAGCACTTTGGGCGGCCGAGGTGGGTGGATCATGAGGTCAGGAGATCAAGACCAGCCCGGCCAACATGGTGAAACGGCATCTCTACTAAAAATACAAAAATTAGCCGGGTGTGGTGGCACGCACCTGTAATCCCAGCTACTCGGGAGACCAAGGCAGGAGAATCGCTTGAGCCCAGGAGGCAGAGGTTGCAGTGAGCCCAGATTGCACCACTGCACTCCAGCCTGGGCGACAGCGAGACTGTCTCATTTAAAAAAATATATATATATATATTTTTAAATTTATTTTTATTTATTTATTTTTTTGAGACAGAGTCTCGCTCTGTCGCCCAGGCTGGAGTGCAGTGGCACGATCTCGGCTCACTGCAAGCTCTGCCTCCCGGGTTCAAGCGATTCTCCTGCCTCAGCCTCCTGAGTAGCTGGGACTACAGGCGCCCACCACCACGCCCGGCTAAATTTTTGTATTTTTAGTAGAGACGGGGTTTCATCGTCTTAGCCAGGATGGTCTTGATCTCCTGACCTCATGATCCGCCCACCTCGGCCTCCCCAAGTGCTGTGATTACAGGTGTGAGCCACCGCGCCTGGCCTGTGTGTGTGTGTGTGTGTGTGTGTGTGTGTGTATTTTTTTTTTAATAAATACTTTAAAGATTCACGAAGGTCAGTGAATTCCAATAAGATCATCTCAAGGAAAACCATGTTGAGGCAATAAACTAAAGAAAACACATTTTTTTTTTAACCTGGAAAGCAGCCAAAGAAAACTGACTTATCCAGGTTGAGTATTCCTAATCTGAAAATTCAGTAATCTAAAATCCGAAACTTTCTGAGTGTTGACACGATGCTCAAAGGAAATATTCATTGGAGCATTTTGGACTTCAAATTTTTGAATTAGGAATGCAGGGCGGGGCACAGTGTCTCATCCCAACATTTTGGGGGGTCGAAGTGGGAGGATCACTTGAGCCCAGGAGTTGGAGACCAGCCTAGGCAACTTGGCAAAATCCTGTCTCTACTAAAAATAAACCAAGTGTGGTGGTGTGCACCTGTAGTCCCAGCTACTCAGGAGGCCCAGGCGGGAGGATCGCCTGAACCCAGGAAGCTGAAACTGGACTCAGCCGTGACTGCACCACCACACTCCAGCTTGGGCAATGGGAGTGAGACCTTGTCTCAAAAAACAGACAAACAAGGATGCTGAAATGGAAAGTACATTGCAAATATTCAAAAATAAAAATTAAAAAAATTGCATTCTGAGGCCAGGCGTGGTGGCTCACGCCTGTAATCCCAGCACTTGGGGAGGCCGAGGCGGGTGGATCACGAGGTCAGGAGATCGAGACCATCCTGGCTAACACGGTGAAACCCCGTCTCTACTAAAAATACAAAAAATTAGCCGGGCGTGGTGGCAGGCACCTATAGTCCCAGCTACTCAGGAGGCTGAGGCAGGAGAATGGCGTGAACCCGGGAGGCGGAGCTTGCAGTGAGCTGAGATCGCACCACTGCACTCCAGCCTGGGTGACAGAGCAAGACTCTGTCTCAAAAACAACAACAACAAAGTAAATGTAAAGCAAGCAGGCAACAAAATTGAAAAAAGAAATCAAAATTGAGGGGAAAAAATAAAACTTTTTTTTATTTGTAGAGACGGGTCTTGCTATGTTGCCCAGGATGGTCTCGAACTCCTGGACTCAAGCTATTCTCCTGCCTTGGCCTCCCAAAGTACTGGGATTACAAGCATGAGCCACCATGCTTGGCCACTTCTAATTAAAAAAAAAAAAAAGAAAACAGGCTGGGTGTGGTGACTCACGCCTGAAATCCCAGCACTTTCGGAGGCCAAGGTGGGTGGATCACCTGAGGTCAGAAGTTGAAGACCAGCCTGGCCAAGAAGGTGAAACCCCATCTCTACCAAAAATACAAAAACTAGCCAGGTGTGATGGCACGCATCTGTGATCCCAGCTACTCAGGAGGCTGAGGCAGGAGAATCACTTTGAAGCCAGGAGGCAGAGGTTGCAGTGAGCCGAGACCTCGCCATTGCACTCCAGCCTGGGTGACAAGAGTGAAACTCTGTCTCAAAACAGAACAAAACGAAACACACAAAGGAATAAGAACAATGAGCCATTCATGAGGTTGGGGCAGGGGACATAGTGACAGAAACCATCCTTGAAGAAGCCTGGAAATTGGACTTACTAGACAAACACTTTGTCTTAAATATGCTCAAGGGGCTGAAGGGAACCAGGGACAAAGAAGTAAAATAAGAACAAAGCCAGGTGTGGTGGCTCACGCCTATAGTCTCAGCACTTTGGGAGGCTAAAATGGGGAGACAGCTTGAGCCCAAGAGCTCAAGACCAGGCTGGGCAACATAGTGGGACTCTGTCTCTACCAAAAAAAAAAAAAAAAAAAATCAGCTAGGCATGGTGGCATGTGTCTGAGGTCCCAGCTACTCCGAAGGTTCAGGTGGGAAGATTGCTTGAACCTGGGAAGTTAAGGCCTCAGTACACCGTGATCACACCACTGCAGTTTAGCCTGAACAGTAGAGCCAGACACTGCCCCTCCCTCTGCCCCAAAAAGAAAGAAATATGAATAGTGTGAAACATTTGGAAATAGCAGAAAATAGAAATTATAAAAAGAGACTAAAAAGAAAGTCTAGGCCTGAAAAGTAAAATAGCTAACATAAGAAATTCACTAGAGGAATTTGGATTTCAGCAGGCATCAGAAAGCAGCCGTGAACTTGAAGGTAGGTCAGTGAAATTACCCAGTCTAAGCAGCAGAGAAAAAAATGCAGGGAAAGTGAACAATAAGGGGCCTATGGGATACCATCGAGCATAACAACATAAGCATTATGAAATTCCAGAAGTAGAGAAAGAGAAGAAGACACACTTCAGGAAATAATCAGTGAAAACTTCCCTGATCTGATAAAGACATGAATCTGCACATCCAATAAGCTCAACAAAATCCAAGCAGGAAAAATGCAGAGACCCAGAGCTAACCGTATACATACTCAGCAGTAAAAGACTGAAAGCTTTTCCTTTCAGATCAGGAACAAGAATACCTGCCTTCACTACTGCTGGTCAGCACTGTACTGGAAGTCTTAGCCAGAGGCATTGACCAAGAAACGCAGGCATCTACATTGGAAGGGGTGAAAACTCTCCTTGCAGGTGGAATGATTATGTATAGAAACTTCCACAGAATACACACACACTCAACCTACTAGAGCCTGACACATGAATTCAGCAGTGTGGTAGTGTACGAGATCAAGACAAAAATAAGTTGTATTTATATGCACCAGCAATAAACAATCAAAAAGGAAATTAAGGCCGGGCGTGGTGACTCACGCCTGTAACAGTTTGGGAGAGCAAGGCAGGAGGATCGCTTCCGCCCAGGAGTTGTTTGTGTGTGTGTGTTTCGTGTTTTTTTTTTTTTTTTTTTGAGATGGGAGTTTCGCTCTTGTTGCCCAGGCTGGAGTGCAATGGCGCAATCTCGGCTCACTGCAACCTCCGCCCCCTGGGTTCACGCTATTCAGCCTCAGCTTCCCAAGTAGCTGGGATTGCAGTCATGCACCACCACACCCAGCTCATTTTGTATTTTTTTAGTAGAGATGGGGTTTCTCCATGTCGGTCAGGCTAGTCCCGAACTCCTGACCTCAGGTCATCCGCCCACCTTGGCCTCCCAAAGTGCTGGGATTACAGGCGTGAGCCACCACGCCCAGCCCCGCCCAGGAGTTTGAGATGAAGCTGGGCAACACAGGGTGACCCCCACCTCTAAAAATCATAAAATTAAGAATTAGCTAGGTAGGCTGAGTGCAGTAGCCCACACCTGTAATCCCAGCACTTTGGGAGGCAGAGACAGGCGATCACCTGAGGTCAGGAGTTTGGGACCAGCCTGGCCAACATGGTGAAACCCCATCTCTACTAAAAATACAAAAAATTAGCCGGGCGTGGTGGTGCACACCTGTAATCCCAGCTACTTGAGAGGTGGAGGCAGGAGAATTTCTTGAACCCGGGAGGTGGAAGTTGCAGTGAGCCGAGGTTGAGCCACTGCACTCCAACCTGGGAGACAAAGCGAAACTCCGTTTCAAAAACAAACAAACAAAACATAAAGAAATTAGCCAGGCATGGTGGTGCATGCCTATGGTCCTAGCTATTTGGGAGACTGGAGCAGAAGGATCACTTGAGCCCAGGAGGTCGAGGCTGCAGTGAGCCTTGATTGCACCCCGGCACTCCAGCCTGGGTGACAGAGCCAAAAAAAAAAAAAAAAGAAAAAGAAAAAGAAGCATGGCTGGGCATGGTGGCTCACACCTGTAATCCCAATACTTTGGGAGGCTGAGGTGGGAGGACTGCTTCAGGCCAGGTGTTCAAGACCAGCCTGGAGAACACAGACACCGTCTCTACAAAACAATAACAAAAATTAGCCGGGCGTGGTGGTGCACGCCTGTAGTCCCGGCTACTCAGGAGGCTGAGGTGGGAGGATCACGTGAATCCAGGAGACAGAGGTTGCAGTGAGCTGAGATTGCATCACCACACTCCAGCCTGGAGTGAGACCCTGTCTCAAAAAAAAAAAAAAAAAAAAAGGATAGGCAGCTGTCGTATATGCTGATAACGGGAAAAATAATGTGAGACATGAAGTTCAAGTCCCTTGTGCAAATACTGAAACTGAGGTAGAAAAATGCTGATTTTCTGGAGTTACACTCTGCTATCAAGGTCAGGAGGACACCTTTTCCACAGTATCTGGCCAGATCCTTGCCTGTTTTTTTCCACATACCCGAGAGAGACTAGGAGATAATTAGCCCTCAGCTCGCATGCCCCAGAAGCGTCGTCAGACTCACCATCTGAAACATCTTACACAGATGACAGGCTTCTGGCTGGCAGCCAGCATGGACAACTCAAGATGGAGCCGCAGGTGTCTGTGGGAGGCTCAGAGCAAATGTCGGGGGATTCACGGCCTCTACAGACGGTGGCGTTTCTCTTGAACAGAGCTACAAAAGAAATGACATTTCACTAGATGCCACCTCAGTCTCAAGTCTACATTTGCTTTTGTTAAAACCCATTGTATGTCTACATTTTGGTGGATGTTGCGTAAGACAAATCATTTTAAAATTAATGCCAAAACCACAAAATCACTAACCTGATCTGAAATTCCAGAATGCGGCAAGAATATTACAAGCAAAATTAGAAATAAGAATCCTCTATACATATACATCCAAAAAAAAAAATCCCCAAGTATTAGTAGAATTTTTTTTTTTTTTTTTCCTGAGATAGAGTCTCTGTCACCCAGGCAGGCATGCAGTGCTGCGATCTCGGCTCACTGCAGCCTCCATCTGCCCGGTTCAACTGATTCTCCTGCCTCACCCTCCCAAGTAGCTGGGACTACAGGCACGTGCCACCACGCCTGGTTAATTTTTGTATTTTTAGTAGAGACAGGGTTTCACCATGTTGGCCAGGCTGGTCTCGAGCTCCTGACCTCAGGTGATCCACCCACCTCAGGCTCCCAAAGTGCTGGGATTACAGGCGTGAGCCACCGCGCCTGGCGAATTCAGCAGTATTTAAGGATAACACACTATGACCAAGTGGGCTTTCCCGCAGGACAGCAAGGTTGGCTGAACATTCAAAAATCAACGTGATGCTCCACGTTAACGGAGTAAAAGATAGGTGTGATCATCACAATAGATGCAGAAAAGTCACTTAACAAAATTAAACAGCCATTCCTAGCAGCAGGCAGGGTCACCCCCAAGTCCCCACTCAATAAAGGAAAATCAGGAGGCATCCTCCGAGAAGACCCAGATGCTGGAATCGGCAGACAAGGATTTGAAAGCGCACAGGGCGCGTACAAATGGGCAGACACAAGTCATCAGCCACGAATTAGAAACCAACTTTAGAACTGACAAATGTATCTGAAATAAAAAAGGCGGCCAGGCGTGGTGGCTGTAATCCGAGCACTTTGGGAGGCCAAGGTGGGAAGATCGCTTGAGCCCAGGAGGTGGAGGAGAAACCCCGTCTCTACCAAAACAATTTTTTAAATAAAAATAGATGTTACATTCAGGTGTGGGGTTGTCTGAGAGTGATCTTCTCTGGAGGTAGAAACACGGGGCAATTTTGCTTACAAATTTATATTTTTCTATTATTTTATAAGGAACTTTTTTTTCATTGTATTCTCTGATCCATCTGGAAAGAAAAATTTTGGTACAAGTTTCAACAATGTCATCAACCAAATGCCTCTGACACAACAGAAGAGAGATGAGGACTAAGTCACGTGAAAGAGCTCTGGCATTCAGGGGCTTGGTTTGGTTGCAGAAAGAAAACACAAATATAAAACTCTTTGATCACAGAAGGCTGCAGACGGCCAGCGCCCCCGACTACAGTGGTGGGAGCGGGAGAGGGCCAGGGGTTCACACAGGCATCACCGCCAAACACAGGGTGGGTATGGGTCAGGGCTGCGTTCCACAGGGCACAAGCCGCCTGTCCCCGCAAGACATCCCAGGGCCACAGGGGAGGGAGGACAGACCAGAAACGCAGCCGGAGTCATCCATGCCCACGCACCTGTACGATCAGACACGAAAGCTGCTGAGTAGGCACCGTCTGAGGCAGTCACTCTGGAGTCCCTTCGCACCCACGTCCGGGGCGCAGGAGGTTCGTGGGGGAGGCAGCAGCCCGGCCTTGTTTCCCATACACTGCGCTTCCCATCAGTTCCACTTGAAAAGCAGCTGCGCTCCCCTGAGTCCGCCGGCCTAGGGACACCGCGTCCTTGCCGCTCTACAGTGATTTTTAAAAAGCACATGCCTGGGGAGGGCCGGTGCCGCCAGGGCCTCCCATGAGGCACGTCCGTGCAGGCCCTCACCACGTTCCTGGTGAACGGGCCTGTGACACAGCCCCACCGTCTGCATCAGTTCTGAGGCTGTTCAGGTGCACTGCGAGAAAACCCACCCTTCTTGCATGCATTTCCCCCAGACTCATGTTTATCAACTGGTAATTACGCTCCTACTCCCCCACCCAGAGTCAGATCTCAAGTGTTAGACAAGCCAGGGTGACGCCGGCTCACTTGAAGCTGCCACTTCAACATGCAGGGACATTGCCGCTGCCAGCCACCCTCCACCTCCGCAGGCCAGCAGGAGCCTCAGACCTCCCAGAGCCACACAGGCCTCCTACAGATGCATTTCCTCCCTCCCTCCTCCAGAGATGCCCTCGGGGCACAGGGAGAGAGGAGGGCAGGCCACCCCTTCCCGACACAGGGAGTGAGGAGGGCAGGCCGCTCCGTCCCCCGAAGCAGGGAGAGAGGAGGGCAGGCCGCCCCTTCCCGACACAGGGAGTGAGGAGGGCAGGCCGCCCCGTCCCGACACAGGGAGAGAGGAGGGCAGGCCGCCCCGTCCCGACACAGGGAGTGAGGAGGGCAGGCCGCCCCGTCCGACACAGGGAGAGAGGAGGGCAGGCCGCCCCGTCCCGACACAGGGAGTGAGGAGGGCAGGCCGCTCCGTCCCCCGATGCAGGGAGAGAGGAGGGCAGGCCGCCCCGTCCCGACACAGGGAGAGAGGAGGGCAGGCCGCCCCGTCCCGACACAGGGAGAGAGGAGGGCAGGCCGCCCCGTCCCGACACAGGGAGAGAGGAGGGCAGGCCGCCCCGTCCCGACACAGGGAGTGAGGAGGGCAGGCCGCCCCGTCCGACACAGGGAGAGAGGAGGGCAGGCCGCCCCGTCCCCCGATGCAGGGAGAGAGGAGGGCAGGCCGCCCTGTCCCCCGACGCAGGGAGAGAGGAGGGCAGGCCGCCCCGTCCTGACACAGGGAGAGAGGAGGGCAGGCCGTCCCATCCCCGACACAGGGAGTGAAGCTCCAGGCTCCGCACCCAGTGGCCCTGGCTTCCACCTTGTCCTGTCACAGGCCGGCGCCTCTTCAGGCCCACAGGCTGTTCTGAAGCCTACACTCCAACCAGATTCTCACAGCAAGGGGAAGAGTGTTTGGCTTCATAACACACAATTCTACTTCCCATTACAGGTCCAGAGTACAACAAAATTAGTCACTTTTATTTAAAAGAAACATTACAAATAAGTGTGCAAAATTAATCATGATTAAATACACATAAAAGGAACATGCATACTTTACAGCAACATCCACACAGAGAATTAGCTGATTACATGACAGTGACAGTAAAGAACTAAAGAAACCGGCAAAACCGAGAACTCGCTGCTACGCAGGTTTTACATGTTTGCAATCTGAAATCAAAACCATAAAATAGAGTTTAACGGGAATTTAAGAAAATTAAATATATATCCCAAGTAGCTGACAATGTAGAGCCCATAACCTATTTTAGTTACCAAATGTTAAAAAAAGTTATGTGCCTTTCCTTCCCAAAATGTTAGTGTGTAGCTATTCTTATAAATGAGGCGAGGGGAGACGGTGGACCTGGGGGCTCGGAGGCCAGACCAGGGCATTTCCCTCCACACCAGCGGGAACTGCATGGGCCCTCCCAGACCCTGCTCTGGTAGACGACCCCGAAGTTAAAGGATGTTTCCCCCATAACGAATGTTCAAAGTTCGTGCATCACTCTTGTTTTTCCCTACACATAACCGGGAAACAGATTTAATCCAAAATGTAACCAGGAGACCCCCCGTCCCCGCCCCGCACACGCCTGAGGTGTGACGGCCCGGCTTCTAGAGTGGCCTGGTGTCTGCCTCATTCTAATGGCCCCAACGGAGACGGGGACGCCACGCACGGGCACAGGTGACGTCACGGGCACAGGTGACCACGTTGCGGGTATGGAGAAGACCACAGGCTGGGCTCACACGAGGGGAAACATTCACACTGTGTTCTCTCTACAGGGTCAGGTCGCTTTTCTTCATGTTCGGGCGGGAAAAGGAATTCCTTTCTCCTTTTCTAAGGCAAGCTGCTGGTGTTCTATTCAATCTGCTTATCATGTAAGAACTTACATCTGCACACTTGTTCACTTCCCCGCTGCAGACTCAGTAAGAACGACGGAATCTGCTGCAAAAACAAACCTGAACTCGTCCACCCTCTCAGCCCAGTCCCCAGGTCCGTATGGAGCCCCCGTCAGTGTGAGGATGCGGCGGAGCCACTGAAGCTAACGTCACAGCTGAACTCATGGGAACAGCCAGTGGCCGCCAGTCGAGCTGGTCACAGCCACTGAGTTACCTACGGTGCCTTGATGATGATTCTCTCTTTAATACTGGAAATGGGAGTCCTTAGGAAAGCAGACAACCACGTATGGCTTCGAGACCAAGGTCCCTGGGCAGCCCCTCCAGCCCGTGGCCCAGGAGGCCCCTGGGGCACTGGCACCAGCCCCGAGAGCCTGAAGGCGGCAGGTGGTGGGTGCTGTGGCGCCCCCAGCTGGAGTCACAGCTTGTCATCGGTCATCTCTAGAAACTGCGCGTAGACATCTCGGATGCACTCCCCCTTGGGGTTGAACAGGAATTTGTAGTAGCTGCCGTCTGCACAAATTGCTGGGATAGAAGGAGACCATTTTACCTGTGTGTTTCTTTCCCTCAAGTTAAAAGCAACGAGTCCCACTGAGCTGAACTGCAAAGGGCCTCTTGGAGCCAGGCAGCTGCTCTGAAAGCCCTGAAAGGCCCCAGGTCCCCACTGAATGCATTCGGTCGGCACCGTGGCCGGGAATCCTGACGGTCCTGGGGTGAGCATCTAATCACCCAGTGTTGGCTACAGGGTTAAGAAACATTCTTGGTCATCTATACAAACATTGGAAGACCTGTCCCAGTGATTTCCTGGGGGAAACTGGAGGGATGGGGGCTGACATCCCAAATGGCCGTGCAGACCGTAAGCGGGACACACAGAGCCCACAGGAGAAACAAGGGAACTGGGCGGCCATCGGTGCCACAGCGCGGTGCTGGGACATCTATGGGAAGTTGGGTCTGACGCTCAGTGGATGGAGCCCAGGTGGGGTGGGTGGGGACGTTCTCTCCAGGAAGGACCACTCACCAATGACGGCGTTTGGCTCTGTTCCAAAGGCACAAATGCACGGAGAGCCTGAGGGAACCTGAAACTTGGAGAAACTCCACTTGGAACTGAAGTATTTTGGAAGGAAACTGGCTGAGGCCAAACTGTGAAGACAAGAAAAGAAAGGGTGGTTCAAAGTTTACAGGAAAAAAAATCACCTGCGTAAGCTCAGAATATGCTGCTGAAAATACTAAAATGCTTCTTCATATGGTTTGAGCTTTAATGAATTTTTTTTTGCCATGCATGACAAAGCCTGTTGTACAATTTTATTTAAAAAAATTTTTTTTTTTTTTGAGACGGAGTCTCGCTCTGTAGCCCAGGCTGGAGTGCAGGGGCGCAATCTCGGCTCACTGCAGCCTCCACCTCCCGGCTTCAAGCGATTCTCCTGCCTCAGCCTCCCGAGTAGCTGGGATTACAGGCACCCGCCACCACGCCCGGCTAGTTTTTGTATTTTTAGTAGAGATGGGGTTTCACCATGTTAGCCAGGATGGTCTCGAACTCCTGACCTCAGGTGATCTGCCCACCTCGGCCTCCCAAAGTGCTGGGATTACAGGCATGAGCCACTGTGCCCAGCCTGCACTGATTTTTAAACCCCAACAAATATCAAATTAAATGAAAAAGATTTCAGTGCTGATAGCATATGAGGTCTGTCCACACCACCCTGCTGGCGTGGGGGGCCTGTCCCGTCCACACTGAAACACTGGGGACTCCTCTCATCCCCCGGCTTTTCCCCAGCAGGCATCCTAACACCTACCTGGACTGTTTATTCCTTTTTGGATCTTCAGCTGCAAAAATATGCACTGTGCCGTGGTCGCTGGATACGCAGATGAGGGACGCATCCTGATTGAAGTTGATGCTGCAGAGAAAACCAGCACAGCTCAGGCCTTGTGTGGATGTGGAGGAGTCCAGAGACTTAACCCACAGCACTTGTCGACACTGTGGAACACCTCAACATTCCCACTCTGGAGGTGCCAATTCTGAATACTGCCCTTTCTTTAACAAGCCGATAACCATGCCCACAGCACCACAGGTTGAAGCCACAGTGCCACAGCCACAATCCAGTGTATCACGGCAAGTTTTCCTTGGGTGCCCCACAAATGCAGCTGCTGAGCTGTGTGTCTGGGAGAGGGAAGGGACTTCTTGCAGACCACCCCCCACATGCCGCTCAGGGCTGCTCTCACAAGACTCGGGTGAGAAACACACATTCTCTCCAATGATCCTGGCCTCAGGAGGTGCAGGCTGCCCCTACGGAGGTCAGCTGGGCTGGGGCAGGCATTGGCCGCGTGCTGTCTGTTCTAGGAGCAGACAGGGGTGTGCTATGCACACCACAAGGCCCAGGACCTCACAGATAAAGCTGCCGTATTTATAAATTAATGACATTTTCTTTCTTTCTTTTCTTTCTTTTTTTTTTTTGAGACAGAGTCTCGCTCTGTTGCCCAGGCTAGAGCGCAGTAGCACGACCTTGGCTCACTGCAACCTCCACCTCCCAGGTTCAAGCGATCCTCCTGCCTCAGCCCTGCCTAGTAGCTGGGATTACAGGCACGCGCCACCACGCCCAGCTAATTTTTGTATTTTTAGTAGAGATGGGGTTTCGCCATGCTGGCCAGGCTGGTCTCGAACTCCTGACCTCAGGTGATCCACCTGCCTCAGCCTCCCAAAGTGCTGGGATTACAGGCGGGAGCCACTGCGCCCGGCTATATTAATTACGTTTTCATCTCAAAGACCCAAACGCTGCTCAATACTAGCCAAGGGGGAGGCACCAGGCCTCCTGGCCGTGACCACAGGGCATGAGATGCTACCCAAGTAGGGCTTCAGCACTAGACACCCGGGGGCTGTAGGGACACCACTGTGGGGCGGCAGTGTGGCCTCTCAGACTGTAACAGGCTGGAATCAGACAAACCAACATGGTCTCCAGCATTGCCTTAAACACAAGCCAGAGCGCTGGTGACGAGATGAAACTGGCAAAAACAGCAGAAAGACTAAAAATAAACAGGGATGAACCCAAGCCCGCCAGCCAGGGCAGCAGCGAGACCCCTCTACAAAAACACAACAATTAGCCGGGCGTGGTGGTGCACAACTGTGGTCCCAGCTACTCAGGAGGCTGAGGCAGGAGAATCGCTTGGGCCCAGGTCGAGGCTGTAGTGAGCTGTGACAGCGTCATCGCACTCCAGCCTGGGCGACAGAGCAAGACCTTCCCTCAAAATAAAACCCCCCAAAAAACAACAAAAAAACCCACCAACAATGAAAACCATCAAATACTGATAAATGCTGAAGCAGGGTTAATTATGACATTCTTTCTACTTCTGTGTAATTTCCCACGATAAAAACTTAAACTTAATCACAATTTAAAAAGCTGAAACCCAACCCCCTAGCAGCCCAAGCTTCTCCCTCCTCTGGCCTTATGCGGGGGAGGGTGGCTGCTCCTACCCCCTCTCCCAAATCCCAAAGGCCCACTTCCGTGCTGTCAGCCCAAAGTTCTTCTCCGGTGAAGTTGGAGGTGCCCTTACCAGTAAATATTGGCTGCTTGAGATCCTCTTCGCAGTTCCTGGATTAAATGCCCTGATGAAGTATCAAATATTCTTATAAGCGTCCCCTTTGAAAAACAGTGAAGTGTTTCATTATCAAAGATTCAAAACTTTTTCGTTAGTTTTTGAAACGACTCACATTCACAAATCCATTAGTCCACACAAGCTTTTCTCAAACTCACCCACATCATCGACTTCTTAACTTTCTCCTCCAACTGCCAGCACACAGTTGTGCCCCTGAGAACGAGTTGGTTGGTGGCTCCTGGTCCCACGGCACTGGGCACAAGTCAAGAGAGGCTTCCAGAGACAACCTCCTGACCGGGCAGGGTGGACTGACCCTGGACGCCCGCATCCCTGGCTGAGACCCAGGAGGAACACCCAGGCCCAGGCTCCCTGCTCCTGCTACACAGGGAGCTCATCTGAGAAGCACTGTCCGAATCCTAAGTCCCTCAGATAGCTAAGAAAAGCAGCACGGGAATCCGGCCATCAAAAAGGTGAGGCAAAATAAATAAATAAATAAAAGGACTTAAACCCATCCATGTCAGCTATGCTGGCTTTCCCAAGAAAGAGGTGCCCAAGACCTCAGGGAAGTTTTTAACATCTCCTCCAGAACGAGGAGGACTCTTCAGCTGATTCTGACAGCTGGGAAAACGAGAACTGCTGCATCTTTTGTCAAACACTCTGACAACATCCAACAAAAAATCTTTATATCCTTCAACCCAGCAGCCCCTACTCCTGGGGGTGCAGTAAGGAGCCAGCTTGTGGGGGACAAGGCAGGAGCAGCCTCACGGGGTGACTGCCGACAGCACAGGATGGGTCACAGATGTTGCAAAGCTCTGCGTAATCCCATCTACCTGGCTAACCCGGAGGGCACCGCTGAGGCTAAGAAAGCAGGAAGCAGAGAAGCATCCACATTTGTAACGGGGATTCTATCTAAAGAAGAAAAGTTGCAGGGAGGTGGGGATGGAGAATCTAAAGATAAAAAGGGTAAGAAAAAATGTACCAAAAATATAGAGGAACCGTATTTCTAATTCATACAAAATTATATCTATTTTGTTGCTAATATAATACCATTCTAAAAAATACTACCTAAAGGGCTGGGTGCGGTGGCTCACGCCTGTAATCCCAGCACTTTGGGAGGCTGAGGCGGGTGGATCACCTGAGGTCAGGAGTTCCAAGCCAGCCTGACCAACATGGTGAAACCTCGTCTCTACTAAAAATACAAACATTAGCCAGGCATGGCGGTGGGTGCCTGTCACCCAGCTACTCGGGAGATGGAGGCAGGAGAATCGCTGGCACCCAGGAGGTGGAGGTGGCAGTGAGCTGAGATCACGCCACTGCACTCCAGCCTGGGTGACAGAGCAAAACTCAATCTCAAAAAACAAAACAAAACAAAACAAAAACTACCTAGAAATAACTAAACCTGTTCTCAGCTGAGTCCCAGGAGTGAGCGGGACACGCCCCAAGCCGCGTGTCCCCACGTGCTGAGGAGTGACCCTGGCACTGGCACCGCGTGAAAGGGTAGGAGCAGGGCCGCACTGAACCTCAGTGCACTGTGCCCACAAACGGATACCATCACCGGCTTGCGGTCTCACCTCCTTAACAATTTATAATTTCCTACAAAGTAACACTGGGTTTGCAGTCTTCAATGAAAACTATAGTAAAAGATACCAATTTTCTTTGTAAAAATCTGAATTCAGGCAAAAAGAAGTATAAAGAACCCCAGATTTAAAATTATTTTAAAAAATTAACAGTTCTTCTGACCTCGCAAATCAAAGGACAATGTGTCCAATACGTCAATATTTTCAGTTACAATCTGGTGGTAATTCAATGAAGACACGTAACTAAGCAGGTAAAAAAGGGTTTTGAGCTGTGTGTTATCAGGCTGTGAAGACAGGAGCACAGAAGTTGAGTGGTTCTGCAAAATCTATGAGAATATGACAAAGCTGTCATATCTGATCACTGTAATCAACTTGGATGTGGACGTATTTTTGTTTCTTTTTTTTTTTTTTTGAGACGGAGTCTCACTCTGTCACCCAGGCTGGAGTGTAGTGGCATGATCTCGGCTCACTGCAATCTCCACCTCCTGGGTTCAAGTGATTCTCCTGCCTTAGCCTTCCGAGTAGCTGGGATTACAGGCACACACCACCATGCCTGGCTAATTTTTGTATTTTTAGTAGAGACGGGGTTTCACCATCTTGGCCAGGCTGGTTTCAAACACCTGACCTCAAGTGATCCGCCTGCCTTGGCCTCCCAAATTGCTGGGATTACAGGTTGAGCCACTGCCCCTGGCCCTGTTTCTTTGGCTTATCATATTTTACAAGACACTGCTTTGTAAATAATTAGAAATAAAACCAGTCCCTGGGCACAAGACGACCTGTGAAGACTTCAACCTGTCTGGTGACATGACCAGCCAGGTCCACAGGCCCCTGAGGGGCTCCAGGTTGGGGCAGGCCCACTGCCTTTTGAGTCTTGATACAGGGAATGGCCATTTTGCTGAGCCTGCTGCTCCAGGAGGCACGACACCAACAAGGTGAGTGGCACACTTACTTTCTCGGATGCAGTTGCAATTCTTGTTCCCTGCAGGTTGAGTGCAATGCAGCTCAGGACACCCTCATGTGCAGGAATGTCCACAGGTGGCTTCTCCGTGCTGGCCAGGTCCACGAGCTGCACATGGCCCGTGTGCGTGCCCGGAAAGGCCAGGAGGGAGTTGTTACTATTGGGACAAAGGACACAGAGGCCTGCGTGGAGACAGAGGACACCAATCAAGAACTGCCTTTGATTTCTCACAGCCAAAGTCCACTTTCTGCCCCCAAAGTTCTCCGAAAAAATAGATGTATATCATTTATAAATATCAGAACCACAAATTCAATTTAAAGACTTTTCATTGTAAATAAAGAGTATGAGAGGGCTAAGCAAAGCTACCTCGCATGAGACCTCCTCATAATCAAGACATGTGCTGAACAACTTTACCAACTGTCCATCCATCATGGTACGCGCTACCGAAAATGCAATGCAAAATTAACGACTTTACCAACTGTCCGTCCGTCAGGGTACGCGCCACCGAAAATGCAATGCAAAATGATAAAATTTAAAAGCTGCTCCATCAGCAACAGCGTAAAAATATTAAAAAACGGAGGAATAAGTTAACAGATGTACAAGACCTATCCATGGACTGTAACATCTTGCAAAGGAAGACCACAGAAGATCTGAGAGAGAGCTGGTCTGTGATCGTGGGCTGGAAGATTGGCTATTACTATCTAACTCATCTACAGTCAGTGTGATCACAGCTAACCTCTCAGAAAGGGTTCTTGAAGAAAGACAAGCTGATACTAAGAATTATAAGGGAAAATAAAGGCACTGGAACAGCCCAAATTTTTTATTTTTTTGAGACGGAGTCTGGCCCTGTCACCCAGGCTGGAGTACAGTGGCATGATCTCGGCTCACTGCAAGCTCCGCCTCCCAGGTTCACGCCGTTCTCCTGCCTCAGCCTCCCGAGTAGCTGGGACTACAGGCGCCTGCCACCATGTCCAGCTAATTTTTTGTATTTTTAGTAGAGATGGGATTTCACCATATTAGCCAGGATGGTCTCAATCTCCTGACCTTGTGATCCACCTGCCTTGGCCTCCCACAGTGCTGCGATTACAGGCGTGACCAAATTTTTTTTTTTTTTGTAAAGTAAGAAGAAGATTGCAAGACTTATATTACCTAATTTCAGATTTACTTTAAACCTCTTATCAAGGCAGGATGGTACTGGGATAAAGACAGAAACACAGATCAATGGAAGAGAAGAAAAAGTCCAGAAAAAAAACCTTGTATTTATTTAATCAAAACAAAGGTACCAAGCTTAGATATCCACATAGAACAGAAAGGAACCCAGGCGTGTGCCTCACACTGAATACAAAAATGTACTTGAAATGGATCGAAGATTTAACTTTAGGTGAAAAGCTACCAAATGTGTAGAAGAAAACATAAAAGAAATCTTTTAGCAATACTTGCATAAGTGTGCCAGGGAAAAGGCTAAATCTACAACATATAAAGAATTCTTACGGCCGGGCGCAGTGGCTCATGCCTGTAATCCCAGCACTTTGGGAGGCCAAGGAAGGCCGATCACCTGAGGTCAGGAGTTTGAGACCAGCCAACATAATGAAACCCTGTCTCTACTAAAAATACAGAGATTATCCAGGCGTGGTGGCGGGTGCCTGTAATCCCAGCTACTTGGGGGACTGAGGCAGGAGAATCGCTTGAACCCAGGAGGCGGAGGTTGCAGTGAGCTGAGATCGCACCACTGCACTCCAGCCTGGGCAACAGAGCGAGACTCTATCTCCAAAAAAAACAAAAAACGAAAAAAAAAATGGGGCTGGGCGCGGTGGCTCACGCCTGTAATCCCAGCACTTTGGGAGGCCGAGGCAGGTGGATCACCTGAGGTCAGGAGATCAAGACCAGCCTGGCCAACATGGTAAAACCCCGTCTCTACTAAAAATACAAAAATTAGCCGGGCATGGTGGTGTGCCTGTAATCCCAGCTACTCAGGAGGCTGAGGTGGGAGAACTGCTTGAACCTGGGAGGCAGAGGCTGCAGTGAGCCGAGATCATGCCACTGCACTCCAGCTTGGGCAACAGAGGAAGACCCCATCTCATATTAAAAAAAAAAAAAAAATTCTTACATCTCATTATAAGATTAACAACTGGCTAAAAAATGGGCAAAACATCTGGGGCACTTCCCAAAAGATCTCGAAAGGGAAGAACCACAGAGAAAGATGTTGCCACCGCCAGTCCTCAGAGAAATGCAAACCAAAACCACAAGGAGATGCCGTTACCAGTGAGATATCATCACACGCGCACGGAACGGCTACAGCTAGAAAGGCCGACAATGCTGGAGCACTCATAAATCATGGATGAGACGCAGGAGGACACAGCCACTCTGGAAAATAAACGGCCGCATTTTATAGAGTCAGACACAACCACAACATGGTTGTGACCGGGCAGTCGAACCCTCAGGATCGACCCAAGAGACATGAAACTACCCACACAAAGGCTGCTATGGGAACATGCACGACACTCCTCCTAATAGCCAAAACACGGCCGAAGGGACCAACAAAGTAACACACATACACACACACAGAGGACAAATACATGTAAAAAAACAAAACCTGAGGGTTGAGTGGGGAGGGGACTGTCCCAAGAAAGTTTTCCAGGAGATGAGACTGTTCTTTTTTTCTTTAGAGTCTCACTCTGTCGCCCAGGCGGGAGTGCAGTGGCACAATCTCCGCTCACTGCAAGCTCCGCCTCCCGGGTTCAAGCGATTCTCCTGCCTCAGCCTCCCAAGTAGCTGGGACTATGGGCACCCGCCACCACATCCAGCTAAGTTTTGTATGTTTAGTAGAGATGAGGTTTCACCATGTTGACCAGGATGCTCTCTATCTCCTGACCTCGTGATCCGCCCGCCTTGGCCTCCTAAAGTGCTGGGATTACAGGCATGAGCCACTGCGCCCGGCCGACTGTTCTGTCTTGACTGTGACGGTGGCTACACAACTGTTTACAATGACGGAAATTTATTGAAGTTTTTTTTTTTTTGAGATAGAGTCTTGCTCTATCGCCCAGGCTGGAGTGCAATGGTGTGATCTCGGCTCACTGCAACCTCTACCTCCTGGGTTCAAGTGATTCTCCTGCCTCAGCCTCCCAAGTAGCTAGGATTACAGGTGCCCGCCACCATGCCCGGCTAATTTTTTGTATTTTTAGTAGAGACAGGGTTTCACCGTGTTAGCCAGGATGGTCTTAATCTCCTGACCTTGTGATCCGCCCGCCTCGGCCTCCCAAAGTGCTGGGATTACAGGAGTGAGCCACCGCGCCCGGCCACAAATGGTATTCTTAAAACGAGTCAGTTTTTTGTAAATTTTACCCTAACAAAGCCAGAGGCAAAACCCCCAATATAAAAAGATATGAAGATGGTACAATAAATGACAAAGTCAAACACAATCAATCCTCCAATTCAGAAGACAAGGGAAGGAAAGGCTTGAGTCCAGAACTCAGTGGCTCCCGAAGTGGTGAAAACATAGGTTCCTGGTTCACTGTGGAGGTTCTGAGAGCCCACAGTCACTGGGTGGGAGGGGACAGGGGCCCCCACTCTGTGACTCTGGTCAGAAGGTAGTTTGGGGATGCTGAGCTGTGGGTCCTGGAAGGTCCATCTCCTCTGGAGGCCCCTCTGTGCTCAGGACTGCTCTCGCCAAGCACTTTGCTCAGAGACCTGCTTAGAGAAGGGAGTGCCCAGCACAGGCATCTCCATGTGGACCCATTTCCCATCGCCACCCATCTGCTCAATCTCTCACCTTTGGGGTTATAGCAGGTTTCGAAGACGTGCAACTGATGGGGATTGTGTGTGAATGTGAACACCTTAATCATGGAGTCCAAAACCACCACAATTCTGGAAAGAAAAACATGATCAGAGTTGCTTTCCTCAAGAGTCAAACCCAAACATTTTATGCTCCTGTTCTTATCATACTGAAACTGAGAAACACTGAAAATACCACACAGAAAAGGAGCGTTCCTGAAGAAAAAGCTCTGGAGGCAGGTAGCCAGCGCCAGGCCTGGAGCTCGGCGAGTGCACGTGGGCTGGCTCTGCTGAGGGAGTGCTTCTCGCCTGGGTGAAGGTCAGCCTAAGAGACGTCTCTGAGGTTCAGAGAGACATCATCAAACACTCCATCTAGGTTCAGAACCGAGCAAAACACACAGAAGTGATATTTTTATGCTACTGTGTCTGGAAAAAATAAGAAAAGTCTGAAAGTAGAAGATCCTCGATCTGGCTCAAGCGTTTGCATTATTATTACTTTTTATTTTATAGATGGAGCCTCACTCTGTCGCTCAGGCTGGAGTGCAGTGGCACAACCTCAGCTCACTGCAACCTCCACCTCGAGTTCAAGCGATTCTCCTGCCTCAGCCTCCTGAGTAGGTGGGATTACAGGCGTGCACCACCATGCCCAGCTAATTTTTGTATTTTTAGTAGAGATGGGGTTTCACTAGGTTGGCCAGGCTGGTCTCTAACTCCTGACCTTGTGATCCGCCTGCCTCAGCCTCCCAAAGTGCTGGGATTACAGGCATGAGCCACGGTGCCCGGCCACATTTGCATTACTAAGGGCCTTTAAATATTGACGTTATTAAAATGACAAACCCACACAAAAATGCAGGAAAGTTGGCCGGGCGCAGTGGCTCACACCTGTAATCCCAGCACTTTGGGAGGCTGAGGCGGGTGGATCATGAGGTCAAGGGATCAAGACCATCCTGGCCAACATGGTGAAACCCTGTCTCTACTAAAGATACAAAATCAGCCGGGCTTGGTGGTGTGCGCCTGTAGTCCCAGCTACTCCGGAGGCTGAGGCAGGAATTGCTTGAACCTGGGAGGCAGAGGTTGCAGTGAACTGAGATTGTGCCACTGCACTCCAGTCTGGCAACAGAGCAAGACTCTAACTCCAAAAAAAAAAAAGGCAGGGAGGTGAAATGACCTCTGTTTACATCCAACTTGCTTGGCTGCTGTCCTCCCACAGCCGACAGAGATGGAAATCTTAGAGTAAAATATGCAAATCATATTAAATAAAAACCCAAATGAACGAACTCTGCGCTATCTTGCTCAACGTACTAGGACAAACTTCCATATTCCCCCTAAACGCCCCTGAGGCCATGGCTGACAGAGCCACCTGCTACTTTCAACACAGAAAATTCAATTTTCCTTTACCTTCAAACCGAAAACCTTTATTGAGAGGCAGCATTTGGCAAAGCAGGGGCTAAAACCCCAGGGTAATTCAAGGCTCAAAACTCATGTCCTCAGCTCTGCACATGTCGGAATGGGACAGAACTCACCATGGTGAGACCCACTGGCTGGTCCACTGTGGCGCACGTCATCCACGCCACCACCTACTTACCTCCAGCGGAGCCCTGGAAACAAACACAATTCGCTGCCTTTCTTGCAGCAATATAAATAATCTTTATATCCTTATGGTCATAAAAACCAGGGCCAACATTTTAATACATCATTTCCTAAACATTTTTCTGCCAAAAATAGAAAAGTATTTCAGCCATCTTTAGAGAAAGTGAAATACCACTTTAAAAAATTACTGACACCAAACCCACCTATCTCGCCGCAGTTTGACTGCCTTGACTTCTGTAGAAAATTCTATTTCAATAACAGTCTTCTTCTTCAGGTCATCCCAGATCATTACTGAAATATCAGCAAGAAGAAATGAATGCAGTCATAAACAGGCCATGGTGCTGGGATGCAGCGATGCCAGCTTGACGCCTAAGGTGTTTTCTCTTTCCACTGGCACAGCTGCGCCCACCCTCAGGCCTCAGACACACACCCGCACCTGGAAGGCCTTGGGGTACAACTCAAACCGTGAGCTGTGCCAGGGATCCGCCCTCGGGCACCTTCCCCACTCAAAGTGTCTCCCCTTCTTGGTAGCTGGCTGCCCACTTGCTCCCTCCCCGCCCATTCCTCTCTCAGTGTGCACAGCCCGGTCCTGTTCTCAGGTGACCCACTCACTGGCCTCACACACAGGCACGCTAAGCGCATTCATCTCTCTCTGCCAACCATTGCTCCCTCCCCGCCCGTTCCTCTCTCAGTGCGCACAGCCCGGTCCCAGTCTCAGGCGACCCACTGGCCTCGCACACAGGCGCGCTGAGCGCGTTCATCTCTCTCTGCCAACCCTTGCCCTTGCCTGGTTACATTCCTCTCCCTGACCTTCCTTGATTCCACCTGACTGAGCCCATAGGCAAGCCTGACCATAGGTACTGATGTTAAAAGTGCTGCAAATAAACCTGCATCAGGAAGGAAGGTTTCAGTTTTAAAGTGAAATCAGAGGGACACAAATCAGGGCCAACGAGTTCCTCACTCCACTCAAGGTCCTGGGTTGTTCTTCCTCTTTTTCTGTTTTTCTTTTTGAGACAGGGTCTCATTCTCTCGCCCAGGCTGGAGTGCGGTGGCGCGATCTTGGCTCACTACAGCCTTGACCTCCCAGGCTCAAGAGATTCTCCCACGTCAGCTTCCCAAATGGCTGGGACTACAGGCATGCACTACCATGCCCAGCTAAGTTTTGTATTTTTGGTAGAGATGGGGTTTTACCATGTTGCCCACGCTGGTCTCGAACTTCTGGGCTGAAGTGATCTGCCCACCTCAACTTCCCAAAGTGCTAGGACTGCACGTGTGAGCCACTGCACCCAGCCCCTGCTCCTTTTTAAGTTCAAAATTTCTTCTGTCTTGTTTGCCTGCTAACATTGCAACATTCTATTAGCATAAATTAGCAGTTTGTGTTCTAAGGGCTAATGTACCGACAAGCTTTAGGGATGAGAATGCCAACCAGCACCGTGCTTTTGAAGAACCACAAGAGGGATGGGTGCGGTGGCTCACGCCTGTAATCCCAGCACTTTGGGAGGCTGGGGTGTGAGATCGCTTGAGGCCAAGAGTTCAAGACCAGCCTGGGCAACATAGTGAGACTCCCATTTCTGAAAAAAAAAGTTATTAAAAATTAGTCACAGCTACTCAGGTTGAGTCCAGGAGTTTGAGGCTGCAGTGAGCTATGATCACCCCACTGCACTCCAAGCTGGGCAACAGAGGGAGACCCTGTCTCAAAAAAACACACAAAAAACACAGCTGGGTGTGACGGCTCACACCTGTAATCCCAGCGCTTTGGGAGGCAGAGGCAGGCGGATCAATGGAGCTCAGGAGTTTGAGAGCAGCGTGGGCAACATGTGGAAACGCTGTCTCTACTAAAAATACAAAAAGTAGCCGGCTGTGGTGGGCGCTCCGGTAGTCCCAGCTACTCGGGAGGCTGAGGTGGAAGAGGCGGAAGGGTCACCTGAGCCTGGGGAGGCAGAAGCTGCAGTGAGCCAGGCCTGCGCAACTGCATTCCAGCCTGGGCAATACAGTGAGACCCTGTCTCAAAACTAAATAAATAAAAATCAAGTTTACTAGTAAAAAAAAGTACCTTTAAACGCTACAAAAAGTACATTTACTCAAAAACCTGCTGAATACTGCTTTCTTCTAAGTCTGTGAAGTTTCTAAGGCTTTTTCACCTCTTAGAAACTTTATAATGAGAATGAGACCTGAGATTATCTCATACAAATGGCTCCCTTGTTAGCACCTGGGGTCCCCCAGCAGTGCCAGAGGTAGGGCAAGGGAGGCGGCCCTCTAGGCCTCCTGACTTCCATCTAGAAGCTTCCTTTCCTCCTTAATGGTCAATGAAGTTCTCCATGACAAGACACAGACCAATTCACCAGCAGGATTTCTGCCCATCCCCAATTAGCCAGGGAAAGTCATTCTCCTGCAAATCCTGCCCTGCTCTCTCTGTGGAACCTCCGCTGTCCCTTCTGGGTGGGCTCCTCCAGAGGACTCACAAGCCACAGGCCTCTGCCCCTCTGGGCTATGCTAGCAGCCACTCTCAACTCTGCTTTAAAGCTGGCACAGACAAACCTTGTGAGATTACAGAACCGCTCAAAGGCCAAGATCTCAAGCCCTGTCTTCCACTGTTTTTCCTACCGATAATCTCTTCCCATTTCATTTCTCTGTTCCTAATTCCAAACAAAAATAAATGTATCAGGCAGGGCCAGTCCTCACCCGAGTGTGGTCTCTCTTCCGCACGTTCATGTTCACGCAGTTCACGGGGCTCTGCTGAGAACTGTGAGCTGGGCCCCAAAGCTTGTCACGAGTCATCTGGAACCTTCTGCCTTTCCACACAATCCTTTTGTGCCTGATCTGACCTGGGCTATTCTATTCCTAAGTACGTGATATCACCCAGATCCTAGTTCACCCACTCACTTCCCACTTGGCATGCGGCGCCCCCAGAGCCCCATCCTGGTCTTGATTCTGAACTGCCTCCCTCACTGAGCCTCTCCTTCCCTCCTCACCTCCTCCCACCCTACCCACCCACCACTGGGCTCCCACTCAGTCATCCTCTGAGACCACCGGTGGCCTTCAATGTCACCAGAACCAGATGGCTTTTCTCAGGCCTCCTCCCGCCTGGCACTGGGCTCAGACGAGGATGCTTGCTCCACTTTTCCTGCCTCTCCCCATAAACGGGGGCTTCCCACGCCTGCCCCATCCTCTGGTGTCTCTTCACTCACCTCATGCACTGCATCTAGACCAGAACTTTCCCAAAACACAGATCTGACGGCATCTCCTTCCTGGCCACACGTTACCTGGCATTCAAGCCTCCCCCAGATCTGCCTCCCACCTCCCCCACCCAGCCTACCTCCCGCCTCCCATCCCCAGCCCACCTCCTGCCTCCTGCCTCCCACCTCTTCCCTGTGTTCTGCCCTCCATTCCTGGATCTTTCGCCTTGAGCCCTCTTTCCTCAACCAACAGCGAGGTTAAGCTGGCATGAGGCACACGGCTGTCAGGAAAGCTATCTACTCCTCCCTCTACTTAAAAGGGCCAGAGCTCTTATGCCACGTCATCTGCATACACACACGTACTCCCACTCCGACAAATAGATCCCGAAACCCAGAGCCCAACTGGTGTTTTGTTCTACGTGGCTATGAAACTAATGTTCAAGTCAATGGCTCTCAGTAAGAAAAAAAATCCTTCTACCTTGCTTTAAAATGAATTCATGACATTTACGATGTCAACCTAAGGTGCAGCAGACCCGTTTTCCGTTTACTGACTGAAAAGCACGTGTTCTATGACAATGCAAGTGAGTGATGCTCTTTAGGCGCTCCTTATGGGAACAGAGACCTGGTGCCCTCTCCGCCTGCTTCCTCCCCAGTGACCAGTCCTGGATATTTCACAGACCTACTAGGGAAAATCACACATGGCCACAAACATAAACACATTCAAAAAAAGACTGGGTGGGACACGTGAGGCATGATTCTTCAATACACAATTACAGTACCTTTGTTGGGAGGGTATTTCGGCTTTTTTCCACCACCAACTAAAGCTAAATAGTTGCAGCGAAATAACATTTCAACATGGCCAACTCCTCCTTCTAGAAATTCTGAAATGATAGTTTTAAAAAGACAAATGTTACAAGTTAATATGTATATTTTACGATAAAAAAGAAAAGAGAAAGTCAAGACAGGTAACGCAGCAATTTTCTATTTTTTGTAAGAGACAAGATCTCACTGTGTTGCCCAGGCTGGAATGCAGTAGCTATTCACAGGTACAATCACAGCTCACTGCAGCCTTGAACTCCTGGGCTCACATGATCCTCCTGCCTCAGCTTCCCAAGTAGCTGGGAATACAGGACTCTTTTTTTTTTTTTTTTTTTTTTGAGACGGAGTCTTGCTCTGTCACCCAGGCTAGAGTGCAGTCGCGCGATCTCGGCTTACTGCAACCTCCACCTCCTGGGTTCAAGCCACTCTCCTGCCTCAGCCTCCCCAGGTAGTTGGGACTACAGGCATGTGCCACCATGCCCAGCTAATTTTTGTATTTTTAGTAGAGATGGGGTTTCACTATGCTGGCCAGGCTGATCTCAAACTCCTGAACTCAGGCGATCAGTCCGCCTCGGCCTCCCAAAATGCTGGGACTACAGACATGAACTACTGTGCCCGGCCTACAGGACTCATTTTTAATCAGCAATTTATATCTAACTATCATCAGAAATGAGAAAGGTGACTGGCTAAAAAAAATAGTGAGTGCTAGGTTTCCAACTTCTCTCAGTTTACTGTCATCATGTTCACTGTTTCATAAAGGCTGAGGACACAACACCCTAGGAAGCTAACTCAGCAAAATGTATGAAATACTTGAATTCACATTTCAAGAGGTGGCAAAACCTGTCAACTCCAAGAAAGCATACTAAAAGCTTTAATGCTTGGGAGGCTGAGGCGGGCAGATGATGAGGTCAAGAGACTGAGACCATCTGGGCCAACATGGTGAAACACTGTCTTTACTACAAATACAAAAATTAGCTGGCGTGGTGGCAGGCACCTGTAGTCCCAGCCACTCAGGAGCTGAGGCAGGAGAATCACTTGAACCCCGGAGGCTGAGGTTGCAGTGAGCCGAGATCACACCACTGCACTCCAGCCTGGTGACAGAGCGAGACTCCATCTCAAGATAAATAAATAAAAACAAAAATAAAAACAAACCAAAAAAACCCCACAAAACTTTAATGCAAAAGCTGAGTGACTTTTATCATTTCCTTTTTTTTTTTTTTTTATTTTTTTTTTTAAGAAACAGGGTCTTGCTGTGTTGCTCAGGCTTGAGTGCAGTGAAGTGATCACAGCTCACTACAGCTTCAAACTCCCGGGCTCAAGGACTCCTCCTGCTTCAGCCTCCCGAGTAGCTGGGACTACAGGCACACATCACCGCGCCTGGTTAATTTTTTCAGAAAAGTTTTTGTAGAGGCGAGGTCATACTGTATTGCCCAGGCTGGTCGTGAACTCCTGGTCTCAAACAATCCTGCCATCTCAGCCTCCCAAAATGCTGGGATTGTAAGTGTGAGCCACCGAAGTCTGAAATGCTCCCAACTGTTCATGAATTACGTAAGAGGAAAATGTCCACAGATTTTCAGAGGTCTTCCATGACAAAAGGATGACCAATGCTCTCTGAGGGGAGCAACAGGGGCACACTGATGAGAAACTCCCATGTTCTGTATGGTTCACGTAACTCAGGACTGTCCACCCAGCTGTCTGTCTGCAATGACTCCCACGTTCTGTATGGTTCACATAACTCAGGAGGACCATCCACCCACCCACTTCTGTGTCTGCAATGACCATGAGCTCTATCTCTCCAGTCACAGCTGCACGAAATGACTCAAAAGTTCCTCAGCTCGATCTTCGAGATATTTAAAATTCAAGGCAGCCGGGCACAGTGGCTCACATCTGTAATCCCAGCACTTTGGCAGGCAGAGGTGGGAGGACTGCTTGAGCCCAAGAGTTCAAGGCCATCCTGGGCAACATAAGGAAATCCCTTCTCTACCAAAAATAAAAATTAAAAAATTCGCCGGCTGCAGTGGCTCACGCCTGTAATCTCAGCACTTTGGGAGGCTGAGGCAGGTGGATTACTTGAGGTCAGGAGTTCGACCTGGCCAACATAGTGAAACCCCGTCTCTACTAAAAATACAAAAATTAGCCGGCTGTGGTGGCAGGCGCCTGTAATCCCAGCTATATAGGAGTCTGTGGCAGGAGAATCGCTTGAGCCCGGGAGGCAGAGGTTGCAGTGAGCAAGGATTGCACCACTGCACTCCAGCCTGGGCGAAGGAGGGAGACTCCATCTCAAAAAAAAAAAAACAAACCCAGCACGGGCAATGTGCTTTTGGGACATCAAACTTTTGTGCACCAAAGGACACAATCAACAGAATGAAAACACAACCTATGGAACGGCAAAGCATATTTACAAACCACACATCTGATAAGTGCGTAATATCCAGAATATATGAAGGACTTTTACAACTCAACAATAAAAAAATTAATAATCTGATTTTAAAATTGGCAAAGGATTTGAGTAGTGTTTCTTCAAAGATAATTTACAAATGGCCAACAAGTACAAAGAAAGATGCTCAACTTCATTAGGCATCAGAGACATCCAAACCAAACCACAATGAGATCCCACCACCTCATACCCATGAAGATGACTAATTTTTTTTCTTTTTTTGAGACAGTGTTGCTCAGGCAAGTGCAGTGATGAGAACAGGGCTCACTGCAGAGGATGGCTAATATTGTTTTTTAACCCAGGAAATAACAAGTACTGGCCAAGATATGAAGCTATGGGAACTCTCATGCACTGTCTGATGCAGCTGCTCTGGAAAAAAGTATGGCAGATCCTCAAAAAATTAAAAAGAGGCTGGGCACAGCAGCTCACTCACACCTATAATCCCAGCACCCTGGGAGGCCAAGGCAGGATGATGACTTGAGGCCAGGAGTTTAAGATCAGCCTGGGCAACACAGTGAGACGCTCCCTCAATTAAAAAATAATAAAAAGGCCAGGCGTGGTGGCTCATGCCTGTTATCTCAGCACTTTGGGAGGCGAGGCAGGTAGATCACTTGAGGTCAGGAGTTTGAAACCAGCTTGGCCAACATGGTGAAACCTCGTCTCTACTAAAAATTCAAAAAAATTAGCCAGGCGTGGTGGCAGGTGCCTGTAATCCCAGCTACTTGGGAGGCTGAGGCAGGAGAATCACTTGAACCCGGGAGGCGGACGTTGCAGTGAGCCGAGATTGTGCCACTGCACTCCAGCCTGGGTGACACAGTGAGACTCCATCTCAAAAAAAAAAAAAAAAAAAAGGCTGATTTTTATAAATCAAAAAGTTACCAAATGACCAGATGCAGTGGCTCATACCCATAAACCCAACACCTTGGGAGGCCGAGGCAGGCGAATCACGAGGTCAGGAGATCAAGACCATTGTGGCCAACATGGTGAAACCCTGTCTCTACTAAAAATACAAAAATTAGCCAGGAGTGGCAGGGCACATCTGTAATCACAGCTACTCGGGAGGCTGAGGCAGGAGAACTGCTTGAACCCGGGAGGCGGAGGCTGCAGTGAGCCGAGATCTCGCCAGTGCACTCCATCCAGCCTGGGCGACAGGGCGAGACTCTGTCTCAAAAAAAACAAAGTTACCATATGATCCAGCAATCCCACTTCTAGTCATATAAGCCAAAGAACTCAAGGCAGGGTCTGGAAGAGACACCTGCACACCCACGCTTGTAGCAGCATCATTTGTAATAGCAAAGATGCAGAAGGACCCGAGTGTCCACAGATGGAGAAATGAACAAACAGCACGTGCTCCATACGTGCAGTGATTTATTATTCAGCCTTAAACAGAAACAATATTTCTCATTTATTATTTTTTCAAGATAAGGTCTCACTATGTTGCCCAGACTGGTCTCAAACTCCTGGCCTCAAGCAATCCTCCTGCCTCAGACTCTGAAAACACTGGGATTACAGGGGTGAGCTGCGGTACCCGGCCTGAAATTCTGACACAGGCTGCAACAGAGATCAACCTAGAGGACACTACACTAAGTGAAATAAGCCAGGCATATATGATGGCATTCACAGGAAGTCCCTACAGCAGTCAAGTTCATGGAGACAGAAAAGTAGCATGGTGGTTACTAGGAGACACGGGAGACAGAATTGATGGATGTAGAGTTTGGCTTCCCAAGATGAAATTCTAGAGGTCTGTTTAACAACAATGTGAATATATTTAACATTACTGATCTATACGCTTAAAAATGGTTAAGATGGTAAATTTTATTTTACATAATTTTTTACCATAATTTTTTTTTTAAAAAAATGCTGCCACTGAAGACCTTCTTTGCCCCAGGTGTTAGAAGTGTAACTATTTCCTCAATGTAGGTTCAGTAAGTTTTAGAAACACATCTGAGTGACCTGAGAATTATGTCAAGGTCACTAATGTACTCTTCAAACACTATTTAACCGAGAGACAATGTTTAGCCCTTTTATAAACTACATGATCTTAGGCTTATTAATAAAGTTATTAATGCTTGATTATATCATAAGTCTTTTCAGGTTCTTTTTTTTTTTTTTTTTTTTTTTTTTGAGATGGAGTTTTGCTCTTGTTGCCCAGGATGGAGTGCAGTGGTGCGATCTTGGCTCACTGCAACCTCCACCTCCTGGGTTCAAGTGATTCTCCTGCCTCAGCCTCCCAAGTAGCTGGGATTACAGGCGCCCATCACACCCAGCTAATTTTTGTATTTTTAGTAGAGACGGCGTTTCACCATGTTGGCCAGGCTGGTCTCGAACTCCTGACCTCAGGAGATCCACCCACCTCGGCCTCCCAAAGAGCTGGGATTACAGGCATTAGCCACTGTGCGCAGCCGTCTTTTCAAGTTCTAAAAGCAACAAGTCATTCCCTTAGCAAGATGTGATTCTAGCTAATGGTTAAGTAAAGAAATGTTGGCTGGGTGCAGGGGCTGACACCTATAATCTCAGCACTCTGGGAGGCCAGGCCGAGGCAGGTGGATCCCTCAGGTCGGGAGTTCAAGACCAGCGCGACCAACATGGAAAACCCCCGTCTCTACTAAAAATACAAAACTTGCCAGGTGTGGTGGCGCATGCCTATAATCCCAGCTACTCGAGAAGTTGGGGCAGGAGAATCACTTGAACCCAGGAGGCAGAGGGTGCAGTGAGCCGAGATCGCGTCACTAGCCTGGGCAACAAGAGTGAAACTCCGTCTCTCAAATAAATACATAAATAAAAAATAAAAATACAAAAATCAGCCAGCTGTGTAGTCCCAGTTACTCGGGAGGCTGAGGCAGGAGAATCACTTGAACCCGGCAGGTGGAGGTTGCAGTGAGCCGAGATCACGCCACTGCACTCCAGCCTGGGTGACAGAGCAAGACTCCGTCTCAAAAAAAAAAAAAAAAAAAGAAGACAAACACAGTCAGTCACAGGCACAGTTAGCTATGCGGTCTCTGGGTTTTAAAAATGGAAAGAAAAAAAAGAAAAACAGATTTTTCAGAATCAAGTGAAGAGGCAGAGAAGGAGAGTTAAGGCCTTTCCTGGAATGAGAAGTAATCAAAGGTAAAAGCCAAACTTCAGGAATTAGAGAGGACTTCTAAACCCCGCCAAAGAGATTCTCCCATAGTACCTGACCCCCACCTCCTGCAGCTGAAGAGGGGGAAAGGGTCTCCCCTCAGAAAGACCAGGGTTACATTCAGAGCTTTCTATGTTCCAGATCCCAAGGGCTGGTACTGAAATATTACAAAAGACATTCGTTGTTACAGAAAAATGTAAGATACAATAAATCTTTCTGAGTTTCTCTTCAAAGGGTTTATTTAGCCTGTTAACTTCCTTATCCTTTGTTCTCGACTTTCTTGTTCTTCCTTGCCCCTAGTTACTGTAAACAGCCTACCCGCTTCCCGTCAACTCTAATCAATAACTCACACCTGTTCCCTTGGTTACCTGTACACATTGTTCCCCCGAAACTGCACGTCTCACACGCTCCACCTCTGTACCTCACGTCCCCCTCCCCTTCTATATTTAGAAAAGTATGTACAAGTAGCCTATTGGGTCAGCTCAGATTGTGCAGTCCGACCCCAGCCCATAGGGGAGTGACACAGAGATAGGGACTGCGTTCAGGATAAAAACCCCCTGGTCTCCTTTGTTCTCTGTGCTCTTGCCATCTTGACTGATGCAAGGGGCACCCTTCTGCCGAAGTAAATTGCCTTACTGAGAGAATTAAACTTTTGCCTGAGTGCTGGTTTTACTTCACAGCACCGAGCATTTATTTATTCCTGGAACATTTTATACCCACAAAAAGAAGAAATGCCCAAGCCTGCCCAGGATGTCAGCGTCTACATCTCTAAGGGTCCCTGGCGGTCGGACTTGTCTGTAACAGCAACTAAAATTGCAGCAATAGGTTGTGTAGGACACAAAACAGGCTCCTACTAAACATCAGCTGAGGAAAACTTGAGGTACACTCCAGTCCTTGTGGTACAGAGAAAAACCCTCTCCTCTAATCATGGTCTCTATTCTCACACAATCACCAACACAGAAGACTTCTGTGACTAAAGCAGAAACCACGCAGCAAACCCCAGCTGGGCTTCCTCTAACTCAGTTCTGACACCATCTACCTGGAGACAGTATTAGATCCCACAGGTTGAAGGCTCAGTCCCCAAGACCGACTGCACCACACACCAGTCACAAGTTAGAACCTTCAAAACTTCTGACTGACCAGCTTCAAGTTGGGGTTCCCGTGACCCCTTTTTTGGGTTCAATTTGCTGGCACGGCTCACCGAACTCAGGGAAACACTTCCTTATGTTTACCAGTTTATAACAAAGAATATTACAAAGGATACAGATGAAGAGATGCATAGGGCAAGGAATTAGGGGGAGGACGCAAAGCTTCTGTGAAGCTCTCTGAACCCCGTCTCCTTGGGATTTTATGGAAGCTTCATGATATCAGCATTCCTTCCCCAGGGGCAGAGGGTACGGCCTTCTCTGGGGAGGGTCTTAAGACCCACAATTAGAAAGGGTGGGGGTGTGGTGGTTAATGCCTGTAATCCCAGCACTCTGGGAGGCCGAGGCAGACAAATAACTTGAAGTCAAGAGTTCGAGACCAGCCTGGTCAACGTGGTGAAACCCCATCTCTACTAAAAATACAAAACAAACAAAAAAACGTAGCCGGGTGTGGTGGCATGTGCCTGTAATCCCAGCTACTTGGAAGGCTGAGGCACGAGAATCGCTTGAACCCATGAGGTGGAGGTTGCAGTGAGCCAAGATGGAGCCACTGCACTCCAGCCTGGGAGAGATTCTGTCAAAGAAGAGGGGAGGGGACGGGAAGGGAGGGGAGGGGAGGGGAGGGGAGGGGAGGGGAGGGGAGGGGAGGGGAGGAAAGAAAGAAAGAAAAAAGAAAAGAAAGGAAGGAAGGAAGGTGGGGTGGTGGTGGGGAGACAGGACACGTTAGGGTGAAAGGGGAGTAGGAGAAGGTCAGAGGCCTCCCCTGAGGGCCAATATTGTAACAAAAAGACTAACCAGGTCTGTGGGAGTTACCGGCCAGGGTGAAAACCAAAATATATAATTACACCACATCTTGACAGGCCCAGACTCTCCCAACAGAGCCTGCTGCAAAACACAAGAAACTAATAAAAGAAAATGGGGAAAGGGGATGTCTGAATACCGGCATAACTTCTATTCCACTAAGAGATGCTTGAAAAATGAATCACTTTATACAAATGAGTGAAAATCAACCATTCTAGCACTTGAGGCTAATAACCTTTTTATTTTTGCCTCTGTCATGTCGTGCAGTCCCTGTTTCTCGTTCCTATTTCCGTGGAGTTTTATTTTTAAAGAAAACCTTATTTCCCATTATAAAAATTATGCATCATTTCTATAAAACAACACAGAAAAGCATAAAGTAGAAAACACTGTGAAACAACATCATTTATGTACTTTTTTTGAGACAGAGTCTCGCTCTGTCACCAGGCTGGAGTGCAGTGACACGATCTCGGCTCACTGTAACCTCCGCCTCCCGGGTTCAAGTGATTCTCCTGCCTCAGCCTTCTAAGTAGCTGGGACTACAGGCACCCACCACCATGCCCGGCTAATTTTTGTATTTTTAGTAGAGATGGGGTTTCACCATGTTGGCCAGGATGGTCTCGATCTCCTGACCTCGTGATCCACCTGCCTCGGCCTCCCAAAGTGCTGGGATTACAGGCATGAGTCACTCTGCCCGGCCACGTATGTTCTAAACTTTGTGCATAGATATTTTGTTCCTGTAACACCATCTATGCTATTCTCTACGTTCTTTTTCCTTTAACAATGCCATGGCCATCTCTCCACATGAGGATTCAGATTGGTCTCGGCATTCTTACCGCATGAAGCACCATTGTGAGGATGTGCCACAACCACAGTAATCACCCCTTTCAGGAAAGTCATTCGGGTTCTCCAATTTTCCACTCTTGGAAACAGCATTGCAAGTAATATTGGTATACTGGCACCAAACAGTACATCTATAATGAACACAGCTTGCCAAATTACTCCACAAGGCTCTACCAATTTAACCTTCTACCACCAGGTTACCAAACTTCCCCTTTCCACCTCCTTCCCAAAGCTACCCACCACCTCTGTACCCTCCCCACCTGCAGGAACCACCTGCTACCTACACATTGCAGGCCTCCCATTTCTCCAGCACCTTCACCTGGCACGCTGGGTGAGCACACAGCACGAAGCCTGCAGGACCTGTTGTGAAGCTAGATGTGCTGAGGCTGCCGGGCTGTGTGTGTGTCGGGTCTGGCGGGCTGCTGGGCTGTGTCAGGTCGGGAGGGCTGCCAGGCTGTGTGTGTGTCGGGTCAGGTGGGCTGCCGGGCTGTGTGTGTGTCAGGTCGGGAGGGCTGCCGGGCTGTGTGTCGGGTCAGGTGGGCTGCTGAGCTGTGTGTGGGTCGGGAGGGCTGCTGGGCTGTGTGTGTGTCGGGTCAGGTGGGCTGCTGGGCTGTGTGTGGGTCGGGTCAGGTGGGCTGCTGGGCTGTGTGTGTGGAAAGAACAAACCTGGGTGTACAATGGATGCAAGACCTATGTCGTGGAGCAGGGTTGGAGAACACTGCCCCCCAAGACTGAAGGAGCAGGGATCCCCAAGAAGGCTTCCCTGAACTACCAGCTTCCCATTCCTGCCAAGTGGCAGAAGGTGTATCTGGAAGCAGCAGCCTGCTCAGAGCCCACAGTCTCCTTACTCAATGCACAGTCACCCTGGAGAGAACCATGCCACAAGCCCAGATCCAGGACACACTGTCATGCAGGCTTCCTTCCCCACCACTCAGGAAAGCAAACTGCTACAATTAAAAAGGAACAAGGGCAAGTCTGCTGCTGCTCTTCACTGGGATTTTTTTCTTTTTTTTTGTTTTGAGACAGAGTCTCACTCTGCCATCAGGCTGCAGTGCAGTGGCGAGATCTCGGCTCACTGCAACCTCCAACTCCCTGGTTCAGGCAATTCTCCTGCCTCAGCCTCCCGAGTAGCTGGGATTAAAGGCACGCACCACCAGGCCCAGCTAATTTTTGTATTTTTAGTAGAGATGGGGTTTCACTGTGCCGGCCAGGATGGTTTCGATCTCCTGACCTCGTGATCTGCCCACCTTGGCCTCCCAAAGTGCTGGGATTAGAGGCCTGGCCTGCTCTTCATTGTTAAACTGTAAGCTGCCAGACGCAGAGCAGCAGATGAGTCTGTAAGTGCAGAGCCAAACTGTTTAAATGTGCCATCAAAAAGACAGTGTGGCCCTACTGTATCCATTTCACATTAGGGCCTATCTACTCACATAAGCTGGAAACGGGAGCACACCACACATGCACATGTGAGAACTCACTGCATGCTAAGCTCAGGGACAGCCTGCCCCAGACACAGCCGAGCTGGCAGACGCACAGGACCGGGTATATGTGTGTGATGAGCTAAACCATGACAATGGTATACTTTTCTGGAATTTAGAAGTTTTAGATGTTTCTTGTCTGGGTTTTTTTTTTTTTTTTTTTTTTTGAGACGGAGTCTTGCTCTGTCGCCCAGGATGGAGTGCAGTGGCGCAATCTCGGCTCACTGCAACCTCGGCCTCCCGGGTTTAAGTGATTCTCGTGCCTCAACCTCCCCAGTAATTTGAATTACAGGTATGCGCCACCACGCCTGGCTAACTTTTTGTATTTGTAGTAGAGATGGGGTTTCACCGTGTTGCCCAGGCTGGTCTCGAACTCCTGAGCTCAGGCAATCTGCTCACCTCAGCCTCCCAAAGTGCTGGGATTACAGGCGTGAGCCACCGTGCGGGCCGTCAAACTCATTTTTATAAGAAATGTTGAATTTACTGTAAACACTTCATTAATTAGGAAGCAGTTGTTAATATGCTGTTGTGGTGTTATGAGAGAGACACATACAGGTTTTCACCCACAGTTCCTGGCTCGTAACTCCCAGACCTTGTTACAATCTTTTGTTATAATATTGGGTGTGTTAGGCCCTCAGGAACCAGAATCTCTCTCCTGCCCTCCTTTCACCTGCTAAGGCAGAACTCAAATCTTCTCCACCTGATTGTGGGTCTGAAGAGCCTCCATAGAGAGGCTCCCACTCTGCACACTAGGAGAAGCAATGCAGATACTATGAAGCTTCCTTAAAAATCCAAGAGGTGGCCGGGGTGCGGTGGCTCATGCCTGTAATCCCAGCACTTTGGGAGGACAAGGTGGGCGGATCACGAGGTCAGGAGATCAAGACCATCCTGGCTAACACAGTGAAACACCGTCTCTACCAAAAATACAAAAAAAATTAGCCAGGCGTGGTGGCAGGTGCCTGTAATCCCAGCTACTCGGGAGGCTGAGGCAGGAGAAAGGCCTGAACCCGGGAGGCGGAGCTTGCAGTGAGCCGAGATCACACCACTGCACTCCAGCTTGGGCAACAGAGCGAGACAACGTCAGAGATAGATATATATATATCTCCAAGAGGTATTTTCTGTAACACATGTGGAAAAAAAGCGAAAAAAAATCAAAGAAAAATGAATTTTGAAGTAAAAAAATAAAAAACATAAAAATCCAAGAGGTCAGCTGAACACATGGAAGGTTCTGGAGGGTGGCAGCCGAGGGAGGGCTTGGAAACTCCATAGCCTGTCCCCCCACACCTTGTTCCGTGCTTGCCCTCATCTGTATTCTTGGCAATTATCCTTTACAATGGGTCTGCAACCCCGGGGCAGTACTGGTCCGTGGCCTGTTAGGAACCAGGCTGCACAGCAGGACGCAAGCAGCAGGCGAACAAGCATCCCCACCAAGCTCTGCCCCGTCAGATCAGCGGCAGCATACGATTCTCACAGAAGCATGAACCCCACTGTGAACAGCACACGCGAGGGATGGAGGGATGCCTGATGATCTGAGTGGGAACAGTTTCATCCCGAAACCATCCCCCCATGAAAAAAACTGTCTTCCATGAAACCAGTCCCCGGTGCCAAAAAGGCTGCAGACCGCTGCTTTATAATAAACTGGTAAATGTGCTTCCCCAAGTTCTGGGAGCCGCTCCAGCACATTAATTGAATCCAAGGAGGGGGCTGTGGGAACCCCAACTTGAAGCCAGTCAGTCTGAAGTTTAGGAGGCCCAGACTCATGCATGGTGGGGACTGGGGCAGTCTTGGGGACTGAGCCCTCAACCTGTGGGATCTGACTCTATCTCTAGGTAGATGGCGTCAGAACTGAAAGGACACCCAGCTGGTGTCCACTGCTTGGTGTGTGGGGAAAAATTCCCCACATTCAGTCACAGAAGTCTTCTTCTGTGCTGACGACTGTCGTGCTGTTAAGAGTGGAGAGAAAACATGGTTGGGGGGTTTTTCCCACACAGCTGCTAATGATTCAACTTGGACACCAACGTCTACAACTCTTCTGTAAGCTTCTGGGTCAATTCAGTAAAAAGTATCCTGAGGTTTGCAAGTCAAGCTGTTTTAAAATGTTTTGCAACTACTTATCTGCATAAATCCCATCATTATCCCATCATACATTTATCTGCATAAATCCCATCATACAGCGTATGTGGCATCATACACTCCACAGCACCTAATGTGCGCGCAGGCATTAATCTGCGTGTCTTACGCACCCTGACTCATTTTTACAATAACTCTGAGGCAGGCATTGTTATCAACCTTATTTCACGTACAAAGAAAGTGAGGTGGCCAGGCATGGTGGCTCACGCCTGTAATCCCAGCACTTTGAGAGCCGAGGTGCATGGATCATGAGGTCAGGAGTTCGAGACCAGCCTGGCCAAAATGGTGAAACCCCGTCTCTACTAAAAATACAAAAATTAGCCGGTTGTGGTGGTGGGTGCCTGTAATCCCAGCTACTCGGGAGGCCGAGGCAGGAGAACCGCTTGAACCCGGGAGGCGGAGGTTGCAATGAGCCGAGGTCATGCCATTGCACTCCAGCCTGGGCGACAGAGCAAGATCCCATCTCGGAAGAAGGAAAAAAAAAAAAAAAAAGAGGCCCAAAGAGGGTGAGAAATTTGCCTAAGGTCACACAGCAACCTGGTAAAGGGCAGAACCAGGACTCAAACGTACACAGCATGGATGCAGGCTGAGGAAATGCACCCTGACTTACAAAATAAACTCCCAGACATAAAGCACCACTTACTGTTCTACATCCCAGGGTTACAGGTAAGACTTTACTTGAACAGAGGTTTCTGCTGCCAAAAATCCCTGATGTGACGGGGAAAAGGCACAAGAAGTTCATGCTGATTGATAATTCACTAGAGAAATCAGGCCAGTGAACAAACCTGCTCAACACCTGTATCCCTCAGCACCTGTAGAAGCTCAACGAAAGAAAGAGGACAGCTCCCTCCAAGTTTATGAGGGGCCATGAACCCTATTTACTTCTCGAAAACAGCCATCCCTTCCCTGCTCCACCTGCAAGGTTAAATTTAGACTCTGAGGGTTGGAAAGGGGAGAAACCAGAAAATGTCCCGTTAATTCTTACCTTGTTTCTCTTTTTCTTTTAGTGGATCAGTGTTATAGACTCGGAATCCATTTTCCATCCCACACGCAAAGCATCCTAAAGCAGAAGTGTAAAAGAGACATTAATCCCCAGGCCTGGAGTGGTTAAAAGTAAGAGGTCTGGAGAAATGACAACTACTGAGAACTCTTGCAGATGCTCAAACCACACAGACACGATAGGTGCTAAGTCACAACTCCTGTCCTTGTAGAAATGTTACTAAGTGACAAGCACATCCATGCAGGGCATTTTGTTTGTCCTTTAGCAAAGGAGTCTTGGAGTTGTTCACACAACTTCCCCACTGCAGGGGCCTTCTGTGGCATCCCCATGGCCCAGGCTTGGAGGACGATGAGTGACAAACGTGAAGGACACATCTAGAGGAAAGCCACCAAGCAGGCAATCCCGCCCACTGTGGACACCAGGTGAAGGGAAGGGCAGGGTGCTGGGGAGACAAGAGGTAGTCCTAGACTCCAGGAACCGGGAAGGTGAGGAAAGGATGCTCTTTCCCATTTACAGGGTGGTCTCCCGTGACTTTGCTCCCACCTATAAATCATCCTAACTCCTTAAAATCCTGTCAGAGTCTCAACGAGTTACCCAGGTCACTCATCCTGGTCACTGCCTCCAAGTCACACAGCAGGCTGTTAATGGTCCAAATAGCACTGTTAGAAACTGAATAAAGCACTTAAGTGTGTAGATGATCGTGTGTTAATGCTCGTGTGTGACCCAAGGACTACATCCATCTCCTTAAATGCCGTGTCCAACTGTTGGCTCTATGAAGCTGTGGCTGGAAAGAGAAAAAAACAAACCCCTCAATTATTTTTCACATGAAATGTTGCAAAGTCTGGATCTTTCCAATGACTGCACAAGTGGTGTGAAAGCCCAACACAAAGGCCTCTAAAACTCCCATTCGAGGCCGGACGCAGCAGCTCACGCCTGCAATCCCAGTTCAAAACACAAGACAAAACAGGCAAGGCGTGGTGGCGGCTCACACCTGCAATCCCAGCACTTTGGGAGACCGAGGTGGGTGGATCACCTGAGGTCAGGAGTTTGAGACCACCCTGGCCAACATGGTGAAACCTACTCTCCACTAAAAATACAAAAATGAGCCAGGCATGGTGGCATGTGCCTGTAATCCCAGCACTTTGGGAGGCCAAGGCAGGTGGATCACCTGAGATCAGGAGTTCGAGACCAGCCTGACCAACACGATGAAACCCCGTCTCTACTAGAAATACCAAAAAATTAGCCAGTCGTGGTGGTGAGCGCCTGTAATCCCAGCTACTCAGGAGGCTGAGACAGGAGAATCACTTGAACCCAGGAGGGGGAGGTTGCAGCGAGCTCAGATCACGCCATTGCACTCCAACCTGGGCAACACAGCAAGACTCCGTCTCAAAAAAAAAAACAAAAATAAAAAATAAAAATAGAAATACCCAAACCACCTCCTAGAAACCCACAAGAAAAAGGCAAAATCCTCAACAGAAAAATGGGCAAAAGACTTAGACATGTCACAAGAGGATATCCAAGTGGTCAAGAAACACAAAATCAGGAAAATGCAAATAAACAACAGAGAGATGTACACAGCCACCAAAATGACCAAAAATAAGAGAAAACATCAAATGTGAGCTGGGTGTAGAGCCATGGGAACTCTTAGACCTGCTAGTTGAGGGCAAAGTGGTACAACCACTTTGGAAAACTATTTGTACTATCTACTATACTCTCAATTCTACTCCTAGGTATATAGAAGTACATGCCTGTGGAAATGTGAACATATGGTCACTGAGAGACATCTTCTAGATTAATAATTACTCTTATTACTCATATTATGCTTATGGTAGCCAAAAACTGGAACGTACCCAAATGCCCAACCATGGTAGACTGGATATATGAATTGTTATATGTCTGCACAAAAGAACATTGTACATCAAGAATGATCTGGCCGGGCACGGTGGCTCACACCTGTAATCCCAGCATTTTGGGCAGCCGAGGTGGGTGGATCACAGGGTCAGGAGATCAAGACCATCCTGGCTAACACAGTGAAACCCCATCTCTATTCAAAATACAAAAATTAGCCGGGAGCGGTGGCGGGCACCTGTAATCCCAGCTACTCGGGAGCCTGAGGCAGGAGAATCGCTTGAACCCAGGAGGCAGAGGTTGCAGTGAGCTGAGATCACGCCACAGCACTCCAGCCTGGGCAAGAGCAAGACTCTGTCTCGGAAAAAGAAAAAAAAAAAATGATCTACAACTATACTCAACAATACGGAAAAAAAAAATCACAAACATGATATTGAGTAAGAAACCTAGAAACAGCCTGGCGCCGTGGCTCACGCCTGTAACCCCAGCACTTTGAGAGGCCGAGGTGGGCGGATCACCTGAGGTTAGGAGTTCAAGACCAGACTCAACACGGAGAAACCCAGTCTCTACTAAAAATACAAAATGAGCCAGGCATGGTGGTGCATGCCTGTAATCCCAGCTACTCGGGAGGCTGAGACAGGAGAATTGCTTGAACCTGAGAGGCGGAGTTTGCAGTGACCCTAGAACGCGCCATTGCACTCCAGCCTGGGCAACAAGAAGGAAAACTCTGTCTCAAAAAACAAACAAACAACAACAACAACAAAAAAAAACAGCTAGAAACAAAAATAAGTACAAAAATAAAGTACAGAAGTAGGCAAAACTAATCTATGATGTCACAAGTCAGGTAGGGAGCATTTATTGTAATCAAGGGTGGCCAGGTATATTCAATTTCTTAATTGTTAGTGACAGGTGCGTACAGTTTGGAAAATTCATCACCTGAACACTTATGATATATCCACCCTTCTACAGGTATAGCACACTTCACTAAAAAGAAGGCATTACAAACACCAGATGGTTGGAAACCACCCTCTGAGAAGGCTAGGCATCTCCCTTACCATCTCAGCAAAACTTTCTTCCGGAGAAACCCCAGCACACAACCCTGGGGAAGCTGGCAGCGCCCAGGAAGCCTGACTGGTCCCAGGGCATCAGGCATCAAAATCACTGAGAGGGAGTTCTTTCAAATATGTGTAATCCGGCCGGGCGCAGTGGCTCACGCCTGTAATCCCAGCACTTTGGGAGGCCGAGGCGGGTGGATCACCTGAGGTCAGATTGAGACCAGCCTGGCCAACATGGTGAAACCCCGTCTCTACAAAAAATACAAAAATTAGCCGGGCGTGGTAGCCGGGCGTGGTGGCAGGCGCCTGTAATCCCAGCTACTCAGGAGCCTGAGGCAGGAGAATGGCTTGAACCCGGGAGGAGGAGGTTGCAGTGAGTCGAGATCGCACCAGGCTGGGCGACAGAATGAGACTCCGTCTCAAAATGAAATAAATAAATAAATAAAATTGTCTTCACAAATACGGGATCATACAGCACCTGCCTGGATTCTCTTCAAAAACAAAACTTCCAAAGCCAACATGTAAAGCCTCGCAGAAGCCTGTCTCGGAATAACGGACATTCCTTTTCCTCCCCATCAGGACCTTTGGGAAGTGCGCCCTTCAATTGGGAGGTGAGGAGGCAACCATCCGAATCCAGGTCCCGCCCGCCTCCCGCGGGAATCCGACCGCGCCGCCCCGGCCGCATCCCCCGCAGCTCCGAAGCACCTGCGGGGAAGGAGGTCACCTTCCCTGGGCGCTTTAAATCATCCAGTGCTTACACCTGGATTCCGACACGGGAAAAGAAGATTTCCCTCAAAGGCCTCCCTTAAGTCCTTTTACTCCACCAAACACGAAGAAAAATCCCGGGGAGTGGGGGTGGGAGAGTGACATTTTCCGATGGAAACCGACGGGAAAGGTGAGACCCGCAACCCACCCGCGCCACTCGCCACCAGAGGCGTCGGAGACGCCGGCTCCGCGGCTCCAGTGAACCCAAGCGAAGTCAGCTCAGCCACGGGCTACCTGCTAAAGACCCTAAAAGGAATAGGGGGCAAAACGGGGTTCTGGGCAGGGCGTCAATCACGCTGTGGGGAAAATCCCGATAACCGTGGAGCCCGCAGGGAGCCAGGGAACCCGAGTGGGCGTGGCGCGCGGGGAGGGGCGTCCGCGCAGGAGGCTGGGGTTCTGTGCCGTCTCCCACCGACCTCGACCTCGGCCCGGGACGGCCGGCTGGGAGCGGTCACAACCCGGGGGGTGGGGGAGCGCGAAAAGCCAGGAAGGTGGGAGCCGGTTCGGGCCTGGTCCGGACCCCGGCTCGGGCTGGGAGCAGCGGCGAGGGCCGGGGCCGGGGGCTTCGGAGGGGAGCTCGGGCGGGGCCGGGGTCCCGGGTGGAAGGCCTGGCCGGAAAGGGGCGCCCAGGAGAGGTCTGAGAGTCGGGGACCCCTGCGGGAAGGCCCGGCAGGGCAAGGCGACAGGGCCGCGCCTCGCGCCTCCTCACCGTGGTCCTGGTTGAAGCCGGCGTAGAGCAGCCCGTTGCCGTGAGGGTTACACGGCAGGAGGTTCATGGCGCCGCCGTGCTGGGTCGCCGCTCCTCAGTGCTGCATGCCTCTCGCTGGGGACGGCGGCCTGGTCCCTTCGGGCCGGCGCTGAGGCCGCCGCGGCCGGAAGTGCCGGACGTACGTGCGTGCGTGCTGGATGTGCGTGCGTGCTGGACGTCCGTGCGCGCGCCCGCGCCCCACCAGGGAGCCTATGGAGCGCCGAGCGCATCTAACCGAAGCGAGGCGAGACGAGGCGAGGCAGGGCGGGGAGGGGCGGGGAGGGGCGGGGAGGGGCGGGGAGGGGCGGGGAGGGGTGGGGCGGGGCGAGGCGAGGCGAGGCGAGGAAAGGCGGGGAGAGGCAGGGCGGGTGGGGCGGGATGAGGCGGGGAGAGGCGGAGCGAGGCGGGGCGGGGAGGAGGGGGAGGGGGGGCGGAGGCGGGGAGGGGCCAGGCGGGAGCGCAGAGCACGTTCGCGGGAGGGTCTGGCCTTGTCATGCGCGGAGTCGCCGCGGGAAGGAGGATGGCCCGTTGAGGGCTTGGCACGGATACCTGACGGTCGGAGGAAGGGGGGAGAGCCGGTAAAGGAGGCTGACCCAAAACTGAGGCCCGGTGCATCATCCCTCATGAGAGGCAAGCCCAGAAGCGCCACAATACTAGGGCCCCCCTTCAGGAGACAGAGACCCCCAGGACACAGAGGGCCCCCAAGTCACTCAGCCCCCCCAGGACACGCAGCTCCTGCAGGACACAGAGGGTGCCCAAGACACACAGTCCCCAGGACAGAGACCCCCCAGGACACAGAGGACCCCCAAGACACGCAGTCTCCAGGACACAGAGGTCCCCCCAGGACACACAGTGCCCCCAGGACACAGAGGTCCCCCAGGACACAGCACTCCCAGGACACACAGCCCCCCCGGGACACAGAAACCCCCCCAGGACACAGCCCCCCTAAGACACACAGCCTCCCCCAGTACACAGAGTCCTTTCCAGGGCACATATTCCCCCCAGAAAACACACAGCTCCTCAGGACACAGAGGTCCCGCTAAGACACACAGCCCCCCCAGGACACACAGACCGCCAGGACACAGAGACCTTCCCAGGACACAGGGACCTTCCCAGGACACATAGCCCCCCAGAGGACACACAGCCCCCCCAAGACACAGCCCACAGAGGACACAACCCCTTAGTACCCCGCCTAAAGGACAGGCGGCCCTCACACAGCACAGCCCCCGCAGGACTCCGGGACCCTCAGGTCACATTGCTCACAGGGCACAGTTCTCCTCAACTCTTAGGGTCAGGCTGCTGGGGGCATCCTGGTCACAGAGCTTTGTCCCTGGGCTTGGCTTATGCAGTGGATGGCTGTGGAGGCCTGAGTGCTGGCCCTCGTGTCTCTTGCCCAGGGAGTCCTCTCCACTCCCCCTCCTCACTTTCCTGTCCCCTCCTAGGCTCTCCCTGTTCCCTGCAGCACACCTGATCTCCTAGGAGGTCCTGACACTGTCCCCTGGCAGCCACCTGCCTCCACCCCTGTCTGTCATCCTCATCCCACCCTCGCCACTTGCCTGAGCTGGTGCTGACCTCTCAGCCATGGGGAGGAAGGAGCTGGACTGTAAGCTGAGATTACTGGCCCACTCGGGCCAGGCGGTCCCTGCATCGTGGGCATTGAACACCTCGATTCCCATACGAGAGGGGCTCCTCCCTGAGAGTGACCAGGAGCCTTCCGATGGTGGAGCGAGTTGGGCTGCCCAGGCTGTGACGAGGGCTCAGGGGCCCAGGTCCAAATCACAGAGCTGGGGCGAGACCTAAGTGTGGTCCAGGGGCTCAGCACCCTCTTCCCTGATAGGGCACTGGGTTCTCCTCTGTGCACACGTACCGGTACCTGCTGTGAGAAGTGTCACGTGGGGGAAGGAGAGAGGCGTGGGTAAGGGGCATTTCCCTTCATTTCTCTGCTTGCCACCCTTGGGGCCTCCTTCAGTTCACATTTTACTCAGTCTCCCGGTGGCTGTACAGCCGGGGGCGGGGGCATGTGTGGACATCTGCACACAGCGCTGGTTGTATCCTAACCAGGAAACTCAAAGCAGCCTTGCCCACCACAGTGGGTTGAATGGTGGCCCCTCTAAAGATATGTCGTGGGGGGCTGAGGAGGGAGGATGGCTTGAGCCCAGGAGATTGAGGCTGAGGCTGCACTGAACTGAGATTGTGCCACTATACTCCAGCCTGGGCAACACAGCAAGACTCTGTCTCAAAAAAAACAAAAAAAAAAGATAGGTCCACCCAGAACCTGAGAATAGGGGCTTCTTTAGGTAAAGAATCATTGCAGAAGTAATTAAGGATCTCGAGATAAGATCATCCTGGATTTGGGGTGGGCCTTAAAGCTGATGACCGGCACCCTTGGAAGAGACAGGAAGGGAGGAGATACAGGGGACAGGAGATACAGGGGACGGCAGCCAGTGGGACTGGAGTGCTCAGCCCTAAGTCAGCAAGTGCAGGAATCGTGGGGCCACCAGGAGCCGGGAGAGGCATGAACGGTTCTTCCCCAGAGCCTCCGAGCCTGGGAAGGAACACAGGCTGTTGTCCAAGCCACCAGCCTGTGGGGCTTTGTTCCAGCAGCTCCAGGAATCCTGCCGTCCACTGATAGCTCAGAGGTCTCCACGTGGAAGACCTGAAGTGTGACTCGGAGTGAGGGACACGGCTCATCTCGCCCACCCTTCTCCAAGGCAGGCAGAAAGCAGAGTCTCACCTCTGGGGGTGCAGAGAATAGAAATTATACACACACACACACACACACACACATATATGTATTTATATATATATGTATATATCTCCTGGGCTCAGGTGATCCTCCCACCTCAGCCTCCTGAGTAGCTGGAACTACAGGTACACACCACTATGCCAGCTTAATTTTTTGTATTTTTAGTGGAGACAGGGTTTCATCATGTTGCCCAGGCTGGTCTTGAACTCCTAGGCTCAAAGGATATGCCTGCCTCAGCCTCCCAAAGTGCTGGGATTACAGGTGTGAGCCGCTGTACCTGGCCTAACGATGTATTGTTTAAAGATACAACATATTTGGACACACATAAACATAAAGAAAACCAGGAGGATGGTTTGCACAGAATTGGAGATGGTGGTTACTGCTCGGGGCAAGAGAAGAATCTACAGTAGGCCGGGCGCGGTGGCTCACTCCTGTAATCCCAGCACTTTGGGAGGCCAAGGCGGGCTGATTGCCTGAGGTCAGCAGTTTGAGACCAGCCTGGCTAACACAGTGAAACCCCATCTCTACTAAAAATAGAAAAATTATCTGGGCGTGGTGGCAGGCTCCTGTAGTCTCAGTTACTCGGGAGGCTGAGCCAGGAGAATCGCTTGAACCCGGGAGGCGGAGGCTGCAGTGAGCTGAGATCGCACCACCGCACTCCAGCCTGGGTGACAAGAGCGAGACTGTCTCAACAACAACAAAAAAAGAATCTGCAACAGGGGAAGGGTGTGTGGTTGACCCTGAAGAACAGCCCCCAACGACACCCCCATCCCCGTGCTCAGAGCTTGTGCATGTGTTGCTGTATATGGCAGCAGGGACTTTGCAGATGTGACTACCTCAAGGACCTTGAGATGGGGAGGTTAACCTGGATGATCCAGGCGGAATCACGAGGGTCCTTACAGGAAAGAGGGAAGGGGGTCGCTGAGAGAGACCTGGATGATCCAGGTGGGATCACGAGGGTCCTTACAGGAAAGAGGGAAGGGGGTCGCTGAGAGAGACCTGGATGATCCAGGCGGGATCACGAGGGTCCTTACAGGAAAGAGGGAAGGGGGTCGCTGAGAGAGACCTGGATGATCCAGGCGGGCCCCACATGGAATCACGAGGGTCCTTACAGGAAAGAGGGAAGAGAGTCGTTGAGAGAGAGGGCTGTAGTGTGACCACAGAGGCAGACTGGAGGGACGCAGCTGGGAGCCCAGGAATGCTGCTGTCTAGAGGCTCAGGAGGCCGGAGATTGACTCTCCCTGGAGATTCCAGAAGGAACCAGCCCTACAGACACCTTTATTTTAGCCCATTCCTCCAGAACTGTTAAGAAAATAAATGTGTGTTCCTTTAAGTCACTAACTTTGTGATAGTTTGTGTTAGACTGAAGAATGGCCCTCAAAGATACCAGGTTGTCATCTCTGGAACCTTTAAATGTGTTATTCCTGGCTGGGCACAGTGACTCACACCTGTAATCCCAGCACTTTGGGAGGCTGGGGTGGGTGGATCATAAGGTCAGGAGTTCAAGACCAGCCTGACCAACATGGCAAAAACCTGTCTCTACTAAAAATACAAAAATTAACCGGGCGTGGTGGCAGACGGACACCTGTAATCCCAGCTACTTGGGAGGCTAAGGCAGGAGAATCGCTTGAACCCAGAAGGCAGAGGTTGCAGTGAGCAGAGATCGGGCCATTGCACTTCAGCCTCGGCGAGAGACAGACTCCGTCTCAAAAAAAAATTAATAAATAAAGAAGGTATTCTCTTACTTTGGAAAAAGCGTCTCTGCAGATTTGATAAAGCAAGAGGCCCTGAGACAGGAAGACTGTCCCGAATTGTCTGGATGTCCCCAAGTGCCATCACATGCTTCTTCAGGCAGAGGAAGGATTGACCAACAGAAAACACCACATGGGGACGGAGACGGAGACTGCAGTGATGTGGCCACAGGCCAAGGAATGCCCGGGGACCCCAGAAGCTGGAAGAGGCCGGAAGGACCCTGCCAGAGCCTCCAGAGGGTACCACGCCTTGATCTCAGCCCAGTGATGCTGATTTTGGACTTGGACTCCAGAACAGTGACGGAACACACTTCTGTTGTTTCAGGCCCCCGGGCTGTGGTAGTTTATTACAGCAACAGTAACAGACCTTGAAACCCGCGCCGAGGGCTTGGCAGGTAAGACTCTACTTCTGCTTCAGCTGCTGTGTGTTGGGCACACAGGTGTTGATATTCATAGCAGTACTACTGTTCATTCACACAGACACACATGAACTGTTACATGAAGGATCCATTTCACAAATAGAACCATTAGAGGACCTTTTAAGAAACCCATCTCCCTTATCCCCTTTCTGTAGTGGAACGTGGAGCAATGTTAAGATTTCAGCCTGGACACTCTGGAACCTTTAATCCTCACGCCTGGAATCCCAGCACTTTGGGAGGCTGAGGTGGGAGGATCACTTGAGCCCAGGAGTTTGAGACCAGCCTGGGCAACTTATGAAGACCCTGTCGCCAAAAAAACAAACAAACAAAAAAGCCAGGTGTGATGGTGCACACCTGCAGTCAGCTACTCCGGAGGGCGAGGTGGGAGGACCGCTGAGCCCAGGATTCAAGGCTGCAGTGAGCTGGGATTGCGCCGCTGCACTCCAGCCTGAGCAACAGAGTGAGACCCTGTCTCTAAAAGAAAGAAAGGAAAACATTCAAGGCAAGGAATCAAGAAACCAGCAGATGGTGGCGATTGGCTTTGAGCAACACACGGAGTCTTCCTCCAGCTGAACTGGAAGGTCAGCGTCTGCCCGGTCAAAGGCATGGAGACCGGTATGCCTGCCTCTCACCGTGGCCCACACGGCGATCTTCCTGTCACCTCAAAGGGCACCAAGGAAGAGCAAGGCAGCCCCTGGGCACCAGCGAGGCTCTGGAAGGCTCCTGTTGGACCTGGCCCCACGGACAAGGCCGCCCCGTGACGAGGGGGCAGGACAAGAAAGAGCAAGGCAGCCCCTGAGCATGCACAGCGAGGCCCTGGGAGGCTCCTGTTGGACCTGGCCCCGCGGACAAGGCCACCCTGTGACGAGGGGGCAGGACAAGAGCAGGGTCCCCTCTGCACACAGGTGGGAGCAGTGCCCACCTCCCCGACGACCAACACTCCCCATCCTGCCGGATGTGAGTGACTGCCACTTTTTACCAATGACGCCTTGCACCTTGCTCCACTTTTCTCACCTTCTAGAAAAGAATTAAGATAGTAAGTCCCGGAGTCACCCCTGCTTCCTGACAGCATCGAACAGGGTGCAGCAGTTGCCGTGAATGTTCCCTAAAACCTCCACGAAGCTGCGCAAATCCCGCCCATCCTCCCTGACTCCCCAGCACCCTCTCGATGGTCGGGGGCTTGGTGCTGCAGCAAGTCAGGGGCGTTCACGGTGGCCTTTGGCTAACAGCCTTGACGCACCTCTGGGCTGCTGGGAAGTAGCCGGTCACCTCACCTAGAAGAGGGTGAAGGCTGGAGCAACAGAACTGCTTTGGGACTAGGTAGAGTTTGGAATCCCTCTCCACAGTGGCTCAGGGCCTCTGTGCTCCAGCAGGGTTTGCTGTCATCATGGGAATGTAGAGGAGAAAAACCAGTATCAGCTCGAGTTCAGCACTGCGGCAGGGTAGGGACAGTGGTTTTATTTTTATTTGAGATGGAGCCTCACTCTGTCACTCAGGCTGGAGTGCAGTGGTGCAATCTCAGCTGACTGCAACCTCCACCTCCCAGGTCCAAGCAATTTTCATGCCTCAGCCTCCTTAGTAGCTGGGACTGTAGACGTGCACCACCACGCCCGGCTAGTGGTTTGTATTTTTAGTAGAGACGGGGTTTCATCATGTTGCCCAGGCTGGTCTTGAACTCCTAAGCTCAGGCAATCCGCCTGCCTCAGCCTCCCAAAGTGTTAGGATTACAGACATGAGCCACTGCGCCCTGCCAGGACAGTGGTTTTAAAAGGCAGGTGCCAGCCTTTCTTAAGAGAAGAAAGGTGTGTAAGAATCTGTAGATCTAAAGCACAGGCCACACCTCTGAACATGACAAGAAAATGACAAAGTTTCTCTAAGGTTTAATTTATATTTATGTTTTTTGTATATTCACCACCCAAACACAGTCTTCTACTTAGTCCGGTCTGTATTAGGTTTCGTCTGTTTTTGTTCTGCCTTGGTTTGCTGTAGCACTTTCTGCCGTGAGCGTAACTCACTTCCTTGTAGGAGTTTCCTGAGGCTGCCATAACAATCGCCACAAACCTGGTGACTTAAATAACAAATATTTATTTTCTCGTAGCTCTGGAAGCCGGAAGTCCAAAACCAATAACTTGGCAGGGCTGTGCTCCCTCTGGGAGATCTCGGGGAGCCTCCTTGCTACATGTTCCGCTTCTGGGGACTTCTGGTGGTGTTTCCCTGGAGGGCCAAGGCCTCCGGGCGGCCCGTGCATTTGGTGAACACCTCCAAAGAGCTCTGAGTCACAAAGCCTTGGGAAACTTTATTTTATTCCTTCTAGGACATTATCAGTAGTCCCGAGGAGACATCAATTACAAAACAAGAAAAAGGAAGGAAGAGAAAAATACAGGTTTGGCCTGGTTTAATGTTGCAATGGGAGGATCCATTTCCTTACCCTTCACCATCACCGAGCTGGGAACGGAGGGAGAAGAGGCCCCTCAACGTGGGTTTCTTCAGCGTGGACTCTCCTTTCTGTGCATCTCAGTGTCCTTGTGTTTGCAGCTGGGAGGTTGGCCCTGTCGTTCTCACCCCACCTGTGGCACAGCAGAGAGAAGGGTGCAGAGGTCTTCGCAGTGTGTCTGCACAAGGCTGGCCACCCTCTCCAGACACTGTCCCCTCAGGGTTCACCTTCTGTCCACAGACCACACCCCTGCCTCCCCATGGACTTTGTCCCCGTGGCTGCCGTGCCCAGGTGGCCAGACACCCCCAAGCCTGGGTCCACCCGCAGGGACCAGTGCTCCTCTCTCCTGTCTGGGCCTCAGTTCCACCATCTCTGAATACAGGCTTTGCCCCTGATTCTAGGGTCCCTTAAATTTCTTTTCTTTTTCTTTTTTTAGATGGAGTTTCACTTGTCGCCCAGGCTGGGGTGCAGTGGTACGATCTCGGCTCACTGCAACCCCTGCCTCCCAGGTTCAAGTGATTCTCCTGCTTCAGCCTCCTGAGTAGCTGGGATTACAGGTGTGCGCTGCCATGCCAAGCCAATTTTTGTAATTTTATTAGAGACGGGGTTTCATCACGTTGGCCAGACTGGTCTTGAACTCCTGACCTCTGATCCGGCTGCCTCGGCCTCCTGAAGTGCTGGGATTACAGGTGTGAGCCATCACACCCAGCCGGGTCCCTTAAGTTTCTAAGAATCTACAGATCATCAGCAGGAACTAGGAACATCTGGGTATTTTCTCGCTTCGTTTTTTTGGTTTAGTCCCTCATTTGCAACCCCCAGCCACAGAGAAACGTTCAACAGCGTGACCAGGGAAGAGAGCGGCCCTGGAGGTCTTTGCGGTCAGCCCTGCTCTGAGGCAGTCGGGGTCAGGGGCTACATCTTCATGGGGAATTCCTGACAGCCCCTCGGAGCTCCTCACCGAGGCTCAGGAGCACGGCTCTGATTTCTCAGACAGGCACATGCCTGGGTGCCAGCTTTTAACTCTCCGCTCTCTCCTCCTCTGCACTTCTGTTCCGGAAAAGGAATCCTTTCTCAACAGGCGACAACAGTTCAAGGATTCAGCCTTGTTGCCAGTGTCGTGTATTAGCTCCGATATGTGATTTCTACACCAGGCAGTGGCACAGTGAAGTAAAGGGCTATAAGAAATACACAAAATCTGGCCGGGCGCAGTGGCTCATGCCTGTAATCCCAGCACTTTGGGAGGCCGAGGTGGGTGGATCACCTGAGGTTAGGAGTTCAACACCAGCCTGACCAACATGGTGAAACCCCATCTCTACTAAAAATACAAAAATAAGCCGGGCGTGGTGGTGCACCTCTGTAATCCCAGCTACTCGGGAGGCTGAGGCAGGAGAATCGCTTGAACCCGGGAGGCAGAGGTTGTGGTGAGCCCAGATCGTGCCATTGTACTGCATCCTGGGCAACAAGAGCGAAACTCTGTCTCAAAAATAAATAAATAAATACAAAATTCGAAAGAACCGGCCACCAACTCTACCAAGAGAGAAACAACTATACATTTTATTGTTGAGAAACATTTTCCTAAGTAAGTGTTTTCACTTCATTCTTTACTGAAACAGCTCTTCCTTGACCTGTCGAAACTGCGCTGGCTGTGTTCAACATAACTAGAGGTATCTTTGGCATTTTCTTCCCTTAGCTTCATAACTTGTAGAATATCTTGTACAAAAAACTGTAGATTTACAGAAAAATATGCATATAAATCACTTATTAATCCCAAAATGTAGTAAATAACTAGCAAAAACTTTATCAAATCCATTTCATACACAAACTGGACAGATCAGTTGCACATAACCTCTACATCTGCAGCGTTTTATAAATTGGTGCTTTGACATTGAAAAGGAGGTTTACAAAAAGACCCCTCTCGTAATATCAGTGACAGTAAATTATCCCGCTGCCATTGCTTCTCAAATTTCATTGAATTTATACTAATCACTCCAGTATCACCGTTCTTACAAAAGCAGTTCTTTTAAGGAAAAAGTTGCAGTGCAATCATGATAAAGTAACATTCAGAATTTCATGTTACCAAGAGTCGAGCAGAGTACTAATTTTCCCTTTACAAACACACATCGAAAACAAGAGCTTCATGCACATCCACGTAGAAATTCGAAGTCCGACGGTGTAGTGTGTTTCCATCACACGGAAGGCGTCGCACACATTCGCAAGCAGCATTCGCCGAGAGGAACCGGGATCTGAGATGCATCCGCCAGCTGCCAGGGGTAACGCCGAGCTTCTCCTGGAGAGATTCCGCCGTGTTTCTTTCAGTGCCTTCCTTAAGAAATTTTGCAGCTGTTTCTGGTGCAGTTTTTGGGGGGGCTCTGGGGGGGGCGGACGAGCTTCACTTTGCGGAGGCTGCTCCTTTTGTGGGTGGAGCTGGTGGTGAGGGAGTAGGAACCGCCGTGCATCATCCTGGCATTCAGGCCGTTGGCCATCGAGAAGGACTTGAGGTGGCTTCTTAAGGCAATGGGGAGCGGGAGCTTGTCCACCAGGTGCACCGGCGTGCAGGACACGACCGCCCGGCAGCAGAGGTCTTGCAAGCTCAGCACTTGGGAGAGAAAAGATAAACCGTGCTTAGTGGATGTCCCCACCTGGGCTGGGAATGAGGGGTGGCGCCCACACCTGTTCTCCCGCCTTCCCAAGGCTCGGACACCCGTGGCCCTGGCTTGTACATGCAGCAAGCCCTGCCGCGACGTCCCCTCTGCCCACGTACAGATCCCAGGAGCTCCGTCATGAGCTTTCTGACAAAGCTGTAGTCATTACTTCTCTCAAATGCCTTGCTCTGAGAACGGACACAGTGGCCTTGAGACGGGTCCCGGGAGGCAGACACTTATCCAGGGGGCCGCTGAACCACCTCGGCATCTGGAGGGCAGAGGTGGCCCCTGGAATAGCCCCTGGGCCTACCCTTGCTCGGCCGCCAGAGCCGGTCCATCCCATGCCGCAGCAGCACGATCCTGGCCAGCTCCGTGAACGACTCTGTGATGTTGAAATTGCACAGAGGGCTGACCTCAAAGAAGGTCACGCCCAGGCGCTCGGCGTAGGCCTGGGCCTGCTCCGTGGGCACCTGCCGCTTGAACGCCAGGTGCAGGCGGTTCCCCACCAGGATCTTGGGGACTCCGGGGGCATGCTAGCGGGCAGGAGAAAGGCGAGGAGCATGGGTTACTTGAGTGAGATTTTGTTGTCGTCGTAGTGTGGGTGCTCTGGGTCGAGGAACCCCCTACGAGTTCATGTCCACCCAGAACCTCAGCATGAGAGCTCGTTTGGAAAGACCGTCTTTGCAGACGTAAATAGTTACGGTGCGGCCGCACTGAATTAGGGCCCTCATCTAATGACTGGTGTCCTTGGGAGAAGAGAAGACACAGACACTCGGAGGAGGCGAAGGCAGAGGCTGGAGCGGTGCAGCCACAAGCCAGGGAGGGCCCAGGGTTGCTGGCACCGCCGAGAGCTGGGAGAGGTGGCTGTAGGGAAGCGGCCCTGCCGACACCTTGGTTTTGAGAACCGTGAGAGAATGCATTTCTGTTGTTCGGGACGCCCAGGGTGTGGTCGTCGGTTCTAGCAGCCCTGGGACACTCATACAGTGGGCTTAGTGGTGACCATGCCATGTCACCATTGCCAGGCGGGCTGGTCTGCGTGCCAGCAGGCACAAGCGCCGGTCACTGCTGGTCAGCCCAGCCCGACCACAGCAGGGAGTGAAGCAGGCCAAACCTGGCCCCACGCATAGCCGAGGTACGCCGTGGACGCTCGTCTCGTCTGGACCAGCTTCCTGAGCTTTGGTGATTGTAGCTACACTCATGAGCCCAGCCCTATCCAGTGCTGTGCCGAGGTGAGGCACCCTCCTTCCTGCTGGAGCCCCATCCAGTGCCCTGGCCTGTGATCCATGGGTACCCATGAGCCCTGGAGGGCCCGGCCCTAATTCCTGGCCTGACGTCCTCCCAAGCCCACAGGGAACTTGGGCAGTGGCATTTCTACAACATACCTCATCGATCTCCTTAATCCATCGATCAATGCCGTCGAAAGACCAGCGGTTCGCAATGTCATAGACCAGGATCACACCCTGGGGGAGAGGTCACAGGCTCAGCACGCAGAACACAGATGCAGGCACAGCTGTGGCCATGCACGCAAAGACATACAACTAAATAACCCCTTTCCTTATTTTAACACAAAGTACATAATTTTGATTTATCAACTGAATGTAGCAGTTTTATGATCATTTTCAGTGATATTTCATAAGCTCAGTGATAAACCCTCAAATGTCACGGTGAGCTGGGGACTAGAACTCACACCCACGAGCCACTCCAGGAACACAGGATGCAGGGGCACCGCAGTAATCGCCACCTCTCGAGGAGTGTGGCCCACTCATCTGGATGGATTGCACGCATACACGTGCACATACACATAGAGCTCACCCACACACAGGCACTCGTGCACAGATGCACGCACACACAGTGCACGTACCTGCACACATGTTGCATACACACACGCAGGCACTCATGCACAGACAGTGCACATACCCGCACACGTGTACACACGTGTACTCATGCACAGACGCACACAGTGCATACCTGCACACATGTTGCATACACATACACATAGGCACTCATGCACAGATGCACAAACAGTGCACACACGCAGTTCATGTGTGCACATGCATGCACATAAACAGGCAAGCACACACGTACACATTACACACACAAGCAGGCACTCATGCACAGACTCATACACAGGGCACGTACCTGCACGCACGTGTACACACACACACGCACAGGCACTCATGCACAGATGCACGCATACACAGGGCATGTACCTTCACACACGTGTAAACACACGCACAGGCACTCATGCAGATGCATGCATACACAGTGCAAGTACCTGCACACGTGTACACATACATGCACATGCAGGCACTCATGCACAGATGCATACACAGTGCACGTACCTACACACACGTGTACACACACACACGCACAGGCACTGATGCCCAGATGCACACATACACTGCATATACCTGCACACACGTGCACACACGTGCACACACACATGCACAGGAACTCATGCAGACGCATGCACAGTGCACGTACCTGCACACACATGTACACACACACACATGCACAGGCACTTATGCACAGATGCATGCATACACAGTGCACGTACCTGCACACACGTGTAAATGCACACACAGTCCCGTAAATGCACGCTTACATCCGTAATACTGATGAAGTCTTTCAAACAACCAACCACTCTACAGCACGTTTTTAGACTCTCAGCACCAATTTATATGTAAGCTTAACCGCCTTGTCCTCCAATCATCCATTAAAGGATGGTAAGTTAAGCATTGTAAATGTTATTATTCAAAGTTGGTTTGATCTCCCAGCTCGGGGGATGCTGTGTTACCTGTGCGCCCCGGGAGTAGGAGCGGAATATGGTACAAAATCTTCCCTGGCCTGAAGTATCCCTGGAAAAGATGTTGGAGACCATTAAGAATAAACCAGTGCTTCTTCCTGACAACAGGTTCTGGAACTTCAGAGCCACAGCAAGTGCACCACACACCCGCCAGTCAGCAGCCACCACGCCGCCAGCGTGAGACCCCAACAAAACTGTCCCATGTCCCCGACGGGATCCGGGTGTTGGGATGTCCTCCCAGGCTCATGCTCTTCTCTGTCATTTAAAAAGTCAAACTAGAAAAAATAGTGACGGTTTTAACATAATTCTCAGATATTTAAATACATTCAATGTAGGCTTAAAAAAACTTGTTGAATCTGAAGATAAATCTATGCAGTAAGGAGTGTGGGTCTACACCAGGGGAGAGAGGCCGGTGGGATCCCTGCTCTTCCAGTTCAACTGTAAGAGCTCACATGGAGTCAGCCCTTCCAGTGTGCCCCTAAGAGGGGACGGATACAGGGAACTGCCTGGCGTGAGCTGCAAGCAGGGCTTGAGTTCTCAGATGACGGCACACGCAGCAGGTACTGGGACCCACAAAGACCAGAACGGAGCTCCAAGAAACAAATGAAAGGCCGGGCTTGGCGGCTCACACCGATAATCCCAGCGCTTTGGGAGACCGAGGCAGGCGGATCACCCGAGGTCAGGAGTTGGAGACCAGCCTGGCCAACATAGTGAAACCCCGTCTCTACTAAAAATACAAAAATTAGCTGGACATGGTGGTGTGCTCCTGTAGTCCCAGCTACTCGGAAGGCTGAGGCAGGAAAATTGTTTGAGCCCGGCAGGCGGAGGTTGCAGTGAGCTGATATCGTGCCACTGCACTCCAGCCTGGGAGACAGAGTGAGACTCTGTCTCAGAAAAAAAAAAAAAAAGGAAGAAACAAATGAGGGTGGAAAGGGTGCTCCCCAGGGATCAGTTCCCAGAGGAGGCGGTCCTGGGACAGCCAGCGCTGTTTCCCGGAGTCTGCACATGCAACGACCACACCTACATCAGTGGGAGGTTCCCCAGTGGGCCAGGGGCTGGCCCCGCACACGAGACACAGCCTCACGGATGAGCGGTGGGACGCGGCATGGTTTTGCTGTTTGTGTTACATGCACCTGTGGTCGGTGACCACCCTCAGCACCAGAGAGAAGGGCCTGGGGCTCCAGAGGGGACCAGCGACACTGGCCATTGCCAAAGCCTAGGAGTGAGTGCCTCATTTCCTGAGAAGCAAATTGATCTAGAATTCAAGCCTCAGCAGGACCTCAGGTGCTCAGGCTTTGCACACAGCGGGAGCTGCCCAAAAGCTATGGTCGAGGAGGCAGCGGGCCAGGTCAATCTGCCAGCTTCGCAGGGAGGCCGAAGGGCCAGCACGTGCTGTCAGAGTGCCCCATCGTGAAGTGGGAGCACTCCCTCCTCAGCTGGGACAACGTGCCGGCCTCCTGGGCCGCTGCCACCCTGAAGGAGCAGAGCAGAGCCCAACCCCAGCCCCAGTGGGTGTGGGGAGGGAGGTGAGGGCAGGTGGGGGCAGGCAGAAGACCCAGTTGTGGGCACCAGGAAGGACCACACTCTGGGGTCCACACTCCGGGGTCCACGGTGGGAGTGTGACCTTGCTCAGACGACAGTGTGGACAGAGCTGGCACTGGCACCACATGAGAGCAGCCTCAGGGTCCTGCTGGGGCCTGGGGTGATTCTGAGCTTGGCAGAAGCCCCCTGGGACCTCACTCCTGAGGTGAGAGGGAGAAAAGTGTGAGGGTGACCGTTCGGCCCACTGGGCAGCCGGGGTCAGGGAGGCGTTCGCTAAGGTGAGCAGCCAGACCCGGGGTGGAGCTGGGAGAGGGCACGCGCCAGCCCTGATGCAAGCAGATCTTTAGGAAGGCACTGAGCTCAGGGGCAGGCGTGGGGCTGAGTGCGGCCTTTGGGTGGCCTTGGCCCCTCAGGAAGGAGTGGTCTCGGGGAGGGAGGGAGAGACTTGAGAACAAGGTCCTGGACCTGCAGGGCTCAGGGCCAGGAGGAGGCAGCAAAGGCCCAGCTGGCGGAGGGTGGGGAGCAGGACAGGGGCTGACGGCAACCCCAACGCCAGCCCAGTGAGGGCATGGCCCCGGGGGAGTGGGGACCTGAGAGCAGACGGGGCGGGAGGCCTGAAGCTGTGCAGCAGGAAGGGTCGGGGCGCTCGGGGACACTGTGGAGACAGGCTCCCCAGGACTGGCCACTACTAGACGGGGCAGGCGTAGGAAGGGGACAGGTAAGAGAAGGGGGTCCCAGCTGCTGGAGGCACACGTGGCTCGGGGGTGGCCCAGCAGGCAGGAAGGGCCAGGAGGCTCGGGCGAGGGTCACCCAGGAGTGGCAGCAGTGCAGGAAGGACGCCCAAGAGGGAGGCAGCCCCAGGATGAGGCACCGCAGGAGCCCCCCATCCCCACCGCCCCAGAGCTGGAACCGCAGGAGCCCCCCCATCCCAAGCCAAGAGCTGGTGGAGGGAGAGGTGTTCCAAGCTGGCCCCAAGGTGGGGGTGCTGGGGGAGGGAGAGGTGCCCCGGGCTTGCCCCAAGGTGAGGAGCTGGGGTTCTCACAGCTGAGAGAGCAGAGCCAGCAGCCCCAGGCTGGCCAGCAAGTCCTCACCTCCCCACGTCTGGGTCCTCCACCCGCAGGTCCGACCACAGCCCCGCTGGCACCAGGATGCTCCGAGCTCCCTGCCGGGTGCTCAGTGGCATCACTGAGCCAGGCGTGGGGGACCCAGGAGCCCCAGGCTGCCTCAACCACGCTGCATTGGTCCCCTCTTGGCATCTTCCCACAGACACCAGGCCACAGGTTCTGACCCCAAAAGCCGATTCCCAGCCACAGCGCTATGTCCGTTCTGGGGTCCCCTACTCTGGATGATGGGGGCCCAGACAACCGGACCACCACCTCCTTCAGAGAAGCCCTGGTGCAGCTGGGGCTGGGGGTGCTCCCCGGGGCGCTGTGCCGACGGTGGTGGTGGGAGGGTGTTCCCCGGGGGCGCTGTGCCGACGGTGGTGGGGGAAGGGTGCTCCCTGGGGTGCTGTGCCGATGGTGGTGAGGGAAGGGTGCTCCCCAGGGTGCTGTGCCGACGGTGGTGGTGGGAGGGTGTTCCCGGGGGCGCTGTGCCGACGGTGGTGGGGTGAGGGTGCTCCCTGGGGTGCTATGCCGACGGTGGTGGGGGGAGGGTGCTCCCGGGGGCGCTGTGCCGATGGTGGTGGGGGAAGGGTGCTCCCCGGGGTGCTGGGCCGACGGTGGTGGGGGGAGGGTGCTCCCTGGGGTGCTGTGCCGACGGTGGTGGTGGGAGGGTGTTCCCGGGGGCTCTGTGCCGATGGTGGTGGGGGAAGGGTGCTCCCCGGGGTGCTGGGCCGATGGTGGTGGGGGGAGGGTGCTCCCTGGGGTGCTGTGCCGACAGTGGTGGGGGGAGGGTGCTCCCGGGGGCGCTGTGCCGACGGTGGTGGGGGGAGGGTGTTCCCGGGGGCGCTGTGCCGACGGTGGTGGGGCTGGGGGTGCTCCCCAGGGCGCTGTGCTGACAGGGGGTGCTATGCCAGCCAGAGGGGTTACTCCCTGGGGGTGCGGGATGCTCGCACCTCCTCCAGACTCACCAGAGCTGCAGCTTCACCCGCCGCCCGTCCAGCAGGATGGTGGTCGTCTTGTAGTCGATGCCTGCGGAAGGGTTAGAGACAGCTTAGGCCTGAGGCTACAGCTAACAGGACGCTGGAAGTCTCACGTTCAGGGAAGAAAAGGGTTTCTCATCAGTGCAACTTCCAGGTTTACAAGGCAGGCGGATGGGACCCCCTCCCTGTGTCTGCCCAAGCTCACAGGGGCCCTGCCTGCGCCCTCCCGCACCCGGGCCCCTCCTGTCCTCAGCCGCCTTGGCCTCTGTGGGGGTCAGGCTCGCATCACCCTGGCCCAGGGGGCTCCCCGACAGGCACTGCAGGGCCTACATGTGACCTGGAGGCCGGTGGGTTTGCCGCGGGGCTGTGGCCGCTGGGTGTGCCCCCGTCTGGGCTGGTCCTTCCCTCCCCAACTCCTCCCCAAGCCTGCAGGCCTGAGAGCTCCCACTCAGCTCTGTTTCCAAGGGAACGGGGCTAAGGCAGCGGCTCTGCAGACACTGAGACTGCGTCCCCCAGTATCACCCTAGGAAAGTACAGTAAAGACAGACGTGACGCTGCGTGGGATGCCCGCTCTCAGCTGTGTACATGTGCATGTGAACCACGCATGTGCAGGGACACGGGACTGCACACCCGTCCCAGCCACCTCTGGGGCGCAGATTACAGGTAGGCTGGAACCTTCTTTCCACATTTCTATTTTTTCAAGTTAAAAACAAACAAACAAACAAACAAAAAAAACCGAGAATGCCTTTCTTCTTCTTTTTTTTTTTTTGAGACAGGGTTTCTCTCTGCCGCCCTGGCTGGAGTGCAGTGGCACGATCACAGCTCACTGCAGCCTCCACAGCCCAGGCTCAAGTGATCCTCCCACCTCAGTCCCCTGAGTAGCCGGGACTATGGGCGTGTGCCACTAGGGCCAGATAATTTTTGTATTTTTTTGTAGAGACGGGGTTTCGCTATGTTTCCCAGGCTGGTCTCAAACGCCTAAGTTCACACAATCTGCCCGGCTCAGCCTCCCAAAGTGCTGGCATTACAGGCATAAGCCACCATGCTGGAACACTTCTTCTAAAATAAAAAGCTACAATTAAGGGCTGGATGCGGTGGCTGACGCCTGTCATCCCAGCACTTTGGGAGGCTGAGGCGGGTGGATCACTTGAGGTCAGGAATTCAAGACCAGCCTGACCAATATGATGAAACCCCATCTCTACTAAAAATTCAAAAATTAGCCGGGTGTGGTGGCGGGCTCCTGGAATCCTAGCTAGTAGGGAGGCTGAGGCAGGAGAATTGCTTGAACCCGGGAGGCGGAGGTTGCAGTGAACTGAGATTGTGCCACTGTGCTCCAGCCTGGGCGACAGAGTGAGACTCTGTATCAAAACAAACAACAACAACAACAACAAAACAACAAAACAAAAAAAAACTACACTTAAAAAAAATCTTTTTTGAGACAGGGTCTCCCCCTCGCCCAGGCTCTAGTACAGTAGCACAATCACAGCTGACTGCAGCCTCTACCTCCTGGGCTCACAGGCACACCACTGCACCTGCCACCACACCTGCCACCGCACCTGCCACCGCACCTGCCACCACACCTGCCACAGCACCTGCCACCACACCTGCCACCGCACCTGCCACCGCACCTGCCACCGCACCTGCCACCACACCTGCCACCGCACCTGGCTAATTGACAGGGCATTGCTGTGTTGCCCAGGCTGGTCAACCTCCTGGACTCAAGTGATCCTCCCACTTCAGCCTCCCAAAGTGCTGGGATTACAGGCATGAGCCACCATGCCTGGCCACAATACATTTTTTTTTTTTGAGATGGAATTTCGCTCTTGTTGCCCAGGCTGGAGTGCAGTGGTGCAATCTTGGCTCACTGCAACCTCGGCCTCCTGAGTTCAAGTGATTCTCCTGCCTCAGCCTCCTGAGTAGCTGGAATTACAGGCATACACCGCCACGTCCGGCTAATTTTTGTATTTTTAGTAGAGATGGGGTTTCATCATATCAGTCAGGCTGGTCTTGAACTCCTGACTTCAGGCGATCCACTTGTCTCGGCCTCCCAAAGTGCTGGGATTACAGGCATGAGCTGCTGCTCCCGGCCAATAAATATTTTTAAAGGGAAAAATATGTTTCCCTGCCCCCATCCCCCCCAGACACCAGTGTTCTGCTTCTTTAGGAAACATCTCCTGTGTTCACTTCTAGCGCTTCCGGATGAGCACCAGGTCTGTCACTGAGAACATGGAAAGAGAGGGTTTGAGTTAAGGGGCTGGAGAATGCCGGGTAGGAGCACTGCCTTCCTAAAACCAGGTACGATGACACGTACAATCACAGGAACCCAAACTGCTTAGTAACAAGACATGACCAGCCTTTGTGGGATTTGCTTGATTTATTTCATGTATAGGATTTACTTGAGAGTATCTCTCAAAGCACTAAACCTACAAGAGACAAGCCCTGGCCTCACTCTCGGCTGTGATCGGATGTTGAGTGCTTTGACAAGTATGGCTGAATAGGGAATCAGAATTCTAAAGGGAAGCGCGCCGCCGAGAGGCCGAGGGGAGAAGCAGCGCCGAGGCTCGTACCAGACCTCGCCCTGGAGACCGTCGTGGAGCACACGGCCTCTGCAGCTCTCCTTCCAGAGAAGCCCGCGATGTAGCCAGTGAGTGCCCAGAAACAGGCTCCTCTAAAAATGCTAGGCTGCGGAGGCCACGGTTCTCAAGCAGCTTCTGCCCCCTCGAAGGGTCTAGAACCCTTGGACTTGGCCACAAGCCCCCCTGCGTCCCAGGAGGCAGTGTGCCGCGTTCCTGGTCTCCTGTCGGGCAGAGCGAGGTGTGCAGTGGCGGTGCCACCGGTGGCCTCCCGCTCGGCTTGGACAGCTGGTCGCCCACGTCTTCAGGCAGGCCTGGGCGTTGCAGCAGCTCTGGGCCTCTGTCCTCCACTTTCCACTGATGCAGCCGTGAGCACGTGCATGGCACACCTGCCTGATCTGAGCACACCTGTGCAGCGCCTTCCATGAGATCCCGAGCACCCCTCCCTCCCACAGCTGCTGTGTCCAGCCTGTCCCCTGCCCTCTGCTTCCTCCTCCGGGCCCTGCCCCCTTCCTGGACTCCAGAGGCTCTTCCTGCGGTGCCCCCACCAGAGCCCCAGAGACATGGAGTCCAGGCTTCCCGCATCCTCCTCTGTCTCCTGCTAAACTCCACACTCTGTCCACAGAGACTGCCCATCAGGTAGATTAGACTGCGCCACCAGGTAGATTAGACCAAGCAACACCAGAGCAAACTCCCCCCGTCAGAGGAGAGTGATTCAGAGGACAAAAGATACAGCAGCACTGAGAACGCCCGAAGCACCCGCTTTGCAGACGCCACCTGCCCCGTGATGAGGCTCAGACAGAGCGGCCAAGCAGGCCTCTGACCCACCCAGTACGAGGCTTTCCTGAACTGGCCAAACGTTTGCCACCGAACCCAGCGGGCACGCTGAGTGCACCGTCTGTCTCTCTCTTCTTGGCATGGGCGCTGACAGGGCACTGATGGGGCCTTTGGGATGTTGCTCTTCCGGCTGGAAACCTCTGTGGCTGCTGAATTATTGTCCTGCATCCAGGAAGAATGAGGTACGCAGACAAGTGGAGGGTGAGCGAGACGAGGAGGAGCTTTACTGAGTGTTAGAACAGCTCAGGGGAGACCCACAGTGGGTGGCTTCTCTCTGCAGGCAGGTCGTCCTGACAAGTGTTCAGCTCTCAGCAGACAGGGTAGCTCTCCGCAGCTGGTCATCCCGACGTCCGCGTTGCTCTGAGTCTGGGGTTTTTGTGGTCTTCAGGGTGGGGAAGTGCACGCTGATTGGTCCACAGGCAGCCCACCCCAACCAGCATGCACATGCCCCCTCTGACAAAAGCACTGAGTCCTCCTTCCAGTCCGCAGGACTGGCAGCCCGGGCCCCAGGCCCCCTTGAAGCTTCAAGGTGTGGCTTCACCAGGGACCTGCCCCCTTCCACCCAGAAGTCTGTCTGCCTCCCACTGCTGTTCATGGCACCCAGCTTGTTCATGCCAAGGGGCGCCTGCAGGCCAGCACTGAGCCACCCTCAGCCCTCCCTCAGCTTCCCTCCCATGTTCAACAGCGCCCAGTCCCGAGGGGGCTGAGGTGGCAGGGGCTGGCGTGTCAGTGCTGCCCCAAGTGTGGACCCACCCGGATGGTCTGCAGTAGCACCTGGGCTCAGCCCCAACTGTGCTCCACGACTGGAGCGGGCGCGGGGAGTGAGGAGAGGCCAGGCATTTGGAGCAGGCACTTCTAAGCCTGCAGGGGGCAGGGGTGGCCTTCCCAGGCCTCCAAGAGCACAGAGATGCCCGCGTCTAGAGCTGCCCCAGGGCAGCGGGCCGCGGCACGCAGGGAAGGTGGAGCTGCTGCCTGATCCGTGGATCGAGAGGCCCAGCCATGCCTCCGCTGCAGCCGGCATCTTGGCAGCAGCCACTCTAGATGGGCCACTGCTACCATCAGCATCTTAGCACCAGGAGCTTGACCTCACCACTGTGGGGCACGCGGCGTAGCCTCCATTGCTCTCAGAGCAAAACCACACTGCTGCGGTTTTCCCAGGTGACCAAGTGAGTATCAAGGAAATAGTCCTTTCACAGAAAGGAAAATAGCCAGGCACGGTGGCTCACGCCTGTAATCCCAGTTCTTTGGGAGGTTAAGGTGAGAGGATCGCTTGAGCCCAGGAATTCGAAACCAGCCTGGGCAACATGGTGAGACCTCATCTCTACAAAAAATTTAAAAATTAGGGCCTGGGCACGGTGGCTCACGCCTGTAATCCCAGCACTTTGGGAGGCCGAGCGGGGTGGATCACCTGAGGTCAGGAGTTCGAGAGCAGCCTGACCAACATGGAGAAACCTTGTCTCTACTAAAAATACGAAATTAGCCGGGCGTGGTGGCAGGTGCCTGTAATCCCAGCTACTCAGGAGGCTGAGACAGGAGAATTGCTTGAACCCGGGAGGTGGAGGTTGTGGTGAGCCGAGATCACACCATTTCACTCCAGCCTGGGCAACAAGAGCGAAACTCCGTCTCAAAAAAGTAAAAATAAAAAATAAAAAAATTGGCCAATCATGGTGGTGCACACCTGTCGTCCCAGCTTCTCAGGAGGCTGAGGTGGAAGGATCTCTTGAACCCGGGAGTTGGAGACTGCAGTCAACTATGATCGTGCCACTGCACTCCAGCCTGGGTGACAGAGTGAGACTCTGTCTCTAAAAAAAAACTTAAAAGGAGACAAAAACACTTTTCTGGAGCCTTCCAACTAGATAGTTCTACTAGCCCCAGCGCGGGAGCTTCAGGCCCTGTGAAATTACGCTTTGAGCGACGACCAAAAATCTCTTCACAGTCCTTTAAAACCCTACTAAGCTCTGGGGAAGGCACCATCATGTGCCAAGTCCTGCAGCCGTCAGCAATGAACACACTGAGCGTGAAACACAAACAATAAATTAAAAAAGAACATACATATTTGCTCCATAATAGCAATCCTCAAAGAGAATTTTGGAAATATTTATTTTCCCTTGGCAGGCACGAGGCAATGAACGAATACACTTGGGAATCTATTTTCGAATGCAGAGATAACTCCAGCTTTGATATGTCTGTCTCCAGACGAAGGGACACTCACCCCCACAGGCTGAGAGGCTCATATTTGTCCTTCTGGAGATTAATCCACTGCCTGGGCTTGGCTGGGTCCCCTGACTTAGAAAGTATCCTCTTGTCCTGTCCCTGAGGGCCAACAATCTTTTTTTTTTTTTTTTTTTTTTGAGACAGAGTCTCACTCTCTCACCCAGCCTGGAGTGCAGTGACGTGATCTCGCTCACTGCAACCTCCGCCCACTGGGTTCAAGCAATTCTCGTGCCTCAGCCTCCCGTGTAGCTGGAATTACAGGCACACGCCAGCAAGCCCAGCTAATTTGTGTATTTTTAGTAGAGACCGGGTTTCACCATGTTATCCAGGTTGGTCGCGAACTCCTGACCTCAGGTAATCCACCTGCCTCGGCCTCCCAAAGTGCTAGGATTATAGGCATGAGCCACCACGCCCAGCCAAGGGCCAAACAACTTTAAAATGTGTTCATAAATGTAAAAGAATTCCTGATTTTTTTTTTTTTTTGAGACGGAGTCTTACTCTGTCGCCCAGGCTGGAATGCAGTGGCGCGATCTCAGCTCACTCTAACCTCCGCCTCCCGGGTTCAAGGGATTCTCCTGTCTCAGCCTCCTGAGTAGCTGGGATTATAGGCACCCACCACCACGCCCGGCTCATTTTTGTATTTTTAGTAGAGACTGGGTTTTACCATATTGGCCAGGCTGGTCTCCAACTCCTGACCTTGTAATCTGCACGCCTTGGCCTCCCAAAATGCTGGGATTACAGGTGTGAGGTGCCGCGCCCGGCTTCCTGATGGTCTTTTTAAGCGCCCTATGAATTTCAAAACCATCTTTCGTTTCTGTTTTCATGGAGTCATGGATGCTCACAGTCTGAAGTGCTGTCACGCTCCACGATGTTGGACCCTGGCCCACCCGAACGCCTGTCTCCCCTTCCCCATTTTAATCCTTTAAAATAATTTCTTTTGCTATGCATCTCCAAATTGATGAAGAACATACTTACATTCCTACTTCCTGACATTTCAGTTTTAGGCATCCACTGACTTTCCACTACAGAAGGTGAAAATGTAGCTCTCGGTCACTGACACACCCCACCCCTGTAACTCCAACACACACAGTCACACACATCCTGTACTCACTGACACACCCCACCCCTGTAACTAACATGCACAGTAACACGCTCCCTGTACTCACTGACACACCCCACCCCTGTAACTAACATGCACAGTAACACGCTCCCTGTACTCACTGACACACCCCACCCCCGTAACTCCAACACACACAGTCACACACACCCTGTACTCACTGACACACCCCACCCCTGTAACTAACATGCACAGTAACACGCTCCCTGTACTCACTGACACACCCCACCCCCGTAACTCCAACACACACAGTCACACACACCCTGTACTCACTGACACACCCCACCCCTGTAACTAACATGCACAGTAACACGCTCCCTGTACTCACTGACACACCCCACCCCCGTAACTCCAACACACACAGTCACACACACCCTGTACTCACTGACACACCCCACCCCTGTAACTCCAACACACACAGTCACACACATCCTGTACTCACTGACACACCCCACCCCTATAACTAACATGCACAGTAACACGCTCCCTGTACTCACTGACACACCCCACCCCTGTAACTCTAACACACACAGTCACACACCCTGTACTCACTGACACACCCCACCCCTGTAACTCCAACACACACAGTCACACACATCCTGTACTCACTGACACACCCCACCCCTATAACTAACATGCACAGTAACACGCTCCCTGTACTCACTGACACACCCCACCCCTGTAACTCTAACACACACAGTCACACACCCGGTACCCACTGACACACCCCACCCCCGTAACTCCAACACACACAGTCACACACACCCTGTACTCACTGACACACCCCACCCCTGTAACTCCAACACACACAGTCACACACATCCTGTACTCACTGACACACCCCACCCCTATAACTAACATGCACAGTAACACGCTCCCTGTACTCACTGACACACCCCACCCCTGTAACTCTAACACACACAGTCACACACCCGGTACCCACTGACACACCCCACCCCCGTAACTCCAACACACACAGTCACACACACCCTGTACTCACTGACACACCCCACCCCTGTAACTCCAACACACACAGTCACACACATCCTGTACTCACTGACACACCCCACCCCTATAACTAACATGCACAGTAACACGCTCCCTGTACTCACTGACACACCCCACCCCTATAACTAACATGCACAGTAACACGCTCCCTGTACTCACTGACACACCCCACCCCTGTAACTCTAACACACACAGTCACACACCCGGTACCCACTGACACACCCCACCCCCGTAACTCCAACACACACAGTCACACACACCCTGTACTCACTGACACACCCCACCCCTGTAACTCCAACACACACAGTCACACACATCCTGTACTCACTGACACACCCCACCCCTATAACTAACATGCACAGTAACACGCTCCCTGTACTCACTGACACACCCCACCCCTATAACTAACATGCACAGTAACACGCTCCCTGTACTCACTGACACACCCCACCCCTGTAACTCTAACACACACAGTCACACACCCTGTACCCACTGACACACCCCACCCCCGTAACTCCAACACACACAGTCACACACACCCTGTACTCACTGACACACCCCACCCCTGTAACTCCAACACACACAGTCACACACATCCTGTACTCACTGACACACCCCACCCCTATAACTAACATGCACAGTAACACGCTCCCTGTACTCACTGACACACCCCACCCCTGTAACTCTAACACACACAGTCACACACCCTGTACCCACTGACACACCCCACCCCCGTAACTCCAACACACACAGTCACACACACCCTGTACTCACTGACACACCCCACCCCTGTAACTCCAACACACACAGTCACACACATCCTGTACTCACTGACACACCCCACCCCTGTAACTCTAACACACACTCACACGCTCCCTGTACTCACTGACACACCTCACCCCGTAACTCTAACACACACACACATGCTCCCTGTACTCACTGACACACCCCAACCCTGTAACCCTAACACACACAGTCACACACATCCTGTACTCACTGACACACTTCACCCCGTAACTCTAACACACACTCACACGCTCCCTGTACTCACTGACACACCCCAACCCTGTAACCCTAACACACAGTCACACACATCCTGTACTCACTGACACACTTCACCCCATAACTCTAACACACACTCACATGCTCTCTGTACTCACTGACACACCTCACCCCTGTAACTCTAACACACACACTCACATGCTCCCTGTACTCACTGACACACCTCACCCCTGTAACTCCAACACACACTCACACGCTCCCTGTACTCACTGACACACCCCACCCCTGTAACTCTAACACACACACACTCACACACCCTGTACTCACTGACACACCCCACCCCTGTAACTCTAAAACACACACACTCACACACCCTGTACTCACTGACACACCCCACCCCTGTAACTCTAACACACACTCACACGCTCCCTGTACTCACTGACACACCTCACCCCTGTAACTCTAACACACACTCACACGTTCCCTGTACTCACTGACACACCCCACCCCTGTAACTCTAACACACACACACTCACACACCCTGTACTCACTGACACACCCTACCCCTGTAACTCTAAAACACACACACTCACGCTCCCTGTACCCACTGACACACCTCACCCCTGTAACTCTAACACACACACACACCCTGTACTCACTGACACACCCCACCCCTGTAACTCTAACACACACTCACATGCTCCCTGTACTTACTGACACACCCCACCCTGTAACTCTAACACACACACTCTCACACACCCTGTACTCACTGACACACCCCACCCCTGTAACTAACACACACCCTCACACGCTCCCTGTACTCACTGACACACCCCACCCCTGTAACTCTAACACACACACTCACACGCTCCCTGTACTCACTGACACACCCCACCCCGTAACTCTAACACACACACTCTTACACACCCTGTACTCACTGACACACCCCACCCCTGTAACTCTAACACACACACTCACACGCTCCCTATACTCACTGACACACCCCACCCCTGTAACTCTAACACACACACTCACACGCTCCCTGTACCCACTGACACACCCCACCCCTGTAACTCTAACACACACACTCTCACACACCCTGTACTCACTGACACACCCCACCCCTGTAACTCTAACACACACCCTCACACGCTCCCTGTACTCACTGACACACCCCACCCCTGTAACTCTAACACACACACTCACACGCTCCCTGTACTCACTGACACACCCCACCCCGTAACTCTAACACACACACTCTCACACACCCTGTACTCACTGACACACCCCACCCCTGTAACTCTAACACACACACTCACACGCTCCCTATACTCACTGACACACCCCACCCCTGTAACTCTAACACACACACTCACACGCTCCCTGTACTCACTGACACACCCCACCCTGTAACTCTAACACACACACTCACACGCTCCCTGTACTCACTGACACACCTCACCCCTGTAACTCTAACACACACACACTCACACACCCTGTACCCACGGACACACCCCACCCCTGTAACTCTAACACACACACTCACATGCTCCCTGTACTCACGGACAAACCCCACCCCTGTAACTCTAACACACACTCACACGCTCCCTGTACTCACTGACACACCCCACCCCTGTAACTCTAACACACACACTCACACGCTCCCTGTACCCACTGACACACCTCACCCCTGTAACTCTAACACACACTCACATGCTCCCTGTACCCACTGACACACCTCACCCCTGTAACTCTAACACACACACTCACACGCTCCCTGTACCCACTGACACACCTCACCCCGTAACTCTAACACACACACTCACACGCTCCCTGTACAGTTTTGTTGCTTTTTAAGCTAGATGGATATTCAGTTCTACGCTGTCATAACCAGGTGCTATGGTTTGAATGTGTCCGCTAAACTTCACGTTAGAAACGTAAACCCCCAGTTTGTATGTTGATTGGAGGTGGGGCCTTTGCCAAGTAATTAGGATTAGGTAGGGTCAGCAGGGTGGGGCCCTGATGATGGTACTGGTGGCCTTACAAGGAGAGGAAGACACCTGAGCTGACGGGCTTGCGCGATGCCCTCTGCCAGGTTATAACGCAGCAGGAGGCCCTCCCCAGATGCAGCCCCTCAACCTTGGACTTCCCAGCCTCCAGAACTGTAAGAAATGCATTTATTTTCTTTATAAATTACCCAGTTTGTGGTATTCTGTTACAGCAACAGAAAATGACACCAGGTAGACGCCATCCACAGCTGAACCACCATATGGTATACAATGTTCATTTTTCCTTCATGTACGAATTTTTGTTTCTACTGGAGTTAAAAATTGCCTCATTGTACCAGGCGTGATGGTTCATGCCTGTAATCCCAGCACTTTGGGAGGTCAAGGCTGGTGGATCATCTGAGGTCAGGAGTTTGAGACCAGCCTGACCAACATGGTGAAACCTCATCTCTACTAAAAATACAAAAACTAGCCAGGCATGGTGGTGTGCGCCTGTAGTCCCAGATACTTGGGAGGCTGAGGCAGGAGAATCGCTTGAACCCAGCAGGCGGAGGTTGCAGTGAGCTGAGATCATGCCACTGCACTCCAGCCTGGGTGATGGAGTGAGACTCTTGTCTCAAAAAAAAAAAAAAATTGCCTCATGTTTACTTGTTGTTTACTTGTTGTTTACTCATTGTTTACTTGTTCAGTTTTCTCTGCATTTATTACTAATTCATCACTGTAATTTTCCCCAACTATCTAAATCTGCTCTCGGTACCTGCAAACATTCAAGAATTTCACTTTCTTTGGGGCATCTTTCCAGACCTTCTGTCCTGCTCCCATCTGGACTGGGAGGACTGTTGCCCTGGGGCCCCCACTCCCTTACTGCTGGATTCCATCCTTCCCTCTCTTAGCTGACTCCTCTTTTCAATTCCTGAGAAAGGTGCATGGAAGAAGGTAGTATCTGAGACTTTGCACGTCTGAAAATGTCTTTAGGCTGCCCTCACTCTTCCTTGTGTTTGGACAGGCATACAATTGAGGGAGAAGATGCTTTTCCCTTAAACACGTTCACGCCATTGCAGAGTTCCTTTTAAGATCGGCCGTAAACTCATTCTTGACCCTCTGAATGCAACCTGGTTTTCCTCCTGGTGGGCATGGAGGCGCTTCTCTGAAACCGCACACCTTGTGGGCCTTGCTGTAGGGATCTTCGTGGCCAGGCTGACCACTCCATGGGCCTTTCAATCTGGAGACACAAATCTCAATTTTGGGGAACTTTCTTGGATAATTTGTTCTCTCCTTCTGGGATGTGATTAATCAGATACTGGGCCTCCTGAGCCTGTTTCCCACCTTTCTTGTCTGATTTTGCATCTCTCTCTCTTTTTCCCAGCATTCTGGGAATTCATCTCATTTTAACTTTTATCCCTTCTTTGAAATTATTGTTTTCAATGTCCAAGATCTTTCTTATTTTGTGACTGTCAATACTGGACAAACTAGAAAATGCAACAACCTGGCCGGGCGCGGTGGCTCGCGCCTGTAATCCCAGCACTTTGGGAGGCCGAGGCAGGCGGATCACCTGAGGTCAGGAGTTTGAGACCAGCCTGGCCAACATGGTCAAAGCCCAACTCTACTAAAAATACAAAATTAGCCGGGTGTGGTGGCGGGTGCCTGTAATCCCAGCCACTCAGGAGGCTGAGGCAGGAGAGTCACTGAGGCTGGGAGGCGGAGGTTGCAGTGAGCCGAGATCGCGCCATTGCACTCCAGCCTGGGCAAAAAAGAGTGAAACTCGGTCTCAAAAGAAAAGACCGGGTGCGGTGGCTCACGCCTGTAACCCCAGCACTTTGGGAGGCCAAGGTGGGCGGATCATGAGGTCAGGAGTTCGAGACCATCTTGGCTAACAGGGTGAAACCCCGTCTCTACTAAAAATACAAACAACAACAACAACAAAAAATTAGCCAGGTGTGGTGGCGGGCGCCTGTAGTCCCAGCTACTCGGGAGGCTGAGGCAGGAGAATGGCGTGAACCCAGGAGGCGGAGCTTGCAGTGAGCCAAGATCGCACCACTGCACTCCAGCCTGGGCGACAGAGCAAGACTCGTCTTTAAAAAAAAAAAAAGAAAAGAAAAGAAAAGAAAAGAAAAAGCAACCTAAAACACCTGGGGAATGACTGACTGAACGGGGGAGGGGCCTCCTCGTCACCTGCCTCACTCTGGCATCGCAGGCAACGTTCGTATGGTTTGGAGTTGCTGCCGGCCAGCTTCCTCACCAGGTGGGAAGAACGAACCCCAGAATGAACCTAACACAGAAGAAAGCAGGGCCAGGGTGTGTGCAGGGAGCAGGCAGAGGAGAAAGAACAACACGAGATAATCCTGATGGTATCGTTCAGGCACCAGGATCCAGCCACGCCTGAAACTACACCTGCCCCTCAACCTGCCGGCTGTGTGGGGCAACACATTGCTCTGTGCTTAAGCTGTTTTGAGTTAATTTTCTTGTTTGCACCAAAATGTCTGGTAGAAAATCCACAAAGCACAATGACTGGAGAGAGAGAGAGAAAACATCTGACACCCCCTAAACTGGGAAAAGCTACAAAGGATGCATTTTCACATCTTCCCCAAGCAAAGTACAATGACCTCCACATCCCGGAATTTCACTAACAATAAACAAGGACTGGAAATAAAATCGAACTCAGTGATACTGATTTCATTATTCACCATCATGACCAAAGCTGAACTCAGTGTCTTCTTCAGCTGGCAGCTCCCATTAGCACAGCCCGGATGCATAACCGACACCCGCAACCTGCCCTGGCAAGTGACCAGCTTTGAAAGGACAATGACAGCTGCCTGTCTGACATGGTCTCCACCAAGCGCTGGCTTCCTTCACAGCAGCACTTGGCCCTTCTCCCGAATCTATTCTGCTCCCGTGGATGGCACTCCCTTTACCCCATACTTCAGAACTGGGGGTGGGGCAGGGTAGGGTAGTACCTTAGCCAGTGGGGTTGCCATAATGAAAATACCATAAGCTAGGCAGCTCCTAAACAACAGAAACTTGTCCTCACAGTTCTGGAGGCTGGAAGTTCTAGATCAAGGTCCAGGCAGAGCCCGTGTCTGACGAGGGCTGCGTCCTGGTTCATGGAGGTGTCTTCTCCCCATGTCCTCCCCTAGCTGGAGGGGCGAGGGAGCTCTTAGACGCTTCACTCATCCCATCCACAAAGCCCCACGTGACCTAATCATCTTCCAATAGCCCCATCTTCTAACACCATCACCTTGGGGTTAGGTTTCAGCACCCGAATTTGGGGGGGTCACAAACATTCACTCTCTTGCAGGCGGGTGGGGAGATAAAACCTTAAAAAACAGTGCCCTCCATCTGCTGCGTGGGTCCTTCTCACCGGGGGGGAGAGGTAGCAACAGTGACGACCTAAAGCCCCTGGTACTCTGAGTCTCCTGGTACGGGACGGTGAGGACCCCACAGGGCTGGTAAAGCACAGACGCTGCAGCCTGGGGCCTAGAATCAAATCCAGTCCCAACACCATCTTCCTCCATCTCCCCCGGGTCTCCGTTTCCCTGGCTACGAATGGGGAACCGACCGCCTCGTGGGACGCACTCACCACAGCTCCTCAAAGTCTGTGCACCTGCTGCCAGCAGTCCACGTCAGCTCAGCAAAGGCTCCAACTCCTCCCCAAACCTCTGTGGTCACACACAGTGAGGGCACCCCCCACCTTCAACAGCATCTCCCCCCACACAGTGAGGGCACCCCTCACCTTCAACAGCCTCCCCTCACCCCACACAGTGAGGGCACCCCTCACCTTCAACAGCCTCCCCTCACCCCACACAGTGAGGGCACCCCCCACCTTCAACAGCCTCCCCTCACCCCACACAGTGAAGGCACCCCTCACCTTCAACAGCCTCTCCCCCCACACAGTGAGGGCACCCCTCACCTTCAACAGCCTCCCCTCACCCCACACAGTGAGGGCACCCCTCACCTTCAACAGCCTCCCCTCACCCCACACAGTGAGGGCACCCCTCACCTTCAACAGCCTCCCCTCACCCCACACAGTGAGGGCACCCCTCACCTTCAACAGCCTCTCCCCCCACACAGTGAGGGCACCCCTCACCTTCAACAGCCTCCCCTCACCCCACACAGTGAGGGCACCCCTCACCTTCAACAGCCTCTCCCCCCACACAGTGAGGGCACCCCTCACCTTCAACAGCCTCCCCTCACCCCACACAGTGAGGGCACCCCTCACCTTCAACAGCCTCTCCCCCCACACAGTGAGGGCACCCCTTACCTTCAACAGCCTCTCCCCCCCACACAGGGCACCCCCCACCTTCAACAGCCTCTCCTCACCCACACACCAATTCCGTGGCGAGTCTCTTGGCTCTTCCCAGCCACCCCTACAAAGCACCATTCCCTTTGCATTCGGATGGGTCCTGTTTTGAGGCTTACCCCCGCCAGTTTGACATCTCTGCTTCAGTGGCCTACTAATTTTTCTTTTTCTTTTTCTTTTTTGAGATGGAGTCTCGCTGTGTCACCCAGGCTGGAATGCAATGGCGTGATCTCAACTCACTGCAATCTCCGCCTCCTGGATTCAAGCGATTCTCCTGCCTCAGCCTCTCCAGTAGTTGGGATTACAGATGCCCGCCATCACACCTGGATAATTTTTTATTTTAGTACAGATGAGAGTTCACCATATTGGTCAGGCTGGTCTGGAACTCCTGACCTCAGGTGATCCACCTGCCTCAGCCTCCCAAAGTGCTGGGATTATAGGCGTGAGCTACCGCGCCCGGCCGGTAGCCTACTAATTTATTTATTTATTTATTTATTTATTTATTTATTTTTTCTGAGACAGAGTCTCACTTTGTTGTCCAGGCTGGAGTGCAGTGGCACGATCTCGGCTCACCACAAGCTCTGCCTCCCGGGTTCAAGCAATTCTCCTGCCTCAGCCTCCTGAGTAGCTGGGATTACAGGCGCCCGCCACCACGCCCAGCTAATTTTTGTATTTTTAGTAGAGACGGGGTTTCACCATGTTGGTCAGGCTGGTCTCGAACCCCTGACCTCGTGATCCACCTGCCTCGGCCTCCCAAAGTGCTGGGATTACAGGCGTGAGCCACCGCACCCGGCCAGCCTACTAATTTAAACAATTAATGTTCAAGCTATCTCTGAATTAATACCTGAACTAAAAGCTGAATTTCTTCCAAGTCCCAGGTTCTCAGCCCATCGTAAAAGCTCATTACAATGAGATTCCCCACAGAAAGAGCTAAAACCAATCACTGGTTTCTCCCGTCCCAACAGGGCAGAAAGCATTACAAGCCGGGCTGCTTCCAGGAGGTGGCCCGTCCTGCAGCGGCCAGCTCAACCCACTCTGGCCCTTCCCTGATGCGTCCCCCTTGCCACAGGTCCGAGGCCCAGAGGCGGCCTGTGTTGTGGCTCTCCATCAGCCCTGACGCCGCGTCTCTGTCCCTGTGGACTCGGCCTTTCCCAGTGGGAACCCTGCCTTCCCGTGTCCACCTTCCAATCCTCGTCCACCACCCGTCTCCAGGGCCAGCACCCAAGCGTTTGGGGTTTCCAGGCACAGGTGGCCTGGCCCTACACAGAGCCCACATCCTCTTTGCGCAGGACACTTGAAGTCTGCTGGAACCCCTGGATGTGGGGCCCTCTGACCCCAGATGAGGGCGTCAGTGATGCTGCGGTGCTGCACCTGCCCGACCCCTGCACCTGCCCGACCCCTGCACCTGACCCGGGGCCTCTTCTCCATCCCTCAGCCACAGCCCAGAACGTCTGGACACTGGGCCCAGCGAGCAGCGACCAAACTCATTTCAAGTCTCTCTTTTTTTCTCTAAAATCAATGCTGTTCCAAAGATAAACCCTCTAATGCAGCCATGTCTGCCTAGAGAAATCCTCAAACCATATCCTTTCATAGCTACGTTCAAATTCAATTTGTGAGAAGACTCTTCTTTTCATAAGCCCATTGATGGAGCCATTTTGTTTTAGTCTTTGCAGTTTGTTTGTTTGTTTGTTTGTTTTTACCTTATCTCCCATCTGTGTGTTTGCTCTTTCGTTATTTACCGTTTCTCCTTCTCTGTGTTACCTTACGTTTTGGTCCACGAGAAACTAAGAAACATTTTTGACATCAGCAGTGTTAGCGTTAGGATAATACAATTCAAGCTCACTGCACTTAGCTGATTAACTTACCACGTACTCTGTCCATCAAAATATAATAAAGATATACAAAGCTTCTAGAACAAAGCCCGTCAGAATGTTCACTGAGTGAGTCAGAAAACAGGGACAAAAAGATAATTTTAACCTTCTAAAAAACAAGAACAAAAAAGGGAGAAGTCAAATGCCACACCATTCTCTACACTTGGAGCTGCATAATGAGTAAGTATTTTAGGAATCCGTTTTAAGTCATCTACCACCTGCTTAATTCTATTTTAGTAAGTGGCATAACCGCCTTCACAAGCGAGGATCTGTTGATGGTGCAAATATTGATTCAATACAATGTACAGACGTATTCATCTCTCAGCCCAGCTTTTGAGAAATCTGTCTTATGTTGAGTTAAAACACCGGAAAGCCAAAAAGCAGACTGGCAGTCCCCGGGGCAGAGGGGAGGGGCAGGGCGAATGGCCACTGGATGCACAGGGCTCCTGGAAGTGGCCGGTGCTGACGCTGCAGTGTGGTGGTGATTCAATGCCACTTTACACCTGCACCGTAAAATGCTCACATCTGACTTTAAGTGTGTGGTTTTTGTGAAAGCAGCTCCCTTTCTGCGTTTTTTTTTTTTTCTTTTTTTTGAGACTTGCTGTGTCGCCCAGGCTGGAGTGCAGTGGCATCATCTCGGCTCACTGCAAGCTCCGCCTCCCGGGTTCACACCATTCTCCTGCCTCAGCCTCCCGGGTAGCTGGGACTACAGGCACCTGCCACCACGCCTGGCTAATTTTTTTGTATTTTTAGTAGAGACGGGGTTTCACCGTGTTAGCCAGGATAGTCTCGATCTCCTGATCTTGTGATCCGCCTTGGCCTCCCAAAGTGCTGGGATCACAGGTGGGAGCCACTGCGCCCGGCCGCCACAAGCCTTATTTATTTTAAATCACCTTTGTCTTAGGACACTAAACTCCCAAAAGGCGAGGGCTGGGACCAGCATCAGGCTGGACAAGTGCTGCAGAGGCCACGCCAACCCTGTGCGGCCACCGCTGCCCCGCCCAGTCACTAAGCACCTGCAGGTCACGGAGCACAGGGCAGGGGCCAGCCTCCACCAAGCACAGGCTAGGGACAGGGGCCAGCCTCCACCAAGCACAGGGCAGGGGCCGGCTTCCACTGAGCTGTCACCACCACAGGACACCTGGAAACACGAGGGAACACGGCCCAGAAGCAGTGTCCTGGAGCGTGGCAGCTGCTGCCCGAGCAGGCTGCGGGGTGAACGCAGTTGTGGGAGGCTCACGAAGAGACATCGTCTTGGGGAAGGGGGATCAAGGCAGCCACAGTGGCTGTGGGAGGGACAGAGGGGCCAGATCCCAGAGCTCCCCTCACAACCCATCAGAGTGGTGGATTCCCTGAGGCTGGTTGTGGGGCTGGACATCTTGTGACCACAACTCCCAGGGCCTGAGAAGGGGGCAGCTGTCCTCGGGCTGGCCCGTCCTGCTCAGACCGGAGGCCTGGCAGGGTTCGAGGGCTCAACTCGGGCGGGCCTGGGCTCTCAGGGTGGGGTGACCTCTCTCACGGAGGTCTCATGCAGCCTTGGACCCCACACCAGGGCCTGGGTCTCTCCTAGGTTCCCATACACCCAGGGGAGTGGCCATAGGATCCAGTCCTGCCCTGGCCCTGGGTCGCAGGCAGGAGCCCCACCCACCACGGCCACCACCTGCCAAAGAGGGGTGTGGGCTCTGGGAGGGGCCACTCAGGGGACGGGACGGCAGTTCCCCCACATGTGTGAACTTCTCAACTCAAAGTCCTGGCTGGAGGCTGGAGGGTTCCAGGAGGCCACCCCACCAAGGCTGCCTGACACTCTTTGCTTCTGAAGTTAAAAAAAATATCGCATATGAAAAAGCTTATTTAAAATCAAGTCATTCATGCTTGGTACTAAATATTTACCACTACAATCTTATCACCCATGGACAACTACGATTAATATTTCAGTGTAGTTCATTTCACTGTTTATGTATATATATGATTTTCTTTCTACCTAGTAGTAATACATATAATGATACATGTAATTTTAACATTTTTCATATGAAGTATTGATACAAATGTTTTAATTCTAAAATATAATTTCTGGGCCGGGCACGGTGGCTCACGCCTTTAATCCCAGCACTTTGGAAGGCCGAGGCAGGTGCATCACAAGGTCAGGGGTTTGAGACCAGCCTGGCCAACATGGTGAAACCCCATCTCTACTAAAAATACAAAAATTAGCTGGGCTTGGTGGCGTGCACCTGTAGTCCCAGCTACTCAGGAGGCTGAGGCAGGAGAATCACTTGAACCCGGGAGGCAGAGGTTGCAGTGAGCTGAGATTGCACCATTGCACTCCAGCCTGGGCAACAGAGCAAGACTCCGTCTCAAAAAAAAAAAAAAAAAAAAAAAAAGAAAGAGAAAAGAAAATGATGTTTGAGAGAAAATTAGCTAAAAACGAAGGCAAATATATCTGCTTCATATACATTGAACACAGTTGCCAAAACACTACATGTGGTAATATATTAACTCAAAAAACATGAGTTTTTGGTAGGTAAGTGGTAAATGAGCTCCCCCACCCCCAACTCCTTAGTGAAGATTTGGCTAAAAATCAATTTATATAACTCAAAGATTGCTGGCTCTCCTAGGGAACATAACTTACCTATGGTAGGAAATATTACATTTCTAGACAAAAAGGCAAATGAGAGTAATACCTCTGAACAGTTAGAAGCAGCCATGTGGGAGAAGTCTCCTAATACAGGAAGCAGTAGTTAACCAGTGCAGTCAGACACTGGGTAGGGAAAAAAGCCCCTCTGCTTGGATGAGCACAGCCTCACCCAGCAACCCAGGCTCTGAGTGCGAGACAAGCAACCCTGCAGCAAAGCATCTCAAGGCTCTGTGTGGAGGCTTTGGAGCCACCAGAACTGGGCTCAGATGGGGGATTTCACTAGCACTGTGATTCCAATCATTAAAATAACTTACTATACAATAAATTAAAAGTAAAAATATAAAGTAAAAGAGATAACTCCATCAATAAAAAATATACCAAATTCGGCAATCTATTATTGTAGGAATGCAAGGTTGGTTCGACCTTTGAAAATCTATCAATGCAATTTATCACATCAATAAATCAAAAAAGAAAAACCCACATGATCTCAGTGAGGCAGCATTTGACAAAATCCAACGCCTGTTCATGACAAAAGCTCTCAGCAAACTAGGAATAGAACTCCCTTAACCTGATAAAGTGCATCTTAAAAAAAAGAACCTCAAAGCTAACATTTTACTTAATGGTAAAAAACAGAATGCTTTCCCCATGAAAATGAGAAAATATTTTCCCCATGAAGATATCCACTCTTACCACTCCAAATCAATATCATTTTGGAAGTTATAACCAGGGCAATAAGGCAACCAAAAGAAAGAAAAGGCATGCAGATTAAAACCATCTCGATTACCAGATGACATTACTGTACACACACACACGCATGCACACACACACACAGGCACGCATGCACACACACACATACACCTCTCCAAAAACCAATAAGAAAGCTATTAGAACTCATAAGTGAATTTAGTAAGATCAAAATATACAAGGCCAACATGGAAAAAAACAGTTGTATTTTTAAATACCAGCAGTAAACAATCAGAAATTGAAATTAAATAGCACTAGGTACAGTAGCCCCCAAACCATGAAATACTTGAGTATAAATCTAAAAAAAAGTGCAAGACATATATTAAAAGCTACAAACCACTAATAAAAGGAATCAAAGAAGACCTAAATAAATGGAGAGACATACCATGTTCATGATTGACAGAATCAGTATTGTTAAGATGACAAGTCTCCCCAATTGATCTATAGTTTTAGTCCCAATCAAAAATCCTAGCAGGACTTTTCTTGGTAGAAATCAACAAAGCCAACATTTAAAAGGAAAGTCAAAAGAGCAAAGTTGGAAGACTCAGACTCCTCAAACTCAAGACTTACTATATATTTAATCAACACAGTATGGTACTGGTATAAAAAATACTGAATAGAAAAATGGAACAGAATTGAGTCTAGAAATAGGCCCACACAAAAATGGCCAATTGATGTTTGACCAAAGTGCAAAGGCCATACAATAAAGAATAGTCTTTTCAACAAATGCTGCTGGAACAATTAGACATCCCTGTGCAAAAGTAACGAATCTCAATCTATACCTCACACTATATTAAAAAACGAACCCGGCTGGGCGCGGTGACTCATGCCTGTAATCCCAGCACTTTGGGGGACCGAGGCAGGCAGATCATGAGGTCAGGAGATCGAGACCATCCTGGCTAACAAGGTAAAACCCTGTCTCTACTAAAAATACAAAAATTAGCCGGGCATGGTGGCACATGCCTGTAATCCCAGGTACTCGGGAGGCTGAGGCAGGAGAATTGCTTGAATCCGGGAGGTGGAGCTTGCAGTGAGCCGAGATCATGCCACTGCATTCCAGCCTGGGCTACAGAGTGAGACTCCATCTCAAAAACAAACAAACAAACAAAACCCAAAATGGACCATAGTCATAAATGTAAAATCTAAAATTATGAAATTTCTAGAAGAAAATCTTTGTGACTTTGGGTTAGGCAAAGATTTCTTAGATATGACATTAAAAGGATGGTCTATAAAAGAAAAAAATTGATCAACTGGATTTCTTCAAAAGTAAAAACTCTTATTCTTTAAAAGATACTAAATGGAAAGAAAAGGCACAGATGGGGTGAAAATACTTGAAAACACATTTCTGGGTAAAGACTTACATCCAGAACGTATTTAAACATTCTCAAAATTCAATAAAAAGAAAATAAACAATTCAGGTTTTTCAAAATAAGCAAAAGAGGCCAGACATAGTGGCTCACAACTGTAATCCCACCACTTTGGGAGGCCGAGGTAGGATGATCTCTTGAGCCCAGGATCTCTTGAGGATCTCTCAAGGGCAGTCTGGACAATATAGTGAGACCCTCATCTCTACAAAACTTTTCTTTTTTTAATTAGCCAGGCCTGGTGGTGTGCACTTGGAGTCCAGCTACTGGGGAAACAGGTGGGAGGATCACTTGAGCCCAGTAGGTGGAGGCTGCAGTGAGCTATGACTGCACTACTGCACTCCAGCCTGGGCAACAGAGCAAGACCCTGTTTCCAAAAAAAAAAAAGAAAAGAAAAGAAAAAGTGGGCAAAAGATCTGAAAAGACACTTCACCAAAGAGAATATGAGGATGGTAGATGAGCACAGGAAATGCAAATTAAAATTACAATAAGATACTGGCCGTGCGCAGCAGCTAACGCCTGTAATCCCAGCACTTTGGGAGGCCGAGGCGGGTGGATCACCTGAAGTCAGGAGTTCGAGACCAGCCTGGCCAACATGGTGAAACCCTGTCTCTACTAAAAATACAAAAATTAGCTGGGTGTGGTGGCAGGCACCTGTAATCCCAGCTACTCGGGAGGCTGAGGCAGGAGAATTGCTTGAACCCGGGAGGCAGGGGTTGCAGTGAGCCAAGATTGCGCTTTTGCACTCTAGCCTGGGTGAGAGAGTGAGACTCTGTCTCAAAAAAAAAAAAAAAAAAAATTACAATGAGATACCACTGCACACCCATGAGTGGCTAACATTTAAAAAAAACAAAACCAAAGAATGTTGACAACTGAAACACTCACACACTGCTGACGGGGATGCAAACGGTGTGGTCAGTGTGGAAAAGGGTTTGGCAGTTTCTTATAAAGTTAATCATTCGTCATATGACCTAGCAACTCCACCCCTGGATATTTACCCAAGTGAAATAAAAACAAGTTCGCACAAAAACGAGTCATAAACATGTACAGTGGCTTTCTTCATACATTGCCAAAAGCTGGAAATCACTCAGACCCTCCTCAGAGGGTGGGTGGGTGATGGACTGTGGTTCATCTCTACTGTCCCACAATCAAAAGCAATGAGCTCTTGGCGCACCTGACAAGTCAGATGGCTTCAGAGGCTCAGGGCTGCTGAGTGACAGGAGCCAGGTTCAAAGGCCTCCGGGATGCAGGCACGCTGGAGGCTGAGGAGCTGGGGTTGGGGAGGGGCTGCCTACAAAGAGGCTGCGGAAACTTCTGCATGGTGGTGTTCTCCATCTTGACTGTGATGGTGGTCACACCACTGTCTTTGTCAAAACTCAAGAAGGGGCCAGGCACGGTGGCCCACGCCTGTAATCCTAGAACTCTGGGAGGTCAAGGCGGGTGGATCACCTGAGGTCAGGAGTTCGAGACCAGCCTGGCCAATATGGCAAAACCCCATCTCTACTAAAAATAGAAAAATTACCTGGGCGTGGTGGCAGGCGCCTATAATCCCAGCTACTCAGGAGGCTGAGGCAGGAGAATCGCTTGAATCCAAAGGCAGGGGTTGCAGTGAGCTGAGATCATGCCATTGCACTCCAGCCTGGGTGACAAGAGTGAAACTCTGTCTCAAAAAAGGAAAAAAAAAAAAAAAAAACTCAAGAAGGGAGACATTTTACTGTAAGTAAACCATATCTCAATAAAACCAGAGAGGAAGCGGGAGAGGAAAGGAATGGGGAGGGGGAGGGAGGAGGAGGAGAAACACCACAGAAAGAGACAGCACACGCAGTGGTTCTCAAATGTGGCCGTGCACTTAAACGCAGATTCCTGGGGCCTCCTTGGAGTCACCAAGTCCTTCACCGCACACAGGGACGAAGCTTCAATGCTCCAACCCCAAGCATGGACGACCGGCAGAATGAGCTGTGTAGCCCGTAGGGTCCCACGGAGACAGCCCAGCAGTGAAACGCTCAGATGGGGCGGGCCCCAGGCACCCGGCCTGCCTCCGGGGCAGGTCCTAGGGTCCCCTCCAGGGCCCTAGCCAACAGGAACCAACAGGGCCAGGGGCTCCAGTGCTGAAGCTCCAAGAAGAGGGGACCCACAGGGTCCCTGGGTGCCCAGCTCTTCCTTCATGAGAACGAAACTGTCCTCTCGGGTTTCACCATCTATCTATACTGGGTTGAAGTGTCCCCCAAAGGCTCACATTCACCCAGAACTTCAGAATGTGACCTGATTTGGAAACAGGACCTCTTCTTCTTTTTTTTTTTTGTTTGAGACGGAGTCTCGCCCTGTCACCCAGGCTGGAGTGCGATGGTGCGATCTCAGCTCACTGCAACCTCCACCTCCTGGATTCAAACGATTCTCCTACCTCAGCCTCCCAAGTAGCTGGGAATACAGGTGCCCGCCACCACACCCAGCTAATTTTTGTATTTTTAGTAGAGATGGGGTTTCACCTTGTTGGCCAGGCTGGTCTCGAACTGCTGAACTCGTGATCTGCCCGCCTTGGCCTCCCAAAGTGCTGGGATTACAGGCGTGAGCCACTGCACCCAGCCTTCTTTTTTTTTTTTTTGAGACAAAGTCTCACTCTGTCATCCAGGCTGGAGGCTGGAGTGCAGTGGCACGATCTCAGCTCACTGAAACCTCCGCTTCCGGGGTTCAAGTGATTCTCCTGCCTCAGCCTCCTAAGTAGCTGAGATAACAGGCACCTGCCACCACGCCCAGCTAATTTTTGTATTTTTAATAGAGATGGGATTTCGCCATGTTGGCCAGGCTGGTCTCGAACTCCTGACCTCAAGTGATCCACCTGCCTCGGCCTCCCAAAGTGATGGGATTACAGGCATAAGCCGCCGCGCCCGGCCAAGGGTCTTTTCAGATGTAATCAAGTTAAGATGAGGCCATGCTGAGTTAGGTGGGCCCTAAATCCAATGGCTAGTGTTCTTATAAGCACAGAGAGATGTGGGGACACAGACACCCAGGAGAGAAGGCTGTGTGACGACAGACAGCAGGGACTGGAACGGTGCTGCCACAGGCCACAGAACACCGAGGGCTGCCAGCAGCACCCCAGAAGTCAGGGGAGTCAGGAAGGGTCCCCGCTTAGAGCCTGCCAAGGGAGCGTGGCCCAGGCAACACCTTCATTCTGGGCTTCTGGTCTCTAGAACTGTGAGAGAATAAATCTCTGTTTCAATTTGTCCAAAAGCCCCTTCGCTCAGCAGCTCTTTTCCATTAGTCACAGCAGCCCATCCAAAAGCCACTTCACTCAGCAGCTCTGGAGCCCCCCACCTTCCTCCACGTTCCTCCCGTCCAGTGCTGGGGGGAAGGATGCTCAGAGCTCAGGGGCATGGAAGACCCTCCCATCCAGTGCTGGGGCGAAGGATGCTCAGAGCTCAGGGGCATGGAAGACCCTCCCATCCAGTGCTGGGGCGAAGGGTGCTCAGAGGTCAAGGGCATGGAAGACCCTCCCGTCCAGTGCTGGGGGGAAGGATGCTCAGAGCTCAGGAGCATGGAAGACCCTCCCATCCAGTGCTGGGGCGAAGGGTGCTCAGAGGTCAAGGGCATGGAAGACCCTCCCGTCCAGTGCTGGGGGGAAGGAGGCTCAGAGCTCAGGGGTATCAAAGACCCTCCTGTCCAGTGCTGGGGGGAAGGGTGCTCAGAGGTCAAGGGCATGGAAGACTCTTGTCTGTGGGCCCCCCCACACCCCCGATGATGCCCAGATCTGATGACGCTGGCCTCTGTGTCTCTCCAAAGTCAAACCAACACGACGCAATTTGAACCCGTGAGTGTACCACAGTGTTCTCTCCTCAAACATACGTGGCCTCCTGAGCTGGAAGAAACAGACTTTATTTCCAGATGATTTTATTAATCTAAGAGAAAATTTCATACTCTTCATACTTATCTATTTACTTTTTCCTATTAAGATAATAACTTCTGGCCTTATGTATTAGGGTCACTAAAGTTTAATATGTATATTTATGCCTCTGTAAACTTGTTTTTGCTTTTATTTTTAGTCAAACAAAATGCCAGTCCTATCACGAGTCACAAATATAAATAACACACCAGTTGATTCAAATTCAGGAGCAAACTTTGCTGAGTCACATTTGGGGGAGGGTAATTAATTAATTATTAGCTGCAAGAAGTTGAGATACGTAACCCACATAAAGTAAAAACAGCCTGAGGCTCATTCCTAGCTGAGAAAACCCCAAGATCTGTTACAATGGCCTCGTTGTTCTCCACTGACAGCTTTCTGGGGCTGTCTCTCCAGGACATGGCCGCCAGCTTCTGTGAGAGGTGCTGGCATCCTCGGAGAGACTGAGAAGTCAAGCACAGGGTTCCCGGAAAACCAGCCCTCCTGACTGGCTGCCGATCACGCAGGGCAGGTGCCTTCAAGACTTTACGCCCCCAGCCAGGCGCGGTGGCTCATGTCTGCAATCTCAACACTTTGGGAAGCCGAGGCAGGAGGATCGCTTGAGCCCAGAAATTCAAGACAAGCCTGGGCGGCATAGCAAGACCCTCTCTGTACTAAAAATAAAATAATTAGCCGGGCATGGTGGCATGCACCTATAGTCCCAGCCAACTGGGGGGCTGAGGTGAGAGGACTGCTTGAACCCAGGAGGTCAAAGCTCCATTAAGCTGTGATCGCACCACTGCACTCCAGCCTGGGCAATAAGCCAGACCCGGTTTCAAAAAAGACTTTACATCCCTGAAAGTTTTCATTTCATGGTGCTGAGCATCCATCAGTCCATCCTTCTCTCTGCCAGCCGGGGCCCAAAACACACTAAGTCACCATCATGCCCAGCTAATTTTTAAACTTTCTGTAGAGACGAGGTTTCCCTATATTTCCTAGGCTGGTCTGAACTCCTGAGCTCAAGCGATCCCAAAGTGCTGGGATTACAGGTGTGAGCCACCATGCCTGGCCCTCATGACCACTTTTAAAAATTGTTTTGGGCCGGGCACGGTAGCTCACGCCTGTAATCCCAGCACTTTGGGAGGCCGAGGCGGGTAGATCACAAGGTCAGGAGTTCGAGACCAGCCTGACCAACATGGTGAAACCCCATCTCTATTAAAAATACCAAAAAATTAGCCAGGCGTGGAAGCAGGCGCCTGTAATCCCAGCTACTCAGGAGGCTTGAGGCAGGAGAAGTGCTTGAAGCCGGGAGGCGGAGGGTGCAGTGAGCTAAGAACACGCCACAGCACTCCAGCTGGGTGACAAAGCGAGACTCCATCTCAAAAATACATAAATAAATAAACAAATAGTTTTGTTTGGGCCGGGCGTGGTGGCTCACACCTGTAATCCCAGCACTTTGGGAGGCTGAGGCAGGTGGATCACCTGAGGTCAGGAGTTCGAGACCAGCCTGGCCAACATAGTGAAACCCTGTCTTTACTAAAAATACAAAAATTAGCCGGGCATGGTGGTGCATGCCTGTAATCCCAGCTACTCAGGACACTGAGGCAGGAAAATTGCTTGAACCCAGGAAGCAGAGGTTGCAGTGAGCCAAGATCGTACCACTGCACTCCAGCCTGAGCAACAGAGTGAGACTCTGTCTCAAAAAAAATTTAAAAATTGTTTTGTTTGATAAAGTCTAGATCTCTAATATTTTTATGCCCAAGCCCTTTGGATGCTGTTGCTCTTTTCAGGTTTTGTGTATATAGAGCTAATTAAGCTGAAGAATCCTGGGAATAAAGTTTAAAATAAAGGTTAAAAACATCTCTGAATGTGAACAGTACCCACAGCCAGCACATACCAGCTGATTCCACTGTTGCCTCTGACGCCCCTTGCCACTGTCTTCACTCCAAATGCACCCAGCGCGGAGCAGCCTGCACTCCTGGGGCAGGAGGAGCAGTGAGCAGGTGCGGCTGGCAGGATGAGGCAGGACTGCGGGTCTGCCTGCTCCAGCTGCGTCCACTCTGCACCACGGTGGTGCCTGGTGCCAGGCTGGTGGACAGGCTGGTGACAGGGGACTCAGGGGCGATGGGTGGGCCTCCAGCCCCCAGAGCTGACCCTCTCTCTGCCTGGAGAAACCTGGCTGGCTTGCTTTGAGCCTCTCCCAGCCTGTCACTGGAAATCAGGTTCACCTGGGGCTGGGGTTACAGAAGTAACAGGTCAAGCTAAAGGATGGTCATCAGGGCGGGGAGAGGACCCTGCAGGACACAGGCGAGGTGGGGCCGAATTGAGGGCTTCTAATGGCAAAACTTGATACAATGCAATGGTGTTATTTTCAAATGCATAGAAACATTTAATGTATTTTAAAAATTAATTTTCTCACAAGTGGTACCGCAGGAGGTAAAGAAGTAGAAAACTGGCTGGGCACGTGGCTCACACCTGTAATCCCAGCACTTTCGGAGGCCAAGGTGGGTGGATCACGAGGTCAGGAGTTCAAGATCAGCCTGGCCAAGATGGTGAAACCCCGTCTCCACTAAAACTACAAAAAATTAGCTGGACGTGATGGAGGGCACCTGTAATCCGAGCTACTCAGGAGGCTGAGGCAGAGAATTGCTTGGACTCAGGAGGCGGAGGTTGCAGTGAACCGAGATCGTGCCACTGCACTCCAGCCTGGGCGACAGAGCAAAACTTCATCTCAAAAAAAAAAAAAAAGAAGTGGAAAACCATCATCTCCTCTTTAAGGACTGCACTATAAAGAAGCAGGATAAAATATGATTTGACTTTCAGTTCAAACTTGAAAGTGATGACTTTATAAATCGTGTTTTATATCTCGAGGTGGTTGCCAAGGGAAACCAGAAGAGCAGCTGTATTAAGCAGCAAATCCACCTCTGTCTGAAGAATCAGAGGGAGCATGGAGTGTGCATGTGTGTCCAGGGGAAGATCTGCAGAATTGGAGGGAGCACGGAGTGTGCACACGTGTTCTCGGGGAGCAGAGAGTGTGTAGGTGTGTCCAGGGGAAGATCTGCAGAATTGGAGGGAGACAGAGTGTGCATGTGTGTTCCTGGGAGCAGAGAGTGTGTACGTGTGTCCAGGGGGAGATCTGCAGAATTGGAAGGAGCACGGAGTGTGCATGTGTGTTCCCGGGGAGCAGAGAGTGTGCACGTGTGTCCAGGGGAAGATTTGCAGAATTGGAGGGAGCACGGAGTATGCACATGTGTTCTCAGGGAGCAGAGAGTGTGCACGTGTGTCCAGGAGAAGATCTGCAGAATTGGAGGGAGCATGGAGTGTGCACGTGTGTTGCCGGGGAGCAGAGAGTGTGCACGTGTGTCCAGGGGAAGATCTGCAGAATTGGAGGGAGATGGAGTGTGCATGTGTGTTCCTGGGGAACAGAGAGTGTGCACGTGTGTCCAGGGGAAGATCTGCAGAATTGGAGAGAGAGGGAGTGTGCACATGTGCCCCGGGGGAGCATGGAGTGGGCACGCATGTCCCAGGGGAACATCTGTCCAAGGCAAAGAGGAAGGAGCAAACCCCAGCAACTGTGTCACTTTCCATAACGGAGGCTCTGATGCTCATCTCCGGGAAGAAAAGCTCCCTCAGTGGAGCCTTCTCCCAACATTAAACATTGGAAACAGAGGGGAGGGCCAGGCCCTGCACCTGCACCCCGGTGTGTCCACGCACCGTGTAGTCTTGAGGGAGTGGCTCAGCCTCTCTGGGCCTCACAATATAACCTCTCTCAAGATGATTCCCCCTCTCAGTAAGTGAGGGTTATTATTATTAGCTCTTAGCAAAAATGAAACAAAGAAAGAACAATGGGACTTTTATGCTGGGAAAAGGACACTGAAGAAACAGCCAGGAGAAAGCACTGGAGAAGACAATGAGGCCCTCATGCTGGGGAAAAGGGTGGGAGGCAAGAGGTGGTGGCATCTGGTGTAGTTAATCCACCCCCCTCCCTGTCACCAATAAACATGTGCAAAAGGCCGGGTGCGGTGGCTCACGCCTGTAATCCCAGCTACTCGGGAGGCCAAGGCGGGCGGATTGCCTGAGGTCAGGAGTTCGAGACCAGCCTGACCAACATGGTGAAACCCCCATCTCTACTAAAAATACAAAAATTAGCCGGGCATGGTACACCTGTAATCCCAGCTACTCGGGGGGCTGAGGCAGGAGAATCACTTGAACCCAGGAGGCAGAGGTTGCAGTGAGCCGATGTGGCACCATTGCACTCCAGCCTGGGCAACAGAGCGAGACTCCATCTCAAAAAACAACAACAAAAAAATGGGCAAAAGGCAGAAAACTCAGCCCTCAGAGAAGGGACACAATCTGGTGTTGGAAACACCAGCTGGGGTGGCGGAAAGGCAGGGCCCTGCTGTGCCCCGACCATATCCTGGGCCAGCCTGGTGACGCCTTCCTTCTACCCTTGCCTGGAGAGAAATGGAACTTCCGAGGGGAAAGAGCGTGAACCAGGGACCCAGCTGCCAGACGGAAACGGGGTCCAGGCCACCAGGAACCAGGGGTACCAGCATGTGTGAGGTGTGCTGCAGAACAGAAGACACTTCCCTGGGTAACCAGCAGAGCAGTGGGGCCCGCACGGTCCGTGGACTGAGGTGACAGGCAGAGCAGTGGGGCCCGCACGGTCCGTGGACTGAGGTGACAGGCAGAGCAGTGAGGCCCCCACGGTCCGTCGACTGAGGTGACAGGCAGAGCAGTGGGGCCCGCACGGTCCGTGGACTGAGGTGACGGGCAGAGCAGTGGGGCCCGCACGGTCCGTGGACTGAGGTGACGGGCAGAGCAGTGGGGCCCGCACGGTCCGTGGACTGAGGTGACGGGCAGAGCAGTGGGGCCCGCACGGTCCGTGGACTGAGGTGACGGGCAGAGCAGTGGGGCCCGCACGGTCCGTGGACTGAGGTGACGGGCAGAGCAGTGGGGCCCGCACGGTCCGTGGACTGAGGTGACGGGCAGAGCAGTGGGGCCCGCACGGTCCGTGGACTGAGGTGACGGGCAGAGCAGTGGGGTCCACATAGTCTGTGGAGTCAGGTTGCCGACAGGGTCCGAGATCCAAGAACTCTGCCCTGCAACTACAGACCGAGAGGAAGACAAACGCCCAGGAGGGAGAATCCAGGCCTCGCTGACCGTATCGGAGCAAAGGGAACACCTGGGCACAGCTGCCTGAGCAAGGACAAGATGCATCTGACTGCCCTGGCCAGCACAGGGCATGCCCATCCACAGAAGACAGAGTCTGACCCGGGGCACACACACATGAGACAGGCGGGCCAACGGTGCAGACCCAGACCCACAAGCGGGCTCTCAGCTGGGACAATGGTGGCCGTGCAATGCGGGGTGGGGGTGGAGGGCATCCGACTGAAAAAAGTGTGTCTCGATCCCTGCCTCAGGCCTCACCCCAGCTGGAGGCAGCCATTCATGTCAAAGGTAAAAGATGCTTGTAGAGAACATTTTTTTTTTAATCTGGGAGCAGCAAAGGTTTGTTAAACAGGACCCAAAGTCCTAACCACAAAACACTGATAATTTGGATTATGTTAAAATTAAGAGCTTCTGTTCATCCAAAAGTACTACTGAAGGAGTGGAAAGGTGATGTGCAGATGAGAGTGGCTATCCAGGATCACACAGCCGACAAAGGACTCACCGCCAGAATCTATATTTTAAACACTCCTAGCAAGCATTGAAAGAAATTCAACCTAAATGAAAAAACAGACATAAGACTTGGGCATTTTTCTTCTTTCTGTTTCTATTTTTTTTCTTTTTTTTTTTTGGAGACAGAGTCCCACTCTGTTGCCCAGGCTGGTGTGCAGTGGTGCGATCTCAGCTCACTGCAACCTCCGCCTCCCGGGTTCAAGTGCTTCTCCTGCCTCAGTCTCCCGAGTAGCTGGGACTACAGGTGCCCGCCACCACACCTGGCTAATTTTTTTTGTATTTTTAGTAGAGACGGGGTTTCACCAAGTTAGCCAGGCTGGTCTCGAACTCCTGACCTCTGGTGATCCATCCGCCTCGGCCTCTGAAAGTGCTGGGATTGCAGACGTGAGCCACCAGGCCCGGTTGACTTGGGCATTTTTCCAAAGAGGAATTTCGCATAGACGTATGAAAAGGTGCTCAGTCATCAGAGAAATGCAAAGGCAAACTACACACCACAGGACAGAGACAGCCCCGTGCTGAGAGGGAAGATGACGCAGCCGGGGCCTCCAGCTTTGCCGGTGGGAGCACCAAGTGAAAAATGCTTTGTGAGAATCTACTACAGGGAAACCTGTGCAGACATCTGCGTGCCTGATACCCAGCGATTCACACTCATAGGGACCTTTCAACAGAAATGCAAAGGATGTGTACTAGGAATGTTCATGGCAGAACAAGCCATAATAGTCAGAAACCTGAAACCACCCAAATGCCCGTCACCCGCAGGATGGAGAAGAAATCACGGTAGAGTCACAAAAGGGATGTCACCACCATGAGAATTAACACCCCACAGCCTCACACAACATGGGAGAGTCTCTTTCACATAACGGGGGCCAGAGACACAGTCACAGAAGTGCACATTGGCCGGGCACAGTGGCTCACGCCTGTAATTCCAGCACTTTGGGAGGCCGAGGCGGGCAGATCACCTTAGGCCCGGAGTTCCAGACCATCCTGGCTAACAAAGTGAAACCCCGTCTCTACTAAAAATATAAAAATTAGCCAGGCGTGGTGGTGCACACCTGTAGTCCCAGCTACTCAGGAGGCTGAGACAGGAGAATCGCTTGAACCTGGGAGGCAGAGGTTGCAGTGAGCTGAGATCATGCCACTGCACTCCAGCCTGGGCAACAGAGCGACACTCCATCTCAAAAAAAAAAAAAAAAAAAAAAAAAGGAAAACTCCAAAACTAAGAGAAAATTAGGAGACAAAAATAACGTCTTTACTGCACTAATCAATAAGTTAGAAAGAGCTAGAACAGTTTACTGAAATCAAAATTACCAACAAATAGGAAAGGCATAAGATAATCAGAAAAATTCAGGCCGCGCACTGTGGCTCACACCTGTAATCCCAGCACTTTGGGAGGCTGAGCTAAGCAGATCACCTGAGGTTAGGAGTTTGAGACCACCCTGGCCAACATGGCGAAACCCCATCTCTACTAAAAATACAAAAACAAATTGGCCCAGTGTGGTGGCAGGCACCTGTAATCCCTGCTACCTGGGAGGTTGAAGCAGGCGAATCACTTGAACCTGGGAGGTGGAGGTTGCAGTGAGGTGAGATCACACCACTGCACTCCAACCTGGGCAACAGATTGAGACTACATCTAAGAAAAAAAAAATACATACACACACACACACACATCTGGAAACTCAAAGAGTACATGCATACTAAAAGTTTAACACAAAACATTCAACTCTGAGACATGGTCTGGTTAAGCAGAAGAACTATGAGACAAAAAGAAAGAATTCCTCAGAAATTCATGAAGGGAAGGACAAGCCTCCACATGGGGAAAAATCAGCTGACCTCAGGCTTCCCCACAGCACATGTGAGCCAGGGGATGGTGGAATGACAGCTGCAAAGTGTTGGGGAAGAAAATAAATCTAAGAGTATTATACCTAGCCAAGATATCTCTACATTGTTCAAAGATGAAGACCACGGGCAGACATTCTCAGACACAAAAAAACACTCAGGAAATACTCGAGTCCTTCTGAAAAAACGACTGATAATGAAATCTAGGTGATTAAGAGGGACAGCACAATGAACAGAGACAGAAATGGTAAAAGGACTTTGGGGAGCACTGACTGTATTTAAATGTTGAATTGATACTAAATCATTGCGGGCACTACAGCCACAATACAGAAGCAAGGACTATAAACCTGGACAATATAAAAATAACAGCCTGGGCTACAAAACTCAGGAGGAATTGGGTGGAGGGAAATGGAGTGTGGAGTTACGAACGCCCTCATCTTTCTTTCTTTCTTTCTTTCTTTCTTTTTTTTTTTTTGAGACAGAATCTCACTCTGTCGCTGGGCTGGAGTGCAATGGTGTGATCTCAGCTCACTTCACCCTCCACCTCCTGGGTTCCAGCGATTCTCCTGCCTCAGCCTCCCAAGTAGCTGGGATTACAGGCGCACGGCACCACGCCCAGCTAATTTTTGTATTTTTAGTAGAGATAGGGTTTCACCATGTTGACCAGGCTGGTCTCAAACTCCTGACCTCATGACCCGCCCACCTCGGCCTCCCCAAGTGCTGGGATTACAGCTGTGAGCCACTGCGCCCGGCTGCCCTCACCTTTCAATAACAAGCACCTATACTGTTTCTCAGCGACACATGTCATTAAAAAAAAAAAAAAAAAAAAACATGGCCAGGTGCTGTGGCTCAGGCCTATAATCTCAGCATTTGGGGAGGCCAAAACAGGAGGATGGCTTGAACCCAGGAGCGTCAAGGCTGCAGTGATCTGCAATCACACCACTGCACTCCAGCCTGGGCGGCAGAGAAGACCCTGTCTCCGAAAAAATCAAAAACAAAACATAATGATCTCAACTTCTTACTATTTTTCAGAATATCTTTTCTTAACTCTAAAACAAATATTTGGTAAATCAAAAACCTGCAAGGGTACACCCGTGATATCAGTTTTTTCTACAGCAGCTCAGGCCAAGTAGACAATAAAGCTCTTGATGGGATTTTTTTTTTTAAGACAGAATTTTGCTCTTGTTGCCCAGGCTGGAGTACAATGGTGCGATCTCTGCAACGTCCGCCTCCCGGGTTCAAGCAATTCTCCTGCCTCAGCCTCCCGAGTAGCTGGGATTACAGACATGTGACACCATGCTCGGCTAATTTTTGTATTTTTAGTAGAGACAGGGTTTCTCCATGTTGATCAGGCTGGTCTCGAACCCCTGACCTCAGATGATCCGCCCGCCTTGGCCTCCCAAAGCTGGAATTACAGGTGTGAGCCACCGCCCCCGGCCCGGTGGGAGGTGTATTTTTAGCCTAAATCCTCCCTCCGTGTCAAGGGAAAGCCTTTATTACAAAGCATTGGTCCATCGTTTTGGGTCGTCCTCAGTCCAGCATGTAGCAACCAAAAGTCATGCAGCAGAAGCATCCCTGAGCCTCCATTCAAACCAACCAGAAGGAAGTTTCACAAACATTCTGTGCGTGACCCTTCTCGCACACGCCCCACGGCACTCACCTTCAATCAAACTCAACACTGTCAACCGTCTGCTCCCCCAAAACACGCACAGCTCTTAAAGCGCCACATTCATCTGGGCGTACACGTTGTTGGGTGCTTTATTCCTGTAGCTCTGGTAGGGTTCATCCCTCACTGAGCCCAGACCCCGAGGGCACCGTGCAGACAAAGCCCTGTCCTCCAGGCGCTCAATCTCCAGCCCTGTCCTCCAGGCGCTCAATCTCCAGGGCAGCGCTGGCCCTCGGACTTTGCCACAGCGACATCCGAACTATCTAGAAATGTAACTAATGGAAGCTTTTTGTTTTCTTTCCTTCTAATTACACTTCCACAGCCACACGTGGCTCATGGCATCCTACTGGACACCACGGTCCTAGAGACCTGCCACCGAGCGGGGAGGGGGGTAGGACATGCGGGGGCAGCGGCGCCTGGGGACAGGTAGAGACGCAGGCTCCCCTCCTGCCCCACGGAGCACACTCTGCACCCACCGGCTGCCAGAGACTCCCCCGCATGCTGCAATTTCAGGAGGCCTCTGGGTGCTGGTCGTGAGCCCAAGCCCATCTCAGCTGCTCCCCCAAACTCTGCCCATTCCTCACCCCGTCCCCTAAGCTGAGGTGTGGCCGGGCACCTGAGTCCCACCCCACGCTCCACAGTCTCAGGCCACCCCCTCCAGCCGTGCCACACTCCCTTGGTGCTCACGCCGCCTGCCTGGAGCTGCCCTTAGGGGACAGCCTGCACCCTCTACCCAACAGCCTCAGATCCCGCTTCCTCCCACCCTCTCCCGCTAAGTTCGTCTCTGGCAGGACCCTGGACCTGGGGCTTCCCAGACCCTTCCCAGGCCCCAGAGCTGACAGGTCCTTCCCACCAAGACTCCATCTCCACGCCCGGCTGCCCTCCTCCGCCCAGGACTCAGAGCGGGTCTCTGTTGGAAGCGTGGGTTCAGCCCCGAGGCGCGGCAGGAAGGTGGGCACAGGCGGGGCTCCTTCCACAGCCTCAGAGTCGGCCTCGTCCAAGCTGTTCCAGGGATGCGGGTGGGTGAAGGCCCCGCCTGCTCCTCACTCCCAGCCGAGGTGTTCGCCTCTGCGCGTTCCCCCTTCTCCTGGGTTCCTGCCCCCGCCTTTCTTTCCCCGGAGCCGTCCACCCCCTCGCCGGGCGCCGGCTTTCAAGCCTCAAACTTGGGGGATCCCCGGGCTGCCTGCCTGGGAGCTCTGGGCGCTCCGGCCTCCCCTCGCCCTGGAACCCCCTCTCCGGCCGCTGTCGTGGGGGTCCCCTCTTCCGCACGCGAGTCACCTGTGCTCCTTCCTCTCCCCCGGACACGCGGGACCCCTGGCCTCGGGACCGGACCCTGGTCTCCCCTCCCCTCCGACCCACGCGCAGACCCAGCATCTGGGCGCCTGCTCGCCGCGCTCCGCCCCAGGCGCCCCGGAGCTCGCGTCCCCTCCTGCCCCCGCGGCCGAACGCGCACTTGCGGACTCGAGCCCACCCCCCGGGTCCCCACAGCAGCGGCCCCAGGTCGGGAGGAGTCCAGCGCCCGGCCCAGCCGCGGGCTCCCGCTGCGCGCAGACTGCGGAGAAGGATGGAGACTGCGCCGCGGGGGCCTCGAGTGGAACCGGGGGTGCAACAGGGACGCCGCAGCACGAGGGCCAGGGCCGGGCGGAGAAAGGCCCGCCCGCGAACCGCGCTCCTCCTCAGCCCCGCGCCCCCGGACCGGGACTCCTACCCTCCCCGGCCACGCGCCCCGGCCTCTTCCCGACCCCTGCCCGGTCTCGCGTCCCCGGACCCGGACCCTCACCCGCACCCCCTCCCCAGCCCCGCGCCCCTCCCCGGCCCCGCGCCCGCACCCCGGCACGCCCTCCGCCCGCGCTCACCCGCCGGGTGGCCGTACGGGGACTCGGCCGCGCCATCCTGCAGGCTCGCCAGGATCTCGCCCTTGCCCACGTCGCTGTCGCCCACCAGCAGGAACTTGAGCAGAAAGTCGTAGGCCCGGACCGGGCTGCCCAGGGCGCTCATCGTGACGGCCCGGCTTCCCCACCCATGCCCGGCCTGCGGGGCTGAGCGCAGAGGCGGCGGCCCGGCCCCGAGAGGCGCCGCGCGGGCCCCGAGTCCTTGCTCGCCTCCGGCCCCGCCCCGCCGCCCAGCGCTGACAGCGCGCAGCCCCGCCCGGCCCCGCCATTGGTGGACCGCAGTTGCTAGGGCAGCTGCGCGCTTTCACTGGCTTGGTTGTCCGTCCATCTTACTCTCGTCACCGCCTCCGGGCTGTCGCCCACCCGCCCCTCCTGAAAGGTCGCTGTCACCACAGCCAATGGAGGCCCGGAGACGGGGCAGGGGCGGAGCCAGAACAAGCAGGAGGCGGGGACTCTGCTCCCGCAGCCAATGGCGGGGCGGGGTGGGGGCGAACAGGGGGTGGAGCCGGGTGTTTACACTCTCGCGTGCGCCCGTGAGCGCCACGAACTCGCTCCCACGGTCGTCGGGTCTGCACGCCCCGAGTCGGGAGGGGCGAGGGGCGGTGCAGGGTCCCAGCGTGGGGCCTCCCCACCTGCCCACCAGGGAGACCTCGGGTGCCTGGCCGGGTGGGGCTCGGGGTCGGTCCAGTTGGCGGACGCGGCCGGAAGGCCCCCGCAGGCCGCCTCGCCGGAGGAGTCCCTGTCGCCGTAGAATCCAGGCTCGCGGTCTCTCCCCACGGTTCATCCAGGGCCTCGTCGTTGCCCCATTTACGCGGCGTGCCTGAATGCCTGTGTGTGCACATGCGCCTGTGTACGTGTGCATGTGTTCGTGTGTGTGCATGTCTGCGTGTGCATGTGTGCCTCTGCGGATATCTGCACATGTATGTGTCTGCGTGTGCATGTGTCCCTCTGCAGGTGTCTGCACATGTATGTGTCTGCGTGTGCATGTGTGCCTCTGCAGGTGTCTGCACATGTATGTGTCTGCGTGTGCATGTGTCCCTCTGCAGGTGTCTGCACATGTATGTGCGTGTGCATGTGTCCCTCTGCAGATGTCTGCACATCTATGTGTCTGCGTGTGCCTGTGTCCCTCTGCAGGTGTCTGCACATGTATGTGTCTGCGTGTGCATGTGTCCCTCTGCAGGTGTCTGCACATGTATGTGTGTGTGCATGTGTCCCTCTGCAGATGTCTGCACATCTATGTGTCTGCGTGTGCATGTGTGCCTCTGCAGGTGTCTGCACATGTATGTGCGTGTGTATGTGTGCCTTTGCAGGTGTCTGCACATGTATGTGCGTGTGCATGTGTGCCTTTGCAGGCATCTTTGCATGTGTGTGTCTGCGTGTGCTGCTTCTATGCATGTGCTCCTATGTGTGCGTGTGCTTGCTTGTTTGTGCATCCATGCATGTGTTTGCGTGCGTGCTGGAGGAGAGCATTGGGTGGGACCCTCCAGCCTTTTGGCTTCTCCTCTGCTCTAGAGAGCAAGGGGTGCCAGGCCGAGGTCTGCCCTTCGCTCTGAGGGTCTCACCAGGTGCACATTGGTTTATTTGGTGCAGAATTCAGGCAGCAGGCAAAGGGCGAGCTCCGTCCAAGAAGAAGGATAATTCTTCTTCTTGGAATTATCCCCCCACTACTCCATCCCCTCCACCCTGCGTTGTGTAGGGAACTGCTCTAGACCCCATTAGAAGCTTTTTGTGGGGGAGGAACAGAAGAGGGAGCGGAAGAAGAATTACAAAAGAGACTGAAGTCAAGATTATTATATTTGTCATTTGCATTCATTTGGACCTAGAAAATGTTTACTTTGGAATGCCAATTTAGTTTGCAACACCTGTTGTTCATTGGTTGATTAGTTGCTTTAGTTACTAATGCAGCCACATTTTTTTTTTTTTTTGAGACAGAGTCTTGCTCTGTTGCCCAGGCTGGAGTGCAGTGATGTAATCTTGGCTCACTGCAACTTCCACCTCCTGGATTCAAGCCTCCCAAGTAGCTAGGATTACAGGCATGTGCCACCACACCCAGCTAATTTTTGCATTTTTAGTAGAGATGGGATTTTGCCATGTTGGCCAGGCTGGTCTTTAACTCCTGACCTCAAGTGATCGACCTCGGCCTCCCAAAATGCTGGGATTGCAGCACTACTTTTTTTAGAAGGAAGGTCAGAGGAAGAAAAGAGGATGGATGGTGGACGCTAGAAAACTATGAGAAAGATGGCATTTAGTCCCCAGCCCCACCACTCTGCCAAAAAGAATTCAGGGGAGTTTCCTTCCCATCCCTAACCCTCAGTCTCCATGTTCCAATCAGCTGTGGGTCACATGGCTATTACCTAGTGAGGAAAGGGTACCTTCTTTTGCTCACTCCCCACCTACACATCCAGACTCACTGTACAATAGGGGTCAGGAGGCCCCCAGCCCACCCTCGGGGTCACACCCAGCAGTCCAGCAGTGTTCACAGTGGGGCATGGAGAGGGGTGGCCAGACCACTTCCTACAGAGGACAGGTGATGGGGGAGCCCTTGTCTGCTCTTCTCCTGCCCCACAGAAGGTCCTCACCACCTCCTAGTTGTCACCTCCAAGCTGGCCTTGGCTGAGCTGGAACATGGCCACTCCCACCTGGAGGGCCAGGTAAAATAACCACGTCAGAAGAGGGCTGTGTTCAGATATGGTGTCCATCTTCTTGCCCCAAACATTGCTTTCACCAAACAGAGATGTTTATTTCTACAGCCAAAGCAGGTTTCCTCCCACCAGGGCCCCCGGTTTCCTGAGGGACAGTCCTGTGGTGGGATACCTCTTCCTCCTCCCCAGTTTCAGTACATGTGTAAAGTCCAGGCAGAGGGTGGAGGTGTCTGGACAGCACTAGCCCACCTTCTGCCCAACTCAGAGCCAGGCTTCCAGACCTGTCCATCTCGGATCATCGGAACATTCCTCCCTGTGGCCACGCTGAAATCTCCTTGAACATCCACCCACCCATGATCTGGGGCTGCTCTGGAGACTAGGCCTCTGTGGACAGAAGGAATGAAAGGGACATTTACTGATGCTTCTCCACGAGTAAAATGTCATCAGAAGGTGGAGGTGAGGCCGGGCGTGGTGGCTCATGCTTGTAATCCCAGCACTTTGGGAAGCCAAGGTGGGTGGATCACTTGAGGTCAGGAGTTCGAGACCAGCCTGGTTAACGTAGCAAAACCCCATCTCTACTAAAAATACAAAAATTAGCTGAGCACGGTGGCGCTAGCCTGTAGTCCCAGCTACTCAGGAGGCTGAGGCAGAAGAATCACTTGAACCCAGGAGGCAGAGGTTGTAGTGAGCCGCTGTCACACCACTGCACTCCGGCCTGGGCAACAGAGTGAGATGCTATCTTTAAAAAAAAAAAAAAAAAAAAAAGGCCGGGCGTGGTGGCTCAAGCCTGTAATCCCAGCACTTTGGGAGGCCAAGGCGGGTGGATCACGAGTTCAGGAGATCGAGACTATCCTAGCTAACACGGTGAAACCCCATCTCTACCAAAAATACAAAAAAATTAGCCGGGCGTGGTGGCAGGCGCCTGTAGTCTCAGCTATTTGGGAGGCAGAAGAATGGCGTGAAACAGGGAGGCGGAGCTTGCAGTGAGCCAAGATCGTGCCACTGCACTCCAGCTGGGGCGAGAGAGCGAGACTCCGTCTCAAAAAAAAAAAAGTCATCTTGTTTAGGCTTGTCTGCAATCGTGAGAAAACAGGAGACAAAGGTTCACCATGTATGAAGTTATGGTTGTCTGGGTTGAATGGAGTCCCTAAAAAGATTTATTGAAATCACACCCTCTGGAAGCTGTGACTGTGACCTTAGTTGGAAATACTTTGATCTTTGCAGATGTAATCAGGTTAGGAGGAGGTCGGTAGGGTGGGCTCTAATCCAACAGGACCATGAAGGGGTCTCAGAGACCTGTGGGGGCCCATGGGCTCCACTGTGAAAACTGCTGCTCTGAGCCATGCCCATGCTCCTGCCCACTCCTGCCTGTGACCATGTAGGTGTGGCCCACGAGGAGACTCCAGCAGTGAGATGTGAAGGCGTCTGCTGGGGGTTCGCAAACAGGAACGCGGACTCCAAGTCCCCTCTCAGCGTCTGGGCACTGTGGGCCCACCCACGAGCCTCCTGTCCTGTGATACAGAGCAGCTCCCTGGTGCCACCTCCAGATGGATTTTCTGTTGCTGGAAGTTAAACCAGCCTCAGTAATTCACATAATATCTATTTCAGCATTTTCCCACGGAGGGGGCACAGGGAGGGGGCATTTTTCTTTTTTCTTCTTCCAAATTTAGCTTGAAGGCTAACATGTTTTTCATTTTTAAAATAGTTCCGTCTGTGATGTGCAAACAGTGGAAATGCAACTTGAAGCAGCCTAAGCACGATGTCGATTTTATGGAAGGATGGTTGGGAGTGTCTCCTGTGAGCTGGGAAGGGCTGACCGGCTGTGCTGTGGGAAGGGCCAGGTGTGGCCGGCCTGGAAGTAGCTGAGCCAGGGACCCAGTGCCGGCGAGGCCGGCCCACCTGCCGCCTTTGTTCCTCCCGCGGTGCCCGCCGGTCTTCCTGTCGCTGCAGAGGGGCTCCCTCCTCACAGGAGAAAACATGGCCCCCAGGTTTCACCCCTTGGAGAGAGAACGGCCTCACTCACTCTCAGGTCTGATCCCCAAATTCCCATATAAGGAAATTCCCCAGTGGGTATCAGTGCCCACCTCCGGGTGAATCAACTACATTGGGGGTCTCATCATGCTTGGGGCCCCGCATCTCTGCATCTTAGTGCGTCCTCTGAGCGCACGGAACTGAAACCCCAGCAGATGACGCAGCTTCCAGCCGGGAGGGCCAGCGGGGGCAGAGGCAACAAGGTCACAGCTGGATGAGGCTGGTGGGTGAGGCAGAGGCCGTCGCCAGGCCCCTCTCTGCTCTCCCCTGCACTACGGGACCCCTGCGCCGCTGCCCCTCACACAGTCCCCTCTTCCCTTCAGAAGCAGAGCCCCCCGCCGGTGGTTCTCACGCTGGAGCAGGGCACAGCGGCCACACCCAGAGGCTCCCATTCAGCACTGGGAGCCCAGGAATCTGCATTTGCAACGTGGTTACAGATGGTGCTGATGCTACAGCTCCAGGAACCCCACTTTGAGAACTAAGTGGGAGGGGATCTCTCCAAACATGGCTGCACCAGCGCCCACCCCCGACGGGAGACAGCACATGCCTTCCGAGTGCTCATAGGGGAAGCCTGCATCCGCCTTCCAGCCCTGTGGTCTCTGGTCTTCCCAGCGGGTGAGGGCCCCGGGCACTGGCTCTGCCCTTTGGGCACACCAGGGAGGGTTCGGGGATGGCTGCTGGCCGTGGCTGGGACATAAGAGACCCAGGATGAGTGCTTGGGGCGCTTCTCCATCCACCCTTGAGACCCCTCAGGCCCCACCTTATTGTCCCACCTGACTCCCACCCAAACCCCACCTCAAACCTGACCCCCACCTGACCCTCACCTCAAACCTGACCCCCGCTCAACCCCCACCTCTCACCATACCTCTCACCCAACCCCCACCCAACTCCCACCTCTCACCCAACCCCCAACCGACCCCCACCTCTCACCATACCTCTCACCCAACCCCCACCCAACTCCCACCTCTCACCCAACCCCCACTCGACCCCCACCCAACCCTCACCTGACCTCTTCACACCCCCACCTCAAACCTGACCCCCACCTCTCACTCTATCCTCACCCCTCACCTGACCCCCACCCAACCCGCACCTCCAACCTGACCCTCACCCAATCCTCCACTCTTATCCGGCCCCCACCTGACCCCCACCCAACCCTCACCTGACCTCTTCACACCCCCACCTCTACTGCAGTCCGGCGGAGCCCACGTGCCCTACTCACACTGGCCGCGCCTCCTGGCAGCGCTGAGCTCATGGCCCTGTTGTGGCTTCTGCTCCTGCCCCATGTGAGGGCACAGCCCACGTCTGCTCTTCTCAGCTGTTTTGCTGAGGACACCAGACGATGTGTTTCTGGAATACTCCATGCCACTCCAGCACCTGAACAAACCAGGCCCCCGTTTTGCACGTGTGTGGCCCTTCTCACTGGGTCAGCGCCCCTGGGTCCTTCAGGACTCCACCCGGGGGGCGACAGCTCCGGCAGGAAGCCCCTCTGCCCTGGTCCCATCAGAACCATCAGTGGACACACCTGTCGGCTCTGGGGCGGGGCCGACCACAGGGCAATGCTGCCACGCCTCCCCGGGGAATGATCTTTGACTTTTCCTCCACGCTGACTGCGCAGCCCTGGAAGGTTTGTAGTGAACTTGTAGAAAATGGAAAACGTGACCCCGCCTGGCCCAGCGGTTTTGGTCCTGTGGACCCAGCAGCCTGGCGTCTGACTTAGCAATTCTGTGTCACTGCTGCTTCCACCGGCTGCAGAATCGGGGCTTTCAGGAACGTCTCCAGCCAGCTCCTGAGTCTTTCCGGGCCCCCCACTCGTGACCCGGGTGAACCTAACGTGCGTTCACCTCCCATTTATGTGAAGGTGACGTTCTAACAACTTGAGACCACGACCATGCCCAGGGGAGTGTGGGCTCTCTGCAGGCATCCGGCGCATTTCCAGACACAGCTGAGGCCGGATGTGCTGGGTCAGTGAGGGCTGAGATGTGCAGCCTCGGGCCTTTCCTGGGACACTCCCCCGACCCTGCCTGTCATCCCGACATGCCCCTCGGCATTCCTACACTCATAGGAATGAGTCCCGCACTCATAGGAAATGGGGGGCTCAGGCAGGTGGGTGGTCTGTCCTCAGGACAACCCAAATCCCCGACCCAAACCTCTTCACTCCCGTCTCGTGCTCACCACCGTGCAGCCTCCTAATGAACCACCTCCACCCCTCGGAGCCAGGCAGGGCGCGCTGTGCATGCGGATGGGTCTGAGCTGGTCTTGAGTCGGTGGAACCCTGGAAGAAGTGGCTCCGTCATTCTCGTTGCCATGGGCCTTCTGGCCCTGCAGGTGTGGATCGGGCACAGTGAGGATGCAGGACTGGTCTGCAGCTGCAGAGTCCAAAGACGGGAGCCCAAAGTCCCCATCTTCAAAGACTATCACTTTGCAGGTAGAGTTCCAGTGGATTAATCTGGGGGCACACAAACATTTGGTCCATAAAAGACTATCACTTTGCAGGTACAGTTCCAGTAGATTAATCTGGGGGCACACAAACATTTGGTCCATAATAGGGCCCATGGTGGGGGGGGACCTGGGCACTTCCGAGGGTGGAAGCAAGTTGTGGAATGTGGAGCCCACCCCATAGAGCCTAGGCAGGGAGGTGGGTGCGGCTGTCCCCTTGGCCTCCGGTCCAGGGGCCCTTGGATGGCCCTCAGCACTAAGCGAGGATGTCTCCAACCCAGCCCGTGGATGCGTGGGGCCGAGGGTTCTTGGTTGGGGTGCACCTGAGCACTGTGGGGTGTTGGGCAGTGTCCTGGCCCCCGTACGTTAGATGCCAGCAATACTGCCACCTCCTACAACAATCAGAAATGCTCCCAGAATGGTCAAAGTGGGGGGTGCTGCCCTTCCCAACAGTTGAAGAGCACTGGTTGACAGAAATTTGATTTCCATGTGGCAGCCTCTCTCCTGAGAGCCTCATCCTGTCCCCGCACTGCAAGGCGTGTTCCCAAGGTTGGGCTCCGTCCTGGTGGCTCCCGCCGGCATCTCCTGGGCAGCTGTGACTGCTGTGTCCACCGGGCCGGGGTGTCTGCCATAGCCCAGCATGCAGTGGAGAGGATGGCCACGGGGACAGCGGGGCTGGGGGCAAGGGAGGATCCAGAAGCATCCGGCCTGGGGCCGACAGGTAGTGAACACCTCAGGGCATCCGAGGTTCACCCACGTTAACCTCCCAGAAACCCTGAGAGGTGGAGGTTATCATTCCTGCTGCTGCCTGAGGAAACAGGGACTCAGAGAAACCGTGCTGGTCACTGTCCTGCCTCGGCCTCCCTCGCTGGAGCTGGTCAGCACTGCAGCGCAGCCCCAGCCTTGTTTGGTTTTTATTTTATTTTATTTATTTTGAGATGGAGTCTCGCTCTGTCTCCCAGGCTGGTGTGCAATGGCGCGATCTCGGCCCACTGCAACCTCTGCCTCCTGTGTTCAAGTGATTCTCCTGCCTTGGCCTCCCAAGTAGCTGGGATTACAGGCATGAGCCACCACACCCGGCTAATTTTTGTATTTTTAGTAGAGACAGGTTTTCTCTGTGTTGGCCAGGCTGGTCTCGAACTCCTGCCCTCAAGTGATCTACCTGCCTTGGCCTGCCAAAGTGCCGGGATTACAGGCATGAGCCACTGTGCCCGGCCTGTTTGGATCTTTAAATGGTGGTAAAATGTAGGCGACATGAAACTTACTATCACCCTTTTCCAGTGCAGCGTCCAGTGGCATTAAGCATATTCACACCGCGGTGCAGCCGTCACCACCCTCCATCTCCAGGTCTTCTCCGTCTCCCCAAACAGAACCTCGGTCCCACCAAATGTCAGCTCTCCGTCCTCCCCTGACCCCTACAACATCATTTACGTCCTGTCTCTACAGATTTGACAACTCTAGGGACCTCGTATAAGTGGAATGACACAGTATTGTCTTTCTGTGGCTGGCTTATTTCACTGAGCATAATGCCCTCCAGTTTCATCCGTGTTGTAGTGTGCGTCAGAAGCGCCTACGTTTTAGGGCTGGGCGCAGTGGCTCAGGCCTGGAATCTCAGCGCTTTGGGAGGCCAAAGTGGGCAGATCACTTGAAGTCAGGAGTTCAAGCCCATCCTGGCCAACATGGTGAAACCCCATGTCTACTAAAAATACAAAAATTAGCTGGGTGTGGTGGCTCATGCCTGTAATCCCAGCTACTCGGGAGGCCGAGGCAGGAGAATCACTTGAACACAGAAGGCAGAGGTTGCAGTGGGCCGAGATCACGCCATTGCACTCCAGCCTGGGAGACAGAGCAGGACTCTGTCTCAAAAAAAAAAAAAAGAAGAAGGACTCCCTTTTTTTTTTTTTTTTTTTTTTTTGAGACGGAGTCTCGCTCTGTTGCCCAGGCGGGAGTGCAATGGCACAATCTTGACTCACTACAGCCTCCATCTCTTGAGTTCAAGAGATTCTCCTGCCTCAGCTTCCCAAGTAGCTGGGACTACAGGCACATGCCACCATGCCCTGATAATTTTTTGTAATTATTTTTTCTTTCTTTTTTTCTTTTTTGAGACGGAGTCTCGCTCTGTCACTCAGGCTGGAGTGCAGTGGCATGATCTCGGCTCACTGCAACCTCTGCCTCCCGGGTTCAAGTGATTCTCCTGCCTCAGCCTCCCGAGTAGCTGGGATTACAGGAACGTGCTACCAGGCCGGGCTAATTTTTGTATTTTTAGTAGAGACAGGGTTTCGTCATCTTGGCCAGGCTGATCTCGAACTCCTGACATCATGATCCACCTGCCTCGGCCTCCCAAAGTGCTGGGATGACAGGCATGAACCACTGCGCCCGGCCCTGGCTGAATAATATCATCGTATGGAAATGCCGCATGGTGTCCATCCGTTCTTTCCTCGATGGACACTTGAGTGGCTTCGTCTCTTGGCCACTGTAGGTTGAGCTGCTGTGAACACTGTATACGAGCCTCTGCGTGGATGTGTGTTTGAATTTCTCCTGGGCATATACGTAGGAGTAGAATTGCTGGATCATGCGGTAGCTCTCCGTTCGATGGTTTGAGGAACTGCCAGACGTGGGTTGTGTTTTTGCAGCAAGAACTCATTCTGCAGTTTGCCCTGCAGTGGGTGTTTTGCCGCATCAGTCGGCGGTCTCTGGCCTAGAGCATGGTTGTGGGGCTTGGGGGGGCCCTGCCGTGGTAGGTGGAGGCGAGGAGGAACACCTGCCACCTCTAGGCAATACACAAGGAATTTTTTTACATAATGTGACATTTTTATACCATCGGACTATTGGAAAGCATTTCTTTCTTAAGTTTCATTCTCTGATGCCTAGACAAAAATAGACTGAGGAACTGTAAAAAGACACTGACCATATTTCCCTGAAAGCCAGGCACTTGAGCATTGCAATTAACTCTTCTTTTTTCTCTCCTCTGCTGTCAAGAAGTGAATAGAAACTAACAGCTGAGCAGTTTGGATGTATGTTAGCTGATGACTCACGAAGCATTCACAGCCAGGGGGCCAGCTGCTCTTCTGCTATAGAAAGAAAACCTATTTTGGCCGGGCTTGGTGATTCACACCTGTCATCCCAGCACTTTGGGAGGCCGAGGCGGGTGGATCACGAGGTCAGGAGTTCAAGACCAGCCTGGCCAAGATGGTGAAACCCCGTCTCTACTAAAAATACAAAAATTATCCGGCCGTGGTGGCAGGCGCCTGTATTTCCAGCTACTCGGGAGGCTGAGGCATGAGAATCGCTCAAACCCAGGGGGCAGAGGTTGCAGTGAGCCAAGATCGCACCACTGCACTCCAGCCTGGGCAACAGAGCGAGACTCCGTCTCAAAAAAAAAAAAAAAAAAAAAGAAAAGAAAAGAAAAGAAAGAAAGAAAACGTATCTTAAGCAAAACTGTAACCTCATGGATGGCCCAGATGTACCAGAGCCCTGAAGACAAAACCCATTTTCACACAGGGCTCCTGCCACAGCCCCGCCCATGGCCCCACCCACTGCCGCCTTGCCCCACCCCCTTGCCACCTGCCCTGCCCACTGCCCCATGCCCTGCCCCCTTACCACCAGCCCCACCCACTGCCCCTGTGCCCTGCCCCCTTACCACCAGCCCCACCCACTGCCCCCGTGCCCTGCCCCCTTACCACCCATCCTGCCTACTGCCCGGTTCCCTCTCCCCTTACCACCCACCCAACCCACTGCCCCCATGCCCTCCCCCTGCTCCATCCCCCACTCCACCCACTGCCCTGGTGTTCCACCCCCTGTCTCCTGCCCCCATGCCAGGTCCCTGCTCCACCCACCCTGCCCACTGACCCCCATGCGCCACCCCCTGTACAACCCCTGACCCCACCCACTGCCCCCATGCCCCACCCCCTGTACCATGCCTCACCCCACTGCCCCCGCATTCCACCCTCTGCCCCCATGACCCACCCCTGCCCCCGTGTTCCACCCCTGTCCCCTGCCCCCCCACCGTGCCCGCCCCCGCTCCACCTGCCCCACCCACTGCTTTACTCATCCCGCCCACTGCCCCCATGCCCGCCCTCTGCTCCACCCATTCCACCTCTGCTCTCCTGCCATGCTCTCCCGGTCCCTCTCTGCACACCCTACCCGCACCTGCTCATCCCCACCCTCAGCAGCCGGAGCTGTAGCTGCTGGACAGGTAGGGGAGGTCTGGGTGGGCCCGGGTGAGCCCATGGGAAGTGTGAGGGACCAAGGAGACCCCTCAGGTGTGTGTTCACAGACCCCAGGGTGATGAGGCTCCAACAGCCCAGGAGGGCGTGTCCTGCATGGCCGGAGGAGCTGGGGGTGGGGACTGGGGTGGACAGGGCCTCACACAAAGCTGGACACAGATCCCCTTGGCCTGTACCTGGGGAGGGTAGCGCAGATCCCTGGGCAGGCTGTGGCTCGGGCCTCCCCAGCTCCACATGGCTGCTGCCTGTCCTGGACCCCAGGCATCCACACCGCAGGCTAGGTGTTCTCCAGCCTCCAAGGCTCAGACCCTGGGTGTACACACCACACTCCAGTGGACACTTGGAGTGTCCAGTCTCTAAGGCTTGTGTCCTTGTGTTCTTGCCCCACCTCCTGCCGGGTTTCTGCCCCTGATGGTTCACGCCAGGCGGACCCGAGGAGAGAAGATGGGATGGGTCTGGGCTCGCATGGGTGCGCTATCGTTTCTGTTCTGGAAAGTTCCAGCAGGACCTCACCACCCCGCCGTTCCCGCCTGGCTCTACAGTTCGGAGCCGCCAGGGTTCCCACTCAGGCTCTAGAGCTTGAAAACCCCTCAGTCGTCAGGGGGAGGGATGCAGGCTAAACGTACAAACTTCAATTGGAGCCGGTGCTGCAGTTGTTGGTGGCCAAAGGCCACCCGTTCTGAGCCCCGTGCCAGCTCCTAACCTGGTCACGGCCCCCGCAGCAGCCTGCATGGGCAGCCTCCCCCATGTGCCTGCTGTGGGGAGAATCTCGGGTTTTGACTGGCTCAAGCAGGACCAGCTTCAAGGAGTGCGGGGGGAGTATTGCTCCCTGGTCTCAGCCCAGGCCCCTGCCTGGGGAGGTCAGCAGCTGCGCCTGAGGGTGAGGTGGGGCTGCCAGAAGGAGCAGGACGCCGGAGGGGAGGACAAGAAGGAGGTGGACGGACGGGGACCCTTCAAAAGGTGCCACTTTTCAAAGCCAGAGCAGGCACGGCCATTCCCCAGGGTACAAGGGGGACCCATCTGCTCGTCCCAGCTCCACAGCAGCTTCCCTTAGGATGGAGGTGACGCCGCAGGCTGGTGGGAAGAGATGGCCCCAGGCCCCTGCAGAGGCTCCACCAGCTGCGGGCAGCCCTGAGGCGGCCAGACCCCACACAGGCCGACAGGAGCCACGTGGAGGACACAAAGGCTCCTGCCGGCTCAGCTACGCCCCCTAGTTAGGGCCGACCCCCTCTTGGGAACACCTGTTTCTGTCCGTTCGTGTCTTTAATCCATGTCCCACCTGGCGAGTGTTGTGGGCTTCATTTTGCATACTTGGAGGTCAGAGGGAGTGAGAAATTTGGCTGGGGTGGAATCCTGACTCCACTCCTCCCAGCCGGGTTGCCAAGTGGTTTGGGCAGCAGGGCCCCCTCTGGGCCTCAGTTTCCCCGTGTCTCGAGTGGGAGCGGCTCCTTGCACCTGTGAGGTGTTTACCGCTGCCAGCGCAGGAGCTGCCCAGTTATATCAGTTGACATCGGCGTTGGGTGGAGCCTCAGTTCTGCGCCCGTTACCCTCCAACACCCAGGGTGTGCGCATTACCCAAGCCCGCAGAGTTTTGTTTAATTTTTGGTGATTGCAGCACGGTAGCCAAACTCATCCTACTCATTAGCATATCCTGGGCATCTCAGGGAGCCACAGGAGGAAAATGTGCCACAAGTTCCACAACCACCCTGGGCCATCCTGGGCACAGCAGACACTATTTTTTTTTTTTTTTTGAGACAGACTCTTGCTCTGTCACCCAGGCTGGAGTGCAGTGGTGCAATCTCAGCTCACTACAACCTCCACCTCCCGGGTTCAGGTGATTCTCCTGCCTCAGCCTCCTGAGTAGCTGGGACTACAGGTGCCCGCCACCACACCCAGCTACTTTTTATATTTTTAGTAGAGACGGCGTTTCGCCATGTTGGCCAGGCTGGTCTCGAACTCCTGACCTCAGGTGATCCGCCCACCTCGGCCTCCCAAACTGCTGGGATTACAGGCACAAGCCACTGCACCTGGCTGGCAGACACTTTCTGAGTGCACCAGGCTCTGCGGCGGTGTCGCGGGGGCGCCGGGCTCTGGGTGGGGGCACCAGGCTCTGTGGCAATGTCACAGGATCCTTGGGGTGTTGCTTCGCCAGCTGGAAACCTCTGTGGCCAGTCGCACCTTTGCCCAAGTTTTTACTCAGGCCCACTGGGCTCATTCAGTGCACTTGGCCTGACAGGCTGTGCTCAGCTCATGCTACTGGTATGAATCTCACACCTGCCAGGCATGGAGTGGCGAGGGGTGTGTGAGCGAGAAATCATGAGGTCTGGCCACTGTGCACAGCCGGGCACACCGGCTATGGTAGAGCGGGCCATTTTGGGTGCCACTGGGGGCGCTGGCTCCCTGCGAGGCTGCAGCTGGACCAGGTGCACCATGAGCAGGTTCCATGGCTGGCACGGGGGAATGCAGGGGCACCCAGAAACTTGGAGACGCCGGGAGCCGCAGAGCCTCAGAGACGGTGTCGCAGGCCTGGCTGGGGAGGTCTTAGGTCTGGGCTTCCCGAAGGGACACAGCTCTTCTCTCCCTCTCTCTTCTCTCCTTCTTGTCACTCACAACATTGTTAGCAAGGGACGTGTTTCAGCCCTGTTTGTGTGACAGCTCTTTTAGCCCTGCCATTTGGCAGGTCACGAGTTCTTGTCTTGCATCCAGGAAGAATGAGGTATGGGCACAAATGGAGGGTGAGCAAGGCCAGCAGGAAATTTACTGAGCAACAGAACAGCTCAGAGGAGACCCGCAGTGGGTAGCTCCTCTCCGCAGGCAGGGCATCCCAGCTAGCGTTCAGCTCTCAGCAGAGAGGAGACCCTGGAATGGGTAGTTCCTCTCTGCAGCTGGCAGTCCCAATGTCTGCTCAGCTCTCAGCAGAGAGGGGAGCCTGGAGCAGGTAGCTCCTCTCTGCAGCTGGTAGTCCCAGCATCTGCTCAGCTCTCAGCGGAGGGGGGACCCTGGAGTGGGTAGCTCCTCTCTGCAGGCAGGTCATCCTGTCATCTCCTCAAATCTGGCTGAGTCTGGGGTTTTCATAGGCTTCAGAGGGGAGGAAGTGCATGCTGACTGGTTCATGGGCGGCCATGGGTGGGCCTGGACAAAGCACTATAAGTTCCCATTCTGGTCCCTCAGCCCAGCTCCCAGGCTTCAGGCCATCCCTGGCTTCAGGGTGGGCCTTCACTGTGGACCTGCCCCTTTCCACCCAAGAGCCTCTCTGCCTCCTGCCGTCATCTATGGCGTCCAGGCTGATTGTGCCAAGGAGCTGCCCTCAGCCCCTTCTCAGCCGTGGTTGGGAGGCTGCACCTGCACCCAGGAGGATGGGGTTCCTGCCCACTCCCACCCCCAAGAGCAAAGGAATGCGCAGATCTGGAGCCATGGCTGGGCAGCTGCCACTGAACCTGGGGAGCACAAGGCTCTCTCCCTGCTGGCTTGGAAGGTGGGTGGCTTCTGCCTGTTCCTGGCTCCCACCAGCTCCGTGGAGCACGCAGCCCCGGCGCCACCTCCCCACTGCTGCTGGCGTCATGACAGTGACTGCTCCAGACAGGCCGCCGCCATCTGTGGGTGTCGCATGCCCATGCAGAGACTGCTCCAGACAGGCCGCCGCCATCTGTGGGTGTCACATGTCTATGGACAGACTGCTCCAGACAGGCCGCCGCCATCTGTGGGTGTCACATGCCCATGCAGAGACTGCTCCAGACAGGCCGCCGCCATCTGTGGGTGTCACATGTCTATGCAGAGACTGCTCCAGACAGGCCGCCGCCATCTGTGGGTGTCACATGTCTATGCAGAGACTGCTCCAGACAGGCCGCCGCCATCTGTGGGTGTCACATGTCTATGCAGTGACTGCTCCAGACAGGCCGCCGCCATCTGTGGGTGTCACATGTCTATGCAGTGACTGCTCCAGACAGGCTGTCGCCGCCATCTGTGGGTGCCACATGCAGAGTGACCCAGGGGCTTGCCACAAGGGGGACAGTCAGGCAGGGACTCTGTGTGCACATGCATCCAAGCACAAGGCAGGTGTGGGCAGAGAAGCGAGTTGGAGCCATCCTCAGGAGGAGTGAATTACTGGGGATGTTGACCTTGGGACACCGGGAAGAGAATCTCATTTGCAGAGTAGGAAAACGCTGCTGGAACGGAAAGTCCGAGAAAGACAGCAAGAGCAGGCCAGAGCAAAGCAGGACGCGGGAGTGAAGGCCTGCAGTGTGGGTGCGTGTGCAAGACCCAGAAACGCGCAGATGTGTGGGGCCAGCAACGCCACGGCCACATCCTCAGCCACAGAACAACACACAACATCTCAAGGATGAACTCATCAACGCACCAACGGTTAGTCTCTTATCTAATAAATAAAGCATATCCCGGTTACAAATAATCAACACAGATGTTTCAATAATCTTGAGTAGAAAGTTGAGAGCTTGTCATTTGAGTCAGGAAATGGGACTCCACGGAAATGATGGCCTTGAGAGAGCCCTCATGTGTTCTTTGTGCAGTTGGCAATTCCATGTGGACAGGAAAAATGGACTGAAAACTTAAACTGATATGATGAAGATAATATCCTTCAATTGAAAATGAAAATGGAAAAAGTCATTTATAAACCATTTGAATGGACAAAAAAGAAAATTGGTTAGGAATTAAATTAGCTCGATGAAAGTCACTTTTTTTCTTTTATGCTTTTTTTTTTTGAGATGGAGTCTCACACTCTATTACCCAGGCTGGAGTGCAGTGGTGCGATCTCGGCTCACTGCAACCTCCGCCTCCCGGGTTCAAGTGATTCTCCCGCCTCAGCCTCCTGAGTAGCTGGGATTACAGGCGTCAGCCACAGTGCCTGGCCAAAAGTCACTCTTTTTTTTTTTTTTTTTTTTTGAGACGGAGTCTTGCTCTGTTGCCAGGCTGGAGGGCAATGGAGAGCAGTGGTGCAATCTCGGCTCACTGCAAGCTCCGCCTCCCGGGTTCACGCCATTCTCCTGCCTCAGCCTCCCGAGTAGCTGGGACTACAGGCGCCCGCCACCACGCGTGGCTAACTTTTTTTTGTGTGTGTGTTTTTAGTAGAAACAGGGTTTCACCGAATTAGCCAGGATGGTCTCGATCTCCTGACCTTGTGACCCACCTGCCTCGGCCTCCCAAAGTGCTGGGATTTCAGGCGTGAGCCACCGCGCCCGGCCCAAAAGTCACTCTTAAAAATGCTTTCTCGGCCGGGCACAGTGGCTCATGCCTGTAATCCCAGCACTTTGGGAGGCCAAGGCAGGCAGATCGCCTGAGGTCAGGAGTTTGAGACCAGCCTGGCCAACATGGCAAAACCCCATCTCCACAAAAACACAAAAATTAGCCAGTCATGGTGGTGTGCGCCTGTAATCCCAGCTACTCAGGAGGCTAAGGCAGGAGAATCGCTTGAACCTGGGAGGCAGAGGTTGCAGTGAGCCGAGATTGCACCACTGCACTCCCGCCTGGGCGACAAAGCAAGACTCCATCTCAAAAAAAAAAAAAAAAAAAAAAAAAAAAAGTTTCTCAACAAAAACTTAACGGTGGCATAGTTCTGATGAAAATCTTCATGTTCATGGCATGGAGTTAAAATGTCCAAACGGTCAAGGCCACAGATTAAAACAGGGACATCCGCAGGCCCTGGCCCGAGGGGAGGAGCATACAGGGAGTGGTTCACCCACTCCACCGCCTTTGGAGCACCTTTTAATTCTCTCACTCTTCTCTAATGTGTTCCTTGATTTATCTATTACCATCTGCGGATTTTCATCTGTTCTTTTTTGCCTTTTTTTTTTTTTTTTTTTTTGAGACGGAGTTTTGCTCTTGTCACCCAGGCTGGAGTGCAATGGCGGGATCTCAGCTCACTGCAACCTCCGCCTCCCGGGTTCAAGCGATTCTCCTGCCTCAGCCTCCCGAGTCTCTGGGATTACAAGCGCCCGCCACCACGCCCCGCTAATCTTTTTTGCTTTTTAAAATTGTGAAATGCGGTATACACACAGAAAAGTGCGTGAACACACACATACGTACCATTTAATAGATAGTTATAAAGTGATCCGCCCGCCTCAGCCTCCCAAAGTGCTGGGATTACAGGCGTGAGCCACCGCGCCCGGCCTCAGGAGAGGATTCGTGTTTGCTTCTCCCAATGTCCAGGGAAGCGACATTTCCTATTTGCTTTAGACTAAAATCTATACTTGAATTTTTTGTTTACTGTAGGTAATATTAACTAGGGTTGCAGTCCGTGGAGGGCCGACTGTGCGAACGGTTTCTATGAACCATCCTTTGCTGAAGGCTGAAACCTCTTCGTCCCCTGGGAGAGTTCCTATTCAGGCCTTCTTGTAGTTAGTTCATCCTTGTGTTGACAGCTGTATTAGGGTTCTCCAGAGAGACGGATCCAGTAGGATATAGACGTAGATCCAGGACAGGAGATGGACTGGGGGAGCTGGCGTTTGCAATTACGGAGGCCGAGAAGTCTGTGAGCGGGAGACCCCGGGACTCGGGTAGCCGGGCTCAGCCCAGGTCGGAAGGCCTCAGAAGCGGGGAAGCGGATGGTGTGGCCCTCAGCACGACCCACCCCAAATCATGCCTTGCCAGGTTTCTGGGAATTCCTGGTCCAGCCCAGCTGGCACCTGACACTGGCCGTAACGGCAGGGCCACTGTTAGCTGTTAGCCTCAGGGCCGCAGGTTTAGGGGCGGTGTCTCCGTTGCACGTGCACCCCGAGCGCGCCCGCCACTCCCCACATCAGGAGCTCTGTTCCTCGGGTTCAGCAAACGCCCGGGCGAAAGCAATCTTAACATTCTGGGCTCCCGGCACCCAGACCTTGGGCTGATGTCCCTTGCTAGTGGGTCAGCTCTTTAGAAAATATATTCCAACTATTTCCATCAGCATTTACACTTATTTCGTGCAGGAGAGTTGAACCCAAACCGTCTGGGTCGGGGTCGGTCAGGCCCCGCCCCCTGACGTCATCTCACCCCCACCCAATCCCCCGCGCCTACCTGCCTCCCGGCCCCTCCCCTTCCCGCCCCTCAATCCCCGCGCTCATCTTTGCGGCCACGCCCGCCCCTTCCCGCCACCCAATCCCTGTGCTCGTCTCTGCGGCCAGACCCCCCCCCCGCCCCTGCCCGCTTTTCACCCAATCCTAGCGCTTGTCTCTGCGGCCGGGCCCCGCCCCACCCGCCCCCCGCCCAATCCTCGCGCGGACTCATGTCCGCCCGCTCGGCCGCCGTCTCTCGAGTCTCCGCCAGGTCCGGGGCGGGTCCGCGGCCGCGGCGGGAACATGGAGGAGCTGCTGAGGCGCGAGCTGGGCTGCAGCTCTGTCAGGGCCACGGGCCACTCGGGGGGCGGGTGCATCAGCCAGGGCCGGAGCTACGACACGGATCAAGGACGAGTGTTCGTGAAAGTGAACCCCAAGGCGGAGGTCAGGCAGCGGGTCGGGCGGGCCAGGGGACCGGTTTCGTTCCGGAGAGGGTCGCGGGCCTCGGCGCGGGGCGCGGCCTGGGCTTCTCCCGCCGGAGGCCGGGGGTGGCTCTCCCGGGACTGCCGCCGCCGCCCCTTGCGGGGAACCCTTTGCGCGGGGCGAGCGGTGAACGGGGGCGGCGGAAGCGTCCGGGGCGTCCGGACGAGTTTGCACCTGCGGGGAACTGTCCGGAGCAGGAACCGCGGCCGCCCCACACCTCCTGTTCTCCGTGAACTTTCTCTCGGGGGCGCTACGTGAAATGGGGCGGGTCTGGCTGCTGCAGTCTTGCTCCCGGGGTTCCTGCCCTGCGGTGCTGGTTAAGTGGGGTCGTTCTAGCCGGGGAAGCTGGTTAAGTCCTCAGCTTAAGTGGCTCTGGAGGTGTCCATCCCCCGTGAGCCTCGGTCAGTACGTTGTGAAACGGGGCGAACGTGCTGCCCCCAGGCCAGCTGCTGCGCCTCACCACACCCTGGCATGCTCTGTCCTTCTGTTAGAATCATTCTCGGGCCGGGCGCGGTGGCTCACGCCTGTAATCCCAGCACTTTGGGAGACCGAGGTGGGTGGATCACGAAGTCAGGAGTTCGAGACCAGCCTGGCCAACAAGGTGAAACCCTCATCTCTACTAAAAATACAAAAATTAGCTGGGCGTGGTGGCGGGCGCCTGTAATCCCAGCTACTGAGGAGGCTGAGGCAGAAGAATCGCTTGAACCCAGGAGGCAGAGGTTGCAGTGAGTCGAGATCGCGCCACTGCACTCCAGCCTGCTGGGTGACAGAATGAGACTCCGTCTCACAAAAAAAAGAGTGTTCCTAGCAGCGGTGACATGGCAGCTGTGGTGGGGCTCTGAGGCTGAGGAGGTGGGGACTCTGAAGAACTGAAAGAAGGCTGAAGACAGCTGGAAGTCAGGGGCACGAGGAGAGTGTGTGTGTGTCTATGTGTATGTTGTGTGTGTGTACGTTGTATGTGTGTATGTTTGTATGTTGTGTGTATGTATTGTGTGTCTGTGTGTGTAAGGGTGGAGCCCCACGTGAGGATGGGAGAGTGGGCAGGGCAGTGGTGTGTGTCTCAGGAGAAAAGGAAAGGCCGCTGGCCCTGACCTCTTCTGCGGGGATCACTGCTGTGTATGTTGTGTGTGTGTGTCTGTGTGTTGTGTGTGTATGGTGTGTCTGTATGTCATATGTGTGTATGTTGTGTGTGTTGTGTGTCTGTGTATATGTTGTGTGTGTGTGTTATGTGTCTGTGTGTGTAAGGGTGGAGCCCCAGATGAGGATGGGAGGGCAGGCAGGGCAGTAGTGTGTGTAGCAGGAGGAAAGGAAGGCCGCTGGCTCTGACCTCTACTCTAGGGATCACTGCTGTGTGGTGAGCATGGGGACCCAAGGGAGGAGTTGGTGTGGTCCCAGGGAGTTGGATGGAAACAGCCTCTCAAGATGAGGTGGTTTCCAGTGCTGGGCAGGAGGTGGCATGGAACTTGGTGGTCTATTCAGGTGAAAAGTGACCCCAGGTCACTGGCATAGGCAGTCAGGGTGCTGCCTGCACCTGAGAGGCCGGGTGAGTCTGTGTCCTGTAGGTGGAACAGGACTGCAGTTGAGGTGTCGTCTGAGGACACTGACAGGTAACCCATGTTCACAGTCCCACTGTTGCCGGATCTTAGTGGAATATTAGTGCCTTCGATTTTCCTCTCTCCAGAGAACCTCCCAATTCAACCACAGCACACAAATATAGTCCAACACTAGAAAGCTCAAGCCCTCTTCTTCCAGTACAGCATCTGAACCTGTAGCCTACCCTGTTGGCAAGTGCGTTTGAAAACACCGTCCATGGGTATGGAATCCTCAGTCAGGATAGTCTTGGTTTGAAGTCGTAATGCTAGAGGAAAACATATCTACAGAACCTTTCCGGAAGTAACCTTGCCTCCCTCTATTTCCACTTCCTCTCGTATTTTTCTGACAGGCCAGAAGAATGTTTGAAGGTGAGATGGCAAGTTTAACTGCCATCCTGAAAACAAACACGGTGAAAGTGCCCAAGCCCATCAAGGTTCTGGATGCCCCAGGCGGCGGGAGCGTGCTGGTGATGGAGCACGTGGACATGAGGCATCTGAGCAGGTGTGTCTTCAAACCACCCCCCCACCCCCCACCTGGCTTTATTACCTGAGCAGGTGTGTCTTCACACCACCCCTGCCTTGTTTTATTACGTGTGTCTTCACACCACCCACTGGCTGGCTTTATTATCTGAGCAGGTGTGTGTTCACACCACCCCCCAGCTGGCTTCATGCACCCCCCCCGGCTGGCTTTGTTATCTGAGCAGGTGCACCCTCACACCAGCCCCCAGCTGGCTTTCTTTTCCACCAAGTGGTTCTCTGATGACTGAAGCTTGTACTGGGGGCATCATTTTGAGGAGTGTAATGCAAAGAACCCGTGACTCCACATACCATGAGTTCTGCAGAATGATCGGCAGGCACTCTCTGCAACCAAGGGCAGAAGCAAGAGGAATCTCCCAAAGTGAGATGCTGACCAAAGGCCTCGCTGCAGGCCGGCCGCGGTGGCTCACGCCTGGAATCCCAACACTTCGGGAGGCTGAGGCGGGTGAATCACTTGAGGTCAGGAGTTTGAGACCAGCCTGGCCAATATGGTGAAACCCCATGTCTACCAAAAATCCAAAAATTAGCTGGATGTGGTGGCAGGCGCCTCTAATTCCAGCTACTCTGGAGGCTGAGGCAGGAGAATCACTTGAACGCAGGAGGCAGAGGTTGCAGTGAGCTGAGATCGCACCACTGCACTCTAGCCTGGGCAGTAGAGCGAGACTCAGTCTCAAAAAAGAGGAAAAAAAAAACCACTGCAAACTTGGATGAGGCTGGGAAAGATCGTCAAATAATCAACACCTTTATCCCCCTCTTGCTTCACCAGAACCTACTTTCTGTCCTCAAAGTGTCCGACCTACTAGCCGGCTGCGGTGGCTCACGCCTCTAATCCCGGCACTTTGGGAGGCCAAGGTGGGCGGATGACTTGAGGTCAGAGTTTGAGACCAGTCTGGCCAACACAGTGAAACCCCGCCTCTACTAAAAATAGAAAAAAATTAGCCAGGCATGGTGGCGGGCACCAGTAATCCCAGCTACTCGGGAGGCTGAGGCAGGAGAATCGCTTGAACCTGGGAGGCGGAGCTTGCAGTGAGCCGAGATCGTGCCGCTGCACTGCAGCCTGGGTGACAGAGCGAGACTCCATCTCAAAAAAAAAAAAAAAAGTTTGACCCTCTTTATGTGCCCTGAGACTGAGCAGTGGGTGTGTTGCCTTTCTGTGTGTCATCTGTTTAGTTGCTGTCGTTTGATTTGACAGTCATGCTGCAAAGCTTGGAGCCCAGCTGGCCGATTTACACCTTGATAACAAGAAGCTTGGAGAGATGCGCCTGAAGGAGGCGGGCACAGTGGGTATGGCACTGCGCGGGCCACGGGTGCTCCCGCCTAGAGAGGATGTTCAGCCAGTGTGGGCTCAGGGCGGGGGCCGTGCAGCAGCCGTGGGAGGGTCGGACGTGGGCTGATGGCAGAGCAAGGGAATGTCGGCCTTGAGCCGCATCTCACGGTGCACTGAACACAGTGACTGTGATGCGTCTGTTGTGTCCTAAATGCATTTGAAAGATGAAAACATTTGCTGGACACAAGACACCCCTAGTGTTACAGTTACTTTTACCTCTCGTTCCCCAGAAGAGTGTAAGCAGAGGCTCTCTGGCTTTCTGTAAAAGGCAAGACCTTTAACCCAGGGTCTGTTCCTGTACAACAGTCATACTTGAGGCTCAGAATTACAGCCATCACGTCTGACCTTCCCAGAGCGTAACGCGCTGTCAGGATCGAGGGAATTTTCCGGTATTTTAATCTGCTGACATTTGGAATCCGTGTGCAGCCCACGTGGTAAATGTGGGGAGATTTGCTGACGATCGGAACAGATCACCAGGGGCCTGCTGTAGGAGACGGAGACATGCTGTTAGACAGTCTGTTCTGCGAGGGTCCATGACGGATCCCCCCAGGCGACCTGTGTGGTGAGGATCCACTGAGAGGCCTCCCAGGTCGCCTGTCCTGTCCCTTCCAGTCTTACAGAGTTTAGTCCATTGGGATTTTCCTTGAATTAGGGAGACTGCAGAGGAGTGAGATTCTTTTTTTTTTTTTTTTTTTTTTTTTAAGACGGAATTTCACTCTTGTCCCCCAGGGTGGAGGGCAGTGGTGCAATCTTGGCTCACCGCGACCTCTGCCTCCTGAGTTCAAGCGATTTTCCTGCCTCAGCCTCCCGAGTAGCTGGGATTACAGGTGCATGCCACCGCGCCCAGCTAATTTTTGTATTTTTAGTAGAGACGGGGTTTCACCATGTTGGCCAGGCTGGTCTCAATCTCCTGATCTCAGGTGATCCACCCACCTCAGCCTCCCAAAGTGCTGGGATTACAGGCGTGAGCCACTGCACCCTGCCTGAGATTATTTCAAAGCACAATAGTTTATCTGACACACATGGCACCAGGTTTGCCACTGAGAGCCATCCTTTCTGATGGATTGGGGGCAGATTCTTTTTCCTCTTTATTTATTTATTTTTATTTTTATTTTTTGAGAAGGAGTCTTGCTTTGTTCCCCAGGCTGGAGTGCAGTGGCGTGATCTCTGCTCACTGCAAGCTCCGCCTCCCAGGTCCACGCCATTCTCCTGCCTCAGCCTCCTAAGTAGCTGGGACTACAGGCGCCTGCCACCACGCCTGGCTAATTTTTTGTATTTTTAGTAGAGACAGGGTTTCACCATGTTAGCCAGGATGGTCTCGACTTCCTGACCTCATGATCCACCTGCCTCGGCCTCCCAAAGTGCTGGGATTACAGGCGTGAGCCACTGCGCCTGGCCTGTTTTTTACTTTTTATGTTTTTTATATATATATATATTTTTTTTTTGAAATGGAGTTTTGCTCTTGTTGCCCAGGCTGGAGTGCAGTGGCACGATCTCAGCTCACCGCAACCTCCGCTTCCTGGGTTCAAGTGATTCTCCTGCCTCAGCCTTCTGAGTAGCTGGGATTACAGGCATGAACCACTGCGCCCGGCCATTTTTATGGTTTTTCTTGAGATGGAGTTTCACTCTCGTCGCCCAGGCTGGAGTGCAATGGAGCGATCTCAACTCACTGCAACCTCCGCCTCCCGGGTTCAAGTGATTCTCCTGCCTCAACCTCCCGAGTAGCTGGGATTATAGGCGCCTGCCACCATGCCTAGCTGATTTTTATATGTTCAGTAGAGACAGGGTTTCACCACGTTGGGCAGGCTGGTCTCGAACTGCTGACCTCCGGTGATCCGCCCACCTCAGCCTCCCAAAGTGTCTTTCCTCTTTAAGAACATCCTCCCCTTTGTTTCCTGACACAGTGTGGTCTTCCCCCACACCCCCGCGTGTTGGGATGTGAGACGGGTCCCCTGAGAGGTGCCCGCAGGCTGCCTGTCCTGTGCGTGTCCTCTGGTGCCCCTGCTCGGGAGCAGCTAGTGTCTTTGATGCTGACGTCTGCTGGAGCCCACAGGCCCCTAGTGTCTTTGATGCTGACATCTGCTGGAGCAGGCTCTGTTAGGGGTGTTGTGTGAGCTGGTGGAGACCCAGGCCCTGTTTGTCTCTGGCAGGGGCATAAGCTGGTAGGAGCTCGCTGAGGTCGTGTCTGAAGGTGACTCAGTTTCGAGAGTGGGCGCTGGGATCCCTTGGAACTAATTTTCCTTCTTTTACTTTTGCTTGCAAGGGAGAGGAGGTGGGCAGGAGGAACGGCCCTTTGTGGACCAGTTTGGATTTGACGTGGTGACGTGCTGTGGATACCTCCCCCAGGTGAGTGCACAGCGTTTGCTTCTATTTCACAATCAGGTCAGCTGTTCAGACACAGGGGTTGGCGGGACACACCCCCCTCCTTTTTTTGTGAGCTTTAGTAAAAGTATTTGCACCATTTTTTCTTTGCTGATGTTTGAGAGGTTGACATAAGATCGACCCACCTAATATGCTAGGTAAGCATGAAGAAACTGAGGAGGACCAGCAAGTTAGGAGCTGGATTTCAAGGTGGGTAAAAATGAGGGAATTTAACAAATGTTTTATTTTAGGTATACTAAACTCTCAAAGAGGGTGGAATGACAAGGGTTTGTCACTTTTGGTTGTGTGATTTTATGGTGGCTTCCCTCCGCATTTCCGCCTGAGGAGTTCTGCTTGACGCCCAGCATGTGTGCAGTGGACAGGGCTCCTGTCCTGTCCTCGGGAGGAGGGTACAGATGAACCCAGAAAACTTTCCAGGGTTTCCTGGCGGGCGCGGGGGCAGTAGAAAGACTTTGAAATGTTGAAGGTTGTTCAGAAACCTGCTTGGGGCGGGGAGTGGTGCCCTCTGGTCCTGCCTGCTCCGGGGGGTTTTTCGCCAGCTCCGCCCCTTCGTCTTGTGGCTGTACTCACAGTGTGTGTGTGCATGTGTGTGTGTGCATATGTGTATTTGCACGCACGTCTGTGCGCATGTGTGTGCGCATATGTGTATTTGTGCACGCACGTCTGTGCGCATATGTGTATGTGTGTGCATGTGTGCGCACGTGCGCCTTGTGCATTGTGTATGTGTGTGCATATGTGTGCACATGTGTGCATGTGTGTGCACGCGTGTGCATGTGTATGTGCGCACACATGTGTGCATGTGTGCACGCATGTGTGCACGCGTGTGCGCACACATGTATGTGTGCAGGCGTGTGTGCGCATGACTGTGTGCCTGATGCATGATGTTGGCGTCGTGTGCTACTCCAGTTGTGTGTATCTGTTTTGCTTCCCTCCTGGGTGGTAAGCACTTGTGACCTGGATGTCCTTTCTCGGGGTCCTTCTCAGTGGGGCTCCATGTGACTTTTCCTGTCATCACTGTCTGGGGAGGGGCTGTCTGGACAGATGTCAGAAGTGAGCCACGGGGTTGGGGCAGGTCAGCCAGCTCTGGCCTCAGTACTCCAGTGTGAGTGTAAATTAAGAGGAAATGTTAGCCAGTTGCTTTAGCAGCAAAAAAAAAAATTTTTTTTTTAAATAAAAAAGCCCTGGTGGCTCATGCCTGTAATTCCAGCACTTTGGGAGGCCGAGGTGGGAGGACTGCTTGAGCCCAGCAGTTCGAGACCAGCCTGGCCAACATGGCGAAACCCTCTCTCTAGTAAAAATACAAAAAATTAGCAGGGTGTGGTGGTGCGTGCCTGTAGTTCCAGCCACTTGGAAGGCTGAGGTGGGAGGATTGCTTAAGCCTGGGAATTCAAGGCTGCAGTGAGCTGTGATTGCACCACTGCACTCCAGCTTGGGTAATGGAGCAAGACCTTGTTTCACAAAGATGAAAAAGAAAGAAAATGTTCTGGACCGGGCACGGTGGCTCACGCCTGTAATCCCAGCACTTTGGGAGGCTGAGGCGGGCAGATCACATGAGGTAAAGAGTTTGAGACCAGCCTGACCAACATGGTGAAATCCTGTCTCTACTAAAAATACAAAAATTAGCCGGGCATGGTGGTGCGCACCTGTAATCCCAGCTACTCTGGGGGCTGAGGCAGGAGAATCGCTTGAACCCGCGAGACAGAGATTGCGGTGAGCTGAAATCACGCCATTGCACTCCAGCCTGGGTGACAAGAGTGAAACTTCATCTCAAAAAAGAAAAAAAAAAGTAAAAAGTAAACTAAAAGGTAGTACAGTCAGATATCTTTTGTTACCTATGGAACCTGTAAAGGCCAAAAGTGTGCTGCACGTGTGCCAACCAGAGCACGAGGGAGCAGGCCCCGTGGCACCCTGTGATGCGAGTGTGACTTGGGACAACAATCTTTATGGGCAGCAACGTGGCAATGCCTATCAAAAAAAAAATTTTTTTTTGAGACGGAGTCTCGCTCTGTCACCCAGGCTGGAGTGCAGTGGTGCGATCTCGGCTCACTGCAAGTTCCGCCTCCCAGGTTCACGCCATTCTTCTGCCTCAGCCTCCTGAGTAGCTGGGACTACAGGTGCCTGTCACCATGCCCGGCTAATTTTTTTTTTTTTGTATTTTTAGTAGAGATGGCGTTCCACCGTGTTAGCCAGGGCAGTCTCAATCTCCTGGCCTTGTGATCTGCTTGCCTCAACCTCCCAAAGTGCTGGGATTACAGGCATGAGCCACCGCGCCTGGCCAAAAATTTAAAATTTAGTTTTAATTTTAATTTTAAAAGATAGAGTCTCACTCTGTTGCCCAGGCTGGAGAGCAGTGGCATGATCATAGCTCACTGCAGCCTCAAACTTTCTGGGCTCAAGCCATCCTCCTGCCCCAGCCTCCCATGTAGCTGGGACTACAGGCATGCACCACCACACTTGGCTAATTTTTTAATTTTTTTTGTGGAGACAGGGGTCTCACTATGTTGCCCAGGCTGGTCTCAAACTCCTGGCCTCAAGTGATCCTCCCACCTCAGCCACGCAAAATGCTGGGATTACAGATATTGGTCACCACTCCCAGCCCCCTTTCAAATTTTTTAATTTATTTAATTTATTTTTTTGAAATGGAGTCTCGCTGTCACCCAGGCTAGAGTGCGGTGGTGCGATCTTGGCTCACTGCAATCTCCTGCTTCCGGGTTCAATCAGTTCTCCTGCCTCAGCCTCCTGTGTGACTGGGATTACAGGCGCCCACCACCACGTCCGGCTAATTTTTGTATTTTTAGTACAAGCATGAGCCACCGCACCTGGCCCCCCTTTCAAAATTTTAAATGGACTTATGCTCTGACCCAGTAATTATCCTTTAGGATTTATTCTACAGGCATATTTACATGTATGCAAAATGGCACAGACACAAGGGTATTTGCTGTGCCACTCTTGGTACTATGACAAGGAAAATCCAGAGGAGCACTGGGTGAAGTCCTGGTGCATCATCTGATGAACTATTGTCAGCTGCTACAAAACAACGTAAAGAAAGCGGGAGCAGGGCCAGGCGCGGCGGCCCACGCCCGTAATCCCAGCACTTTGAGAGGCCGAAGCGGGCAGGTCACCTGAGGTCAGGAGTTTGAGACCAGCCTGACCAACATGGCAAAAACCCGTCTCTACTAAAAATACAAAAAAATTAGCCGGGCATGGTGGTGCATGCTTGTAATCCCAGCTACTTGGGAGGCTGAGGCAGGAGAATCGCTTGAACCCGGGAGGCAGAGGTTGCAGTGAGCCGAGATGGCACCACTGCACTCCAGCCTGGGCAATGAGAGCGACTCTATCTCAAAAAAAAAAAAAAGAAAAAAAAAATGTTCTAGAAGCCTTCATTCTTGGAAGGCTACAGAGTGGGTCCTGAAGCATCCCCATGCTTCCCACTGCTCTTGGGATAGGATCTGAGGTCTCAGCATGTCCATGAGACTCCGGTTCCCCCTGGGATGTGGTTCCCCCCTCAGGCTCCTGTGACTGCCACCCCTCCCACGTGCCGCCCCTGCAGCCCTCTCCACTTTGAGATGCTTGTGGGTAGCTGAGCTCTCCCTCGGTTCTGGCATTTTCCAGTGAACTGTGCTTTTGCTGTTACTGTGCAGGTGAATGACTGGCAGGAGGACTGGGTCGTGTTCTATGCCCGGCAGCGCATTCAGCCCCAGATGGACATGGTGGAGAAGGAGTCTGGGGACAGGGAGGCCCTCCAGCTTTGGTCTGCTCTGCAGGTGAGTGTGGCCCCACTGCATGCCCAGCACCTGCTACATGCCCCACTTGCCTGAGGTAGGGGAGGCACCAAGGCAGGTGAGGCCACCTCTGAGTCTGATTCTGGGTGGGAAGCGGGTGCCTGGCGGTGTGCTATCCGCTGCTGCCTGGGCTGGGGGCGGCGGGGACCTGGAGCAGCGCCCCTCATGCTCGCGTTGATCAATTTGCTGAGGCTCCATTTTCCTCCCTGCAGTTAAAGATCCCTGACCTGTTCCATGACCTGGAGATCATCCCAGCCTTGCTCCACGGGGACCTCTGGGGTGGAAACGTAGCAGAGGATTCCTCTGGGCCGGTGATTTTTGACCCGGCTTCTTTCTACGGCCACTCGGAATATGAGTTGGCAATAGCTGGCATGTTTGGGGGCTTTAGCAGCTCCTTTTATTCCGCCTACCACGGCAAAATCCCCAAGGCCCCAGGATTCGAGAAGCGCCTTCAGTTGTATCAGCTCTTTCACTACTTGAACCACTGGAATCATTTTGGATCGGGGTACAGAGGATCCTCCCTGAACATCATGAGGAATCTGGTCAAGTGAGCGGGCCTCGCTCTGGAAGGAGGCCTCAGAGGTTTCTCCACAGTCCTCTTCTGGGCAAATTCTTGTTTCTTCACATGCTGGAGTAGCTTAAGACCAATGCAGTAGCTTATTTCCAAGCCTTGCAAAGTATATAATATCTAAGGGGAAAGGTTTTGTCATTCCAGCGTTGTCCACTTTGTGGGGGTTTGTAGGTAGACGGAGCCACACTACAGGCAGGGTATGAGCAGAGGGATGTATGGAGTGTGGGTGACTCTGAGCCTCACTGCTGCTGCAAGGTGGAGAAACTGTAAGTGAACTCCTGTGGGTGCAGGGGAGGGTATCCGGTGCGCAGGGAGGTGGCCAGCGCCCCCGGGCACTGATGCTTGTAAGTACCTTTCCGCCGCCTCCTCCCTGCTCTCCTGTGCAGGAATGTCTCTGAGCTGTTCACGTTGATGCTTCTTGGTTGGCAAGACTTGGGTGTAGACATGAAACCATCTTACTAAAAGCGTCTTAAAATGACCAATTCCAAAATCAAGCGTATTCCCTTTTCTTCCTGCATGATCCCTGGGCCCTGCCGCAGGCTGAGCAAGTCTGTAAACTGATTCTGGGAGAAACCAAGCTGCTGGCCATAGGGTGTCCTTGGGTAAATCCAGGAGTCTTCATTGCTTCTGTTATTACCCCGTCTCCTCTGCCATTTTCTACAGCTTGCTGAGTTGTCATTCCTTTGCAACATTAAAATACATGCTGAACTCATATTTTTCCTCCCTTCACTGTTGTAGTAAAGAGAAATATTTCATGAATGGCATTGATGCTAATAAATCCTTTGCACAAAAATTTGAATAAACTTCCAGTGGTTTCGATAATGTACAAGATTTTATATTTCCCTCATTTATTGTAATTCAATATCTTAGTTGTTTGCTGAAAAACTTGTAATATTTTGGGACAAACAGGTACAACTAGTGTTTTTGTTGTTGTTTTTAGAGACAGGGTCTTGTTCTGTTGCCTAAGCTGCAGTGCGGTGGCATGATCATAGCTCACTGCAGCCTCAAACTCCCAGGTTCTAGCAGTCCTCCCATCTCAGCCTCTTGAGTAGCTGGAACTACAGGTGTGCACCACCACACCCGGCTAATTTTTGTATTTTTAGTAGAGATGAGGTTTTGCCATGTTGCCCTGGCTGGTCTCAAACTCCTGAGCTCAAGCAATCCTCCCGCCTCAGCCTCCCGAGTGCTGGGATTACAGGCCTGAGCCACCATGCCTGACCCAACTGTTCTTTCTTTTTTTTTTTTTAAGACAGAGTCTCACTGTTTCCAAGCTGGAGTGGTGCAATGGTGCGATCTCAGCTCCCTGCAACCTCTGCCCTCCGCCTTCTGGGCTCAAGCAATTCTCATGTCTCAGCCTCCTGAGTAGCTGGAGTAGTCGGTGTGTCACCACACTGGCTAATTTTTGTATTTTTGGTAGAGACGGGGTTTCAGCATGCTGCCCAGGCTGGTCTCCAACTCCTGACTTCAGGCAATCAACCCGCCTCAGCCTCCCAGCTGTTTCTTTTTTCTTTTTCTTTTTGAAATGGAGTCTTGCTCTGTCACCCAGGCTGGAGTATAGTGGTGCGATCTCAGCTCACTGCAACCTCTGCCTCCTGGGTTCAAGGATTCTCCTGTCTCAGCCTCCCGATGTAGCTGGGATTACAGGTGTGTGCCACCACACCTGGCTAATTTTTGTATTTCTAGTAGAGATGGGATTTTGCCCTCTTGGCCAGGCTGGTCTTGAACTCCTGGCCTCAAGGAATCTGCCTGCCTTGGCCTCCCAAAGTGCTGGGATTACAGGCCTGAGCCACCATCCCTGACCCAACTATTGTTTCTTAAAAAAACTCTTTTTAACCTTGCCTTTTTGTTAGGGTAGAAGGATAGCTCAGAGCTTCAAAGTAAGAGCAGGACTAGACTAAGAACTGTCTGTGATATTTGACCAGAGGTGCAGCCTAGCTGCCATTCTTCCTCACCCTGTGGAAGACATTAAAGGGAGAATGAAAGTAGCTGTAGAATTACCTTTGGGGGAAGAAGCCATTTGGTGAACTTGGCAAACACCCGTGTTTGAGGGGTCACCCAGGGTGTCATGAGCCGGGCTGAAGGGGATGGATTAATTACTTGTCTTGTTTGCTTGTTTCTGTTGTAAGTCAGGGCCCCTCAGCAGAAGGCAGAACAGAACCGAGTTCCTTTAGAATGCTGGTTTTTGTGTGGAGTGAGGAAGGACCGTGAGTGTGGTCAGTTTCCAACCTGACAGGTCCTGCTACCGTTGGCCAGGACTGCAGCTTGTTACTTTGACCCTGGGAAGAAGGTAAGTGTTCCCAAGAAAAGGGACGTCCCAAAGCGGCGCCATCCCGATGGCACGTGTGCTGCTCGACTCCCTGCCGGGTAGGTCCATCCCGACGGCGCATGTGCCCCTCAGCTCCCCCCACCGGGTAGGTCCATCCCAACAGCACCTGTGCTGCTCAACTCCCTGCCGGGTAGGTCCATCCCGACGGTGCATGTGCCCCTCAGCTCCCCGCCGGGTAGGCCCATCCCGACAGCACCTGTGCCCCTCAGCTCCCCACCGGGTAGGTCCATCCCGACAGCACCTGTGCCCCTCACCTCCCTGCCGGGTAGGTCCGTCCCAACAGCACCTGTGCCGCTCGACTCCCCACCGGGTAGGTCCATCCCGACAGCACCTGTGCCCCTCACCTCCCTGCCGGGTAGGTCCGTCCCAACAGCACCTGTGCCACTCAACTCCCCCCACCGGGTAGGTCCATCCCGACAGCACCTGTGCCCCTCACCTCCCCGCCGGGTAGGTCCATCCCGACAGCACCTGTGCCGCTCGACTCCCTGCCGGGTAGGTCCATCCCGACAGCACCTGTGCCGCTCGACTCCCTGCCGGGTAGGTCCATCCCGACAGCACCTGTGCTACTCGACTCCCCGCCGGGTAGGTCCATCCCGACGGTGCATGTGCCCCTCAGCTCCCCGCCGGGTAGGTCCATCCCGACGGCACGTGTGCCGCTTGGCTCCCCACCGGGTAGGTCCTACGGAGCGATGCGGTCGGTTTCCAGGAGGGTTTTGGTTTTGGCGGCTGCCAGGCCTGAGGCCTTCCACAGAGATAATGAGTCTACAACTGAAACTGTCCGGGAAGCACAGCCCAGGCTCCTTCCTTCTGTGGTTAGTCACGTAGGGGCAGAATGGCCATCGGGCCAGGAAACAGTGGGTGGAATGTGGATCCGTTCAGCTTTAGGGAATCGGAAGAGAAGGCTGGACGTGCAGCTCACACCTGTGATCCCAGCACTTTGGGAGGAGGCCGAGGCGGGAGGATTGCTTGAGCTCAGGAGTTTGAGACCAGCCTGGGCAACATAGTGAGACCTCATCTCTAAAATAAATAAAAGACAATCGGAAAAGAAGAGTCTCCATTTCCTTTTCCTGTATTTTACATAAACTATCAGTGCCTAGAACCCCATAGCCCAGAGAAGGTGAACAGCTTTCGCCTCCGGTTGCTGCTGCATTTGGAGAGTGTGAGGCAGCTTCCCCGGGTGGTTGGTCAGTGGAGGAGCTGACAGGACGGCCGGACTGCCCAAGAAGGAGGATGACCCAGACTCCCTCCCCTGACAGAGTCCTCCCGGGGGCTGTGCCAGCCACAAGGAAGGTGACCCAGACTCCCTCCCCTGACAGAGTCCTCCCGGGGGCTGTGCCAGCCACAAGGAAGGTGACCCAGACTCCCTCCCCTGACAGAGTCCTCCCGGGGGCTGTGCCAGCCACAAGGAAGGGCGGTGCTGCAAGGTGCCTGGGGCCCTGGACATGGTTCTGTGTGAGCACAGCATTGAGTGCTCAAGGCCCTGACATCGTTCCGCTCAGCATAGCCTCAGGCGCCCGGGACCCTGGACATCATCCTTCTGTGTCAGCACATCAGGTGCCCAGGGCCCTGGACGTCATCGTTCTGCTCAGCACAGCATCAGGTGCCCGGGACCCTGGACATCATTATTCTGCGTTGGCACATCAGGTGCCTGGGGCCCTGGACGTCATTCTGCATCAGCACAACATCACCAGTGACGAGAGCCTCCCCAAGTGGTTGATGGGAAGGCTGGTTCGGTCCTCCAGAGGCGGTGGCCTTCTCTTCCTCGATGACATTGCTGGGCTGCACCTTGTGAGAGGCCGTCGCTGAGAGTGCAGCCAAATGGAACCATCAGGAGGGGTGTCTCGGGGGTGTCGAAATGGTAAACAGTAGTGTGGTAGTTTTCAGATTTTGCAATGCTGTGGTATGTGTCAGCTTTTTATTTTTTATTTTCTTATTTATTTAATTTTAATTTTTTTTAGACAGTCTCACTCTGTCACCCAGGCTGGAGTGCAGTGACATGATCTCGGCTCACTGCAGTCTCCGCCTCCCAGGTTCAAGGGATTCTCCTGCCTCAGACTCCCCAGTAGCTGAGATTACAGGCACCTGCCACCATACCTGGCTAATTTTTATATATTTAGTAGAAATGGGGTTTCACCATGTTGGTCAGGCTGGTCTCGAACTCCTGACCTCAAGTGATCCGCCTACCTCGGCCTTCCAAAGTTCTGGGATTACAGGTGTGAGCCGCCACGTCCGGCCCCGTGTCAGCATTTTAAATTTGTAAGTTGATGCAATGCTTATTCTAAAATATCGAATTTTGTATTATTATAATATATGCATATTATATATTTTTATATATACACACTTTTTCATAAAGGGCTATCAAAATCCTATAGGCTTCAGGCACAATAGATGCCCCTGCATCTACTCAAGAGTTGATTTTTCTGGATTATTCTGTCCATGAGAGACCATACGCATGTCATCAGAGGATGAACTTCTCATCCAAAGCTGTGCTGTTTTCTGGGCTGGCTCAGCTGGAAGAGATGGGGGAGGGGATAGGTTCTGATTTGGAGACATAGTTTTTTGTTTTTTGTTTTTGAGGTGGAGTCTCACTCTATCGCCCAGGACATCTGGGAGTGCAGTGGTGACATCTTGGCTCACTGCAACCTCCACCCTCCGAGTTCAAGCGATTCTCCTGCCTCAGCCTCCCAACTAGGATTACAGGCACCTGCCACCGTGCCCAGCTAATTTTGTTTTGTATTTTTAGTAGAGATGGGGTTTTACCATCTTGGCCAGTCTGGTCTTGAACTCCTGATCTCGTGATCCACCCACCTCAGCCTCCCAAAGTGCTGGGATTACAGGCGTGAGCCACCACGCCCGGCCTGGAGACATAGTTTTAAGGGACAGCTGTGTGCTATGTCCTTGCAGGCTGCTGTGTTGACATCTGATAGCACAGAGGGACTGGGCTGTGGACACAGCTCCGAGACTCCTCGGTCAAGGGAACAGCTGGAAGAGGTTTGTTCTCTTTGGGCAGCCGTGAACATCGCTAGGACCTCCGGGGAGGAAGTCCAGGGAAATGGTGGTTGTCCTGAGCTCCCATCCAGGACTCTCAGTTCTCATCTTTGGGATCTTGGGGGCAATGTGGCTCTACTTTTTATTTCTTACTGTAAGTGGGATTATATCAAAACACCTAATCTAACACAGAGCATCAGCTTTCCCACAGAAGTGAATCTTTAGATACCTGAAGTCAAGCCTTCTGTCCCAAAGCGTTTTACTTTTCATCCTTTTAATGAAAGTGCGCCTAAAGCGGCCAGGCGCAGTGGCTCATGCCTGTCATCCCAGCACTTTGGGAGGCCGAGGCGGGCGGATCACCTGAGGTCAGGAGTTCGAGACCAGCCTGGCCAACATGGCAAAACCCTGTCTCTACCACAAATATGAAAATTAGCTGGGCGTGGTAACGTGCGCCTGCAATCTCAGCTACTCGGGAGGCTGAGGCAGGAGAATTGCTTAAACTCGGGAGGCGGAGGTTGCAGTGAGCCGAGATCGCGTTACTGCACTCCAACTTGGAGACAGGGCAAGACTCCATCTCGGGGTGGGGAAGACCTGTAGCTTGGAAAGATGATGTAAGGGTGCACTGTAAGGGGTATATTGGAGGGGGAATTCCAGGCAGCAGGGAGAGGGCTGGGGCGGGGGGGGCTTTCCTGTGAGTGGGTAAGCAGGACTGTGAGAAGGGCAAAGGCCCAGGAGCCATGGAGGGGCCAGGACAGGGTGGTGAGAGAGAGGGAGCAGTGCCACCGGCTCGTCCACGTATTTCACTGAAGCCTGTGCCACTTCTGCACATCCCACCTCCACCCATGCACGCCTCTGCCTGAACCACTCCATTAACCAGCTGGCCTCTGCTTGGGGTGGCCCAGGGGAGCCGAGAGGAGATGGGGAGGGTGGATGAGGTTAGGATATCATTCTCGGACTTCCTTCATCGAGCCCACAACCCAGGCCTGGGTGGCGCCAGCTCCGTAGCCAGGCTCAGCTCTGTCCTGTGGTCTCCCCACACCCTGCCCATGTCTGTGCCAGGCCCCTTTCTTGGGTCCTCCTTGATTCCTCCAGCTTGAGGTCCACATCCCACCTCTACTCCGTCCACGCCTCTCCTCTGGGCTGATGGTAGGATCACAAGCATGGGCGGCCCCGACACCTGACCAGCACCGCAGACCAGGCCCTGTGCTAAGACATCCAGGCGGATGGGGAAAAAGATGGGTGGTACCACTCCAGAACAGGAAACCAGACAGAGGGCAGGTTCTGTTTTGTTTGCGACGGAGTCTTGTTCTGTCACCCAGGCTGGAATGCAGTGGCGTGATCTCGGCTCAGTACGACCTCCTCTCCCAGGCTCAAGCAATTCTCCTGCCTCAGCCTCCCAGGTAGCTGGGATTACAGGTGTGTGCCACCATGCCCGACTAAAATTTTTTTGTATTTTTCGTAGAGATAGGGTTTCACCAAGTTGATCAGGCTGGTCTTGAACTCCTGACCTTGTGATCTACCCACCTCGGCCTCCCAAAGAGCTGGGATTACAGGCATGAGCCACTGCAACCAGCCGATACAGGTCGTTTTAAAAACAGTATTATTTGCACACCATACAATTTACACTACTAATTCTCTAAGAAACTTGGGATCACTTAACTGCCCTGCCCTTGAATCTTCAACAGCTCTTAACCCCCAACATAGAGGACTTCCTAGCCTGGTGCCTGCATATCTGTTTCTTCATTCAGGCACCTCTTCTCACTGAGAGACCTGAGCACTCGTACGGTTCTCTGTGTGACGCCTAATATCTGACTGTAGACTCATGAGTTGTATGAAGAAAAATTACAAGGGGCTTTGAGGTGGTAACAGAGAGGACTGACTCTAGACCACAGTGTTGGAATTCCAAAAAAGAGAACCAAGAATACAGAGGGAGAACCCCATGAAGAGCTAAAAGCTGTCCCAGGATTGGAGGACCCACCAGTCCTGTCCAGGGGATGACAGGAGACTCACCCTGACACCTCCCTGGGGAATTTTTCACTGGTGTCACAGAGAAGACCCTAAAAGCTTGCAGAGATAGAACAGTTTCCACACAAAGAATAAGAACCGAAATGGCCATAAGCTTCTTAACATCAAAACTGGAGCTGGCAGCTTCTCGGTTCCTAAAGAACACGGTCTGATCTCCAAGCTGGAATTTGATACCCAGCCAAACTGTCAACTAGGAAGAAAGAAATTTACAGACGTACGAGAGCTCACACTGGCCTGTCAGGAACCTTCTGTCAAGATGCAATAGCAGGGTGGGCTTCAGATGAGAAAAAGCCAGGGACTGGCACATGCCCTTTCTGCAGACACCACAGTCATCCTCCTGTCCTACCTGCTGTTCTGCGGCAGCCCTGCCACTCCTGTCACGAGGTGGCTGCTTGGCCGGGTGCCATGGCTCACACCTGTAATCCCAGCACATTGGGAGGCTGAGGCAGGCGGATCACCTGAGGCCAGGAGTTTGAGACCATCCTGGCCAACATGGTGAAACCCCGTCTCTACTAAAAATACAAAAATTAGCGGGGCGTGGTGACGTGTGCCTGTAATTCCAGCTACTCAGGAAGCTGAGGTAGGAGAATCGCTTGAACCCAGGAGGTGGAGGTTGCAGTGAGCTGAGATTGCACTCCAGCCTGGGTGACAGAGCAAGACCCTGTCTCAAAAAAAAAGAGAGGTGGCTGTGGATCCCCTTGCCTTGATTGTGGCTTTGGAGACCGATGGAAGGAGGTGGAAATGATGGTGTGTGGTTTCTGAGGCCAGGTCAGAAAAGGCCTTTGCTTCTGCCAGCTCTCTGGGAGCCCTGGCTCTCCGAGTGCTCACTCTTCGAACCTGGCCTCCATGTTCAGTGAAGCTCAGGCCACACCAGGAGGCCACATGGACATGTCCTGCTTGACAGTGACCGCTAAGCCCAGGTTCCAGTGATCCTGGCCGAGGTGCCAGATGTAGGAGTTAAGGAGCCTCCCGATGACCCCAGCCCAGCTGAGCAAGTGGGCAGGACGGCGGGGATAGGCAGCTCCCAAAGGCTCCCTCCCCGCAGCAGGACCCCTGCATCTCTGTGGGAAAAGACAATTGTTGGGGCCCTAAAAAAACAGATTTATTGATTAAAACCTCATGCATGGCCGGGCGCGGTGGTTCACGGCTGTAATCCCAGCACTTTGGGAGGCTGAGGCACGCAGGTCACCTGGCCAACATGGGGAAACCCCATGTCTACTAAAACTACAAAATGTAGCTGGGCAGGCCGGGCGCGGTGGCTTGACGCCTGTAATCCCAGCACTTTGGGAGGCCGAGGCGGGTGGATCACGAGGTCAGGAGATTGAGACCATCCTGGCTCACATGGTGAAACCCTGTCTCTACTAAAACATACAAAAATATTAGCCGGGCGTGGTGGCGGGCGCCTGTAGTCCCAGCTACTCGGGAGGCTGAGGCAGGAGAATGGCGTGAACCCGGGAGGCGGAGCTTGCAGTGAGCCGAGATCGCACCACTGCACTCCAGCCTGGGTGACAGAGACTCCAGCTCTTAAAAACACAAAAAACAAACAATAAAAAAACCTTCACGTCAAATGACTTCAGCATAGACTGGGCTCAGGTGCGCACCTGCTCGTGTGCACGCGTGTGTACCCACGTGTATGCATGCATGGGCGCGCGTGGGCATTCCTGTGTCTCAAGTCCCTTTCCCAGGACGTCCTGGAATCAGCGGCCCCACCCTGGGCCGGGTCAGCGCGTGCCATCGGAGCCCCCACGTCAGCCTCTCTCTCCGATTGGCACCTGGCACCCCAGTGCGCAAGCCCCACGTCATCACGGGGGCCGCTGGGCCCGGCCTGGTCTGCAGTGTGGGAAGCCGGCCAGGCCTGTAACCAGCGCCCGGGCCGAGGGCCGGACCTGCGTCCGCTGCGGGGCAGGGATACCGGGTCCCTGCAGGGAGCTCAAGCCCCAGCGCGCCCGCGAAGAGCTGCGCGGACTCCCGGCTGCTTCCCCCGAATCCCGGGCGCAAGAAGCGCGAAGCCGGACGAACGCGGGGAGCGCGCGGCGAGCCCAGCCCCTCCCGCCGCCCGGGGTCACGCGCCGCGCGGTCCCGCCCCGCCCCGCAGCGCCTCAGCCGACCGGGGCTTCCGAGCTAGCAGAGTCCCGCGCCCCGCACTCCATGGAGCAGCTGCTGCGCGCCGAGCTGCGCACCGCGACCCTGCGGGCCTTCGGCGGCCCCGGCGCCGGCTGCATCAGCGAGGGCCGAGCCTACGACACGGACGCAGGCCCAGTGTTCGTCAAAGTCAACCGCAGGACGCAGGTGCTGGCCCGTGCGCAGGCGGGGGCTCTGCGGGTCTCTGCGGGGCCTGGGGAGGCGGAGGGGTCGGGGGCAGGCGCATTTCCTGGGGCTGGGCCTGGGGAGGGATCAGCTTTGGCCCTTGGGAGGTGGCACCTGCTGGGTGAGCCCGGCTCAAGCGTTCTGTGAAGGTTTGTGTCTGCACGATCCGTGACCTTCCTTTGGCCTCCATGCGCAGCGCACAGGCTTCTAGGGGTGGTTTTAACTTTTCTATCCAGCAAGCGTCGAGGGATGTGAGGCTTGGGGTCCTTGGCTCAGCTCTGGGCCGCCCTTCTCAGCTCACCGGCCTCCTGGCAGTGGGAAAGAAGCAGAGACATGGCTGGGCCCCTGGCAGGGACCCCACGGGCCAGGCCAGCGTTCTCCTTCACACAGGCCTTGCCTGTGTTTAGACCTGATTTCTATCTCCTGCTGAAAATAGTTCTGTTTAAGAATGTATGGAAGGCCGGGCGCGGTGGTTCACACCTGTAATCCCATCACTTTGGGAGGCCGAGGTGAGTGGATCCCTGAGGTCAGGAGTTTGAGACCATCCTGGCCAACATGGTGAAACCCCGTCTCTACCAAAAAATGCAATAATTAGCCGGATGTGGTGCCACGGGCCTGTAATCCCAGATACTGGGGAGGCTGAGGTAGGAGAATCGCTTGAACCCGGGAGGCAGAGGTTGCAGTGAGCCCAGATCAAGATCACGCCACTGCACTCCAGCCTGGGTAACAGAGTGAGACTCCATCTCAAAAAAAAAAAAAAAAAAAAAAAAAAAAAAAAAAAAAAAAGGCCGGGCGCGGTGGCTCACGCCTGTAATCTCAGCACTACGGGAGGCTGAGGCAGGTGGATCACCTGAGGTCGGGAGTTTAAGACCAGCCTGACTAACATGGAGAAACCCCGTCTCTACTAAAAAATGCAATAATTAGCCGGATGTGGTGCCACTGGCCTGTAATCCCAGCTACTCGGGAGGCTGAGGCAGGAGAATTGCTTGAACCCAGGAGATGGAGGTTGCAGTGAGCCATGATCGCGCCATTGCACTCCAGCCTGGGCAACAAGAGCGAAACTCCGTCTCAAAAAAAAAAAGTATGGAAGATGTTAACGGAGGAAGTGGAGAAGGTTAGCTTCAGCCTTGAGAGCCGGCAGGTGGAGAAAGGCAGGCCTGGGTGCCCTCCCGGCCCGAGTGGGCTCAGAAAGGCCTGCACACTCTGGTGGGGGAGCTCTCTGAGGGGCAGCAGGGGTCCTGGTGGGGAGTGCTGGCAGGAGGAACACCAGAGCCATGCAGCCTGGGCATGCGATCGGATCCTCCGGCATCACCTGCTCTGCCGGCTCAGAACCAAATCCCTCAAAGTGGGGAGTCCCACTCACAGGGAAGCAGTTTTTGGTTCAGGCTTCCCACAGGCCCTGGGAAACTTCCTCAGCTGGTCCTGAAAGCTCTGCAGGGTGAGACCCCTCCTTCCCTCCCACCCCTACGAGGGGCCGGCACACAGTAGCTGCTCAGTCCATGCATAAGAGCAGGTGACGCTGGGGCCCCTGGGGCTTAGCAGCCCCAAGGCTGGGAGTTCCTGGCCTGGTGCATGGGGGGCTCGCCCTGGAGCAGGGCTGGGGTGTGCCGGCCGCCCTCCCACCTGTGGACGCTCACACCCACCCTCGGTGCAGGCTGGCCAGGGCTGCCAGGCTGGGGAGGCTGTGCCTGGGCTTTCCCTGGGGTGCTTTGAAGGAAAGGGCGTTCTCTTCGTGTGCACCAGCAGATGCTTTGGTCTCATTCATGAGGTTTGATTTTTTTAAACATGCAATCCTACACTTTGGGAGACTGAGGCAGGTGGATCACTTGAGGCCAGGAGTTCGAGACCAGCCTGGCCATCATGGTGAAATTCCATCTCTTTTTTTTTTTTTGAGACGGAGTCTTGCTCTGTCGCCCAGGCTGGAGTGCAGTGGTGCAATCTCGGCTCACTGCAAGCTCCACCTCCCAGTTCACTCCATTCTCCTGCCTCAGCCTCCCGAGTAGCTGGGACTACAGGTGCCCGCCACCATGCCTGGCTAATTTTTTGTATTTTTAGTAGAGACGAGGTTTCACCGTGTTAGCCAGGATGGTCTCGATCTCTTGACCTCGTGATCCGCCCGCCTCGGCCTCCCAAAGTGCTGGGATTACAGGTGCGAGCCACCACGCACGGCGGTGAAACTCCATCTCTAGTAAAAATACAGAAAAACACAGCGGGGTGGGGTGGCCCACACCTGTAATCCCAGCTACTCAGGAGGCTGAAGCAGGAGAATCGTTTGAACCCAGGAGGCGGAGGCTGCCGTGAGCTGAGATCATGCCACTGCCCTCCAGCCTGGGTGACAGAGTGAGACCCTGTCTCAAAACAAACATGCAATTCTATAGGCCAAGGTATTCACAGACCACGCTCATCAATGCATGTTTTCAACCAATGTGTACTGTACGTGAGGTGAGAGTTCACCTAACTGCAAACTGGAATGTTTGTGGGAATATTTCAGAAACAGGAAGGCCCAGGTCCCATGGGAGGCGTTGGGGGCCGGCCGGGTGTGCGGTGCCTTTTACCTTCCCAGCCCCTGCCCTGGACCTGAGGCCCCACCTGATGGGCCCAGCCCTCTTCTTCCCTGCCCGACGTGTGTGCCCAAGTTAGCTCCAGTGAGGCCTCTGCTGTGGCTGCCCCACCCTAAGAGGCAGCAAGGAAGGTGGGTAACCCGGGGGTCCAGCTCTGGACCTTGGTTCACTCACACCTCCCCACGCCCTCAGTGCTCCCTGGCACCCACACATGGCCTGTGCATCCTCCTGTCACAGCAGCCTGCAGACCCCACATCCCTCACGCCCCAGGCTCAGCCTCAGCCTTGCAGCCTCTCGTCTCCGACGGGGGGCCCCTCTGCACCCTGCCCTCTGTGGTGGACGCCAGCTCCCAGCCAGAGCCAGCTATCAGTGACTGAAGGTCCTTGTGACTCCCACGTGGTAGCTTCCGTCAAGGGCCCAGTGGGCAGAGGCCCTGGCTGAGTCAACAAGGCTGACAAGGCTGTGTTCTCGATGCAGGCCCGGCAGATGTTTGAGGGGGAGGTGGCCAGCCTGGAGGCCCTCCGGAGCACGGGCCTGGTGCGGGTGCCGAGGCCCATGAAGGTCATCGACCTGCCGGGAGGTGGGGCCGCCTTTGTGATGGAGCATTTGAAGATGAGGAGCTTGAGCAGGTGAGTGAGTGTGAGACCCATATGCACACATGTGTACAGGCAGAGAGAGACTCAGAGACAGACAGAGAGAGACAGAGAAAGGGATAGAGATGGGGAGGGAGACAGAAACAGGGAGAAGCCTGTGGCTGAGCCGTCCACACAACTGCCCGGTTATCAGAGGCAGGGCCAAGAGTTCCACCCTGCCATTCTTAATGGAGATAAAAAGTTACTGCTTTCTGGTATGTGACTGGTTTTCCTAGATAAGTTTGGCTGTAATGAGGCTGCATAAAATATATATATATATATATATATATTTTTTTTTTTTTTTGAAACACAGTCTCGCTCTGTTGCCCAGGCTAGAGTGCAGTGCAGTGGTGCAATCTCGGCTCACTGCAACCTCTGCCCCCAGGGTTCAAATGATTCTCCCACCTCAGCCTCCTGAGTAGCTGGGACTACAGGTGTCCACCACCACACCTGGCTAATTTTTGTATTTTTAGTAGAGATGGGGTTTCACCATGTTGGCCGGGTTGGTCTCAAACTTCTGACTTCAAGTGATCCACCCACCTCGGCTTCCCAAAGTGCTGGGATAACAGGCCTGAGCCACCACACCTGGCCAAAATAAGTATATTTGAACCCATCATTTGCTTTGTACTTTATTTTTATTTTATTTTATTTTTCCGAGACAGAGTCTTGCTCTGTTTCCCAGGCTGGAGTGCAGTGATGCAATCTTGGCTCACTGCAAACTCTGCCTCCTGGGTTCAAGCAATTCTCTTGTCTCAGCCTCCCGAGTGGCTGGGATTACAGGCACCCCACCACCTCACGCAGCTAATTTTTTTTTTTTTTTTTTTTTTGAGACGGAGTCTCGCTCTGTCACCCAGGCTGGAGTGCAGTGGCGCGATCTTGGCTCATTGCAAACTCTGCCTCCTGGGTTGACGCCATTCTCCTGCCTCAGCCTCCCGAGTAGAAGGGACTACAGGCGCCCGCCACCACGCCCGGCTAATTTTTTGTATTTTTAGTAGAGACGGGGTTTCACCATGTTAGCCAGGATGGTCTCGATCTGCTGACCTCATGATCTACCCGCCTTGACCTCCCAAAGTGCTGGGATTATAGGCGTGAGCCACCGCGCCCGGCCTAATTTTTGTATTTTTAGTAGCATGTTAGCCAGACTGGTCTCAAACTCCTGACCTCAGTGATCCGCCTGCCTTGGCCTCCCAAAGTGTTGGGATTACAGGTGTGAGCCACCACACCCAGTCCATCTTTTTCTTTTGCTTTTTCTTTCTTTTTTTTTTGTTTTTTGAGACAGAGTCTTACTCTGTCGCCCAGGCTGGAGTGCAGTGGCGCAGTCTAGGCTCACTGCAAGCTCTGCCTCCTGGGCTCAAATGATTCTTCTGCCTCAGCCTGCAGAGTAGCTGGGACTACAGGTGCACCACCATGCCTGGCTAATTTTTGTATTTTTAGTAGAGATGGGGTTTCACCATATTGACCAGGCTGGTCTGGAACTCCTGGCCTCATGATCTGCCTGCCTTGGCTTCCCAAAGTCCTGGTACTATAGGCCTGAGCCACTGTGCCACTATGCTTGGCCCTGCATTTTCACTTATCATTACTTTTTCAGCACTCCTCCCTTAATTCCTGGTACCTCCTAAGACTTCTGTTGAAGCTCACTTGGTTAATTCCTCTTTGTAATTACATGATGTTATTTTCTGGAAAGAGTCTTTGCCAGTGCTGGGCGTGGTGGTTCACACCTGTAATCCCAGTATTTTGGAAAGCCGAGGCAGGAGGAGACCCCATCTCTACAAAAAAAAAAAGCCAGGAATGGTGGCACAGGCATGTGGTCCCAGCTGGTTGTGAGGCTGAGGTGGGAGGATTGCTTGAGCCCTAGAAGTCAAAGCTGCAGTGAGCCACGATTGTGCCACTGCACTCCAGCCCGGATGACAGAGCAAGGCCTGGCCCCAGAAAAGAAAGAAAAAGAAAAAGAAAGAGTCATCGCCTGGTGTTCACTTTTTATTGTTTGAAGAATGGAGAATAGTTTTCAATATATTTAAAACATTTCTCAAAATGGAACAAACTGGGTGGTGTTATTTATTATTTGTTATTTTAATTAGCTGCATTTCTTCTTTCCTCAGTCAAGCATCAAAACTTGGAGAGCAGATGGCAGATTTGCATCTTTACAACCAGAAGCTCAGGGAGAAGTTGAAGGAGGAGGAGAACACAGTGGGTATGTTCAGATTGCTTTTGGGTACCCTTGACCCAGCCACATTGTCTACCCTAGATGGGTGCTCATGGTACTTCTTGGTGGCATTTCAATAATAGGTTGAGTTGTATACTGTCTGTCTTTACACTACATTATGAAAATGAGATTATTAAGTAAGAATTTTGATGTAGCTGATAAGCTAGTAGAATTGGCACATGATCCCTTTTATACCCAGCCCTCCTGTCTAGTGTGCTTGAGGTAATAATAACCCCTTTTATACCCAGCCCTGCTGTCTAGTGTGCTTGAGGTAGGAGTGTCCTGGCAGATCCATATATTGACTAATTGCTACTGTATGTAGTACATCCTCAGACCACCTATATTCTAGCATGCGTAGCCCAGGCTTGTACTGATGCTCTGCTGAGGTCTGGCATTTAAGAGAAAGACAAACAGCTCCTTCAGGCCAAGGATCTCTGTCAACAGGCCGAAGAGGTGAGGGTGCTGAGCCTCAGTATGTGAACAAGTTCGGCTTCCACACGGTGACGTGCTGCGGCTTCATCCCGCAGGTGAGTGCCTGGGTGAGGGTGTTCCCTGATGCCCTAATGCTGGTCACCCACTCTTTATACGTGACAGAATGCTAATCCCCCAAGCACCAGCAAGATTGACTACTTGATTTCTGAAAGCAGAGTAGAAGCTGTTGATACCTGGAATGGGGAGAGCAGATGCTGAGGGTCACTGAGCTGAGCTGGGCAGGGTCATGGGACATGCTGGGGCAGGCAGATCAGCATTCCAAGCAGAGCGAGCCTCAAGTGCAAAGGTTGTGTTGCACAAGGCTCCTGATGAGTCTGAGGGACTGGAGACAGTGGGTGATGGGTAGTGTGCAAAGTCAGGGATTAAGTGCTGATTACTCAGCTCCTCTCCTGAGGCCTTTACAAATTATTATTTATTTAGATACAATTGAAATATAATTCACATAAGATCCACCATTTTAAAGGATTAGAATTAATTGGTTTTTAGTACATTCACGATGGTGTGCAACCATCACTGCTGTTTAACTCCAGAACATTTTCTTTCTTTTCTTTTCTTTTTTTTTTTTGAGACGGCATTTTGCCCTTGTTGCCCAGGCTGGAGTGCAATGGCACGATCTCGACCCACCGCAACATCGGCCTCCTGGGTTCAAGCGGTTCTCCTGTCTCACCCTCTCAAGTAGCTGGGATTACAGGCATGCACCACCACACCCGGCTAATTTTTGTATTTTTAGTAGAGATGGGGTTTCATGTTGACCAGGCTGGTCTCGAACTCCTGACCTCAGGTGATCTGCCCTCCTCGGCCTCCCAAAGTGCTGGGATTACAGGCATGAGCCACCGCGCCTGGCCTTAATGTTGTATTTTTAGTAGAGACGGGGTTTCTCCATGTTGGTCAGGCTGGTCTTGAACTCCCGACCTCAGGTGATCCACCCACCTTGGCCTCCCAAAGTGCTGGGATTACAGGTGTGAGCCACCATGCCTGGCCAGAACATTTTCATTATCCTAAAGCAGAACCCATTAGCAGTCACTCCCCATTTCCCCCTTTCCTGGTCCCTGGCAACCTCTAATGTACCTTCTGTCTCTTTGAATTTTCTGGATATGTTATATGAGTGGAAACACATAATATGTGATCTTTTGTATCTTTCACTCAGCATCATGTTTCACGGCTCTTCCATGTTGTAGCAGGTGTTAGAATGTTATTCTTTTATGGCTGAATAATATTCCATTCTATGGCTAGGCCACACGTTTCTTTACATATTCCTTTTTATGGCTGAATAATACTGGGGCCTCTAGAACCATCATCTTTGAAATCTGTGAACTTCCAAAGAAGACTTTGGACAGCCCAACTGCCCTGTGCTTCCCTTGAAGAAGCCAATATTGGACCATATTTTGGTTTTGTTAGGAACACAGCACCCATTATATAAGAGCTAGTTCAAAGTCACTGCTTCTTGAAGAGAGAATACTTTCAAATCTGTCTCCTCGTCGACGCCTGTCCTGACTAGTTGGGTCCCTGCGGACAATGACCAAGCTCTCCCTGGTGTGGGTAGAGGGTGATTCTCCCAGCTGGAGGTCACCTGGGGCAAGATCCTCATGAAGCCCAAGCAGATTTAGGGTTCCCAGCCAACAGGCAGTCCTCACATCTGGGCTCGCTAGAACTGCACATGGAGCTTACCAGATTTACCGAGACCCCCGAGATCTCAGCCACAGCTGGCTCCCCTGGGGTCACACACCTGTCCGGAGCCAGTGAGCAGCACCCTCTTCACCTGTCCAGGTGAGCACGGCTGGGTGCAGCTTGTGGTCCTGTGGTCCTGCTGTGGATGCTGAGGTCAAGGGCTGCAAGTGGTGGGCTCTACAGGACTTGGCTGGCCCAGCAGAGTGGTGTTTCAAAGAAATGAAGTGAAATCTTACCCAGAGCCCCTGTGTGTGAAGCAGACGAGAAGGGGGCTAGTCTGTTTGGAGCACAGGGAGCCCCTCAATGCCCCTTGGACTCCAGGATCAAGGAACCCACCTCAGATCAGGTGCAGCCTGGCTAGGAAGGGTAGGGGGCCAGGGAGGACACCTGCCCTGCTTCCTGCTTGTTGTGCCTCAGACAGCACCAGGTTCCGGAGGCTTCCCACTCCTTGGGAGGGCTCAATGGGTCCTGGGGGAATGTGTGCTGCAGCCACTGGGGGGCAGGGCTGAGCGGCGGGCTCCTCAGACACCTGGGCAGTAAGGCCCCCTGGGGCTGCCAGCTGGGTCGGCTGTGGTGCTTGCCCCATGCTCTGTACACTGCCACATACAGGCACCCTTCTAAGCACTTCATTGAACTCAACTCACCCACTTGCCCTAGCAGGTAACCAGGCAGATAATGTCACTGATCCGTTTTATACATGAGGAAAGTGACATGCAGAGTTCACGCCTGGGTCCGTGGAGCTTGTCAGCAGGGCAGCTGGGCTTCGACCCTCAGTCTGGCTTCAGACCACAGGCCCTGACCATGACGCAGCCCCTCTGTCAGGGGAGGCCTGGTCATTGGGACCAGCTGTGTAGCCAGGTGGCACCTTCCCCGGGTAGCTTGGAGGATCACAGCCCCTCTGTTCAGGTGGAGGGACTGGGCTAGCCCAGGCTGGTCGCCTGCTTCCAGCACTAAACCTGGTTGTCTTGCAGAAAGAGGACAGAGCTCAGACGCTGGGAGCTTGGGCAGGCAAATGGGAAATAACGGGAGGCTGCACGGTGCACCTCTGAGCTGGGGATCTGACAGCCAGGCTATGGGGAGGGGCCTTTCCGTCCTGCTCTTGAGGTGCACACAGCACCAGAGGGGGAGCCCAGGGGCCGAGTCACCACAGCACCCATGTGCAGGGAGATTCTTGGTGGGGGCCACTGACCAGAGCGGTCCTCCCCAAAGGAGTTTTACAAAATAACCCTTTGTATAAAATCAGCTTTGTATTTTTCTCTACAGAGGTGTAATCTGACATAAATTGCACCCATTTAAAATGTATAATTTGGTACATTTTGATGTTTGTACCTGTGAACCTTTTACCACAGTCAAGGTGAGTATACTGATTACCCCCAAAAGGTTCCTTGTGCCCTTCCCTGCCCCTGGGCAACCATTCATTGGTGTTGTCATTGTAGATTAGTTTGCATCTTGTGGAATTTAATATAAATAGAATCATGTGGTATGTCTTCTGTCTGCTTCTCTCATGAAGGGGTGGGTTGCCCCTCCACACCTGTGGGTGTTTCTCGTTAGGTGGAACGAGAGACTTGGAAAAGAAAAAGACACAGAGACAAAGTATAGAGAAAGAAATAAGGGGACCCAGGGAACCAGCGTTCAGCATATGGAGGATCCTGCCAGCCTCAGAGTTCCCTTAGTATTTATTGATCATTCGTGGGTGTTTCTCCGAGAGGGGGATGTGTCAGGGTCACAAGACAATAGTGGGGAGAGGGTCAGCAGACAAACATATGAACAAAGGTCTTTGCATCATAGACAAGGTAAAGGATTAAGTGCTGTGCTTTAGATATGCATACACATAAACATCTCAATGCTTTACAAAGCAGTATTGCTGCCCGCAGGTCCCACCTCCGGCCCTAAGGCGGTTTTTCCCTATCTCAGTAGATGGAAGGTACAATTGGGTTTTATACTGAGACATTCCATTGCCCAGGGACGGGCAGGAGACAGATGCCTTCCTCTTGTCTCAACTGCAAGAGGCATGCCTTCCTCTTATACTAATCCTCTTCAGCACAGACCCTTTACGGGTGTTGGGCTGGGGGACAGTCAGGTCTTTCCCTTCCCACGAGGCCATATTTCAGACTGTCACATGGGGAGAAACCTTGGACAATACCTGGCTTTCCTAGGCAGAGGTCCCTGCGGCCTTCCACAGTGTTTGTGTCCCTGGGTACTTGAGATTAGGGAGTGGTGATGACTCTTAACGAGTATGCTGCCTTCAAGCATCTGTTTAACAAAGCACATCTTGCACCGCCCTTAATCCATTTAACCCTGAGTTTGACACAGCACACGTTTCAGAGAGCACGGGGTTGGGGGTAAGGTCATAGATTAACAGAATCTCAAGGCAGAAGAATTTGTCTTAGTACAGAACAAAATGGAGTCTCCTATGTCTACTTCTTTCTACACAGACACAGTAACAATCTGATCTGTCTTGCTTTTCCGCACACTCTCACTCAGCATAATCATGCTGATATTTATCCAAGTCTAAAATCCTTTGATATTCATCTGTGATACGCGTCCATGTTGCATGTGTCAAAAGCCGATTCCCCTGTACGGATCTAACACAGCCTGTTTATCCATTCACATGTGGATGGATTTCTGGATCATTTCCAGTTTTTGCTCATACAAATAAGCCGCTGTGAACCTTTGTGTACAAATCTTGGTCTGGACAAATACTTCCACTTATCTCGGGTAAATACCTAGGAGGGGGATGACTGTGTCATATGGTAGGTCCATATTTAGCTCTTTAAGAAACTACTGGCCGGGTGCGGTGGCTCACACTTGTAATCCCAGCACTTTGGGAGGCTGAGGCAGGTGGATCACAAGGTCAGGAGATCGAGACCATCATGGCTAACACAGTGAAACCCCCATGGCTAACACAGTGAAACCCCGTCTCTACTAAAAAATACAAAAAATTAACCGGGCGTGGTGGCGGGCGCCTGTAGTCCCAGCTACTTGGGAGGCTGAGGCAGGAGAATGGCGTGAACTCGGGAGGCGGAGCGTGCAGTGAGCCGAGATCTCGCCACGGCACTCCAGCCTGGGCGACAGAGCAAGACTCCGTCTCAAAAAAAAAAAGAAACTACCAAAGTCTTTTCCAAAGTGGTTGCACCATGTTGCATTCCCACCAGCAGCATATGGGAGTTCCAGTTCCTCCACATCCTTGTCAACACTTGAGACTTTTTGTTTTAAATTACAGCCATCCTAGTGGGCATGAAATATTATCTCACTGAGGTTCTATTTTGCATTTCCGTAATGACGAAAGATGTGGAGCATCTATTCGTGTGCCTGTTTGCTGACAAAATATCTTCTTTGGTGAACCATGTGTTCAATTATTTTGTCCAATTTGTGAATAGGGTTTTTTTTTTATTATTGAGTTTTGAGATTTCTTTGTGTATTTAGGATATGAGTGTTTTACCAGATATATGATTTGCGAATAGTGTCTCCTAGTTTGTTGTTTGTGTATTTTCTTGGAAGCGTCCTTCAGAGGCTGGGCATGGTGGCTCGCGCCTGTAATCCCAGCACTTTCGGAGGCCGAGGTGGGCAGATCACTTGAGGTCAGGAGTTCAAGACCAGCCTGGCCAACATGGTGAAACCCCATCTCTACTAAAAATACCAAAAAATTAGCCAGGCATGGTGGTGGGCACCTGTAATTCCAGCTACTCGAAAGGCTGAGGCAGGAGAATTGCTTGAACCTGGGAGGCAGGGAGGTTGCAGTGAGCTGAGATCGTGCCATTGCACTCCACCTGGGCAACAAGAACAAAACTTGGTCTCAAAAAAAAAATTTCCTTATTATCCTTTTTATTGTTGTTGAGATGGAGTTTCACTCTGTTGAGCAGGCTAGAGTGCTGTGGTACGATCTTGGCTCACTGCATCCCCTGCCTCCCGGCTTCAAGCGATTCTCCTGTCTGTCTCCCAAGCAGCTGGGACTACAGGCACCTGCCACCACGCCTGGCTAATTTTTGTATTTTTAGTAGAGATGGGGTTTACCATCTTGGCCAGGATGGTCTCAAACTCCTGATCTTGTGATCTGCCTGCCTCGGCCTCCCAAAGTGCTGGGATTACAGGTGTGAGCCTCCACGCCTGGCCTCTTGCTTACATTAGGTTTAATGTGCTCTTTTTCTGGTTGGTTAATGTAGCAGCTGAGGTCATTACTGTGAGATCTTTGCTAACACAGACGTTTAGTGCTACACATTTTCCCCAAGTACTGCTTTAGTGGCATCTCACAAATTATAAGTTGTGTTTTTGCTTTCATTCAATTGAAAACACTTTCTAATTTCCCTTTAGACGTCTTCCTTACACAGATTTTAGAACTGTGTTTAGTTTTAAAATATTTGAGGATTTCCCAGAATTTTTCCTATTGATTTGGTTTTGTTTTGCTTTTCTGAGATGGAGTCTTGCTCTGTCGCCAGGCTGGAGTGCAATGGCACAATCTCAGCTCACTGCAACCGCTGCCTCTTGGTTTCAAGCGATTCTCCTGTCTCAGCCTCCTGAGTAGCTGGGACTACAGGCATGCACCACCACGCCCAGCTACTTTTTGTATTTTTAGTAGAGATGGGGTTTCACCATGTTGGTCAGGATGGTTTTGATCTCTTGACCTCGTGATCCGCCCACCTCGGCCTCCCAAAGTGTTGGGATTATGGGCGTGAGCCACCAGGCCCGGCCTTCCTATTGATTTCTAATTGAATTTCATTATACTTTGCATGCTTAAATTCTTCTCAATTTATTGAGATTTGTGTGCGTGGAGAGAGAAATCCTACTCTATTCCTTTTCTTATAGGCCACTAATCCTGTTGGATTAATAATTCACCCTTACGATTTTATTTAACCCTAATTACCTCCTAGAGGCCCTTCCTCCAAATACAGGTATATTAGGGATTAGGGCTTCAACGTAGGAACGGGCGTGGGCACCATTGAGTCAATAGCAGGATATGGGATTTATCTATTTTTCCTGCAGTTCTTTTATGTATTTTGAAGCTGTGTTATTAGAGGTGTAGGCATTTAGGATTATTATGTTCATTAGTCGACTCCCTTTGTGAAATGACTATACTTGATTTTCTTTGCTTTGAAATCTACTTTGTCTTGTATTAATGCAGCCACTCTAGCTTTCTTTTTTTTTTTCCTTTTTTTTCTTGAGATAGAGTTTCGCTCTTGTTGCCCAGGCTGGAGTGCAATGGCGCGATCTCGGCTCACTGCAACCTCCGCCTCCCAGGTTCAAGCGATTCTCCTACCTCTGCCTCCCAAGTAGCTGGGATTATAGGCCCACACCACCATGCGCGGCTAATTTTGTATTTTTAGTAGAGATGGAGTTTCCTCATGTTGCCTAGACTGGTCTTTAACTCCTGGGCTCAAGGGATCTGCCCACCTCAGCCTCCCAAAGTGCTGGGAATTGCAGGCGTGAGCCACTGTGCCTGGCCTCCAGCTTTCTTTTGACTAGTGTTAGCATGGTATATCTTTTCTATCCTTTCAAGCTTTTTTTTTTTAATAGATAATGTCTTTTTGCACGTAACTTATTGTTGGATTTGCTTTATTTTTCCAACCTGCCAATCTGTCATTTACCAAGAGTATTTATTTTTGACATTTGTATTTAATGTGCTTAGTCATATGGTTAGTTTTGAGTCTGTCATCTTGCAGTTTGTTTTTTGTTTCATCTGCCCTTTGTTCTCTCTTTACCTGCCTTCCTCTGGGTTGAGTATTTTATGTTTCTGTCTTACCTCCTTTGTTGGCTTACTAGGTATCTTTGCTGGGTTTTGAATGGTCCCTCTAGGGTTTAGGCAGCACTTGGCTCCGAATTGCAACAGTGGCCTCTTTTCCCTTGTTGTCCAGGTGAATGAGTGGCAGGATGACTGGCCGACCTTTTTCGCCCGGCACCGGCTCCAGGCGCAGCTGGACCTCATTGAGAAGGACTATGCTGACCGAGAGGCACGAGAACTCTGGTCCCGGCTACAGGTGGGCACGGCAGTGACTTCTCTGGGAAAGAGCTGGTCCTCTCATGATCCTGCCGCATTTGTGCGGGGTCGTCTGTAAAACGGAGCTGGAGCAGGGAACATTGAGTCCTGGAGCACACATCAGGGAGGAAGGGGGGCAGGGGCGGGGGTTCCCCCAACAGGGAGTCCGAAAGGAGTGAGGAGTGAAGACACACTTGTCTCCTCATGCCCCTCTCCACTGCTAGGTCACCAGGTATTTAGCCTCAGACTTGCCTCATGTCAAACACAGGTGCTTGTAAATGGTGGTGTTTACCATGATTACTGTTCTTACTATCAGTAACACTTGTCCACTCCTTCCTGTTCCTCTCCCATGGGAAGATGTGGGTACCAGATGATCCAGAGTGACTGATTTCAAAACATAACTCTCGGCCGGGCGCAGTGGCTCACGCCTGTAATCGCAGCATTTGGGAGGCCTAGGTGGGCGGATCACTTGAGGTCAGGAGTTTGAGACCAGCCTGGCCAACATGGTGAAACGCTGTCTGTACTAAAAATGCAAAAATTAACCGTGCATGGTGGTGCATGCCTGTAATCCCAGCTACTCGGGAGGCTGAGGCAGGAGAATCACTTGAACCCGGGAGGCGGAGGCTGCAGTGAGGGGAGATTGCACCATTGCACTCCAGCCTGGACGACAGAGTGAGATCCTCTATCAAAAAGAAAAAAAATCAAAATATAACTCTCAAAATGTTAAAAAAGAATGTGCATGTAAATCCAGAGTGAGTATACATCAAAGAGACTTGAACTCATTAATGAAGAAACTAGGCTGGGCACGGTGGCTCAAGCCTGTAATCCTAGCACTTTGGGAGGCCGAGGTGGATAGATTACCTGAGGTCAGGATTTCAAGACCAGACTGGCCAATATGGTGAAACCCCATCTCTACTAAAAATACAAAAATTAGCTGGGTATAGTGGCGGGCGCCTGTAATCCCAGCTACTCAGTAGGCTGAGGCAGGAGAATCACTTGAATCTGGGAGGCGGAGGTTGCAGTGAGCCGAGATGGCGCCACTGCACTCCAGCCTGGGTGACAGAGCGAGACTCCCTCTCAAAAAAACAACAAAACCAAACAAAACCTGCAGACATATATGTGTAGCGAAATAAAAGTGGCCAGAGTTTGCTAAGGTAGCGCAACACTGGTTCCTATTCTGTAGGTCGATTAAAACTATAACCTCGGAGGTTCTCCACTGTGTGGAGCTTGTAGACCTAAATTAGGAGGAAATCCTAAGTTAGACAAAGCTAGACTCCCCTGAAGTCAGGTGGCCCCTATTTCTGGGCTTGGCAGGCAGTGCTGGGGCTGGACACCGAAGCAGATCGCGAGTGGGCTTTGCCTTATTTCCAAGAACGAGGTGATGAGACCGGGGCTCCCTGAGGCCAGCGATAACTGCAGCCGTTGCTCTCGTAGGTGAAGATCCCGGATCTGTTTTGTGGCCTAGAGATTGTCCCCGCGTTGCTCCACGGGGATCTCTGGTCGGGAAACGTGGCTGAGGACGACGTGGGGCCCATTATTTACGACCCGGCTTCCTTCTATGGCCATTCCGAGTTTGAACTGGCAATCGCCTTGATGTTTGGGGGGTTCCCCAGATCCTTCTTCACCGCCTACCACCGGAAGATCCCCAAGGCTCCGGGCTTCGACCAGCGGCTGCTGCTCTACCAGCTGTTTAACTACCTGAACCACTGGAACCACTTCGGGCGGGAGTACAGGAGCCCTTCGTTGGGCACCATGCGGAGGCTGCTCAAGTAGCGGCCCCTGCCCCACCTTCCCCTGTCCCTCTGTACCCGTCTCCCAGTCCCTGTCCCCCGTCCCTGTGCCCCCGTCCCTGTCCCTCTGTCTCCATCCCCCCGTCCCCCCATCCTCCTGTCCCTGTCCCCCCGTCCCCGTCCCTCCATCCCTGTCCCCCGTCCCCCTGTCCCTGTCCCCCTGTCCACATACCCCTGTCCCCCTGTCCCCGACCCCCATCCCCGTCCCCCATCTCCGTCCCCCCTGCCCCGTCCCCGTCTCCGTTCCCCCGTCCCCATCCCACATCCCCGTTTCCCCTGTCCCCATCCCCCATCCCCATCTCCCATCGCCGTCCCCCCGTCCCCCTGTCCCCGTCCCCCCATCCCTGTCCCCCCGTCCCCCTGTGCCTCCGTCCCCGTCCCCCCGTCCCTGTCCCCCTTCCCCCGACCCCTCCCAGATCCTGGGGACCAATAAAGCCCGCAGCGGGCCTCGGCTGGCGTCCTGCGCCTCCTTCCTCCGCTCGTGGGGCTGCTTTCAGGGCCAGACGCACGGCGAGCTGTGCACGGACGTTTTTGCGGCGATTCAGGGGAAACGCACGCGGACCCGGTAGCCAAGGCCAAAGTCGGCGCAGCGCCCACCGCGGCCTCCGGGCCCCGCTCCCGCTCTGGGGCGCGCCACCACTCGGCGCGGGGCCCGTGTGATCCGCGCGGGTCCCAGCGTGGCGCGAATAAGTGTCAGGGCGGTTGGCTCTGAGGGGTGGGTCCCGGGGCTCGCCTCGCGCCCCCCACCGCGTGCTCAGGCCCCGCCCCTCCCCGTCCACGCATGCTCAGGCTCCGCCCCGCTCCACGGTCCCCCCCGTCCCACCCGCCCCCCGCCCCGCCCCCCGGCGTGTTGTGGCTCCGCCCCGCTGTCGCCGGCCCCACCGCAAGCCCCGCCCCTGCCACCCACGCGTGTCCGGGCCCCGCCCCCGTCGCGCGCAGCCCCGCCCCTATCCTCGCGTGCTCAAGCCCCGCCCCGGCGGCCCCCGGCGGCCCCCGGCCCCATCCCGAAGCGCCGCCCCCCCGCGCACCGCCTGCTCAGGCTCCGCCCCGCTGTCCTCCGGCCCCGGCCTCACCCCGCAGCCCGGCCCACCGCGTCTCAGGCCCCACCTCCTGTCCTGCCCCGCCCACCGCGTGCTCAGGCCCCGCCGAGCGGTCCCGGCTCCGCTCGCGCCCTGTGGGGTCCACGGCGCGCTCTTCCAGAGCCTTTGGGACCCGTGCCCGCTCGCGTCCTCAAGTGCACGCGCCGTCCCGCGCGCGGTATTTTGGCGGCCGACGCGTTCCGTAGCGAGGCCGGCGAGTGGGGTCGGAGGTCGCGGGGCGGGGCCAGCGTCGGTTGCCGCCTTAGCGGGCGCGTCCTTTTCATCCCTCATCCTTCATCCGTGGCTTTCGCGCTCTAGCGGAGTGGGATCTGCGAACACGTGAGGCGGGGGCGCGGTCCCCAGGCTGCCGAGATGGCCCTGAGCGACGAACCGGCCGCGGGCGGCCCCGAGGAGGAGGCGGAGGACGAGACACTGGCCTTTGGCGCGGCGCTGGAAGCGTTCGGCGAGAGCGCGGAGACCCGGGCGCTGCTGGGCCGCTTGCGGGAGGTGCACGGCGGCGGCCCGGAGCGCGAGGTGGCCCTGGAGCGGTTCCGCGGTGCGTGGGCGGCGCCGCGTGCCCGCTTCCTCCCCCGGCCCGGGTTCGGCGCGCTGAGTGCACTTTCCCGGGCGGGGACCGCAGCCCGGCGGCGCCGGCCGCTCTGCGAGGGCTGCCGGTGCGCGGTCCCGCGGGCCGTGGTGGGGCGCGGCCTTCCTAGGCGGGAGAGGGCCACCCCGGCGCGGCGTTAGGTGCACGGGGCAGACGCGCGCCTTCCTTGGGGGTCCGTGGCCCGCGGAGCGCCTGCTCTCGCACGGGGTGAAGCCTCTGCGGCCTCCCCGGGAGGCGGGGTGCAGAAGCCCTCCGTCCCCCGTCTCCGTCACTGGAGGAGGTTCCTGGGCTGGGGAGACTCGGGCCAGACCCCTCCGGACAGCTGGTCAGCCCTGCAGTGTGGACTCCCAGGCTTGCCTCCACCGAGCGCGGTTTCTGTGAATGTTGTGTGGACAGGGAGATAGGGAATGAGAGAGGGGGACGCAGGGAACAAACCTGCTGCAAACAAAGCGCGCCTCGGGTGGGGAGGGCAGCAGCCTGTCCGTTCCGTGGACGCCGTGGACAGAGCGGGCTGGCCGGGTCCGTGCCTCTGCAGGCGGGGTGGGGTGTAGGTACCCCTGTGGAGGCCATTGGATGAGTCTAAATTCTCCAAGTTCAGACCCACCTTTACCGCTGTCTATAATGGGTTATTTCCAAACAAGTCCTTAGGAGCTCATAGCTAAGTAGTTACATGGGGTTTTGTAATTCAGTAAAATCATCTTTGTAGACCCTTTGAGTAAGAAGAACTTTTGCATTATTTGGCCTTCCTCATTTTAGAATGACAGCACTTCGATTTTAGGAGTCAGGCAGGGTGGGGGGCCTCGTGGGAGGAGTGCGGGCTTCGGCGTCAGATGCTCCTGCCTGTGAATTCTGGCCCTGTCGCTTGGACCTGATACTTGATTGCCCGTTTCTTCGGGTGTAAGCTGGGGCGGATAACGATGCCTCTCGTGCAGAACTGTTCTGAGGGTGAGGGACCCTCATCCAGGGACCAGTGAAGCCAGATTTCTTGTTCCTGGTGTAACAGCCCAATGGCTTCTTCCTTTTTTTTTTTTTTTTGATACGAAGTCTTGCTCTGTTGCCCAGGCTGGAGTGCAGTGCAGTGGTGCGATCTTGGCTCACTGCGGGAAACTCAACCTCTCAGGTTCAAGCTATTCTCCTGTCTTAGCCTCCCGAGTAGCTGGGACTACAGGCGCGCGCCACCACGCCCGGCTAATTTTGTATTTTTAGTAGAGGGGATTTCACCATGTTGGCCAGGCTAGTCTCAAACTCCTGACCTCAAGTGGTCGCCCGACTCAGCCTCCCAAAGTGTTGAGATTACAGGTGTGAGCCACTGCGCTCGGCCCCAGTGGGTTCTTTCTCCGGGCTGCCCAGATAGAGTTGATTTGTCAGGGCAGGGGAGTTGCCATGGAGAAGGTTTAGTTCTCGCAGAGCCGGTTGAAAGGGAGACTAGACTAGAGATTTTTTTTTTTTTTTTTTTTTTTTGAGGCGGAGTCTCACTTTGTCCCCCAGGGTGGAGTGCAGTGATGAGATCTCAGCTCACTGCAACCTCCACAACCTCCACCTCCCAGGTTCAAGCGATTCTCCTGCCTCAGCCTCCCGAGTAGCTGGGACTACAGGTGCGCGCCACCACGCCCACCTAATTTTTCGTATTTTTAGTAGTGACGGGTTTCATCGTGTTAGCCAGGATGGTCTCGATCTCCTGACCTCGTGATCCACCCGCCTCAGCCTCCCAACGTGAGCCACCACGCCCGGCTGGAGTTTTATTATTACTCAAATCAGTCTCCCTGAGAATTTGAGGGCCAGGGTTTTTTAGAGGTAATCTGGGGGAAAGGGTGGGGGTGGCTGATTGGTTAGGGGTATACAATCATAGGGGAGTCGGAAATGATCCTCCGTGATGTGCTGAATCGCGTCTGCGTGGGGCCCCAGGAGCAGTGGGCGGGTCCAGGTGGAGCTATCATGGGTCGGTGGATCCTAGTGTAGGTGTCAGACATGGAAACAATCTGAAAAGATATCTTTAAAGGCCAGTCTCAGGTTCTGCAATAGTGACGTGGTCTGCAGGAGTAACTGGGGAACTCGCATGTCTTGTGATCTCAAGAATAATGGCTGGCAATTATGTTACGCCTTAGCGGAATTCAGGCTCCTCTCCTCCTAGCCTGGTGGCCTCTCATTAACTTTACAAAGGCAGTTGAGTTTTGGGGAAGGGCTCTTAGCATTTAAACTGTAAATTAAATGTCTCTCAAAGGTAGCTTGGCAGCTTGAAGACTAAAGGCATGAGGGAGTTGGCTGGATCAGATCTGCCCCATTGCCATAATTTCCTCACTGATCTAACTTTTGCAAAGGCAGTTTTGCTGGGAAGCAGTGGGTGTGTTCAGATGTGGAGGTGGGAGCTGCCGGATTGGACAGAAGCAGTTTCAGCTGCTGAGAGGAGGAGAAAGTGGTGGTTCAGGGTCTGGGAGGTTGTGAAGAGCTGGCAGCTGTGTGGAAGGGAGCAGTGCCTGGATATGTCAACCAAAAAGTATCTGAGACAAGTCTCAATCAGTTTAGAAGGTTAAGGGTGTGCCTGTGAGGCAGCCTCAGGAGGTCACATGTCCCCAAGGAAGTCGGGCTGCAGCTTAGTTTTACACGTTTTAGGGAGACATGAGACATCAATCAATACCTGTAAGATGTACATTGGTCTCGTCAGGGAAGGCGGGACATCTTGGGTGGGAGGGCGTCCAGGGCATTGGTGGATTCAAATATTTCACGATTGGTGATTGGTTTAAAGAGTTTATCTGAAGACCTGGAATCCATAGAAGGGATTGTCTAGGTTAAGATAAATTGTGGAGACCAAGGTTTTTCTTATGCAGATGAAGGTTCTAGTTAGCTGGTTTCAGAGAAAATAGATTGTAAATGCTTTTTATCAGACTAAAAAGGTACCAGACTTAGTTAATTTTCTCCTGGATCAGGGAAAAGACCTAGAAAAGGAAGGGATTCTCTACAGAATGTAGCTTTTCCCAGCAAGAGACAACTTAGCAGGACCATTTCAAAATATGTCAAATATATTTTAGGGAAAAATATTTTGATTTCTTTCAGGGCCTGCTGTCTGTCATGTGATGCTGTACTAGAGTCAGGCTGGAATTTGGTGTCTTATTGCTACCTAAGATCGGTTTTAATGCTAATACTGATCAGCTGTGCCTGAATTCCAACGGGAGGAGGGTATAATGAGGCCTATGTGGACCACTCCCCACAATCCCTTAATATCATGAGGCCTGAACTAGTTTTTCAGGTTAAGTTTGGAATGCCCTTGGCCAAGAGGAAGGGTCTGTTAGATGGCTAGGGGGCTTAGAATTTTGTTTTTAGTTTACAGGCATGTTTGGCAGGGGAGTGTGAGAGGAGTGCCAGGGATGTGTGTCTCACAAGGACAGAGTTGAGCTTGGCCCTTAACAGCTGGCGGAGGCAGGAGAGAGTGAAGGAAGGAAGAGGCAAGGAGGAGACTCTGTTAGGAAGAGTATAGAGGAAGTGGGAAAAGAGGAACAGTGTGCCAAGCAAGTAAACTGCACGAGGCTGGGCCACAGTGGCCCTCAAAAGGCTAGAGGGAGGTGGGGCATTCCCTCCAGGTGGCCTGTGTTGGCCTCCGTTAGTGAGAGGGGAGGTGTGCTCTTGAGAGCTGGGGAAGAGGTGGAGCTGCCCTGTGGAAGCTAGCAAGGGAAAACGGGGTTTCTGAGGCTCATGGGTATGTTTGGCCTAGTGATAATTAATTTTCATGTTATATTTGTTTTTAGTAATAATGGACAAATACCAGGAGCAGCCTCATCTGTTGGACCCACACCTTGGTAAGAATAGAAGCTGCTGATTTTGATCATTCAGTTACAGATGACCACAGAGGCCTTGGTGTATGGTGCTGGCACATGCATGTGCTTTGCCAGGATCAAGTGCCAAGAAGTGTCCCTGTCTTGCTTGCTTGCAGGGCCTGGCTGGTTGGTTTTAGCCGACCTGTGATAGTGGCTTGAGTTCCAGATGTCACTCTAGGCTGGGGGGAGATGTGTCTGAGCTACTTAATTCCTTTCTGCTAAGGAAACAACATCTGCTCCTCATGTGTTTTTTTTCTTTTTTTGGAGACGGAGTCTCGCTCTGTCGCCAGGCTAGAGTGCTGTGGCGCGATCTCAGCTCACTGCATCCTCCAGCTCCCTGGTTCAAGGGATTCTCCTGCCTCTGCCTCCCGAGTAGCTGGGATTACAGGCATGCGCCACCATGCCCAGCTAATTTTTGTATTTTTAGTAGAGACGGGGTTTCACTATGTTGGCCAGGATGGTCTTGATCTCCTGACCTCGTGATCCGCCTGCCTCGGCCTCCCAAAGCGCTGGGATTACAGGCGTGAGCCACCGCACCTGGCCTCCTCACGTGTTTTTAGTTTACATTAGTTTATTATTTTAGTTTACATTTGGGCACGTGATGTCTTTCTGGTAATAGTCATACAGGGTCAGGTGTTTTACATGGGTCATCATTTAATCCTCACAGCAGCTAAGGAGGGCATCTGTTGTCATCTCCAGTTTACAGATGGGGACACTGAGTCTCGGTTTTCTTACTTTAAGGGGTTTTCTTATTGTTTTCTTTATTTTTGATGTATTTCACACTGATTAAAATTTTTCTTTTTCCACCTACAAATGTGACACATGCTCCTGGCAGTTCACCTGGGAAAGAGGAAGGTGGCAATAGTCACCACGTTGAGAGGGAGCACCCTGGGTGGGGGCACCCTGGCTTCATAGCCCAGTTTCACCATTCAGTCTTTGAGCTGCTCTTTGCCGGGGTTTCCTCGCCCCCTGTGGTGTTGAGATCTGTGTGGGAGGTGCTAAGGGTCAGCCTTTCATGTGCGCACACGTGCCTCTTAAAGAGTAGCTTGTGCTGTGCATCTTGTTCTGTTTTTTTTCTTCAAATAACAGATTTTGGCTGGGGGCGGTGGCTCATGCCTGTAATCCCAGCACTTTGGGAGGTGGAGGCGGGTGGATCACTTGAGGTCGGGAGTTCGAGACCAGCATGGCTAACACGATGAAACCCTGTCTCTACTAATAATACAAATCATTAGGTGGCCATGCTGGCAGTTGCCTGTAGTCCCAGTTACTTGGGAGGCTGAGGCAGGAGAATGGCTTGAACCCGGGAGGCGGAGCTTGCAGTGAGCTGAGATCATGTCACTGCACTCCAGCCTGGGTGACAGAGTGAGACTTCATCTCAAAAAAAAACAAAAAACAAAAAACAAAAAACCCTCTAAATTCTGGATTCAAGAATTCATTGGGATCAGCCTTGTCCTTCTGTCCTAGAAAAATTTATAGGCCTTGTGAAGGAGACCAAAGATAGAGGTCCTTGGGAGAGGGTCAGCTGCAGGGAACATGACTCTGACATCTGGTGGAGGGGCTAGCCATGCTGGATGGCGTGGCAGGCAGTGGGCTCCCCAGGCCATATCTTACAGGAGGTCTTGGGTTCCTGGAGTTCCTGTGTGTGAGCGCTGGTTCCCAGGAAACAGATGTGGTCACTGCTCACAAGGTAGCGGGTGGTGTTTTTATATCTCTTCAAGTAACAACGTTGGACCTGTGGTTAAATGCCTTTATTCTTGGCAGACCTCTTTCCAGAGTGGATCATGGAATATTAACACTTGTTGTGAGCTGCTGAGAGTACTGCGAATGATTTTTAGAGTTATTTTCTTTCTTTGCAAAAACTGTTTTTCGCCGGGTGTGGTGGCTTATGCCTGTAATCCCAGCACTTTGGGAGGCCGGGGCGGGTGGATCACCTGAGGTCAGGAGTTTGAGACCAACCTGACCAACATAGTGAAACCCCGTATCTACTAAAAATGCAAAAATTAGCCGCGTGTGGTGCATGCCTGTAATCCCAGCTACTTGGGGCTGAAGCAGGAGAATTGCCCGAACCCAGGAGGCAGAGGTTGCAGTGAGCCAAGATCGTGCCATGGTACTCCAGCCTGGGCAACAAGAACGAAAACGTCTCGGAAAAAAAAAATAATATAAATAAATAAATAAATAAATTTTTTTTTGTAGAGACGGGGTCTTGCCGTGTTGCCCAGGCTGATCTCATACCTCTGGGTTCAAGCGGTTCACCCACCTTGGCCTCCTAAAGTGCTGGGATTTCAGGTGTGAGCCAGCGTGCCCAGCTGAGTTCATTATTTTCTGGAATTCCCTTTTAGAAAAAGGAAAATGTAGTCGTGGGATGCTGGTCCTTTGTCATTTGTTGCACATTTTTCCACCCTTTTTCTTTTTTTTTTTTCTTTTTTTTTTTTTTTTTTTGAGATGTAGTCTCTCTGTTGCCCAGGCTGGAGTATAGTGGCCCAATCTTGGCTCACTGCAACTTCTGCCTCCAGGGTTCAAGCGATTCTCCTGCCTCAGCCTCCAGAGTAGCTGGGATTACAGGCGTGTGCTACCACGCCTGGCTAATTTTTTGCATTTTTAGTAGAGACAGGGTTTCACCATGTTGGCCAGGCTGGTCTCAAACTCCTGACCCCCACGTGATCTGCCCACCTTGGTCTCCCAAAGTGCTGGGATTACAGGTGTGAGCCATTGTGCCCGGCCTGCTATTGCCTTTTAATATTGTGTCTGGTGTATTTTATCTACTGAAGTTTTTTCGTGTTTGTTTTTTTAAAGAGATGGGATCTTGCTCTGTCACCCAGGCTGGAGTGTAGTGGCGCAGTCATAGCTCACTGCAGCCTTGAGCTCCTGGGATTAAGTGATCTTCTCACTTCAGCCTCCTGCATAGCTGGGACAACAGGCCCAAGCTGCCATGCCTAGTTAATTTAAAAACTTTTTTTTTTGGCCAGGCACAGTAGCTCATGCCTGTGATCCCAGCACTTTGGGAGGCCGAGGTGGGTGGATTACAAGGTCAGGAGTTCAAGACCAGCCTGACCAACATGGTGAAACCCTGTCTCTACTAAAAATACAAAAATTAGCTGGGCATGGTGAAGCATGCCTGTAATCCCAGCTACTTGAGAGGCTGAGGCAGGAGAATTGTTTGAACTGGGACCCAGGACGCGGAGGTAGCAGTGAACGAGATCGTGCCACTGCACTCCAGCGTAGGCTACAGAGCGAGACTGTCTCAAAACAAACAAACAAAAAATTTGTTTTTGCAGGGTCATGGTCACGCTGTGTTCCTCAGGCTGGTCTCGAACTTCTGGCCCCAAGCAATCCTGCCTTGGCCTCCCACAGTGCTGGGATGACAGGTGTGAGCCACTGCACCCAGTCTCTACTGAAGTTTTAGAAATATTTAGCTTGTCAAACTATCAGTTTCTTTGTGTTTGGCCTTTGGTAGTACGGTTAGAAAGTTTATTTTTCCTAATCAGTTATGTAAGCCTCATTTATTGGATGATTTAGTGGCCTCTCCCCTGCTTGAAATGCCATTTTAAATCTATATTAAATATTCAAATATATTAGCCTTTGCTTTTAGATTTTTTTATCCTGTTCCATTGACCTATCTGTATGCTCTTTTTTCTGGGTCATTTTGTTTGTTTGTTTGTTTGTTTGTTTTTGAGATGGAGTCTCGCTCTGTCACCCAGGCTGGAGTGCAGTGGCATGTTCTTGGCTTACTGCAACCTCCGCCTCCCAGGTTCAAGAGATTCTCCTGCCTCAGCCTCCCGAGTAGCATGTGCCACCACGCCTGGCTAATTTTTGTATTTTTAGTAGAGAACGGTTTTCATCATGTTGGCCAGGATGGTCTCAAACTCCTGACCTCAAGCAGTCTGCCCGCCTTGGCCTCCCAAAGTGCTGGAATTAGAGGCATGAGCCACCACGCCTGGCCTGGGTCATTTTGTTTGATGTTAGTTACTTTATATTTTGCCTGGCATCCTTTCCTCTTATTTTCTTGATGGTTTTGTAGCCCGTTCATTAATGCGGATGAACTCTGGAATTATTTTATCACTCTCCACCCTTTGGAATTTTATTAAATTCACAAATTCATGTAGGGGAAAAGTCTTTCTTAGATTTAATTTTCCTGTCTAAGATCATGGTATTATGTCTCTAATTATTCACATCTTTTGTGTTCCTCAGTGAAGGTTGGTGATTTTCTTTAGATGATTCCTGGAGACTTTTTTTTAGGTTTATTTCTAGGTATGTTTTGTCTTTTATTGCTCTTGTGAAACTCTTTGTTATGTGTTCTAACTGGTTATTGCTGATGTCTAGTGAAGATATGTTTTGTATACTGTTTTTGTAAATGGCAACACTGTAACGGAATATGTATGTGTAAACATACATTTCTTAACATCTTCATAGGGATATAATTACATACTATAGAGTTCACTCTTCTAAATATACACTTTAGTGTTATTTAGTGTATTTAGTGTATTACAGAGTTGTGTAACTATCATTACCACAATCTAGGCATTTTCATCATCTGAAGCAACCCAGCTCCCATCAACAATTCCTTCCCATTCTCTGCTTCCGCAGTAACCACTCATCTGGCTCTGGGTTTGTGTGTATTCAGCATTTTGTGTGATGGAATCATGCAGGAGGAGGTCTTTTGGGACTGGCTTTTTTCACTTAGCATCATGTCTATGAGGTTCACTGTGTGATGAAATGTTTACTTCAATAGTTTTTCAGTCGTTTCTTTTTTTTTTGGAGACAAAGTCTTGCTGTGTCACCCAGGCTGGAGTGTAATGGCACGATCTTGGCTCACTGCAACCTCCTTCTCCTGGGTTCAAGCGATTCTCCTGCCTCAGCCTCCTGAGTAGCTGGGATTACAGGCGCCACCTGTAAAATTAGCCTGGCCAATTTTTGTATTCTGAGTAGAGACAGGGTTTCACCATGATGGCCAGGTTTGTCTTGAACTCCTGACCTCAGGTGATCCACCTGCCTCGGCCTCCCAAAGTGCTGGGATTACAGGCGTGAGCCACCGTGCCTGGCCAGTTGTTTCTTCTGGGTTTTCTTAGCAGGTAAATATTATATGGTTTGTAAATAATGCTACTTTTTATCCACGATTATAAATTTTTATTCTTAGAACATTTTATTGAGTTTTAACTTTATTGAGTTTAAAATTTACCTACTATAAAATGCACCCATTTTAGTAAGATGTTTGAGTTTCGGTAAATGTATACACCCCGCGCTATCAAGATATGGAACATTTCTGTCATCCCAAGGAGTTACTTGATGTCCTTTTGCTGTCAGTCCCCTCACCCCAGCCCTAGGGAACCACTGTTGGTTAATGGTACTGTTCATTAGTTTTGCCTGTTCTAGAATCATTCAGTATGTGCTCTTTACTTTTTGTCTTCCGTTGTTAAAATAACATCTCCGGGACTTACCATTGTTGGTGTGTGTATCAGTAGTTTGTACCTTTTCTCTCGTGCTGATAAATCACAATTTGTTTCTTCTTCTTTTTTTTTTTGAGATGGAGTCTTGGTCTGTTGCCCAGGCTGGAGTGCGGTGGAGTGCAGTGGTGCGATCTCGGCTCACTGCAAGCTCTGCCACCCGGGTTCACGCCATTCTCTTGCCTCAGCCTCCCGAGTAGCTGGGACTACGGGTGCCCGCCAACACACCCAGCTAATTTTTTATTTTTATTTTTAGTAGAGACGGCGTTTCACCGTGTTAACCAGGATGGTCTTGATCTCCTGACCTCGTGATCCGCCGGCTTCAGCCTTCCAAAGTGCTGGGATTGTTTCTTCTTTTATCTGTTGATGGACATTTGAGTTGTTTCCGGTTTTTGTCTGTTATTAATAATGCTACTTTTTGGGAGGCTGAGGCGGGCAGATCATGAGGTCAGGAGATTGAGACTATCCTGGCTAACACGGTGAAACCCCATCTCTACTAAAAATACAAAAAATTAGCCCAGTGTGGCGGTGTGCGCATGTAGTCCCAGCTACTTGGGAGGCTGAGGCAGGAAAATTGCTTGAACCCGGGAGGTGGAGGTTGCAGTGAGCTGAGATCTTGCCACTGCACTCCAGCCTGGGTGACAGAGCGAGACTCCGTCTCAAAAAAAAAAAAAAAAAGTAATGCTACTGCGAAAATGTTTATGTACAAGTTTTTAGGTAGACAGAGGTTTTATTTTCTCTTGGGAAAATACGCATGTGTGGAATTGCTGAGTAGCAGAAAGTGTCTTACTTGTAGAAAGTGTATGACTTGGCCAGGCGCGGTGGCTCCTACCTGTAATTCTAGCACTTTGGGAGACTGAGGCAGGTGGATTGCCTGAGCTCAGGAGCTCAAGACCAGCCTGGGCAACATGGTGAAACCCCATCTCTACTAAAATACAAAAAATTAGCCGGGTGTGGTGGCAGGCGCCTGTCGTCCCAGCTACTCAGGAGGCTGAGGCACGAGAATTACTTGAATGTGGGAGGCGGAGGTTGCAGTAAGCTGAGATGACACCACTGCACTCCAGCCTGGGTCACAGAGTGAGACTCTGTCTCCAAAAAAAAAAAAGTGTATGACTCATCATCACCTGCCATACTGATGCCATGAAGATTGTACTGTTGACCATTTCTGCCAACAAGGTATGAGGATTCCAGCTGCTCTGGGTTCTCTTCAGCACTCAGCGTTGCCAGTCTCTCTGATTTCAGGGAGTGTATCTCGTTGTGTCCTTCTCTGCGTTTCCCGGATGCCAGTTGCAGTTGTTTTCCATGTATGAAGACTTGCAGCCCAGCGTATGGTCTGTTATGTTGAACGTTCCACGTGCACTTGAGAAAAATGTCTGTTCTGTTGTTGGGTAGATTGTTCTCTAAATGTCACATAAGTAAGGTGGGTGATAGTGCTGTTTAGGTTTCAGCGATTTTCTCTTACTTGTTCTATCAGTTCCTGAAACAGGAGTGTCGAAGTTTTCAACCGTGTCTCCTTTCATTTCTCTCAGCTTTTTCTGTGCTTATTTTGAAGCTCTGTAGGTTGGTGTGTATACTTACAGAATTGTTAAGTCTTCATGATGAATTGATCCTTTTATTATCATGAAACATTCTGTTTATCTCTGATGGTAATGCTTGTTCTGACATTCACTTTGTCTGATATTGACAGAGCCACTCCAGCTCTTTTCTGATTTGTGATTGGTTGGAATATCTTTTTCCTTTTGCTTACATTTAACCTAGCTATGTCTTTTTGTTTGTTTTTGTTTTTTAAGAGACAGGGTTTTGGGCCAGGTGCGGTGGGCTCACACCTGTAATCCCATCACTTTGGGAGGCCGAGGTGGGTGGATCACCTGAGGTCAGGAGTTCGAGACCAGCCTGGCCAACATGGTGAAACCCCGTCTCTACTAAAAATACAAAAATTAGCCAGGCGTGGTGACGCATGCCTGTAATTCCAGCTACTTGGGAATCTGAGGGAGGAGAATAGCCTGAACCCGGGAGGTGGAGGTTGCAGTGAGCTGAGATCACGCCACTGCACTCCAGTCTGGGGGACAGAGCAAGACTCTGTCTCAAAAAAAATAAAAAAAAGAGACGGGTTTTGCTCTGTTGCCCAGGCTGGAGTGCAATAGTAGGATCATAGCTCATTGCCGCCTTGAAATTCTGGCCTCAAATGATCCTCCCACCTTGGTCTCCCAAAGTGCTGGGAAAACAGGCATGAGCCACCACACCTGGCCGGCCTCAATGTCATGTTGATGTTCACTTTTACAGTAAATGTTTCATATGTTTTTCCCTAGAATGGATGATGAACTTGTTGTTGGACATAGTGCAGGATCAGACATCTCCAGCTTCCCTTGTACATCTGGCTTTTAAATTTCTTTACATCATCACCAAGGTAACATTTCCATAGCACTTCAGAGTTGACAGATACTTTCATAATATACTTGGTCCAGAGGTTACCCTCCAAAATGTTATTTCTCAAGAAAGATAGTTCTTAGACACAAGTTGTGGGTTTAATTCTGTCCCTTTTTACTGTATGTTGGGGATCAGAATTTAGTGATATGGGCTCTTTGGCTGAAACAGTGTCAGGATATTTAGCATCTTGCATTTGAATAGATTGAAGCACCGTGTAGCTAGGAAGGGAATGGGGTGGAGATGAGACTAAATCAGAAAAACTTCTTACAAGGAAAAAGCAGGCCGGGTGCGGTGGCTCATGCCTGTAATCCCAGCACTTTGGGAGGCTGAGGCAGGTGGATCACCTGTGGTCAGGAGTTCGAGATGAGCCTGGCCAACATGGTGAAACCCCGTCTCTACTAAAAATACAAAAATTAGCTGGGCTTGGTGGCACATGACTGTAATCCCAGCTGCTTGGGAGGCTGAGGCGGGAGAATGGCTTGAACCTGAGAGGCAGAGGTTGCAGTGAGCCGAGATCACGCTGTTGCACTCCAGCCTGAGTGACAGAGCGAGACTCCGTGGAAATGGAAGTGCTTCTCACACTTTAATGTGCAGATGAATTTCCTGGGAATTTTGCCGTGCTATAGATTTTGAGCAAGTAGGTCTAGGCGGGGGTCTCATAGTCTGCTTTTCTTACAAGCTTGCGGGTGTCTATGTGCTGGCCCAGAGGCTCACTGTTAGCAGTTTTGACTATGGGAGTACTCGCAGCCATCTCATGGTGGGGCTTGGGGTTCGTAGTGGCGAGGCAGTATTTCTGTTGTCTGGCGGGAGAGTCCTTGGCCAGCGAGAGGACACTGCGCGTGGGCTGCCAAGGACACGCAGGCCTCTGTAGCTCCGCTGTTTGAGGTTAGAATTTCTCTGGAAGGTGTGGTATCACTGAGCTTCAGGGAAGTGTTAATGAATTTGGGCCCTTGCGGTTTGTAGGCACTTATTCCTCATAAATGTCAGAGGACAGTCATATAAATGAACATATTTAATGACTGATTCCGTAAATGTGGTAATGAATAACACTAGCCAATTTAGGAAGGAAATCTTTTTTTTTGAGAGATGGGCTCTTGCTCTGTCACTCAGGCTAGAGTGTAGTCAGCTCACTGCAGCCTCGAACTCTTGGTCTCAAATGATTCTCCCTCCTGCCTCAGCCTCTCAGACTACAGGCATGTGCCACCATCTGTCTAATTTTTAATTTTTTATGTTGCCCAGGCTAGTCTCCAACTCTTGGTCTCAAGCTATTCTTTTGCCTCAGCCTCCCAAAGTGCTGGGATTACAGGTGCGAGCCATCGCTCCTGGCCATGGGTAGCTTTCTTGGGGTGACTACGGTCTTACTAAATTGTGTCACTGTAATGTCACAGAATTCTCTTTGATCAGTGGGTCGCGTAGCTGGTGATTTTTGATGAAAGGGTAGAAAGGCAATTTTGCTGCTGTCTGTATTTTTAAATGTTATAATTCAGCATCTGTTTATTTGATAGGTTCGAGGCTATAAAACGTTTCTTCGTTTATTTCCTCACGAAGTTGCTGATGTAGAGCCTGTTTTAGATTTGGTCACAATTCAGAATCCCAAGGACCATGAAGTGAGTGTCTCTGCCTCCCCCTCGTCTCCAGCACTCCGTGCCTGTCCTTCCTCCCTGCTTGCCCCACCCTGCTGCACCTTCCCCTTCCTGTTTCTTTCATTTTATCTCCCTTTGTTTTGTGTCACTCCTTTTTTCTTTCTTTTCTTTTGACTTTTCCTTTACTTCTTGTACAAGTTGCTTTAAATTATTTTCGTTTAAAATAGCCCCTTTATAAAAAAAATTATGCCTAGGTGTAGTTTAACAATAAATCCGTCATTGTGTATATGTTTTTTTAACTGTGTAAGTATAACTGTGTTGGGTTCCCAAGACCACCCCCAGGTTTGATACTTCCTGAGCAGGACTCACAGCACTCAGCATAGAGTCCTCCTTTTGGCTGTCACTTGTTATGGCAAAATAATACACAGCAAAATCAGCAAAGGGAAAAGGCACATGGGTGGGGTCTGGGGAGAACCAGGCAAGAGCTCCTGGGGTCCTCCAGTTGGGTCCCACAGGGCCTGTGTCATTCCCCCAGCAGTGAGATGTGACCACACCTGTGAGGTGTCTATCAGAGAAGCACGTTTGAGACTTGGTGCCCAGAGCTTTCACTGGGGTCTGGCCACGTGGACACCTCTGCCTGGCACGAAACAAAATTCCAGACCCCCAGCAGGAAAGCAGGTGCCAGCGTAAAGCACACGGTTTGTGCAGATTGAGCCAGCGAGGGACCTCATCAGGCAGGGCTTGGTGGGAACCCTGCTGGCGTCCAGGTCCCTGGATACCAGCCCAGGGCTGGCCTCGCCAGGGGCCTTGCCTCAGATGGCAGCGGGGCCTGCTATGCTCGCTGTCTTCTGCGCGGTATGTATTCGGAGGAGCACACGGTTTATAACCGTGCAGTGCGGTGGCTTGTCTCGGCGTGGATGTGACTGATGAGCGCTGTGGGGCATTTCCCTGCTGCCCTGCACTCCGTGCCCTTCTTTCCCTACTACTTCTAGCGCCCCCCAGTGGAATGATTGCAGGGACAAATTGGAATGTTTTTTACTAATTACTGAAAATAAGGGTACTCCTTTTTTATTAGAAGTTGATGATTGTTTTCTTTATTCTTTTTTTTTTTTTAAAAAAAGACAGAGTTTCACTCTTGTTGCCCAGGTTGGAGAGCAATGGCACAATCTTGGCTCACTGCAACCTCTGTCTCCCAGGTTCAAGTGATTCTCCTGTGTCAGCCTCCTGAGTAGCTGGGATTACAGGCATGTGTCATCACGCCAGGGTAATTTTGTATTTTTAGTAGAAACGGGGTTTCTGCATGTTGGTCAGGCTGGTTTAGGACTCTTGACCTCGGCCAGGCACGGTGGCTCGTGCCTGTAATCCCAGCACTTTGGGAGGCCAAGGTGGGCGGATCATGAGGTCAGGAGATCGAGACCATCCTGGCTAACATGGTGAAACCCTGTGTCTACAAAAAATACAAAAATTAGCCTAGCATGGTGGCACACGCCTGTAGTCCCAGCTACTCAGAAGGCTGAGGCAGGAGAATGGCGTGAACCCGGAAGGTGGAGCTTGCAGTGAGCGAGGTCGTGCCACTGCGCTCCAGCCTGGGCAACAGAGCGAGACTCCATCTCAAAAAAAAAAAAAAAGGAACTCCTGACCTCAGGTGATCCGCTCGTCTCGGCCTCCCAAAGTGCTGGGATTACAGGTGTGAACCACCACGCCTGCCCTTTTTTCTTTATTCTTAGGTGTTTTTACTTTTTATCTGTTTTTCACTTTTTCAAAAGGCCAGTTTGTATGTGGAGAGGTGCTAGCGAAGAGAAGCTGCTATCCTGATGTATTATGAGTTTTCTTTGTTCATTTTGATGTCTCTCTTGTCTGCTGAGCTAAGTTACGGCGGTGGGTGTGTGTGGTGGGGATTCTGGGGGGATGTGGCGAGGAGTTGGTGAACGGCCTGCATTTCTGGCCCTGAGGGTGATGGCGTTTGAATGGCTTTCGTAGGCATTGGGTGGGCATGGAGGGCAGTAACTTTGAGTAGATTGTGGCCAGTGGCCTCTGTTTTTCAAGCAAGACTCATTCTTCCTGTGGTTTAATTTTTTAGGCTTGGGAAACCCGCTACATGCTTTTGCTCTGGCTCTCCGTGACCTGCCTGATCCCTTTTGATTTTTCTCGCCTTGACGGGAACCTCCTCACCCAGCCTGGGCAAACACGAATGTCCATAATGGACCGTATTCTCCAAATAGCAGAGGTAAATATGCAGATAATTAGCTGCTAATTAGTACTCACTTTCATGTTCATGCTGTCTTGATATTAGTGGTTTACTTGGTAAGCTTTTGATATTTATTCAACTGCTGTTTTTTTCAGTGGGGTAAAATCCCATAGGATAACTTATTTTGAAATTGTGATAATTCATGTAGGGGTCAGGTTGAGTTAGCAAATCTCATTTCTTTGTAGATGATGCAAATACTCTGTTGAGGGTAATCATGGCAGATAAGGGTTTAGTGGCATGGTGAGAGAGAATAAGGACCCATTTTACGTTTAATTCTTAACGTTATATAAATAATAGATGTTCATTTGTAGGAGAACTAGAAAAAAAAGATAAGCAAGAAAAATACTAAATTTAAATTTATGAAATTCTAGTGCCAAGAGATAAGTTGTTTATTTTCTTCAAGCTTTTCCTGATGTAAATATTACGCATATAAACACAGCTTATTGTATTAGTTATCTATTAGATCATAACTAATTACCCCAAACTTGAGTGTTTGACACACATTTATCCTCTTGTAGTTTCTGTGGGTCGGGAGTCTGGCATGGCTGAGCTGGGTCCTTTGTGTCAAGCTTGCCCACAGCTGCAGTTAAAACTCGACGTGGGCAGGCTTTGCCCCAAGGCCGTTGGATTGAGGCCACCCTCAGTTCTTTGCCACCTGGGCCCCTCCAACTTAGTGACTTATTCCATCAAAGCCTGCAAGGGAGAAACTCTGCTAATGAGATGGAAGTCATGATAATATGTTACCTGATCATGGAAGTGACGTCCCATTCCTCTGCCAGATCCTGTGGTTAGCAGCAAGTCACCGAGTCCAGCCTACGCAAGCGAGCACTAGGAGGCTGTCAGGCTCTGAGCCATCTCAGTTGTCTCGGTCTTCCTGCCACGCTGACCGCGACAGCCCTGGTCAGCATTCACTGAGTGCCTGCTGTGTGCCTGGCACCATTCAAACACTCATAGATTAATCTTTAATCACTTATGGATTAATAATTTAACCTATACATTGGGCTGGGCATGGTGGGTCACTCCTGTAATCCCAGCACTTTGGGAGGCTGGGGCGGGCAGATCACGTGAGGTTAGGACTTCGAGACCAGCCTGGCCAACATGGTGAAACCCTGTGTCTACTAAAAATACAAAAATTAGCTGGGCCTGGTGACACATACCTGTAATCCCAGCTACTGAAGAGGCTGAGGCAGAAGAATCCCTTGAACCTGGGAGGTGGAGATTGTAGTGAACTGAGATTACGCCACTGCACTCCAGCCTGGGTGACAGAGCGAGAGTCCATCTCAAAAAAAAAAAAAAAAAATTTAACCTATACGTTGATGATTGATAGATCATCAGTGATTAATTAACTGTGATTAATAATCATTTAATTCTCCTTCATGAGGCTGTTGACAATTCTTACCCTTGTTTAACTGAGAAGGCAACAGGCATAAAAATTAATAACTTAGTTCACTTTGCTTATAAATGGTGGGTCCATGTTTGAATCCAGGCGGTTTATCTGGAGTCTGTGCTCTTCATCAGGGCTCAACATTGCCCCATGACCTGCTGTTCTGAGTCCTTTTTACCCTCAGCAACACGTTCTTAGTGTCTTACGATGTCAGCAAGTGTCGCCCTCATAATCGTTAAGGGAAAAGGTCCTCCATTGTAATCTAATTTAAAATTCTCTCTGATAGCTGGATGTTTTGTTTGTTCTTGTTTTGTTACGTTAGAGGTAGTGTGGTGATGGGCTGGGTGCGGTGGCTCACGCCTGTAATCCCAGCACTCTGGGAGGCCAAGGTGGGCAGATCACCTGAGGTCAGGAATTCGAGACCAGCCTGACCAACATGGAGAAACCTTGTCTCTACTAAAAATACAACATTAGCTGGGCGTGGTGGCATGCGCCTGTAGTCCCAGCTACTCAGGAGGCTGAGGCAGAAGAATCGCTTGAACCTGGGAGGCGGAGGTTGTGGTGAGCCGATATCGCGCCATTGCACTCCATCCTGGGCAACAAGAGTGAAACTCTGTCTCAAAAAAAAAAAAGTAGTATGGTTTACCCACCCTTGTTTACTTGTCTGTGGAGAGGGACTGCCAGGTCAAGGGAGCATGGTTTGTCAAGACTTGGCACTCTGTGATTGCCGTTAGAAAGCCTGCCCCGGAGGCCGGGCACGGTGGCTCACACCTGTAATCCCAGCACTTTGGGAGGCCGAGGCGGGTGGATCACGAGGTCAGGAGTTCAAGACCAGCCTGGACAAGATGGTGAAACCCCATCTCTACTAAAAATACAAAAATTAGCCGGGAATGGTGGCTAGTGCCTGTGATCCTTTCATATTTATTCAACTGTTCTCCTACAAATGAACAGCTACTTGGGAGGCTGAGGCAGAGAATTGCTTGAACCCGGGAAGCAGAGGTTGCAGTGAGCCAAGATTGCACCACTGCACTCCAGCCTGGGCAGCAAAGCAAGACTCCGCCTCAAAAAAAAAAAAAAAAAAAAAAAAAAGCCCGCCCCAGAAAAAAAGATCTTCTAAGTGTATCGTTATGGGAAAAAACAAACAAACAAACAAAAAAACTAGCCGAGACAAGCATTGGAAACATTTTAAGGCAGCCCTCCCAAAAATAAATCTAGCTGGGCATGGAGGTTTCATGCCTGTAATTCCAGCACTTTGGGAGGCCAGGGCGGGAGGATAGCTTGAGCCCAGGAGTTTGAGAGCAGCCTAGGCAATATAATGTGACTCAGTCTCTACCAAAAAATAAAAGAAAATTAGCCAGGTGTGGTGGTACACACCTTTGGTCCCAGCTATTCTGGAGGCTGAGGTGGGAGGGTCATCTGAGCTGGGGAGGTTGGTGCTGCAGTGAGTTTTTTTTTTTTGAGATGGAGTCTTGCCCTGTCACCCATGCTGGAGTGCAGTGGTCTAATCTCAACTCACTGCAGCCTCTGCCTTTGAGGCTCAAGCATTCCTCCCACCTCAGCCTCCTGAGTAGCTGGGATTACAGGCGTGCGCCATCATGCCTGGCCAATTTTTGTGTCATTAGTAGAGACGGGGTTTTACCATATTGACCAGGCTGGTCTCAAACTCCTGACCTCAGGTGATCCGCCTGCCCCAGCCTCTCAAAGTGCTGGGATTACAGGCGTGAGCCGCAGCGCCCAGCCTGCAGTGAGCTTTGCTCACACCACTGTACTCCAGCCTGCGTGACAGAGCGAGACCCGGTCTCAAAACAACAGCAAAAAAACCCTAAGACCAGCTACTGGGGAGGCTGAGGCAGTAGAATGGCGTGAACCTGGGAGGCGGAGCTTGCAGTGAGCCGAGATCGCGCCACGGCACTCCAGCCTGGGCGACAGAGCAAGACTCCGTCTCAAAAAAACAAAAACAAAAACAAAAACTATAAACACCTACTATGTACCCCAAAAATTAAACACTAAAAATAAAAAATAGGTATTTGTAGTAAATCTAGGTGCTCTTCAGTTTGAACAGGGCCTCTTATCTAGTCTGAATACTCCAATACTGATGGTTCCCTTGTGCTGGAAGGCATATTAGGTGCTCAATGAATACTCTTGATTCTTTGTTACAATTGGATAACTCCTTTGTTTACATTCTCCTGCTCTGTTCTTGCAAATGTGTGTTTCAAGGGGGTGTGACCAAATGCTCTGTGTAGCTCAGGCACTTCCTGGGTGAGTGTAGCAGTTGGCAGCTGTAGCCCTTGGCTCAGATTGAAGAGAGGTTTTTTTTTTTGCAGCTTTGGACTTAGACCTGTGCTGGTAAGGTGTGTGAACCTGGGCCCTTGGGGAGCTGGTGAGGGTGGGACTGGTGACTGTGTGGTGTCCCCAAGGCTGGTGTGTGCAGGAGTGACCATGTCTGTGCTTCACCCTTTCTTGCAGTCCTACTTGATTGTCAGTGACAAGGCCCGAGATGCAGCTGCCGTCCTTGTGTCCAGGTAAGTTTCCATGGCACATTTCTTGGTGTGTGGCTGGTGGGTTCTGAGAGGGGTTTGTTTGGGTACGTGTTTCATGTGTGTCTTCAGTCCTCAGACGAAGGACCCCGGGAAGTCTTTGGACTCTGTGGCTTTCTCTGAGGGAGCGTGCAGCAGTGTTTGGGCACAGAAGACCTCTGACCCTGAAATGACCACCCTCAGTGGTGGTTTGGGGTGCTGGTGGGGGTCACCTGACAGGCCCATTGACAAGAGTGCTGGTCTGGAAGAGGCGTGGCTGTCATCCCTGGGGTGCAGCCCCTGCACAGGGATGGGGTGGCAGTTATGAGAAACATCTCGGGCCGTCTCCCATGGAGATGATGGGTGGTGTTGGGCCTCTGTGACTGGGGATGAAAATCCCCCAACGTCCTGTGTTAACTGCACCCCCCGTGTGCCCCAGACAGGGGAAGGCGGTTTTCTCTGCTGAGCGCAGCAGGCCTGCGGTGTTGGAAAGGTACCAAGGATGTGTGTATAGACTGAGCGAACCTGTTTCATGAGATGCAAGAAGGAAGAAAGCAATATTTCTAATCAGTATTTTACATGACACGTGATTTTAAGTACGTATGTAGTTTACTAAGTCAGAACAGTTGGCATTTTCCCCCTTTGCAATAGTGAAAGTCGAAAGCTGGTCCTAAAACCTTTCGGTGGTTGTGGTTGGGAATACGGTCAGTGCCTCATGCAGCATCACCTTCACTCAGGTGTGTAGCTGCAACTTGCACAGCTTCTTTCCCAGAGAAGTGGGAGGAGAGAAGCTTCCTTTGTGGGGCAGTTGGAGGCATTGGATGAGGGGTTTGTGACAGCCTGGAGCTGAGGAAGGAACGCCTGAGTCCCCTGGAGCAGGTGAGGCCCCTCCTGAGAGGGCAGAGGCTGCTTCCTGTCTTGTCAAGGACATAAAAAGATGATCGTCTAATTATAAAAGTAATCTGTATGTATTTAGATAATAGAGCATGAAGTACAAAATAAAACCTTTGAATGCTTTCATCCCATGGGGGTGTGATGGCCCCTGTCTCCCTACCGGGTGGCACCAACTCTGTCCATGGCTCAGTTGCTGCACTCAATTCTTTGCACCACGGACCAGGAGATGGGCCTGGTGCGCCATTGTCTTCTTCCAAAACGAGATGACCTGGTGCGAGTGTGTCTTTTCTTTTTCTTTCTTTCTTTTTTTTTTTTTTTAATTGAGACGGAGTCTCACTTTGTCGCCCAGGCTGGAGTGCAGTGGTGCAATCTTGGCTCACTGCAAGCTCTGCCTCCCGGTTTCACACCATTCTCCTGCCTCAGCCTCCCGAGTAGCTGGGACTACAGGTGCCCGCCACCACGCTCAGCTAATTTTTTTTTGTATTTTCAGTAGAGATGGGGTATCACTGTGTCAGCCAGGATGGTCTCCATCTCCTGACCTCGTGATCCGCCCACCTCGGCCTCCCAAAGTGCTGAGATTTCAGGTGTGAGCCACCGCGCCCGGCCTGAGTGTGTCTTTTTTTTTTTTTTTTTTTTTTAACTTTTTTAGTATTTATTGATCATTCTTGGGTGTTTCTCGGAGAGGGGGATTTGGCAGGGTCATAGGAAAATAGTGGAGGGAAGGCCAGCAGATAAACATGTGAACAAAGGTCTCTGGTTTTCCTAGGCAGAGGACCCTGCGGCCTTCCGCGGTGTTTGTGTCCCTGGGTACTTGAGAGTAGGGAGTGGTGATGACTCTTAAGGAGCATGCTGCCTTCAAGCATCTGTTTAACAAAGCACATCTTGCACCGCCCTTAATCCATTTAACTCTGAGTGGACACAGCACATGTTTCAGAGAGCACGGGGTTGGGGGTAAGGTTATAGATTAACAGCATCCCAAGGCAGAAGAATTTTTCTTAGTACAGAACAAAATGGAGTCTCCTATGTCTACTTCTTTCTACACAGACACAGTAACAAACTGATCTCTCTTTCTTTTCCCCACATTTCCACCTTTTCTATTCGACAAAACCGCCATTGTCATCATGGCCCGTTCTCAATGAGCTGTTGCGTACACCTCCCAGATGGGGTGGCGGCTGGGCAGAGGGGCTCCTCACTTCCCAGATGGGGCGGCCGGGCAGAGGCGCCCCCCACCTCCCAGACGGAGCGGCGGCCGGGTGGGGGCTGCCCCCCACCTCCCGGACGGGGCGGCTGGCCAGGCGGGGGCTGCCCCCCACCCGAGTGTGTCTACCTGTCGTTTGTGGTGGGACATTTAGACTGCTGCCCTCCCAATTTGGTATTAAAACTCAATATTGCAAACAGTCCACGTAAAATTGTGTACCGTTCTGACTGATTTCTAGGGATGAGTTTCTACAAGTGGAGTGCACATTTTCAGGGTCTGAATGCAATTACTGGAGAGGCTGAACAAGTTGGAAGTTCTTTCCCCGTCTTTTCCAGTTGGGTCAAACCTTAAGAATGTTTGCCAACTTCGTTCAATGGAAAATAGTATCTGCTTTTATTCTTACTTTTCTTAGCAGCGGTACTGAGGGTTGGGTAGATTTTTGCCGAGCTTGGCTCTGTGGAGTGCGGTGCCTGTGAGCCAGGAGGCACCATCTGAGTACTTCTCCCTCCGTGGGGTCCTCCGGGAAAAGTGAGAGCGCTGGCTCGGGATCCCGGGTGGACTCCTGGCGAGACACCGCAGCGCCACCTAGTGCCGGGATGAGCAGGTGCTTTTCGGCCGAGCCAGTTTCCGTGCAGAACACCTGAGCCTGGGATCCAGGAGAGGTGGTGCCTGGGGGCGTCGGTGCCGTGGAGCCTTTCTCCCCCTTGGTCTCGCACACTCTCGCACACTGATTCTCAAGAGTGTTTGAGAATGGCGGATGCCGTCAGTGGAAGAGCTCTTACAGGTGCTTGGCCGGTTCCCTCGACACCTCCCAGACTCACCGCAGGTTCTGAGTTTCCTGTACTTCTCAGACCCCTTTTTGGTGAGGATTGTTCAGGTAAGGCCAGGGCTGCGAGGGGTCCTGTGCCAGCATTTGTCTGCAGTACAGGTTCGTTTTCTGCTCTCCAGGGAGGAGCAGCCTGCTCTAGCCCACTTTGCTCTCAGGATTGAATGCTTCTCCCTGTATCACTGGCGGCTCTACAGCTGCACCCGTCTCCCTTGATTAACTGAGCTTGCCAACATCCACAGCGCTGTAGGTGGTGCTTGGTGTTACAGTGTTGCTAGAACATGCAGATTGAATGCTGCCTTAGAAACCCACAGGAAGGGGAACATCACACTCTGGGGACTGTTGTGGGGTGGGGGGAGGGGGGAGGGATAGCATTGGGAGATGTACCTAATGCTAGATGACAAGTTAGTGGGTGCAGCACACCAGCATGGCACATGTATACATATGTAACTAACCTGCACAATGTGCACATGTACCCTAAAACTTAAAGTATAATAATAAAAAAATAAATAAAAAAAAAAAAGAAAGAAACCCTTTAATAGATATGCCTTTCGCCAGGCGCGGTGGCTCATGCCTGTAATCCCAGCACTTTGGGAGGCCAAGACAGGTGGATCACCTGAGGTCAGGAGTTCAAGACCAGCCTGGCCAACATGGTGAAACCCTCTCTCCACTAAAAATACAAAAAAATTAGCTGGGCGTGGTGGTGCGTGCCTCTAATTCCAGATACTTGGGAGGCTGAGGCAGGACAATCGCTTGAGCCCAGGAGGCAGAGGTTGCAGTGAGCAGAGATCACACCATTGCACTCCAGCCTGGGCAACAGAGCAAGACTCCATCTCAAAAAAAAAAAGAGGTACGCTGTATGCAGAAAAGTTGGAAATCTTGGCATGGCGTGGTGGCATGCACCTGTGGTCCCAGCTATTCCGAAGGCTGGGTGGGAGGATTGCTTGAGCCCAGAAGGTTGAGGTTTCAGTGAGCTGTGATTGCGCCACTGCATTCCAGCCCGCACAACAGAGCAAGACCCTATCTCAAAAAAAAGTTGGAAATCTTGAAATATAGAAGTTGGAAAAAAATATATAGGTAATTCTTCTACACAGTACGTGTACCGTGTTTATCTTTTTTGTACCGTTATGACATTTAATGTGCACAACGTGATCTTAACAAGTCAGAGTCAGCGTTGTGCTTTTTCACCTAATTTCATGTAACTGCTGATGAATGACTCCGTCATGTTCTGCTGTGTTTCGATACTGCACTCAGCTCTGTCACTTCCTGCCTCTTGTGAGCAGTCACGGATGCCTGGGTTTGGTTACAGACCCGTTCTCGTATCAGGATTGTTTCGTGAGGATGGGCCCTTAGAGATGGACTTCTGGGTTCCAGGACACGAGAGTGGTGTTGGGGTCTGCACACCTGGTGGCTCTCGGCTGCTCTCTGAGCAGTGCTTTGGTGGCTGAGGCAGCCCCAGGAACACCCCACCCCCAAATTGGATTAAACATGGTGTCACTGATTGCAGATATTTAATTGGCATCACACTGATTGCCCTCACCTTAGGTGTTACATACTCCGCTTCGTGACCTGACTCTGAGTGTCTGTGGGCTCCTTGGGGCCTTTTCTTCTCCACGAGTGTGAGTTTCCTCCGGTGAAGGACGATGGGGATTGCCCCAGGTGGTTGTTGGCCTTTTCCTTTTTTTTTGGACCAAAGTTTTAATTTTAATGTCAAACCATTTTTTTCTCTTTTATTTAGTTATTTTTACTTTTAAGCCTGAAGTCTTATTAAGAGATTTAACAAGTAGTCATTTATATTTTTCTCTACTGTTTATTGTTTAAGACAGAATTATTGATTCATTTGGCGTTTCTTTTGGTCTACAGTAGAACCCCGCCCTTCCCAGTAGGTAACCAGTTGCTTTAGTGCCATTTTGTGTCTGTAGGGACCAGCACCACAAGGTCAGTGGGTTTCTCCCCGTGTGTGGAGATGAGAGAGTGTAGAAATAAAGACACAAGACAAAGAGATAAAAGACAGCTGGGCCCGGGGGACAACTACCACCAAGACGCGGAGACTGGTAGTGGCCCTGAATGCCAATCTGTGCTGATATTTATTGGATACAAGACAAAGGGTCAGGATAAGGACAGTGAGCCATCTCCAACGATAGGTAGGGTCACGTGGGTCACGTGTCCACTGGACAGGGGGCCCTTCCCTGCCTGACAGCCAAGGCAGAGAGAGAGAGAGGAGAAGGAGAGAAACAGCTTACATTATTATTTCTGCTTATCAGAGACTTTTAGTACTTTCACTAATTTGCTACTGCTAACTAAACGGCAGAGCCAGGTGTACAGGATGGAACGTGAAGGCGGACTAGGAGCGTGACCACTGAAGCACAGCATCACAGGGAGACGGTTAGGCCTCCGGATAACTGCGGGCGAGCCTGACTGATGTCAGGTCCTCCACAGGAGGTGGAGGAGTAGAGTCTTCTCTAAACTCCCCTGGGGAAAGGGAGACTCCCTTTCCCGGTCTGCTAAGTAGCTGGTGTTTTTCCTTGGCACTGACGCTACCGCTAGACCACGGTCTGCTTGTCAACAGGTGTCTTCCCAGATGCTGGCGTTACCGCTAGACCAAGGAGCCCTCTGGTGGCCCTGTCTGGGCATAACAGAAGGCTCGCACTCTTGTCTTCTGGTCACACCTCACTATGTCCCCTCAGCTCCTATCTCTGTATGGCCTGGCTTTTCCTAGGTTATGATTATAGAGCGAGGATTATTATAATATTGGAATAAAGAGTAATTGCTACCAACTAATGATTAATGATATTCATATATAATCATATCTAAGATCTATATCTGGTATAACTACTCTTGTTTTATATTTTATTATATTGGAACAGCTCATGTCCTTGGTCTCTTGCCTCGGCACCTGGGTGGCTTGCCACCCACAGTATTCCGCTTTTCCATTCATTTCTAATGCTCTGTAGGAACTCTGTGCGTTTTAAAGGGAATAGGGTTTGTCACCACCTTAATGCTGCTTCCTTCTGCGATGAAGTTAACTGCCTTGGGCCCCTTTTGCAGATCCGCTAAAGTTAACTCTCCTGGGGAGGACACATGAGTTTCTTTTTTCTTTCCTTTTCTTTTCGAGACAGGGTCTCACTCTGTTGCCCAGGCTGGAGTGCAGTGGCGTGATCACAGTTTACTGCAACCTCCACCTCCTAGGCTCAAGCAATCCTCCCACCTTAGCCTCCCCAGTAGCTGGACTGCAGGCGCATGCCACGACACCCAGCCAATTTCTTTCTCTTTTTTTTTTTTGAGACGGAGCTTTGCTCTTGTTGCCCAGGCTGGAGTGCAGTGGCGTGATTTTGGCTCTACTGGAGTGCAGTGGCGTGATCTCAGCTCCACTGCAACCTCTGCCTCCCTGGTTCAAGTGATTATCCTGCCTCAGCCTCCTGAGTAGCTGGGATTACAGGTGTGCGCCACCACCCCTGGCTAATTTTTGTATTTTTAGTAGAGACGGGGTTTCACCATAGTGGCCAGGGTGGTCTCAAACTCCTGACCTCAGGTGATCCACCCGCCTTGACCTCTCAAAGTGTTGGGATTACAGGCATGAGCCACTGCACCCAGCCACGCCTGGCTAATTTTTGTATTGTTTTCTAGAGATGGGGTTTATTTATTTATTTATTTATTTTTGACGGGGTCTTGCTCTGTTGCTAGGCTGGAGTGCAATGGTGCGATCTCGGCTCACTGCAACCTCCGCCTCCTGAGTTCAAGTGATACTCATGCCTCAGCCTCCCGAGTAGCTGGGATTACAGGAATGTGCCACCATGCCCAGCTAATTTTTTAATATTTTTAGTAGAGATGGGGTGCAAGACAGGCTGTTCTCGAACTTCTGACGTCGTGATTCACCTGCCTTGGCCTCCCAAAGTGCTGGGATTACGGGCTTGAGCCACCGCGCCTGGCCAAGATGGGGGTCTTACCATGTTTACCAGGCTGGTCTTGAACTCCTGAACTCAAGCTATTCACCCACCTCCGCCTCCCAAATTGCTGGGATTACAGGTGTGAGCCACTGTGCCCAGCCAAATGATTCTTTACTTTCTGGAAATAGGGACTTCTTTCCCCATTGTTCATGCTGAGCCCCTCCCTAAGCGTGCTCCACAGGGACAGTGGCGGAGGGGAGAGGTCCTTGCTGTTACGAGCAGTTGGCAGATGCCAGCCGTCCTGTCAGCCGGGCAGCGCTTCTGTTTTGTGAGGGCCATGACCGAGTAGGATGGCATGTGCGTGGCTGTCTCCTGTGTGTTAAGTGCCCTGAGAGGGCTTGTCCCCACGGAAGCATGGAGCCGGCTCTCGTGCAGGCCAACTGGATGGATGTGCTGGAACAAGGGCCGGGAAGGTGGGATGGCCGGAGTTGAAGTTGCAGTGGAGATGACGTGGGGGCCGGAGGGAGGGTGGGCGTCGTAGCCTGGCAGCTCCAGCTTCCACGTCTCACCCTGCCTGGGGTCTCCATGTAGCTGTCTCGTGGACGTTGCATGGGGCACTCCCCCACGTGGACTCTTCCACCTCCTGGCCCTCCCAAGTGTCCCTTCCGGGAGGTGGCCTTGTGGCTGTTGAGGGAGCGCCTGGTGCCTCCCTCCTGGCATCACTGCCGTCTCCTCACCCCCCCCCCCCATAAAGGTGTGGCTAGGATGCCAGTCAGACCTGCCGGCATGGCCTAAAGAGGAGGTGGGCAGGCTTAGCCACTACTGGTCCTGTCCCCGGCACCTCTCCCACTCGGCTGCTCTGCTTCCGACCATGTTGCCTTTGCAGTTCGCGAGTTCCCTTGGCTCCCTTCTGCCCTGGGCCCTGGCTCTCCTGCTTCCCTGGGCAGCAGCACTTTCCTACCAGGTTTTGCAGCCCCCCCTCGTTGAGCTCTGTGGCTTCACGTCCTCTCTCTAACAAGGCCCTGCCCTCCCATTTCCTTCGTGACTTTTCTTTGCACTTTGGAAGTCCCCAGCTGTTTGTCGTTTCTCTCCAGAGTGTCAGCTGTGGGAGGGAAGGGCCTTGTCTGTTCTCCGTGTGGCAGTGCCAGTCTCGATCATGGAGGCAAGCTGGGGGCCTGGCCTATGAACTGCTGGTGGAGAAATAAGGAGGATCTGGGCTAATTAGCTGGGCATGGTGGCGTGAGCTTGTAGTCCCAGCTACTCGAGAGGCTGAGGCAGGAGAATTGCTTGAACCTGGGAGGCAGAGGTTGCAGTGAGTCTAGATCACACCACTGCATTCCAGCCTGGGTGACAGCGCAAGACTCCATCTCAAAAAAAAGGAAGACTTGGGCTTTTTTTTTTTTTTGAGACAGAGTCTTGTTCTGTCGCTCAGGCTGGAGTGCAGTGGCACAATCTTGGCTCACTGCAACCTCCGCCTCCCGGGTTCACGCGATTCTCCAGCCTTAGCCTCCTGAGTAGCTGGGATTACAGGCGCACAGCACCACACCTGGCTAATTTTTTGTGTATTTTTAGTAGCGACAGGGTTTCACTATCTTGGCCAGACTGGTCTCGAACTCCTGACCTCGTGATCCGCCCCTCCTCGTCCTCCAAAGTGCTGGGATTACAGGCGTGAGCCACTGCGCCCGGCCAGATTTGGGCTTTTGGTTTGGGAGCTCTGTGCGCTCAAGGTGTCCTGCGCTGAGGCCGGGCTGCAAGAGGGGTGGGGAGTGTGAGCACTGCCTGGAACATGAGGCCGAGTCCAACAGGGAAGACTTTCATGGGGCTACACTAGCGGCTGGCTGTGGAAACAGGCCTGTGCACAAGCTACACGAGCGGCTGGCTGTGGAAACAGGCCTGTGCACAAGACGCATGGCAGGTGTGGGGGAGGGAGGTCCGAGGGGCTGGGGCCCAGCTGCCGGGGCCAGGCCTTGCACGTGGGCACGGTGTCCTGAGGTTAAGGGATGCGGAGTTGGGTCCAGGGAGGAGGGAGGGGCTGAGAAGTGGGCAGGGGCTCCCTGGCGGTGATGGGGACAGGTAAAACTGGGGGGGTGCAGGGGGCAGGCGGGAGGGGATGGGCAGTAGGTCTGGGTGCGACCTGAGAGGTTGTGGTGGGGAACCGGCTGCTGAGGGCCCTGGTCAGGGCAGCGACTTGGTTTCTAGGGTTGGAGAGAGGAGGAACTAGCTGGAGGAGGACAGGACTCAGTACAGAGCTGGCATCTTGGTGTAAGGGTGCGTGAGGTGGGAGGGCCTGGGGAGGTGGGTGTGTGTGGGGTGGGCTGGTGAGGCGTGGGCGAGGTCTCAGTGCTTGAGGCCTTGGTTGAGCTGTATCCTTTTGGCAGATTTATCACACGTCCTGATGTCAAGCAAAGCAAGATGGCTGAGTTCCTGGACTGGAGCCTGTGCAACCTGGCCCGTTCCTCCTTCCAGACCATGCAGGGGGTCATCACCATGGATGGGACGCTGCAGGCCCTGGTAAGTGCTGCCCGCAGGGGCTGTGGAGATAGCAGGGAAATGGCGCCTTACATGGGGACCACGGAATGATGTTACCTGTGATTCCATCTTGACTAATTGGAACCCCGTGGGATTGATTTAACCGGGCCAGGGTCTTGGGCAGTTTCCTTTTCCCTCTGCTTTGGGTCCTGCCTCAGGCAGGGCTGGTTTCTGCGCTGGTGCTGGTGGATGGGCTTGGAGCCTCACCTGTTGCCAGCAGAGGGCAGTGGTGCCACGCAGCCGGGGCTCCCCGGGGTAGGTTTCTCCGCATCTGAGCTGCTTAGTTCCTGTGTAAGTGCAGAGACTGAACGAGCTCTAATAAAACAAGGTGGGTGAGTTGAAACTTGATTCTGTTCCTTTGCACTGGGCTCGGGTTGGATGTTCCTGACTGCTTCGTTTGGACACAGACCCTGGCCTCTGCCTGCAGGTGCCTGGTTAGTGCCCTGGCTGCAGCCCTTTGCCAGCCCTTTCCCTGCCCTTTCGCTCTGGTTGTCTCTTGTGTTACCTTTTCTTGTGCTAACGAGGAGGAAAGGTCAAGTCTCAGAAGAGGGCAAAGCCTCTTTTGGGTCAGCCTCCTGGAGGCTGCAGCTCCCTGGTCAGCCTCCTGGAGGGGGAGCTGGCAGCCGGCTGTGGCCTTTGGCGTGGTGGGTTCAGCGCCTTCTTCTCTCTTTAATTACGGCGGGTGAGGCTTTGAGAGCACTTCTCATCCTTGTCTCACGCTGTGGAGCCCGTGGTCCCTCTGAGGAGCGGGGCACTTTGTTCTTGTTTAAAAAATACATTTTATAGAGACAGGGTCTTGCTGTGTAGGTCAGGGTGGTCTTAAACTCCTGGCCTCAAGTGATCCTCCTGCCTTTGTGATCATCCCAAAGTGCTGGGATTACAGGCTTGAGCCACCGTGCCTGGAAGGACACTTTGGAGTGCGTTTTAGGGGAGATGACGAGTGCCACCTCGCCGCGGCGTCCTCCTGTCCGTGGCGTCCTCCTGTCCGTGGCGGCGTCCTCCTGTCCGCAGCATCGTCTTCCTATCCGCGGCGTCGTCTTCCTATCCGCGGCGTTGTCTTCCTATCTGTGGCATCGTCCTGTCTGCGGTGGCGTCCTCCTGTCCGCAGAGACGTCCTCATGTCCTCAGTGTTGTCTTCCTGCCCATGGCGTTGTCTTCCTGTGTGCGGCGGCCTCCTGTGCGCGGTGCCCTCCTGTCCATGGCGGCCTCCTGTCCGCTGCGCCCTCCTGTCCGCGGCGTCGTCTTCCTGTCCGCGGCATGCTCCTGTCTGCGGTGTCATCTTCCTGTCTGTGGTATCATCTTCCTGTCCGCGGTTTTGTCCTGGCCGTGGCAGGTTCTGCCAGGGAGTGGGAGGCTGTCAGTTGGGTGGAGGGGGGCTGTGGGAGTGATAGCCTGGGGTGGGGGCGTACGTTTCTTGAGGGGGAATTGGGAAGTGTCCTCAGTGTCTGCTGCTTCCCGGTCATGCTGCCGTGGTCTTCAGGAGGGCAGCCTTTCAAATGAGGAAAGGGTTTCAGACGTGTGAGAGAAAACTGCAGACGTATTTCCTGGAGCCTGTGCTCTGCCCAGGTGATGTCTGTTTTCTTCAGGCCTCCCCTCAACCTCCACATAAATGTGACAGATTCAGCAGTTTTCAAAAATCAAGATATAATTCACATACCACAAGTAATTCATCCTTCTAAGGTAAACAATTCTGTAGTTTTCTGTGCGGTCATCACCATTATCTAACTTCAGAACACTGTCATCATCGTGAGAGAAACCTTGATTGCACCGAGCAGTCCGTCCCTCACCTTCCCCAGCCCCCGCAGCCGTGGATCCATGTGCTGTCCCTGTGGACTTGCTGGTTGCGGACATCTTACCTCACCAGAGTCGTACACGACACAGCCTTTTGTGTCTGGCCTTCACTGAGCCCGATGTGTCCAAGGTTCATCCGCACTGTGGTGTTGTCAGTGCCTCGTTCCCTTTATGGCTGAATCATAAGCCAACGTGTGGGTATTTTCCATAAGCCAGCGTGTGGGTATTTTCCATAAGCCAATGTGTGGGTTTTTCCATATGCCAGCGTGTGGGTATTTTCTGCTCTTACAAATTACGCTGTGAAGAACTTTCATGTGCAAGTTTTTGTTTAAACTTAATGCTTTCAGGCTGGGCGCGGTGGTTCATGCCTATAATCCCAGCACTTTGGGAGGCCGAGGCAGGCAGATTACTTGAGGTCGGGAGTTCGAGACCAGCCTGGCCAACATGGTGAAACCCCATCTCTACTAAAAATGCAAAAAATAGCCAGGCATAGTGGCATGGGCCTGTAATCCCAGCTACTCCGGAGGCTGAGGCAGGAGAATTGCTTGAACCTGGGAGGCAGAGGTTGAGTGAGCCGAGATCATGCCAGTGCACCCCAGCCTAGGTGACAGAGCAAGACTCTGCCAGAAAAAAAAAACAGAAAAAACAAACCCAACTTAATACTTTCAGTACCCTTGGGTACACAACACTAGTTTTTAATAAAATTTTAAACAAAATTTGGAATGTTTTCATCTTTCTGAAGTCTTTCTAAAAAGATTTTTCTGGTGGCATACCTGTCGTACTGATGAAATAGAGGACCTCCTCGTGCCAGGCATTTTTGGGCATTGCAGGTACAGATGTGCCGTCTGTGTCCCCAGGTGCCCCTCATTCCAGCTGTGCTGGGGCAGCGTCCTCAATGCCTAAAGAGGATTCATTGTTATCGTGGAGGTCAGGGCAGGCTGAGGCTGGCCTTGAAGGGTACGGGGGTGGAGGGGTAGGGCAGGGAGGACTCAGGTCTCAGATGTACTCACTGTGCCATTGGTCCATGGATCCTCAGGGAATGTGTGTTTTAGGCAATTCTGGTAAAGGTGGTGGATTTAGGTGCAATTGGATTCTTCATTTTTTGCCTTGAGTCTCACTGAGGAAACATGAAGAAGGGGAAGATGGCAGTGGCCAGGGTGGGGGTCCTGGGAATTCTGGTAGCTTCACCTTAATGTTTGTGATGCTGGGTATACAGACAGCCTCCCACATGACCAAGGACACGCTCTTAGGTCCCTAAGACCCCAGAAGAATGGGCCGCTACTGCCAAGAAGTATGACATGCGTGTGGAAGACCATGAGCCTTACCCGGCTGGTGGCATGGGGTGTGGCAACTGCCGCAGCTCCCCGAACCATTGCAGCGGGAGGGGGGTACATGCTGTGACTAAGACCACTGGACCCGACCCATCGCAGCGGGAGGGGGTCCATGCCGTGTGACTGAGACCACTGGATCCCACCCATCGCAGCGGGAGGGGGGTCCATGCCGTGTGACTGGGACCACTGGATCCCACCCATCGCAGCGGGAGGGGGGTCCATGCTGTGTGACTGGGACCACTGGATCCCACCCATCGCAGCGGGAGGGGGGTCCATGCCATGTGACTGGGACCACTGGACCCCACCCATCGCGGCGGGAGGGGGTTCATGCCGTGTGACTGGGACCACTGGATCCCACCCATTGCAGCGGGAGGGGGGTCCATGCCGTGTGACTGGGACCACTGGACCCCACCCATCGCAGCGGGAGGGGGGTTCATGCTGTGTGACTGGGACCACTGGACCCCACCCATCGCGGCGGGAGGGGGTCCATGCCGTGTGACTGGGACCACTGGATCCCACCCATCGCGGCGGGAGGGGGGTCCATGCTGTGTGACTGGGACCACTGGATCCCACCCATCGCGGCGGGAGGGGGTTCATGCTGTGTGACTGGGACCACTGGATCCTACCCATCGCGGCAGGAGGGGGGTCCATGCTGCGTGACTGAGACCACTGGATCCGACCCATCGCAGCGGGAGGGGGGTCCATGCTGTGTGACTGGGACCACTGGATCCCACCCATCGCGGCGGGAGGGGATTCATGCTGTGTAACTGGGACCACTGGATCCCACCCATCGCGGCGGGAGGGGATTCATGCTGTGTAACTGGGACCACTGGATCCCACCCATCGCGGCGGGAGGGGGTCCATGCTGTGTGACTGGGACCACTGGACCCGACCCATCGCGGCGGGAGGGGGTTCATGCCGTGTGACTGGGACCACTGGATCCCACCCATCGCGGCGGGAGGGGGTTCATGCTGTGTGACTGGGACCACTGGATCCTACCCATCGCAGCGGGAGGGGGGTCCATGCTGCGTGACTGAGACCACTGGATCCGACCCATCGCAGCGGGAGGGGGGTCCATGCTGTGTGACTGGGACCACTGGATCCCACCCATCGCGGCGGGAGGGGATTCATGCTGTGTAACTGGGACCACTGGATCCCACCCATCGCGGCGGGAGGGGGTCCATGCTGTGTGACTGGGACCACTGGACCCGACCCATCGCGGCGGGAGGGGGGTCCATGCTGTGTGACTGGGACCACTGGATCCCACCCATCGCGGCGGGAGGGGGTTCATGCTGTGTGACTGGGACCACTGAATCCTACCCATCGCAGCGGGAGGGGGGTCCATGCTGCGTGACTGAGACCACTGGATCCGACCCATCGCAGCGGGAGGGGGGTCCATGCTGTGTGACTGGGACCACTGGATCCCACCCATCGCGGTGGGAGGGGATTCATGCTGTGTAACTGGGACCACTGGATCCCACCCATCGCGGCGGGAGGGGGTCCATGCTGTGTGACTGGGACCACTGGACCCGACCCATCGCGGCGGGAGGGGGGTCCATGCTGTGTGACTGGGACCACTGGATCCCACCCATCGCGGCGGGAGGGGGTTCATGCTGTGTGACTGGGACCACTGGATCCTACCCATCGCAGCGGGAGGGGGGTCCATGCTGCGTGACTGAGACCACTGGATCCGACCCATCGCAGCGGGAGGGGGGTCCATGCTGTGTGACTGGGACCACTGGATCCCACCCATCGCGGCGGGAGGGGATTCATGCTGTGTAACTGGGACCACTGGATCCCACCCATCGCGGCGGGAGGGGGTCCATGCTGTGTGACTGGGACCACTGGATCCCACCCATCGCGGTGGGAGGGGATTCATGCTGTGTGACTGGGACCACTGGATCCCACCCATCGCGGCGGGAGGGGGTTCATGCTGTGTGACTGGGACCACTGGATCCGACCCATCGCAGCAGGAGGGGGGTTCATGCTGTGACTGGGACCACTGGATCCCACCCATCGCAGCGGGAGGGGGGTCCATGCTGTGTGACTGGGACCACTGCATCCCACCCATCGCAGCGGGAGGGGGTCCATGCTGTGACTGGGACCATCTGGCCTGAGGACTGTTGAAATGACAATGCTGGCACCTACATGTGTGTCAGGATCCATGTGGATACGTCCCACACACCTGCTTCTTGGAATATTGTGTAAGCAGCTCTTCAGCTTCACGGCCTTCATGATCGTGTTCTGGGTGGGGAAGAATTACCCAGCCTACCAGCCCGTGGGGGGCCAAAGCAGTGTCCTTATAATCATCTGCACCTGGAACCAGGTGGCGATCCCACCATAGAACCTGTGGCTCACAGGATCTGAGGTGGCTTCGAGGGCTTCTCTGCCCTCTAGGATTCCCTCATCCCTAGAAATTTAACCTTAATGAAATCCCTGATAAAACTCAGTGCTGTAGGGGAAAAACATCTCAGGTCAGGGGAGCACATGGGAGGTCTAACAGGATGTGACCAGAGCTGGTTGTCTCCAGTGGCTCTGCCCTGAGTGTGGTGCCTCTGCAGGGGAGGCCGTTAGCCCTGCCCCGAGTGTGGGTGCTGCTTTGGGAGGGGAGGCACATTTGATCTCTGTCCGGTCTCTTCACGGGCTTCTAGGGGTCTCCTGCAGCTCTCGTCAGCCTGGCCTGGGAGCCTCCCCTCTTCTCCTGTCCCCACCCCATGCTGTTGGGTCAGCAGGATATCCCAGCCTTGGGGCTGGAGCCAGCTGTGGCTGCCCAGGGACTTGCAGGCAGGTGAGGCGCACCACCTTCTAGCCAGGCTGGCTGTGGGAGAGGCAGCCTCCTGGTGAGGGGCTGTGGGCCACTGCGTTCAGGCTGCCTTGGAGGGCTCCACGGTGTCCCCTGGGTGCAGGGCTCCGAGTCCTTCTCGGCTTGGGAGGGTCTTGTGGCCACATGTGTCTAGTTCTGCAGTTTCTTTGTCGTGGGTTAGGTTCTTTACTTTTTTTTTTTTTTTTGATGATCTTGTTGGTTTTCTCTAGATTGTTCCCAAGTTTTCTGTTCTTCCATCCCAAGTGGGAGGCACGTGTTACACAGCCTGCATTTGGAATACCCAGAGGGTGGGTGGGCGGGACGGCTCGCTGCCCCATTCCCCTCCTAGCTGCTGGGACAGGTGGGAATTCCTGTACCAAAGTCAAACCAGCCAGGAGTGGGGAAGTGCTTTTTATTTTGACATCTCCAAGTTCCACGTTGAGGTGGAGAGACATTCGTTTTTCCCCTTCCTCCCGAGGTGTAAAAAGGTCTTCTCAAAGGCTTAGGAGAGCCGAGCCCTGTGCCATCCCCCGGCATATGCTGGCAAAGAGTGAGGCGTGCTGTCCTGCCGTTTAGGGCAGAGCACCCAGGCAGTTTGGCAGCAGCACCTCAGAACCATTCAGAGATTTGCCCTCAGCAAGAGTGAGCAATTGTCTGACGCAGCCGGCTGAAATCCCTGGGAAGGGAATGAATGAAACTGCCGTGAAGCAACGCCTGGCGGGGCCGGGCTTCTGGCAGCTCCTGGGGCCAGCACGTCCCTTCCAGAGCGTCTGAAGCCCTGGGCGGCTGCTGGAGCATCTCGAGTCTTTCCAGAGCCATGTGTGTTGTTTCCGTCTGTCTCTTGGAAGGGTCCGTTTGGTCTGATCCAGGTTGCCTCAGCAGGAGGAAGTTGTGCTGGGTGCTGAGCGGGCGGGAGGTTTCACCTTGGGCTTGGCAGAGCTGCAGGCAGAGGCCGGGCGCCTGCTGTACATGATGAAACTTGCAGGTGGATTCTGCTTAGGGTTTCATCTGTTTCCTTTGATGCACTTGGCTTCATTGTCATCCACCTGTTCATTACTGTGGGCGAAACAGGTGAACTCTCAACAAGTACCATCGAAACCAGGATTTGATCTTCATTTCCCTCGGAGCGTAGTTCCCTTGCAGTGAGGGTTTTTAACTCCTGTGGGAGGGAAGCAAGTGTTTGGCAATGTAATTTCCCTGGAAGGCCCCTGTACTTCAGCTTTAAAAACACCCTTTGGTTTAGTCCCAATTTAAGCATTAAGATTAATGCAAATTGAGGAAATTCACGGAAGGAGTAAAACACATTAAAAATGGAAAATGGGCTGGGCACAGTGGCTCATGCCGGTAATCCCAGCGCTTTGGGAGGCCGAGGCAGGTGGATCACTTGAGGCCAGGAGTTTGATACCAGCCTGGCCAACGTGGTGAAACGCTGTCTCTACTAAAAATACAAAAAATTAGTTGGGCGTGGTGGTGCGCGCCTGTAATCCCAGCTACTTGGGAGGCTGAGGCAGGAAAATCACTTGAACCCGGGAGGCGGAGGTTGCAGTGAGCCGACATGGCGCCACTGCACTCCAGCCTGGGCAACAGAGCAAGACTCCATCTAAAAAAAAATTTACAAAAAGGAAAATGGCTGTCATTTCATGTGTGACTCTGCTTGCTGATTGATAGTTGTGCTCTCTTGGTTTCTAGTGCTCTGATTGGAAGATTGTCGACTGTGTGGAGTGGGTTTCTCCCTGTGTGTTCTCACAATGGCTGGGAGGCGGTGGCGGGGCTGGGGGACTCGGACTGCGAGATGGGGCTGTTGACTATGAAATTGGTAATAGGATGCTCTTCCCCTTATCGGCTGTTAGGCTCGAGTCTCCCCTTTGCAGTGCGGTTTCTTTTTATTTTTATCATTGACAAAAGCACAACTCTTGTTAAAGGATAAAATAGTCACACACAACAGCATTAAACACCAAGAAAGCCAAAGAACGCTGGCACTGTCAGCCTCACTCCCAGCTCCCGCTCGGCCCTTGTGAAGAGAGGTGCTGAAGCCACTCTGCTTTTTTATAGTTAATAAAAGCAGCCAGGTCCCCAAGTAGGAGTGGTTGTGGCCAAGAGTGTGTGGGCCGGGAACCAGGGCTTGAGCTGCTGTGAGCTGTGTCCAGGCCCTTTGCTGACTCCGTCTCTCCTGTGACCCGAGGCCAGGGTGAGCACCAGCGCCCGCCCCACCTGGGAGGGAAGCAGCAGACCTCTCACCGCAGAGGCTGGTGTGAGGCTAATTAGCACAGTCAGTCTTTGAAGATGAAAGAAGACAGCTGATTATCTAAAACATTTCACATTTAGGCTTTGATTTCTCTTCAGATTTGGGGAACAGCACCCTACTGTTTCCTTTAGGGTTCAGTGTAGCCAGAGGAAGATGACCCACGTGGTCCTTTTTAGTTGTAGTGCTCTCTTGGGGCAAGGTTTTGGATGGAGAAAATAGGACAAGAGCAGTTTGAATGTGGGTACTTTCCAGAGATCATGCTCCGGTAGCATTTGGGTGAAACGAGGTACCCCAGGCCACGCTGGTTCGGTCTCCTCGTGGCGTTAAGGAAAGACCTGGAGCAGCCAGCTCTTAACACTCATTTCCCATCACTCAGCATTTTATGTGGGGCGGGCAGAGTGCCGTGAGTCTTACAGAAACCTGCACGGTGAGCCGCACGCCTTTGAGTCCCCATCAGCCCTGGCCCATCCCTGCTGAGGTGGCGCGACCTGCTCGCAGACGTGTGCTCACAGGCAGCCCGTCGCGGGGTCATGTGCTAGACGGGGAGGGGGCTTGGCGGGTCACCAGCCTCACCCCCCTCAGTTCTTAGATGAGGAACAGACAGGCAGAGAGCTGGGCTGGGCTGCTGCTGAGTGGCCTAGAGCTGGGTCTCAGTGGCCCATGCCCCAGTCGTCCTGGCCTGTGGCCCCTGTGCAGGTTGGGGTGCCCCTGCCCTCTCACCTGCCCCACCCTCACCTGGCTCACAGACCCGTGATGCCTCACTGCCCACACAGTCACCTTAGAGGCACCTTCCCTCTAAGGCAGATGTCCCTCAGGCTTTGGCCCTGGCTGTTGATATCTCAGCTCTGATTCACCCTTGACCTTTATTACCTGATTTCTGTCCTTGGTTCTCGAGCCCTCCTTCTGTGGACCCGTTGGGTACGCGTGTGACACTTCAGAACCCGCAAGTCCCAGGTCACACCTGTTGTGCCATCACTTTCCCCTCCTGGCCTGTTTACGCGGGAGCCCAGCAACAAACGGGAGCTTCTGTGCTGCTGTCCGTGCATACGGCCCAGGAGCCGGGCTCATCCCCGAGACGCCGTGTTCCCTCCCGCTGTCCGCTCACACATGCCTGTGTGGATGTGGCTCTGACATGTCTCCTTTCCTGGTTCACTGCTCATCTGTTCTCATGTGGCTGCGCCACCACCCTGTCCTGGGGGTCCTTGTCCCAGCACATGGCTCTGTGCTTCACGTCATCCTGAGTCTGTCCCGCTCTGCCGCCTGGTCCAGGTGGGAGCCATTTCCTTCTGTGAAGTGTTCCCTCTGGAGGCCCTGGGCTCCCCGACTACCCTCCCGCCTCTCCTGTGGCTGTCGGCTGCAGTAAAGGTGCTGGTGGAGGGTGTGAGCCATCCATTCATAGAGTGCCAGACTCTGTCCCATGCTGCCTCTGTGCCCTTGATCCTGGCAGCACACCTGCTGTCCTGTGGCCTGCGTAAAGGGTGGCCTCGGAAGCCTGTGGCCTGGGTAAAGGGTGGCCTTGGAAGCTTGTGGCCTGGGTAGTGGGTGGCCTCATCTTGGCCTCGGAAGCAGGAGGGCTCAGGCTGTGGCCCACGCCTGGGGTTCCCCATCCCCCCGTGTGTCCTGGTGTCTTTGCTTGGCTCGCCGGCCTCCATGGGCTCCCCAGGCGGCAGGTGGCTCTCAGCCATGCTCTCCGTCCTCACGCTTGTTTCTGCCCTGGCAGAGCTGCTCAGTGGCCAGCCCGTGGGACCCCTGTGCACCCTGCCGCCCCCAGCATATGTCAGCAGCGCCGTCCGGGGGAGATGTGGCATCAGCACAGCCTTGTCCTTGTCTCTGCCCGTTCTTCCTTCCTTGCCTCTATGTGTCTCCTTTTTTCTCTTCCACATGGTGTCCACAGTGGATAACCACATCCACTGGCCTCTTGGTTGGTGGATCCTCCTCCTGCTGGGCTCAGAGCTGTGCCACCCCCACCTGCACTGCAGAGAAGCTCAGACCCCTCTCTGACTTCAGACGCTGGAGCCTGAGCCCCCTGCTTCCCAGGCCAATGCCCCTTCAGGTCCCTGCAAAGCCACTGCTCTTTGTGGTCTCCCTGCCGCCGTTGCCCTCCCTTTGCTGCTGAGCCCGTGGCCTCCTTGGTGGCTTGGGAGCTGCATACGATTCTATTTTGTCTGGTTTGTTTTCAGGCTTTCTGTGGCAGGAATTGTGTCTCTTGCATCTTTTTTTTTTTTGAGACGGAGTCTCGCTCTGTTGCCCTGGCTGGAGTGCAGTGGCGCAATCTCGGCTCACTGCAAGCTCTGCCTCCCGGGTTCACGCCATTCTCCTGGCTCAGCCTCCTGAGTAGCTAGGACTACAGGCACCCTCCACCATGCCTGGCTAATTTTTTTGTATTTTAGTAGAGATGGGGTTTCACCGTGTTAGCCAGGATAGTCTCGATCTCCTGACCTTGTAATCTGCCTGCCTCGGCCTCCCAAAGTGCTGGGATTACAGGCGTGAACCACTGTGCCCGGCCATGGATCATTAACCTCTTTTCTAGCATCTTACCTCTGTGGTGGTTCACTTTTGCGAGCTTTTGCTGGGCCTTGGAAGGTGTGTGGGCTCGCTGCTCCTCTCTTCTGTGGGAACTGTTGCCTTTGGGCAGGGGGCACACCCCAGAGGTGGTCACACACACCTGAACGGGAGCGCAGTCATTGGTCCCTGTCATGCAAAGATGGGCTGTGCAGAATGAGCTCAGAATAGCAGCCAGAAGGCTCAGTGATGGGGGAGTTGTTTAAGCTGGAATACTGTAATGCTACTGGCTGTTTATGGCTGTGAGGTCACTACGTGGGCTGCTGAGAACATTTTAAAATGCTGAGTGAGTCATGAAACAGTCATGCGTCCCCTAACAATGGGGGTAGTCCTGAGAACTGCGTCGTTGGGCAGTGTCGTCGTGTGAACACCGTAGCGTGCACTTAAACATAGATGGTGTGGCTTGCTGCTCCCAGGCCAGGTGGTGTGGCCTGCTGCTCCCAGGCCGGGTGGTGTGGCCTGCTGCACACCCAGGCCGGGTGGTGTGGCCTGCTGCACTCCCAGGCTAGGTGGTGTGGCCTGCTGCTCCCAGGCCAGGTGGTGTGGCCTGCTGCTCCCAGGCTGCAAACCTGTACTGTGCTGAATACTGCAGGGAACTGTAACACAGTGGTGTTTGCACATCTAAGCATAGAAAAGGTACAGTAAAAATATATCATCAGCTGGGCACGGTGGATCACGCCTGTAATCCCAGCACTTTGGGAGGCCGAGGCGGGTGGATCACGAGGTCAAGAGATCGAGACCATCCTGGCTAAAATGGTGGAACCCCATCTCTACTAAAAATACAAAAATTAGCCGGGCGTGGTGGCGGGCGCCTGTAGTCCCAGCGACTCGGGAAGCCGAGGCAGGAGAATCGCTCGAACCCAGGAGGCAGAGGTTGCAGTGAGCCGAGATTGTGCCACTGCATTCCAGCCTGGGTGACAGAGCGAGACTCCGTCTCCAAAAAAAAAAAAAAAATTATATTTATATACACACGTGTATACATGTGTGCGCGCACACACACACATATGTGTATATATAAAATCCTTTTATGGGCTCACTATCAATATGTGGTTCCTCATTGACCAGAATGTTCTACGATGTAGGACTCTAGTGCGATACACTGTCATGAACAGATTGATAAATTAGGTGAAGGATGATGCCTGTGAATGACAGACGTAGGAAGCCACAATCATTTTGTGTTTTCCACACTCTCTTTGAGAGCTGTGTTGCCTTGGTTTATGGAGGAGGACATGGACCCAGGTCAGGGGCTGCCAGGTCGGTGCTGGGGTATGGAGCTGGGCCTTGCATGGCCCCCACCTGTGAAGGTAATTAGTGTTTACCTTATAGTCCAAGGTTTGGTGAAAAATAACACTTCGTTCTGGAAGGATAAAAGCTAGATGTGATTATTTCGATTATTGAAGCATTTTTATGTGAAATTACCTTTTTTTTTGGCGGCAGTGGCACGATCTCAGCTCACTGCAACCTCCACCTCCCGGGCTGAAGTCATCCTCCCCCTCAGCCTCCTGAGTAGCTGGGATTACAGGTGGACGCCACCACACTGGCTAATTTTTGTACTTTTAGTAGAGATGAGGTCTTGCCATGTTGTCCAGGCTGGTCTGGGACTCTTAGGCTCAAGCAGCCCTCCTGCCTTGGCCTCCCAAAGCGCTAGGATTCTAGGTGTGAGCCACTATACCCAGCCTGAAATTAGTTTTCATTTTGATATTTGTTTTCTTAAAATTCTTTATAATTTGTCAGAAATTTATTTTGTCAGAAACTATATTTTTTCACTCTGGGGTTCTGATTCTAATCAGTCATTTACCAATCCAGCAATGAAAGTTTTCACTTCTGTCAATGGCTTTTTTCCTCTGAATGTGTGGTGGTCCTGAGGGGAGTGCATTGTGCTCGCTCCTGGGGGAGGCAGTGGTCTGGCCTGTCCCCACCTGTGCCCCCTAGGCCCCGCCTTGAGGACAAACTCTCTTCTGTTTCCGAGCGCTCTCCCATCCTGTCTAGGGCAACCGCTGCTCTTTCTAGGGGTGGTAGTGGGGCTCTTTAAGATGTCCCTCGCTTTGGTTTTTGCAGGCCAGCAAATGCACTGGACGTTGTGGTTTTTCTGGGTTCCAGTAGTGGTGTGGTGGGAAGGCTCTTTTCCTGCCCTGCTGCTGAGGGGAGCCTCGAGCGTACCAGAGTTCCTCAGTGAAGCCTTTGCACGTCCTGCAGGGTGCAGCCCAGCATGGGTTTCACTGCCCTCCAGGAAAGGCCTGGCCCTGGTGGGCTCGCTGCAGCACAGGCACGGACCTGGGGCTGTGCTCTCAAGGCATTCTAGCCTGGAAAGGGTTGTTTTGGTGTTAAAGATCCTCTTCCGTGCCTGTCCTGTGGCCCCTCCGTGTGGCATGCCCAAGAGTGGCTTTGAACATGGCTGCCCTCCATGTGCTGAGCCTGTGGGGGCACGGATGCGATTGGTTGCTTCCCAAGATACCATTTCTTGGTGTCGGAGCAGGACTCGGGATGGCAGAAAGGGGAACAGACTCGCTCTCCTCATCTGCCGAGTCGGCATGGTTATGTGGGGCCACAGGGTGACCCGCTGGCCCGGAGCTAGCGTGGTCTCAGCCATCTGCCTCAGTGCCGGCCGGCACTCACAGCTTCTCAGAAGCCTGTGTTACCAGCCAGAGCCAAGCCTGAACTGGTGTGGTGTGGGGGCCCTTCTCCCAGGGCCTCGGGTGGAGTTGCTTTTCTTGGCCTAGATTTGGCAGTGCCTGAAGGGAGCCTCAAACCAGCATCTCCTGCTTGGCAGCGGGTGAGCTTGCTCCCGAGTAGCTCGACAGCCTGTGATTTACTGGGCTTGGAGAACATGCCCCGGGGAGGGGAAGCTGGCTCGCACGTTGCAGAGAAGCCAGCTTGGGTGGGTAGCCATCGAAAGGTGGGGCGGGTTAGGATGATTGCTGAGAAACTCCTTTTGTTTGCAGCTTGTGCTGTGCTGGTTTCTAGAACAACAAAAACAGACCTGCAGTCATTCCTCATTTACCATGCAGGGCTGTTTTCCTCTAATCCCTGGTGTCATCACCTCTGTCTAGTGTATGCTTTTCAGCAGGTGGTTTTAATTTGGTTCCCATTATGCTTCCATGAAAGTGGGCTGTGCCCCCCATTTTATGGCCTAGCTTATGAGCACCCAAGACCATTGATGACTAGAGTGCGCTCTCTCTGGCCGTGTCCTCCTGCTGACAGGTACCCCATCCCGCCGCCACGCTGAGCACTGGCCACTGCACACTGCACACTTTCTCAGGTGAAGATGGCCTTACTTTTCAGTGAAATAAATGGAAACACAGCCCTGTCTTCATTGACTCGTTCCTTCCCTGTCGTCTCTTTTGCCCTCCTGCACCCATGCCTGGGAAAGTGGATAACTTTTGGGGCTTTTCTCTGTGTGTGCTGAATGCCCAGGAGGCTGCCTGTGTAATTCAGCTGGAAACTGTCCCCAGGGTAGAGAGAAGTGTGAGGAGAAAAAGACCCTTCGCCCTGTAAATGTATGGGGTTCTGGTTTCTCCCTTACTGCAGATGGTGGCGGGCCCTGGCCTTGGTGCTGTCTCCTGTGTGTAGCTGGGGACAGTGGAAGCTGGGCTGGGCCTTTCCAGGTGTGGGGCATCCAGGCCAGTTACAAGAGATGATGCTTGCTTTCCCGAGCACTCATCACCACTTGTATCTTAGTCTGCTGTAGAGAATGTTGTACTACACTTCATAGGAATTGAGTAACTAAACAACGTTCATGTGTGAGGGCACTCTAGGAATTTCACAGTGTCTTGGATTCTTTTTATTTAGTGAGAGAAACCAGACGACGTGTTAGCCCGTTGCCAAGTAAGACTGGGGGACACGTCAGCCCGTTGCCGAGAGAGACCGGGGGACACGTTAGCCCGTTGCCGAGAGAGACCGGGGGACACGGTAGCCTGTTGCCGAGAGAGACCGGGGGACACGGTAGCCCGTTGCCGAGAGAGACCGGGGGACACGGTAGCCCGTTGCCGAGAGAGACCGGGGGACACGGTAGCCCGTTGCCGAGAGACCGGGGGACACGGTAGCCCGTTGCCGAGAGAGACCGGGGGACACGGTAGCCCGTTGCTGAGAGAGGTCATTTCCCGGATCTTTGTCCTGCGTCCGCCCGCAGCTGCACAGCTGCTCTTCTGGTTTAGGTTCTGGCCTTTCCCACTGGGGTTTTCCAGCAGCCTCTGTAGCGGTCTTCATTGTTGAGCACTTCACTGTTCATCCCCAGGTTCTCCGTCCCGCTGCTGTTGGAATCTGGTCATGTGGCCGTGGCTGCAGGTGATACGGTGGTGCTCTTTGCCTGTAGGATGAGATTTCAGCCGCTCCCAGGTTCATTTGTTGTGGAACAACGTACTCCACAGCTGGTGGCATCAGTGACCGCCGCACTCTTGCATGGATCGATTCTGTGGCCTCGCAGGGTGGGGTGCAGGGGGCCGTTTGTTACTGCCCTTTGATGCCTGGGCCTCTGCCGAGAAGACCACGTGGCAGGTGCCTTGAAGGGCTGGGTGCGGCCGGGGCCCTTGACTGAAGCTGGCTCTTCCTGCATGGCAGCTGGCTTCCCGGAGGGAGTGTCTCAAGGGGAGGTGTCTGGAGAGGCCCTGAAAGAGGCCGCCAGGCTTCTGACCTGGGATTGGGGGTCACTGGCATCGCTCCTGCCTGCCTCTGTTGGTTGTGGCAGTTGGAAGCCTACCAAGGTGGTGGGTGAGGGACCCTTGATTGTCCATCTGGCAAACTCTGTTCCCCACTGAGCTGGCCAGCCGGCCGCAGTGACAGCTTCTCTGTGAAGTGTCTTGTCTTCTTATCCCCCAGGCGCGGTCCGGTTTCTCGTTGCACACTGGTGGGCTTCAGGCCGTCAGCCCACCTCCCAGGGAATTTGAGTGTGTGCTTGGCCCTGCGACTGCCCCCGAACCCTGCGTCCCGTTGAGGGGAGCTCGCCTGTGCCCTACGGTTTCTGCTCAGCAAGTGTTGGCTCTGTAAACCGATGACTTAGGGTTAAAACACATATTAAATTGGATACATCTGGACTGGTGTGAAATAATTTAACTTTCGATTTTATATTTCACACAAACTAAAGGTGGGGAAGAGTTCTTAAAGTTAAATGAGTACTTGTTTTGGGCAAACAAGGATCATCTCCATTCACTTGGTAGGGAACGTGTTACTATCCATTTCGCTAAAGAGAAAGGGGCTAAGTCTCTGATCACCTTGGTGAATGTGTTATTCTGAGTGGCTCAGGGAGGTGGGTGCTGCCACTGCCCCATTTTACAGACAGAGGAACAGGAGCGCAGAGACCCTGCTCTGCTCCACAGGCGTGGCTGGTGGTCTGTCTGGCTGTCTCCTTCCCGTTTTGCTCGTAGGTATGGGATCTGCACCACAGGTGTGACTGGTGGTCTGTGTGCCTTCGCTGCTTCTCCACTCAGCGCTTAGGAGAGCCCCCCAGCGGGCTCCATGGAGAGAGTCTAAGTTCCCTCTCCTTTTAAGAAGATGTTTCTATTCTACACTTAAGTACGAGATCAGGCAGTTTACAGGGTTCATAATGCAAATAAAAGACACCAGTATTTAGTGAAAGCCTCTTCACCTTGTCTGAGCATCTCCTGATGGGCGGCACCTGCTTCTTCATTTTTCCGTGTGGTGGGCGACAGCAGGACAGGGGTGGCGCGGTGTGCGGTGCAGATAGTCTGAGACAGATGCAGTTCTCACCTTGACTGTGAAATTCTGTTTTCTGAAGGAAAGGAAATTCATTCGCGTTTTCTTAGAAGGGCTCACTTCTAGGATTCTTTGATTATGAGGCTTGGATATTTATGTGAATCGTCGCATTTGTCCTCCAGACTTTAAAGCAGAAGGTAAAACCTCAGGTTGAGAATTCAGGAGGGCTAGAACCAGTGTTTGAGAGAAAATCTGATATTCCTGTTTGGTCTGATGGACTCCAGGTGATGACGTCCGTGTGTGCGCATCGTGGAGACCGGGCTGCCAGGTGTGTGTGTGAGACACGGGCTGAGCTGGTCACCCTTCTCATTTGTTGGTGAAGCATGAATGCAGATGGAGGCCTTTGTGTGAGATGGTTTGGCCTGTAACTTTAATCCTTTGTAACTTTATTTATATGCAGATAATTTTTAAAAACCTACTGAGATGTCTTCTTTTTCCAGGCTGGGAGTGCCCTGAACTTAAACCTGGGCACGTTTTGTGATGCCATTGATGAGGGAGGGGTGGAGAGGCTGCAGTCTCCATGAGAGGACTGGACTTATCATTGCATCCCTATTTTCAGATGAACTTTTGGGAGATAATTTCACTAGTCTCTTATAATTACTTTATCATGTACAGAAACTGTTTTCTTTATTATTAGGTGGTGAGTGTTTAGAATAAAAATTCTGAAAGATGTGAATTGTTTTCACAATTTGTGTGTATGTTTTAAACTTGTATTTGTATTTGTAACATTAAAAATCTTTTTTTTTTTTTTTTTAGGCACAAATATTTAAACATGGAAAACGTGAAGACTGTTTGCCCTATGGTAAGGTTTATTTTTAAGAGACGATATCTTTGTGATGTGAGTTTGCTCATATACAATCAAGTGTCTTTCCTTAACATTTTATTCATAGATATAGGAACTGTACATTGGTATGTTTGGACACTATCGTTCTTTTTTTTGTTGTGGGTTTTAGTAACTGAACTTTTTTTTTTTTTTTTTTTTTTTTTTTGAGACTGAGTCTCCCTCTGTTGCCCAGGCTGGATTGCAGTGGCACAGTCTTGGCTCACTGCAGCCTCCGCCTCCTGGGTTCAAGCAATTCTTCTGCCTCAGCCTCCTGAGTAGCTGGGACTACAGGTGCCTGCCACCATGCCCAGCTAATTTTTGTATTTTTTTCTTTTTTTTTTTTTTGAGATGGATTTTCGCTCTGTCGCCCAGGCTGGAGTGCAGTAGCACTATCTCAGCTCACTGCAAACTCCGCCTCCTGGATTCACGCCATTCTCCTGCATCAACCTCCCGAGTAGCTGGGACTACAGGTGCCTGCCACCATGCCCAGCTAATTTTTTGTATTTTTAGTAGAGATGGGGTTTCACCGTGTTAGCCAGGATGGTCTCGATCTCCTGACCTTGAGATCCACCTGCCTCGGCCTCCCAAAGTGCTGGGATTACAGGTGTGAGCCACCGTGCCCGGCCTAATTTTTGTATTTTTAATAGAGATGGGGTTTCACCATGTTGGCCAGGCTAGTCTTGAACTCCTGACCTAGTGATCTGCCTGCCTCGGCCTCCCAAAGTGCTGGGATTACAGGCGTAATAACTGGACTTTTTGTCACTTTCCTAGTCCTTTGATAAAGAGGGATTGCTGCCTGGGGTCTCGTGAGGGAGGTCTGGGCAAAGCCTGTGTCATGATCTGAGGTTGGACCTGGCTTCTTGAGGCCCAGGAGCAGCCATGTTCCTCTGATAGCCACAGTCACCACCTCTTTTGCCTTCTTCCTAATTCTCTTAATTTATTCTTTTTGAGACTGCATCTTACTGTGTTGCCCAGGCTGGAATACATGACACAGCTCACTGCAGCTTCGACCTCCTGGGCTCAAGCCATCCTCCCACCTCAGCCTCCCGAGTGGCTGGGACTACAGGCGAGCTCTACCACGCCCGGCTAATTTTTTTTAGCAGTGGGGTCTTGCTGTGCTGTCCAGGCTGGTCTTGAACTCCTGGGCTCAAGTGATCTGCCCTGCCTTGGCCTCCCAAAGTGCTGGGCTTAAAGGTATGAGCCACCACGCCTGGCTCAATTCTCTTAATTTTAGATTGAGCCTCAATTTCTGAAAATAAGGGCAGTGTTTTTCTCCACGCAGAGGTTTACCATCTGGAAAAAGAGAAACTTCTTAGAGCCTTTGTGTGTTTTAGAAGCTATCCGGACTGGGCGTGGTGGCTCACGCCTGTAATCCCAGCGCTTTGGGAGGCTGAGGCGGGTGGATCACGAGGTCAGGAGATCGAGACCAGCCTGACCAACATAGTGAAACCCCATCTCTACTAAAAATACAAAAATTAGCTGGGCATGGTGGCACATGCCTGTAATCCCAGCTACTTGGGAGGCGGAGGCAGGAGAATCCCTTGAACCAGGGAGTTGGAGGTTGCAGTGAGCTGAGATCGCGCCACAGCACTCTAGCCTGGCGACAGAGCAAGACTCTCTCTCAAAAAAAAAAAAAAAAAAAAAAAGAAACTATCCGAATATCAAATTTGAATAACTTTCTTTTTTTGAAAGTTTTTCATTATGGAAAATTTGAAACATGTATAAAGAGGAGAGAATGGCGTGCACGCCCCGTGTCTCTCTCAGGAGTGTGCAAGTTTTCGTGTGCGGCCCGTTTCATCCCTGCACCGCACAGGAGGGACACACAGTGCCATCTCACCTGTGTGCACTTCCATACATGTCTCTGGAAGGTGGGGCTCTTTATGTCCTCACCACACCCGAGAACGCGAGCAGCCGTTGCCAGGCCCTGTCGGCGGGAGGAGCGTCCTTGGTGACGTGAACACAGACCTGCTCCCTCTTGGGCTGTCGTGCTTGTCACCCACGCTCATTGTGCCCACTGTCAGAGCCTTCTGAGAAGTTACTCAGATGCTCTTTCAGCTGACCTGGTTTTATAGGCAAGCATTATGAGTTAAACGGCACCTCTGCCCGAGGTCACGGCACCCACGTAAAACTGGTGAACGTTCACTTTCTGTCATTTCCCAGCCTCAAGGCAGAGCTTCCCACAGGGCACTGCAGCTCCAGCCCCCATCCCCCTGCTCTGTCCCCGCCCCACTGCCCCTTCCTCCATGTCCTTGTCTTCCATCACCTCACCTAACTCTCAGCTCTGTCTTCAGCTTCTCTTTTTTTCTCCTGTCCCCTGTCAGTTGGTTGCAGTCTTGTCCATTTCACTTCCAGCCCATCTCTGAAGCCGCCATGCACTTCCACCCCAGCCCTTGTCTGTCCCGGGAATGCTGTCCTCCTGGCCTCAGCTTGCCCTCATCGCAGCACCCGGGCGTCTCCTGCTCGCAGGCTCTCCCTGTCGTGCTGTGCCCAGTGCTACCTTGAGCCTCCCCTTGGCTCAGCCTCCTGTCCTGCTAGTGTCATCACTGCATGACACCAAGTGATTCCCCCTGAAAAACAGAGCAAGCCACAGGAACCCCGTGGCCTGTGTGTTCTCCCCAGCCGCAGTGTGCTCCATGGCTTCTGGGGTTGCTGCAGTGTGCCCTGTGGCCTGTGTGTTCTCCCCGGCCACAGCATGCCCGTGGCCTGTGGGGTCTCCGTGGCTGCAGTGTGCCTGTGGTCGGTTGGGCCTTTGTGTGTGCTGCCCCCCTTCAGATTGGCTCCCTGCCCTCTGAGCACTTGCTCTCCTGACCTCCACTGATGTTGCTTCACAGCAAGGAAGTCGAGTAGGTTCAACTCCAGCAGCTCTTGGTTCATGATTTGGGATGATGGGGGTCTTGGTGATGTCTCCTGCCTCAAGGCCCCCGTGGAGCCAGCTTTTGGTTTCGGGGACACAGGTGGTGCAGTCAGAAGATGCCTGCAGCCCTCCCCGCGCTGAGTCCAGTTCTTGTTTGCAGCTGCCACTGTCCTCAGGTGCCTCGATGGCTGCAGACTCCCTGAGAGCAACCAGACCCTGCTGCGGAAGCTGGGGGTGAAGCTTGTGCAGCGACTGGGGCTGACATTCCTGAAGCCGAAGGTGGCAGCATGGAGGTAGGCACCATGAGGGCGGTGCCTGGGGAGGGCCACGGGGTGGGGAGGGGTTGCTGTGGGGGGCAGGCGCCATTGATGAGGGCGGGGCAGGTGCTGTTGGGGCAGGTGCTGTGGGGAGGCAGTCGCCCTGTTGCAGGGTGGGGGAGGCAGGCGCCATGGGGTGGGGAGGCAGGCGCCTTGGTTCTGGACACAGTCGGGGGCACTCTCTGGAGGGCAGGCCGAGCCGTAGGTGAGCGTCTGGTGTGGCTGGTGCTGTGGCTTTTGTGTCCAGTGGTGATGGCAGAGAAGATGTGTTAGTAACAAGTGTTTTCTGCTTTCATTCATTTCTTTAATCCTAGAAGTGTTTCTGATTTTGAGAGGAACGGTTTTCTTTTGGTTATTTTCTGACTGCATCTCCCAGTTGGAAGAACTGCAGCTGGCGTTGGCAGGAGGGCGGCGTGTGCGTCATGTGGCTCGGAGTGAGCGTGGCAGGAGGGCGGCGTGTGCGTCGTGTGGCTCGGAGTCAGCGTGGCAGGAGGGCGGCATGTGCGTCGTGTGGCTCAGGGTCAGCGTGGCAGGAGGGTGGCGTGTGCATCGTCGTGTGGCTCAGGGTCAGCGTGGCAGGAGGGTGGCGTGTGCGTCGTCGTGTGGCTCAGGGTCAGCGTGGCAGGAGGGTGGCGTGTGCGTCGTCGTGTGGCTCGGTCAGCGTGGCAGGAGGGTGGCGTGTGCGTCGTCATGTGGCTCAGGGTCAGCGTGGCAGGAGGGTGGCGTGTGCGTCGTGTGGCTCGGAGTCAGCGTGGCAGGAGGGCGGCGTGTGCGTCGTGTGGCTCGGAGTCAGCGTGGCAGGAGGGCGGCATGTGCGTCGTGTGGCTCGGAGTCAGCGTGGCAGGAGGGTGGCGTGTGCGTCGTTGTGTGGCTCAGGGTCAGCGTGGCAGGAGGGCGGCGTGTGCGTCATGTGGCTCGGAGTCAGCGTGGCTGGAGGGCGGCGTGTGCGTCGTGTGGCTCGGAGTCAGCGTGGCAGGAGGGCGGCATGTGCGTCGTGTGGCTCGGAGTCAGCGTGGCAGGAGGGCGGCGTGTGTGTCGTGTGGCTGGGAGTCAGCGTGGGAGGAGGGCGGCGTGTGTGTCGTCGTGTGGCTCGGAGTCAGCGTGGCAGGAGGGTGGTGTGTGTGTCGTCGTGTGGCTCGGAGTCAGCGTGGGAGGAGGGCGGCGTGTGTGTCGTCGTGTGGCTCGGAGTCAGCGTGGCAGGAGGGTGGTGTGTGCGTCATGTGGCTCGGAGTCAGCGTGGCAGGAGGGCGGCGTGTGTGTCGTCGTGTGGCTCAGAGTCAGCGTGGGAGGAGGGCGGCGTGTGTGTCATCGTGTGGCTCAGGGTCAGTGTGGCAGGAGGGTGGCGTGTGCGTCGTCGTGTGGCTCAGGGTCAGCTCAGCCTCCCTGGCATGGCAGCGTGTGTGCGTCGTGTTGCTCAGAGGCGGTGCGGCCTCCCTGGTGTGGACGCGCTGTGGGGGAAAGCTGCATCGGATCAGTGATGAGTCTGAATGACAGGCTCCCTTTCAAAGACTGTTGGAGAAAGTGAAACCGCCTTTCTTGCTGGCAGAAATGATGTCTTAGCAGTCTGTAGCGGCCGGTGTGAACGGGTTGGTTCTCAAGGAGACAGACTTTTCTAGTGTTCTTAGGGTGCTGTGTGTTAGCGACCTTCAGTTTGTTTCAAGTGCTATAATACGTGTGGTTTGGGAAGGAATTACTTGGTTAAGGTCAGCTCACACTCCGTCCTGGATGATGGCAAATTCCAGAGACGCGTGTTGTGTTGCAGTGTTGGGTGTGCAGCTCACTCTGTAGGAAGTTGCTCATTAGGCACAGTGTTCGTGGCTAGTTTCTCAAAGCTGCTGTGGGGAATGTTCAGTGCTGTACCAGGCAGGGTTCTCCAGAGAAGCAGAGCCCATAGGATGTGTGTGCGTCGGCGAGGCTGTGAGCTGGAGACCAGGAGAGCTCAAGGTGGTTCGTGGCCAAAGGCCTCAGGGTGGAGACCCAGGAAGAGCTGATTGGTTTTAGTCTGAAGACAGAACAAGGCCAGTTGAGAGATTGCCAGGCAGGAGGGCTTTCCCCCTCCTCAGGGAGGGCCGGCGTTTTGTTCTGCTGGGGCCTTCTGCTGGCTGAACGAGGCCCCCTGCCTTTGGCAGGGTCCTCTGCCTGACTTTGTCTACAGATTCACATGCTTTGCTGGTCCAGAGCCCCTGACACAAGCACTGGAAGCAGGTGTGATGAAATAGCGGGGCGCCCCACGGCGCAGTCAGGTTGCCATGTAAAGTTAAGCATCACAAGCACTGAAATGTTGGTACAGAAAATAATCCAGTATCCTAGTTCTCTCGATAATGATGTGCGTGTTGCCACATATACTTCACGTAATTCTAACGTGGTTGGGTTTTAGTTCCCGTCTTGTGTTTTTCTCTTCCGTCTTTCTCTGCGTTTCCTGTTTCTTATGTATTTCTAACTTTTTTCCATTTTTATCTCCTCGGTTGGATTTTCGTTGTCTCTGTTAGTACCGTTCTCTTCTTGGTTGTCTTCTGTTGATGAGGACGGACTTACGCTCTGACGGGCTGTTAGATTTCTGGTTCATCCCACTCCTCCTGCCAGCCTTGGCTCGAGGCTTTGTTAGGGTGGGTCTTTTTCAGCTCTTTTCCTCCAGGGATTGGTCTTTCCTCCACAGCATGGTCCTTGCTTTAAGTATGTAGCCTTTCAGGGACTTAGGTGGAAGTCACGGCTTTCTCTCCCGTCCTGCTGGGCCCGGGTCTCCGGGGCCCTCTGAGGGTCGCACAGTCTCCAAGTTCTCTGCGGCACTCGGCCTCCCAGCCATTCTCTGACAGGTGCGTCTGAGTCTCGCCTTGTGCTTCCTTATCTTGGGGTGCCCAGGGATCCAAGGGAATTTTTGGGCAGAGTTTTGGGGCTCTGTCTCAGCAGCTCTCTTCTCCCCAACATCCTCTCCCCCACATATGAGCCCTCCACTCATTGAGATTGCTGCTTCCTGGGCTGTTTCCTTGGTACGGTGTAGAAAGTACCCCTGCAGGGAGGAGGTGGAGGTGGCCCACCTGCAGCTTCCCCTCGCTGGGGATTGTCGCCCTGCCTTGGTTGCCATCACCTGCTGGCCAACAGTGGCTTTACGTCTTCCGTCCGAGTCTCACCATTGTTGAGGTCGGGAGGGCATGTGTAGAAGCAGCCTGAGGTCATTGTCTTTGTGGTGCCGTCTGGTCTTTGTGAGGTGGCTGAGCTGCACGCTTGCGTGAGGAGAATGGCGGCTGGGGTGCACCGGTCTGTGGGGCGTTAGGGGAGACTGGGGGCTGGGGTGTGCCAGCCCATGGGCCGTTAGGGGAGACTGGGGGCTGAGGTGCACCTGTCCGTGGGGCGTTAGGGGAGACTGGGGGCTGGGGTGTGCCTGCCTGTGGGGCGTTAGGGGAGAGTGGGGGCCCGGTGGGTGCCTGCCTGTGGGGTGTTAGGGGAGACTGGGGGCTGAGGTGCACCTGCCCGTGGGGTGTTAGGGGAGACTGGGGGCTGAGGTGCACCTGCCCGTGGGGCATTAGGGGAGACTGGAGGCTGGGGTGCGCCTGCCCGTGGGGCGTTAGGGGAGACTGGGGGCTGGGGTGCACCTGCCCGTGGGGCGTTAGGGGAGACTGGGAGCTGAGGTGCACCTGCCCGTGGGCCGTTAGGCGAGACTGGGGGCTGGGGTGCACCTGCCCGTGGGGCGTTAGGGGAGACTGGGGGCTGGGGTGCGCCTGCCCGTGGGGCGTTAGGGGAGACTGGGGGCTGGGGTGCGCCTGCCCGTGGGGCGTTAGGGGAGACTGGGGGCTGGGGTGCGCCTGCCCGTGGGGCGTTAGGGGAGACTGGGGGCTGGGGTGTGCCTGCCCGTGGGGCGTTAGGGGAGACTGGGGGCTGGGGTGTGCCTGCCCGTGGGGCGTTAGGGGAGACTGGGGGCTGAGGTGCGCCTGCCCGTGGGCCGTTAGGGGAGACTGGGGGCTGGGGTGTGCCTGCCCGTGGGGCGTTAGGGGAGACTGGGGGCTGAGGTGCACCTGCCCGTGGGGTGTTAGGGGAGACTGGGGGCCGGCGTGTGCCCACCCGGGGGGCATTAGGGGAGAGTGGGGGCTGGGGTGTGCCTGCTCGTGGGGCATTAGGGGAGAGTGGGGGCCCAGTGTGTGCCTGCCTGTGGGGCATTAGGGGGCAGTGGGGGCCAGGGTGCACCTGCCTGTGGAGTTCAGGGGAGAGTAGGGGCCGGGGTGCACCTGCCTGTGGAGTTTAGGGGAGACTGGGGGCTGGGGTGTGCCTGCCTGTGGGGCGTTAGGGGAGAGTGGGGGCCGGGGTGCACCTGCCTGTGGGGCATTAGGGGTGAGTGGGGGCCGGGGTGCACCTGCCTGTAGAGTTTAGGGGAGAGTGGGGGCTGGGGTGCACCTGCCTGTGGAGTTTAGGGGAGACTGGGGGCTGGGGTGTGCCTGCCTGTGGGGTGTTGGGGAAGAGTGGGGGCTGGGGTGCACCTGCCTGTGGGGCATTAGGCATCTTGCTGGGTGTCTGATGGTCTCCGCCACAGTCTTAACGATGGCTGATGATACTCTCTTCATACCAGTTACCCTACATTACAGTGTACCCCGAAACTTAGCAGCTTAAACAGTGCACTTTTTCCTCACAGTTTTGGTGGGTCTGGAATCTTGACGTGGCTCAGCTGGGTCCCCAGTCAGGGTCTCTCCTGAGGCTTCTTAAACAGTGCACTTTTTCCTCACAGTTTTGGTGGGTCTGGAATCTTGATGTGGCTCAGCTGGGTCCCCGGTCAGGGTCTCTCCTGAGGCTTCTTGAAGGCGCCGGCCTGGCCACTGCCGTATCAAGGCCTGCATTGCTGGGGGGTGTGCTTCCATGCTCCTCATGGGTTGCTGTCGGGACCCGGTGCCTTGTGGGCTGTTGGTGGGGACCTGTTTGAAGTCCTTACCATGTGGGCCCCTCCGCAGGGCAGTGCACAGCATGGTAGCTGGCTTCATTGGAGGCTGAGAGGCGGGTGGAAACCACGGCTGTTTGGAAGGTGGCAGCTCTCGCCAGACTCTGCGTATTCTGTTCCTTGGGAGGGAATCATTGGGCCCAGGCCACACCCCGTGTGAGAGGAACGCTAGGCGGTGGGGGTCGTGGGCCGTCTTGGAAACCGCCCCCCTCCTTGTTTCCTAGACTTGGAAACTGAGTCCCAGAGGGCTAGAGCTAGGATGAGTCACTCGAAGCAGGTTGATGGCATCAGCACCAGTGTGTGAGTTCTGGTTCTGCCGCCAAAGCCCAAGCTGTTTGTCCTCTGGGAGGCTGTCTCAGGCTACAGCCGCAGCAGCTGCCCTGAACTCTCACTGGACACCTTTTCTGCATGAGGCCGGGGAAGCAGGGCCCACAGCCAGGCGGCCCGCCGTGCACTCACCCTTGGCAGGAGCAGCCGTGTTCGCGGGGGCCTTGCTCAGCGCAGGGCTGGGCTGCACGCCGAGCGCAGACTCTGACGGCTCCTCACACAGCTCTCTGCGTAGGACTGCGTTCCCATTTTATAGAGGGGGAAGTGGGGGCATGGAGTGGCTCAGGAGCTGTTCAGAGTCACACAGCAAGTAGGCGTAGAGCAGGCCTGACCAGGAGCCAGGTCCCAGGGCCTGTGCCATGGGCCCCTTCATGGCGTGTCCAGGGGATGACGATGCAGGTTCCCCATGTGGGTGTGAAGAGGGCTACACGTTGCTGCCTTTTGAGGGGCATTCGGGAGGCAGGATCTGTAGGAACTGGTGACCGGTGAGACGCAGCACCTGGTGATGAAGGGGCGGTGTGTGGCCTGGGCGGTGGCAGTGGTGGCCGTTCAGGAAGGGGCTGCCAGGAGGCAGAGGGTCCCGAAGGCCGGGTGCTTCCCCAGGGAAGGCGCTGGTCCTGTCGTCTGTGTACCCATCATCTGCCTTCTCTCCTGACTTTCCCTAATCAAAGCTGGACACTAGCTGAGGATGTTCTGGACTCGGGGCGTGTTTTGTGGCCCACACCAGGATCTTCCTGGCAGTTTGTGCTGATGGCACTGCCTTCAGGTTCTCCCTTCTTATCCGGTCTCTGCAAAGTGCATGGAATTTTCACAGGCACGCTTTAAGATTCAAAGTGACACTGAATGACTGGTTCCAGTCATCAGGATGCTGTGAGCTACAAAGCTGATCTGAGGATGCTTTGCTTTGCACAGGTACCAGCGTGGCTGCCGATCTTTGGCTGCAAATCTGCAGCTCCTCACTCAGGGTCAGAGTGAGCAGAAGCCGCTCATCCTGACCGAAGATGACGACGAAGATGACGACGTCCCAGAGGGGGTAGAGCGTGTGATAGGTGCGTGGGGTGTAAGCGGCGGCCTCTGCTCTTGGGCACCGTCGGGCCAGTTCCCCTCTACTCCAGGACCACACTGCCTTCTTCCTTGCTGGTGCCGGCACTGTCTGGCCACCCGTCCCCTTCGCCGAGTGCACGGTCACTGCCCGTCCTCTGGCTCCTGAACCCAGGCCTGTCCCTGCCCATGGACGGTCTCTTCCTGTGTGCCGTAGAAGCCCTTTTTCCCACCGCCTCGCCTCCTTCCTGACCTGGGCTGCCTGTTCTGGGCAGCTGGGTGTGTCCTCAGGAAACAGTTCTCCCAGGAAATTGAGTTGGGGTCCCTGGGGCTCAGGTCTCTGGCTCCTTGGCCCCTAAACCCTGCTCAGTTCCTTACCTCAGGAGCCATTTCAAACTCCCTTAAACCACATTACACCTTGCAGGGGTCTCCATCCACTGCCCTGTTCTCCTCCTGTGGGGTCTCCTGCTGCACAGAGACAGAGCCATCAGCGGAGCCCCTCGCGGCGGCCATCCTGGGCTCCTGTCCACACACTGTCCTGCCCTCCTGCCGCGGTTGGATGAGGTCTTCCCCAGACCCAGGCAGGGCCTCTTCATGTCCCCTCCCTGTGAGGCCCCCATCCTCCCAGTATCTCCCAGCTTCCCGATGGGCAGGCGGGGCCGCGCTGCCTGTGCTGTGCCGCACTCTGCTCACATCCCCGCCGCTCCCTCCAGGGCAGGTTTCTCCCCAGTCATCCGCACCCCACCTCGACCGTGACCATCAGGGCACCTGTGGCACCGTTGCCAGCCCCGAGCCAGCATCCACTCCGGCCCTTCCCTTGACCTTTGCTTCTCAGAGCCCTCCCTGGTTGCGTGCTAGGCGCCCGCATCTGTGCTGGGCGGCTCTGAGTCCCGGGCAGGGCCCTGGGTCTGCCCCTTCCCCGTGTCCGCAGCCTGCCCCGGGTTCGTTCCCGTCTCCCACCCGCTGCAGGCAGTCCCCCCTGCCCGCATTCCAGCTGCTGTGCTGGCTCCAGACTGTCTCTCCACCCTCCCCTGTGGTCACTCAGCGAGCTTGTCCATCAGGGTCTTCCCAGGGCTGCTTGGTGCCCACAGGCCAAGGCTTCACCCCTGCTGGGGCTTGCAGGGCCCTCACCGTGTGACCCGACCCCTCCCTGCATCCTCTAGGCTTCTGTGTGGTTCTTAAAAGTTCAGCCTGCCGCCAAGGCCTGGTCCCTGGGAGAGGCGTCTTCGTGCAGCCGCTGGCTGGGGGTTTTCTCTGGAAGCTTCCCAGCCCACTTTGGTCACCCGTGAGCTGCGGGCCCTTCCCCTGGCCTGGGTGGGGCCCTTGATGTTGGCCTTCCCCTGGGGGCAGGCAGCTGCTCCCTGTAGCCTGCTTTAATGGGGTAGATCTCTTTCTTAGGAACAGAGAACTTGGGAACATGGCTGTATGTGATTATTTGAGAACGGAGGGAAGGAAATGTTCTTTTCCTGTCATTAAAATTAATATTGTTAATGTAATTCCCTTCAGCGTGTGCACTGAGTAGCGTACAGGATGGGTCATCTTACAGCTGGGAAACTAGGAACTTTGTGTGGACTCTGTCATGCATCACCTTCCTCTTCCTACAGAGCAGCTGCTGGTCGGGCTGAAGGACAAGGACACTGTCGTGCGGTGGTCTGCAGCCAAGGGGTAGGTGTCTGTGGCCGCAGAAGCACCCTGGGGAGTGGGCCGGCCTCTCATGTGCGATTCAGCAGCTACAAATACCCAACAGCTTTGGAGTGGCAGCGCGGCCCCCTCCTTGGCCCCCTCCAACTTATGTGTGTTGCTTTACGTGTTGGCGTGAAGACGGTTCCCGAGACGGAGCTTCGGGCTCCTCCGTCCTCCTGCCTCTGGCTGGCCCTGCCGGGTCACGAGCAGGCCGGGTTTACCTGTTTATCTTCAAAATGTTCCCTTGCTTTTCCACATCCTCATCACTGTGCCCCCCGCCTATCGTTCCCCACAGATGGGGGTCACGGCTCCTACAATGACGGTGCTCAGGGAAGAGCCCTCTTTTGTGGGGTGAGCAGGTGCCAGTCCCTCATTCACCCCTCACTAGCACCTGTCATACCTGTGGGAGTCGACATGCACCCTGCACCCCAGGCCTCAGTGGAGGTCGTGGGGCAGATCCAGTGGGGCCTGGCCTTGAACACAACAGGTGGAGCCCTGGCCTGGAGGAGCCGGTGGCCCTGTGGGCTCGGGCTGTGCAGGGACAGTGATACACGTGAAGAAGATGCTGAAGTGTCGGGGAGGCCCCTGCTGTGGAGGAGAGGAGGCAGGTGCAGGGGCCAGCAGGTGCTGAGGTGTCAGGGAGGTACCTTCTGTGGAGGGGATGAGGCAGGTGCAGGGGCCAGCAGATGCTGGGGTTGGGGGAGGCCCCTGCTGTGGAGAGGATGAGGCAGGTGCGGGGGCAGTAGGTGTTGAGGTGGGGGGAGGCCCCTGCTGTGGAGAGGACGAGGCAGGTGGAGGGGCTGGCAGGTGCTGGGGGGTGGGGAGGCCCCTGCTGTGGAGGAGATGAGGCAGGTGGAGGGGTGGCAGGTCCTGGGGGGCGGGTTGGCCCCTGCTGTGGAGGGGATGAGGCAGGTGCAAGGGCTGGCAGGTGCTGGGGGGGCAGAGAGAACCCTGCTGTGGAGGGGACAAGGCAGGTGGAGGGGCTGGCAGGTGCTGGGGGGCAGAGAGGCCCCTGCTGTGGAGGGGATGAGGCAGGTGCAGGGGCCGGCAGGTGCTGAGGTGTCAGGGAGGTCCCTGCTGTGGAGGGGACGAGGCAGGTGGAGGGGCTGGCAGGTGCTGAGGTGTCAGGGAGGTCCCTGCTGTGGAGGGGATGAAGCAGGTGGAGGGGCTGGCAGGTGCTGAGGTATCAGGGTGGTCCCTGCTATGGAGGGGACAAGGCAGGTGGAGGGCATAAGGCAGGTGCAGGGGCTGGCAGGTGCTGGGGGATGAGGCAGGTAGAGGGGCCAGCAGGTGCTGGGGGACGGGGAGGCTGGTTTTTGCCATTGCTTTCCCATGCGTCCGTGCTGGGTCTGTCCATACCATGATCTCTGGGAGGAGCTCCACAGGGCTGTGCAGGGGCTCACATAGGCCTTTGTGTTGCTGTACGCAGGGGATGGCTTTTCAGCCCAGAGCCTCGTCTGGTTGGGTGTGATGGGCCCACGCAGTGAGAGGCTGGGCAGGCCTTCCCAGTGTCCTTCCTGGAGGCCCCTGGCCAGGACCTTCCCCACGGGGCCATCTCCAGGGACTTGGACCCTGTGAGCCGGCCTCAGGCGGCCTCCATGTGGGGCCGTGAGCCCGTCACCTGGCCTGATGGGAGCCTGCACAGTCAGCATTTGGGGTGGCACAGAGGAAGCCCGGCTCCAGTAGGGAGGGTCAGGGTGAAGCCCTCAGCGTTCGCCTGCTGCCTCGGTACCCTCAGCCGTCACTGGTGGCCTGCAGCGTTCGCGTTACAGTGGTACATGGTGACCTGCCCTGTGCCGCGTGTGCTCACTTGTCCCCTTTGAATCTGGCTGCAGGCTCCTTTACCCTGCAGCATGTTTTAGCGCGGGGGCTCCAAGCAGGGTGCGGGCCTGCCTGGAGTTGGCCTCTTCTCTCCTGGTCTCTGAAGGAAAGGATGGGTGTTCAGGCCATTCACACGTGTCACGCATGCCCTTGGCGACAGGCTGGTGGTGCCCCTGACGGATTGCTGCGTTTCTCTTTCAGCATCGGTAGGATGGCTGGCAGGCTTCCCAGAGCCCTGGCGGATGATGTGGTCGGGTCTGTGCTGGACTGCTTCAGGTATGTGAGAAGAGCAGGGGAGGCGTGTGGGCCTGACCCTGAGTTGAGAAGCCCTGGCTTTCCTTATATCCTTTCACGCTTGCTTTTCATTGAGCTGTTTGTCAGAACTCCAGAAGCTCTTTTTTCCCCCTTTTGAAGTTAAACTTGAGAACTCTTGTTATTTCTGGTATGTTGCTTTTATCAATTCCATTCTATTTAAAAACCTTAAGGAAAAAGAGAGTCAGTTTAGACATATACCCATGTAGATGTTTATTCTGAAAGGAAAAGCTCTACTGAGTGAGTTGGGGCTGCTCCGAGAGCTTTCTGTGGGAGGTTCGGGTCTGCCCCTCGCCTGCCCATTAGCCACGTGTATCACTCAGACCTTGAAGTGAGGCTGGTGTGACCAAGGCCTGAGTTTGAATTGGATTTCATTTTAACGAAATGTGAGGCTTTAGGAGGCCAAAGTGGGAGGACGGCTTGAGCCTGTGAATTCGAGACCAGCCTGGGCAACGAAGCGAAACCCCATCTCTACAGAGAGTTAAAAAATTAGCCGGACGTGGTCCCAGCTACTCGGGAGGCTGAGGTGGGAGGATCCCTTGAGGCCAGGAGTTTGAGGCTTCATGAGCCATGATGGTGCCACTGCTGCACTCCAGACTGGGCAACAGAGTGAGACCCGGTCTCAGAACAAAACTGAGTGTAGACAGCCACGTGTGCTGTGCCGCATTTCTCTTGTCAGCCTTCAGGGAGTTCTGGGTCTTGGGACCGTGTGGCTTGTGGGTGGTAGAGTTGTGGGCTGGGATGTGCGGGTGGCAGGGCCTGGGGTTTCAGCCTGGGGCCTGCAGACCTGCCCTGGTGTGCTCACACGTGTGAGGCATCGATCTGTGACCTCCCCAGGGATTCTCCCTTTTGCTTGTGTAAATGTCTCTCCCAGTTTCAACAGCGGAGGGTTGAGAGCAGGCGTCCAGCTTGCTCAGGACTCCAGGTGTGCTTGTGTAAATGTCTCTCCCAGTTTCAGAAGCGGAGGGTCGAGAGCAGGCGTCCAGCTTGCTCAGGACCCCACTTTTGCTTGTGTAAATGTCTCTCCCAGTTTCAGAAGCGGAGGGTTGAGAACGGGTGTCCAGCTTGCTCAGGACCCCGGGCGTGCTGTTGCTCTTCATTAGCCTGGACACCGTGGCGAAAGCTGTGCTGTCAGCACTTTGGAGGCTCCAGTTCGCGTTGCCTGTCAGTCACCAGGGACAGCTCCGGAGCCGTTCACAAAGCCTTGTTTTCCTTCTGGAGCAGATTTCTTGTGCATTTAGCCTCCAGCCTGCTCAGTGACAATTTCAGGAGCACAGGAAACAATGTGTCAGATACGGGTCATGTTTTTCAGAGCAGCGTGCATGCATGTGTGAGAAATATTCTTCCAGTGGAAACATTGCTAGCAGAAAACATGCTCTTTACCGCAACTGCTTGATGGGAGGCAGGGGTTGGAGGGTGCTACGTGCTTGGCTTCTCTGTAGGCGACCTCCAGCCTTGTTTCAGGCGTGTCCCTGGAGCTCCTTTCTGGTGGTCGTGGTGGGCATATGTCCTCCTGTCGCCTGGTGCCACCTGCGGCCTTCACAACAGTGGTGGGCTCCAGGCCGGGCCTGCCTGTGCCTGTCTGGACTTTGCCTCTCTCCTCCAGCCGCTGGGCGGCCTGCTCATCAGGCCTAGTGCGTCTCCTAAACTCACTGTGTGTCTTTCCCTCCACAACGTGCAGCCTCTCTGGACTGTGTGTTCCTTACTCCAGCTCACCTTCTTGGTCTAGTTTCATTTTTCCTGGCTGGTTTAATCTTCAGGTGCTTTTTAACCTTTATTTTTGTTATTTTAATGTGCTCATTCCATTTTTGTAGCTAGGTTCTGGGACGGGGTGGCCTTTTTATTCTTGATTTCACAGGGCCTTCATCCCAAAGTAGCTGCAGGGCCTTCATCCCGAGTCCTCGCAGGATGCAGCTCTGGTCAGTGCCTGCCTTCCCTTTTCCTGGGTGCTCAGTGTGTGATTGTCAACCGTGGCCTAAAAAGGTGGCTCTGGACAGCGCCTGCTTTCCCTTTCGCTGGGTGCTCAGCATGTGATTGTCAACCATGGCATAAAAAGGTGCAGCCTCAGAGCAGGATGTCTGAAGACACCAGGAAGCCAGGAGTTGCTGGGGTGTGGGGCGGCCCACAGCCCTGCATGGTGGCTGCTCCAATCTTGTCCTTCCCTGGGACGTGTGGTAAGCTGCCAGCCTCTTCTGAAACGGGTCGGAGAAAGGGCATTAATTATATTAACTGTAAGAACACCCAGCACCCAGGAGGGTTAACTTACTCCCCGCTCCTTTCCTGGGCTGGGTTATGCAGTGAGTGGAACTGCACCCATCCCCAGGGGGTTCAGGATCTGTGTGGCTGATGTGGCTGTCCCCCAAGCGTGCACGACTCCCTCAGGACCTGGGACCCACTCCTGACTCCCATCACCAGCCCTGCAGCATTACCCCGGACCTAGGAAGTAGCGCCAGACCCCAGGCTGTGGCAGAAGCAGGGTGCCTTGGAGAGGAGTGTGTCTGTGTCTGTGCCAACCCCATTGGTTTCTCCCGTGAGCAAACCAACTGAACCTGTGCCTGGGCCCAGCTGTGGGTCCTGCTGACTTGCCCGAGAGCATCTTCTGAGACACTCGGTGTGGAGCGTCTGGAAGCCACGGCACTACGCTGTGCCTCCCCCTCGCCCGCCGCCCCGTGTCAGCAGGAGTCTCACCACGTGGGTTCCTTTCTGTTGAGCTTTACGGTTTCATCGAGGTTTTGGACTGGGTGATGTGTTCATTCAAAAGTCAAACGGAAGGGAAGAAGACAGCCTCCCCAGACCCCGGAGCCCCCCCGCAGGTGACCTGGGGCACCCGTTCCTCATCCCTCCGGGGACTGATGCAGGTGTGAGCAGATGGATACAGAGGTTTTCTTGTTTTGTTTTTGAGATGGAGTCTCGCTCTGTCGCCAGGCTGGAGTGCAGTGGCGCGGTCTTGGCTCACTGCGATCTCCGCCTCCTGGGTTCAAGCCATTCCCCTGCCGCAGCCCCCAAGTAGCTGGGACTACAGGCGTGCACCACCACGCTTGGCTAATTTTTTGTATTTAGTAGAGACGGGGTTTCACCATGTTGGCCAGTCGGGTCTCTGTCTCCTGACCTTGTGATCTGCCCGCCTCGGCCTCCCGGAGTGCTGGGATGACAGGCTGAGCCACCGCGCCCGGCTGTTTTGTTTTTAGAGATGGGGTCTTGCTCTGTTGCTCAGGCACCATGATAGCTCACTGCAGCCTCTACTTCCTAAGTTCAAGTGATCCTCCTGCCTCAGCCTCCGAGTAGCTAGGACTATAGGTGTGCAGCACCACACCCAGCTAATTATTTTATTTCATTTTTGTAGAGATGGGGACTTGCTATGTTGCCCAGGCTAGTCTTGAACTCCTGGCCTCAAGCAGTCCTCTTGCCTCGGTTTCCCAAAGTGCTGGGACTATAGACCTGAGCCCTGTACCTGGCTAAAATTGTCTCTTTCATTTTACACAGATAATGGCTTACTTGTCACACTTTAACACCAAACGCATCTTTGAGGTCATTTTACATTAGTGCTGTTCCTCTTGCTCTTGATGATCTGAGACCTGTGTACCTGCGACACTCTTTACCCGCCTCCTCTCTCTCTCTCTCTCTCTCTCTTTCTTCCTCTCCCGCTCATCCGCCCACTCATAGCTTCCACTATTTTCTGTTGTCTTCCCTCCTCTGAGACCCCCCTGTGCTTCCAGGAGTGCCTTAAGCTTGGATCTGAGGGCAGGAACTCGCCCCGGCTGCTTGGCTTCTCCCTGTGCCCCTGGTGTCCATGGACAGGGTCCCCTGTCCGGTTCCACTGTGCCGTGGTGGTGCTGGGCCTCTGAGGCGAGCCGGATGGACGGACGGCATCCCCTGGACCCTGCCACCCTTGCCACTGTGCCACAGTGAACACGTGTCTGATTTAGAAGTAGACATTGGCCTGACAGGCATTTGTTTTGGTATTTTTAAGTCACGGTAACCTTGGTGTTTTGTCAAGTTCATTCAGATGTTAACTAAATCTTTGTGAAAGGTGTGAAGCATCTTTCTCCAATGAAGACCCTAAAGGACGCAAGTGCTGATGTGAAAATACGCAAGGGGCTCACGAGCCTCTGGGCAGACAGTACACGTCTGGAACTTGGACACAGTTTAATTGTGATTGAGTCCGTCGGTGACAGTGAGCTCTGAGGAGCCCGCTGGTGGACGCTGGTGTCTGTCTCAGCCCCTCCTCTCTGGGCTGGGCACGCAGGAGGCGAGGCAGCCACCGGGCGGACAGGCACTCTCCGATTTTCCTAAGTATTCTTGTCCATACTGATTGCCAGCTAGTCATACAATTTAGTGGGTTTTCCTAAACATTTATTTGCTGTCAAATCAATTTAATTAGAATCAGGAGAGCTTCTGAACCACCCCGGGGAAATTAGTACATATAAAATATTATGACTTGATCGATGGCCATTGCAATTGTTCATTAAAAGTTCATATTTCAAATACTGTGAAAAATCTTGAAATGCCAATTCATTCTTCTAGCATTTAATTCTGAGTTTGACTAAACAGTGGGGTGTCATTTAAAGAAGGTCTTCTGCTCCCTTTTCCACTGACGTCTTCCTGTGCTGGGATTCCTGTTTTAAGTTCCTACTTTTCTGAAGTGTCTTATTTCTTTCTCTGGGAGCGTGGGTGTTGCCCGTACTTGGAGCGACACCACTGTGGTGGGAAAACCCCCCCTGGGACGGCACGGATGGGACGGTCTCTTTGTCTGGGGACTGACCAAGACTTGTCCTCACTCTCGGGAGATCTGAAGAGGCCCTGGGGTAGGCACGGCTGTTGTCTTCATACTCAGTTGCAGTGTGTTATTTCTTCAGCCAACTGATGATTTGTTTTTTTATTTTGAGACGGAGTCTTGCTCTGTCACCCAGGCTGGAGTGCAGTGGCACGATCTAAGCTCACTGCAACCTCCGCCTCCCCGGTTCACGCGATTCTCCTGCCTCAGCCTCTTGAGTAGCTGGGATTATAGGCGTGAGCCGCTGTGCCCAGCCTTGATACTTTAAAAACTTAGGAATGGGTTTTAGTGAGCCTTATGTGAGCCTTACAGGCAGAGGATATGGACCTGCCAGGCTGTGCTCCTTGCTATGCTGTGGGCTTTGAACCAAAAGCTGACACGTGGGCTGTGGTCTCAGGATCTTTGTTGCTCTCAGTTTCCAGGAGACTGACAAGGCGTGGCACGGGGGATGTCTGGCGCTGGCGGAGCTGGGCAGGAGAGGCCTGTTGCTGCCGTCTCGACTCGTGGATGGTGAGTAGCTGAGGCACGGTCAGGGGGGATGTCTGGCGCTGGCGGAGCTGGGCAGGAGAGGCCTGTTGCTGCCATCTCGACTCGTAGATGGTGAGTAGCCGAAGCACGGTCAGCTGCGTCACCAGGCTGTCCGTGGCAGGCTGCAGCCCTTCGTCTGAACCCATCTCCGCGGTGTGGCCCTGCCGCGGGCACGCACAGAAGAGCTTGAGAACAAAGTCTGTCTACCTTTTTCTCGCATTGGCCTTTGTAATTTCCTAATTGCCTCTTTTGTCTGCTGTGGAATTTTAATGCCACAGATTACCCTGTGTAGCTGGTTTTGGAGGGCCACGAATCCTTGTAATGTCTGATTTTCTTACTCCCCAAAACCAGTTTTCATTCTTGAGGGACATTGTCGCCCCTTAAGGACACTTGCAGTGGCACCTGCTTCAGTTGTAGAACCAGGTACCCCTGGCAGCATCCTGGGTCACCTGGAGTGACGTGGTGCTTCCTGGAGATGAGGCTCACGCCAGCGTGAAACCAGGGTGGGAACTGGGGTGGAGGGCCGGGGGAGCTCTGCAGTGGCCAGCAGTGGGGTGGGGACAGAGGGCACAGCATGGCAGATGCAGAGGCACTGCCCCAGACCAGCTCTTGTGCCGTGGCCACACGCAGCCCTGTCTGTGTTTGGTGGGGAGAGTCCCTGGGTGTGGCTGGCAGTGCCCTCTGAGGGCAGGAAGGAAAGGATGTCTGTACAGGATAGAGTGGGGGCCCATCCTGAGAGGGCCCCACCACAGAGACTTGATTCTGTCCAAAATAAAGACACCTGAGATGTGGTGGCCTCACGTCTTCCCAGTGTGGAGCTGTGGTGGCGTCTGAAGTGACCGCTTTGCATTTGGCATTTTGATGTATGGGGAGAGCTTTTAGAGCCTGCAGTTCTTTTTTTTAATGTCTCTGCTTATTTTTTTTCAGACTTCTTTAATGTTTAGACCTCTTTATTGCGATCTAATTTACATACCATAAAATGCACTCATTTAAGTATACGGTTAAGTGGTTTTTGTATTATTTACAGAGTTGCGCAACTATTGCCATAATTTAATTTCCGAACATTTTCATTGCCTCCAAAGGAAACCCTGTGTTTAAGAACTCACTTTTTACTCTCCCCAGCACCCCCGCCCTGGCAGCCACGTCTCCAGTGTCTCTGTGAATTTGTCTTTTATAGACATTTCCTAACAGTGGAACCTACAACATGTGATCTTTGGCGTCCGAATTCTTCGACTGAGTTTCTCTGTGTCGTAGCCTGTGGAGTGCCGCCTTCCTTCCTGTGGCAGAGCCTTGTCCTGCTGTGTAAATGCACCACACGCCACGTTTTGTCCATCCTTTTCATCAGATGATGTACATCTGGGTTGTTTCCACCTTTCACTGTTAGGTTAATGCTGCCATGAACATCACGTACACGTTTTTGAGTGGATGTTGGGTGTAGACCTAGTAGAAATGCTGGGTCATACGGTAACTCCATGTTTAACTTTCTAAGAACCTGCCAAACTTTTTCCAAAATGATTGCACCATTTCACGTTCCTGCCTGTAGTGTGTGAGGGTTCTGCTTCTCTGATCCTCACCAACACTTGCTTTTATCTTTTTTTTTTTTGGACGGGGTTTCACTTTGTTGCCCAGGCTGGAGTGCGGTGATGCAATCTCTGCCTCCCAGGACCAGGCGATCCTCTCACCTCAGCCTCCTGAGTAGCTGGGACCACCGGTGCCCACCACCATGCCAGATTAATTTTTTTTTTAGTTTTGTTAGAGACAGGGCTTCACCACATTGCCCAGGCTGGTCTTGAAGTCCTCAGCTGAAGCAGTCCACCCGCCTTGGCCTCCCAGAGTGTGGGGAATACAGGCGTGAGCCACCACACTTGCCCCCTGCTTCTTTTAAAAAAAAAAAAAAAGCCGTCCTAGTGAGTGTGAAGCGCCACCTTGTTTTGCTTTTCATCTGCTTTTCCCCAGTGACTGATAACACTGAGCATTTTCTGTGTTTGCCCGTTTGTATGTCTTCTTTGGAGAAATGTCTGTTCAAGTTCTTTACTCATTTAAAAAAATATTTTTTTAATTGTTATTGTAAGTAAGAGTTTTTTTATGTATTCTGGATATAAGTCTTTTATTGGATATATGATTTGCAAATGTTTTATTGTGTTCCATGGTTGCCTTTCAGTTGTAGGCTGTACCTGGTGTGTTTTCAATTTCTTTGATGGTGATATTTGACCCAGGTTTTAAATTTTAATTAAGTCCAGCTCATCAGTCTTTTTCTTTCTTGTGTTTCTGGTGTCATAGCTAAGAAATCATTGCTGACCCCAGAACCATGAGGTTGTGGTTTCATTTAACGTTTTGTTCCATCCGAAGTAAGTGACTCGTAATGTTTATTTGTGACACTAGATGTGTGTGAGGGTGTGTGTGTGAATGTGTAGCTGGGATGGAATGAAGTCCCTGCCTGTGGGGAGCCAGCTCCAGGTTCACTCAAAGGAGACAAGAGACTCTACTGGCTTGTGTGTGTGCTCTGTCATGTCTTATGGCAACACGCACTGACCCCAGGCAGCTGGGGCGAGAGGATATGGGTGTTGGCGTCATAAACGAAAAGGGTAAAGCTATCGTTCAGAAACTGATACGTGATGTGGAATACACTGGCCCATGACCTTCGCATGGTTGGTTGGCCCCTTCTGCCTGGCAGTGCCCTCCATGTGAGCTGAACCCTCTTTGCAGCCCCCATTCTGTACCTGGTGGGACATGGAGAAGCTGTGCTGTCTCTGCACAGGGCAAGGGTTATTTCAGGCAGGGGTGAAAGAGATCCCATCTTGGGGCTGACTCAGGAGGTGACAGGGCTGACATTTGATGAGCATTTGCAGCATACTTTTTGTGTTTTTGTTTTAGACCTCACACCATTCCTCTGAGAGCCGTCTTGTTTATATAAAGCTATAGTTGGGAGCCACGTGTGGTGGCGGTGCCTTTAGTCCTAGCCTCTTGGGAGGCCAAGGCAGGAGGATCACTTGAGCCTAGGAATTTGAGACCAGCCTGGACATCATAGTGAGACCCCCTCTCTGAACAAACACACACACACACACAAACACTGCAGCTGTGGGAGCCAGGAAGTCTTTCTGGTGTCACAGCTCATGCTCAGCCCTTCGGCCTCCTCCATGTCACTCGACTGAGCTGTCCCTGCACCTCCTTGTCTCCTTGGAGAGTTACTGTGGTTCTCTGTCAGTTTGGTTTGAAAAGTGAAAACAGGCTGGGCACGGCGGCTCATGCCTGTAATCCCAGCATTTTGGGAGGCCAAGGCGGGGGGATCACCTGAGGCCAGGAGTTTGAGACCAGCCTGGCCAACATGGTGAAACCCTGTCTCTGCTAAAAATACAAGGATGTGGTGGTGCATGTCTGTAATCCCAGCTACTCGGGAGGCTGAGGCAGAAGAATCGTGTGAACCCAGTAGGTGGAGGTTGCAATGAACCGAGATCGCACCACTGCACTCTAGCCTGGGTGACAGAGCAAGATCCTGTCTCAAAAAAAAAGAAAAAAAAGCATGAAAACAAATGCTTGGCAAATAAATGTTGTAGAAAGACACAATATAGATGAGCATGTTTGATGACTAAAGCTTTTGTTTGTCTTAGAGGAAATGTGGAGCTTCATTGGTGCGTGCTAAAGGAGGAAGAAGTAAAACTAGGGAAGTCAGGTGGGCAGGCAGTGATGCGATGTTTGCCTGGAAGGCACCCTGGGTCTTTCTGCCCTTAGTCCTCTGAATAGGGGGACTCTGCCTGCTGGACTCAGGAAAAAAGCATCGCATTTTCTTTGGGTTACTTTTTAGGGAATCCTGCTGATTCCTCTCCACACATACAGTGCACACACACACAGAATCTCCATCTGTTGTGCTGTAAGCCTATTTCTTGGTCTCTGACTCTGTGCACACCACCACGCCCAGCTAATTTTTTAAAGAAATTCGAAAGCAGCCTGCGCAACAAAATGAGATCCTGTTTCTACAAAAATTGTTTTAAAAAGGTAGTTGGGTGCAGTCCCAGCTACTCAGGAGGTTGAGGTGGGAGAATTGCTTGAGTCCAGGAGGTTGAGGCCGCAGTGAGCCATGATCGCAGTGCTGCACTCACGCGATCCTCCTGCCTTGGCCTGTGGACAGTGGGCCATGTTCTTTTTCTCTTCGCATCATCACCTCAGTTTGAGGACTACTGTTAAAGGGCTACTTGGTCTTTATTTTAGGTGATTCAAATTCCAGGACTTTTCTTGAGTGGTCCTGGCGTAGGTCCTTTCACCTTTTTTGTGGCTCCTCTTTGAACACCTCTGTTGTTGTGGCAGGAGAAGGTGGGCACTCCTCACCATGAGTAAGCTCCTACAATGTTTGTGAACCCTTATGGTTTCCTTTGTTGGATACAAGAAGCACAGGTGGGGGGATGTATTTGGTTTAAGTTTACCTTTTTTTTTTTTTTTTCTTTTTTTGAGACAGAGTCTTGCTCTGTTGCCCAGGCTGGAGTGCAGTGGCGCCCTCTTGGCTCACTGCCAGCTCCATCTCCCAGGTTCAAGTGATTCTCATGACTCAGCCTCCCAAGTAGCTGGGAGTCAGGCGCCCGCCACCATGCCCAGCCAATTTTTTTATTTTTGGTAGAGACCGGATTTCTCCATGTTGGCCAGGCTGGTCTCGAACTCCTGACCTCAAGTGATCTGCCTGCCTTGGCTTCCCAAAGTGCTGGGATTACAGGCGTGAGGCACTGCGCCCAGCCAACTGTACTATTTTGATAAAATGTATACATGTGCTCCTTATTATGCATTTTGTGGTTTTCATCAGTATTTTGCTTTTTGAAAAATGTCAAATGTTCTGATCTCTTTGGACATTTTGTATGAACCCTATTTCCCTTGCTATCCTTATTGATTGAGAATTGTGCATATTGATTTGGGTAATAATAACTAGCATTTGGTGTTTTTCTGAGCTTGGATGTGTAGATTCATGTCTTTCATCAAACTCGGGTAGTTTTCAGTCATCGTTTCTTCAGGTATTTTTGCTGCCCCTCTCCTCTCCTTGTGGGACTCTTGTTATGTTAATACACATGTTGGTACGCTTGATGGTGCCCTATGAGTCTCTTAGGTTCTGCACTCATTTCAGCTCTTGAGTCCTCTTGTTATGTTAATACACATGTTGGTAAGCTTGATGGTGCCCTATGAGTCTCTTAGGTTCTGTGCTCATTTCAGCTGTTGAGTCCTCTTGTTGTGTTAATACACATGTTGGTAAGCTTGATGGTGCCCTATGAGTCTCTTAGGTTCTGCGCTCGTTTCAGCTGTGGAGTCCTCAGTTCCAGAATTTCTCTTTAGTTTCTCTTTTAATAATTTCTTTTTGAGACAGGGTCTTGCTCTGTCGCCCAGGCTGGAGTGCAGTGGTGGTATCATGGCTTACTGCAGCCTCAACCTCCCAGGCCCAAGCAGCTCTCCTGCCTCAGCCTCCTGAGTAGCTGAGACCACAGGCCTGCTGCACTGGAAAAAAAAAAAATTGTAGAAACAGGATCTCACTTTATTGTCCAGACTGCTTTCAAATTCTTGGACTCAAGTGATCTTCTTGCCTTGGCCTGCCTTGGGATTATAGGAGTGAGCTGCTGTGCCCAGCCTGTTTTTATAATTTCTGTCTCTTTATCAACATTCCATGTTAGTTTAAATGTTGTTCTTTTGGTCTCCTTTAGTTCTTTGTCCACAGTTTTCTTGAGATCTGTGAGCATATTTAAAGCCGTTGATTTAAAGTCTTTGTCTAAGACTGAGCACAGTGGCTCACACTTGCTTCCCAGCACTTAACCTTTGCTTTAAAGCCTAAAAAGGAAGAAATCTTTGCATACGTGTTTCCCAAATAACAGATTTGAGGGCTGTGTTGGTGACATAGGTCTGTTTATACACACTGTGTGGCTAAAGCAGGTCTCTGTTAAATTAGCATCTACAAAGCTTTTCTCCTGCCTTCCCTCAAACTTAGGAAGCTCCCTATGCAATCTTCAGGCTGGGGTCCTTCACTGCCCCCTCTCAAGGAGGCCTACCCCTTCCCCCAGAAGGTGCAGTCTGTCACCCCATGTCTTATAAAGTGTAATTGTCTGGTGTCCCAAAGCCACAGAGAAGCCCATTCTAACCTTCCTGCAACTTTCTGAAGGTTGGAGAGCATGTTTGTTTTACTGCTAGGAGGCTCAAGGTCCCTGTGAACCTGCATCAGGTAGTAAGCCCTGCATGTCAGAAATACAGACTGCCTAACTCTTATCTAAGGTGATGTTTTGAGAAAATTTTTAAATGTATAATAAATTTTATAAATTTCGAAAAAATTTTAATAAACATTAAATTTTTATAAGTTTATATAAATGTTATAAATTTTGAAAAATGTACAGAGTTGCATTGGAGCACACGCTCTCAGCGTTCATCGAAGACGTACAAGCAGTGTCTTACGACGATGTTGCTGCAGCTGCCTTGGGGTCTTGTTAAAAGCACCATTCAGTAGATTAATTCCCACCTGTGGACTGTGTTTTCTGGCTTCCAAAAGAAACTGTCATGTTTTTCTCTCTGGATGATGAAAACTCTGCACGTCCTTCCTATGACAAATGCGATTGGCGCCCACTGCCCTTGGCAGTCGAGGTGAGGACACAGCGTTTCTGTGACGGTGAAGGGGACAGGGTTTGGAGGGAGATTCAGACATTAAACAAGGAAACAAAGAAGGGAGCAATTTCAGAGAATGGATAAAGTCGTTAAGAAAATACAAAAGGGCGGTGAGATCCTCAGTGATGGGGCCAACCAGTGACTTGAATAAGACTTGGGGAAGACCTCCTGGGGCAACCTTTACGCTGAGAGCTTCTACCGTGAAGGAGCCGAGCAGGATGGACTCCTGACCGCAGCATCTCAAAGAGGAACGAAGGCTCGCACGAGCTGGGACAGCGGAAAGAGCAGAAGAGTGGGCACAGAAAAGCGCCTGGGGGCCAGATCCTAGAGGATCTGGATCAGGAACACAGTGAGGGGTTTGGAAATTATTCGACATAAAGTCGGATACTGGGGAATACACGGGAGTGCAGTGGAAAGGAAGAGCGAGGGAGAGTGAGGCCATTCGGGAGCCACCACAGTGTTCGGAGTGAGACCAGAGCTGTGAAGAAGGAGAAAAGGAAATACGCTGCATGTAGGATTCTGAACTCAACGACTTTGCTGTTCTATTCAGTGAAAGAGAGTGAGATAGTAAGAAGGTCAGTGAGGGACATGTTGGAGCCTTCCACATAGTAATGGTCTACAAAGTTATGGATTGATGAGTTCGCACAGGAGGGAGTGAGAGATGAGGAAGGTGAATGGGTGGAAAAGCTCGAACCGGGTTCCCAGGCTCACTGGCATGGGGAGGTGGAGAAAAGGGGAGGAAGCAGCCGACATGGAAACCCGCAGAAGCTCCTTCAGAAGGGATGTTTTATAGGAGAGGAGTCCGATTCTGAGAGGGGGAAGGGGTGGAGGACCAGAGTTTCCTCACAGGCTCTGGAGCACCGAGGTGGATGGTAAATTCCAGGAGAGCAGCTCCAGCTGAGGTCTAGGGACAGGGCGTTCCCTCCCTGGTAGAGCCGTTGGGGCTCAGTGCCGAGGCTGGCTCAGGCTCTCGTGGGGGGCCCTGCTGTCTGTCCAGCCCTGGCTGTGGCCTGGCCTGACCCTGCTGCCCCCTGCAGGCCTGTGTACCTCAGTTCCCAGGTGATCAAGGGGCCCTGGGAGAGGTCGGCTCTGAGCACGTCCTGACATGGCCCCAGTGTCCAGTTCCCCGCCTGTTTTTGTTGGCTTGTTTAATCTTGGTAGGCTTTTAAGCTTTCAGGTTTTCAGGAAAATGCAAAGCATGAGACATCTTTGACTTTGTACGTGGACCGATTGTTCTTTTTTTGTGTTAATGGTGTTTTTTTCCTTGTGTGAACGTGTGTGTTTCATGTTGCACTCTGCCCTGCTCTCCCTCCCTCCCTCCCTGTAGAACGTGGCATTTTGGCTGAACGTTAACACTGGTGGGGGCAGACGGCAGTGGGCCCCTGTTAAGACTGTTTAGAAAGGGCGTTGTCGGCATCTTCTCTTACATGTGAATTCAAGGATCCTTTATTTTTTTTCAGCTTTATTGATATGTAATTCGCCTACCATATAATTCACCCATTTAAAATATATAGTTCCATGGTTTTTAGAATATTCTATTATTACTTAGAAAATTGTGGTAAAATATGTATAACAAATTTGCTCTTTTTATTATTAAGCATGTTAATCCAGTGGCATTAATTACACTCTCACTTTTGTACAACCATCACCATTATCTGGTTCCAAAACTTCTCATCACCCCAGATTAAGAAGTCACTCGCCCCTGATTCTCCTTCCCTTCAACCCTTTGTAACTCTAGTCTACTTTCTGCTTGAAAAAGGACTTTGCCTGTTTTAGAGATCTTGTACAAGTGGAATTGGACAATATTTGGCCTTTCATGTCTGGCTTATTTTATTTAGCATCATGTTTTCAAGGTTAATCTGTGTTGTAGCATGTATCAGAATTTTCTTTCTTTTAAAGGCTGAATAATATTTCATTGTATGGACATACCATATATTTATTTTATTTTTACTTTTATTTTTATTTTTTTTTTGAGACAGAGTCTTGCTCTATCACCCAGGCTGGAGTGCAGTGGTGCGATCTCGGCTCACTGCAAGCTCCGCCTCCCAGGTTCACGCCATTCTCCTGCCTCAGCCTCCCGAGTAGCTGGGACTACAGGCGCCCGCCACCATGCCCGGCTAATTCGTTTTGTATTTTTAGTAGAGATGGAGTTTTATCATGTTAGCCAGGATGGTCTCAATCTCCTGACCTCATGATCCACCCACCTTGGCCTCTCAAAGTGCTGGGATTACAGGTGTGAGCCACTGCGCCCGACCCATATATTTATTTTTTAAAGATAGGATCTCACTGTATTGTCCAGGCTGGAGTACAGTGGCTATTCACAGGCCCAGTCATAGTACACTACAGCTTCCAACTCCTGGGCTTGAGCGACTCTCCCACCTCAGCCTCCTGAGTGGCTGTGATTGCAGGTGTGCACCACCACCCCTGGCCATATTTTCTCGATCCATTCGTCAGTGGACACTTGGGTTATTCCCACCTTTTGGGTATTGTGAATAATGCTGCTGTGGACATGGATACAAGAACCTCTTTGACACCCCTTTTTTTAGTTCCTTTGGGTATATACCCTGAAGTGGAATTAGTGGGTCATGTGGTAATTCTATGTTCAGCTTTTTGAGAGCTTATCACTTTTTGTATGTAAAAATTACGAGTGTTTAGTTCTTAAGTCGGGTCATGCATAAATGCAGAAACGTAGTTAAAAAAGTCTCTTTTTTTTTTTCTTTTTGCTATAAAGCTCTAGGAATCGATTTTGCTTTTAGAGATAGACACAAAGGGCTTATCCTGGTTGCAATGGGTGAGCTATTGCAGATGACCTTTGGAGGAATTGTGTCGGAGTGTAGAATTTTCACAGTGTAGCTCGCCATGCATCAGGCACATGTAGCCTGTGCCACAACCATTGTGCCTGGGCGGGGTTCCCCATGCTGCCCTGTTGCAGGAGGATGCTCTGCCCCTGCTTCTCCCTATTTGTCATTTAAGATGATTCCTGGTGCTTTTTGGTGAGCGATCAAATGGTGTTCTCAGAATCTTTGGGCCCTTGACAACGGAGGGCTGTATTCTTGGGGGTGTGATGTGAGAGCTCCTTGTCTGCAGGGTGTGAGGCTTTGGGTCCTGAGTGTGGACCGTGGCATGTGATGTCTTGTCATGGCTCCCTGCACGGCTGTTTAGTTTCTGAAAGCTGGAAGTGTAATATTTTTGTTCTTTGCCAAAACATACTGGTGTATATAAACAGAAGTGCCCAGGTGAGCGACTCAGCACTGCGCCTGTGTTTATGGTTCTGCGTCTGACCGTGTGCCTTTTAGGCTGGTGTAGTGGTTGTCTGAGGTGGGTGCCTGACAGGGCTGGGGGACCTGCTGGTGTCCTTGCTGCTGCTTTAGGGACAGCTTGAAGCAGTGTCCTCAGATACCCCTTGGAATTGTGACAAACTCTGTATCCCTCTTATAAGTTTTATAGAACTCTAACCAGTTGCAAATAACTATTTGCCATCCTGAGTATTGTCATTTTAAAATAAAACTATTGCGTCACTCATCTGAATAAATCTAGGAAATTGAGGTAGAATAATCTACCATTCTTCGTTAAAAAATTTACAGGGCTGGGCGCCGTGTCTCACATCTGTACTCCCAGCACTTTGGGAGGCTGAGGTGGGAGGATCACTTGAGCCCCGGGAGGTTGAGGCTGCAGTGAGCTGTGATCGCGCCACTGCACTCCGGCCTGGGCCAGTGAGCGAGACCCTGTCTAAAAAACAATTTCATAGGCAAGTTTTTCTCTCACAGAAATTTTATTCTTCCTTTTTCTTCTTAAGCCCATATTTCCATTTACTTTTTTCCCAGAGCATTTTACCCTAATGTAATGTATTTCTCTGCCTAAGAATCTTTATTGATCTATCATTTATCTGCAACGAAAGAAAATAACATAAACATAAACTTCAACTTTTGCATTTTGTATGGCCATAAGATGCTAGTTATTTATTTATTTTTTCCACAGGTGTTCATGACTTTTTTTTTTATTATTTTTTTAACTATACTTTTAAGTTTTAAGGTGGTAGTTATTTAGAAGTTTTTCTAGATTGGGTTTTAAAAAATTTTTAGTACAGAGTTGACCAAAACAACATAAAATAGCATATTATTGAAATTTAGCTCTTAATAAGATAGCTGTTTAGTTTGAGTTATCTTTTGATGAGTCAGGCTTTTTTTGTTTTTATTTTTTGAAATGATTCTTGCTCTGTCACCCAGGCTGGAGTGAAGTGGTATGATCTTGGCTCACTGCAGCCTTGACCTCCTGGGCTCAAGCAATCCTCCTGCCTCAGCCTCTCAAGTTGGTGGGACTACAGGCAAACATCACATTGCTCAGCTAATTTTTGTATTTTTTGTAGGGATGGGGTCTCCCTATGTTGCCCAGACTGGTCTTGAACTCCTTGGCTCAAGCAGTCCTCTCACCTCAGCCTCCCAAAGTGCTGGGATTATGGGTGTGTGCCACCATGCCTGGCCGTGAGCCATGCTTTTAACCAGAATAAGGCAAGGTTCTGCAACAGTACTATTTTTACTTTTTATTTATTTATTTTTTTTGAGAAAAGGTCTCACTCTGTCACCCAGGCTGGAGTGCAGTAGTGTGATCATGGCTCACTACAACCTCTGCCTCCCAGGCTCAGGCCATCCTCCCGCCTCAGCCTCCCAAGTAGCTGGGACCGCAGGTATGTGCCACCACACCTGGCTAACTATTTTTATTAGAGACGGTGTTTTTCCATGTTGCCCAGGCTGGTCTCAAACTCCTGACCTCAAGCAATCCATCTGCTTTGGCCTCTCAATGTGCTGGGATGACAGGTGTGAGCCACTACGCCCGGCCCCTATTTTTACTTTCAGTTTTAAGTGCTAAGAAGTCTTATTCATTCAAGTCTTATTCAAGTAGCTAGGAATGGCAGAAATTTTGCTTTAGCAATGCTGGTGTTTCAACTTTTTCCAAGCTCACGCCTGACCTCTGTGCTCCGTCACTGAGCAGCTTCAGTAGGGTGGCCTCAGTCCTGTGAAGTGATGCGTAGACAGCCACCTGCATGGGGAAGCATTTCCCAGTCACTGGAGCAGTTCCCATCGTAGCGTCCACTGCATGGTTTCCAGTGTGTTGGGTGAGAGGCTGCCTTTCTTGAAAAGTGAGAGAAAGGGCTGTTGTGAGAGGGGACATGGGGATGGAGAAACCCTTTCTCAAGCAGAGCCTTAGGGGCTGAGGCTCCGGAAGTGTACGCTCCTAAAGCACTCTGAAGCCTGAGGACCCCATGGATGGCCTTTGAGTAGCCCCAGGGGTGCTTCGCACACGCCGGTACTTGACCACTGCTTTAAACCCATGTGCATACATGCACGCTCACACACATGCACAGATGCAGAAGTGCATACACAGGTGTACATGTGCACACTGACACATGCACCTTGACACGTGTACACCCAATCGAATGTGCACACCTGCCCCCACAGATAGCACACGCACACACCCACACAATCGAATGTGCATACACCCACAGATACACACACGTGCACACCCGTACAGTCGAATGCACACACCCGCAGATATGCACACGTGGACACCCACACGATTGAATGCGCTCCCCCACAGATATGCTCATGTGCACACCCACACAATTGAATGCACACACACCCCCCCACAGGCACACATGCACACCCACACAATCTAATGCACACACACCCCCATAGATATGAGCACGTGGACACCCACACGATTGAATGTGCATACACTCACAGATACACACACATGCACACCCAGTCGAACGCACACACACCCGCAGATATGTACACGTGGACACCCACACGACTGAATGCGCTCCCCCACAGATATGCTCATGTGCACACCCACACAATTGAATGCACACACACCCCCACAGGCACACGTGCACACCCACACAATTGAATGCACACACACCCGCAGGTACGCACACATGCACACCCACACAATCGAATGCGCACACACCTGCAGATATGTACACATGCACACCCACAGAATCGAGTGTGCACACACCCATACGTAATGCGCATGCACTCACATGATTGTGCACACACCCAGATTTGCACACACACACATCTAATCAGATGTGCACCCCCCACACAGATATGCACATGTGCACACCCACAGGATCGAATGTGCACGCCTAATCAGATGTGCACACCCCTCCCACATATGTACACATGCACACTAACACAAATGTGTACACACCCGCAGGTATGTACACATGCACACCTACACAATCGAGTGTGCATGCCCCCCACGGATATGCACACGTGCATACCCACACAATCACGTGTGCCCACCCCCACAATCACGTGTACACACCCCCGCAGATATGCACACACGCACACCCACAGGATCGAATGCGCACACACCCACAGCACACACGCACACCCACACAATTGAATGCGCACCCCCCACAGATATGCACACGTGCACACCCACACAATAGAATGTGCACACACCTGCAGAGATGCACAAGCGCACACCCACACCCGCAGACGTGCACACGCACACATCCACACCATCAAATGTGCACGTGCATCTGCAGACATGCACAAGCAGACACCCACACGCACTCGCAGACATGCACACCCACATGGGCGAATGTGCACACACCCCCCACACAGCACACGTGTACACCCACACAATTGAATGTGCATACACGCACCCGTTCACAGGTTAATTGCTGCCACAGCTATCGGCTCTTTTTCATTGACTGTTACGGCAAAATATTCTAAAGGATAACATAGATTTGTGTTTATTTGCATTATATGTTTCCTTATGGTTCATATGAGTTTATTGGAAAATTAGCAACATACACATCATTTTGGGGAATGGAAAGTGAGGCAGAGTAAGCCAGAACATTCACTGTAACATTATAAGCAAGTAGAATAAATTGATAATACCTTCACCAGTAATGCACTTTCCCTAGTGGAAATAAATTATTTGTATAAATAGCCTCTTGATGTTTGTGTGTTATTTAGTTATACAAATCACATTTTTCTTTCTTACATATGGCACTTTAATGTTAGTACTGAAAATGTTTTTTCTGACATTTTTTCAGTAATTGTCATTTACCTCAAATATGCAGCTAGAGCTAATAGAAAAACAGTTAAAACAATTTGTTGTAATGGTAAGATATTTATAAGGAAACATTTATAAAAGATCTTCTGTAAGACAGCTTAGACTTGAAAATACATATCAGTCTTAGAGTCATTCAGGTGTTTTTACAACCAAAAGTAGAAGCACCTTTTAATATTCATGCTTAATATTTATAAAAACTGAATTGGAGGTTTTTTTTTGTTTGTTTGTTTTTTTGAGAAGAAGAAGCTGCATTTGTAAAAATGTGAAAGTGCCAGTTCAGAGGTGTTGTAGCTTGCCACCTTGGAAGGCGTGTGTGTGGCCGTAGCTCTGTGAACACACGTGTGAACCCGGCGTTAGGACACCCGGGCCCTCCTTCGTAGTGTGAACATTCTGGCCGTGTCCTGCAGCTTCGCCTTCTTAGCTCCTTGCTGGGATTTTCCAGCATCCCTTAGACTTGTCCTCTTTTGTCCTTTGGGTCTGAGGTCACACTGGGCCTCTTGGCCCTCCATGGAGCTCAGTGTGGGTGTGTCTTTCTGGCAGGCAGGTTCCGGGGCCGCAGCATCCCCATCGCCCACCCGGATGTTCCTGGGGCTGTAGGCCGCCAGCTGGCACAGGGCCACGGCTGCCGTCTGCTTCTGCTCCTCGCTGCTGTCCACTGCGCGTGCGTCTGGAGCCTCCTCGCCGGGGCCTGTGGGTGGGGCCCCGTCACCGTCGAGGCTGCCTGGCTTGGTCTCAGGGTGGCTGGGCCCATCCTCAGAACCTTCTGTCCCAGTCTTCTGTGGAACAGCAGCAGCAGGTTCTGCAGCTCGTGGTCGACCGGGGAAGGCAGGCCTCGGAGCCTGGGCGTTACAGGGGTCCTTCACCGAGAGATTGAGTGGAAGGTCCTGCAGCTCTGAGAAGCTGGCGGTTTCCGCCTGGGGGCTGCCTTGGTACATGGGTTCGTGGGTGGCTGCCAGGTTTATCTCTGATTTCTTGGAGAGGTTGAGGGGGCCCATCCCGGAGCTGTCGTCTGGACTGGAAGGCGCGGCCTCCGAGACGAGAGAGGTGCTTCCGGTCGGAGCAGGAGGGTCTCCATTCACAACATTGAGGCTAGAAGAAGCCAAGAAAAAACTTAGTAGGAGCTTGCTTAGAAAAGCAACTGCGTGAAGCAGTTTGAGCAAGTATAAGCCTGGCTGATGGAACCCAACCAGAAACATTCCCTTGGAGGTTTTGAAAATGACATTTTCTTACCTTATTGGAGACTCTGCTGTGGTCTCAGCAGCCTGGGCAGGTAGGCATTCTGTGCTTTTCTTAACAGGCCTGAAGGCTGTGAGGCTTTGCTCTGGCGGGTAGAGTCTTCCCAGTGCGCTGGAGGCCGCCTTGTTGGAGAGGTCGTACAGGCCTTCGCAGGTCTGGCTCGTCTGCATGAAGTCGGTGGGGCTCGGCCTCCCTGGGGAGCCCGTGGCTGCGCTCCCTGCACGGGGGCTCATTTTGGACCCTTCCGTGTCTCTCTGCCCAGCCTTGGAGGAGTCTTTAGCCTCAGGAATTGGACTTTCGAACTCGACGTGTTTTCTGTTGGGGTCCAAAGGGTTTAACCTGGAAGGACTCGAGGCTGGATAGACCAGGGTGGCTTCTTCAAGCAGGTGAGAGCTCTGATCTCGGGTGAGGCCAGTGACAGGTGGGAGTCTGAGACCATAGGAGGAAAATGCAGACTCTGGCCTGTAAAATCCGTAAGGAATCGGCAGGTTAGAGGGATATTGCTGGAAAAACCTGTAGTGATCGTATGTGGCTGGAGATGGAGCCAGGTGCTTAGGGATCGGCCCCGGGTGAGGCAGGAAGTGTCTCGGGTCTTGGGTTCCGTAGACTGACAGCAGGGGTGCGTCACACTCGGGCGAGCTCCCAGCCAGCAGGTAAGGCGAGTAGATGGTGGGCAGCCCGTGCTCCGTGTAAAAGTGAGGCGGGTACTCTGGGATTGTGGGGTGCATGTAAGGGGAAATGGCCCCAAGCCCCTTTGTAGATGAGATTTTATGTGGAAACTCTGGTGGAAGGAAAGGTGAGCCGGCTTTCCAGGGGTAGCCAGGAGCGTGGAAGGCCGACTTGGTGTGGAAAGACGCGGCCTTGGCAGTGGGGTTGTGTAAAGCCAGGGTCTCGGGCGCCTCGGCGTTGTCTGGCCCCTTGAGTCTGTGCTCGCCGACTGGAACAAATGCAGAAGGCCGAGCTGCGCCTTCCAGAGCAGGCTGGGCACCGAGGGCGGCTTCCGGAGCTGGGCTCTTGCAGGGTGATGCCCCGTGGAGGGCTGGCTTCTGTCCCAGGCACCTGTGGGTTCCCCGGGCTTGCAGCTCCAGGTTTTCCTTGATGTCTTCCCTGGCAGAGCTGTGCTGAAGCTTCGAGTCGAAGGTAGAGAGTCCATTTGCGACAGACTTGGAAGAGGCTGGCTTCGCCGTGGCATCGGGCTGGTTGGTTTGCTTGGGGTCTAGTGAGTTAGATTTAGGGCACTTGGGAACTCGATCCTGCTCTGATACTAAAGTAATCGAGTTTTTACAAAGACCATACTTCATGTGATTAAAAAGATGTGACTTCTCATTGCAAGTAAAGGGACATTGGAAACATTTATACTTGAAGGGCTTTCCTGGAGGCCTGGGGATGTAATGTGGCTTTTTTGGCTTCCGCTCTTTGAGGAGACTCATTTTCCTCCTTATGCCTCGGACTCTGGCTGTCCAGGTGGCGTGATCACTGTCGACGCCGCGTGCACTTCGTGGTTTCTAAAGAGGCACCTCCCGCTTTGCTTTCTTTCCCGAGCACTTCTATCAGAAGCCAGCTCTGCGTGCTGAGGGTCTGGCGAGAGCCTCCGTCATCTGGCGGCCGGGAGCTGTAATAAAGAGCAGTCTTGGTGTCAGGACAGCGAGTGAGGGGTCGGCGAGAAGCCGGCCTCGGCTCGCCACAGTGCCACAGGATCCCTGAAGCAGAGCCCCTGAAGGGCTGAAACTGCCTGCTCCTGAGGGGAGCAGCTGCCGGTCACAGAAGCAGCCCTGCCCTACCCTTGGTAACCTGGCTGCTGACTCCCCACTGTGTTTTCTGTTTTCTGAGTCTGATCTGAAAGAGTCACCTCGGGGCCTAGAGGTGGAGTGTGGTGTGTGGTGCGTTGAGTGTCTGTTCTGAGAATGCCTGTAAGCCTTTGAGTTTTGGGAACTTTTATCCCGTGACCTGGACCTTTCCTCGAGAGCACCCTGCCGGGGGCTGAGGACACCGAGCCCCCTCCCAGGGTCTGGACAGAGCACTGTCCCAGGGCTGCCCGACTCTGCTTGGGGGTTACACGCTTGAAGCAGTGGGTGTGTGATCGGCCACACTCTCACGTGAAATACAAAGGGGTTTGTGGCCGTTTCCCCTTAACGTGTACCCCACAGTCGCAGAGTGCCCCCTCACTTTTACACAAAGCATGGGCTGGCCACCGTCTACTTGCTCCTACCTGCTGGCTGGGAGCTCTCCCAAGTGCTGTGCGCCCCTGCCGTCGGTCTGTAGAACCCAAGACCATGGATGCTGCTGCCTCCCCTGGGGCCGATCCCTAAGCACTCGTGGCAGTTTCTGCCCACTTTAGCCACGTCGTTGGTGTATTCTAGTGTGCTTGTTTAAAAATGAAGAACATTCGAACACAAGACTCTACCCTACTGCTTCTAAAGTCAGCTTTATCATTAAGTAGCATTTATGTTGTCTCAGATATGAATACAAATGCTATATTTATGTTGACTTAAATGGTTGAAATACTGTTGGTGAATTTGTACATCCTGTGAGTGACAGCAGCATTGTGAGACATGCTTTCACGGTCACCCGGTTCCTGCTGGCCAGGAGGCATGGCCAGCAGCGCCTGCCCGTCCAGGTGCACCTCCAAATGGAAGAACCAAAGCTTTGCCACACTCCTGCCCGAGAGGAGACCAGAGTGAGTAGTATCCGCTTTAGAGATGGTTGGGTCATGGGAGGAAGCTGTCCTGGCCCTTAACCTTTAGGGAGTGGGTTCAGCCCTCTGGCCACACCCGCTTAGGTCCTGGGACCCACCAGAGGCTGTGTGTGTGATGTCAGAGCTGGCCTGCTCTTTTGGATTCTTCCAGAGGGTCTCTGTGTCCCCCTTACCAGCCCCAGGTTTCCTTCAGAGGCTGTGCCGCACGCCCAAGGCTGAGAACAAAGGCTGTTTTTTTTTTTGAGACGGAGTTTCTCTCTTGTTGCCCAGGCTGGAGTGCCATGGCGCAATCTCAGCTCACTGCAACCTCCGCCTCCCGGGTTCAAGCGATTCTCCTGCCTCAGCCTCCTGAGTAGCTGGAATTACAGGCGCCCACCACCACGCCCAGCTAATTTTTTTTGTATTTTTAGTAGAGACGGGGTTTTGCCACGTTGGCCAGGCTGGTCTCAAGCTCCTGACCTCACGTGATCCACCTGCCTCAGCCTCCCAAAGTGCTGGGATTAGAGGCGTGAGCCACTGCACCCGTCCCAGAACAAAGGCTTTGAGAGTCTGGGACTGTCCACCTGGCAGCTGGGCCTGGAGCGACTCGAGCAGCACCTGTGCCTGGGAGACAGGGTGAGTGGGAGATGGGGTGCAGGTGCAGTGGGTCAAGGCTGAGCACTTTAATTTGTATTAAAAATGTAAAAAGGAAAAGGTCTTTGGGGTCTACATGTTTTCAAACAGCTGAAAACTAAAGTTAAATGACCCAAATGCCCATCAGTGACAGACCGAATGAAGAAAATGCGGCACATACACACCATGGAATACTGTGCAGCCATGAAAAGGAACGCGATCATGTCCTTCGCAGGGAAGTGGATGGAGCTGGAAGCCAGCATCCTCAGCAAACTAACGCAGGAAGAGAAAACCAAACGTGCGTGGTCTCACCCATAAGTGGGAGCTGAACAGTGAGAACACATGGACACAGGGAGGGGAACATCACACACCAGGGCCTGTCTAGGGGTGGGGGTCGGGGGGAGGGAGAGCATTAAGACAAATAGCTAATGCATGCAGGGCTTAAAACCTAGATGATGGGTTGATGGGTACAGTAAACCACCATGGCACACATTTACCTGTGTAACCTACACGTTCTGCACTTGTGTCCTGGAACTTAAAGTATAATAAAAAAAAAAAATACATTAAAGTAAAGTTAAATGGAGGGCTGGGGGCCGTGGCTCATGCCTGTAATCCCAGCACTTTGGGAGGCCGAGGTGGGAGGATCCCTTGAGCCCAGGAGATTGAGGCTGCAGGGAGCTGTCATCCCACCACCGCACTGCAGCCTGGTGGGCAACAGAATGAGACCCTGCCTCAAAAAAAAGCTAAATGGAAATGACTTAAGAAAACTGTTTCAACTGCAGTATTTTTTTTAAGGAATGGGCAGATGTGCCCATTCTTGAGTCTGCGAGGTTTTATGTGTAGACATCAGGGTGGCTAAAAGTCAAGTGAAAAGCCGCCCCTTGAAAATAGAGCAATGTGTGTGGGAGCCTAGGAGGCAGCTGTCCCTGAAGCAAGGCGCCACCTCTCCTCCCTGCACCTGTGTCCTTCCTCCCACACGCCAGGGGCCAGGGGTGGTGGCTGGGCTTTCATATGGCTGCCCCGAACTCTGGGGAAGTGCTCTGATTTTGTTCTCAGCAAACTGGTTTCTCTACTGATTTATTCATATTTCTTTCTTTCTTTCTTTTTTGAGACGGAGTTTTGGTCTTGTTGCCCAGGCTGGAGGGCAGTGGTGCGATCTCGGTTCACTGCAACCTCTGCCTCCTGGGTTCAAGAGATTCTCCTGCCTCAGCCTCCCTAGTAGCTGGGATTACAGGTGCCTACCACCATGCCCAGCTAATTTTTTTGTAATTGTAGTAGAGACGGGGTTTCACTATGTTGGCCCGGCTGGTCTTGAACTCCTGACCTCAGGCGATCCGCCCGCCTCAGCCTCCCAAAGTGCTGGGATTACAGGCATGAGCCACCGTGCCTGGCTCATTTATTTATAATTCTTAAAAACACAACCACCCTTCCCCCTACAAACTGCCTCTATTAACATACTTTAAGTTCTTTAAGACATTTATTTACTAAGAAGTGGTTTGGGTAGAAAAGGGGCTCTGCTGACCTGCCACCTTCGCTGTGATGAGTTTCTGTGTAGCAGGGACAGCGAGGCACGGTTTGGATGAGGACAAGATGTTTGTTACCCTACAACCAGGGAGGGTGTCGGGTGACACCCTGGGCTCAGACCCCGCGCTCAGCACCCGTCTCCCACCGTGGGCTGCCACAGAAGCTACAAGGCACCGGGTCAAGGCCAAGCAAATGAAACACGTAATGATAGCTCTGTCTTTCTAATTTCCCCCTATTAGAAGAAAGAACGTGAAATAATTCTTTATGGGCTCAGTCCCTACCGTGTGGGGCAGACCTGCTCTGGGTGATGAAAGCAGTTTCCCTGCCTCCCTTCAGGAAGTAGAGAAGCCGGGTGCCTGGTTCCAGCCAAACGCTGGGCCAGCCAGCTCAGTCAGTGGGGCCTGTGCCGGCATGCCTCGCCGCGCTCCCTGGTTCTGAAGGCGTGAGAACCTCTGCAAGTCAGGTTCCCATGATTGTATAGGATGTGTTACGGCAGGGATCTGAAAACTGATGATTTCATCACTAGCTGGAAGCATCAGGATCGAAACGATGACAGTTGCAAAATGTTCATCAAGTGAGAGCTGCGTCCTCGCGAGACCGAAACGCCGCCTCTAGCGCCTGAAACACAAGCCCTCAGAGGAGCAGATGATTCCCTCAGGATTTAAGAAAGTTGAGGACTTCAGTTTTCGAAGCCGCATTATTTCACATTGCTGATACCTCTAGCGCCTGAAACACAAGCGCTCAGAGGAGCAAATGATTCCCTCAGGATTTAAGAAAATGAGGACTTCAGTTTTCGAAGCAGCATTATTTCACATTGCTGATAATTTTAGGCAAAAAAAAAAAAAAAAAAAACCAAAAAACAACCCCACAAAACCCGTGTTGGTTAGATTTTCTCAAAAGCTTTACAACAGGCAGGTTACGTGTAAGCTCTGCTGTTGCCCAAAATAGTAATTAGGGAAATAATTGCTTTTATATGAATATGTCTGTTTTCTAGTCAGATGTTATGGTGTGAAGTTTTGAACGATTTGCCCTTTTGTTCTTTGATCAGTTAGTTCACGTAAGCGGGTGTGGCAGGGAGGAAGCCCCTGGTGGTGAGAGTGTTTGGAGCTTAATTGCTCGAAGGGAATTGGTGTCGATATGGAGTCTCAGGCAGTGGTTTTAGTAACCTTGGATAAACCGACCTCTCAGGCTTGCACAATTTGCTAATTAAAACAGGGAGCACAGCTGCTTCAGTTGTAAGCCGGGCGTAGGTCACCTGATGTGTAAAACTACAATAGTGTCAGAGAAGTAAGTGGGATAACATTGTTGCTTTGGTAAGCTTTCAAATGATGATGATGTCAGCCTGTGAGTTCTGTGTCCTGCTTAAGTGAGGTTTATAAGGATGAAGAAACCAAACCCGACGGCCAGTACCTCAGGCTGTCACAGCTGTCTGTGGGCACAGCGTTTGAAATAGTCTCTGTGTGGTCAGTTTCTACCAGCCCGACTTTGTACTCTGGCAGCTGCTGGTGTTAAATATTCCCAAAAGAGTATGTCATTGCCCAAACAGTGTAACCCAGAAATCTAGCTGTTTACAGTAATTTGGAGGTGCAGTTTTTCTCTAGAGGCGATAAAGAAGTGCGGAGCGTCTTTCTCTCCTGGGGGAGGTGTGTTTCCATTTTAGTTAATAACATGCCCCTCGGAGAGCTGTCTGTCTGTCTGTTAATAAAGCAGAGTCTCGTTCATCATCTGCTTTCGTTTGAGAACTGCAGTGCTAGCGTGTTTTACAGTGAAGACCTCGGTGTGGCCCTGAAGGAGGGTTTCATCCTCCTCTCATTTCCCACTGGATCGGCAGGAAGCGTTCGCAGGGTGGACATGCCACAGAGCTTCCAGATCTGGATCAAAGGTGGCTGTTACTGAAATACCTATGCAGAGTCTTCCCTGACTGCTGCTGGCTAGTGTGTGCCCTCTTCTCCAACACACCTCCTCCGAGCCTGGCCTGGCACAAAGCCTTCTTTCTCCAAGTTATTTCAGATCAAGCAGCCAATGTAGACAGTGTCTACACTAAAGGGCGTAAGAACAGTGGGGTGCAGTGGCTTCAGACATGCTCAGGATCCAGCTGAGCTTTCACCAGGCTTTTCTTGCCATATTTACAGATGCCACTCTGTGCCTTTCTAAATATTTTAAATGTTGTGTGCTCAGCCAATGCACTTGGCTTCTGGAAAGTGCGCCGAGCTGAGAGCTCGCTTCTCTTCCTGCTCAACGTGCACTGGGCCGGGTGTTGGGGCGTAGCTGCCCACACAGACAGTGCTTTGAAGACTGAGTGGTTTCGGTTGGCCATGGGGTTGTGGCTAAATTGCCAACATACTGTCTTTCCAAAGGTTCCTAAGTGTGGACAGTTAATGCAGCAGACAGTTGTTAGGGTAATAGTGAGAAGTTGGGATGCTTAACAAGCTTCTAAGGAGTTTGAACTTTGAAAAATAAGAGAAAGAGTTCTTAAAAAAACAACTTTGATAGGACACAGCGGAAGTAATTACAGTTTAACTTTACGGGACGTTTCTGTGACAGGCTGGGTAACTGTGCTCGTCATGTGTCCTAACCTGTGCCCTGAGACTGGGCTGTAATGTTCCTTTTGGTGGTGTCCAGCTGTCTGGCAAGGAGCCTGCCCGGCTGGAGCATTGTGAAGGGCATGCTGTAATTACAATATTGTGATGTGGCGTTGTTGCATAACTCAAGGACACACCATTGTCGCCTACCCACTGTGATGTCGCAAGAACGAGATTTGTGAGTTTTACTCCAATTGAGCTTCTCCAGTGATTGACTGCCACTCCCTCCCAGCCTTTCGGTTCTTTAAAATGAAAGATAAACCTCAGGACAACCAAGACCTGGGGAAAAGACAGTCTTTGGGAATGTAATTTGGAAGAATGGATCCAGAAAAACAACCAGGGGCTCTTAATTCTAGTTTCAGCAGGAGATCCCGAGTTACAGACCTGAGCTCGTAAACAAACGCTCACCACTTTACAGTCGCCGCCTCATCCTGAAACTCCGGTCAGAAATGCTGGAAGGCCTTTGCTAATGCGCGGTGAAAATTAGGGGCACAGATGTGGACGGGCTGTGCTTGGTCAGTAATTGTTCTCCTCCAAATCAGGTTTATGAGAAATTTCATATAAGGAAAAAAACCCTTTTGTGTCTGTGTCTATATGTACAGAAGACCTTAACAACCAAACAGAAACTTAACCCCTTTGGTTTGGTTTTGTTTTCGAAAGCTTATGCCCAATTTTAAACTTTATGTAAGCTTATGTACTTATTTTAAACTTTAAAACTATTAAAAGTTAAACTAGATAGTAAATTCGGCACTGTCTAATGTGCATACACCACACACATATAACCCTAAATTCAGCTGTGTCTAATGTATATACACCACACATATATATAACCCTAAATTCAGCCTGATGTACTTATACCACACATATATAACCCTAAATTCAGCCTAATGTACATATACCACACACACATATATATAACCCTAAATTCAGCCTAATGTACATACACCACACATATATATAACCCTAAATTCAGCCCTAATGTACATACACCACACATATATAACCCTAAATTCAGCCTAATGTACATACACCACACATATATAACCCTAAATTCACCCTGATGTACATACACCACACATATATATAACCCTAAATTCAGCCCTAATGTACATACACCACACATCTATAACCCTAAATTCAGCCTAATGTACATACACCACACATATATAACCCTAAATTCACCCTAATGTACATACACCACACATATATAACCCTAAATTCACCCTAATGTACATACACCACACATATATATGACCCTTACCTCTTGTTAGCATTTATTGTAGTTTGTTTTTGAGGTTAGGAGCAGTTAAGCAATAATATGAATTTGTGTTGGTTTAACTTTTATGAATTTTAGGGCAGAACAAGGAGTTAATTTCCAGATAAGCTTGTTCATGTTCTTAGAATAAAGTGTCAGCCTCATTAGAAGTTTTGTAATCGTGGTCTGCATCCCAGCCATGCACCTGCTGGGTCCTGAGTAATCCTCGGAGCCCAGAGCAAGGCAGAGCAGACACGGAGCAAACGCTGCGTTCAGCTGGGTATTTTACATACGTCTGAGAAGAGTTTTAAAATAAAACTTGAATTTGAAAAGAAATAGTAAGTACTTACCAGAGGTGGGAGTGCTGGGATGTGGCCGGTCTTGGTGCCGGTGGCTGGCGGTGCTCGGGAAGCAGTACCTGTTCTCACGCTTGCTGGGTGAAACTGGAGCCTGCTGTTCCAGTGGGAGGGATTTAAGTGTAGGAGTTGAGCCCTCGGGGCGTAGAGATGCACCTGATATTCCTCCTGCCCGCAGCTACGATTCATGTGTTTGCACCCACCGAGCTGCTGCGGGCAGCCTCCCCAGCACTGGACCCAGCGAGCAAGTATCTCGCCGACTCCCAGCGCTGTCTCCAGACTCACCGTCTGTGAGTGCGGTGTCAGTGCTGCCTGGACGGCCATATGTCGGAGGGCTTTCGATGTGTCCGCAGTTAGAATAGAGATTACTATATTCATCAGAATCACACCCGATGAATATTTGGCGTCATGATAAAGACATGTGAGACTTTCCTTTAGAACTTGAGCATGTGTACGCAGGAGGCAAACACTTGGATTGATTCTCATGCACGCATACCCTGGGAGGCACAGTATTCATGGCGTCCTTGCCATGAGGTCCAGTGAGGCCTTTGAGGATCTGTGGACCTTCCACCCTCTACCCTGCTCCTGAGAGTCTCTGTCCCTGGTCCTCCTCAGGAGCTGAGCCGGCAGGGAGGGAGCTTATCCCAGAGCCTGGCTGCAGGGACCTGCCGGAGCTTGCCCGACACCAGGCACCGCAAGAGCTGCGGAGCAGGGTGTGTGGGTGCGGGGGAGGGGGCCAGCTGTGCACTCCCGCAAACCACCCTCCCCCCACTTTAAATTGCAGAGGCACTTAACTTGGGGGCCAGTTTTTACCTCCACACCCCCCCCACCAAAACTGCTTGCTTGCTTAATCGGAGGCCGCACCCCAGCTGTAGCGAAAGCTGGCGTGTGGTGTCGGTTTGAGGACTGGGAAAGGAGGTGGGATGAGCTGGTGTCAGGCCCTTGGATGAGCCTGAGGCTGCAGGGCAGAGGCTGCAGGGCTGTGGCATAGGGACAAGCTGGCCAGGACAGACATACTGTTTTTTTTTTTTTTTTTTTTTTTTTTGAGACAGAGTTTCACTGTTGTTGCCCAGGCTGGAGTGCAATGGCATGATCTTGGCTCACTGCGTTTCTCCTGCCTCAGCCTCCCGAGTAGCTGGGACTACAGGCGCCTGCCACCACGCCCGGCTAATTTTTTGTATTTTTAGTAGAGATGGGGTTTCACCGTGTTAGCCAGGATGGTCTTGATCTCCTGACCTTGTGATCCACCCACGTCGGCCTCCCAAAGTGCTGGGATTACAGGTGTGAGCCACTGCACCCGGTCTGTTTTTTTGTTTTTGTTGTTTATTTTTTTCCTTAAGACTTAAGATTTTACATGGCTTTGCGTTTACTTTTATATTTAATTCCTTTTTTTTTTTTTCTTTTGAGACAGGGTCTTGCCCTGTCACCCAAGCTGGAGTGCAGTGGTGCGATCATGGTTCACTGTAGCCTCAACCTCCTGGACTCGAGTGATCCTCCCGCCTCAGCCTCCCCAGTAGCTGGGACTACAGGCACGGTCACTATGCCTGGAGAATTTTTTGTAGAGACAGGGTTTTGCCATGTTGCCTAGGATGGTTTAATACCTTAAAATTTTTTTTGGTGGCTTTTGTCCATTGAGACATCCATATACTTTATGAAGTCAGAAAGAGTTATGTAAGTCTTACGACAAAAAACAGCAGTTCCCTGTCCCTCTTACCTATTCCTGGATAGCAAACTATCCCAAACTTTTAAAACAAGCACCGTTTTATTACGTCTTAGGATATATTGTGTCAGGAGTTTGTGGAGGGCCTGGCCGAGTGCTGCTTCTGTTTCATGGATACTGACTGGGGTGGCTCAGTGGGAGAAAGCTGGCAGGTGACTGGTCTGGAGGGTCCAGGACAGCTTCACTCACCTGCCTTCTGTCCTGGAGGGGCAGCTGGAATCCTGAGATCAGCTGGAACCTCATCCTCACTTAGTAGCACTTCAGAGGCCTCCCTAGCAGGGTGGTCAGCTGTATGATGGCTCAGGACTTCAAGAGAGCAAGGCGGAAGGTTCCAGTCCTCCAGAAGGCTGGGCTGCAGATTGTCAGGGTGTCCCTTCTGTCGCCTTTCTCTGCTGAGGCAGCCTCGTGCTGCCCAGATGCAAGGCGGGAGCCGAGGGCTCCACCCCTCAGCGGCAGGAGTGCCAGGTGTCTGCGCTACGACTCCCTCTGCCCAGAAGCCCCACTTTGGCCTTTCCTAAGCTGAGTGTTCTGACCCTTGCCATGGAGGGTCCAGTGAGGCCTTTGAGAATCTGTGTACCTTCCACCCTCTACCCTGCTCCTGAGAGTCTCTGTCCCTGGTCCTCCTTGGGAGCTGAGACGGCAGGGAGGGAGCTTATCCCAGCGCCTGGCTGGGTGTTTACCTCCTCGATTCCAGCCTTACTGATCTGTTGGTGGTTCTGTGCCCTCTCTCCCCCTCTCTCCCTTCTCCACTCCTGGTCGAGGTGTTGTTTGGTGGCTTCCCTTCATGGAAGATGGGAATTTGCCTCTCTTTGCCCCTTCTGCTCCCATGTCTGCCTTCCCCGTCATCCAGGGGGTTTTGCCTGCCTCTCTCTTGCACTGGAAGGCCTGCTGCTCGGATCCCATGTCGTCTTTCTCTTGAGTTAATCATTTAGTTTGACATGAGGCACACACCTTTTATAGGCTCTTGAGAAAGTGCAAGAGAGATTTTTTTGGAGGTCTTGAATTATTGAAAATGTTTTTATGTACTCTTCAACCTCACTGATAGTTTGGCTGAGTCTAGAATTTCAGGCCAGAAATCATTTACCTTCAGATTTTTGCAAGTGTTATTCATTTTCTTTCTTTCTTTTTTTTTTTTTTGAGACGGAATCTCGCTCTGTCACCCAGGCTGGAGTGCAGTGGCGCGATCTCGGCTCACTGCAAACTCCGCCTCCCAGGTTCACGCCATTCTCTTGCCTCAGCCTCCCAAGTAGCTGGGACTACAGGCGCCCTCCACCACGTCCGGCTGATTTTTTGTATTTTTAGTAGAGACGGGGTTTCACCGTGTTAGCCAGGATGGTCTCGATCTCCTGACCTCGTGATCCGCCTGCCTCGGCCTCCCAAAGTGCTAGGATTACAGGCGTGAGCCACCGCACCCGGCCGCAAGTGTTCTCCATTTTCTCTAGCTTCTAGTACTGTGGTTGAGAACCTTGATGTCATTCTGATTCCTGATTCTTTCTCTCTTAACATTTTAGTGTGAAAATTTTCAAAATACAGACAAGTTGTAAGGATGCTCCAGTGAACTCTCATATACCCAACGGTGGGGTTCTCCAGTTAACACAGCTGTCTGCGTTCCCTTCCCTTCCCCTCGCCGTCCAGCTTACTTACCCTTCCCTTCCCCTCCCCGTCCAGCTTACTTACCCTTCCCTTCCCCTCCCCTCCAGCTTACTTACCCTTCCCTTCCCCTCCCCTCCAGCTTACTTACCCTTCCCTTCCCCTCGCCATCCAGCTTACTTCCCCTTCCCTTCCCCTCCCCGTCCAGCTTACTTACCCTTCCCTTCCCCTCCCCGTCCAGCTTACTTACCCTTCCCTTCCCCTCCCCGTCCAGCTTACTTACCCTTCCCTTCCCCTCCCCATCCAGCTTACTTACCCTTCCCTTCCCCTCCCCGTCCAGCTTACTTACCCTTTCCTTCCCCTCCCCGTCCAGCTTACTCGTCTTGCTGCATTTCAGGTCAGTTGCAGACATCAGTATCCTTTGCCCCAAACACTTTTCAGGCATATTCTTATTAGTTTATGATTCTTCTTTCAAAGGTAAGGTTTACATTCAGTGAAGGGCACAGGTCTTAAGAGGATCATTTAACGAGTTTTGACAAATGTGTTCTCCCATTATGGCCCCAGAGAGTTCCGTCACAGCAGTGCCACCCTTCCCCACCCAGACCGTGGCAACTGCAGGCTGATACTTTTCCACCATGGATTAGTTTTATGTGTTGTAGAATTGTATGTCAGTAGTGATTCCTGATTTTTATGGACGGCTGTTTCTCACCTGCAGGTTCTTTCCTTTATCCTCAGTAGTCTTAGTTTTCTTAACTTTATATTTCAACACTTCTGTTAAGTACTTGGTTTCTGATTTTGGTTTCCATGAGCTCTGTTTTGTTCTGAGTGTTCCTTTTGTAGCATCTCATTCTCATGCAGTACTTTCAGTAGCTTTTCTTATCTAAGGATTTTAGTGATAGCTTTCTTTTAGTGGGGGGTGGAGGAGTGGGGGTGGATGTTCTCCGTGTGTGTGTGTGTGTGTGTGTGTGTGTTTAAAGACCTGGGGTCTTGCTGTGTTACCCAGGCTGGACTTGAACTCCGGGTCTCAAGTGCTTCTCCTGCCTCAGCCTCCTGGGTAGCCGGGACTGCAGGAGCGCCATGCCATGCCTGGTGCCCTCCCTGCATCGTCAGTGTGGCTGCCTGCCTTCCAGGGCCTCTGCTGAGCACCTCGGAGAGTCAGCCCTGTCTCCTGCCCCAGTGCTCCTTGGGTTAGGCCTACCCTGCCCCTCCCCCAAGAGTTCTCTGGTGCCACAGATCTGGAGCTTTTTAGGGACCTGTCCTGTGGATCAGGGGGAGTCTGGGTTTCCTCCCTCCAGGGGAGGGCTGGGCTTCTTGGTCTGAGGCATTTCCTGCTGTCCCTGCACTTCCAGGTTCCTCCGTGGTCCTGGTGCTGCCTTCCCTGCCCTTCCTCTTGTACCCTGTAGCTGATCCCTTGAAAAAAGAAAATGGTCCGTTTCTGCTGTTTTTAGTGGGATTTTACCCGCTATTTTTTACATGTTCAACCCCCTGTGTTACTCAGAAGTCTTGCGATTAGGTTTTTGACCAAATCTTCGGAACCGTCATGGGGGTGGCAGCTGGTGTTTCTTGCGTGTTGATGGTGTGGGGCACCGTGCGAAGTGCACCACCTGCACTGGTCCATTTACTCAGAAGCACCACGCACCTGGCCTGTGGAGTCCCCCCACCCACAGGTCGGGAACGTGGCCGAGGTACCCAGCCCAGAGGGCGATGAGCAGAGTTACACCAGAGGTGGGGGGTGCTTCCCTGCGGGTGTAGACCCTGGGTGGGGAAGGAGGGGTACCTAGGGTGGTGGCTGCTCTTGGGGGTAAGCACTAGTGCCAGTGTGTGTTGGGGGGTGCCAGGGACCCAGGCAGGTGCTGGCGCTGTGGCCTCTGTGTCAGGGCCTCTTTCCCTAGGGGCGCACAGGCTGGAAGCGCAGTCCTGGTTGAGCTTTCCTAGTTTCCAGGTCGGGGGTGAGGCACAGGACATGGCCGGCTTGGCCCCTTCCTCTCCATCCTGTCCAGCTCAGCCCCTTCCTGTCCATCTTATGCGGCCCAGCCCCTTCCTCTCCATCCGTCCTGTCCGGCCCAGCCCCTTCCTCTCTGTCTGTCCTGTCTGGCCTGGCCCCTTCCTCTCTGTCCGTCCTGTCTGGCTCGGCCCCTTCCTCTCCGTCCTGTCCAGCTCAGCCCCTTCCTGTCCATCTTGTGTGGCCCAGCCCCTTCCTCTCCGTCTGTCCTGTCCGGCCCGGCCCGGCCCCTTCCTCTCCGTCCTGTCTGGCCTGGCCCCTTGCTCTCCGTCCGTCCTGTCCAGCTCAGCCCCTTCCTCTCCGTCCTGCCCAGCCCACCCCGGTCCCTTCGCAGCAGCATCCTCTCCAGTGCACTGTGTGCTGGGACTCAAGTCTTGGCTCTTCCGTCTTCACCCTTTGTGACTTGGGGCAGCAATTGCTGACCTCCCTGGGCCTCGGTCTTCCTGTCCGTGAAAGGGACTTGTGAGCATCTCTTACAGAACACCTGTGATGAAGGAAGGGCGTCACATCTTGGATCTTCTTAAAATACAAGATTGTTTCTGTTTTAATCCTTTGTGTTCCTTGTGAGGTGCTGCATCCAGAGGAAAGGAGAAAGGAAATGAAAACTCTGCAGAAAATCCACAGGCCTGGCATCAGCCTCCCAGTCTGATTTTGACGCGGCTGTAGGGGAGACACAGCAACATTCTGTCCCCCGAGGGCACAGCTTCAGGAACGGCTCCAGGCCGGAGGGCACCTCTCGCCTGGCTGTGTTGTGTCTCAGGGCTCTGCGCTTCTAAAGGGACTCAGGCCAGTGGGCAGGACTGTGGTATGGGACCGGGAGGCTTAGGGGGTGAGGGTGGCAGGCAGGCTCCGGCTTCCCTTCCCAACCAGATTCCAGATCCTGGGGGCAGGGCATCCCGGGTCTGTCTGCCAAGCGCATGTTAAGAGGAGGAAGAGAAGGCGTAGGAACCCTCACGGGCCTGTCCTGTCTCCTGCCCTCCCCTGACTTGCTCCAGCTCTTAAGGGGTTTTGAGTACTTGCCCCTCCCCTTCCTTTGGAAAGTGTTTTTAGGGTTTCTTGGTTGTCATTCATTTCTGGTTGGAATTCCCATAGTGAGACTGTCTTGGTTTTGCGCTGGCCTAGGGGCTGCTGTGTGCCCTGTGGTGCTGAGTGCGCCATGGCTGTAAGCCCTGTGCCTCCCTCCACGTGCTGCGTCCGGCGTGCCACGTCCCCTCGTCCAGCCCTCTGCTGCCCCCTCCACGTGCTGCGTCCGGCGTGCCACGTCCCCTCGTCCAGCCCTCTGCTGCCCCCTCCACGTGCTGCGTCCAGCGTGCTGTGTCCTCTTATCCAGGCTTCTGCTGCCCCCTCCACACACTGCGTCCCGTGTGCCGTGTCCTCTCGTCCAGCCCTCTGCTGCCCCCTCCACGCGCTGTGTCCCCTGTGCCGTGTCCTCTCGTCCAACCCTCTGCTGCCCCCTTCATGCGCTGTGTCCCGTGTGCCGTGTCCTCTCGTCCAGCCCTCTGCTGCCCCCTCCACGCGCTGCGTCCCCTGTGCCGTGTCCTCTTATCCAGGCTTCTGCTGCCCCCTCCACACACTGCGTCCCGTGTGCCGTCTCCTCTCGTCCAGCCCTCTGCTGCCCCCTCCATGCGCTGTGTCCCCTGTGCTGTGTCCTCTCGTCCAGCCCTCTGCTGCCCCCTCCACGCGCTGCGTCCCCTGTGCCGTATCCTCTTATCCAGGCTTCTGCTGCCCCCTCCACACACTGCGTCCCCTGTGCCGTGTCCTCTCGTCCAGCCCTCTGCTGCCCCCTCCACGCGCTGCGTCCCGTGTGCCATGTCCTCTCGTCCAGCCCTCTGCTGCCCCCTCCACGCGCTGCTTCCCGTGTGCCATGTCCTCTCGTCCAGCCCTCTGCTGCCCCCTCCACGCGCTGCGTCCCCTGTGCCGTGTCCTCTCGTCCAGCCCTCTGCTGCCCCCTCCACGCGCTGCGTCCCGTGTGCCGTGTCCTCTCGTCCAGCCCTCTGCTGCCCCCTCCACGCGCTGCGTCCCATGTGCCGTGTCCTCTCGTCCAGCCCTCTGCTGCCCCCTCCACGGGCTGCGTCCCGTGTGCCGTGTCCTCTCGTCCAGCCCTCTGCTGCCCCCTCCACGCGCTGCGTCCCGTGTGCCGTGTCCTCTCGTCCAGCCCTCTGCTGCCCCCTCCACGCGCTGCGTCCCCTGTGCCGTGTCCTCTCGTCCAGCCCTCTGCTGCCCCCTCCACGCGCTGCGTCCCGTGTGCCGTGTCCTCTCGTCCAGCCCTCTGCTGCCCCCTCCACGCGCTGCGTCCCGTGTGCCGTGTCCTCTCGTCCAGCCCTCTGCTGCCCCCTCCACGCGCTGCGTCCCGTGTGCCGTGTCCTCTCGTCCAGCCCTCTGCTGCCCCCTCCACGCGCTGCGTCCCGTGTGCCGTGTCCTCTCGTCCAGCCCTCTGCTGCCCCCTCCACGCGCTGCGTCCCGTGTGCCGTGTCCTCTCGTCCAGCCCTCTGCTGCCCCCTCCACGCGCTGCGTCCCCTTTGCCGTGTCCTCTCGTCCAGCCCTCTGCTGCCCCCTCCACGCGCTGCGTCCCCTTTGCCGTGTCCTCTCGTCCAGCCCTCTGCTGCCCCCTCCACGCGCTGCGTCCCGTGTGCCGTGTCCTCTCGTCCAGCCCTCTGCTGCCCCCTCCACGCGCTGTGTCCCGTGTGCCGTGTCCTCTCGTCCAGCCCTCTGCTGCCCCCTCCACGGGCTGCGTCCCGTGTGCCGTGTCCTCTCGTCCAGCCCTCTGCTGCCCCCTCCACGCGCTGCGTCCCGTGTGCCGTGTCCTCTCGTCCAGCCCTCTGCTGCCCCCTCCACGCGCTGCGTCCCCTTTGCCGTGTCCTCTCGTCCAGCCCTCTGCTGCCCCCTCCACGCGCTGCGTCCCCTTTGCCGTGTCCTCTCGTCCAGCCCTCTGCTGCCCCCTCCACGCGCTGCGTCCCCTTTGCCGTGTCCTCTCGTCCAGCCCTCTGCTGCCCCCTCCACGCGCTGCGTCCCGTGTGCCGTGTCCTCTCGTCCAGCCCTCTGCTGCCCCCTCCACGCGCTGCGTCCCGTGTGCCGTGTCCTCTCGTCCAGCCCTCTGCTGCCCCCTCCACGCGCTGCGTCCCGTGTGCCGTGTCCTCTCGTCCAGCCCTCTGCTGCCCCCTCCACGCGCTGCGTCCCCTGTGCCGTGTCCTCTCGTCCAGCCCTCTGCTGCCCCCTCCACGCGCTGCGTCCCGTGTGCCGTGTCCTCTCGTCCAGCCCTCTGCTGCCCCCTCCACGCGCTGCGTCCCGTGTGCCGTGTCCTCTCGTCCAGCCCTCTGCTGCCCCCTCCACGCGCTGCGTCCCGTGTGCCGTGTCCTCTCGTCCAGCCCTCTGCTGCCCCCTCCACGCGCTGCGTCCCGTGTGCCGTGTCCTCTCGTCCAGCCCTCTGCTGCCCCCTCCACGCGCTGCGTCCCGTGTGCCGTGTCCTCTCGTCCAGCCCTCTGCTGCCCCCTCCACGCGCTGCGTCCCGTGTGCCGTGTCCTCTCGTCCAGCCCTCTGCTGCCCCCTCCACGCGCTGCGTCCCCTTTGCCGTGTCCTCTCGTCCAGCCCTCTGCTGCCCCCTCCACGCGCTGCGTCCCGTGTGCCGTGTCCTCTCGTCCAGCCCTCTGCTGCCCCCTCCACGCGCTGCGTCCCGTGTGCCGTGTCCTCTCGTCCAGCCCTCTGCTGCCCCCTCCACGGGCTGCGTCCCGTGTGCCGTGTCCTCTCGTCCAGCCCTCTGCTGCCCCCTCCACGCGCTGCGTCCCGTGTGCCGTGTCCTCTCGTCCAGCCCTCTGCTGCCCCCTCCACGCGCTGCGTCCCCTTTGCCGTGTCCTCTCGTCCAGCCCTCTGCTGCCCCCTCCACGCGCTGCGTCCCCTTTGCCGTGTCCTCTCGTCCAGCCCTCTGCTGCCCCCTCCACGCGCTGCGTCCCGTGTGCCGTGTCCTCTCGTCCAGCCCTCTGCTGCCCCCTCCACGCGCTGCGTCCCGTGTGCCGTGTCCTCTCGTCCAGCCCTCTGCTGCCCCCTCCACGCGCTGCGTCCCGTGTGCCGTGTCCTCTCGTCCAGCCCTCTGCTGCCCCCTCCACGCGCTGCGTCCCGTGTGCCGTGTCCTCTCGTCCAGCCCTCTGCTGCCCCCTCCACGCGCTGCGTCCCCTTTGCCGTGTCCTCTCGTCCAGCCCTCTGCTGCCCCCTCCACGCGCTGCGTCCCCTTTGCCGTGTCCTCTCGTCCAGCCCTGTGCTGCCCCCTCCACGCGCTGCGTCCCGTGTGCCGTGTCCTCTCGTCCAGCCCTCTGCTGCCCCCTCCACGCGCTGTGTCCCGTGTGCCGTGTCCTCTCGTCCAGCCCTCTGCTGCCCCCTCCACGGGCTGCGTCCCATGTGCCGTGTCCTCTCGTCCAGCCCTCTGCTGCCCCCTCCACGCGCTGCGTCCCCTTTGCCGTGTCCTCTCGTCCAGCCCTCTGCTGCCCCCTCCACGCGCTGCGTCCCCTTTGCCGTGTCCTCTCGTCCAGCCCTCTGCTGCCCCCTCCACGCGCTGCGTCCCCTTTGCCGTGTCCTCTCGTCCAGCCCTCTGCTGCCCCCTCCACGCGCTGCGTCCCGTGTGCCGTGTCCTCTCGTCCAGCCCTCTGCTGCCCCCTCCACGCGCTGCGTCCCGTGTGCCGTGTCCTCTCGTCCAGCCCTCTGCTGCCCCCTCCACGCGCTGTGTCCCGTGTGCCGTGTCCTCTCGTCCAGCCCTCTGCTGCCCCCTCCACGGGCTGCGTCCCATGTGCCGTGTCCTCTCGTCCAGCCCTCTGCTGCCCCCTCCACGCGCTGCGTCCCCTGTGCCGTGTCCTCTTGTCCAGCCCTCTGCTGCCCCCACCACGGGCTGCGTCCCGTGTGCTGTGTCCTCTCGTCCAGCCCTCTGCTGCCCGCTGCTCTCTTTGGGACTTCCATTGTTTCCCCTTCCCCTTCCTTTCCTGGTTTTCTTCCCTAGTGAGGGGCCCTTCCTGCTGCTGCGGGGCCCTGCTGTGGCCTCTGCCTTCCGTCCCTGGCGGTAGTGAGACTGGCTGAGACCCAGGGGAAGCTTGGAGACTGTCCTAGATTTCGGAGATGGTGGTACACAGGCTTGCTGGCTTGGGTTAGGGCTCTAGGCCCTGCCTTCGGGTTGTCTGGAAGCCGCCAGCCAGGCTTGGACACCTCTCTGCCCCCGTCACCTCGGAGCAGCAGCCCAGGAGCGGGTCACAGCCCTTCCCCTGTGTTACATGGTCACCTGCCTGAGAACCCCTGCAGGCCCCTGTGTTTTGGGAAGTCGATTTAACTGAACAGAGCGCAGCTGAGAAGGGGCGCCTCCCTCCCCACCCACCCTCATTGCCTGGGACCGCGTGTCCAGGAGCCGGGCCTCGGGTGTCTGGTCTCTGGGCCACACAGGCTAACACGGCCAAGCCCAGCTGCACCCCCGGGGTCCTCACCCGCCATGTGCCTATGGTCGTGGCCAAGGTCTGGGCCCAACCTGCTCTGAGCGCTGTGGGCACCGCTCAGCCATTTTTTACAGGTGGCCGAGGAGACATTTGGTTTCTCATTAAAAAGAAACAGCCCGGGCGCGGTGGCTCACGCCTGTAATCCCAGCACTTTGGGAGGCCAAGGTGGGCGGATCATGAGGTCAGGAGATCGAGACCATCTTGTCTAACACAGTGAAACCCCGTCTCTACTAAAAATACACAAAAAATTAGCTGGGCATGGTGGCGGGCGCCTGTAGTCCCAACTACTCGGGAGGCTGAGGCAGGAGAATGGCGTGAACCTGGGAGGCGGAGCTTGCAGTGAGCTGAGATCATGCCACTGTATTCCAGCCTGGGCAACAGAGCGAGACTCCATGTCAAAGAAAAAAAAAAAAAAAAAAGAAACAACCCTGAGAACATCAGTGGGGTTTTATTGACTGTGTCAGACAACTCAGCGATGCAGAGGAATGAAAGTGGAGTTGATTTGGCTCTTGTGGTGAGATACAGCCAAGGAGTATGAGAGAATTTGGGGAAAGCTTTCTTTCTGGACATTTGTTGATGTTGATGAGTAGTGGAGGGCTTTATTTGTAAGTTGAAGTCTGAGATTTGTCATGCCAATACCTAAATTTTAATTTGTTTGTACAAATAACGCCACGATTTAATTCTTTTTTCTTTTTGAGACAGAGTCTTGCTCTGTCACCCAGGCTGGAGTGCAGTAGTGCGATCTCCGCCTCCGGAGTTCAAGTCATTCTCCTGCCTCAGCCTCCTGAATAGCTGGGATCACAGTTGCGTGGTACCACGCCTGGCTAATATTTTGTATTTTTAGTAGAGATGGGGTTTCATCATGTTAGCCAGGATGGTCTCGATCTCCTGACCTCGTGATCCACCCTCCTCGGCCTCCCAAAGTGCTGGGATTACTGGGATTACAGGCGTGAGCCACCGGGCCGGGCCCACGATTTGAATTTTTATGGAACTGGGGCTAACTTAATTTTTTCAGACGAGTGGGAGTAGAGCAAACGGCCCCTCTCTGTTGCCCCTTTTTCCTACCAAGGCCCCTCCAGGCTGTCTCTTGCCTGGTGAGTGTGAGGAGATGGGTGGGCGCGGCCCTGTGGGATGGTGCTTTGTGGCAGGGCTGGCAGTTTCTGGGTGTGTGGCCTGTGGGTAGCCTTTGTACTGCGCGCACAGTCCCCGGCTCCTCCCTTCCAACACCTTCGCCCTGAGCGGCCTCGGAAATGGGGCTCCTGGCGGCTCTGCAGGCACCGTCAGAGTCAGAGGGAGGGCGAGCGGCTTTTGGTTTCTGTTGAAACAGCGTCCTGTCGCCCCCTCCTCTCCTGTGCGGATTGGCGCTGCGGCTTCTGTGTTGAGAGGGAAACTTGAAACCCTGAGCTATGGCTTGTTTTGTCTTTGATTGGGAAACCCAATTCAGGTTTGTGAACTTGGGCCAAGTTTAAGAATTCCCACAGTTTTCTTCAGCTCCTCTCCTCCCCGAACCCCGACAGCGAGGTGTCTTACGCTTCGGCATTCTCACTCGCCTGACTCAGACTTGATAGTTTTCCAGAGCAACTCATGTGGCCGCCGTCTAGGGAGTTTATTCAGAGGGTGCCTCTACATGCACAGCAGCCAGGTACAATAGTCATGAGTTAAATCGCACAAGGACAAGTAAAATGAAAAAAATTAGCACTCAGATCTTCTTTTTTTTCATGCTACAAAATAACAGTGAAAAACCTAACGATGAAAATAGATGCGAACAGACAAAAGGCCAGTGGGCTTGATCCCTTCTCATCCTCTCTCCTGTGTCTCCTGGAGGCTTCTGCACCTCTGTGTCTTCCCCCGCTCTGCTGCGTCTTCTCCACCTTGATGTCCCCCTCTGCCTGCTGCGTCTTCTCCACCTCGATGTCCCCCTCTGCCTGCTGCGTCTTCTCCACCTCGATGTCCCCCTCTGCCTGCTGCGTCTTCTCCACCTCGATGTCCCCCTCTGCCTGCTGCGTCTTCTCCACCTCGATGTCCCCCTCTGCCTGCTGCGTCTTCTCACCTCGATGTCCCCCTCTTGCCTGCTGCATCTTCTCCACCTTGATGTCCCCCGCTCTGCTGCGTCTTCTCCACCTCGATGTCCCCCTCTGCCTGCTGCGTCTTCTCCACCTCGATGTCCCCCTCTGCCTGCTGTGTCTTCTCACCTCGATGTCCCCCTCTTGCCTGCTGCATCTTCTCCACCTTGATGTCCCCCGCTCTGCTGCGTCTTCTCCACCTCGATGTCCCCCTCTGTCTGCTGCGTCGGGGCTGCCTACCGGGCTTGGTCTTCAGGGCCACTGTTTCTCCTCAGCTAAGTCCTGAGAGTCACATTTCCATCCATTGCAGTGAAATCTTTTCCTTCAGGTATTTCCAGACCTTGGTTTTGGCCCCTTTTCATATCTTCCTTGTTTCCTCGCTGTGGTTTTCATTTCCCCTATCGTCTCCTTAACCTGTTTTTTGATGGTGTCTTTTTAGGTTATCTCAAGTTCATTTCAAGCTCTGAAAGTAGGAAGTAAAGTAAGAACCGCGTCGCACTAGCAGTCACTAGGCATTGTTCCAAGCACGCGGATAAACTGAGAATCCTCGTGGTCGCCCCGGGGGTGGGACTGCCATTGTCCAGAGAGACCTACTTTTGCCCGTGGTGCCACACGGGTCCCTCTCACAGGATGCGACCATGGTGGCTTTGCGTCATGTCACCTCAGCCAGGTAGGACCTTCTGCTGGAACCCCCTTCCCTGGTAGTCCTCGGAGAGGGCTGTGCACAATCTGGAGGCAGAAGCAAAGCAGTAGCCCCCGTGCGCGGCAGCTCTTGAGGCTGTGCTGCTGTTGGCTGTGCTGTTGTTGGCTGTGCTGTTGTTGGCTGTGCTGCTGTTGGCTGTGCTGCTGTTGGCTGTGCTGCTGTTGGCTGTGCTGCTGTTGGCTGTGTTGCTGTTGGCTGTGCTGTTGTTGGCTGTGCTGCTGTTGGCTGTGCTCTTCTGCTGTTGGCTGTGCTGTTGTTGGCTGTGCTGCTGTTGGCTGTGCTGTTGTTGGCTGTGCTCTTCTGCTGTTGGCTGTGCTGCTGTTGGCTGTGCTGTTGTTGGCTGTGCTCTTCTGCTGTTGGCTGTCCTGTTGTTGGCTGTGCTCTTCTGCTGTTGGCTGTGCTGCTGTTGGCTGTGCTGTTGTTGGCTGTGCTGCTGTTGGCTGTGCTCTTCTGCTGTTGGCTGTGCTGTTGTTGGCTGTGCTGCTGTTGGCTGTGCTGTTGTTGGCTGTGCTGTTTTGCTGTTGGCTGTGCTGTTTTGCTGTTGGCTGTGCTGTTGTTGGCTGTGCTGTTGTTGGCTGTGCTGTTGTTGGCTGTGCTGTTTTGCTGTTGCCTGTGCTGTTTTGCTGTTGGCTGTGCTGCTGTTGGCTGTGCTGCTGTTGGCTGTGCTGTTGTTGGCTGTGCTGTTGTTGGCTGTGCTGTTGTTGGCTGTCCTGTTGTTGGCTGTGCTGTTTTGCTGTTGGCTGTGCTGTTGTTGGCTGTGCTGTTGTTAGCTGTGCTGTTGATGGCTGTGCTGTTGTTGGCTGTGCTGTTGGCTGTGCTGTTTTGCTGTTGGCTGTCCTGTTGTTGGCTGTGCTGTTGTTGGCTGTGCTGTTGTTGGCTGTGCTGCTGTTGGCTGTGCTGCTGTTGGCTGTGCTGTTTTGCTGTTGGCTGTGCTGTTGTTGGCTGTGCTGTTGTTGGCTGTGTGTGCTGACCCCGGACCCCCTACAGTATGGCTGTGCATGGACTGGTGATTTGGCCCCCATGGCCTCATCAGCCCTGATCCATCCCTGCATTGAATTCGTATGGGGCTGGTGGTGAGTCTGGACTGACTCAGCTTTCTAAAAGCTGAAAAGCAAAAGTTAATAGGTCTGCAGAGATAAATGGACAGACCCGGTATCCTCCTGAGAGCTCAAAACACCTCCCAATTATTGATAACTAAGTATGTAGTGGAGATATAGATATGTATAAAACACACATTACATACTATGTGTGCACATACAATATTTCAACAGCAGAGGCGACTGGCATGATTCCATAATTGATACAGAACTGTGTAGCTATACACGTTGGAGAATACACATTTGTAGGCACCTGAGGAACATTCACAGATATTACACAGCCAGGCCATAAAACAAGTCTCGAGACATTTCAGAGGCTCACTGGCGGACAGATGGTATTCCATGCTCACAAAGTAATGAAATTAAAAACTGGATACAGAATAATAAAGGAAAGGTGATAATTTTTAGTTAGAAGATATACAAATGTGTAAATCACATGAGTCAAAGAAGTCTCAGGAGAAGTTTTAAAATAAAAAGTTAAAAAAGTTTAAAAATAAAAATAAACAGTCACAAAATTATTCTATCTAAAATTTTGGGATGCAGCTAAGGAAACTTAAACCTTTAAACAGGTGTGACGAAATTGTGGCCTGCAGGCCCAGTGGGGCCTCAGCCTGTTTCTGTACAGCTTTGGAGCCAAGAAGGGTTTTCACATTTTAAAAATGTTATCAATGAGAATAAACACAACCAAGCAGAGTCTGCGATGAGGACTGCATGTGGCCCACAGGGCCCGAGGTTCTCTCTGGCCCTGGCAGGAATCACTTGGTGACTCGGCCTCAGACACATGTACAGAAAAGGAGAAAGGTTCACTCTGCACAGGGCGGGTGGGAAGAGGGCAGTGAGCAGAACCCTAGAAATGAAGGAGGTGGAAGACAAAGATGAGAGAGGACACACAGAGCCAAACGCAGCTCTGCGAGACGGCTGATGGGACCAATAAGCGCGTGGCCGGCGGGCAGAAAGCAGGAGCCTTCCACACGGAAGGGAGCCCTCGTGCAGCCACCGTGGAGATGGAAAATGGCATGTTAAGAATATCTTTTGCCAGGAAATTTGGTAGCTCAGGCAAAATAGATGTTCCGAGAGAAACGTAATTTATCAAAGTTGACCCAGGTGGGAGTAGAGAAGTGACTCCTCGCTGCTTCAGCGCGTCTGCTTGTAAGCGGGAACGATTACTGTTGACCCCATAGGATTTTTAATGATTTTGTCGAGACGCAATTCACATGCCATTCAGTTCTGTCATTAAGTGTACAGTTCAGTGGCTTGTAACGCATTCGCAGAGGTTTGCAGCCGTCGCCACAGTCAGTTGTAGAACATTTTACCCCACGCTCCTTCGCTGTCATCCCCAGCCCCCCCGACAGGTGGATAAACCCCCCTCCTAGACACCACAGATGGGTTCTCTGTGTCTACCCATTCTGGACTTTTCCTGTGAATGGAACCGTGCCCCCGTGGTCCTCTGTGGTGGCTCCTTGCCCCGAGCGTGGCGTTGGCGTGGTCCGTGGGCGATGCGGCCCCCAGCAGTGCTCCTTTTCTTTTCCTTGTTGAAGCCTGTTCCATCGTGTGGCATCTTAGTCAGCTCAGGCTGTGGAAACAAGTCACCACAGATGGGGGCTCAAGCAGCACAAATGTATCCCTCACAGTTCTGGAGGCTGGGTGTCCAAGGTCGAGGTGCCAGCAGGCTCGGCAGCAGGCTCGGTTTCTTCCGGGTTTTCCTGGGCCTGCAGGCGCTGCCTTCCTGCCGCGTGCTCGCCGTTCGGTCTGTGTCTTGGTGTCCTTGTTTCCTCTTCTTAGGAGGACACCGGTCATAGCAGATCCGGGCCCCACTTGCGTGGCCTCATTTTACCTTACGCATCTCTAAGGGCCACATCTCCAGATACAGGCACTCGGGGGCACTGGGGTTAAGACTTCAGTATGTGGATTTCAGGGAGACAGAATTCAGCCCACGACGTACATGGAGGCCGCATTTTATTTATCCATCTGTCAGTTGGTAGACGTTTGGGTTGTTTCCCACTGTAGGCTGCTGTGAATAAAGCATTCGTGTGTGAGTTTTTGTGTGGATGTGGTTTTTGTCTTGGGTATAGGCCTGGGCTTGGAGCATAGGACTGTTCGGAAAGTTAAGGGAATGAACGTATTCAGAGCTCAGAACCGTGTCTGGCGTGCGATGCGTTCTGTTTTGAGGTTAGTGATGATGATGCAGAGCGGCTCCCGAGGACGAGAGCTCGTGATGGAGCGTGCCTCTTTATGCCCGATGTGAATGTGGCTACTCAGCTTTCTCTCTTTTTTTTAAAATTAATTTATTTTGTTGAGACAGGTTCTTGCTCTGTTGCCCAGGCTGGAGTGCAGTGGTGTGATCATAGCTCACTGCATCCTTGACCTCCTGGGTGCAAGTGATCCTCTGACCTCAGCCTCCTGAGTAGCTGGAACCACAGGCATGTGCCACCACGCCCAGCTAATTGTCGTATTTTTTTCTTTTTCTTTTTTTGTAAGGGTAGGGTTTTGCCATGTAGCTGGTCTCAAAGTCCTGGGCTTAAGCAGTCCACCTGTCTCAGCTTCCTAAGGTGCTGGGATTACAGGCTTGAGCCACTGCATCCAGCAACACCCCCCCTCCTTTTTTTTTTTCTGTTTTTGAGTCAGGGTCTTGCTCTGTTGCCCAGGCTGGAATGCAGTGGCTCACTCATGGCTCATGTAGCTTTGAACTCATGGGCTAGATCCATCCCCCGACCTCAGCCTCACAAGTAGCTGAGACTACAGGTGTTTGCCACCACACCCAGCTAATTTTTTCTTTTTTTTTTTTGTAGAGACAGGGTCTCACCATCTAGCCCAGGTTGGTCTTGAACTCCTCGCCTCAAATGATCCTCTCATCTTGGCCTCCCAAAGTATTGCGATTACAGGCATGAGCCACTGTTAATGGCCCCAGCTTTCTTTGGGTTCGTGTTTTCTCAGTGTATTCTTTTCTGTCTTTTAATCTTTTTATATTCTTGCATTTTAGATGTATGTTGAGTAAAAATCTACCGTATGTGATTTTAAGCTGGTGAGTTTAGTCCATTTACTTTACTGACATGTTTGGGTATCTTTGTCTTATTATATGAATTTTGCTTTTTCAGATTTTTCTTTTGTTTTTAAAAGTTGTGGTTTCTATTGGGCCCCCAACCCAGTCCCATTCCACATCTTCTTCCTTGTTGGTTTGGAATCATCTATTCTGTTTCCTGTGTTTCTTCAGGGGTCGTATTCAGCTTGTACCACGAATATTCAGAGCCCACAGCCAGCTTCTTAGCCTACCCTCAAGTAACACACAGCACACCCTGACCTCGATCACTTTCCATCTGACGTATTTGACGTTGTTGAGTTTTTAGTTCTTCTTGTTTAACATTAGACATTACAGGTTGAGCACCCTGAATCCGAAAATCCAAAACCGAAAACTTTTTGAATGCTGAGTTGACACTCTGCAGGTGATGGGCTGCAGTCAAAACACAGGTAAACAACACACAGTTGATTCAGCACCCCAAGGGGAAAAAGATCCTCCCAGCCCCCTTCAGCTTTGATAAATCCTTTCCACATAAGACCAGGTTCCCTCATGCAAGCACGTCCACAAAGGGCGACGAAATGTCGGGTGCTGGCCGGACGCAGGCGCTGCAGGCTCCTTATGAGGCTCCACACGGGCGAGACCTGTGCGCACTGCTCGTGTGTTTGCATATCCTCTGCTCTGTGGTGTACAGATACTGTTGAAAACGTCAGAAAGGCCTGCAGGTTACTTGTATGGGGGTGTACAGATACTGTTGAAAACGTCAGAAAGGCCTGCAGGTTACTTGTATGGGTAACAGTGGTCAGAAAAGGGGCAAGCATTCACGTTCGCATGTCGCACAGAAAGTCAGACTGCTGGGGGGAGCTGGGCAGCAGTGTAAGAGCACGGTGCTGGAGTGAGTGCCAGAGATGACCTAAGAAACAGGAGGAATGGTTGACGTTCTGTGCTGGAAACGATGACCAGAAAAACCCTGCACAAAGCTACACGTGAAATTTCTACCACGTATTGAAAGAGTGGATCTGTCAGCATCGCAGTGGATACAAGCCACTTAACAGTGCCAATCACAAGACAAGCAAAGCTCTGTGTAAGGGCCCTGATCGCATTCATGAAGCTCTGTCCTTGGGACTCATCATCTACGAAAGGCCACACCTCCTAACACCGTGCTCTTGGGAGTGAGGATTTCAGCAGGAATTCTGGGGAACAGAAGCATTGGGGCGTCGCATCTCCCTGTGGCCTTCCTCCGCCTGCCAGCTGCCCCCTCACCCTGCTGTCCACCTCACGGACCCCTCTTCGCCCCATATGGGCCACTTTGGCCCCCACCACCCCTTCCTGGATGTGCAGGCCCTATGCGGTGCCACCTGATGCTTCCAAGACTGAATTTTCAAGAGGGGCAGGGAAAGGTGTTTGCTTTTTTTTTTTTTTTTTTTTAATTTTTTAGAGCCAGGGTCACTCTGTTGCTCAGGCTGGAGTGAGTGCCGTGGTGTAGTCGCGGCTCACTGCAGTCTTGGCCTCCTGGACTAAAGCGATCCTTCCACCTCAGCCTCCCAAGTCACTGTGGCAGTACGGGTGCATGCTACCGTGCCCGGCTAATTTTTTTTATCTTTTGAAGAGATGGGATCTCACTATGTTGCCCAGGCTGGTCATGAACTCCCGGGCTCACGTGATCTACTCACCTCGGCCTCCTGAAGGGCTGGGATTACAGGTGTGAGCCACTGTGCCTGGCCAGGTGTTTGCTCTTAAAAAGCCATTTCTCTCTTTCTGTGTGTATTTGTGTTTTGAGGTAAAATTTCACATAACATAAAAATAACCATTAACTTTAAAGTGAAAAACTCAGAGCATTTAGTACATACCCAATGTTGCACAGCTATTACTTCTGTCTACTTTTAACACGTTTTTGTCACCGAAAAAATACCCTGGTGTCCATTCACATAGTTATGACACATCACGACACATGACTGTATTTCCAACCCCTGGCACCTGCCAGGCTGTTTTCTGCCTCTATGTTTACTTATTCTGAGAATTTCATACACATGGAGTCTGCAATGCGTGACCCTTTGTGCCTGGTTCATCTGTATTGTAGCATGTGTCAGGCCTTCATTTGTTTTTATGGCTGAATAATATTGCTTTGTATGGGTAGACTCCACCACCCCCCCCCTTTTTTTTTTTTTGTAGAGACAGGGTCTCACCATCTAGCCCAGGTTGGTCTTGAACTCCTGGCCTCAAATGATCCTCTCATCTTGGCCTCCCAAAGTATTGTGATTACAGGCGTGAGCCTGAATCTGAAAAAGCAAAATTCATATAGTAAGACAAAGACACCCAAACGTGTCAGTAAAGTAAATGGACTAAACTCACCAGCTTAAAATCATATGGTAGATTTTTACTCAACATACATCTAAAATGCAAGAATATAAAAAGATTAAAAGACAAGACAGAAAAGAATATACTGACAAAACACTAACCAAAAGAAAGCTGGGGCCAATAACGGTGGCTCATGCCTGTAATCACAATACTTTGGGAGGCCAAGATGAGAGGATCATTTGAGGCCAGGAGTTCAAGACCAACCTGGGCTAGATGGTGAGACCCTGTCTCTACAAAGAAAAAAAGAAAAAAAACAGATGCCCCAATGCTTGCGTTCCCCAAAATTCCTGCTGAAATCCTGACTCCCAAGGGCACGGTGTTAGGAGGTGTGGCCTTTCGTAGATGATGAGTCACAGGGACAGAGCTTGATGAATGCGATCAGGGCCGTTACACAGTTGACGGACACTTAAGTTTTCCCACCTTTTGGCCCTTGTGAAGAATGCTTCTGTGAACGTTTGCGTACAAGTGTCTGTTTGAATCCCTGTCTTCCCCTTTTTTGGGTGCGCATCCAGGGCGGGATCGCTGGACCGCGTGCGGACCCTCGCTGCGCATCCAGGGCGGGATCGCTGGACCGCGTGCGGACCCTCGGTGTGTTACTGAGGCGTCCCCAAGCTGTTTCCACAGACGCTGTGCTGCCCTGCATTCCCACCAGCAAGGCACAGAGCTTCCGGTTTCTCCGTGTCCTCACCAACACCTGTGTTGTTCTTTTTTAAAAAACTATAATCAGCCTCGTAGGTGTGAGGGGGTATCTTGTGATTTTGATTTGAATTTTTCTTAATGACGAATGACACTGAGCATCTTTTCATGTGCTCCTTGGTTATATATTTCTCTGGATAAATGTCTAGTCAAGTCCTTTGACCATTTTTAAATTGGATTGTTTGTCCTTTTGTTGTTGAGTTGTAAAGCTGTTTGTATCTTCTGGATATTAAACTCTTATCAGATATATTATTTGCGAGTATTTTCTCCCATTCTGTTGGTTGTCTTTTTTCTTTTGATAATGTCTTTGTATTGTGTCGTGTTTAATGTAAACATTTCACCATTGTTTTAATTCCCTCTTTTCAGTTCTTTTCTGTGTGTGTGCAGTTTTTGGGTGTGTGTGATGTATACATACACATATGCACATATACAGGTGTCTAAAAAGTATTTTGTTTTTTTGTTTTAAATATTTGACACTTTTAAATTGGAGTTGAGATTCTGTATGGAGTAATGTGTTGTTGAATGACAGGATAGTATGAAGCTTGTCAGAGTGTTATTACTTGGCATATCCACAGGAGCCATACAAATGATACAACCTTGCTGCTTGTGTCTCATGGTTTTTTTTTTTTTTTAATTTAATTTTATTTTTTTTCATTTTTTTTTATTATACTTTAAGTTTTAGGGTACATGTGCACATTGTGCAGGTTAGTTACATATGTATACATGTGCCATGCTGGTGCACTGCACCCACTAACTCGTCATCTAGCATTATTTTAATTTGTTTTAGTTTTTTTTTTGAAACGGGGTCTTGCTGTGTCACTCAGGCAGGAGTACAGTGGTATGATCACAGCTCACCGCAGCCTTGACCTCCCAGGCTCAAGCGATCCTCCTGCTTCAGCCTCCCAAGTAGCTGGTGCTACAGGTGCACACCATCATACCTGGCTAACTTTTGTATTTTTTTGTAGAGATGGGATCTCCCTATGTTGTCCAGGCTGGTCTCGAACTCCTGGGCTCAAGTGATCCTCCCGCCTCAGCCTCCCTAAGTGCTGGGATTACGAGCATGAGCCACTGTGCCCAGCCAGCCTTTGTTGTTTTTAAGAGTTGAAATTCATGTTTTTGGATCAAAGCTAAGCTGTGACATATAAACATGAAGTGATCTAGTTAGGTTTGGTTATACACCATGTGCAGAAAGCAACCTCTTCATGAATCTTTTAATGAACATCTTTCTACCTGGAAGAAACCCTTTACCTACTAAACTTATTTTCACACCTTCCTAATTTTGTTGTCTTCCGTGTTTTTGCTAGCTCCAGGCCTATTCGGCATTTAAAATAAAATGCAGGTTGGCCAGTCTGGCTGGGCAGTTCTACAGGTACTACGGCTGGAGAATCCCAGTTGACTTGAAATTCAGGTTTTGCTTGTGAAAGTAGCTGGCTGGGGCTTCTGTTGATGACAGTGCTGTGTGGACGGCCTGGTTCGCTGGGTGTGCCTCACAGACACAGGACACTTTTTAGGGTTGCTTTTGAATGTGCCTGAGGTGAGGTTCCTGTGTTTTCCTTGTACTTACCTTCATATTTTCTGACCCTCCTGTGGATGGAAAATCGACTGAGTGTGTGAAGGGCCTGTCGGTGTGAACGGGCCCCGCTCAGCCAGGCCATGGCTGTCTTAGGATCCCGCTTGGTGGCGAGGAGGGTGCGGCTCGTGGGTGGCTGCCTGGGGCTACCCCGTGTAGACTTGCTGGGACTTTGTCTAGACGAGAGAACTGCTGTCAGTGGCGCTTCCTGCGGGGGGATGAGTGCGGCTCTCAGCGCCTCTGTGGGGCTGGGGGTCTTGGGCCGTGAGGCCGGGGCCAGGCTGCGTGGCAACCCTGAGTCCCACCCTCATCGTCTTTGCTCGGGGTCCCGAGAGGCCATGGGGAGCCTGCTGGCTCTGTGTCCTCCCCGCACTGGCTTTTAGGGAAAGAGAGTCTCGTGGGTCATCCGGCCTGCCGGCTCTGTGTCCTCCCCGCACTGGCTTTCAGGGAAAGGGAGTCTTGTGGGTCGTCTGGCCTGCCGGCTCTGTGTCCTCCCTACACTGACACACTGGCTTTCAGGGAAAGAGAGTCTCGTGGGTCGTCTGGCCTGCCAGCTCTGTGTCCTCCCTACACTGACACACTGGCTTTCAGGGAAAGAGAGTCTCGTGGGTCGTCTGGCCTGCCGGCTCTGTGTCCTCCCTACACTGACACACTGGCTTTCAGGGAAAGAGAGTCTCGTGGGTCGTCTGGCCTGCCAGCTCTGTGTCCTCCCCGCACTGGCTTTTAGGGAAAGGGAGTCTTGTGGGTCATCTGGCCTGCCGGCTCTGTGTCCTCCCTACACTGACACACTGGCTTTCAGGGAAAGAGAGTCTCGTGGGTCGTCTGGCCTGCCGGCTCTGTGTCCTCCCTACACTGACACACTGGCTTTCAGGGAAAGAGAGTCTCGTGGGTCGTCTGGCCTGCCGGCTCTGTGTCCTCCCTACACTGACACACTGGCTTTCAGGGAAAGAGAGTCTCGTGGGTCGTCTGGCCTGCCAGCTCTGTGTCCTCCCCGCACTGGCTTTCAGGGAAAGGGAGTCTCGTGGGTCGTCTGGCCTGCCGGCTCTGTGTCCTCCCTACACTGACAAACTAGCTTTCAGGGAAAGGGAGTCTCGTGGGTCGTCTGGCCTGCCGGCTCTGTGTCCTCCCCGCACTGGCTTTCAGGGAAAGGGAGTCTCGTGGGTCGTCTGGCCTGCCAGCTCTGTGTCCTCCCCGCACTGGCTTTCAGGGAAAGGGAGTCTTGTGGGTCGTCTGGCCTGGCAGCTCTGTGTCCTCCCCGCACTGGCTTTCAGGGAAAGGGAGTCTCGTGGGTCGTCTGGCCTGCCGGCTCTGTGTCCTCCCTACACTGACACACTGGCTTTCAGGGAGAGGGAGTCTCGTGGGTCGTCTGGCCTGCCGGCTCTGTGTCCTCCCTACACTGACACACTGGCTTTCAGGGAAAGGGAGTCTTGTGGGTCGTCTGGCCTGCCGGCTCTGTGTCCTCCCCGCACTGGCTTTCAGGGAAAGGGAGTCTTGTGGGTCGTCTGGCCTGCCGGCTCTGTGTCCTCCCTACACTCACACACTGGCTTTCAGGGAAAGAGAGTCTCGTGGGTCGTCTGGCCTGCCAGCTCTGTGTCCTCCCTACACTGACACACTGGCTTTCAGGGAAAGGGAGTCTTGTGGGTCGTCTGGCCTGCCGGCTCTGTGTCTTCCCCGCACTGGCTTTCAGGGAAAGGGAGTCTTGTGGGTCGTCTGGCCTGCCGGCTCTGTGTCCTCCCTACACTCACACACTGGCTTTCAGGGAAAGGGAGTCTTGTGGGTCGTCTGGCCTGCCAGCTCTGTGTCCTCCCTACACTGACACACTGGCTTTCAGGGAGATTGGGCCTTGTGTGTCCTGTTGGGTGAGCAGACACGCAAGCTGTGACTTCAGGGCTACGGAAGTTGCTCTGTGGTTTCCGGCAGTGCAGACTCCAAGTGTGAGCCCTGTAGTGAGGACAAAGAGTGGAGGTTGGAGTTCAGAATTGTGGACAGGCTCCTGAGGACCAGCAGAGGCTGGAGGCCAGGGCTTGCCCGCCGGGAGTGTGGCTGTGGAAAGATTCCAGTCCACAGTGGGGGCTGCTGCCCAGACTCACCCTGAATAAAGTGTCTTCAGAGCCACCTGTCCTGCCTGTTCATGGCAGTGACCCAGAAAGATTCATCAGTGGGCGGTGAGTTGGGAACAGAAAGAAAACCCTTGAGATAACTGGGTTGGAGACAGGCAGCAGGCTTGTCATTGTGCACTGGTGACATGGCCTTTGGCCTCCCCAGCCGTCTGGCCTGGGCCTCGTGGTCCTGCTCTTGGGCTTCATGTGTCCTTGGGTGTCAGCTCCAGCATGGCGTCCTCTGGGCCCTGCTGCTTCTGAAGTGCCCGTGCCAGGGACACTGTCTTGGGGCCAGTGGAGGTCTGAGTATGGGGGCTGGGAGTCCTAGGCAGTGAGTCATGGCAGAACTGGCCCCTGACTTCCTGGTTAAGCCTTTAATTCTCCCGAATGCCTGTTTTTGCTTCTTTCAAGTTGTTGTGCTTGAGCCACTCTGTCATTAGCTGTGGGCGTTCCGAGTGCCAGCGCACAGTGTTGAGCAGAGCGGGTAGGAGCGCCCTGGCTTCAGGGAGGGCCCCCGCCCCCTGCATGGCGGTCACGCTGCGCTGAGCGTCCCCTCCCCTCTGGTGGCCTTTCGCAGTGGTGGAGGGGCAGGAACTGACTGGCTCTTTTCCCTGTGGTGGCTGCTCGGGTGGCAGTGAGCGGACAGCGAGGGGGACAGACACAGGTGGAAGGAACCACGGTGGGTTTCATTAACAATCACAGTGGCTCAGGAGATCCTGAGGCTGATTAATTTGCAAACAGCAATTACTTGGGATTGCTTGAAAAGAAAGTTCTAGCTTAGAACAGGAACCTGAGGAGGGCTGGCCACACTGGAATCCAGTGCCCACTGTGACAGTGGAGAGCCAGCAGACGCCACTGGCTTTGATGGATGATGGAGAGGGTGCTGGCGTCTTCTGCCATTTATGGGGGGTTCTTGTGTGCTGTGTTTGCAGGCACCATGGGTCTCCCTGGACGGGGTTCGGTTCCACCCCAGCGCCCTTGTCTTGTTTCATCGCCCGTGTCCGGGCTGTGTAAGAAGCATGTCCATTTGTCCCGAGCGGAGGGTCTCTGCCCCGCCCCTGAGGGAGGCCAGGAGGCCCTTGTTGGATGCTCTGGCGGGCGGCACTGGGACACGGCCGTTGCACCCGGCCCTGGACACAGGGCGGCCACTGCACCCGGCCCTGGACACAGGGTGGCCAGGGACTTGGGGGAGGAGCTCTTCAGGATCTGTCACGTGCATGTGAATGCTCTATGGCTTTGGTATTCTTCTGTTTAATTTTAGTAAAACCGCGGCCCGTTGCAAGAAGAGTGTGGGCGTTGGCAGCTTTGTCCCAGGTGCTGCAGGGTTGGGGGTGGTCCCTGTCACCGCCTGCTGCTGGTGGGGGTCAGCTGCACGGATGCACGGCCTGGCGCCAGCGGCAGCCCCAGAGGCCATGCATAGGGCAGGCCCCGGTGGTCAGGGACCCACCCAGTCCTGCCAGGCGTTGGGCTTGGGATGTGCGGCCGGCTGGGGGCACACATTCATGCCGCAGGTCCCCGTGAGTCTGGGCCGTGTGCCTGGTGAGCCCTGAATTCCACCTCACATCAGCCACTGGTTCACGTCAGCCGCTGGTTCACGTCAGCTGCTGGTTCACGTCAGCTGCTGGTTCACGTCAGCTGCTGGTGTTGGGTGTTCGCATGATGCTTTTCTTTCTTGGGGGATGGATCAGTGGATGGAGAAATAAAGCTGTGAGGGCGTAAAATCAATGTTTGTTTATATTGATAGTCGTCCCTTAAACTCAGATCCAGGGGTGTCAAGAGACCTGAGCCCGGCCCCGGTGTGCCGCGCACTGGCCGTGTGTCCGGAGAGGGCTGTGATTGCGGCTGTCAGCCCTGTCCGTTGGAGCTGCAGCTTGGTAAATGCACAGATGGATTTTGAGAAGGTTTTCCTCTGAAGATGTGGGAGTCTTTGCACCTCAGCAAGCTGTGCTGGTGCGGCCGTGGCACATACCGGGCTTTTTACGTCTCTTCTAGGGAGTGAGTCGGTGGGCATAGGATGGCTAAGGTATGGGAATTTTAATAGGGAATTTTCAAGTAAATGGTTCTGTTAGTATTACAGCTTATTTTAGAAAGTAAGGTGCTTTCATAGAGAATGTTTAAAATTATTAAGAGGTAGACAATTTTTTTAAAAACCTGAAGGTCTTTTTTTTTTTTTCTTTTTTTTGAGACAGAGTCTCGCTATTGCCCAGGCTGGAGTGCAGTGGCGCGATCTCGGCTCACTGCAACCTCCGCCTCCCAGGTTCACGCCATTCTCCTGCCTCAGCCTCCCGAGTAGCTGGGACTACAGGCGCCCGCCACCTTGCCCGGCTAATTTTTTGTATTTTTAGTAGAGACGGGGTTTCACCGTGTTGGCCAGGATGGTCTTGATCTCCTGACCTCGTGATCTGCCCGCCTCAGCCTCCCAAAGTGCTGGGATTACAGGCGTGAGCCACTGCGCCCGGCCAAAACCTGAAGGTCTTATATTGTGGTGTGAGTTTATATTTATTTCCATCATTTTATATTTGTCAGATTTTTATGCAGGGGGGCTGCATAATGTCTGCCTGGAGAGCCTCAGCCTCTGTGGAAGAGTTGGGTCAGGAGAATCCTCTTGGCGGAGGAAGCCGGAGGGAGAAGCCTCTTGGCGGAGGAACCTTCACCCAGAGACCAGCCTGGGGGTCCTTGGCCCAGACGGGGGAGGTGGGAACATGGCCTTGGGTTCTTTCTTCCTTGCAGTTTGGGTGAATAATGTGTGATGAGGCCTAAGAGGAGATTTATAAAGAGTATAATCTCTCAGTCTTAGAGAGAAAAGTGTTTCAAAGTATGGGTTCTCAGTGTCTGTATTGAAAAAATAAAAAATTCAGTGAATGGGTAGGTTATTTTTCGATCTGAGGGTTATTTCTAAGCACATGATTTATCTTTAGCACGGGAGGGTGATGCCCCGCCATGTCTTTTTAGCTTAGGGACTGTCTTCTGCTGTGAGTTGGCCTCTCTGCCTGTGCACGTGTGTTGCCGGCCCCGGCTCAGCTGTGGCAGAAGTCAGTCACCTGTGGAGTTATGGAAGTCCAGGCGGCCGCCCCAGGCCGGGGCCTCATTCCGTTAAGTGGGGCCAGGTGTCTATCCCCTCACGCATCCGAGGTGGCTGCCGGCGTGCGGGTGTGCCTGTCAGTGAGAGCTCTGAGCTGGGATATCTGGTGACGGCTGCCCCTGCTTGGTCTTGCGGTGTGGCTGGGGAGAGGATTACTGGGTGGAATGTAGCCGTCCGCCTTTTGTGTTGACCTCTTGACCTCCCTTTTGGGAGGCTTGTTAATGTCAAAAAGTGAAGATATGAGGATGGGATCGTAATTTCTTTGTGTTGCTTTCCAGTAGCCCAGGGACCAAGCTGTGGGAACCAGGCCTCCATGTGCTGGCCCCACCGTCCTCGTGGTGCCTGTGTCTGTCCAGGCTTAGTCCTCAGATCAGCTGCTTCACCACATTGGCTGCAGGCTGGGTGGCAGATGCCCCCAGGAGGAGGAGAAGCATTTCTTCCCAGGGCTTTGGCCTGTGCTGTGTGCCTGGAACCTTTAGGGGCTGTGGCTTCGCAGACCTGGATGCAGCGTGGAGGCCAAGCGGTGTCTATACAGGACCCTTCAGTGATGAGGGTGGCCAGGCTCCAGCCAGGTCCTAGGGAAAGCTCTCCGAGAGCGACGGCTTAAGCAGTTCTGAAAAATTGCAAATGATGTGTGTTCTCGGAGAAAGAATGGGAGAGAAGCACTCACTCACAATAATGTTGCACCTACTGTGTGCGGGTAGGGTGCAGGCAGTGTGGTCCAGTGTGAGCGGGGAGGGTGCTGGTTGGGGGGTTAGTGCTCGGGACACAGCCTTTGGACCCAGTGCCCTCCCAAAACTCTGCTCATCAGTGCCCCTGAGCTCAGCATTGACCCCTGGAGGAACTGGGCGCCTTCCCTGGTCTCAGACTGTAAGCCTCCTCGGGAAGCAGCAGTTGGCTCCTGATGCAGCTGGCCTCAGATCCTGTTGGGAGAGCAGGATTGGTGAGGAACCTGGAGAGGAGTAGGAGGTGCTGCCTGATAGCAGAGGTGGGTGATGGGGGCAGAGAGGGTAGCAGGGGCCCAGTTCAGTCCTGTCTGGTTTTCACGTGGAGCTTTTTATAGAGTTGTGCTTCTCAAGCCTTTCAAATGCCTCACAGCGGCAGTCCGACGTGCAGTCAGTGACAGCTGAGTAGATTACGACCCTCAGGACTAAATGCAAAATCATCTTCACTGGGTGCAGCATTTACAGTTTTGGTGCTGGAACCTCCTAACCAGTGTTCTTAGGGGCTGTCTTACCAGTGAAGGGAGCTGCCTGCTGTTGACGCTCCACAGGAGGTTTGCGGCATGGCTGCCATCTGTGTTGTGGCCTGGGACTTTCTTAGAGAGTGGGTAAAAGATGAGTCATCTCTTGTGTGATTTATCAGCTTCACTTGTGCTTCCACGGCTCTTTGAAGCGTCTAACTTTTTAATTTCATGAAGAAACAAATGTAGTGCAGAGAACAGAAAGCTGCTGTGTGACCCGCGGGTGCCCAGCCTGTGGGGCTTCCTCATCGCCGCCATCCAGGCAGATCGAGTGCCGGCTCTCTGTGCTCTCCAGGAGGTGGCCTTTCACAGCAGGGACGTTCTGTGCTCTTATTTTAACAACTGTAAGAATCTGAGCTTGGTGACAGTTGGGTGACCCGGGCTCTGTGTCTTCGTGTTGGCCAGGGTGTGTCATACACCTGGCCTGGCCTGCGTGCCTCACGTGTGGTGGGGATTTGTGACTGTCCCCAGCACCTTGACAGAGGGTCCTTGACTCTGCGACCCTGCACAGTGGGTGGTGGCAGGTGGGATCTTGGTTCACAGGCACAGGTGGGGAGAGTTGCCCAGCGTGGCTGGGTGACTTTCCTGTGGAAAGAGTGGGCTTGGGGCTTGGTGCGTGATCCCACCGAGGCCGGGGTTGTGCTTGGGGCACTGGGGGAGAGCAGAGCAGGTGATGCATATCCGGGCGCCCACCCTAGCAGCACAGGAAGGGCTGGGATCACCACTCCCCTGGGCACCATGGGGACAGCGGGGGCCTGCTCACTCCCCGGGGCACCGTGGGGACAGCGGGGGCCTGCTCACTCCCCTGGGCACCGTGGGGACAGCGGGGGCCTGCTCACTCCCCTGGGCACCGTGGGGACAGCGGGGATCTGCTCACTCCCCTGGGCACCGTGGGGACAGCGGGGGCCTGCTCACTCCCCGGGGCACCGTGGGGACAGCGGGGGCCTGCTCACTCCCTGGGGCACCGTGGGGACAGCGGGGGCCTGCTCACTCCCCGGGGCACCGTGGGGACAGCGGGGGCCTGCTCACTCCCCTGGGCACCGTGGGGACAGCGGGGGCCTGCTTGTGTTGGGGGTGGGGCTCCTTGCCCCCCAAGGGCAGGCCGAGCACCAAGTCTGTGCTTGCCCTGCTGTGCAGCGTTGCAGGTGCAGCAGACATGAGGCCAGCTGCTGCTCCCTGCAGGCAGCTGAGGGCCTCTGGGAAGGCTTCTCTACAACGTCCTGTGGGAACTGGAAACCCAGATGTCAGTGGAACCAGGTGTTCTGTCCATCACTGCCTCTTGCCTCCTAGCAAATTCAACACTGGCGTTTTTTTTTCTGAGCAAGTTGAGCTGCATTTTTGGGACAGGAGCCATGGCTGTATGTGCTGGTGCTGAAGGGAGGGTCTGCAGGGACGGCCACACGGATGGCTGTGTGTGCTGGTGCTGAAGGGAGGGTCTGCAGGGACGGCCACGCGGCTCTCGGGAGCTGTTTGCTGCGCTCGGGCTCTGCACTGGCAGGCTCCACGCCGAGGGTCCCTCCACATCCACCCCATCGTGGGAGGGAGGCTCAGTGCTCTGCAGGGGCCTGAGCAGTCGGGGAGACACCCCCTGCCCACAGCCACCCTCTCTGGGCTATGTGGGAGGTGCCCACGTTTCCACGCCTTCCTCGTGGAGGGTGTGGCGGGCTGTCTGTGCTGCGGGGGTACTTGGCTGCACTGTGCACAGCCCTCACCGCCCAGTGCCGAAATGGGAAGGCCTGACAGGGCGATGCGGTCTGCACCAGCTACATCTGCAGAAGTCCAGCACGATGCAGTTTATGCCTGGCAGTGATGTTTGTTTTTAAAATTAGTAAAACCTCATTAGTTATCAGAAGGCGTAACTATATGATGATTTTTTGTGGAGGGATTATTTCTGCCTTTTGTGCAGAGAATGCCTGGATCCCTTCTGCCCCTTGGGGTCACATATTGCAGTGGGGACTGTGGTGCTCTGAGGGTTAAGTTGTTTCTGTCACCTGGAGGCTGCTTTTTCCTCAGGCAATTGGCGTTCAACAAATGACAGGCTGTCTAGAGAGAAGGGTTTTTCAATTACATGGCTGGACCTGGGTTGCCAAAAGGAAGCCTCCTGGGGTGTGTTCTATACGCGACATGCATTTGCTGTGTGTAATTGGAACCATGAGAAAGGTTTTTGTTCAGAGCTATTGGATAGTTTCCTTATTTTAAACCTGTTGAATCTGGAAAGAGTTGTTTTTGAAATTTTTTTCTGATAATAACGTTATATAAAAGTTTATGGCAGAGGAGTTTCTGTTCCACACGCCCCTCCCCGAGCTTTGTGGTCGCCCAGGTGCCTGGCTGTCAAGGCTGGCCTGTCCCTTGTGTTCAGGGTCCCGAGATGTCACAGCTGGCAGCCCAAGTCCTCCCCTTTATCCCGAGCAGGAGAAGCAGCCCTCACTCCATTTTTCACCCCAGGGTATAGCAGCACCTACCACCCTGGGATGAATCAGAGCCAAGAGGCTTGGTTTTTCTGTTCTTGTTAAGGAAATTGATCATCTCACACCCTCTCAAGCTGTTTTACTTTGTGCAAATCAGATTCCTTTCCAGGGACCTGCGAGGAGAAACATCCTCAGCTTCTAGAACTCCCGGGGATGCCGTCAGCAGCCAGGCCTTGGCAGCTGCCGCTTCACCTGTGCTGGCGTGTGGGGCCCTGACGTCTCTTGCGGGTGTCATGGAGCAGGATTGGAGGTTTCTGAGCAGCAGGAGGGCAGGAGAAAGGCCCCAGCACTTTGCGCTGTGGCCTGGCCTGGAAGGAGGCCGGCTGGGCCATTCTGGATGCCTGTAGCAGCACTGCCACCTGGGCAGAGGCCCCAGAGGCCGAGGCAGGCTTTGTTCTCTGCTGCTGGGACTCAGCCCTGCGGGAGCACAGGGAGGACAGCGGGAAGCCCAGCCCCTCTGTGGCTCTGTCCACAGCTGGGGACAGCAGTCCAGTGTGCACGGGCCACCCACAGCCCTCTCAGGAACTGGCCTCTTCTCTTTAAGACAGAGGAGTGGGCCAGGTGGGCCTCTGGCTGGACCTCCTAGGCCATCAGTTTTCCCAGCAGGAAGTGCTGATCAGACTGAAGGAAGGCCTGCGTGTGTGTGTTGGCCCAGATGCCTGTTAGTGGACGCTGTGTCTGCACAGCTGTCTCTGGGTGGCTGATTCATCCCAGCAGCTGACTACGATGGTGCTAAAGAGACCTATCTTACACGGACTTGGGGACAGAAACCTGGGCTCCCCTACTGAGGTCAGGTCCTGGGGGTGTGGTGGGATCAGCTCCCCCAGCACCTTCGTGGCCTGGGGTGGGGGGGGTCTGTGTCCTCCCTTGGGGGCTTCTCACAGGGCTGCCAAGCAGTGTCCAGGTGCATGGGTTGGGCGTGCAGGAGGCCTGAGGCCAGTGTCCATGCTGGCCACTGCCACTCGCGGTTGTCTGTTGGGAGTCGGTCTGTCCAGTGGATGAATAAATTGGGACTCAGCGGTTTGCACCCAGATGCCCGAGGCTATGGAGTTGCCGAGTGGTCGTGCCTGGTGCTGCCTGGAGTGGCGTTGCAGTGACTGTCCCTGGGGATCTGGCCTGGCAGGGATGCCACATTTGTGCAGCGCTTTCCTCTTGAAGGTGCCACAGCCTGTTAGTTTTGATGTGTTGGCCACGAACAGGCTGCCCTGTTAGCACAGAAAGTGAACGTGAGCAGTACGAGAAGGCTCAGAGTGGACTTTCCGGGGCAAACAACTGAGGGCCTTTTGGGCGTCACAGATTTGGTTTAGTTTGGATCGAGGTAACCATCTTGAACCTGCTTATTAGAGTCAGTGGCTTTTTCTGTCTCACAGCTGCCTTCTTGTTTGGTTTCGCATCTCACACGCATTCTGTGATCCTCACTGACTTTTTAGAAGGAAAATGTTCGACATTTACAAGAAGTGAGAGATACTCTTGCAAATCATCCAGCAGTTTCTGGTTTGCAGATTGATGGCAGCCCTGGCCTTTACCCTCAGTGCCTCCTGCCGGTGATGATGCTGCCGGCTCTGACCTGTGTGAGGAGGGCCTTGGAGAGCACAGGCCCCCCAGGGGGAGGACTCCGGGAAGTGCTTTGCGGGAGGGAGTCATGGCCGAGAGAGGGAACGCAGAGCTGCCGTGTGTGGCCGTGCAGGGCCTTCCACAGTGAGTTGTGGGGTCCTGGGGGTGAGAGCTGGTGGTGGTCTGACCATGGTGGGAGGTGGTCCGGTCCTGTAGAGGCGTGGCTGCCGCAGTTGGGGCGGGCTCTGGGAATGGCGCGGTGTCTGGATGTGGAGGAGTGAGGAGGAGCCGGCCCTGAGCTGCACCCAAGGGGAGGGCTGGCCATGGCGGGGGCACCACACCGGAGGACAGCTCTGCTGTGGGCACTGGGCTTGAAGAAGCTGCAGCGCATCCAGGTGGGGTGTCCTGAGGAAAGGTGGCTTGGAGAGGGGTGGGCCCCTGCCTGGAGCCCTGGCAGGCTGGGGAGACCTTGGTGTCTGGCAGGGACCCTGGAATGTCCTGCTGCTCCCCCGGGCCTCTGTGTGCAGCGCCCTGCATCGTGGCTGGGCTGAGAGGAGGCAGTTTCCCTAGCCCCTCACTCTGGCGAATTTCACATCCTTGATACCACGGTATCTTTGAACTTTCTATTTTGAGGAAAGTTCATTTTTATGTAGTTTTAGTAAGTGTATAAACGTAATAATCTTATTAAAAGTAATCACCATATGTATATAAAATACACTGTGCAGAAACATCCATTTTTATTGCTGTTTATAGAGAATAAAAGATCCTTAGATGCAAAAAGTCAGAGGGGAAATTTTCATATAATATTCGTAGTCCTACAGTTGTTGCTTATGGTGTTTTGCCTAAGACCATTTCTAGGTGCATTTTTCTGGGAGATAATGTATCTGATGACAGTTGCATGTGCAGATAACCGGCCTCTCATGTATCCATCCCGGGAGTGCCTTTTCTCAGACTGTGTGTAGTGTTAGTGAACTCGATTGGTGGGTGTGAAGTGTACAGACGGCATGTGCGTGGAGCGGGTCGTGTGCAGAGCCCCGAACGAGACCCTGGCGTGTGCGTGGAGCGGGTCGTGTGCAGAGCCCCGAACGAGACCCTGGCGTGTGCGTGGAGCGGGTCGTGTGCAGAGCCCCGAACGAGACCCTGGCGTGTGCGTGGAGCGGGTCGTGTGCAGAGCCCCGAACGAGACCCTGGCGTGTGCGTGGAGCGGGTCGTGTGCAGAGCCCTGAATGAGGCCTTGGTGTGTGGGTGCTTCAGCGTGAGGGCCACCTGGGGAGGAGTGCTTATCCGGGGAGGCGGAGCTGGGTTGGAGGCTTGGGTGCCCCTCCTGGCTCTGTGGGTCTCCACTGCTGGCTTCATAGCTGTGTTCCGTTTTCTTTGTTCAGCAGTTGATCTCAAGTATTTATTCCAAAGCACTTGAAATACATGAACCTAATAAATTGAACAAATACAGTAAAACTTTAGCTTCTCGGAACATCCCCATATACTTACACCACGTCCTAAAATCCTCTCATGTCTATGTAAAAAATCGGGTAGCCTGGGTAACGTGGGATGCCATCTCTACAAAAAATTAAAAAAGTAGCTGGGTGTGATGGTGGCATGCTTGTAGTCTCAGCTACTCAGGAGGCTGAGGAGGGAGGATCGCTTGAGCCTGGGAGGTGGAAGGTGCAGTGAGCCAAGATTGTGGCACTGCACTCCAGCCTGGGAGACAGAGCCAGACCCTGTCTCAAAAAAATAAGAAATAAATGAAATCACACTTGTGTGATGTCAGATTACTCATTAACCCACTTTTGAATGGAGCTGGAAGGATAATCCACACCTACCTCGGATTTCTCTGCGTGGCTGTTTTGCATAGGAGCCCTGCATGGGTTATTCTTGAGGTCAGCACTGTAGGAGCCGTGGCCGGCTTTGCATTTTCATCCTGGTTCACCCCAGACCTGCTCTGGGCAGAGCCAGGCATCCCCTGGGACGCTCTGCCTTTGCGTGTCCACGACAGTACAATTCCAGGCACTGCCTGGCATCTGCGCCTCTCCCTCCCCTGAACCGGCGGTGCCTCTCCCTCCCCTGAACCAGGGGCGCCTCTCCCTCCCCTGAACTGGGGGCTCCTCTTCCTCCCTGCCTGGCAGGAGCTGCGTTTCCTTGAGTCTCCTCAGACTCGGCAGACCCCTGGGTGGCATCATGTGCTATTCTGAAGGAGCTTTTGCTTCATGTCACTTGAAAAAAATCCTTTCACTGGATCTGAGTTGGTGAGCATGCATCTTCCTTTCGGAGGTTTGTTTTCTGACCAGGCCGTGGCTCTCACAGGAGCCCCGAGCCTCTGGGTGGGCTCTGTGTGGCTTGCGTGCCTCACTCATGTGGCACCGTGACCACGCTCCGGCCCTGAGCCCCACTTCTCTGAAGCCTCACGCGTTGCCCGTGTGGTCTGCTCCTCACCGTCTTTTCTCTCGTCCTTGCCCAGTTGTCGCCGTGATCCTGAAGGCACTGACCTACGACGAGAAGCGGGGTGCCTGCAGCGTGGGCACCAACGTCAGGGACGCCGCCTGTTACGTGTGCTGGGCCTTCGCGCGTGCCTACGAGCCTCAGGAGCTGAAGCCCTTTGTGACTGCAATCTCGAGGTAGGCCCATTCGTCGAGGCGCATCGGATGCGCCGTGCCCCCTGACGGCGCCGTGTGTCGTCTCCTCCGTGAGAGGTGTGCACAGCAGATGCTCGTGAAAAGGTGAAATTACTTGGCCAGAGGATCTGTGACAAAGCCACCGCTTGGAGGTCAAGCTCCTTTTCTGTGGGTGAGCAACCAGAGCAGAAGTGTGTGGAGGAACATTCCGGAGGTCTTGGCCACCCTGCAGGCAGTGGATTCTTGGGCGCAGGTGATTGGCACACTGGGTGGCGTGGGAGGAAGCAAGTGGGGCACAGGAATCGCCTGTGCGTGCTCCCTGCAGTCGCAGTTCTTGGCGAGAGGCGAATTCTGTCTCTATCTCCTTTCAAGTTCCTCTGGAATACAGCAGGCATGTTGGACATGGCAGTCTTCAGATGGTGTTTGTTTTTGTTGAGGAGCTGGATTTTGTGTTTTGGTGGACCAGCACTTGAGAGAATGTTCAGTAGCAATAGCCTTCGCTGGCATGCCTGATGTCAGCTCCTCTGAGGTGTAAGTGAACACTTCAGAACCTCTGGGAGGTAGGAAGACACTTTTTCCCTCTGGCTTCCTGATGAGAAAACTGAAGCCAGCAGGTTTCATGGGGTCACCAGAACCCCAGAAGCTGTGCGGCCTGTGGCGGGCGGGGCTCCTGCCTCAGTGTCCAGTGCGCGCACCCAGCTGAGCCCTGTAGTGGTGTCCTGTGCCAGGGACTTTCAGGATCTGATACTTTTTGCTTAGGAAACATGCAAAACAGATGTGTCCCCAGCGCAGGAAACGATTCGATTCAATTCAACCATGTGCGCTGGTTTTGTACACTGCTTTTGGACTGAAATGAGTTCTTTTGTGCTGGAGAAGGCAGGTGCTTCCTTTCTTGTTGTGCATGAAGGAGCTGGAGGCGGGACACCGAGGAAGGCGACTCAGCGTCACTGTCCGTCATGGGTGTGTGAGCCCACGGCTGAATCATCACAAGGTTTCACACCCGCACTTCACCTGACAACTTTTACTAGGAAAATGAACTAGGGAAACTGATTTCAGAATTATGCCCAAGTCTTAGAAGCTCCTCCTACAGCTGTTCAGGAGCCGAGCGTCCCCTGCTCACTACAAGATGCCTGAAGGGGTCATGGGATGCAGCGTCTGAAGCTTCCACCTGGAAGTGCACTGCTCCTTTTGGTCTGGGCGGGGCGGGGCGCCGGTGGCAGATGCCCCTGGTGGCAGGCTCAGGCTACTGTGCTGGGTCCCCTCTGCCCCGCACGCCCTGCGAGCACCAGCAGGGCCTCCCCGGCATGTGGCGGGGCCAGCGTTGGCCTGGGGCCCGCTTGGCTTTGATCTCGTGGGGCTTCGTCTTTTGGATGTCCTGGGTGCGCCTCCACTGTGGCTCCTGGGTTCCCTCACGCACCCGGGTGTAAGCGCCACTGCCTGTGTCCGACAAGCAGCTCGTTGTGAGGCACACGCTGGTGTAGGCTCCAAAGGGTCTTGGTGACAGGCGCTTTTCTCTTGTTCTTGCCCACTGCTGTTCCATCTTACCAAATACTCAGTAGCGTCCGGAGAGGGACCTCAACCCGGTTACTTCCCTGGGTGTGCAGCACGTGGCCAGCGTCTCATAGTCTAGATTCTTGCATCAGAGCGAAGCCTGAGAGGAGCCGAGGGTCCTCCTCCTATCCAGCTCCTCCTATCCAGGGAGACCGTGTGCTTCCCGAGGCAGCTGTGAACACGCACGTCCCTCCTGTCCTGCTCCTCTTCGGAGGAGAACAGCGCGGCTGGAGGGTGCTGGTGCTGGCCAATGTGTTATGGAGAGTGTGGCTTACCTGAGGCCAGGGAGGTCTGGGGTGGCTGAGAGCGGCTGTGGCCTCTGTCTGCTGCTCTCCCCAGTGGCCACTCTGGCAGCGCTGCTGGGCAGGGGCTTGGCTGCTGGTGGTCTTCAGGGAGCAGTGCCTTGCAGAGTGGAGCAGAGAAGATGGAGAGGTCCGGCTTTAGGCCCCTGCCGAGCTCCTGAGGCCCTGCCGCGTGCCCGTGCCAGCCTGCAGCCCTGCTGTCTGTGTGCGGGAGCTCTTGTGTGTGATCAGCCACAGGAAAGGCTCTTCCTGTTACTTCCTTGTGCTGCTCCTGCACTTCTAGGAAGTTGATCCTGTAACTAGGAAGTGAAAGCAAAAAAATGTATCTTTCTTATTGTTGATAGGAAGAGTCACAGAATGAGAAAACTTCCTTACGTTGATATCTCATTCAGTTTCCTTAGCAACCCTGAGAGGTGGGCAGGGGCCACCGTCATTCTGGTTTCACTGAGGAAGTCAGGACAGCACTGAAGACACCTGTCCGGCACCTTGTGCTGACAGCTTCCGAGCCAGGCCCATCACCTGGTGGCCGACGGCTTCTGAGCCAGGCCCGGCACCTCGTGACCGACGGCTTCTGAGCCAGGCCCATCACCTGGTGGCCGACGGCTTCTGAGCCAGGCCCATCGCCTGGTGGCCGACGGCTTCTGAGCCAGGCCCGGCACCTGGTGGCCCATGGCTTCTGAGCCAGGCCCGGCACCTCGTGGCCGACGGCTTCTGAGCCAGGCCCATCGCCTGGTGGCCGTCGGCTTCTGAGCCAGGCCCATCGCCTGGTGGCCGACGGCTTCTGAGCCAGGCCTGGCACCTCGTGGCCGACGGCTTCTGAGCCAGGCCCATCGCCTCGTGGCTGATGGCTTCTGAGCCAGGCCCGGCACCTCGTGGCTGATGGCTTCTGAGCCAGGCCCATCGCCTCGTGGCTGATGGCTTCTGAGCCAGGCCCGGCACCTCGTGGCTGATGGCTTCTGAGCCAGGCCCATCGCCTCGTGGCTGATGGCTTCTGAGCCAGGCCCATCGCCTCGTGGCTGATGGCTTCTGAGCCAGGCCCGGCACCTCGTGGCCGACGGCTTCTGAGCCAGGCCCATCGCCTCGTGGCTGATGGCTTCTGAGCCAGGCCCATCGCCTCGTGGCTGATGGCTTCTGAGCCAGGCCCGTCTGGGCAGCAGCTCCCAGGCCCTGGCCCAGGGCTCAGCGCTGCCTCGTGGCTGAGAAGCTCCTCACCACCTGCTGTGAGGCCGTGGAAAGACCCTGAATGCAGACGTGTGGCGGCTGCAGCTGAATCTGGCTTCTCAGATGGTGGTTCCCATTTCACAGTGAAAATCCTCACGGATTTCCTTTTCAGCCTCATATTTTGTCCAAGAGCTGTCAACATCACTGAAACCTGGGCCTGCCCTTCGTCCTGGGGGCGACTCCCTGGTCCAGTGTCACAGGAGGAGTCGGGCCAGGGTTGAGGGCTGGCACAGGACATGGGGGTGAGATGAAACCTCCACTCACCTGGGAGGGTGTCTAGGTGGGCACGGAACCCAGGGTCATGTGTGGGCCATCACTCATGGGTTCTCTGTTTTGGGGGAAAGCTGATCCCACTGGAGGGTGACTGTAACGAGAGTCTCCAGATCAGGTGCCGACTTCGGAGAAATGCAGGTGCAACTGTCCGAACAAATCAAGTCCCCGCTACTGGACGGGGCTGGCAGCTCAGCTGGGGCCAGAGAGAAAAGTCACCAGCAAGAAAGTTCTTACCTAAGGTCCTGGACGGGCAGATACATAACTTCTGCCTTTGGCAACGTTAGATGTGGTCGTTCCAGAGTAAAATACCTATAACAACCTGCCGATGCGCGGGGAGCCTGGCCTTGGTCTGGGTGTGGAGGGCTGGGGGCCGGCCGGTCGGTAGGTCCTGGTGCAGGCGGGCCCCGTGCTTCATGGAGGTTGGCGCCGCTCGGTGGCCTGCTCGCTTATTCTTAGGCCTGATTCACAGAGGCTGGGGCCACTCAGTGATCTGTTCGCTCGTTCTCAGGCATGAACCTTCAGGGCTGCACTCCTGTTCTCTTGTGCAGTTTCCACAGGGGACCCTCTTGCTCCAGGGTCATCTTTCTCACTTTGAAGCCCCTTGAGCCGCCCCTGCACAGCCTCCTGTTGGCCCTGTGAGGGTCCTGACTGGGGCTCCTCTTTTGGAGCAGCTGCCACGTGTGGACCGGCACGGGCATGGTCGTGGTCTGCCCAGCTGGGTGTGCGGTTGAGCCCATCATGCTGTGGGGGGCTCCCTGGGGGTTGTGTATGTGGGGGTCCCACGGTGGGAGGTGGGGTTGGGGTGAGTGTGACTTCTGTCTGGGGCATGTTGGGCGGGCGTGCAAGGGGGCCCTGGGACTCCTGAGTTTCTCAGGCCTGAAGGACTGTAGGACGCACTGTGGGCTGCAGGCTTGAAAAAGGATGTGAGTTTCTGGAGTAGCCTGGACTGCACAGCCAGGGCCTCCCCGGCATGTGGCGGGGCCAGCGTTGGCCTGGGTCCCACTTGGCTTTGATCTCGTGGGGCTTTGGTTTTTGGACATCCTGGGTGCGTCTCCACCATGGCTCCCGGGTTCCCTTGCGCACACCGAGCCAGCAGCTGCTGGGGCCTCAGGGCTCGCAGCTCACAGGCTTCTGACGCCTCAGCCTGGAGCTGGCGTTGTGCCCCTCGCCCCTTTACCTGTGCCGTCCCGGCCGCAGACCCAAGGGTGCCCTTGGAGCCGTGCCCGCCGGCCTGGGTGTCAGGCTTGTCCAACGGGTTCTTAGAGAACCTGGGCCCCATCCCTCCTTGGCCCACGCAGACTCCAGGCATCCGGCCGGGCGGGCTGTGAGTCAGGCTGCACCAGGTGAGCGTGTGGGATGCTGCTGGTGCGAGCCTCCCTGCCCAGGAGCCCTGCGCACCCGGGTATCGGTTGGGGTGTGCCCTTCCAGATCTCCCTCCCTTGGTTTGTCATAGGTGACCACATTTTAATTACCAGCTTTTATGCCCGTCAATTTGGGAACGTGATACAATCTTGATTTCTCTAACTTTCACAAGTTCTTCGGTGGGTCCTGTAACAGTGGGTGCTTGGGATCAGAGCATCAGAGTGGAATTTTCGCAGGGAAACGGAAATGCCTGATCGAGCTGGGCGGTGGCAGCAGCCGCTCCTCACTCTTCAGGTGCCTGGCTCTTCTGAGAGTCAGTTCGGGGGTTTAGTGGCTCACTTTTTCTAATTGGTTCCTAGCTTTTTGCTAAAGAAACTTGGATTAACTGTTCTTTTGCCTCACGGTGTGAATTTATACTGTCCCTGTTTTATAAATACCAGAAGGAGCTTCGTAGGTGACTTTTACCATGTGTTGAAGGTAGCATTGGTTTTGAAAACCTGATTTCCTCAGTGTCGCACACGGGTAGCTTAAGAGGTGGGATAATTGTTGGAGTAGTGAATGGATTTCCCTGAGAAGCCAAGTGCGATTTAGGGGCAGTGACAGTGCGAAGTTAAAGTGGGACAGAGTGGTTGTGTGTTACCTACAAAATCCCTCCTAACCAGTAATCACAGTCTAATTTGCAAGAAGGAAAAGAAAGCCGAGCCCTACGCTGCTGCTGCTGCACAGCTGCCATTGTGCGTCCAGTGATTTCCTCACCTGAAACTCTTTTGTAAGCAGCTCGTGTTGACATCAGCTCCGCCCAGGCAGCCACGGGGCCCTCCCCTGCCGGGGGGCAGCCTCTGACTTTCGGCCTCCACCTCGAGCAAACCTGCTGAGCGGCGCGGCCCAGGGAGGATCCGCCGAGGCCTGCAGATCCGAGATCTCTTCCTCGGGGGCAGGATTGTCCTGGAAAATCAGGAAATGGCAGGCATTGCTCAGAGCTACGTCTTGTTCTCCCTCACTGGTGTTGCTCAGTGGCACAGCTTCCAGGGGAAGACAACGCGTGTTTTTCAAGAAAAGTTGAGTGGCCATTACCGAGCAGAGTCCTAACCCCGTGAAACCCGGCAAATCCTGCCTCCACGTCAGCTCAGGTGTGACTCGAAAGCACTTAAAAAATTCTCGTGTTTTACCACTGTGTTGATTAGTGTGAGCTTTGGTTCTTGGGGGTTAGGAAAATTCAGCCATAGGCAGGTCCGATATGATTTGCAACTTTCAAAAAACAGGATGGCTAAATAACAAATTACTAGTCTGATATTTTTTAAATGTCTGACTTTTAAATGACACAGAATTATTGTTTCTTAAGGTAAAAACAGTGTATTTGGCTTTTTATTGCTATAAAATATTATATAAATAAGAAAACTTGAGCTGGGGTGAGGTCTGCACTTTGCTGTACCTGCCGAAAATGAGGTGCCTGGAGCTTGGGACAAGTCGAGGCGTGCACTTCCCCTTGACTCGGACAGGAAAGAGAATCCCTTTCTGTTTGACACAGACCATTTCTCTGTGTTGGGAAATCCTGGTGAAGTATCACATAAACTTCTCCAGCGAAAGCAAACGGGCGAGGACACCTAGGGCACGTTTCAGCGCAGACAGGCCGGCCCTTCTCGCGGCCTTGCAGTGTCTCTCTCCAGGTTCCCGGGGACGGTAGATGAACGTGGTGACTCACTCAGGGTGTTCCTGCGAAGGGAAACTGAGAGGCCCACGTGGGACGTTGGGTGCCCTGTTGGAGCAGTCCTTTAGGAAGGAGCTTTTATATTTATATTTAACTAGCATCATTAAACCTGTTTGTATTTATTTCTCGATGAGCCAGTTTTGTTCTGAGAATGAGAAAACAGAGCCGTTTTAATAAATGTCCAAATCAGGACAGTGTTAAATTTGTTGTAAGTCCATATATAGTTGATTGGTCGAATTAGCTTGGGAGTCTGTGTTTAGTTAAAAACAGTGTTTCTCAGGTGTTGCTGTATTTTCTGTGAGGTTCAGTAAAATATACACGCAACAGCAACCATTTTGACTTCTCATGGCAGGAGCCAGCTTCGTTGAAGTGGGCCAGGCTGAAGTGAGGCCAGCTTTGCCTGCTGCAGCCCACGTGGCTCCCCGCAAGCTGGCCTCTGCACCGCTCTTGCTTCAGATGAGCTGCCCAGCGGTGTGGCTGTGGCTTCGTGCAGCCCTGTGGTCTGTGTCCAAATTGCTGAGTACTGCCGGGAGAGGGAGCCGGGAGCGCCTGCGTCTCCTGCTGTCAGCCGGTCTGACCGCCTGAGCGGAGCTGTTGAAGTGGACTGAACAACAGTAACCTTAGAGGGTTAGACTTGGTGAGGATGGTAGATGATTTTAAGTTTCTTCTCTTTTTTCCATTCTTTCTTCATTAATCAGTGTTCCACACTTTAAATATAGTAATTTAAACAAATAACACATTTCAAGAATTCAGTGTAACATGTGACCTTTCAGTAGTATTGGCTGGAGCCGGCGGCAATAAAGATAGAAGCCTGTGTTCCTCTTGTGGCAAATGTTAAAGGAAACCAGAAATTCTTGATTCATATTTTTCCCTAGAACGCGTGGCTTTACAGGTTTCAAAAAATGAAACTCTTGTTCATATGGTAAATATGACACAAATTTCTATGCATTCTGAAAAGATTTAGAATAAACTGCCATTTGTTGTTAAAAATAGCAGTTATATAACTTTTTTTTTTTCTTGAGACGGAGTCTTCCTCTGTCGCCCAGGCTGGAGTGCAGTGGTGCGATCTCGGCTCACTGCCATCTCCGCCTCCCGGGTTCAAGCAATTCTTCTGCCTGCCTAGTAGCTGGGATTACAGGCGCGCATCACCACCCCCGATTAAGTTTTTTGTATTTTTAGTAGAGACGGGGTTTCACTGTGTTGGCCAGGCTGTTCTCGAACTCCTGACCTCGTGATCCACCCACCTTGGCCTCCCAAAGTGCTGGGATTACAGGCGTGAGCCACTGCGCCCGGCTGTAGTTATATAACTTTTAGTTATTAAAAGATCACATTCATATGTCTTGATCAGTTTAATGATTTCTAAGATATCATTAACAAAAGCCATTATGATGTATTGAAATAGGATTGATCTTAAAACGTTCCTGCTAATGTAACGTGAGTTCCCTTTAATTTTAAACCAGTATTTTTCTCTTCTTATTTAGGCTATAGTTTGTTATAAAGAGTGTAGAGAGGAAAATGGAGTGCTTTTCTGTTCATAGAGTTTTTCTGAAATTAAAGTCAAAATTTTCAGTTTCAAGTAGTGAAAGCAGTGTTAACAGAAAGTTTCCCAGATACTAATCCTGGGTCTTTTAAGATCTTTAGATAATTAGTTGCTTTCCAAAATAGCTTTTAATTCTGAACTCATTTTAGACTTAAAGAAGAATTGCAAAACCAGTGGGGTTCTTCTAGACCCTCCACAGTGTTCTCCGATGTGAACATCTCTCACATTTGGGAGCCAGGAGGTGCAGTGTGGGATAAAGGCCACTAACAGGCTGGTGTGCCCGGGACCCCGCATGGCATCTGGTGGTCCTGTGCCCTCAGCCTCCTCTGCTCTGTGAGCTCCTCAGTCTTTATCTTTCTTGATCTTGGGGCACTTAAAAAAATAGGTTTTATTGAGATGAATTCACTTGCCATAAAATTCACCCCTTTAGGGTCCACAGTTCAGTGGTTTTTAGTGTATTCTCAGACTTGAGGAGACCTCACCCCAGACAGAAGCCATGTGCACCAGGTCCCGTCACCCGCTCCAAGCCCGGCACTGCCAGCCTGCTTTCCGCCCCTGTGGATTTGACCCTGAGACCTCCAGAGAGGACTGGCCAGGTGTTCTGTAGGACGCCCCTCTCTCTGATGTTTTCTCGTGTGTTACTGGAAAGAGTGATGTGAGGTGACCTGCCCTCCTCCGTGTGCTGTTGGGCCCATAGCGCCCCACAACGGGTCCTGCCTGGTCTGGACCTTGATCCCTGGTCAAGATGGGGCCTGCCAGGTGCCTCCACTTGAGGAGACTGTGTTTTCCTCTGTAACTAGCAGTGTTCTTGTGGGGTACTCGAAGGTTATGCAACATCCTGCTGTTTCTCCTTTGGTTTTCACCCCATCCGAGCTCTGTCCAAAGACCTTGTTGTGTGGTCTGGTGGTGGTTCCTGTGTCCCCACCCCGATGTTCAGTGATTGCAGCTTGTTCTTAAGGAAGGCTCGTTCCTCTCCCAGCTTTATTTCATCATTCGCTCCTGCCAGTGTGGACTCATGGGTGCTCATCCTGTTTGGGGGTTATGATCTAACACTATTGTTACTAATTTTGTTTGAGTTATAATCTAACACTAACTATTGTTATTAATGTTGCTCAAATTGCTCCAGCTTTGGCCACTTCAGGTTGGCTTCTGTGTCCTTTCAGCAAGATCCTGTTCTTTTTTTTTTTTCCTGAGCCTTTTTTCTTTCCTTCTGGCACCACAAGATGCACCTGGCGTATCTTTTTGCCCCTGCCCCAGCCCTGGCATCCACCACTTCCCAGGAGTCTCACATCCTCTCGGTGGAGAACAGTATTTGGAATCCAGGACGCCGGGCTTGGCCTCAGCTGCCTCTAGGTCCCCTCCCTCTGTAGCTGAGTGTGTGCCCCTCTTCACAGTCCATGTTTGCACAGACACCAGCTCTAGCCCAGCTTCCTCCTGGTCTCCCTTCGTGTGCCGCTTCTGGGCCTACTGTGCAGCACGCTCTGCTGCCGTGCATCTGCCGTCATGCATCTGCCGTGATTTTGGAGCTGCCAGCCCACACCTGTGTGAGCGACAGACTCACCACTCAGGGTGGGACGCTCTGTGCATCCTCCTCACCCTGGGCATAGCGTTGCCAGGCCATTGCTCGGGTGAGCCCTTCTGGTGCTGCTGGTCTGGGATGCAGACAAGTCTGCCGGTTCCCTCTGTGCTGGTCTGGGATGCAGACACGTCTGCCGGTTCCCTCTGTGCTGGGCTCCCCAGGTCTGTGATTGTTGCTTCTTCAGTCTGCATGTGGTTGTGTTCTACAACTCAAGCACCAAACAGGATAGTCCGTCTCCCCCAAAAACTCCCCAGTCTGCTCCCCAACCCTGGGCCAACATTGGTCTGATTTTGGTCCTGATAGTTTACCATTTCTGGAGTGTCTTATAAACGGAAATAATCAGTAGGCTTTTCATTCTGGCTTCGTTGACTTGGCACAGTGCCCTTAAGACTCATCCCAGTGATCTTTCCTTTTTTTTTTTTTTTGGAGTGGTGTATTGTTGGACGGACCTGGCGGTCACAGGCCTACCCGTCTCCTTGGGTGTCTCCAGTCCTTTCTGGAGGCTCAGGGGGGGCTCAAGGGAAGACTCTGCTTCCCTGCCTGAGTTGCCCGCATTCCTTTGCTCATGGGCTCTTCATCTACCTTCACAGCCAGCCACGTCCACGTCTCGCTTCATCCTTCACGTACCCTATGCCTGTGGTCCTTTCTTCTGCCTCCTGTGTCTGTCCTTCCTTCCTCCTTCCTGTATGTATTTATCTCCTTACCTGTCTACTTATCAGTCTGTCTAGATGGGGTCTCGCTGTGTTGCCCAGACTGTACTCAGATTCCTGGGCTCAAGGGATCCTCCTGCCTCTGCCTCCCACAGACAGATGGAGCACAGGTGTAGCCAGGGCCGCTGGTGTGTACCGCTGTGTTCGGCACCCGCTGGGCTGCAGGAGTAATCCGGGGCCCTCTCCCCACCTTAGGGTCAACTGATTGCCAACCTTAATTCCCCTTTGTCAGGTAAAGGAACATGTTTGAAGTGGGACACCCTTATCTTTGGGAGTGGGTATTATTCTGCTGAAGACAAGGGTGTGGACAGATATGCTGTGACCAGGGTAGTTGGGCTTATGACTTTGTTGTTGTTTACGTGGAGGAACTGAAAGACCTGGGTGTGCTGCTGGATGCCCCAAGGATCTGGCAGGAGGAGGCATCCAGGCCCTCAGGGCAGGTAGCGGGTGGGCCTCCGTGGTGTTGGGAGGTGCTGGGCCCGGAGGTATCAGCAGGAACTGCAGGGTCCCTACCGCAGGCTCCCCACACAGTGACGCCTGTCTGTCCGTCCGTCTGTCCACAGGAGCAGGAGGGGCTGGGCGGGGAAGACGCAGGGTCTGTCTGAGCATAGCAGTGACCCGTACGTGAGGGGCTTTGTTGTTGCCGTCTCCCCAGGGTGCAGAGGGTGGTGGTTTGTGGCCATCCTTGCAGTGTGAGTGAGCAAGTGGCCGAGGGGTAGACTTTGGATGGCTCCAGGCGGAACTCGGGGAAGGAAGCCGTGTACTCCCATAGCTCTGGGCTCTGTTTGTGGCTGTGGCCACTCAGGGCAGGGCCTCAGGGCAGGGAGGCCAGTGCTTTTGGGAAGGGCCTCCCCCAGCCCTCAGAAGCCTCCCACCCTATTCCCCTTGGGCTCCATCATTCTGTTTTTTTTCTGGCTCTGGTTCCTGGCGTCTGTTTGCAAGGCTGGCTGGACACCTGGGCTTGCTGCTGTGGCCTGGACGCTGGGGTCTCTCTCGGCCTGGTGGTGGTCTGCATACCAGAGCTGAGAAGCGGCCCTGTGGTAGAAGAGGGCCTTTCCACGCTGAGACCACAGATTGTCCCTGCAATAAGCAAACATTTCTCTAAAATGTGAGATAAACGCTTTATCCACTGGTGATCCGTGGTTGTTAGTAATTAAACCAAGTAAACGGTAGCTCATTCGGTCAGGCCGCTTGCCGCCGATGAGGGGTGCGGAGCTTCTGCAGCATCCTGGGGAGGTCCCGGAACGTGGGTCTGGGCTGTGCTGATGCTGGAGCAGCCAGCGGGGAGAGCTGCCAGGCCACTCCTGACAGCCCCGCACCCGCTCTGCATGGAAGCTTCTCGCTCCTAGCCGATACGGGCCTGCTGCCTGCTGCTGGGGCTGGAGGGGCCCCTCTGCTTGAGCCTCAGGGTACCCTGTGCCTGCGTGCCCTCCTGGCTTTGCCCGTGGTTGGTGGCCGTGTTTTGGGCTGCGTTGATGTCGTTGTGGAGCCCGCTCTGGGCCTCGGCACGTCTGAGCTTCATTGGGGTGGAAAATGCACCTGGTGGTTTGTATTATGTTGTTTCTGTTTTATTTAATTTCATTTGCTATTCTTATTTCAAAAGATGCTTCCTATGTTTGTGCTATATTGTTAGTTTAACTTCCTACCCTTTCCATCTATGAATTTCTGTTTTTATTGTGGTTCTCAGTGACCACACTCTAGGGGTCCTTTTTCTCTCTCTCTGTCTCTCCCCCCTCTCCCCTCCCTTCCTCCCTCCCTCCCTCCTAGGCAGAGCCTGTGAGACTTGCAGGCATTTCCCCAGAACCCAGGCCCTCTTGGCCATCCAGCTGCTGCCCCACCCAACCTTTGGCCTCTCCTGGGGCTCCTGGATGGTTGGGCGTCCCGAATCCCCAGCAGCAGAGCACTTGGTCACAAGGCCCGAGTCACATGCCCCAGCTTCTCCGAGGAAGTGCAGAGTCCAGCCGCAGGGAGGACTTTCTCAACCGGCCCTGGGGCCAGCTGTCCTGCTCCTCCTTGTTTGCTGTGGGCTCACCTCTGTGGGCTGCTCACTCAGACCCACTCGCACCCATGGGACCTTCCGACCTGTTTCTCCTGCCTCCTTCAGTCTGTGCCCAGCACCCCGCTGTCAAGCCCATTCCCCCCCAGCCCCTGACGTTGGACATGCTGGAGGAGACTGTGGCCCTGTGGCATGTTCTGGGCCATCTCCAGGGCCTGGAGCGGGCACCTGTGCCCAGCACTGGAGGCTGGGGGACAAGTGCTCTCTCTGATAAATGTCCCCGAGTTTCAGTTCTGTGGCTGTAGTTTGTAGGTCTCCTAGCTCAGCATCCCCGAGCCCATGCCCTGGGGACTCATGGGGCCGAGGAGAGAGGAGCGCAGAGAACATGAGGATACGTGAGCCCCTTGCCTGAGAGGTGTGCTGTGAACCTGGAGAGCAAGGCCAGTGGGTCTGGGGTGACAGACAGTGCGAGATGCAGGAAAACAGGCTCGAGATGCTGTGAATCTGGAGAGCAAGTGGGCCTGGGTCTGGGGCGACAGACAGCGTGAGACACAGGAGAACAGGTGGGATGTCACGTGCATTGCGGCTGGCAGGGCCGGCGCCTCACACACACGCGCAGGAAGTCAGGATGTGGTGCTGACGGTGTCCGTGCTGCCGGGCTGGAGCGGGTGACGGTGCCCGCGCTGCCGGGCTGGAGCGGGTGACGGTGCCCGCGCTGCCGGGCTGGAGCGGGTGACGGTGCCCGCGCTGCCGGGCTGGAGCGGGTGACGGTGCCCGCGCTGCCGGGCTGGAGCGGGTGACGGTGCCCGCGCTGCCGGGCTGGAGCGGGTGACGGTGCCCGCGCTGCCGGGCTGGAGCGGAGCTTGCTCTCTCTGCGGTGGGACCTGCTCACTTTTCCTTAGCTGGATGTATCTTTCACATTTAGCTTGTTTAACAGCAGAGCTGGTGAGAGGACGCACACCTGGTGTCACCATTGTCCCCCGTGCATGTCCCCGGCGTCCTTCATGTTGACGCGGGCCGCGCCCCACAGCTCAGGTCTGTGAACTTCCCTGGAACAAGGCAGAGCACTTGGCCCCTGGAAGACCTGGAAACCAGGAACCTCGGAGGCACTGGCGGCCTTGGAGGCCGCTTATCTCCGCGCGTCTGAAATTCTGTTTTCCACCTTTTCCCTTTAGGCTGGTAGGAGGCGCAATCTCTCAAGCCTTCCTTAGAAAGGATGATTGTCCTCCACCCTGCCCCAAACCCCCTGTGTTCTGTGCAACGCCTGATGAGAGCGTTCTGGGTTATTCACAGTAACTAAGCTGGGTGATCTCACGAGAGGACCTAATGAAGCCCAAGGAGCCTGGTGGGGACCGGGAGAGGCCTTGCTCTGAGTATGGCTCGCATGGGGGCAGCGCCTTGGCGTCTGTGTGTGGTGCGGTGGTTTTCCTGCCACTCTCTGGAAGGGGCCTCTGCCAGACGCCTTGCCTTCAGGGCCTCAGGTCCCTCTGGGCACGGTGGGTGTTCATGTGTTTCTGCAGGGTTAGGCTCTGTGCACGGCGTGGTCTGCAGGACCTGGACAGCCGCTGCCCCGGGGCATTTGTGTCGGCCACCTTGGTTTGCCCCCCCGTCCAAACGCTGCCAGTTCTCGTCCTCCAGGGCACCCCGTTTCTGTCTTTTCGTTCACTGGACCTCCCCACCTCCTGCGCCGCCCCACCACAGCAGGCCAGGTGCGTTCTGCCCCCAGGCCCTGTCCTCGCGGCTCTTTGATCCTGTGCCCTCGGTGTGCGCCGTCTCGTGGCTCTCGTTAGAACCAGGGTCGGCCACCCCCAGCTCCCACATGGCGTCCGGTGTCTTGGGGGTCACATGTGTCTGTCTGCAGTCCCTGGGTGCCTCAAGCTGTGTGTTGCCTGTGGGGCATGTCTGAACCTCAAGTGGGCCTGAGTCGTGAGAGAAAGGCTTTCTCATCGGTACTGTGTGGTCTGTACTGTTTTGCAGAATTTCTTTTTAATTAATCCTTTCTCTTTTTCACAGTGCACTGGTGATCGCTGCGGTGTTCGACCGAGACATCAACTGCAGAAGAGCAGCCTCTGTAAGTTTTCTCATTTTGATATTTCCTTTCCTGAAGGTGGGGGGTGGGCCTGGTCTCCCCGATGCTCCTCTGTGCACTGCTGCCTGGCCAGCTCACCCATCCACAGCAGGAGCCGCGAGGGAGCTGCTGAGAGTGCCAGCTGCGGGCAGGCCACTGGTTCTTACTGTCTCTGGGCGTCTTCAGCGTGTGAAGGGCGGTCAGGGTTAAGCATCCCCAGAGCTGCAGCCATCACTGCTGGGGGTTGATGGGTGATGCAGGCGAGTGGGAGGTGCCCGATGACAGGTCTTGGTGCAGGCAGCTGCACGCTGAAGACGCAGAAGAGAGTGGGTTCTGCGAGGGTGGCCAGAATGTGGCGGCGGGACGGGTCACTCACCGGGTGGCTTTGAGCCTCGGGAGGGGCTGTTGCGAGCAGTGGTCAGCTCTGCTTCACCCGGCCACACTCGCCTGGGCCTTGCTGGATGTGGGAGCTGCCTGCAGGACCGGGTGCGTCTTGAACACAGATGGCTGGTTTCCTCTAGAGAGAGCCCTGTGACGTTTGGGGTGAGTTCTGGGTGTGAGGAGCTGTAGCAACTGCTGCTGCGCTGAGCAGACTACTTCATTTGGCTCAGAGCTGGGCTGGAGTGAGGCCTGTGTCTCTTGGGACCACAGAGAGCGGACAGTTGAGACGGTGGACCAGTCTCAAGATAAGAGTCTTTATTTCAGATACAGATAAGACGCTGAACACGTTTTAAGAGGGTAAGAACAGAGAGGCAGCCCTTTGAGAAAGATGGAGGGGTGAGGTTGGCTTTTGGTGATGGGGTGGGCCCCACAGTTCCTCATGGGCTCGAGCTGCTGGAACTCTGTGTGCAGGCTCAGCATAGCTGGCTTAGTGGGAACCTGTTGAGGGAGCCGTTCACACTCCCTGATACTGTCAGACTTGGGGGCCAGTGGACCAGGTGGAAGGGGTGCTGGGACTGGTGAGGGTTTCCTGTCAGCCCTGCAGTGTGTGGCCCCTGGTGAGTGGGACCCGATGGAAGGGGTGCTGGGACCGGTGATGGTTTCCTGTCAGCCCTGCAGTGTGTGGCCCCTGGTGAGTGGGGCCGTGCAGGTGCAGTGTTGGTTCTCTCTCTCTCTCTCAAATGCAGGAGCTCAGATGATACCCTGAAGCCTTTCTAGCTCAAAATGTCTGTCATCTTCTATAGCTTCTGGTGGTCTGCCTGCTCTCTGTATCCTGAAGTAGTTAGAAGTCTTTCTCTGCCTCAGGTCCTTTAAAACTAGAGAGAATTCACCAGGAGAGCTCAGAAGCTCTTCTCTGTCCCTGAAGCTGCTCTTATTTTGTCTTCAGCATCAGTAAAAACCTCATAATTTTTTGGGGAAGTCATCACATTTTTGCCCTGCTATTTACCCAAAGGCAGTAAATGTAAGACTTTGAAATATAATACAATTTTATGTTAAATCTGTGCTTAAATTAAGCTTTTAGATTTTCTTTACTGCAACCTAAGACATTTCATGGGAAGCAGTAATAAAATTAAAGTACTTAGGCTTCTATGAACCCTGAATATGAGGTGAAATAATATAAATCATTTTTCACATTAAAATCCCTTTAAATTGGCAGTAAATCTTTTCTGATAAATACCACCGAGTGCACCTAGCTTACCCTGTAGCTTGCAAAATTAAAACAGCCAAAGGTAAAAGACACCTTTTTGAAGCTTAGTTGGAAATGTGAGGATTGAGGGCCTCATAATTGGGAATCATTTTTTGGAGCTGCTGCTTTCAGATAACGATGTCTCGGTCTTTCTGGCTCAGCTTGGCTTCCTGTTTGACGCTGTGTCACTGGGTGAGGTCACCCCTGTGAGGCCCTGAGGCCTCTTCAGCACCGGCCAGGAGGCAGCAGCAAAAGGCGTTGAAGTCCTGTCCCTCCTTGGGGCTGGACACGGTCCCTTGCCCCTGAACTCTAGACGCCCTGCATTGCCCTGGTGCTCCCATGTCGAGACTGGCCACGGCAGCAAAGGCTGCGGTCGTCCATCCCGTGGTTTGTGACCCTCCCAGCAACGCTGTGAGGAAGGTGCTGCAGCTGGTTCTCAGCATTGGCAGGAGCATGGCGACTCAGGCAGTCAGCGTGTGAGTGAGTTTGTGAAAACAGTTCCAGCTGTGTTCGTTGCTGAATGCTGGTTTTTCTGCATATTGGAAGGAATCTAGCAGACCCCTAAACGTGCTGACATTGGAAGAAGACATGTCTCCCGGCGGGGAAGGAAGGGGCAGTAGAGATGGGGTGTGGTCGTGGCTTCTTGTTCATCATGAGGAAGGGAGATGGGGCCCCGTTCACTCACAGTTAAAGTAAAGGCACTTAAAGCCTACATTTAACTGAGAAGATTTTAAATCTTTTTCTTCCAGCATTTCGTTTGATATATAGTGTCTGACCTCTATTTGTGACTTTTTATTTTGGGATAATTGAGATTTATATGCAGTTTTTCCCCCGCCCCTCCCCTCCCCTCCCCCTCTGTCACCCAGGCTGGAGTGCAGTGGTGCGATCTTGGCTCATTGCAACCTCGGCCTCCCGGGTTCAAGCAGTTCTTCTGCCTCAGCCTCCCGAGTAGCTGGGATTACAGGCGTGCACCACCATGCCCGGCTACTTTTTGTATTTTTAGTAGAGACGGGGTTTCACCATGTTGGCCAGGATGGTCTTGAACTCCTGACCTCAAGTGATCTGCCTGCCTCGGCTCCCAAAGTGCTGGGATTACAGACGTGAGCCATTGCGCCTGGCGGAGATTTACATGCAGTTTTAAAGACTAATGCAGGGAGAGCCCATGCGTGTTTCACCATTGCCTCCATGATAAAATCTGGCAAAACCGCAATGGAACATCACAGCCTAGAACATTGAGCCAACCCACCAGTCTTATTCCTTCTTCCTTGGTTTTACCTGTACTCGTGTGTGTGTGTATGTGTGTGTGTGCACGTGCGCTCATGCGTTTAGTTCTGTGTGATTGTATCACATACAAATTCATGTATCCACCACCACAATCAGGATACACAGCAGCCCTGTCTTCCCGAGAGGCCTGTGCTACTGCTTTGCCCACAGTCCCTGCTGTTTCCCTCTCCTGACCCTTGGCAGCCACCGGTCAGCTCTCCGTTGCCTATTCTATTCTGTCATCTCGAGAATGCTGTGTAAATGGACTCTGTGGCCTCTAACACTGTAGCTTTCTTCTCTCGGCACAGCTCTCTGGAGACCCACCCCGAGCGTGGTGGGTGGTGCTGGTTTGCTGCTTCTGTTGCTGAGTGGTGCCGTGGTCTGTGTGGCCATTCATGTGTTAGGACATCAGGATGGTTTCTAGTCTTTAAGCTGCTGTAAACATTCGTGCTCAGGTTTTCGTGTGAGTGCAACTTCCATTTCTCTGGGTTAAATGCCAGGAGTAGTTTCTGGGTCGTGGTAGTTGGACATTTAAACTGCTTTCTAGAGCAGCTGCACCGTTCACGTTCGCACCACCACCTGCCCGCAGCCCTGCCTTTCTCTGTCCTCGCCTGTGTCTGACATGGCCACTGTTTTCTGTGTCGGCCTTTTTGACAGGCATGTGGTGATACGTCGTTGTGGTCTTTACCTGCGTTTCTGTCATGCCTGATGGTGTGGAGCATCTTTCACAGGCTTACTTGCCGTCTGTACCTCCTCTTTGGTGAAATGTCTGCTCAGGTCTTTTACTCATTTCTAAGTGGATTGTTTTTTGTAGTTGTTGAGTTTAGGGCACTCTTTACATATGTAGGATTCTGGTCCTGTGTTGGATTTGTGTTTGGCTTTCTCCCAGTCTGTAGCTCATCTTTCCATCCTCTTCATAGGGCAAGAGTTTTTAATTTTTTAATTTTGCTGGGGTCTCGATCAGTTTTTTGTTTTTGTGGCTCATGTTTTTAGTGCTTTTTAAGATGTGAAGACTTTCTTAAGGTCTGGGAACTCCGCCTCACCTGGTCCCGGGGATGCTGTCCCGTGTTTTCTGTTCTGCTGGTTGGTCTGCGTGTCTGTTCTGCCAGCGCACACTGTGTGATGGGCTGTGCTGCGATGCTGCTGTGCATAGTCAGCCTTCGCACTGGGCAGGGAGATGCCTCCCAGCGTCTTCTTTCTCAGGACTGTTTTCCCTGTTTTAGGGCTTGTGCTTTTCCACATAAATCTTGAATTTTTAAAACATCTTTTAGATACCACTGGAATGGTACATGTCTTCCTAATAGTGTATGTTAAATTGATATTACAGTATATCTTTGTTGCATTGCCTTTTGGCGGGTTTTGTTTCTTACTTTCCTAATGAATTTATCACAAAAGTTACAAATTTGCAAAGCAGCAGTCAGGCCTCCTCCCAGCCTGCTGTGAAGCGCCTGTTTCCTCCAATCTCCACCCAGCCCAGGGGTCTGCCTTGGAGCCACCCGCACGTCTGGTTTCTGTGTGATTGGCCAGGGGCGGTGGGCGCGTCTGCTCCTTTTCCCTGGGGGGTGGGGGCACAGACCCTGGGTGGCTGTGTTCGGCTCCTTACTTGGTGCCCGTCTGTGTGTGCTCCTCCCAGCAGCCCTCGCTCAACCTTGCTCTCAGGAAGCCCCCAGGCGAGTGTTGGCAGGAATCCTGCCAGGCGGGAGGTTGCTCCTCCAGAGCGTGGTCCCTGAAGCCACCAGCCTCCCTGGCCTTGCCCCTTGCTGGTGGTGTGTGTGGTGTGGCCGTGGGTGCACTTTGCTGGGTCTTCCTGGGACACTGAAGTCTCCTGTGTCTCCAGCCCTGAGAACTCGGAGCCCGGGTGCTTTTGGGAAGGACGGGGCACCAGCTGGTGACACATGGGAAGGGAAGTGTGGTTGTCACCTTGCCCAGGTAACCTGCTCTGCCTGGTCGGTGCGCCTAAGGAGGGCAGGGTGTTTGGGGAGGACATGAGAGGCCTCCTGGAAGCACTTCATCCTGTTGAAGTTCACATTTTGACCTTTTCAGCAGCCCTTGCTCTGGGCCTGTGCCCGGCCCTGGGACTTGGCCTGGAGAGCCTATTGACACCGTGCCATGGGTGCGGGCAGGGCGCCCTCCCTGGAGGGCGGCACGTGGTGCCAGTTGGTGACCATGAGCTGCCTCACTCCTGAGGAAGAGTGTTCGGGCTCTGGGCTTTGATTTAACCTGCCTGTCTGTCTCTCCGAGTTGACAGTCGGGGCCTCCGCGTGGGTGCTGCTGGGAGGCTCAGTGGTAAAGGCCACTTTTCAGGATGTGTCTGATTTTGTAAACTTGAATTCTTAAATTGTGGTTTTAAAGAGCACCAGGACGTAAAAACAGAGTGACGCACCTTGAGGCTCTGTTCAGCCAACAATGAGGGCTTTTATTTAAAAAATAAAGCCGTGGGTCATTCACGTTGTGCTGTTTGTTCTGAACTTGCCTCTGGTGTTGGCGGAAGCTGACCTCGCTCACCTGCTGTGTTTGTTCTTTGCTCCGCAGGCCGCCTTCCAGGAGAATGTGGGGAGACAGGTATGGCTGCTTTCAAACACCTTTATTCCAAAAACTTCCTGCGGGTTTATAGGTAGGAATCTTGAGAGCTGTAACCCTGGTGTCTTCTCGCACTGTGAGATGTGGTGTGGCTACATCAATGCCAGGGTCATGAGTTCACTATAGGATGCACATGTTAAACAGCGAGTCCTGTTTCACAGGGAACCTGCACGTACAGTAATTTACACACACAGGCCGGAAAGCTGTGCTTTACACGTTGCCAAGAGCCACATAATGTGGCCCTGCAGGGTGGGGCGGGTCCCTGGGACCAGCCTGGCCTTGTGGGGACGCAGACCTGACCCCGCCTCATCCCACACAGAGCAGGAGCTGGCTCTGTTGACGTCAGCTCATGCCTCATCCAGACCATAGACGGGCCCAGAAGTCAGCTCCCAGAAGCTATGGACCCCATGACCCCACGTCATGCTGGGGCTGCTTTTGCTGTGCCCTCTGACCCTGACATCTGGTCACTGGTCAGCTTCGCCTGTGAATGGGGGGCCCCAGGTTACTCATGTTGTGTGTGATGACGTCACATCTTGGGCATGTGGTTGGGTCTTGCAGGAGAGTGGGACAGAGGCCGGAGAGGGAACCGGGGTCTGGGCTGGACCTGGGCGGGGAGCAAAGTTCCCACGAGAAGTCAGCCGAGAAGGCTCTGGAGTTCCCGGACAGCAAAGCAAATGCACCCGGGGTCTGGGCTGTGGCCAGGTGGTGTGGGGCGGCATGGGGTGGACGTGGGCCTGCGGACCCTTCTGACCTGTGGGGAGCCCTCCAGGCAAGGTGTCTGACCTGGAGTGGAAGCATCGAGGCCAAATGAGTCCACAGGAAAAGCCGGATGCCAGAGTCAGCTGGAGAGGCAGGCGGACGAGGACTTGCGCCTGTTATTGAAATGGTTCTGGAGGAGCCTGGCGTGAGTGGTGTGGGCGGCTTTCTGTAGACGGAGCCCAGGAAGGGGCGTGACTTCTTCTTGCTGGCCCGAGGCGGCCGAGGCCCACCCAGCGTCCTTGGGGTGCCGTGTTCAGAGCCCTGAGCCCTGGTCGGAGCCAGTTCACTAGGAAGAGACACCAGCCTTGGAAGGGGAGCCTGGGTGTGCAGACAGCAAGAGCCGCCCAGGCCAAGGAGAATGTGAACGAGGTTTGGTCTTTTGAGTGGAGAGTGTGGCTGCTGTGAGGAAGAAGGAGCTTGTTGGAAACCACTTAGCTGAGCCGAGGGACTTGCCAGCTTCCTGGAAAGTGAGAGCCCAGGAGAAGAAGTCTCCCTGTCCCTGGGCTTCCAGCCCCTCCAGAGCCCCCACTGGAGAGGGGTGTGCTGAGGCCAGAGCCCGGGGTGACGACCGTGCTGGGTGGGCCCTGGGGCGCACTCCGCCATCACTCTGTGTTCCGGGTTCCCAGATGCTGCTTCCTGGGAGGAGCAGCCCGGTCGCATAGGGAGCCACGGGGCCCTGCAGCTGAGCTGACCAGCCTCCCTGTGTGTGTGGCTGGATTTGAGCCACGTTACCTTTATCGGGGCAGCTTAGGTTGGGGATTGATTGACAGGGAAAGGAAAGGCCTTTACACTTGGTCTAAATTTAGGCAAGCAGCCAGAAAATGGGATATTCCCGTGGGTGCAGGAGTCTTGCACCTCAGTCCTGAGCCTGAGCCGTGTGAGTCTCAGAGCATCCTGCACAGTGACCAGCATGCGAACGGCAGCGGGAGCCTCGTGGAAGAAGCGGCACAGATTTTGAAGAGACACAGACTTTGAAAGAAACGCAAGACGCGCAGGTGCGGAGCGTCTCCCAGCCCCGCACGGCCATGTCCTGCTGAGGTTGGATAGAAACATTTGAGAAGAAGGTCGAGAACTTGGCAAGGCAAAGCAAACGGGAGTGGACGTGTCGCATAGCACACGGGGAAGCAGCCTAAAAACCCTCGGATTTGGAGGAGGCTGTTTCTAACACACAGATTTGGAATGAAGTTGTAAGAAATGCGTTACAGTGGAGGCCGCTGGGTAACAGCAGCAGGGATGGGGGGTGGTTGGGGAGCGGCCTGGGGGACACAGAGGGGGCTGGGGGCAGAGACGAGGGACCAGCTTCTCTGTCCAGGTTCGTCTTGGCTGGAGTTGGAGACTCTGGTCCTGAGTGGTCTCTGCCTTCTCCCTACTGAGCCCAGGGGCTCTTGAGCAGGTTATGACTAACCCATGGGCAGCTTCCACGTTCAGGGCCTGTCCGACATTCCAGCCCTATGACCCTGCTCCTAGGCGAGTGCTGTCCAGGCCCCCGACACCATCAGGCCCTTGTGGTGGCCTGTCCACACCCAGGCCCCCCACTTCCCCCCTGCACAGGTGAGGAAGTTGAGGCTCAGGGCAGCTGAGCCCGCCTTTGTCTGCTCGGAGCCTGCTGTTCCAGCTCTAGCCTGGCCAGACAGAGTCTTGGCCCCTGTGTTGGTCTTGCTTTGTTCTCACGGTGGGGGGATGCTGGACACAGAGTCCCCTTGTTCTTGTTCTCGGTGAGACCTGGTCCTGGGCCACCCCGGACGTTTCCCTGGGCTCCTGCCTGCTGTGATGTGGGACGTGGAGTTGTACCCCAGTGGGCGACATCCCAGGTTGTGGCACCTGCTGTCTTTCTACAGAGTGAGCCGCAACAGCTCCACCCGGGTGCAGGTTTCTCCCCTGTTCACGGTTCAGTGAAGGATGCTCATGCTGTCACTGATTGCAGCAGCCTCAGGCAGAAGTTTGTGGTATCTCCATCAGCCCAAGCTCCCAGTGTAACCCTTGGGAGAGATTTGCTGGAAGAAAGCCGCATGGTACCTGCTCATTCCGGCCTCTGCTGGTGGGAAGGAGGGGTGTGGCCCCGGGTGTTCTCAGGAGTGCTGGCTGTTCAGTTACGTTGACTCGCGAAGCTATTACATGAAGGTGTGAGGTTTTAATGGTCAAGTGCAGGGTGGTGATGAATGGGTTAAAGACGTCAAGGAAGGATCTGAATCCCGGCCTCGGAGGTGGGCAGGCTTGGGAGACCTTTGAAAAACCCTGCTGTGGTTTATAGCTGTAAGGCTTTCTATGTGGGGTTTAAAGTTTGTCATTTGTATCTTCTTAGGAAATTATTTATGTTGTTTCCAGAATTTCACATCCTGGAACCTGAGAATGGTATCAGTAACACCATGTAGGCTTCGGGGCTGGAGCTGGGGCTCCACTGGGAGGCTGTTGTGGCGGGGTGGGAGGAGGTGCCGCCTCTCCCATGTCAGAGCCTCGGCGGCTGCTGGTCCTTGATGCTTCTGGGGTCAGCTGTCACCACCCCCAAGAACCGGCTGGGCCGACTGCCCCCAGTCAACGTCTTGCCTGCCCGGGACTGCTGAGCGAGGCCTGGGCTCTGGTCCAGGCTTTGTAGACCGTGCAGGCGGCTGCATCCCCGACCTGACCCAGGCCTGCTCGCTGTGGTGTGCACCGACCTGCCAGCTTTGTGGCACTTTGTGGCATGGGGCTCAGGCCGATGGAGGTCAGTGGCTGTAACACTGTTGAGACCCGAAGACCGTTTACGGTGTATGTTTTCGGGAAAGGTCTCTTACCACGTACCGAAGTGGAAATGTTTGAGTTGTTTGAAAAAGATGAAATACTTGTGAGTGGTTTCAATGATTTAGCGTGGTGTTGCCTGGGTAGACCGTCAGGAAGTCAGTGTGACGTGGAAGTCCTCGGCGAGCCGTGTCTGTGGTGTGTGGCTTGCTCACCACCTGCCTCAGGGCTCGGGGTTCATGAGTGGTAAATGTCTGTGGATGTGATTATTGAACTTGGTGAAATGCCTTTGTTCATTCAAATTCTTCTTTTTCCCCCATTTCCACTTTCTTATTAGGGCACTTTCCCTCATGGTATTGATATTTTGACCACAGCTGACTATTTTGCCGTCGGTAACAGATCCAACTGTTTCCTGGTTATAAGGTAAGTCTTTAATGTATATCACAAAAATAGAATATCCTAAAATCAGATTGGATGTCAGAAATCAGCTACCACCATTTTCTTTTTTCATCCTGTAATGTCCACTCAATGGAATATAGTTTTTGTGTGAAAAATTAAAAATGGAATTGGGAGCAGTGACTGAAACTTGTGTTTCATGTTGATTGGACACACCTCATGCTTTACTACGCTAGATAGGGGACATTTACTCACGTGTTAAAGAGGGGCTCAGCTTCAGGAGTGCGGCCTTGCCGTGAGTGCTGTCTCTGCTGGTCGCCCCGTTTTACCCGTGCTGGTTCTGTGTGGGGCTTGGAGTTTGAGAGGAAGCAGCTGCAAGCACGGCCACACCTCCTCCTGATGCTTCCCTACTGGATGTCCTAAATGCTTTCCCACCGTGAAATCTTGGATTAGAAGGGACTGTTTCTTTCTGTTTCGGTAATAGGAAGTGTTTTGAAGTTGAAGTTATCTGTAGATTGTCTATGAAATGAGTAAGAGGTATTTTAGAAATCAGGTTAGAAACAAATGTTTAGCACCTCTAATTGCAGTTTACAGAATTATATCAAATTGTTTTAGTTGTGTAATTAGGTACTGGGGAGGTTACTTCAGTTATCTTAGTTGATCCATTGCAGCAGAAATGTGAAAAAGGGTGTGACTTTATTTATTTATTTTTGGAGACAGAATCTAGCTCTGTTGCCCAGGCTGGAGTGCAGTGGGGTGTGACTTTATGAAGTGATTTATTTGCCTTAAATTAGGACCAGAAGCATGCCCGATGCATTTTTAACATTAACCATTAAATACCCTAAAGATCGATTCCCCAACAGCCCTGCTGTGTAGACCGTGCAGAAAGGACGTTTCTCCGTCACCAGCCGGGGCAGAATTTTGAAAATGTAGCATTTGGCCTCTTTCCCAGGAAGGATCTTTGAACACACTTATCTGTATTTTTATACCCTTTCAGGTTTCCTCAACATTTAATGTCCTTTTTTGCCTTATCAGTTCTTTCCTATTAATACTTGGCCATATATTTTATGTGGAAAATCTACTGGCCTGATGCAGTGGCTCACGCCTGTAATCCCAGCACTCTGGGAGGCCAAGGCGGGCAGATCACCTGAGGTCAGGAGTTGGAGACCAGCCTGGCGAAACCCCGTGTCTACTAAAAATGCAAAAATTAGCCAGGCATGGTGGCGGGTGCCTGTAATCCCAGCTACTCAGGAGGCTGAGGCAGGAGAATCACTTGAGCCCAGGAAGCGGAGGTTGCAGTGAGCCAAGATCACACCACTGTACTCCAGCCTGGGTGACAGAGTGAGACTCCATCTAAAGAAAAAGACAATCTACCACCTTTTCCCGAGTTTCCTGAGTTAACACACCTGACAGCTATGGGAAGCTTCAGCATATTTCCCTTGTTGCTGAGGTTTCTAAGCCAGCCTAAAACTCGCATGTAATTTGCTGTGTGCGTTTTATAAAAACATTTGTCAACCCAAGACCTGGGTCCAGGCATGTCTTCCCCCAGTGTGTTTGGCTTCCTCACGATGCCAGGCCCTGCGTGCAGACCAGATGCCACTTGTGAGGACGCACCGGCAGGCAGGCCCCTCCAATCCTGAGGGCGGCATCACGGGTACCGGCAGTCATGGCCGCACCCTAGCACCGCGGGGCCCCCCGGCACCCGAGGCAGGGTCTTGCTGTCAGCCTGGACCTTGGGGTGAGGGAGGCAGTGGTCCTGTTCAGCAGAGGGCATGGGACTGAGCACAGCCCAGCAGGGAGGAGAGTTAGGGCCCTGGGCCCTGGCGGGGAGCTGTTGGGGGCCTTTGAGCCATAGTGAAGAGTGTGGATTGTCCTGAGGTCTTGGCACTTTGATGGTCAGGTCTGTGTTTTGAACATATCCCTGTGGCTGTATTTGGTGACTGGAAATAAGGAGAGGGCTTGGGGGCTCTTGGGAGACGGGAGAGGGCTGGGGGCCTGGAGGTGTGCCCGCTGGAGGAAGGTGGGAGTTGCCAGGGCATTACAGAGGGTCTCAGAGCTGTGTTGGCATCACTCCGCAGGTGGAGGGCACAGCTGAGGGCGACAGTGTCCTTGAGTGCGAGGAGGTTGGGGCCTCAGCTTGCACGTGCTGGCCTGCAAGGAAGCATCAGCTGTGCTGACACGGAGATGTTTCCTCTGCAAATTGGAGTTTCGGGGACACAGACTGGAATTGAACTAATGGGCACCCCGGGAAGACTGTGGGGCGAGACGAGGAGGATGGGGGGACCAGCCGTCACCCCGCTCTCCTGTTCATCATCACAGCCTCGTTGGGGTGTAAACGACACCCAGTAAGCTGGTGCATGTTCAATAGGTACATTTTTGTAAATGTTAACATCTGTAAATTTGTACCTATCACCACAATCAAGACAAGAAAAGACCCAGGTTTCCCCTTTCCCTTTTGGGGTCCCTCCCCTCCCACACCCCCTTCTTCAGGCACCCCTGGTCTGTTGCTCTCACTGCAGCTGTGTCTGCATTTCCCAAAGCTCTGTATGAATGGGTTCAGGCAGTGGGCACTCTCCTCACTCACACTGGCTTCCTCTGCTCCATGCTTCCTGCAGACTGTCCGCCTGTGGGGACCGTCCACCGAGCCTCCAGGGCCAGGGGTGTGGTGCGCGGCGTCTGTCTCCACTCACCTGGTGAGGGGCTTCTGGGCAGTGTCCTGTCTGGGTTGTCACAGGTGCAGCTGCGGTGAACATGTGTGTACACGTCTGTCTTTGGGCCTGCAGTCTTGTTCTCTGGCATAGATGCCCAGAGCTGGATGGCTGTGCTGTCAGTTTTTTTTTTTTTTTTTTTCCTTCTGAGACAGAGCCTTGCTCTGTCCCCCAGGCTGGAGTGTGGTAGCGCAATCACGGCTCCCTGCAGCCTCGACCTCTTGAGGTCGAGCGATCCTCCCACCTCAGCCTCCCGAGTAGCTGGGACTACAGGCGCAGGCCACCACGCCCGGCTAATTTTTGTATTTTTTTGTGGAGATGACAAATCATGTTGCCCAGGGTGGTCTTGAACTCCTGGTCTCAAGTGATCCACCTGCCTTGGCCTCCCAAAATGCCGGCCTTGCAGGTGTGAGCCACCACACCCTGCCTGTAGCTTCTTCTGAAATGGCCACATGGCTTTCGGCGTGATGATGCCACCCGCCCCCGGTGCTGGATGAGCTCGGGGTCCGGGATCTGGGGTCCCTGCCGGCGCTGGGGGTGTTGGTCTTTCAAGCTCGGGGTCCGGGATCTGGGGTCCCTGCCGGCGCTGGGGGTGTTGGTCTTTCAAGCTCGGGGTCCGGGATCTGGGGTCCCTGCCGGCGCTGGGGGTGTTGGTCTTTCAAGCTCGGGGTCCGGGATCTGGGGTCCCTGCCGGTGCTGGGGGTGTTGGTCTTTCAAGCTCGGGGTCTGGGATCTGGGGTCCGTGCTGGTGCTGGGGGTGTTGGTCTTTCAAGCTCGGGGTCCGGGATCTGGGGTCCGTGCCGGTGCTGGGGTGTTGGTCTTTCAAGCTCGGGGTCCGGGATCTGGGGTCCGTGCCGGTGCTGGGGTGTTGGTCTTTCAAGCTCGGGGTCCGGGATCTGGGGTCCGTGCCGGCGCTGGGGTGTTGGTCTTTCAAGCTCGGGGTCTGGGATCTGGGGTCCCTGCCGGCGCTGGGGGTGTTGGTCTTTCAAGCTCGGGGTCCGGGATCTGGGGTCCCTGCCGGCGCTGGGGGTGTTGGTCTTTCAAGCTCAGGGTCTGGGATCTGGGGTCCCTGCCGGCGCTGGGGGTGTTGGTCTTTCAAGCTCGGGGTCTGGGATCTGGGGTCCGTGCTGGTGCTGGGGGTGTTGGTCTTTCAAGCTCGGGGTCCGGGATCTGGGGTCCGTGCTGGTGCTGGGGTGTTGGTCTTTCAAGCTCGGGGTCCGGGATCTGGCGTCCGTGCTGGTGCTGGGGTGTTGGTCTTTCAAGCTCGGGGTCTGGGATCTGGGGTCCCTGCCGGCGCTGGGGGTGTTGGTCTTTCAAGCTCGGGGTCCGGGATCTGGGGTCCCTGCCGGCGCTGGGGGTGTCGGTCTTTCAAGCTCGGGGTCTGGGATCTGGGGTCCCTGCCGGCGCTGGGGGTGTTGGTCTTTCAAGCTCGGGGTCTGGGATCTGGGGTCCGTGCTGGTGCTGGGGGTGTTGGTCTTTCAAGCTCGGGGTCCGGGATCTGGGGTCCGTGCTGGTGCTGGGGTGTTGGTCTTTCAAGCTCGGGGTCCGGGATCTGGCGTCCGTGCTGGTGCTGGGGTGTTGGTCTTTCAAGCTCGGGGTCTGGGATCTGGGGTCCCTGCCGGCGCTGGGGGTGTTGGTCTTTCAAGCTCGGGGTCCGGGATCTGGGGTCCCTGCCGGCGCTGGGGGTGTCGGTCTTTCAAGCTCGGGGTCTGGGATCTGGGGTCCCTGCCGGCGCTGGGGGTGTTGGTCTTTCAAGCTCGGGGTCTGGGATCTGGGGTCCGTGCTGGTGCTGGGGGTGTTGGTCTTTCAAGCTCGGGGTCCGGGATCTGGGGTCCGTGCTGGTGCTGGGGTGTTGGTCTTTCAAGCTCGGGGTCCGGGATCTGGCGTCCGTGCTGGTGCTGGGGTGTTGGTCTTTCAAGCTCGGGGTCTGGGATCTGGGGTCCCTGCCGGCGCTGGGGGTGTTGGTCTTTCAAGCTCGGGGTCTGGGATCTGGGGTCCGTGCTGGTGCTGGGGGTGTTGGTCTTTCAAGCTCGGGGTCTGGGATCTGGGGTCCCTGCCGGCGCTGGGGGTGTTGGTCTTTCAAGCTCGGGGTCCGGGATCTGGGGTCCGTGCTGGTGCTGGGGTGTTGGTCTTTCAAGCTTGGCCACTGTCATGGGGGTGTGGGAGCAGCTGACTAACTCGTGTTCTGGTGACTGATGATGCAGTTTCAGTCATCATCCATTTCAGGGGCGTGTTTAACACAGCTTTCGCCCATTTATTTATTAGGTCAGTCGTTTTCTTCCTGTTGAGAATTTGAGAATTCTTCATGAATTCTGCATACAATTCCTTTTTCAGATGCTTCCTTGCTACGTATTTCCTCCTGCTCTGTGGCTTTCCCTTTCAGTATCCCATATATTCCTAAGTCAAAGCCTTTTTTAAAAAAAAATCAGCTTTGGGCCAGGTGCGGTGGCTCACACCTGTAATGCCAGCACTTTGGGAGACCCAGGCAGGCAGATCACGAGGTCAAGAGATCGAGACCATCCTGGCCAACATGGTGAAACCCCGTCTCTACCAAAAATGCAAAAATTAGTCGGGCATGGTGGCGCACCCCTGTAATCCCAGCTACTCGGGAGGCTGAGGCAGGAGAATCACTTGAACCCGGGAGGCGGAGGTTACAGTGAGCCGAAATCGCGCCACTGCACTCCAGCCTGGGCAGCAGAATTTATTACATATAGTTTACATATAGTAAAATTGCCAGTTTTCAATATGGGTTTAAGTGTGGCAGCGGGTTTGGCAGATGTGAGCTGTTGAATGACCACCACTGTGGTCAGTGTGGTGCACATGACCCTCCCTCCAGGAGGCGCGGTCCTGACTGACCTCCTGTCGCTGGGGCTCCACCGTTTTAGAATCCGTGCAGGTAGCTTCCTTCATTTGCTGCCTGCCTCATCAGCTGCCTGTGTTTCAGGGTTCCTCAGTGGTTCTCGCTGTGTGGACGCCCCACATTTGAGGGGCTTTGAGCCCCCGTGGGTTTTGATGTGAGCACACGGCACAGCTCTGTTCTCCCTGGCTGGTTTTCTGTTGGAGTGAGCATTGAGCCCCCGTGGGTTTTGGTGTGAGCACACGTCACGGCTCTGTTCTCCCTGATGGTTTTCTGTTTTTCATGAGCATTGAGCCCCTGTGGGTTTTGGTGTGAGCACACGGCATGGCTCTGGGTTTTGGTGTGAGCACACGGCATGGCTCTGTTCTCCCCGGCTGGTTTTCTGGTTTTTGTGAGCATTGAGCCCCCGTGGGATTTGGTGGGAGCACACGGCACGGCTCTGGGTTTTGGTGGGAGCACATGGCACGGCTCTGGGTTTTGGTGGGAGCACACGGCACGGCTCTGGGTTTTGGTGGGAGCACACGGCACGGCTCTGGGTTTTGGTGGGAGCACATGGCACGGCTCTGGGTTTTGGTGGGAGCACACAGCTGCTTCCCATGGCTCTGCTGCAGACCCTGGGGCTTGGGCCGTTGGACAGCTGAGCAGAGGCTTCGTTTTCTTTTCCTATGTGCAGGAGGCTGAACACCGCTTCAAGTGGTTGAAGTGTGTGTGTATTTTCTGTAAACTTTTTGATGATATTTCTGCTACACTATTTTTTTTTATTGATTCAGAAGAACTGGTTTATTTTAGGGAAGCCTCCTGTTGGTAAGATCAGTTGCGGTTGTTTTTTCCAGATTTGTTGTTTGACTTTTGACTTTGTTTTTGGTGTTTTCCTGGTAGACTTTGTTCGGCATATGTGTTTGTAGGGATCGATTTCTTCTGTGGCTCTGGGTTTCGAGTCATAATTAGAAAGGCATATCCTACTTAGAGATTATTGTTTAAAAGTCTTCCGTGTTGTTTTCACAAGATGTAACTTTTATTTTTGAGACATAATTTACACGCTTTCAGCTGCCCCTGTATGGAGTGGACGGTTGTGGAGGGGCTGACAGTGTGTCCACCTGCGTCACCTGCATCTTCCTTGGGAGTGGAGCTCCCACCACTTCCATGGCCAACACTCCTTCCCCCCAGCCTGTGTGCTGCTGCTCTGCCCTCGACGCGGAGCAGGGCTGCCCCTCGGGGAAAGTCGTATCCATGGAACCAGAGGGAACATACTCCTGTGTGTCAGGTTCTTTCCTCAGCGTAGTGCGCCTGGGGCCCGTCCGCATTGCGTGTCTCCTCAGCGCGTGTGTCCTCCGCTCGTGTCCTCAGCGCATGTGTCCGCAGTGCGCGCGTCCTCAGCTCGTGTCCTCAGCGCGTGTCCGCAGTGCGTGTCCTCAGCGCGTGTCCTCAGCATGTGTCCTCAGTGCATGTCCTCAGCGCACGTGTCCTCAGCGCGTGTGTCCTCCGCTCGTGTCCTCAGCGCGTGTGTCCTCAGCGTGCGCGTCCTCAGCTCGTGTCCACAGTGCGTGTCCACAGTGCGTCCTCAGCATGTGTCCTCAGTGTGTGTCCTCAGCGCACGTGTCCTCAGCGCATGTATCCTCGGCGCGCGTGTCCTCAGCGCGCGTGTCCCCAGCTCGTGCGTCCTCAGCTCGTGTCCTCAGTGCATGTCTGCAGTGCGTCCTCAGTGCGTGTCCTCAGCGCACGTGTCCTCAGCTGCTTTTCGTTGGTGAGTCTTTGCTCAGCATCGTGTGCCTGGGTCCCGTCCTCAGCGTGTGTGTCCGCAGCGTGTCTGCACCTCCTTTTTGTTGGTGAGTTGTGTGCACTGTTCTGTGGGTATACAATTTTTCTGTGAGTTTGCCTGACATTTAGGTGATTTTGAATTTTTGGCTCTGATGAATAAAGCAGTTGTATATATTTATTTAGAAATCATCTTCACGTGGATGTGTATTTTCATTTCTTTCAGATAAAGAGTTAGAAGAGAATTTTTATATATTTAACTTTATGAGAAACTGCCAAACTATTTTGCAAAGTGGCTGTATAATCTTGTACTTTCACCAGAACGTATGCAGCCTCTGGTTTTCCCACATCTGTGCCAACGCTTGGTATTTACCAGTCTTTTAAAATTTACCCATTCCAGTGGGGGTAACGATTTAACAATTAGCATTCCTGGCTGAATACTGATGCTGGACATCTTTTCATGTGTTTATTGGCCTTTTATTTATTTTCTTTTGTGATGTTTATGTACAAATTTTGTATCCATTTTTTGTTTGGGGTTTATCTTTATATATTCTGTTACAAGTCGGTTTGCCTTTTGATTTTCTTAAAAGTTTTTAACAGCTTTGCCGAGGTATAATGGGCACATGTTAGCTGTATATGGAGTGCAGGGCTTTACTGAAGTGCAGCTGGCACACGCTAACCAGAGCGCACAGCTTCCTGTGTGTGACGGAGGCCTGAGCACAGCCATCACCCTGGAGCCCCCCCGTGTCTGCTCCCTGTAATTCCCGCCTCGGTCCTCCCCCACCCTGAGGCCCCTGATCGGCCTCTGTGGGTGTAGATGAGTTTTTTGCACGTCCTTGAATTTTGTGTGAATGAAACAAAGCTGTGTGCACTCATTTTGTCAGTCTTCTTTGGCTTAGGGCAGTTGAGATTCAGATTGTGTGTGTTGCTGCTGAGTATTCGATTGTGTGGATCAACCACGGTTTGTTTTCCCCGTGGATGATGTCAGGGTGGTTTCCAGATTTCGCCGTTACACATGAAGCTGTGTGCACGTTTGTGTAAAGCCCGTGTGTGCACAGATGCTCTTTTCTTTTGGGTAACTGCTCAGGAGGGAATGGCTGGATCACGTGGTAGATTTGAAGAAATGGGCAAACTGGTTTTGAAAGTAACTGTGCTGAATTCTCACCCACAGGCAGTGAGTTCTCGTTCTTCCGCGTCTCACCACCTCTCCGTGCTGTCTTTTCCAGTGTGTTCATTGCCGGCTTTCCTGAGTACACCCAGCCAATGATAGACCACCTGGTTACCATGAAGATCAACCACTGGGATGGGTAGGTTTTCTGTTTTTGTTTTTCTAAGAGTTTTTTTTCCCCCCAAAGGAGAGATTCAGTTGAGCTTACAAGCCTTGAGTGTATTTTCTCACTGTGGATGTCGTATTTTAAAATAACTTCTGAGAAGTAATATGAATTCCAGTCTTCATGCCGCATGTGTTGAGTCATGGTCTGTCTCCAGTTCCACTTCTGGAGCGCCTGGTCCAGTGTGTCCGACGTGTCGGTGTCCCCGTGCGAACGTCCACGCTGGCGTGTTGTGGAGTGCCGCTGCCGTCCGAGGGGGCGCGGGCGTAGCTTGGAGACGGACCCTGCGTCGTCTCCCTCAGCAGTGCTTCCCGCTGACTCTGCTCCATGTGGCTCCACAGGTGGTTTCTGCACTGTCTCCTGGGAGCCCAGCAGTTCTTAGTGGCCGTTTTCATCATTACAGTAGCAGCTTCAGGGTTTCCTTGCATTTCATAGGCAGTTAAATGTGTCTCAGAAAGGAAAAGTGAAGTGCGGTCTGGAGCATAAACAGCGCGTTAGTGCTGTGACCGCTGCCCCGAGGAGGTCAGAGGGTCCCCTCCTAGGACAGTGCCGTGCTGTGGCACTCCTCACGGAGCCCTGAGGAGCGGCAGGTGCCTGTGGGTGGAGGTGGCTTTGTGAGGGTGCGAGTCCAGAATCTCAGTTTCAGAGTTGGTGTGATGTGGAGGGGGTCCTCTCTGATCCACGGGGGATGCGTTTGCTGCTGCCTGGGGAGCGGCCCGGCTGCCTACTGTGGTCCTGCTGCCTGGGGAGCGGCCCCGCTGCCTGCTATGGTCCTGCTTCCTGGGGAGCGGCCCGGCTGCCTGCTATGGTCCTGCTTCCTGGGGAGCGGCCCGGCTGCCTGCTATGGTCCTGCTTCCTGGGGAGCGGCCCGGCTGCCTACTGTGGTCCTGCTTCCTGGGGAGCGGCCCGGCTGCCTGCTGTGGTCCTGCTTCCTGGGGAGCGGCCCGGCTGCCTGCTATGGTCCTGCTGCCTGGGGAGCGGCCCGGCTGCCTACTGTGGTCCTGCTTCCTGGGGAGTGGCCCGGCTGCCTACTGTGGTCCTGCTTCCTGGGGAGCGGCCCGGCTGCCTGCTGTGGTCCTGCTTCCTGGGGAGCGGCCCGGCTGCCTGCTATGGTCCTGCTTCCTGGGGAGCGGCCCGGCTGCCTGCTATGGTCCTGCTTCCTGGGGAGCGGCCCGGCTGCCTGCTATGGTCCTGCTTCCTGGGGAGCGGCCCGGCTGCCTGCTATGGTCCTGCTTCCTGGGGAGCGGCCCGGCTACCTGCCGTGGTCCTGCTGCCTGGGGAGCGGCCCGGCTGCCTACTGTGGTCCAGGCAGGGCCCTCAGGACTGGGAGCCTCTGGGAAAGGAACTCCTGGGTAGCACTCGGGCTGCCGGGGGAAGACCCTCCCTTCATTCGCTTACAGAGAGGGGTGTGAATTCCTGACACTCGGGGTGTCCCTGCAAATGTTACACCAAAACTCTCTCCATTAGGTACAAGGTCCCCTAAACCGAACCTGGGGAAAATTAATTAATTAGTCAGTTGTATCAGCCGATTAGTCAATGACGTCTTTAAAACCAAAGTTACAGATATATGCCCGTGGCGTCAGAGCTATGGGACTCTCCAGCTGGTACATATGCCCGTGGTGTCGGAGCTGTGGGACTCTCCAGCTGTTGCTGTCTGTCTCTGCCTCAGTTCTGTCGGCCTTTCCTTCACGTGTTTTGGGCGGGGTCACTTATTGGAGGCAGATACACTTTCGCTTTTTGTCTCTTCCTAATGTATTGACCCTTTATCTTTGCGGAACGGCCCTCATTGTCTCTTGTGGGATTTCTTGCCTTAAAGTAACTGATGGCTGGTGTAGTACCTGAGTTGGCAAGCCTTTTCTTTTAGGGGCTGGATAAACATGGTAGATCTCTGTTCCATACGCTTTGCTTTAGTTTATTTTATTTAGTTTATGTAACCCTTGAAAAATGTGAAAACTGTTCTTAGCTGAGGGCCGTCCTTACGCGAAGAGGCGTCGGGCTGGGCTTGCAGCTGCAGACTGCATTGCCTGCGCTTCTCAGGCGCTTTGTCTTTTCTGTTCCCTCAGAGCTGCAGGCGATGGTCTAGACAGCATGCAGTTGGGTGTCGCTCAGGGCGTGGAGTTTCCTGGCACATGAGACGCCACCTGCCTCGAAGAGCTCTTTGTTGACCGTTAGAAGTGGACCCTGAGCAGGGCCCTCGGCCGACACCAGAGGGGCTGTGGCAGGTGGTCCTGCCAGCGCGGGCGTCTGCCATTGTGCCTTGTTTCACTGTGGTGCTGTGGGTTTGGTGTTTTTAGATAATTAGAGGACAGACACCCGCCTTCTGCATGTTTTCACCTTCACATTTTGCTTCTTTGTTGTTACATGGTCGCCCTCATGATGATTTTAAGTCAGGACCACTTGCTGCTCCAGCTGGGTCTGGAGGGGCTGGGGCATGAGCTCTGCGGGTCGCTCCCAGCTTGACCCTCTGCCTCTGCGTGGAGCTCTGGAAGGAGGGGTGGGCTCAGGAGGGGCTCCAGCCTCTTGAGCCGGTCCTGGGTCAGCCTTTCGCAGTCCGCATGTTCAACCGTGGGGTGCTTTCAGTGTGTGTCTGATGAGGCAGTTACTGGATATGTGCCCCAGATTTGGTAGGTGAGCCTCAGGAAATTCCTTCTGTTCACCCCTTGTAATCGTGGAGGGGTGGTTTCACGTGGCTGTATCTCACACTCACAACCTCAGAGTAGCATGGGGGTGGGGAGGCCGGACACCCAATTGCCACCTGGCCCTGAGAAGGAAAGGCAGCTGTGTCCCAAGAAGAACCGTGGTTAGCCGTGTGACCTCGCTGTGGTAGACTGTCCTTGTCGTCTGTTGGAGTCAGAGGTTCTTGTGCTGGTTCGTGTGAGTGAGTGAGTGAGCCTCTGCTAAGTGGCCGGTTGAGGACTCGTGTGTCGTCTCCCTCACTTTCTTTTTATGAATTGAATAAAGCTAGAATCATAAAATAAAGGCACTTACGACATTCTCTCCCCACTCTCAGGGTCATCCGAGAGCTGGCTGCGAAGGCGCTGCACAACCTGGCCCAGCAGGCACCCGAGTTCAGCGCCACGCAAGGTGGGTGTGTGTCCCGGCCGGCCTGCAGGCACCATGCATGCACTGCAGAAAGGCCTGGGTTGCTGGTTTCAAAGGCTGGGGGCTGAAAATAAGGTTGTGCTTCTGTCTTGGTGAGAAGCATCTGAGGAATGAGCTGTGGACTTGATCGGGGGATAGGCTGTGAGGACGGATGCAGTGAGTGTGTCCGCCTGCAGGGCAGGGAGCCGCTGAATGTTACGTACACCGGAGCCCGTGATGGTCCCGCCGGATGCCTGACATGCAGTGCTGCTTCTCTGGTCTCTAGGTGGCTCGCACCTGCCCCACGACACTCCCTGGTCTCTAGGTGGCTCGCACCTGCCCCACGACACTCCCTGGTCTCTAGGTGGCTCGCACCTGCCACATGACACTCCCTGGTCTCTAGGTGGCTCGCACCTGCCACACGACACTCCCTGGTCTCTAGGTGGCTCGCACCTGCCACACGACACTCCCTGGTCTCTAGGTGGCTCGCACCTGCCACACGACACTCCCTGGTCTCTGGTTGGCATGCACCTGCCACATAACACTCCCTGGTCTCTAGGTGGCTTGCACCTGCCACACGACACTCCCTGGTCTCTGGTTGGCGTGCGCCTGCCACACAACACTCCCTGGTCTCTAGGTGGCTTGCACCTGCCACACGACACTCCCTGGTCTCTAGGTGGCTTCCATCTGCCACACGACACTCCCTGGTCTCTAGGTGGCTTGCACCTGCCACACGACACTCCTTGGTCTCTAGGTGGCTTCCATCTGCCACACGACACTCCCTGGTCTCTAGGTGGCTTGCACCTGCCATACGACACTCCTTGGTCTCTAGGTGGCTTCCATCTGCCACACGACACTCCCTGGTCTCTGGTTGGCGTGCACCTGCCATGCGACACTCCCTGGTCTCTAGGTGGCTTGCACCTGCCACACGACACTCCTTGGTCTCTAGGTGGCTTCCATCTGCCACACGACACTCCCTGGTCTCTAGGTGGCTTCCATCTGCCACACGACACTCCCTGGTCTCTAGGTGGCTTCCATCTGCCACACGACACTCCCTGGTCTCTAGGTGGCTTCCATCTGCCACACGACACTCCTTGGTCTCTAGGTGGCTTCCATCTGCCACACGGTGCTCCCTGGTCTCTAGGTGGCTTGCACCTGCCACACGTGAATGCACTTTGGAATTGGGCAGCGTGTATAGAAAGAAAAGGCCTGAACGGGAGACTCAAAGTCTGCCCAGGACTAACATCACCTTGGAATGGCTCAGCTAAGTCTGCACTTCTTACACTTCATCAGTGAAGAGAGAAATCCTGTTTGTTCTGTCTTGTTTTTTTCTACTTGGAATAAATAATCATCTGACTTAAATGTGGGGAAGAATACACACATTTCTCAATGTGTGTACCGTCACTCCCCCGACATTTATTACAGGGGCTACACTGGAGGCTGGATTGTGGCTCTTCAGTGGAGTTACTGATGTGACGCCTGTGTTGAGCATTCTGTGGGGGCTCGTTCATTCCTAAGGGATCTTTAAGCTTCGTGATCTGTTAATGAGGCGTCCACGTCACGGGTTTAGTGTGGCGCTCCCCTACTTTTCAGTGATAATGAACCCTTGCTGACACTGAGGGGGCTCAGCTTTGTCCTCCACCCGGTTGAAGAGCACGGACACCCAGAACAGGACTGTGACCTTTTGTAGATTTCTCTGATTCTCGAAAATCCGATCACCCCCAGCCGCCACATCTTAGCCTCTCTGATTCTCAAACCATCGCAAGCCTGGCAGCACTTGGGGAGGCTTAGGCTCGGGGAGCTTGGTTTCCCCACGCAGGTGTGGCAGAGCCGCCTCCGTCTGCGTCCGCGAGGGTTCTGAGGAGTCTGTGCTTTCTGAGCAAACTCAGAGTAGAGGCAGCACCCCTGGGGGCAGCCCTGCCTCTGTCCTGCTCCGCCCCCTCCACCGCCCAGGCAGCCAGGCAGAGCTCCTGCCAGGACCAGAGGCCACCCTACACCGACAGGGAAGGCCTGGGGAGTGTGTCCTCCTCCATGCTCCCTCTCCTGTCTGAGTTACCCACCCCGTCGGGGGCACTTGGGAGCGGGCCGTGTCCAGCACACCGCAGCCTCCGTCCTGTTGCCCTTGGTGTCTCAGGGGCCATCTGCATCACCACGGGTGCCGTCCTGGGCACTGGGGTGATGACCCTGAGGGATGCCAGTGTGGGCGGGTGCGTGTGGGCTTCCCACAGGTCATCTGTGTGTGCACGCTGTCGCCTGCCCTCCCGGCCCTGTGTGGGTGCGTGTGGGCTTCCCACAGGTCATGTGTGTGTGCACGCTGTCGCCTGCCCTCCCGGCCCTGTGTGGGTGCGTGTGGGCTTCCCACAGGTCATGTGTGTGTGCACGCTGTCGCCTGCCCTCCCGGCCCTGTGTGGGTGCGTGTGGGCTTCCCACAGGTCATGTGTGTGTGCACGCTGTCGCCTGCCCTCCCGGCCCTGTGTGGGTGCGTGTGGGCTTCCCACAGGTCATGTGTGTGTGCACGCTGTCGCCTGCCCTCCCGGCCCTGTGTGGGTGCGTGTGGGCTTCCCACAGGTCATGTGTGTGTGCACGCTGTCGCCTGCCCTCCCGGCCCTGTGTGGGTGCGTGTGGGCTTCCCACAGGTCATCTGTGTGTGCACGCTGTCGCCTGCCCTCCCGGCCCTGTGTGGGTGCGTGTGGGCTTCCCACAGGTCATCTGTGTGTGCACGCTGTCGCCTGCCCTCCCGGCCCTGTGTGGGTGCGTGTGGGCTTCCCACAGGTCATCTGTGTGTGCACGCTGTCGCCTGCCCTCCCGGCCCTGTGTGGGTGCGTGTGGGCTTCCCACAGGTCATCTGTGTGTGCACGCTGTCGCCTGCCCTCCCGGCCCTGTGTGGGTGCGTGTGGGCTTCCCACAGGTCATGTGTGTGTGCACGCTGTCGCCTGCCCTCCCGGCCCTGTGTGGGTGCGTGTGGGCTTCCCACAGGTCATCTGTGTGTGCACGCTGTCGCCTGCCCTCCCGGCCCTGTGTGGGTGCGTGTGGGCTTCCCACAGGTCATCTGTGTGTGCACGCTGTCGCCTGCCCTCCCGGCCCTGTGTGGGTGCGTGTGGGCTTCCCACAGGTCATCTGTGTGTGCACGCTGTCGCCTGCCCTCCCGGCCCTGTGTGGGTGCGTGTGGGCTTCCCACAGGTCATCTGTGTGTGCACGCTGTCGCCTGCCCTCCCGGCCCTGTGTGGGTGCGTGTGGGCTTCCCACAGGTCATCTGTGTGTGCACGCTGTCGCCTGCCCTCCCGGCCCTGTGTGCGTGCGTGTGGGCTTCCCACAGGTCATGTGTGTGTGCACGCTGTCGCCTGCCCTCCCGGCCCTGTGTGGGTGCGTGTGGGCTTCCTACAGGTCATGTGTGTGTGCACGCTGTCGCCTGCCCTCCCGGCCCTGTGTGGGTGCGTGTGGGCTTCCCACAGGTCATCTGTGTGTGCACGCTGTCGCCTGCCCTCCCGGCCCTGTGTGGGTGCGTGTGGGCTTCCCACAGGTCATGTGTGTGTGCACGCTGTCGCCTGCCCTCCCGGCCCTGTGTGGGTGCGTGTGGGCTTCCCACAGGTCATCTGTGTGTGCACGCTGTCGCCTGCCCTCCCGGCCCTGTGTGGGTGCGTGTGGGCTTCCCACAGGTCATGTGTGTGTGCACGCTGTCGCCTGCCCTCCCGGCCCTGTGTGGGTGCGTGTGGGCTTCCCACAGGTCATCTGTGTGTGCACGCTGTCGCCTGCCCTCCCGGCCCTGTGTGGGTGCGTGTGGGCTTCCCACAGGTCATGTGTGTGTGCACGCTGTCGCCTGCCCTCCCGGCCCTGTGTGGGTGCGTGTGGGCTTCCCACAGGTCATCTGTGTGTGCACGCTGTCGCCTGCCCTCCCGGCCCTGTGTGGGTGCGTGTGGGCTTCCCACAGGTCATCTGTGTGTGCACGCTGTCGCCTGCCCTCCCGGCCCTGTGTGGGTGCGTGTGGGCTTCCCACAGGTCATCTGTGTGTGCACGCTGTCGCCTGCCCTCCCGGCCCTGTGTGGGTGCGTGTGGGCTTCCCACAGGTCATGTGTGTGTGCACGCTGTCGCCTGCCCTCCCGGCCCTGTGTGGGTGCGTGTGGGCTTCCCACAGGTCATGTGTGTGTGCACGCTGTCGCCTGCCCTCCCGGCCCTGTGTGCGTGCGTGTGGGCTTCCCACAGGTCATGTGTGTGTGCACGCTGTCGCCTGCCCTCCCGGCCCTGTGTGGGTGCGTGTGGGCTTCCCACAGGTCATGTGTGTGTGCACGCTGTCGCCTGCCCTCCCGGCCCTGTGTGGGTGCGTGTGGGCTTCCCACAGGTCATGTGTGTGTGCACGCTGTCGCCTGCCCTCCCTGCCCTGTGTGGGTGCGTGTGGGCTTCCCACAGGTCATCTGTGTGTGCACGCTGTCGCCTGCCCTCCCGGCCCTGTGTGGGTGCGTGTGGGCTTCCCACAGGCCGTCCACATGTACACACCCTCACCTGCCCTCTCGGCCCTGTCTCTTGCAGTCTTCCCGAGGCTGCTGTCCATGACACTGAGTCCAGATCTTCACACGAGGCATGGGTCGATTCTCGCCTGCGCAGAAGTTGCTTACGCCTTGTACAAACTTGCAGCCCAAGAGAACAGGTAGGAAGAGTGGGTCTCGAGGAGACACAGGGCTCCGTTCCTGATCCCCTCACCATATAATTACAGTGCTCTCCAGTTCGAGACGATCTCATCCCTTCTAATTTTTGTTTATTTGCACCAGTGTCACAGTCGTTAGGCCCCAGGTTGTATTGATGGAGTGTGTAAGTGGCCCTCTCTCCTGACGGTCGTGCCGCGGGTGGACCACCCACCTCTCTGCAGCGGGGCGGGTGCAGCACCCGGATGGGCCGGGCATCTCCCCGCGGCTGTCCTGCCCCTGCTGCCTCCTTGTGCACCTCCTGGTCTCAGAGGTGACAAGCGAGGTCATAACAGCAAAGGTCCTTTTTCCAAGACGGCATCAAGCGACTTGCATGTTCAGTATCCTTTCTTCATCACGTTCGATAGTTTAAAATGCCAGAGAATATACACGTTTCTTTTGAATTTTTCAGTTGGCTATGTTTGTACAAATAATAATAAAGCCTGAAAAACATGGGGTCGCTGGGAAGTTGTGTGCAGGAGGCTGTAAGGCATCGACTGTCTTCTTACGTTTCTTCCCAGTCGACTCTTCCTCAAGAGTAAGAACTCCCAGACTTACCATAGTGACGGCAACCTGCTTCTCGGACTCCAGTTTAAGAAACGTTTTTAAGTTCATGCCCTGTGCTGGAGACAGTTCCCTGGGAACAGGTTGAGAGCAGGGTATGGGCCCACCTCCCGCCCAAGCCTGAGGAAGCTCTGGTCGGCCCCGAGCTCAGATGCAGAGTGCAGCTCCTTCAGGGACGCTTGCTCGTGTGGGTGCAGCCGATGCCCGTGCAAGACCCGGCCTTTATGGCGCTGCTCTGTGGTTGTGGAAGAAGGCACATGGGGTGGGGTCTGGGGAGAACCAGGCGGGAGCTCCCAGGGTCCTCCAGTCGGGTCCCACAGGGCCTGTGTCATTCCCCCAGCAGTGAGATGTGACCACACCTGTGAGGTGTCTATCAGGGAAGCACGTTTGAGCCTCAGTGCCCAGGCTAGACTGGGGTCTGGCCACGTGGGCACCTCCGCCTGGCACGAAACAAAATTCCAGACCCCCAGCAGGAAAGCAGGTGCCAGCGTAAAGCACACGGTTTGCACAGATTGAGCCAGTGAGGGGGCCTCATGAGGCAGGGCTTGGTCCGGGCCCCCGGATGCCAGCCCAGGTCTGATCTCGCCAGGGACCTTCCCTTGGATGTCAGTGGACATGAGCTGTCGTCTCAGCCTCACCTGGACCTGTCTGTTTTCCAAGGTTGTCACATTGGCAGGGGTCACAGCTTTAAGGGGATGCCCTAACATCCTCTTCCTTTGACCAGGCACTGCTTCATCTAAAATCACAAATGGGCCGGGCATAGTGGCTCACGCCTGTAATCCCAGCTATTTAGGAGGCGGAGGTGGGGGGATTGTTAGGGCCCAGGAGTTTGAGACCAGCCTGGGCAACATAGTGAGACCCCATCTCTAAAATAACAAAACAATGCAATGTAAAACAATACAGAAGAATACAAAAATAATCGGAGGTATGTCCTGCAGAGGTCTCTGGGACCCACTGGGACCTGAACAAGAATGAGACCTTGCTGAGCCCATGCTCCTCTGAGTATACCCGGGGTTAGGGTCTTGGGGAGTGTGGCCTCAGCTCCTCGGAGTGTACCCGGGGTTAGGGTCTGGGGAGTGTGACTTCAGCTCCTCGGAGTGTACTCGGGGTTAGGGTCTTGGGGAGTGTGGCCTCAGCTCCTCGGAGTGTACCCGGGGTTAGGGTCTGGGGAGTGTGGCCTCAGCTCCTTGGAGTGTACTCGGGGTTAGGGTCTTGGGGAGTGTGACTTCAGCTCTGTGTTTGAACTTCTGCAGGCCCGTCACGGACCATCTGGACGAGCAGGCAGTGCAGGGCCTGAAGCAGATTCACCAGCAGGTTTGTGTGCAGCCTCTGGGTGTGCCCTCAGGAGGCATCACAGGACCTGCCTCCTTAGGGCCTCCCACCCTCCCCAGGCAGGGTCTGCAGTCCTGGTGGCCACTGTGCTCCATCAGTCCTGGGCTCAGTGGGGGACCTGCGGTGTGATCACTCTGGGAACAGGCTCTCCGCTGGCGTCATGCTTGTGAACAGCCACCTTGGAGGGTTGCCCTGGGAGGGGAAGAGACTCCTAGGAAATGAGTGCAGACTTTCTGTGCACGTAGCCAGCATGTCCTTGGTCTCTGAGGAAGGCTTATGAAGCTAGTGCAGTCGGTGGAGGTTTCGGCTGTAGCTGGAGTGTGGTTTCCCTCCGGGGCGCGCGGCTGCGGTCCCATGATGGAGCGTGCAGCCAACTCTGGGTGGGGGCATTGGGCCCCGTGCTCTCCTCGTGGAGTTGGGGGCACACAGAATGAGCACAGAAGCCTCTGGTTTCCAGCCGTGCATCTGCAGCTGGGGTCTGATGTCTCCTGAAAGTAAAGCAGAATTTTGTGTGTGCGTCTGTCGGATTTCTCTGGGGAGACAGTGTGTTCATCTTTCTGGGCTTTGAGAGATTCTCAAAGGCTTCTGTGACCCAGAGGTAAAGTATGAACTATGGATCTTGGTGTTACAGGAGAATATAAAAATTGTTCACAAGGGATTACATGGTTTACTTGTCTGTTGTCCAGATAGCTTTATATTCTTTAAGATTCATCTTGGATTCTTATCCTATTTTTGCCATTAACTTTCATTATGATTTTGGCAAAGCCATTTTGTTTGCTTACATTTTTCACTTTTAATGTGTCTGGCCTCCCCCTCTGACCGAGACAAGCATGGCTGCAGAGTGCAGACGGGGAGGTGGCCCCGGGCAGCAGCCATGAACGTGGCCTCCCCACTGATGCTGAGCCATGGCTCCCTTTTTTCAGTAAAATATAAGCAGTAATAGAGCCGATCTCCTTGAGTTTTTGTGAGAATTAAAGAATACATTTTAAAGAATTTAGGAGAATTTTTGGCACAGTGTGAGCATTCAGTAAATTTTAGTTGTAGTGGCCATCACAACGTGGCTTTTAAGCTCTCTTACAAAAAAAGAAACATCAGCATCCTGTTTGGCACAGTTACTTTTCTGCACAAGAGGCTGCCTGGGTGGGTTCTACGTCGGTCCCTGGGGCCAGAATGCAGGTGGCTCCAGCTCCCTACTCTGGCCCTCTCCTCCTCCTCTCTGTGCCTCAGTTTCCCCTTCAAGGGAGCTCTGGGCCTGTCTGGAGGTTAAACAAGGCCATCTGCGTCAGTAGGTGGGCCTCCGTCCTCAGCCCCCTAGGCGGCTCTCCTGGCTGGCATGGCGTCTTCTGCCATTTTCTCTTTGTTCTTGTTTTTGACAGTTGTTAACGTATACGTATTATTTTAAAATTTAAATCATTAAATAACTTTCAATTTTTTATTTTCAGCTCTATGATCGTCAGTTATACAGGTGAGCTTTACAAAACCAAAGTTCTTATATCTGTGTCCTAATGAAGAACTGCGCTGTCAGGAGCAGGCAGGGCGGGTGTGTTCGCTTCACTCGCTGCCTGTGTGTGTTTGGGTTGAGCGGGTGGGTGTCACCTGGCCTGCTGTGGGAGGCGCGTGAGGGTCTGACCTGGTTGTGTGATTGGGTTGAGCGGGTGGGTGTCACCCGGCCCGCTGTGGGAGGCGCGTGAGGGTCTGACCTGGTTGTGTGATTGGGTTGAGCGGGTGTCACCCGGCCCGCTGTGGGAGGCGCGTGAGGGTCTGACCTGGTTGTGTGATTGGGTTGAGCGGGTGTCACCCGGCCCGCTGTGGGAGGCGCGTGAGGGTCTGACATGGTTGTGTGATTGGGCTGAGCGGGTGTCACCCAGCCCGCTGTGGGAGGCGCGTGAGGGTCTGACCTGGTTGTGTGATTGGGTTGAGCGGGTGTCACCTGGCCCGCTGTGGGAGGCGCGTGAGGGTCTGACCTGGTTGTGTGATTGGGTTGAGCGGGTGGGTGTCACCCGGCCCGCTGTGGGAAGCGCGTGATGGTCTGACCTGGTTGTGTGATTGGGTTGAGCGGGTGTCACCCGGCCCGCTGTGGGAGGCGCGTGAGGGTCTGACCTGGTTGTGTGTTTGGGTTGAGCGGGTGGGTGTCACCCGGCCCGCTGTGGGAAGCGCGTGAGGGTCTGACCTGGTTGTGTGGGTTGAGCGGGTGTCACCCGGTCCGCTGTGGGAGGCGCATGAGGGTCTGACCTGGTTGTGTGTTTGGGTTGAGCGGGTGGGTGTCACCCGGCCCGCTGTGGGAGGCGCGTGAGGGTCTGACCTGGTTGTGTGATTGGGTTGAGCGGGTGGGTGTCACCCGGCCCGCTGTGGGAGGTGCGTGAGGGTCTGACCTGGTTAGGTTTTCAGCTCTGCAGGTGTCATCGCGTTTTCTCGTTCTCAGGACTTGCTGGTCATAGGCAGGGGTGTGGCCTCCCCAACCCTGAGATCCGGCCAGGCACCTCCCTGAGGGTTTCCCTCTGTGCCTTTGCAGCCCAGGCAGCTTGTCTGCTATGACAGATCGCTTTGCTTTTTCTAGAATTTGCTACCGAGGGTGTCACACAGTAGGAAGCCTTTGGGTGTGGTTTCTTCCCTGACGCGTCTTTGAGATACCTGTGTTGCTGTGTGTTCCGTGGTGTGCATGTACGGCGCTGTGTTATCCACTCACCAGCCCAGGCTCATCTGGGTTTCCAGCCTTTGGCCATTGTAGGGAAGCTGCTGTGCACATCTAGACGTACAAGTCTTGGTACGTTTCACGTTTCCTGGCTGACTACCAGGAGCAGCATCACAGGGTGTGGGGCACATGTGTGACTTCTCAGCAGCCGAGCCAACTTCCCAGACCCTGCTGCTGCACGTTCCCATCCACAAGTGACCCCTTGGTGTGGTCGGCTCTGAACCTGGGCCCTCTGGGTGAGTAGAGGCCTCTCGCTGCTGCTGGAGTCTGCCTCTCCCCAGGGCTCCTGGTGCTGAGCCTCTTTCCCTGTGCTGACGAAGCATTCCTGGGTCTTCCGTGAAGTTTTTTGCTCATTAAAAAGTTCAGACTTTTTGCTCATTAAAAATTTTATCGTCTGTCTTATTGAGCTGTTAGAACTCTTCATATATTCCAGATGCCAGCTCTTTGTCACACACAGGATCTGCCAGTGCTTTCTCCAGCTCTGTGGTTCACTTTTCTTTTCTCTTAGTGACTTTTTTTTTTTGGAGAAGCAGTCTCACTCTGTCGCCCAGGCTGGAGTGCAGTGGCAGCATGTCGGCTCACTGCAAGCTCACCTCCCAGGTTCAAGCGACTCTCCTGTCTCAGCCTCCCGGGTAGCTGGGACTACAGGTGCCCCCCATCATGCCCACCTAATTTTTGTATTTTTAGGAGAGACGGGGTTTCACCATGTTGGCCAGGCTGGTCTTGCACTCCTGACCTGAAGCGATCCGCCCGCCTCGGCCTTCCACAGTGCTGGGATTACAGGCTGAGCCACCGCACCCAGCCTCCTAGTGGCTTTTTACTGGGACTTGTGTGGGGTAGTGAACCTCGTGCTGTTCTCCTTTACCTTTGAGGGGTGAAGCCTCCCTTTCTGCCTCCTAGTCCTTCCAGGCTGCTCCCAAGAGGTCCCTTGGCTGCTCCCACCAGTTTCTGGCCACCTCCTCAGTCAGCAGGGCGGGTGGCCCTGTTTGGGCTCCACCCCACACACTGGGCCTGGAGGGCTCCTTCAGGTGCTCCTTGGGGTACTGGAGGACCCCTGCCTTGGGCCTCAGTCCTGTACTCTTCACCTCCTGGTGTTGGAGCCAGCATTTCATATGTTGCATTCTGTCCAGTTTTCTACTTGCAGGAGGGGACATCCGACCCTGCCACTCTGTGTGGGCCAGAAACCAGGGTCTCAGGAGTGAATATTTTGCCCTCCCCAGGGCAGCGCGCCTGCCCTTGTGCACCAGGGTCCCGCTGTCAGCGCCAGGGCTGGGGCAGGTGTCCCAGATGGGCAGAGCAGCCCGGAGCCCCGCCTGGCTTTGCTCATGGTAGAACCGCAGTGCACTGCTTCTCTAGGCTGGATAGGGGGCTCTTTCTGGCATCTGAGATTAGTTTCTATAAAGTAAGAGCTGAGCGCTGCTTGGAATTAGTTCTGTGATGGGATACCAGTCAGGACTAGAATGTCCAGTAAAAATTAAAAATCAGCATCACCCCAGCTAGGATGGGAGACCTCTGGAAGATGGCTGTACCACGTTTTTTCCTTTCTCTTCATAAAAGGTTGCTCATGCTCAGTAACACATTCAACTAGTTCTCATTTTAATGCTTTTTGGAGCCTGAGGTTACATTGGCAAGCATATTTCATGGTGTTTTATATGTCAAGAGGTTCTTCTAATTCTGATGTTTTCATTCCTTTTCAGGGGTCTGGGAGGACAGCTCATGAGACAAGCAGGTAAGTCTGAAGGCTGAAGGCTGCAGCCCTTTGCCGCAGCCATCGATGAGGGAGGTGTGCTCGTGGCGTGCAGGGCGGCCCATTAGCCCCCAGGGTGAAGGGCTGGGTGTGTTTCTTCTGTGGAGGCGGCATCTGTGATGTGCTTGGTTTGTCCAGTGGTTCCTACGAGGGAGAGATTGAGAGATTGAGATTGAGAGAGAGAAAGAGGAAGTTGTGAGCTGGGAGGGGTTGCACCCAGGAGCCACTGGTTCTGGAAATTTCTCAGGAAGCAGAGGCAGCTGGGGCAGTGGGGCCAGTGCTTGCCTGTGGACCCAGTGGACATTGCAGATCCCTCCGAGCACGGCCCCAGCGTGGACAGAGCAGCCCCGGTCGTGCCCCGTGGACTGAGCAGCGCAGGGACCAAGAGCCGTTTTGGGCGAGCACAGGAAGCTCAGGCGGGGGCGAGAGGAAAGCTGAGCAGAGGCGAAGCTCCTCACACACCCAAGTCCAGGCGAACCTCTGCGCCTGATTCCCAAGCCTCTGATACCCCCCGGGGGTTAGGACAGTCGGGCATTTTTTCTTTGCTGATTCTTTTTTAGCATGTGAGGAGGAGGGAAGCGTAGAACACATTTTAGACTGTTCCACAGAGTATTAAAGGAAAAGCCTGATTTCATAGACATTCCTGATGGCGGCAGCCGACCCCAAGGTCCAGGGAGCTGGATTCCCCGACACAGCTCCCGGGGCCCTGCTGTTGTGGACAGCCCATCCCACGCCACCCTCAGCCCCTCGCTGTGGGACTGTGAGTGTGAGTGTGGAGGCACAGCTGGTGAGGAAGCTTGGAAAAATCGCGGTTGTGTGCAGACTTTTGCTGAGGTCTGCGTGGTCTGAGCAGAGGAGAGCAGGCTGGGATTCGGGGAACCCACGGCCAGATGTCAGGGCTGTACCAGCCTCTTGTGCTTTCTGTCCACACCTCCCAGCCCTGACCTGATAGGGACCTGCCCGAGGCCTGCAGCCATCTATCTCCAGCCAGGCTGGCCGGGCTTCTGTACTGAGAGCAGCCAGCTTGCATTTCTGCTGGTGTTAGCTCAGTGTTCTCATGAGTCTGATGGACGTCACGGGAAAGTCAATCCTAGAAACGTGAGCCAGTTTCTGTCAGCTGACGTCAGAGGCATGGGACTGCCAGTTCTGCAGGTGGTCCCTGTTGGCTAAGACCGGCGTGTCATGTTTTGGATGTAGACTTGGTCACTGTCCCTCAGATGCCTCCAGAGCACACGGTGCAGGGGTGTCACCTTTCCGACGTACCCATGGGTGCCCGGAGTTGCCTCCTTAGTGGGATCAAGACCATCCCCCACATGTCATGGACAGCTGGTGACCTGTAAGCTGTTTCTGGATCTAGGAGTTTGGCTTGGGATGGAGTGGGGTGTCGAGTGCTCTCAGAAGGGTTCAATGTCCCCCACTTCCCACCCACGACACGGGTCGTGCCCTGGAGATGGCAGTTGGAGGCAGTCCTACGACCTTCACACGACCTTCACGTGCTCCCCGTGTGCTGCAGGGTCTGCTTTTAGGGTCGCTCTTGGTGTTTGAGCAGTAAGTCTGCACAGGAGCCACTGCCCACCATGAAAGGGGGGAGTTAAAGGCGTTCCGAATCCCTTTGGCCAGCGACGGAGCTGAAGGTGTTCCGAGTCCCCGTGGCCGGCGGCGACAGAGTTGAAGGTGTTTGGAGTCCCCGTGGCTGGCGGTGATGGAGTTGAAGGCGTTCCGAATCCCCGTGGCCGGTGGTGACGGAGTTGAAGGCGTTCCGAGTCCCTGTGGCCGGCGGCGGCGGAGTTGAAGGCGTTCGGAGTTCCCGTGGCCGGTGGTGACGGAGTTGAAGGCGTTCCGTGTCCCCGTGGCCGGCGGCGGTGGAGTTGAAGGCGTTCTGAGTCCCCGTGGCCGGTGGTGACGGAGTTGAAGGCGTTCCGTGTCCCCGTGGCTGGCGACGGAGTTGAAGGCGTTCTGAGTCCCCGTGGCCAGCGGTGGCGGAGTTGAAGGCGTTCTGAGTCCCCGTGGCCGGTGGTGACGGAGTTGAAGGCGTTCCGTGTCCCCGTGGCTGGCGGCGATGGAGTTGAACACGTTCCGACTCCCTGTGGCTGGCGGTGATGGAGTTGAATGCGTTCCGAGTCCCCAGGACGCCATCTTGGCTGAATTTCCTTTACCCTCCTGCTCCGTGAAGCGGGGCCCATTGCGGAGGTGCTGCTCTGTAATCTGCTCTTCTTCTTGAATGTGTGGTTAGGGCAGCTGCATTGATGTCCCCCAGGCTCCAGAGTGATCGCCCCTTAGGGGTCCTGTTGGGCATTGGCCGCTGTTGGCTGCAGGGCACCGTTGGCCTGTGCATTGTTGCCACGTACCCATGATAGGCAGAATTGTCACGAGCTCAGGAGGAAACCATGGAAAAACCGCAGGTCCTGGAGCCTCCGTGTGGTTGTCGTGGGCAGCTTTCCACACGACGTGCCCTCCCTGGGCGTGAGGCTGCATTTGTACTTAGCGGGGAGAGGGGGAATGTTGTGGGTTCTAGTTGGGCTTTTTGATGATGATATTTGGAAAGACTTGAGACAAAGTAGCCACCCTGTCCTGTCCCTTCCTCACCCACCACACCCACTGCTCCCCGCTGGCAGGCACTGCAGGCTGCACAAGTAACCGTGGAACATAAACACTGATGTGCTTCGTCCGGGTTTTAAAAAGGCGCCCTTACCGCGATTTCGGTGTTTGGCGTCTTCATGCCATCCGGGTTCTCGGTGCTCTGCTCTGAAGGATGGTGGAGGGCTGTGGTCTGTTGTTGGGGGTGCTGGGTGCAGGGTGGTTTCTGTCTGCCTCTCTCTACCCCCAACTCCAGCTTTCCCACCCTGCCCTCTGCTCTGGGGCACGTGTGCTGTTGGGATGCATCCCTCAGGGTTCACGGCAGGGTGTGGATTGCTGGGGGGCATCGTGGAGAAGGGCATCTTTATGGGAGGCATCCCTGCTCTGGGCCCCCTGCCGGCCTCCAGCTGTGTCTGCACCATGAGTGTGTTTGCTGGAGTGCCGTGTTTGCACTCCCTCACACCGCTGAGTGCAAACGCGGCACTCCTGCACATGTCGCCTCGCACCGTGGTGGGCGTGTCCCGTGGAAGGCTGCCCATGCTGCCCACGCCCTCCCTGGGGGCCCCTTGGCTGCCTGCACTCCCCAGCCGTGGCCACAGCTCCCGGTGCCGGCCCTCCTTGTGCAGCTCCTTCCCCTCCATGGCCTTTGCTGGCCCCAGGAGACTCTGTGGCCTGCAGGCTCTGAAGCCGGCTGTGTCCCTGGTGACCCTGACTGAGCCTTGGTGTCAACTCAGGTTTTTTTCTCCTCCTCGTTCATTTTTACACTTCGTAGGAAATTATTTTCCCTTTCAGCTTTCAAGTAGGAATAGTTCAGAAGGTGAAATAGTTCTGCATAGCGTCTGTGGTCTTGGCCTCGCATCTCCCAGTCCCACATTTTAATTTTTCCAAAGGCAACCCTTTCAGTTTTTTAGCTGTCTGTTTTCCTTGCTTCTGTATTTCTGAGTTCTGTATGTACGCAGCTGTTTCCTGATATCCTTAGTTTTAGATGTGTTCTTTCAAGTGAGACAAGACTCCAAGCTCTTGTCGGTGTGAGAAATCTGTGGGTTCACGGGCTACATGTGGGAGACGGGGAGGGGCTGCTGGTCACTTTCTCACCCAGGCCAGAGGATGGCGCCCTCACCCCCGAGGACGCCGGCATGTCGGTGACATGCCGCCCGCAGGAGCATCAGGTGCGCCCCGGCCGCAGGTGCCCCGGAGGTGTCGAACCGCAGGTTTCTTCAGACGTTTTTTGCACATTTTGTGGGAAAAGTGGCTCAACCCTTGGGAGTCGTCTGCGTCCCCATATCAAAGAAATGTCATACAGGTTGGCCTTTGTCGTGAATATTCACGAGAGGAGATGAACATTCTGGATCTCCTCAGCGTGGCCTGAACTGAGCTGCTTCCCCCGGTGCCAGGAAGATGAGCGTCCCCTTGTCTCCGTCTTAGTCTCAGTGGCTCTTGCATTTCATGCTTTAGAATCAAAGGAAAGAAACAGGAACTCTGTTTAGTGAAGCAGCGATGAAGGAGGGGTTTGTCAGTCAGGGTGGGCTGCGTTTTGCTCTTGAAACAATCCCCAAGTTTCAGTGTCTTAAAACCACAGGTGTTTTTTTATCCTGCTCACATGTGGATCACCGAGGGCAGGGGCCGGGAGGAAGAGGGTCATCTGGCTCACAGCCTTGCACCAGAGGCGTCACGAGAATCAGGAAAAGTTCTCCTCTCATGCCGAAGACGGGAGGGAAACCAGAGGCACTGGTGAGCCTTGAGTCGGCCACAGGTGTGTGGAGGATCGTGACTTAGCAAGCCGGGGACATGCTGTTAATGGACTTCCTGCTGTGGGGGTGAGGGCTCCGTGCTCCATCCCTGATGCCCTGAACACACCTGCCACCTCCCCATCCCCTCAGCAGAGACAGGGCCGGTGCTGTCGTGCCTTTCGCTTTTACCTGTATCTTAAATCACACAGGACGTTATGTTGTTTTACGTAGTCGGAGTTCATTCGGATTTACCTCTACAGATACCCTGTTCTCTTTCTTGTTCCGTGGGAATTCCCTGGGATTTACCCACACAGCCATCTGCTGCTTCTCCTTCTTGTTCTGTCCTGCATTTCTCACCTTCTAAGAGGACCATTTTCTCTTTGCCTGGAGAACACTCTAGTGTTTTCCATAGTGTGTGTCTGCTGGTGGCACCCTCTCGTTTGTTTATCCCAAAATGGCTTTTTCCACTTTTTTTTTGAGACGGAGTCTCATTCACTCTTGTTGCCCAGGCTGGAGTCACAGTGGCGCGATCTCGGCTCACTGCAGCCTCCATCTCCCAGGTTCAAGTGTTTCTCCCGCCTCAGCCTCCCGAGTAGCTGGGATTACAGGCATGCGCCACCATGGCAGGCTAATTTTTGTATTTTTAGTGGAGATGGGGTTCCACCATGTGGGCCAGGCTGGTCTTGAACTCCTGACCTCAGGTGATCCACCCACCTCGGCCTCCCAAAGGTGCTGTTTTTTTTTTTTTTCCCCACTTTGATTCTTAAAGGTTATTTTTGCTAAGAATGAAACTTTAGTTTGCATTTATTCATTCGTTTGTGTTTTGGCACTTTAAAGATAATAGTCTCTTGTCTTCTGGAGAGGTTAGCTGCCAGTCTACTTATTACTTTATTGGAGACAATCTTTTAAGTTTCGCTGGCTTCTTTTGAGATTTTATCTTTATTTGGTTTTCAGCACTTTTACGGTGATATTCCTAGAACAAGTTCCCTTTGTGTTTATCTGACTTGGGGCTCTAGGGTTCATACTTGTTCCATAATTTGTATTTTCTGTCGATGTTTTGTTCACTTTAGAAAAATTCCTAGCCATGATCTCTTTGAACATTGCTCACTGGCCTCTCCTCTCCTTTTGGGACTCTTATTACCCACGTCTTGTCTGGATCACCACACTTAATTCTTTACGCCTCTTACACTCCCTCCTCTGGTTTTGTCTGATTCAGTTTGGACTTTTTTTTTTCTTTTTTTTTTTTTTTTTTTTTGAGTTGGGGTCTTGCTCTGTTGCCAGCCTGGAGTGCGGTGGCACAATCTCAGCTCACTGCAACCTCCACCTCCCGGGATTAAGCGATTTTCCTGCTTCAGCCTCCTGAGTAGCTGGGACTACAGGCATGCGCCACCACACCCAGCTAATTTTTGTATTTTTTGTAGAGATGGGGTTTCACCACGTTGGCCAGGCTGGTCTCGATCTCTTGACCTTGTGATCTGCTCACCTTGGCCTCCCAAAGTGCTGGGATTACAGGAACATTTTCTTTGATTTAAATATCATTGTCACAAATTCTTTCAGGTGTGCCTTATCTGCCGTTAAACGCATCCTTGAATTTTTTTATTTTTCAGAACTTATTTTTTATAGTTTTCATATTCTTAGTTTTCATTTTTTTCACATCCTGGCACATATTAAGCATGGTTTAAAATCTTTGTTTAATGTCATCATCTGGAGCCTCTGTGGCTGTTTCTGAAGGACGGTTTATCATACATGAAAAGCATCTCCACCAAGTCGCAGGAACAAGACATTACAGAAATGCTCTGAGGCCTGGAATGTTCTCCTCTCCCAGAGAGACTTGATGTTGGCTCTTGACGGGAGGCGGGTGCTTGCTGTCGGGGTCACCTCCGTTGGGTTTTGGGACGTAGGAGGGGTCCGTGCTGGGCTGGCCCACGTTTTACACCCATTTCTAGGTGTGGTCCTCTGGGTTCAGAGCCTGTGGTGAGGGCTCTACCGCTTCTCCCTTTGGTCCTCCTGGACTCCCGTTCTCCTGCCAGCTGGAGATGCTCCTGGATGCACTGTTGGGGGTTTCTGGTTCTTGTGGCGCCCCCTGGAGTCAGCCGTGAGCCAGGGAGAGTTGGCCCCCGCCACTCTGTCCCCCTCAGGTCTTCGTGAGCTCTCCGGTAACTGCAGGCACTTCCTGTGTGTTTTCATTTTGTCTGGCTTTTAAAAATGTCTTAGTGGAGGGTTGGTCTGCGTTATCTAGTCTGTTAGTTTTTAAAAAATATTCTTCATTTCGAAATAATTGTAGACTTACAGGAAGTTATGAGATTAGTAATAGAGCCTGGCTGTGCTTCCCATGCTTCCTCCGCGGTGACTCCGGGTATGACAGTGTTGGAGCTGGGACTGCGGTGTCGAGGCCCTGCCTCTAACTGGACTGCAGGCCTGTGCGGTTTCGTGGCTTCATGTGTGTGTGGAGTGGCCATGTGTGTCTAGTTTCGTGCAGATTGATGCCCTGTGTAGATTTCTGTAACTAACTCCACACTCAAATCAGAAACCTGCGTCCTTCCCACAGAGACAGCCCCTGCCCTTTGCATTCTCACCCTGCCCCCCTGCCACCAGTCTGTCCCTTCTAGAATATGCCATGAATATGCCATGATCGACTGGTATGGTCGTGGCATTTCGAGGTGGGCATTTTCTGTGAGCGTGGTGCCCTGAGACCCCATCCAGCTGTCCATGTGTTCACACTTTGTGCCTTCCTAGCCCACGGTTGGGTTTTACCAGTGTGTTCGACCAGCACTCAGTAAAGTACACTGGGGCTATTTCTATCTGTTGCTGTTGTGAACAAGGTTGCCAGGAATATTCCTGTGCGAGATGTGGGTACAAGCCTTTTCATGTCTACCACTGAGTCCCGTGTGCCGTTTCGTGAGAGGCTGAGGCACCGCTTCATTCCACCGCTGAGCCCCGCATGCCATTTCATGAGAGGCTGAGGCACCGCTGAGCCGCGTGTGCCGTTTTTAACTTGATTATAAAATACATTTAAAGTTCACATGCAGGTGCATCTCCAAGAAAATTATTTTAAAAACTAGTTAAGACTTTGATTTCCCAGTCCTTAAAACACATCAGAGCAGTACTCTGTTCAGAGCTGAAAGGATTCGCACTGGGACAAAGGCGTGTCACTTGAGTGAGTGACGGTGTCACAGGTGCCCACGTGGAAGAAGGTAAAATCGTATCTAAAACTAAATGTGAGAGTAACTAAAAACTTACGCATAAAAACTACCATCATAAAAATCCTCGAAGAAATTTTAGGAGACGTTGTAGGACAATGTCAGTCTCTGAAGAAAACTTCTTAGTTGAGAAATGTTCAAATCTGCACAGAAGTAAAGGGAAGTAGTTTACGGGGCCCAGAGTCTCGCCCGGCGTCCCTGAGCACAGACCCTTGTTTTGTCTTCCCAGCGCTGCCTTTCCCCTCCCCTCCTCTGAGTGTAAAGCAGACCCTGAATGTCAGGTCCCAGCAGCCCCTCGCTGGGTTTTTCTAACTTGTGGTAAGAACTGGTTTTCTGGGGTTTTTTGTTTCTTTTTGTTTCCCCTCTCTTGGCATGTAATCCCCAGCTAACAGATTTTATAATAATAATTCCACAAGGTAGAAACAAAAGGAGATAATTATGTTGGGCCTTATATTGAAGAATAGACCATGTATAGGTTGGTCGGGATAACAGAGATTGAGAATAAACGTCTGTTCTACAGTCGAAAAGGTAAAAAGTTAATTAGTGTACAAAGACTAAATTGTAAAACTGCCTGTGACGAGGTAAAGGATCCAGTATGAAATGGGGCAGAGCAGACGTGTGGGCATTTCATGCAGAAGAGGAGCAGACTCGTGGCCGTGGACGGTGAGGGTGCCGGCCTCACCTCGGAGGCATGGAAGTACCAGGTTACTTCACATCGAGAGGACCGTTTTCCTCTTTCCAGTCGGCTGCAGTTGGCACTGAAGGATCTTGGTGCTGACAGACACAGAGCAGGGTCTCTCGTGGGACAGGAGTTGTCTGGTCTGTTCAGTTTGATGAGTGGCAGTATCTGTGACGATGGGAAGTGTGTGTGTGGTCCCTGTCCTGTGTGCAGGGACGCCAGGTGGACCGACGGCCTCCGCATCTGTAGCACGGTCAGGCCTCCTTGTTCACGGTGACAAAAAATGGAAGGAGAGTTTAGTCCCTCAGGAGAAATAGCAAATACCATGAACAAGCGTGCAGCAGGCGTCTGCGAGTGGGTTCCGTTGTTAGGTAGAGACGGTGGGAGCTAGAGCAGTGTGTGGCCGTGGGAGCTGCTGATGCTGTCCAGTCGTCTCTGTCTCGTGCATCCTGGCCCCCTCGTGGCTGGTCAGGGCCACGTTTCTGGTCATGGAGAGTGTGAGTGACGAGCTATGTGGGGAAGTGACAGGCATGGCCTGCGGTCTGGAGCATTGCAGGTGATGGCTGTCTGTCGCTTGGGTCCTGAGTGACAGGTCTAGGAGCAGAAGCCGCTATGCTTCCCGTACAGCCTGTCACAGGGACGTCTGCAGCTCCCTGACAGGCCGGCCCGGCTTCTCTGAAGTGCACGTGGGCTCACACGTGGGCCTTTTGCCACGTGGCTGGGTCTGCAGCACTTTCTTCAGGCTGCTCAGCGGAGGAGGCGTCTTGGGCTTCTCATGGTGGTTCGGAAATGGTTCTGGGATGTTTCCAGCCCTGGCAGCAGGGTAGGTTGGGCGGGTGAGGGGCAGGAGCTGGCCACACACAACTCAGAATGTGGCAAGGGCAAGCCGCTGTGGCAGGCGCTTTTGGAAAAGTAACACTGCGTCTATCCTTTTTTTTTTTTCCAGTGTGCGTTTTAATAGAAAAGTTGTCACTTTCCAAAATGCCCTTTAGAGGTGACACCGTAATTGGTAAGTGCTTTCATTTTTAATAATAGCATTTTCTTACAGAATGACTTCAGATTAAAAGGTAAAAATGAACCTGTTAGGATGGGGGCGATAAACGATTATAGCTTAAAGGTTCACGATATTAATCGGATACGTTGCCTTGAAGTTGGTACAAGAACCTGCTTAAATAATGGGTACCTACCACCCTCTCCCCCCAACACAGGAGGGCCCTTCCCCGCCGTCACCTCAGTACCCCCATCTCCTCACTTCCATGCCCGGGGCCCGGCACTCTGGGTCAGTTCTTCTCCCAGGCAGACAGTCGGGAGCTGCAGCCACCCAGGCCCTCATGGACCAGGAGCGTGCCGGCCGCCGACACCACGGACCCTGTGGGCAGAGGCGGCTCCAGTTCCTCAGCAGCCCCCCATGCTGGGCTGCCAGAGCACAGTGAAGGGAGCCCCCAGGGCTGTGGTGTCCCGGGGCTGTCTCAGCAGCCTCAGAAGTCAGGACTTTTTTTTTGTTAATTGAATAGCCTTCACATTTGTTGCTTGTGCAGGATCTAATTGAGTTAAAGATTTGGGTTTATATCGGTGGGAGCCGGGGGAGACCGTTTGAAGGAAAAGATTTAGGGGTAACAAAAGAATAAAAGTTTCCCAAAATGTGATGTATAAAAATTTACAGAATGCTGGTATTTCCCTCAGTAAGAGCTTACACAATTTAACAGCCATGAGAGGAAGGGGCCTTGGACTTAACACAACATGGAGAATGTTCACTTTGGCTTTTCCACAGATTCCTCTCAAAGGTTACCATCGACTTTAAGATTAGTATTAATAGAAGCTGTTTTTGCTGTTGTTTTTGATTTCATGGTGTTTTTGATTGCCTGGGTACGCTAACTTGATTTTTTGACAGATGGTTGGCAATGGCTGATAAATGACACTTTGAGACATCTCCATCTCATCTCAAGTCACTCCCGCCAGCAGATGAAGGTACGGTGAGCATGGGCGTTCCCGGCCGGCGCTGTGGCGGTGTTAGTGTGTTAGTCACGGATGGTGTTTGTGTTGGCGACTGCATCATGAGGCTGTCCCTGCACTAGCCTGATAACTGACAAATGGGGGCATCATTCTATTTGGAATCCCGGATGGTAGCGTCTACACGGTTTATAACCAGAAAATCCAGTACAGCCATTGGAATCCGAATGTTTAATTTTTTATTGCTTCTGGCTGTTTTAATTATAGTTACCTTTGAAACACTTTTTCTGCATCAATAGTAACTGTGCTCTGTTGAGTTCCGTGTCCTGTAGGATCCGAGGTTTGGAAACTCCCTTTATGATGCTCCTGTGCAGATGAGAAAACAGCACCCCAGGACCTCTGCTCGCACACATTGACCTGGTCATGTTGTGTGGGTGCCAGTGTGTGTGTGTGTCCCCGGCCACCTGCCCTCCCCTCCCGTCCTGGGGGTTACAGGTGGACTTTGGACTCACAGAGCTGTAACGCTGATCTCATTGCATAGATAAGAAACCATGGGCCCGGCACAGTGGCGGGTGGATCACTTGAGGTCAGGAGTTCGAGGCCAGCCTGGCCAACATGGTGAAACCCCATCTCTACTAAAAATACAAAAATTAGCGGGGCGAGGTGGCGCGCGCCTGTAATCCCAGCTACTCAAGAGGCTGAAGCAGGAGAATTGCTTGAACTTGGGAGGCGAAGGTTGCAGTGAACCGAGATCACGCCATTGCACTCCAGCCTGGGTGACAAGAGCAAGACCCTGCCTCAAAAAAAAAAACAACAACAAAAAAAACAAACCATAGTTACCAACGTTGACTAGGTTTTGATATTGAGGATGAAGAATGGAAGTACATTTAGGTGTCTTGTAATTCTCTGACTTCCTCCATGCTTAGCATTTCTTTTTCCTTAGCATCTTCAATTTCCTTATTTTTTTTTCTTAAGGAACTTGAACATTCTGTAGGATCCAAGTACCGTTCTACTAATTGAATTTGAATGCATCATGATCAGTGCCTCAAAATTTTATTTCAAAATCCATGATTAATTCACACTGGCCATGATGCTGGTGCACTTTACCCCTGGGATTGGCACAGGTGGTGACTCGTGGAATGCAGCACCCTGTGGACGACGCACCTCCTCTGCTCACGGCCCCCACCTGCCCCGCCCCCAGTGCCTCTCCAAGGCTGCTCTGTTGGCCTCGGCTCCTGGGCTTCGGGGGAGCAGTGGAAAGAACACGTGGGTTTGGTGTTTGCCACTTGCTGGCTGTGTGGTCACGAGAGGCTCCTCCGTAGGTGGCAGAGGTGGGGGTTCGAGGAGACAGTGGCACTGAGCCCCGCACGCGGCGGGACTGGTGACTCTCTGCCCGCTCCTGCTCTGTGCAGCAATTGCCGTCCCTCCCACCACGGCTCCTGGTGGCCTTGGGATGGGTTCCCGGGGGTCTCCTGCCGTCCGGCCCCAACTCCTGTTCCCAGTGCGCCCCCGGAGCCCTGTCTCTCTAAATGAGGCTGACGTGGCTTGGCCTGAAGGCCCTGCCCCGTTACTCTGGGTGCATAGTGTATGCCTTTTTCTTCATAACTATTTCTGGGAAAGAAAAATATGCTCCATTTTATTATTGTTCCATATTAGAAGACAGACATTGTGGAAGGAATAATCAGGTTATCCATTCAGTTTCTTAGTTGTAGTGGTAGTAAAGTGATGCGTGTATCTGACAGATGATGGTGAGCAGGTGTGCTGGAAAGGAGTAGCATGACTTAGGGGTTCTTTTGGTTTGGTTCGAAAGTCATGGCTGTGCCGAGATCTCAGGGTGACCCGCTGTGTCCCTGGTCAGGTCCTTCTCTGACCTCAAGGGTGACCTGCTGTGTCCTTCGCCGGGTGCTTCTCCAACCTCAGGGCGACCCGCTGGGTCCCTGGTCAGGCAGGGGCTGCTCTGACCTCAGGGTGACCACGGTGTCCCTAGTCAGGTGCTTCTCTGACTTCAGAGTGACCTGCTCTGTCCCTGGCCGGGGGCTTCTCCGAGCAGAGCTGCTGTGCGCTCACCGTGCTGCCTTTGTTTTAGGATGCAGCGGTCTCGGCCCTGGCTGCTCTATGCAGTGAATATTACATGAAGGAGCCGGGGGAGGCAGATCCCGCAATTCAGGGTGAGTGGGGAGCCCTTTTCTTGAAGACTCCAGGGGCTTCCAGCAGGAAGCTGCTGGGGAGTGTCTGGGCACGGAGGAGGCCTCGGTTGTGCAGTGGAGCAGAGCCACCACGATCATGGCTGGAGTGGGACTGTTCGGGTCTCAGGTTCCCAGCCGAGGAGCTGTGGGCAGGTCCTGCAGCTGCCCAGGATGTTGCATCAGCTCTGAACAGGTGGCTCTGCAGGGACGCGTCTCTGTTGACGGCACCCTGGCAGCTGGTCCTGGAGCACAGCGTTACTCTTTGAAGCGCAGAATCACGCTTTGTGTTTTCTTACATTACATATATATATATATATATATATATATTTTATTATTTTATTTTATTTTTTTGAGACAGAGTCTTGCTCCATCACCCAGGCTGGAGTGGTGTGGTGTGATTCGGCTCACTGCAACCTCTGCCTCTCGAGTTCAAGCAATTCTTGTGCCTCAGCCTCCTGAGTAGGTGGGACTACAGGTGCCTGCCACCATACCCGGCTAATTTTTGTATTTTTAGTAGAGACGGGGTTTTACTACATTGGCCAGGCTGGAATCGAACTCCTGACCTCAGGTGATCCACCTGCCTCAGCCTCCCAAAGTTCTGGGATTACAGGTGTGAGCCACTGCACTCGGTCAGTGTTTTTAGAATTTTTGTATGCACCGTGACATTTTTCTGCTGTGTGTTTCACTCGTTAATACATTTTGCTGTTTTTTCCTTCTTTATGAAAGTAGCATTAGGCTGGCTTAACGCCGTGTCCCGTGCGTGGCTGCTGTGCCGCCTCACTGTACATCCTGCGCCCCGTGCTGAAGTTCGGGCTTGCTTCTCGCACATCATGTTTGAGGGATCTGCTTCATGAATCGTACTTTTATTTTTAAAGTGTCACATGCACATATGTTGGCCCACAGTGTTCCTTTATGTCATATGATAGAACATGCATTATTAATCACGTGAAAAGTGTGTGAATCACCACTTAAAATTATTATAAGTATGTAAAAATCATGCATTAGCTTGGCATGGTGGCACACACCTGTAATCCCAGCTACTTGGGAGGCTGAGTGTGGGGTTGAGGCTGCAGCGAGCTAAGCTTGCACCACTGCACTCCAGCCTGGGTGACAGAATGAGACTCTCTCAAAAAAAAAATTCTCTTTTTGATTCCTATTTTGAGGTAGGCCACTTTGGAAACGTGTCTGCTTTGGGAACCTCAGGTGGCTCCTCCTTTGTTCACTGTGGCTTTGCTCCTGTTTGGGGCACACGTCGGGTGTGGCTGTACACGATGGGCAGCAGAGGGCCTCTCTTCACACTCGTTGCTTCCTTTTAGAGGAGCTGATCACGCAGTACCTGGCTGAGCTTCGGAACCCCGAGGAGATGACTCGCTGTGGCTTCTCGTTGGCCTTGGGCGCCCTTCCAGGCTTCCTTCTGAAAGGCCGGCTCCAGCAGGTGAGGCTGGCCACGCGCAGTGGACGGGGCCTAGGGCGAGGGTGCGGGAGCCTCGTGTGTTGGGGCATGAGGTAGGCCCAGCCGTTAATAAACCCATCAGTGCTTGTAGCTGGGAGGGGGTTCCTGGAAACCGGCACCTGTGGCCAGGAGGAAGGGGGCAGAGGGCACCCAAGGTCTGTGGCCCCTTAGGGCCCTGGCGAACCCTTTGCTGTCAGAGGACAGACTTGAAAAAGCTGAATTCTGGGAGGGAGGAGAAGGTGTTGTTTGTAGAAGCAGCTACCGAGAGTGAGGAGAACACAGTTGCCTTTGTGCGTTGTGGAGCCGGGTCCTGTTTTGGTTGCGGCCGTGCATCCTGCATCCAGGTCGGGGCAGAGGTGGTTCCACGTCCTCCCAGAGGTCAGCCCCACGCTGGCCTCAGTGACCTGCTCTCTCACGCTTTCCTGTGGTGCTGGTCCCGCTGACCAACCTGCCGGGAACTCCTGCTTGTCTCCCCTCCGGCCACCTGGCGTCTGAAGCTGGAATAGGCCCTGGCCACTGTGTTCCCCACGCCCTTCCCTCCCCATGGGATCCAGCCTTGGCACTTCAGGATCTGCAGCTCCAGACGGACTCCTGCCTGTGTGGCGGGTGGGCCTCGCAGCCGTCATGCCATCTAAAACTCGCATGTGGGGGTTTATCCAGCTGAAACACAGATAAATGTGAAACAGGATCACTTGGAGACGTGACAGATGAGGTTGTCGGGACCCAGCAGCTTCCTTTGTCCCATACCCCAGGTCTCAGCGTAGGACAAAAGGGGGGGACCTCAGGTAGGGTGTGGCCAGACCCCCAGTGACACCCTGGGGTGGGGGCTGGCCGTGGAGAGGCTGGAGGTGACCTCTCCCCGGGTGTCCTTCCTGGGTTGTACCGGGGGCCGTGGAGAGGCTGGAGGTGACCTCTCCCCGGGTGTCCTTCCTGGGTTGTACCGGGGGCCGTGGAGAGGCTGGAGGTGACCTCTCCCCGGGTGTCCTTCCTGGGTTGTACCGGGGGCCGTGGAGAGGCTGGAGGTGACCTCTCCCCGGGTGTCCTTCCTGGGTTGTACCAGGGGCCATGGATGGCCGTGAGGAAGGTGGTGCCAGGAGCTGCCTATCTCATGGTGTGGGGTCTGTGGCTCCGGGCCAACATTGCCACCTCCCTAAAGAGTGCACTTTGTTATAGCTTATGGTTCTTCTGTGATTCTTTATTGCTTTCCAGGTTCTCACAGGTTTAAGAGCAGTTACCCACACTTCCCCCGAGGACGTAAGTTTTGCTGAGTCCAGGAGAGATGGCTTGAAGGCCATTGCTAGGTGAGTCCCAACAGTTCTTCCCTAAAGTCGTAAGTCTCTGAAAGGCCAGCAGATGAACGCTAAGGGGGATGTTTTTGCTCAGAGGCAGGATTTATGATTCTTCACTTCCTAGGTTTCCTCTCTTCCAGAGGATCGTCAGTCCCAGCTGCTGGAGGCTCTTTCATTCTCTTGCTGTCATAGTCGTAGTGAATGTTAAACTTCTTTAGGAACACTGGGCCCCTTGGAGAATTGGAGAATGTGTCCTGGTCCAAGGTTGGCAAAGAGGAGCTGACCCTGCCAGCCAGTGTTTGGAATGATCTCTGCACTCGTTGACAGACATGCACCCGGGGCCACGCCATATGCCTTCTTCTCCCTGCAGGCACACAAGAGGAGCAGTCCTGTGGGGGCCACGCACGCCCCCTTCTCTCCTATGCCAGCATCCGTTCCCTCTAGTCAGGGTGGGAAGTGGGAGGGACCAGCCGCAGGGGGCGTCCCCGTCCACCTTTCAACCGGAGAGACGGCAGAGCGTGACCTCGGGGAAGCACGTCTCACGTTCCATACGTGTGGAAGGAGCTCTGTGTTTCTGATCTACCCGAGGGTCCTGGACTGTTCTGAGCGTGTCTTCTCAGGATCAGGAACACACATCAGCCCTCTGCGATGTGGAAGATGAGGCTCACAGATGTTTGTTTGTTAGCTCACACATTTTAAATTTCAGGATTTGCCAGACTGTCGGTGTGAAAGCAGGAGCCCCAGACGAAGCTGTGTGCAGAGAGAATGTTTCCCAGATTTACTGTGCGCTGCTGGGCTGCATGGACGACTACACCACGGACAGCAGAGGGGACGTGGGCACCTGGTACGTACGTAGCAGTGGGTGAGCGCTTCTTCTGAGAAGCCCATCTATTCCGTGGAAACTCGGAGGCCCCGGGCTTTTCTGCAGGGAGAAATCTTTGTAGATTTGTGCCGTGTTTTGCTTTTAAAGGCTCTGGGGAAGATGACCTGTTCTCTGCTCCCGGGTGAGCCTGCGTGGCAGGGCTTTGCAGGTGCTTGTCCAGCCCGTCCTCAGGTGTTGGGCCTGTGTCGTCCTCGTTGACAGGGTGTGAGGGAGGACGCGTCTTCAGTGAAAGGCTGCCGGCTGCTTACATTGGGTTTTGCCAACATTTCTTGCTGTAGTGGGATTGATAATCCCTGAAACGCCTGTGTGTGTAGGATGCCTCGGGGCCCCGGTGTGTGTGGCTGTGGGTGGCTCCCTGCACACGTCCCTGTAGCGCACAGGGAACCTCTGCAGGCCCCGTGACTTTTCTCCCTGGCAGCGTGCCTGGGCTCTGTGTGGGGTTAGTCACGGGTGTCGAATTCACACAGGCTGCCGGCGTGGTTGGCAGAACCAGGGTTGGAACCCCCCTCTCAAGCTGGGTGTCTCTGCCTCTCCTTGTCCCATCAGGGTCCGCAAGGCCGCCATGACCAGTCTGATGGATCTGACACTTCTGCTGGCTCGGAGCCAGCCTGAGCTGATCGAGGCCCATATGTGAGTGTCGCGTCGCAGCTCTTCTGCATCCTAGAGGGCAGCCCCGAGCTTGGGGAGGCTGGCGGGGCGGGCGGTCCTGGTGCTCAGTGGCATTTGCACTGCTGGGCACACACCCTCCTCCCAGAGAGCCTCTCTGGTCCCTGACCCCAGGTTTGTGCAGGCCCCTCCTCCTGCCCCCGTAGCCATGGCGTGAGCTGGGGCCCATCCTCCTCTGCCCAGTGCCCCCAGGACAAGGCTCTGCTCCCCAGCCTGGGCCTCCAACAGTGCTCTGGCCAGTTTGATGACAGCCAGCTTCCCGGGGTAGGGCCGGGCAGGAGGTGGGGACTTCTCAGCTTAGGACCCTGAACCTGGGGGTCTGCTCCTGCCAGGACCAGCTGAGCCATCACTCAGTTCCCTGCACCTGAGGCTGCCATTGGGGCCTGCCCTTGCTGTGTGTCTCTGTCGGGGGCACTGGGTTGTGGGTACCCCCAGGCCCTGCCCTTTCTGTCGGTCTCTCTGTCGGGGGCACTGAGTCATGGGGGTCCAGGCCCTGCCTTTGTGGGTCTCTGTCGGGGGCACTGAGTCATGGAGGTCCAGGCCCTGCCCTTGCGGGTCTCTGTCAGGGGCACTCAGTCAGGGGGTCCAGGCCCTGCCCTTGCGGGTCTCTGTCGGGGGCACTGAGTCATGGAGGTCCAGGCCCTGCCCTTGCTGTCAGTCTCTCTGTCAGGGACACTCGGCCGTGGGGATCCCGGGGCCTGATTTCCTTAGTTCTCACCTCTTTCTCTTTCCCCCTCCCCATCTTTTCCCCAGCCCCAGCTTCTCTCTCCCCATCCCCGGCCTCTCTGTCCCCATCACTCTTCTCCACCGGCTCCTGTAATCCTATTTGTCGTCCCTGCTTCAACCCTAAGACCTCATCAGCACGCATGTAACACGTAGCACATGTGTAACATGTACATAGCATGTATTTGCTGCGCACCTGTAGGGTTGGGCTCCTGGGATGTGAAGGTAACGGAGTGTGGTTCTTCCGAGCCAGTGTCCTGGTGTCAGCTGCCAACTCAGCCGCCATGTCCCGAGGAGCCCGCATGTCCTCGTGGTGCTTGGGCTGGAGTCACGGCTCGGACCGCCTGTGCTCGGTTTACCGCCCGCTCTTAATTTACCGCCCGCCCTTGGTTTACCGCCCACCTTTACCGCCCGCTCTTAATTTACCGCCCGCCCTTGGTTTACCTCCTGCTCTCGGTTTGCAGCTGTGAGCGCATCATGTGCTGTGTGGCCCAGCAGGCCAGTGAGAAGATTGACCGTTTCCGTGCTCACGCCGCCAGCGTGTTCCTGACGCTCCTGCACTTTGACAGCCCTCCTATCCCCCACGTGCCCCACCGAGGAGAACTGGAAAAGCTGTTTCCCAGGTACTGTCGGGGTGTAGGCCCCCCGTGCTGGCCCCGCAGCCATGGCGAGATCATCGGCAGCCCGGCCTTGTCTCACTCACTCTCTTGCAGGTCCGACGTGGCCTCCGTGAACTGGAGTGCACCTTCCCAGGCCTTCCCACGCATCACCCAGCTCCTTGGGCTGCCCACCTACCGCTACCACGTCCTGCTGGGGCTAGTCGTGTCCCTGGGCGGCTTGACGGAGTCGACGGTGAGGAGGCGTCGGGCTGGCTGGGGCAGGAGGTGGCTCCAGGAGTGCCTGGTGCTTCCCTGTCTCTTGGGAGTGTGTATGGAGCTGGGCCTTTTCTTCCATTGCTTTCTATCTCTCTCGGGCATATTTGGTTAGGGGGTCAGGGGCCCAGTGTCTTCCTCATGACCCAGGAGGCTTAGGGCCTGTGGGATGGTTGAGTCTGATGAAGGTGGGACAGGGCCAGCGCCACTCTCTTCCTGTGGCCGCAGCCCTGGAGCTCCCAGCGTCCCCTCGGGGTTCAACCCTCCAGGACCTGTGTCTGATGCCTGCATGTGGGTACCTGGGCTCCATCAGGTTCTAGATCGGCCTCCGCCCTCCACTTTCAGGGCTCCAGGCCCAGCTTCCCATGTCTGTGGGGAGGGTCTCCAGAGCCTCAGTCTGTGGCTGAGCTGTGGAACTTGAAGGCCTCTCTGCATCTTGTCACTCGTGGCCCCTGCACCTTGGGTCATGACCTGCTTTATGTGGCAACCCTGTGACAGCTGCTAAGTCCTAGAAAACACGTAACAGGACGTGAGGTGCCCTCTGCACCGTGCGGGCGCGTGCGGGGAGACCCGGGCCACAGGACGTGAGGTGCCTTCTGCGCCGTGCGGGCGCGTGCGGGGAGACCCGGGCCACAGGACGTTAGGTGCCCTCTGCACCGTGCGGGCGCGTGCGGGGAGACCCGGGCACAGGACATGAGGTGCTCTCTGCGCCGTGCGGGCGCGTGCGGGGAGACCCGGGCACAGGACATGAGGTGCCCTCTGCGCCGTGCGGGTGCGTGCGGGGAGACCCAGGCCACAGGACGTGAGGTGCCCTCTGCACCGTGCGGGCGCGTGCGGGGAGACCCGGGCACAGGACATGAGGTGCCCTCTGCGCCGTGCGGGCGCGTGCGGGGAGACCCGGGCCACAGGACGTTAGGTGCCCTCTGCGCCGTGCGGGCGCGTGCGGGGAGACCCGGGCCACAGGACGTTAGGTGCCCTCTGCGCCGTGTGGGCGCGTGCAGGGAGACCTGGGCCACATGCGAGCGGGGCCCCGAGACATTCTGCACTCGGGAATTGCGGGGATTATCAAATCCCGCTTCAGTGGGAAACGTGAGCGAAACCCAAGGTGAGTGGCCGCAGCCTTTCGTCACGTGCTCTCCCGCATGTCCTAAGTGAGGGCTCAGGCTGAGCTGCCGTTGCCGAGAGCCTTGTGTCTGCTTCGGGTGTCTGCACTGTGAGTGGCTCTGTGCTGGCGTCCGCACCAGCCGCTTGGGGCCAGACCTTCGCGTCTCTGCAGCTCGGAGCAGTTCTGCTCTTCAGCAGATGCTTGACCGGCTGTAGCCAAGCCTGAGGGGTGGCAGGCTCGGGGGTCCCACTGCCTTCTGAGGTGTCTCCGTGTTGCAGATCCGGCACTCCACCCAGAGCCTCTTTGAGTACATGAAGGGCATTCAGAGCGACCCGCAGGCCCTGGGCAGCTTCAGCGGGACCCTTCTGCAGATCTTTGAGGACAACCTTCTGAATGAGAGGTGAGTGGTGTCTCTTGGGGCCTCAGAGGCGTGAGTGGTGCTGGTGCCTCTCACCACGTTCCCACAGATCCCCGGGGTCTCGCGGGGTCTGTCTGGGGTCTGAAGGGAGAAGCGAGACACACGCTGTACCAGTTGGTGGCTCAGCGAGGAAGATGTGCCTGCAGCATATGGTTCTCCGGGCGGCCAGGCCTCAGCCCCTGCGCCTCCTCTTCTAGCCTCCACATGAGGCAGGGAAATGACCGTTGTGTGTACAATGGACGTAAAGGTAGTATGAGTAGAAGGTGGTCCCTGTGTGTAGGAAGGCGTTGTGGGAGCTCCTCCAGCTTGATGCTCCCGGGGACGTGCTTGCGGACGCTCATCAGCCACCCGGCAAGTGAGAGCTCTGCGTTCCTGAGGATGGAATGTCAAGTGAGAAACATCGCTGCTTTCTAGAAGTTTCTGGCTTTACATGGAGGCAGAGTATAGACCCTGTGGGCCTTGACCTCAGAATTGGGAACATCCTCTGGAAGGGTTGTTCCCAGCATGTGCGAGGACGAGGACACGGGCCTGGTGTCCCCTCGGGCGGGGCCTCGGCAGCCTCTCCCATGAGAGCACAGATGCCGCTCTCGGCAAACAGGAACTCGGCCCAGCCATGTTTTCTTTTCTCGTTATGACTATAATCAGCTGCACATAAAGGGGCAGTTCGATCGATTTTGATAGGTGTCCACCCTTAAAATCTTCCCCAGTCAGGACGGTGGGCTCCAGCCCAAGGTTTCCTCCCGGCCCTTCGAGTCCGTGCCCCCGACCTGCGTCACCATAGCCTCAGCCCATGGTCACTTCAGGCGCTGGGCCGCGTGCCGGTCGCTCGTTCCTCCGTGCCGGTCGCTCGTTCCTCCGTGCCGGTCGCTCGTTCCTCCGTGCCGGTCGCTCGTTCCTCCTTGCTGACCAGTCGTGTCTGTTGGTGGAGGCACCACAGTGCATTTGTCTGTGGGCATTTTGGTTGTTGCCGTGTCGGGGCTGTTGCTGGTAGAGCTGCAGGCAGTCTGTGTGTGCGAGCCTGTGGGTAGGTGTGCACAGCTGGGCCTCCCTCTCCGTGGGCTGCGGAGCCCAGCTCTCCTGTGTGTCAGTCGGCCTGTGCTAAAGCTCTCCTGATGCTCCTGTCGCCCAGAGGGGACCTCCCCAGCCTCCTTTTCTGTGGGGTAAATACCGAGGCGCCGCAGGCTGGCTCACACAGAGGCGAATGTCTAGCTTTGGAAAGCTGCTGGAGGGTTTCCAGAACGCCCACATGTCATGTCTTTCTGCTGATGCTGTCTGAGGTCACTCTCACTGGCGCGTTGCTGTTTTATATTCTCTTTGGAGAAGTGTCTTCATTTTTTTCTGTTCTCCTTCCCTGACTGTTGTGGTCTGATCCTCCCTTGTCACACATGTGACTTGAGGGTGTTTTCTCCCTGCCTGTCCTTTCACGCACCGAGCGGGGGCCTCACACTTTCCTCACGTCCCAGCATCTCCCCTTGTTCTCTGAGGCACAGATTTTTCTGGTGTGTCTAAGACAGCTTGCCTAATCCGTGGTCACCGAGATTTTCTGTTTTGTCCTAGAAGATTTATAGTTTTGGGTTGTGTATTTAGACCTGGGGCGCGTCTTGAGTGAGGTTTCTTAAACGGTATAGCGTCGGCACAGGCACCTTGACGCCCAGCGGTGCCCACCCCAATTGCTGGGAGGGCTCCCCTCTCCGCTGCATTGCCGTTGCAGCTTTGTAAGAAACTGTGGGTTTACTTTGGTCTCTTCTGTGCCCGACGTGTTTGCTTCACTCTGCACCAGGGCCGTGCCGTTTCCATCCCTTCCACTTTACCATCATTTTCGAAGTTCAGCGTCAGCCTCCAGCCTTGTGTCTTCCTTCCCCAGGTGTTTTGTCTTTTCCTGAAGCTTTGCGTTTCCACGTAAATTATAAAGGGGGCTTGTCGCTTTCCACTGGGATCCTGCTGACTCTCAGCCATTCAGGGAGATGGGCGTCCTTGTTGCTGGTGTCCAGGCTCTCACAGCTCCTTCTCCCCTCAGGGTGTCCGTGCCGCTGCTGAAGACGCTGGACCATGTGCTCACCCACGGCTGCTTCGACATCTTCACCACGGAGGAGGAGTGAGGCTCTGCTTTTCATGACTTCCTTTCCGATTAAGCCTAAGTAGCTCATGTATTAAAGAAAAAGTCATCAGACACAGAGATCAGAATTCCAGGAAATGATCTTCCAGTGCGTTCTGGGTCAGTTATGATGACTGTAAATACCGTCATCACAACTGGCCCTCAAAATAACACAATAATAACATATTTACATAATGACATATTATGACTGTAAGTGCAGTCAGCCCCATCTGGGGCTGAGGCGGGGGCCCTGCTGTGCACTCTCCCCCCAGGTATCCCACCGGGCCAGGGGTGGGCCTCAGGGTTGTGCTGGGAGCCGCAGGGCCTGAAGGGGCCTCGGCTGTACGGGGATGAGACTTGCAGGGGAGAGGGCAGAGGCCGGTGACCTGGCGAGGACTTGCCCAGGAGATGGGAGCTCCTTGCTTCTGCGCCACGCGGATGCCCCTGGCCGGTCTCAGCTGGGTTGTTGGCTCTGAGTGGTCATCTCGTTGCTGCCGTATTTTCTTGCTTCATTGAATTTCACCGTGTTGGGCCAGTCTTTTTTTTTTTTTTTTTTTTTTTTGAGACAGGGTCTAGCTCTGTTTCCCAGGCTGGAGTGCAGTGGCACAGTCACAGCTCACTGCAGCCTCTACCTCAGCCTCCCAAATATCTGGGACTACAGGCATGCGCTGTAGTCTAATGTACGGCTAATGTTTGTATTTTTAGTAGAGACAGGATTTCACTATGTTTCCCAGGCTGGTCTTGAACTCCTGGCCCCAAGTGCCTGCCTTGGCCTCCTAAAGTGCTGGGATTACAGGTGTGAGCCACTGCGTCTGGCCTGGATATATTTGTATATGGGGCACGTTGGGTCATCTGGAGACAGCGTGGTCTGTTTTTGGGGGCACTGCTTTTTTTTTGTTTGTTTTGAGATGGAGTCTTGCTCTGTTGCCCAGGCTGTAGTGCAGTGGCTCGATTTCAGCTCACCGCAACCTCCTTCCGGGTTCAAGCAGTTCTCTCGCAGACTTCTGAGTAGCTGAGATTACAGGTGTGCACCATCACACCTGGCTGATTGTTTGTATTGTTAGTAGATACAGGGTTTCACCACATTGGTCAGGCTGGTCTCGAACTCCTGACCTCAAGTGACCTGCCCACCTCGGCCTCCCAAAGTGCTGGGATTACAGGCGTGAGCCACTGAGCCTGGCTTGGGCGCTACTCTTAAGCTGTCAGGTGGACCCAGAGCTGTGCTGGTCTCCAGGGTTTTCTGCCCCTTTAAGGTCTCTGCTCCCTGGCGCTTCCCTTCCCACCGCTGCTGGGGCAGTGCCGGGGCTTCTGGCCATCTTTTGGGTGGTTCGTCCCCAGCCTTGGACAGCGTCCTCGTACTCAGGTACTGGCTGACCCAGGCCCAGGTTAGTCCTCAAGGGCCCCCAGGAAGCCCCCTCTGGTGCTGAGAACCTGAGCGAGTTCTGCAGACTTGGGATTTCCCGCTTCTCACCACGGGCTTCCCACTGGAGTCTGCCACCTGCTGGACTTGGCTCTGCCTTAACCTTTGGGCGGGAGGCAGATCTGGTCTCTGTTGCTCCATCTTTGCTGGACGCTGCACATGTTTTTAAATCTAACAGCAGTGAAGGGTTTCCCCTTTTAATTTCTTAATGGGGCATCACTGACTGACCTTCTTACACCTGCTGTTGGAACAGCCTCCATGTTCACAGGTGCACCCAGCTCGGTTGTGGCATATTATCCTTTAATACAATGCTAAATACTCCATTAAAATTTTTTTTTTTGAGATGGAGTTTTGCTGTTGTTGCCCAGACTGGAGTGAATTGGTGCGATCTCAGCTCACTGCAACCTCTGCCTCCTGGGTTCAAGTGATTCTCCTGCCTCAGCCTCCCTAGTAGCTGGGATTACAGGCATGTGCTACCATGCCCAGGTAATTTTGTATTTTTGGTAGAGATGGGGTTTCACCATGTTGGTCAGGCTGGTCTCGAACTCCCGACCTGAGGTGATCTGCCCACTTCTGCCTCCCAAAGTGCTGGGATTATAGGCGTGAGCCACTGTACCTGGCCTAAAATATTGACATGTATTTTTCTGGCTTAAAAATTTCAAAATAAGCCTGGGCGCCATGGCTCACGCCTGTAATCCCAGCACTTTGGGAGGCCAAGGCGGGTGGATCACTTGAGCTCCGGAGTTTGAGACCAGCCTGGCCAACTTGGTGAAACCCCATCTCTACAAAAAATACAAAAACATTAGCCGGGTGTGATGGTGCCTGTAGTCCCGAGGTGGGAGGACGGCTTGGGCCTGGGAGGCGAAGGTTGCAGTGAGCTGAGATTGAGCCACTGTGCTCCAGCCTGGGCAACACAGCCAGACTCTGTTTCAAAAAAAAAAATTTTTTTTTTTCCAAGATAGGATGGTAGAGAAAATACCTCCTGCCATGTCCTGCTATGAATACAGCTTTGTATTTCTCTCTACGGTTTTGTCAGTTTCGGCTTTTCAGATTTTGAAGCGTGTTTGTGGGCTGAATCTTGCCCTTATCACCCATTTCTAGGATGCTTTTTGCTCCACTCATTCTTTGTCTTGCTTCACTTGACTTTGAACTGTATACTTTTTTCCATCGTTTTACTTTCAGTATCTTCATACATGTATGTTTTTGTACGCCTCTCTTAGAACACTGTATGGTTTTGTAAAAATTCAGCCTGTAGCTTTTACCTGCCTCCTTCATGACCTTTATAATCCCCTTGGTTCTCAGCCTGCCACTCACAGGACTTTTCCCTGTGCTCCGTTCCCAGTGCCCCCTCCCCGCCCCCACCTGTGCTTTTTGTTGGATTAGTATTGCTTTTGTCATTCCATTGTTTTCATATATTTGTTTGGGACATTTTACTTTTTTCTGTTAACGCTTACCCTAGAAATTAGAAATGACACCACGTATTCTTAGTGAAGTCCAGTTTTCAGCATTTTGTCCTTATTGGACAATAGCAAGGATATTAGAACGTGTTGGTTCTGCTTGCTCTGTCTTGAGTTATGTGCTATTATTGTCGGATATTTTGTCTTAGATGTACGTACTTTCCTGTTCATTGTGGTATGTGTAATTTGCGTTACTTTGAATTTTCCACGTTTTTACTTTCTTTGTCTCTCATCACTTACTGATTTTGGGACCCCCCCCCATCGGGGTTCACATTCCCTCTCCCTAGAGCACACTCCCTTGGATTTCCTCGAGTGGGGTCTGCTGCAGTGAAGCTTTCCCATTTTATGTGCAGATTATTTTCAGAGGGTATATAGAATTCAGGCAGCTGTTTTGTTGTAGCACATTAAAAATATTTTCCCACTTCCTCCTTGCTTCTGTTGTTGCTTTTGAGTGTTACCTCTGAGTCCGCCTGTGCTCCCTGGAAACGGCCTGGGTTTCCCACCTCCTGCCCAGGTTTGCTCCTTCCCTGGTTTTTCTGTCATTATCACGCTCACGTGTTTCCCTCGGTCACCCCCTCTGCAATTTTCACACGTCTTTTCCCTCTCTCTTTGCTTCATTACCTTTGGCCCGCCTGCCAGCTGCTGATTCTCTCTGCAGATGTCTCTAAATGACTTTTAACTGTGATTTGTGGAATTCTTATTGTGGAGTTTTGCGTCTTTTCAGGTGTAGGCTTTTTGTCTCGCGTGTTTCCACGTCTGCTTGTAGCGCTTTCCGCTTCGCCGTTCCCTGCGGCCCTTCCTTCCGTGCCCGGTGTTCATCCTCTTGAACGCTCTTTTCCTGCCTGTTTGGCTGGGTGTGTCTTGAGCTGCAACCTGAGCGGGTTTCTTTGTCTTCTTACTTGTCTGGTATTGTGTTCTCTCGGGACGTTGCATTTGAGGGGTTGCACCTCAGAGCAAGCCGAGGCCTGGGCTAAGCCTGTGCTTTGGCAGGCAGGACCTTAGTTTGCCTTTTCTGGGCACCTGAGGAGAGGGTAGCAGCAGCCTGGGGTCTCCTTGACTCACGGTCAGCAGTGAGGGTTTCCTGGCCTGTTGGGTGGCTGGAGCTTGGCTGCATTCCCCACTGAGAGAGGGAGGTGCGCACCTTCTCCTCCCTGGAGTGGCCTTCCAGGTGCCCTCTCAGAGCTGCTCATCAGGGCTGTGCCTTTATCAGCACCAAGCCTCAGCCCTTGTCCCTGCTGCCACTGAAGGCTCAAAACAACACTGCACAGCCTTGTGTGTCCTCTGTGTGTCGGCAAATTCCCCCGGCTCTGCAGCAGCCCAGGCCAGGTAGCCTCTGGAGGGAGAGGTGGAGGAGCACGGGCATCCTGGCTGCCGCTGTGTTGGGGACAGACCCTGGGGCCTGGGAAGGGAAGTGGGGCCCCGTGGGGGCTGCTGCACCACAGGCAAGAGAGCAAGAGACAGCAGAGGCCGGCCAGGTGGTGGCACAGCCGCTAGGGACCAGGCCGGCCTGTGGAGGTATTGGGATGGGGACCAGCGGACTTGCTGGCAGAGGGGCCTCAGGGCTGCAGCCTTCTTGGACTGAGCCACTGGGAGGAGGGAGTTGACCTTCTTTGAGACAGAAAAAGTGTGCATCCCGGGGCTGCCTGTGAAAGCTCATCTCTAAAGTGTGTGTTGTTCTTCCAGCCACCCCTTTGCTGTGAAGTTGCTTGCGCTTTGTAAGAAAGAAATCAAGAATTCAAAAGATATCCAGAAGCTCCTGTCAGGCATCGCAGTGTGAGTTTCAAGTGCTACTGGCCTTAGACGGAATGGCAGGGCGCAGCCTCCCTTGGCTGAGGGCAGGAGTCCACGGCTCCAGGCGGGAGAGGAGCAGTTAGTGTTACTCCTCAAGCTAAGCTAAGATCGTGCATTCCAATGTTCAAAGCAGTCGCAATGGGAGGTGAGGCAGCCCAGGTGCTGGTGGAGAGAGTTCCTGCGGGAACAGGCGAGCTCTGCCTCTGCTGCCCTCGCGCTCTGCCCTGGGGGGAGGGGAGGCTCCGGAAAGGAGGTGCGTGGTCAGGGGCTGCCTCCCCAATTCTCCTGTGTGCCCTGGGGGTCGCTGTTGAGTGCCTTGCTCTGCGGCGCTCAGGTGGACACTGGGCAGGTGCGCCAGCCAGCGATAGGCACCTTGGCTGCTCTGTGGCTCCTTGAGGTGGGGGTCCTCATGGCGGGGCGAGCGGCCCTGCAGGAGATCCTCTGTGAGGCGTCCTCACTTCCCACAGTGGCTTTCCAAGTGCGACACTCGCGTGTGTAGGCACAGTGCAGATGTGCGCACACACACACCTCCGGCTTGGGGCTCCAGGCCCGCACTGTGCTCACGGATCTGCTCTCCCCAGGTCTCTGCATGGGCCTTTGGGTCCGGGGTTTGCTGGGGTTGGCCTGCGCGGGGCGGGGCTCACCCGGAGCCATGTGCTGCTCCCGGCAGGTTCTGCGGGATGGTGCAGTTCCCCGGCGACGTGAGGAGGCAGGCCCTCCTGCAGCTGTGTCTGCTCCTCTGCCACCGTTTCCCGCTGGTGAGTGCCTGCTCCTGCTCACGTGTGTTTGCCGTGTGGACACAAGCCCCTCAGTGACAAGAAGGCCTTCGCTGGCACTGTCATGTTGGTGTGCTTTCCAGCCGAGCCCCTCTCGTTAACGCACCTGGGTGACGACACGTCACAGGCACGCGGCCGCCAAGGGGCTCTGGACGCCACTGTTTTGGCTTTAAGGACGGGCTGTCTGGCTGGCGTTTCTATGGACATAAATTGAGGGGTGACCTGGCGGTGGGATTTGGCTCAGGAGCTTCCAGAAGGACCCAGGCTGAAGTGGTTCAGCCACACCTAGGGGGCAGTGCCCTTCATCCCCAGCACTCCCCGGCTGTTAGATTTCTAGGATTTCTTTTCTCCTGGCTGCAAAAAAAAACCTCAGATGATCCAAAGGTGACATTTTCCTAAAAGGCAAAAGTAACTTCATGTTATATGGTGGTTCTCGAAGTGGGGTGCCGGATCCTCAGCCTCGGCACCTCTGGGGCTTCAGCAGTGCAGCTCCTGGGCCCTGTGCTGCCGACTCAGCACCTCCAGGGTGGGCCCGGGTTCTGACCACCAGCGCAGTGAGACATGATGACCAGGGCACCACTCGAGAGCAGGCGAGATTGCTTCCCTGATGAAAAGAGAGCAGGTGAGATTGCTTCCCTGATGAAAAGAGAGCAGGTGAGATTGCTTCTCTGGTGAAAACAGAGCAGGCGAGATTGCTTCTCTGGTGAGGGAGCAGGTTGGTTAATAGAGAGCAGGCGAGATTGCTTCTCTGGTGAGGGAGCAGGTTGGTTAATAGCAGGCGAGATTGCTTCTCTGGTGAGGGAGCAGGTTGGTTAATAGAGAGCAGGCGAGATTGCTTCTCTGGTGAGGGAGCAGGTTGGTTAATAGAGAGCGGGCGAGATTGCTTCTCTGGTGAGGGAGCAGGTTGGTTAATAGCAGGTGAGATTGCTTCTCTGGTGAGGGAGCAGGTTAGTTAATAGAGAGCAGGTGAGATTGCTTCTCTGGTGAGGGAGCAGGTTGGTTAATAAAGCATTTAAACAAGAATGATGTCATCTTCACTGCTGGGATCCTGCAGCTAGCTGTGTGTCTGTGGAGGGAGGAGGTGGTTAATGGGCCTGGAAGGCACCTCCTCTTGGTTGCATCCCTGCTGTGGCTGGGATGGGATGCAGGGTCAGCGCCCTCCTCCTGACGCCTTCCACTGACGGGGCTCCCTGGCCTGGCTCCTGTCGTCTCTCGTGGGGCGGTGGCGCTTCCCTCCGGCAAATGCACTGTGTCCCTGTCCCAGATCCGGAAGACCACGGCCAGCCAGGTGTACGAGACATTGCTCACCTACAGTGACGTCGTGGGCGCGGACGTGCTGGATGAGGTGGTGACTGTGCTCAGTGACACCGCGTGGTGAGTGAAGGCCCTTCCTGCACGGCCACCTGGGCCTGGCACCGCCCCTCTTCCTGTCCCCACCGTGTCTACTCGTCTCTCCCAAAACCCTCTGATAGGAGGAGGAAAGAGGGTTCCCAGGTCTCCACATCCTCTGCTTGGATTTTACAAGGCAGCCGTGCTGCTGTAGCCGAAACCTCTTCTCAACCGCCCTGTCCCCGAACAGTGTCAGGTGTCAGGAACACAGCAAAGCCATCCATCCCACCAGGGGAGTGGGCACCTGTGCCACCACAAGGCTGTGTCTGGTGGCCCGTGGAGCAGAGGGCACTGAAGGCCTGGCAGGTGCTGCTGCCCCAGACCTCTCTCAAGTTTTCTTGGAACAGGCCACGTGAGCACCTGTTGGAAATCAAGAGGCACAGGCGGAAACAAGAAAAGCTCTCCCCACGCCTCTGCTCTGATGTCCACCCCCTTCCTCAGGGCCATGAGGCCCTCAGGAGGCCATAGCGCCACTCTCCACGTTTACTTTGGCAGGCACAGTTTCTGCAACATGGGCTGGCTTCTTTACCGTGAGGGGAGTAGAATGGCGGTTTTGAAAGATGTGTGTATTGAGTTGGGGGTGGGAGGGTCTGAATGAGAGAGCAGAGTGGGGAAAGTGCAGGCTCAGGTGTCCTGGGCCAACCGGTATGTTCCTGGGAACAGCAGTGATGGTGTCTTACACATATGGGCATGGGCACCCATGCTGGCTCACACACATGCTTACACACGCACACACTTCTAAAAGGGGAGCAGTCTCGTCACCCCGTGTTGGAGATCAGGACTGAAGCAACCAGAGGCTGTGTGGGCGTCCACATGGCGTACCCGGGGTGGTGGAGTCCCAGGTGTCCTGCCTGTGGATGCTACTCTGTTCTGAGTGCCGACTGTGAGGGCCTCCGTGCTGATCCCGGTGCATTGCTACAGGTCTGTGGGGTCCGCGCCCCTTGTTGAATCCAGCAAGGACGCAGGTGACGTTCCCTAGGTGTCTCCTCGGAACAGTGACCTTCCGACAGGGCTGGGTTCCCATAGAGCTCACGCACCAGGCAGCCGCTGTGGCCTCGGAGGACAGAGGTGGCCTCTCCAGGGCTTCCGCGAGGTTTTCTGGTTTGGGGAGGAGTGTGTGTGTGCTCCTGAACAAACACGTGGTCCCAGGAGAGGAACCGGGAGCAGCCGGGCTGTCTTCTCAGCATGCGTTGAGAGAATGGCCATCTGAACTACTGCTCTGGAGACCCGTTTTTACAATGATGTTTTTTAAAAAAAAACACCAAGGTGCATTCCGGACCAGATTCTAAAATAATTGGCTTTAGGACTGAAGAAGCCAGGTGTCCCGAGCGGGGCGAGGCCTCCTCCAGCGAGGCTGGGTCGGGGTGGCCTCCTTTCCTCATATCAGGGAGGGAGGAACTAGCAGGGTGGGCCTGGGGGCTTCTCCTATCGTTTAATCACCTTTCTGTTAAAAAAAAAATCCTTAGAATTTAAAGAGAATCTTTTAAATTAGAAACGAAAAACATGCCCCAGATCTCTCCACAGCATTGCTAGAATTTTTATTTTGCATCAACAGCTAAATTAAAACCTTGAAAACCCTTGTCAGCCCCTCCTTGGCCACGCTTGGTCTGTCCTCCTGCAGTCCCTGCGCTGGGCATGGTCCTTCCCGAGGGGCACCCCTTGTTGGGAAGGAACCGTCCTCCTGCGATTCCAGAAAGGGCTCAGGCTGGAGGCTCTGCTGGAGATCGTGCTCCTGTGGCGTCTTTTCTGCCCTCAGCCTGGCTGTGGATGTCGGGGGTGAGGTCTCCTTTCCCTGACTGCGGCCATGGAAGCTAGACGCGGGACCTCCGCACACCTGAGGTTCTCCGGTGAGCACTCGAGAGACTCACGGCTCTCCCTCTCCTCACAGGGACGCGGAGCTTGCAGTGGTGAGAGAGCAGCGCAACCGTCTGTGTGACCTTCTGGGCGTGCCCAGGCCCCAGCTGGTGCCCCAGGTAACCCTGTCACCTTCGCAGCATGAGGTGCCTGTGCTTCCCTGAGCTCTGGAATGTTCTGGGGCCAGCGGCTGTGCTTAGCTTCTGCCAGCACGTCCACACGGCCCGTTCCCTCGTCTCACGTCAGGACCCCTGGGATTACGGGACCAGCAGAGCTGCCTTCTCTGGCCACTGCCCACACGTGTGGGCCCCTGTGGCATCCAGGCCACTTGCTCTGGGGCGTTTGGGGGGCCGGGGAGTGGGTGGAGCTGGCACCAGCTTGATCCAGGCTCCTCATGCCTGGCCCTGGGGTGTGTTTGTGCTCCAAGTGCCAAGAGTGCCTCCCTCCCCCTCCTCATCTGCTTCCCATGAGTGGGGCCGGGGCTGGGTGAGAGGCCCCCAGAAGCTGCCCCTGTGCACCTCACCAGCCTGTCACTCTTCTTCTAACAAAAACAAGTACCTCAATTGTCACGGGGGCTGAGGCCTGGGGTTGCTGTGCTGTCTCTCTAGTTACCAGGGTTGGCTCCTTCCTCTCAGCCCCCTTCCGGCAGGAGGTTATATCCGAGAGGAAGGAGGAGAACCATGTCCAGATACGTGGGGGCAGTGGGGATGGGCTGAGCATCAGGACACAGCCTCCCCCATTTCTGTGTGTGTAAAGGCTGAACTCAACAGCAGACTTTGGAATTAAATGTGCTTTTTACATTTTTATTAGGAAAAATTTCAAACGTGTGAATACAGGTTAAGAGCAGTGCAGTGAACCTCCCTTCCCGCTCCCCAGATGGGGTGCCCTTCCGAGGACACGTTAGTCATGAGCACCTGTCAGCCACATAGCTCGGGCTGCCGGGTGTGTGGGAAACAGCACAAATGGTTTCCTGCAGGAACCGTGTCAGTCCCCACACAGGACCCAGAGGGGCGAGGGTCCCCTGGCTGGGAATGGTGTGTGTTGGAGCTGACCAGCCTGAGCTTGTCTTGTCTCTTCTTCAGCCTGGTGCCTGCTGAAGCCAGTCCTGGAGCCCATACCTCACCCCTGCCTGGTGACGATGTCTTGTTCCTGAGGGAGGCCGGTGTGGAAAGCCTCGCACAGTGGTGCCTCCAGCTGTTGAAGGGCAGCGCTGGCCCTTGGAGGCTGGCACTAGCTGACAGCTTTTCCTCTCTGCACCTGCGCTCTGGTGACTTGGGGTGGACGCCTCTGCCTTCACTTGAACACAAATGTGCTTCCTATAAAATCATGTACCAAGAAGTTCCTGCCTTTTGTCTCTGAGCCTGATGTGTGTAGGGGTGATGGAGAGGCTCACTGCCCAGAGGTCAGCCAGAGGGGAGGTGGGCTCCACTCCTCCTGCCTGGAGACCAGCCCCCCTTCTTGCCTGGTGCTGTCCCTGCTGTGGGAGACGTCCGGCCACAGGCAGTGCCCCACCCAGTCATGGAGAGAGATGAATGTTAAATCAGAGGTTCAAATGCTAGAGAGAGAACTGAGAAGCCCTGGTGGCAGGCATGTTCTGGAGTGCTGGGCAGATGCTGTTTCTGGGCCTGTCTGCCTGGTGGGGGTGCTGTCCTCCCCCCTGTGCACACGTGAGCATCATGCATGTGGCCCCTCTGCAGTGCAGGAGTCACTGATGGGTGTGCCGACCAGCAGCTTCACAAATGTCTGCTGCAAGGGGAATCGTCAGAGTCCAATGTGTGCCTCTACAGTAATGTGGGAAATAAATACCATTCTTGAAATAATTACACTGTCTTAGGAGAGCCTGGGCAGAGTCCACACTTGGGTTTTTAGGCAAAGGGCAGGAGACTACCTTTGTCTCTGTGTCTGAGCTCGTGCTGATCCATCCCAAAGCTGGTGAGGGGAACGTGTATAAAAATTCCACTGTGGTAGCAACCCACACCCATCTCATCTCTGGGACCTGTGCTGTGCTCACAGGGCTTGAGGTGCAGAACCACAGCCAGCAGCACCAAAGCAGCCCCAGGTGTGGCCACTCAGAGGCCCAAGGGCTTGGGTGAGCAACCCTTTCCCTATGTGAGGAGCCCAGGGGTGCCGTGTGCGTGGTGTAGATTAGGGTGGCTCCCCGGCCTGCTCTCAGGTGGGGATGGGGCCTGGACACAGGAACATGGGCAGGCCGAGAACTGGGAGGTGCCACCGCATCTGTGAGGCTTGTGAGGTCACCAGGACCACAAGGCCAGGACTGTGACAGTCCGTGCTGTGTGTTTAGCAGACAGCTCTTCACGGGATGTGTGTGACGACCTGGTCACACAGGAGTGTGGGGTTCACACACTACCATTGTTGTGTTTGACCTGGTGGCCAATAGTCTTTATCCCCTAAAAGAGCCTTGGGTTACATTTTTACGAGATGTAAACATTTTATTCCAACCTGTGTAATAGGGGTCTCCTCCTCCTTGAACTGTCCCCTCGATTGGCTGGGGTCATGTGGTGAGGGTCCTGGGTGACCAAGCCTAGCCTTGGCCACATGAGTCGGCCACATGAGTCCACACAGTGGAAAAGGCTTGGCTCCTGTGGTCAGCACACACGAGACTCTGGTCACGCCTGCTGGGTGTGGAACAGGCGCACCATAGCCATGCCTGCAGCTCACAAAGCTCCTGCTGGCCTGGGATGCACTGAGGATGGAAGGAACAAGTGGCTTCTGAGAAAAACATGATGAACTGTTCTTAGTGCAATTAAAAGAAGATTCCAGATAAATGGCATTTTAAGACATGGAGGCAGGTTGATTACCCACCCAGACCCATCAGTGACACTATGTGGCAAAGCAGTTCTTCTTTTAATGTCAGTCTAACTTAGCAACCCGAGGAAAGTGGATCACTCCACTGGCCACTGCCTCTTTCCCACTGGATCCCATCCATCACTGGGGCACTTGTGCTCACCAGACACCTGGTGGCCTGGAAAGCCCTCTTTCATTCAGCAGCCGTTTCTGGAGCCCACCAGGGTCCAGGTGATTGATAGAGTTTGGCGAGGAACCCCTTGCTGACATGATAGCTGGGGCAGACAATAGCAAATGAACAAGCAAGCACCATCAAGGCAGGCAACACTGAGCGCTATGAACAAAGATAAAGTGGGCAATGGAATGGCATGTTGGGTGTTGACTCTGAGAAGGTGTTCAGAAAACCTCTCTGAAGGGGCAGCATTTGGGCAGAAGTCCAGACTGTGTCCAACGGCAGAAAAGAATGCTTGTGGTCCCAGAAGTGGAGCAAGCTTTGTGAGTTGAGAGAGTAGCAAGAAGCCAGTATCCCTGGGACCGGGGAGCTGATGCGGGATTTGTGTACCCACAAACACGTTCTAGGTGCTAACCAGAAACCCTCCATGTGAGAGCAGAGACCTTGGAGATCCTGAGGGTTTCTGCTGAGCCCTGGAATCTAGTCACGCTATTTTGATAGCAGAATGGATGAGAGAATTTAAGGCCCAGGGCCAGATCTAATGGACCGCTATATAAAGCTGGGACCCTAAATAAGTCTTTTTCAAAGGAACAGCAGCAAGACTCTTATCTCAATCTCCCCTGAAGTGGCCTGAATTAATACTACCTGTATGATCCCCAAAACTCCTAAAGTGGAAAATTTGATTGACTTGGCCCTGACCAGTGGTATTCCCAGACAAGGGCAGAAGATGCAAATACAAAACCTCTCTGGTAGAATGTAGGCTATAATATGAGTACATTTTTGAAAAGGGCTAGAAATTATCAAGAAGAGATTAGAAAAAAACAGAGCCCCTAGAAATGTAAGAAGTGAAATGAAAAGCTCAATGGATAGCTTAGACACAGCTGAAGAGAGAATTAGAAAACTGGAAGATCTGAAAACATACAGAGAACTGGAAGATATGAAAGCAACATCAAGAGACATTGAAGAATGTCTAACCTTTGGGTAATTGGGGTCTCAGAATGAAATGAAATGATGCAGATATTCCATACTGACATGCAACAGTCCCCAGATACAGAAGCCTAACAGTCTCACACATTTAGACCTGCCACAGTGAAACTGCAGAACTGTAAGAAGGACAGAGTGATATAAACGACTACCAATTTCCCAGCAGCAGCACTGGAGTTGAGCAATGAGTAGACCAAGATCTTCATTATGCTGAGAGAAAATAGCTGTCAAGTTGCTTGAATTGTGCCCACAGCATAACATTAAAGAAGAGAACAAAATTAAGTCATTTAGATAAAAATATGCCATTCTTATCCATTTGGTTTTTTAATCTTGGCTTAATATTTGGGGTTGAGTCATTTGTTTTGAGAGCTGTCCTGTGTATTGCAGGGTGTTCAGCAACATCCCAGATGGCAGCAGCATCCCCCTACCCAGCTGTGACAAAAAGAAAAAAAAATGTCTCCAGACACTGCCAAATATCTTCTGGGGGTGCCCCTGGTTGAGAACCACTGCTTTAGTGGATAAACTTTAGGCAGGAGGGAAATGATCACAGTTGGATAGTTGGAGGAATGTGGAGCAAGGGAAGCAATAAACTGTGACCATAACAACATAGAAAGATGGCTTATATGTGGATTTTTTTTTAAAAGCACGTAGAATTGCTTAAAATGGACAACAGCAGCATATAAATCAGTGGCAGAGTTGGTGGCTGAATTTAGAGCATCTTAAGTCTATGTTCTCCTGGAACAGAGTGCAGATAATTCAGTTATCAGCTTGGCTAGGTGCATGTTGAAGTATTTAGTCACTGTACACAAACAGTTAATGTATGGGGAAGATAACTTCTATACTAGTAGGAGAGAAATGGAACAAGAATAAAAAATACACTATCAAAATATGCAAGAATGGCAAGAGGAAAAGGCAGAACAAGCTGCAAAACACACACACAATTAGAAATAAATATTTTGGGACACAATAAATGTGAATGGATTAAAACCTCTGTGTTAATGACAAAGTTCTCCAGTTAAAGGAAGGCAAATAGTGTTATTAGGAATAGATTACTATATGATGATTAAAGGCTCAGTTCAACAGGAAGATGATAGAACTTTCCTACATTTGTAACACAGTCTTAGAAAATATTAAAGCAAACATTCAAGAAGAAATTGATCACCTACTACCACAGTGTATTTTATTGAATTGGTACATTTCAATAAAGTGTCATAAGGCATGGTTGAAGGAGAAAAGCTTGACCCAATGGACAGTTACAGAACCCGTGTGTGTGTGTGTGTGTGTACACACAAATTTTAAAAATGTGTTTAAAAACATCTCTTTAAAAGAAATAACGAAAATTATAAAATATATAATGAAAGATAAAAGTTAATGACAACAGATAGAATTCACCTAAAGTGGTGCTTAAGCGATTCTGAAGTCGTGAATTATACATTACAGAAGAAAGGCTGGAAATTAATGAGCTGAACATAAGCAGAGGGCTAACTGTAAAGAAAATCAGAATAAGAGCAGAATGAAAAGGAAATGAAACATAATAAAGAAACAAACCCAGATGGTTCTTCGGTGAAAAGACCCACCTGGGAGCAGCTGCCATGGGTTGGTCCGTCAGCTGAAGTGAAGGAAGTCCTGGCCCTCCTGCAAGTGCAGTGACCTCAGGTTGTCCTCAAAGGCGCCCCCTGTGAGGTCCTGTCGGGAGCAGCAGATTCAGCTCAGTCCAGTCTCCTGGCTCTAGGAGGCCACTGTGGAGCCTCCTCCAGGGCCAGGGGTTGGGGGTGGCCTGTGTCCACCTGTCAAGTGTTCTGCTCCTCTGCTAATAGCAGAGAGGCTGGAAGGAGACAAAGGCCAGAGAGGGCAGCAGCCGGCACTGCTTGTACCACAGGCCCTGCTGGTCACCAGAGGGGAGGCCCCCCCTGCCTTCTGGCCTTGCCTCTCTACATACGGTGGCTGACTCTCCCTGGGGGCACTCGGAATGGAATGAGACTAACAGGCAATGCCTCTGCTGTTCGACCAGGGCAGACCCACCTTCCCTCCACACACCCACCCCTCTGCACAGGCCAGGAGTGGGAGGAGGCCCCTCAGACAGAAACTGCATCTCAGAACCATCAACAGCTGCCCTGTCTGATCCCCTCTGGCCTCTGTCATCCCCACCCCTGCAATGGAGTGAGGGCTGTGACCCCGGGTCCCTGGATGCTTAATCTTGTCCTGTGTGCTGGCCTTAGCCAGGTCACCTACTCTCCTGTATGAGGCCACACATCTACAACCATCTGATCTTCGACAAACCTAACAAAAACAAGCAATGGGGAAAGGATTCCCTATTTAGTAAATGGTGCTGGGAAAACTGGCTAGCCACATGCAGAAAACAGAAACTAGACCCCATCCTTACAGCTTATGCAAAAATTAACTCAAGATGGATTAAAGACTTAAACCTAAAACCATAAATACCCTACATGAAAACCTAGGCAATACCATTCAGGACATAGGCATGGGCAAGGACTTCATGACTAAAACACCAAAAGCAATTGCAACAGAAGCCAAAATTGACAAATGGGATCTAATTAAACTAAGGAGCTTCTGCTCAGCAAAAGAAACTATCATCAGAGTGAACAGGCAGCCTCTGGAATGGGAGAAAATTTCTGCAATCTGTCCATCTGACAAAGGTCTAATATACAGGATCTACAAGGAACTTAAATTTACAAGAAGAAACCTCATCAAAAAGTGGGCGAAGGACATGAACAGACACTTCTCAAAAGAAGACGTGGCCAAGAAACATATGAAAAAAAGCTCATCACTGGTCATTAGAGAAATGCAAATCAAAACCACAGTGAGATATCACTGGTCGTTAGAGAAATGCAAATCAAAACCATGATACCATCTCACACCAGTCAGAATGGCGATTTCTAAAAAATCAAGAAACAACAGATACTGGCAAGGCTGTGGAGAAGTAGGGATGCTTTTACACTGTTGGTGGGAATGTAAATTAGTTCAACCATTGTGGAAGACAGTGTGGTGATTCCTCAAGGATCTAGAGCCAGAAATGCCATTTGACCCAGCAATACCATTATTGGTATATACCCAAAAGGAATACAAATCATTCTATTACAAAGATACATGCACGCATATGTTTACTGCAGCACCATTCACAATAGCAAAGACATGGAATCAACCCAAATGCCCATCAATGATACACAGGATAAAGAAAATATGGCACATATATACCATGGAATACCATGCAGCCATAAAAAGGAATGAGTTCATGTCCTTTGCAGGGACATTGATGAAGCTGGAAGCCATCATCCTCAGCAAACTAACACAGGAACAGAAAACCAAACACTGCATGTTCTCACTCATAAGTGGGAGCTGAACAGTGAGAACACATGGACACAGGGAGGGGAACATCACACACTGGGATCTGTTGGAGGGTGGGGGGCAAGGGGAGGGAGGGCATTAGGACAAACACCTAATGCATGCGGGGCTTAAAACCTACATGGCGGGTTGATAGGTGCAGCAAACCACCATGGCACATGTAAACCTATGTAACAAATCTTCATGTTCAGCACATGTATCCCAGAACTTAAAGTAAAATTTAAAAAAAAAAATACTCACCTCAGCCCCCCGCAGCCAGCCTGGACTCCCCACACTTGGGGAAAAAGGCTGCATTTGGAGCCTGAGGCGCCCGTCACCTGCCCACCCCAGGCAAGGGTCATTCACACTCAGGGGCTGAGGACATCCCCGGTGCAGCCACCTCAGTCCACGGGAGCTGGAGGTCCTGGCCTTGGCCCCTCAGACATGGCACCGTAGGGCCTCGTGCTTTGCAAGTTTCTAACAAATGTTGGCTTTATGGGTATTTAAAGACAGAAGAGAGACCGGAATCCATCCCCCCCACACCCATGCAGGCCACCCTCTCCAGCTGCCTCCTGCCCCCAGGGCAGCGGCCACCACCCCACAGCCTGGTCTGTGGTGCTGTTGTGGACGGCTGTGGCACCTGTCCCCATGCCCACCATTGGCTGGGGTCTCATCCCAGGCCACACAGTCATTGCACAGCAGGGTGGGCTGTCCAGGTGGCAGAGCCCGGGATCCCCAAGCCCTTCCACGGCCAAGGGCCCCACACTCACCAGCTTCACACAGATGACGAAGGGTGGCCGGGCGGCTCGGAAGTGCAGGATGGGGATTCGGGGCTTGGGTCTTTCCTGAGAGTGACAGTGGCCATCAGTCCTGCCCGAGCCTGGAGCTTGTCCCCGGAGAGACGCCCTCAGGGTGCACGCAGCCACCAAGTTGGCTCACACAGGAGCCAGGGCTTGGGCAGCGGATAACATGCCAGGGTCACAGACTGCGGCAGGTGTTCAGAGCAGGACCCCGGCTCCCGCCACCCCCGCCTGACACCCGACTGCAGAACTGACCAGGGTGGGCTACCCCAAGGCCCAGACCCACAAGGGACGGCGGGGTTCTCCCCCCAAGAATGGGGGCTGGGCTCCCTGGAGGCCCCGAGGAGCCAGCACGGCCCAGGTGGACTCTGCCAAGGGGGAAGGCTCTGAGCAGCTGTCCCTCAGCCCTGGAGCAGGTGGTTGACCCCAAGGGTGACACCATGCGGCCCTGCACACCTGAGAGTCCTCGTGGCAATAGAAGCCTTTCCTGATCTTGTTCTCGTCCACGTCACAGAATGCCACCACCTGGGGACAAGCACAGAAGGGCAGCTCTGGACAGGCCGGGGCCAGGGCCTGTGCTGTGGGACAGTACGGGGGCAGGGCAGGCAGTGTTGGGGGGTGGCAGGATGCTCACCTTGCGCTGGCTGCCGGCAGTCAAGCTGCGGTACAGCCGGCGCCCCTGCTTGCCAGCGTTCCAGATGGTGAAGGCCGCCCAGCGGGGCAGGGCCTGCTCTTCCAGGAAGCGGACGCGGTGGGTCCAGATGGTCGTCCTGTGGTGGAGAAGAGGGTGATAGGCAGGCCAGGGGCCCCACAGATGCACACAGATGCTGACATACAGGGACATGATGTGTGCTCAGCTCACGTTGCCAGTGGAGTGGACACCTGGCCCAATGCCTAAGAGAGACTGGCTGTCCTACAGCCAGGCCACCTGCCCCAGCTGGACGTAGCCACATGCCTAGGTGGGGACCCGCCCCTTCCATTAGACCCCAACAGGTGGGGACAGATGAGAAGCTGTCACTTAAGAATCTAGAAGGTTCTGGAAGGCAGAATTTCTGTAGGACGCAGAGGACTGGACTTGACCCAAGTCCAGTTTCCCAGAGAAACCTTTGTCCATAAGGACACATGTGACCATCCCATAAAATCCCAGCGTTCACACTTGGACACAACCTTCTGCCTCAGGGTCGCTGCCCCGAACCCTTCCACTCCCCTGAGAACCTGGTCTCTGTTCTGCCTCTGCTGTGACAAGTCGACCCCAGGCTGCTGTCCCGGGGGGAGCAGGCGCCTTCCTATGACCTGCTGCTCTGCCCAGTGCCCAGCCCCATCGCTGCCCGGGCCCTTCCCAGCCCCGCCCTCTCTCCTCCCACCGCAGCCCCTCCCCACGTGCCCCATCGCTGTCTGCCTGTGGGCGCCTCTCCCTCAAGCCTGCTCCTGGAGCTGCCCGGGCTGAGCCCGTCTCAAAGCCCCAGGAGCTGGACGGGCCAGAAGCTAGAGGGGCAGGGGATGCAGAGGCCAACGGGGCCAGAACGGCGTGGGATGCTGTCCTCCCCAACGGCCGCGATGCAGCCAGGCTGAAGCCCGGTACCCCGCAGACCCTGCCCTGGCCGAGTCCTGGGATGCCCTCTGCTGTGTCAAGGGAGCTGTGTCCGTGGGAGCCTCCTCCGGGGTGGGGTCTGGGCCAGACACAACCAACACTGGCTGGTGACGGGCCTCCCCTGAGCAGGGCCCTCGTGGGTTCAGCCTCGGGATCGGGGCAGGATTTGGCTGTTCTACGATTCTGCTGCTGCCTCTGCCTCCCGGGATAAACTTGTGACTCCCCCCCAACCCTGTGGCACCCCCTGTTTGTAGCAGAACCCCCACAGGTAATGGGATGGGGGGGATGGGGGGACATGGGGTCCCCTCTGCCAGCTCAGGGAGCTGCAGGGCTTAGGCACTGTCAGGGAAGTCCTGCCTGGAGTCTACCTTTTCCTCCTCAACCCTCTGCAGCCACCTCAATAGTCCGGACCCCACCTGGGACACAGGGAGATGCTTATCCCAGTCAGTGACTTGGGGACACTGAAGCATGTGTGTGTGTGTGTATACTGTGTAAGGGTGTATGGAGTGTGTGTGTGTACACTGTGTGGGGGTGTATGGTTGTGTGTGTACACTGTGTGGGGGTGTGTGGTGTGTGTGTGTATACTGTGTGGGGGTGTATGGTGTGTGTGTGTACACTGGGGGTGTATGGTGTGTGTGTGTATACTGTATGGGGGTGTATGGTGTGTGTACACTGTGTGGGGGTGTATGGTGTGTGTGTGTATACTGTGTGGGGGTGTATGGTGTGTGTGTGTGTACACTGGGGGTGTATGGTGTGTGTGTGTATACTGTGTGGGGGTGTATGGTGTGTGTGTACACTGTGTGGGGGTGTATGGTGTGTGTGTGTATACTGTGTGGGGGTGTATGGTGTGTGTGTGTACACTGTGTGGGGGTGTATGGTGTGTGTGTGTATACTGTGTGGGGGTGTATGGTGTGTGTGTACACTGGGGGTGTATGGTGTGTGTGTATACTGTGTGGGGGTGCATGGTGTGTGTGTACACTGGGGGTGTATGGTGTGTGTGTGTGTATACTGTGTGGGGGTGTATGGTGTGTGTGTGTATACTGTGTGGGGGTGTATGGTGTGTGTGTGTATACTGTGTGAGGGTGTATGGTGTGTGTATGTGTGGGGGTGTATGGTGTGTGTGTGTATACTGTGTGGGGGTGTATGGTGTGTGTATACTGTGTGGGGGTGTATGGTGTGTGTGTATACTGTGTGGGGGTGTATGGTGTGTGTGTGTACACTGGGGGTGTATGGTGTGTGTGTATACTGTGTGGGGGTGTATGGTGTGTGTGTGTGTATACTGTGTGGGAGTGTATGGTGTGTGTGTGTATACTGTGTGGGAGTGTATGGTGTGTGTGTGTGTATACTGTGTGGGGGTGTATGGTGTGTGTGTGTATACTGTGTGGGGGTGTATGGTGTGTGTGTGTATACTGTGTGGGGGTGTATGGTGTGTCTGTGTATACTGTGTGGGGGTGTATGGTGTGTGTGTGTATACTGTGTGGGAATGTATGGTGTGTGTGTGTATACTGTGTGGGGGTGTATGGTGTGTGTGTATACTGTGTGGGAGTGTATGGTGTGTGTGTGTATACTGTGTGGGAGTGTATGGTGTGTGTGTGTGTATACCGTGTGGGAGTGTATGGTGTGTGTGTATACTGTGTGGGGGTGTATGGTGTGTCTGTGTATACTGTGTGGGGGTGTATGGTGTGTGTGTGTATACTGTGTGGGGGTGTATGGTGTGTCTGTGTATATACTGTGTGGGGGTGTATGGTGTGTGTGTATACTGTGTGGGAGTGTATGGTGTGTGTGTGTATACTGTGTGGGAGTGTATGGTGTGTGTGTGTATACTGTGTGGGAGTGTATGGTGTGTGTGTGTGTATACTGTGTGGGGGTGTATGGTGTGTCTGTGTATACTGTGTGGGGGTGTATGGTGTGTGTGTGTATACTGTGTGGGGGTGTATGGTGTGTCTGTGTATATACTGTGTGGGGGTGTATGGTGTGTGTGTGTACACTGGGGGTGTATGGTGTGTGTGTATACTGTGTGGGGGTGTATGGTGTGTGTGTGTATACTGTGGGGGTGTATGGTGTGTGTGTGTATACTGGGGGTGTATGGTGTGTGTGTGTACACTGTGGGGGTGTATGGTGTGTGTGTAGTGTGTGTATACTGTGTGGGAGTGTATGGTGTGTGTGTACACTGTGTGGGGGTGTATGGTGTGTGTGTGTACTGTGTGGGGGTGTATGGTGTGTGTGCACAGTGTGTGTACACTGGGGGTGTATGGTGTGTGTGTGTGTACACTGGGGGTGTATGGTGTGTGTGTGTATACTGTGTGGGGGTGTATGGTGTGTGTGTATACTGTGTGGGGGTGTATGCTGTCTGTGTATACTGTGTGGCAGTGTATGGTGTGTGTGTGTGTATACTGTGTGGGGGTGTATGGTGTGTGTGTATACTGTGTGGGGGTGTATGGTGTGTGTGTGTACACTGGGGGTGTATGGTGTGTGTGTATACTGTGTGGGGGTGTATGGTGTGTGTATACTGTGGGGGTGTATGGTGTGTGTGTGTACACTGTGGGGGTGTATGGTGTGTGTGTGTACTGTGTGGGGGTGTATGGTGTGTGCAGAGTGTGTGTACACGGGGTGTATGGTGTGTGTGTGTACACTGGGGGTGTATGGTGTGTGTGTATACTGTGTGGGGGTGTATGGTGTGTGTGTATACTGTGTGGGGGTGTATGGTGTGTGTGTATACTGTGGGGGTGTATGGTGTGTGTGTACACTGTGTGGGGGTGTATGGTGTGTGTGTGTACACTGCGTGGGGGTGTATGGTTGTGTGTACACGGGGTGTGTGGTGTGTGTGTGTATACTGTGGGGGTGTATGGTGTGTGTGTACACTGGGGGTGTATGGTGTGTGTGTGTATACTGTGTGGGGGTGTATGGTGTGTGTGTACACTGGGGGTGTATGGTGTGTGTGTGTGTATACTGTGTGGGGGTGTATGGTGTGTGTATACTGTGGGGGTGTATGGTGTGTGTGTGTGTACCGTGGGGGTGTATGGTGTGTGTGTGTACACTGTGTAGGGGTGTATGGTGTGTGTGCGTGTACACTGTGTGAGGGTGTATGGTGTGTCTGTGTATACTGTGTGGGGGTGTATGGTGTGTGTGTGTATACTGTGTGGGAGTGTATGGTGTGTGTGTGTATACTGTGTGGGGGTGTATGGTGTGTGTATACTGTGTGGGGGTGTATGGTGTGTGTGTGTATACTGTGTGGGGGTGTATGGTGTGTGTATACTGTGGGGGTGTATGGTGTGTGTGTACACTGGGGGTGTATGGTGTGTGTGTGTACACTGTGGGGGTGTATGGTGTGTGTGTAGTGTGTGTATACTGTGTGGGAGTGTATGGTGTGTGTGTACACTGTGTGGGGGTGTATGGTGTGTGTGTGTACTGTGTGAGGGTGCATGGTGTGTGTGCACAGTGTGTGTACACGGGGTGTATGGTGTGTGTGTGTACTGGGGGTGTATGGTGTGTGTGTGTATACTGTGTGGGGGTGTATGGTGTGTGTGTATACTGTGTGGGAGTGTATGGTGTGTGTATACTGTGTGGGAGTGTATGGTATGTGTGTGTGTATACTGTGCGGGGGTGTATGGTGTGTCTGTGTATACTGTGTGGGGGTGTATGGTGTGTGTGTGTACACTGGGGGTGTATGGTGTGTGTGTATACTGTGTGGGGGTGTATGGTGTGTGTGTGTATACTGTGGGGGTGTATGGTGTGTGTGTGTACACTGGGGGGGTGTATGGTGTGTGTGTGTGTACGGTGGGGGTGTATGGTGTGTGTGTACACTGTGTAGGGGTGTATGGTGTGTGTGTACACTGGGGGTGTATGGTGTGTGTGTGTACACTGGGGGTGTATGGTGTGTAGTGTGTGTATACTGTGTGGGAGTGTATGGTGTGTGTATACTGTGGGGGTGTATGGTGTGTGTGTGTATACTGTGGGGGTGTATGGTGTGTGTGTGTACACTGGGGGTGTATGGTGTGTGTGTGTACACTGTGTGGGGGTGTATGGTGTGTGTGTGTACACTGGGGGTGTATGGTATGTGTGTGTGTACACTGTGTGGGGGTGTATGGTATGTGTGTGTGTACACTGGGGGTGTATGGTGTGTGTGTGTACACTGTGGGGGTGTATGGTGTGTGTGTGTACACTGTGTGGGGGTGTATGGTGTGTGTACACTGGGGGTGTATGGTGTTTGTGTACACTGTGGGGGTGTATGGTTGTGTGTGTACACTGTGTGGGGGTGTATGGTGTGTGTGTATACTGTGTGGGGGTGTATGGTTGTGTGTGTACACTGTGGAGGTGTATGGTGTGTGTGTGTACACTGTGTGGGGGTGTATGGTGTGTAGTGTGTGTATACTGTGTGGGAGTGTATGGTGTGTGTATACTGTGGGGGTGTATGGTGTGTGTGTACACTATGGGGGTGTATGGTGTGTGTGTGTACACTGTGTGGGGGTGTATGGTGTGTGTGTGTACACTGGGGGTGTATGGTATGTGTGTGTGTACACTGTGGGGGTGTATGGTATGTGTGTGTGTACACTGTGTGGGGGTGTATGGTGTGTGTGCACAGTGTGCATGTGTGGAGTGCATGTGTACATGAGCACGCGTACCGTGTGTGCAGGTGTTCGGAGTATATGCCTGTATGTACTGTGTGGATGTGTGTACACACGTGTACACGTGTGTGCAGTGAGAGCCTGTGCGTGCAGTATGAGTACATGTATGCAGTGAGCGCACATGCCTGCATGTATTGTGCAGATGTGTGTACATGCAGTGTGTGTGCATGTGAGTGCGTGTGTGCAGTGAGCGTGTGCAGTGAGTACGTGTGTGTATACTTTCATGCACGTATGTGTGTGCATGCTGTACGTGTGGTCTGTGTGCACGTGCAGTGTGTGTGTGTGAGAACCTGGGTGAGGACAGCTCCTGCAGACGGCTGCGGGGACTTCCCCACCAGGTGACGCAGCCTCGCCGGGTTTTGCCATCTTGTCCTTAGCAGCCCGGGTCTGTCGGGTGTCTCGGGGCGGGGGGACGAGCCTGATCCTCCTCATCCACTGACATCAGCTCAGGGACCCCAAGGGGTTCACGTGACAGGAAAGCAGTCAGGGCTCCAGAAGAAAGCGGGGGCCTCTGTGGCCGTGGGTGGCACGCGAGGTTTGGGGGGCCTCTGACACCGGCCTCCTCGACGGCCCCTTGTCTCCTGGGCTTTCCTAGGGGTCTCTGGTCTGAAAATGTTGGCCCATCGTAGGAAGGTAAAATGTAGAAGCAGCCATGATGTCTGTATTTGGTTCATCTTCATTTTTCACATTTTAAAAGGTTCTCATTTAATCGGGGAGAACAGGCTCCCCAGGGCGCCCTATGCCTCTCTTTTTACATCCTCAGAGGAAGCCGCGGCCCCGCCTTAGCACCGGGAAAGGTGGAAACCCAGTTTTTCCCAAAAGCACAAGACAGCATTTCTGGAAATGTTGCGAAGGAGCTGAAGTGTCAGGGACACGTCACCGCATGAGGAGGCGGCCAAGGTGCCGGTGGGCATGAGAAGGGAGAGGAGCGCGGATGTGGGAGAAGGGAGAGGAGCCCGGACGCGGGAGAAGGGAGAGGGGCGCGGACGCGGGAGAAGGGAGAGGGGCGCGGACGCGGGAGAAGGGAGAGGGTGCGGATGCGGGAGGCCCCAGCATGCAGGAGTGAGGATGATGCCCCCAGTGGGGAAGCTCGTGGCCCTCCTGCCAACCCCCCAGCCCCACCCCGTGACCTTGGACCTTAGACCCCCTGGGGAGCTGGGATCTTGCCGAGAGTCTCAACCCCATCACGGCAGGCCTGGGACCATCGCGGCTCCCACACCCACACATGACCCTAGTTGGGGTCTTGAGACTCCGGGGGCCCTGAGCACCCGTAGGGGCCGAGACGCAAGCCCCGGACGGCGGCCTGCTTTCCAACTTAACGCTGCGGCACGCGGCAGGCAGGTGGCCGAGACCTCTGTGTCCTCACAGTTCTAAGGAGGGAACTGTCTGCCCGGATCGAAGGAAGGAATTCTACATGCACAGTTTCACCCCGATTTGCCTCACCCCTGCCACGGCTCCAACGCAGCCACGCGGCACCCCCAGACCCGGGCCCACGTGGCCGCTGCTCACAGTGACACGGGAGAGGGAGGCGGACCCTGCAGCACTGGGTGCGTCCGCACTGGGTGCTGCGATTCCCTGGCCGTGCCTCTGCCACCCTCCACGGCAGCTGCGCTCCCCAGGCCTGTGGTCCCCGCCGGATCCCACTCATGGGACTCCCGTTGGGTTAAAGGGAGCACAGGGTTTCAGAAGGACCCGGCGCGTGGTCATTTTACCTCTGGGAACTAGGGAAGGACGTTCGGCCTTCACCCTGGCACTCCCTGGCGCCCTTGGGAAATGCCCCTTCGTGGACGCCGAACCCCCCCCACCCTCGGGATGTGCTGTTTCCCCGTGTCCCACCAGACCCTGGGTCTCAAGGCAGAGCCTGACCACAGCCTCTGGGGTCGGCCCCACCAACCCCGGCCCCGACCTCGGGCGCCTCCCGTGTTCCTGGCCTCTCAGGCGTCCCGGGGCCGGGCGGGGCTGACTCACTCGAGGACGCAGTGCGTGGCCGCCTGTGGGTGGTGGCGATACAGCAGGAGACTCTGGTCCACGCGGATGACGCCGCCGCCCTTCCTGAGGTGCTCGTAGAAGAACAGCAGGTCCTCCGGGACGCCCTGCAGGGCGGGAGAAGCAGAGGCATCACTGGGGCCCCAGAAACGCGTGCCTGCCCCGGATGCACTACACCTGCGCTCAGCCGGCCAACCAGGAACCGGTGGAAAAGGCTTTTGCTGCAAAGAAACCGGTCTAGAGGCTCAACAGGGACGTGGGGCGGCGACCACAACAGACGTGAGCAACTGAGCTTCTCCACAGGCGGGAAAGAGGGGAAGGGAGGGTGGGCGGGGTCTTGGTTCTGCCCCAAATTCCATTTTGAGCAGTAAAGGTCTCAGGGCAAAGAGGAAGACAGGCAGCCGAGGAAAGGGGCTGGGGTGGGTCAGCAGCAATCACAGCTGGATGGCTGGTCCGGTCTCCGTCCCCATCCTTTCCTGCCAGTGGCCGCGGCCCCAGAAGCTCAAGGGACTCAAAGTGCCGACTGTGGGCAGAGGACGGTGGTGCTGGGTGGGCGTGTGGGGCCGCGGGCAGGGGAGCCCAGCAGTGGGGAGGCAGCCCCGGGCCTGTGCCAGCCCTGCTCACTTGTCCAAGCTCAGAAACTTGAACCTCAGCCCACGGGGCTTATCCCCGAACACTCCCTCCATGTCAGTGGGACTCTGCTCCAGAACATTCTGCAGGCATTCCCACCAGACTTTTCTGTCCTGTGAGAACCTGGGCCCTGCTTTCCCCGGCCCATGATCCCAGTGGCCCCTGCCCTCTGCTTGCTCCTCTCCTGGGTGACCCCAATCCTCAGCCCAGGGCTCTGGGCCTTGTACGGAGCCGGGCCCCTGTTGCTTTCTTAAATTCAAACAAAACGGAGGGAGGAGCAGGGCGTGGAGTCTGGTCTCTTCGTGGTTCTCTGCGGCAGCTCACCTGGGTCAGCCGCCCGGAGACACCTTTGCTCCAGGAGAGGGCGGGTTTTCTGAGAGCCTAGCAGCAGGGCCAGTCTATCACCAAGTCCAGCCTCTTCTCTCCTTGGCTGGCACACAAACTTCAAGTGCAGGTCAGCAAAGTCCCCAAACTATCACGGCCCAACGGCGGGCCTGTTTGCTCCCAGGACAGACAGGCGGTGCTATGGTTCCACGTCCATAAAAAAGGCACTGTTTAACCTCCGCCTCTCCAGGGCGATCCCTTTTACAAAAACCACGATGACGTGGAAAGATTTGTAAGATGCTGAGTCAAAGAACAGACCTCAAAATCATGTGTCAGCCCTGCTAAAAGTTTATCCACCATAAGATAAAGACAAAGGAATCACAGAAGCCCACATGCTGTCTCACACGGGTGATTCAGGGTGGAGGCTCCCACGGGCGCTGGTGACACGGACCCTCACACGGGTGATTCAGGGTGGAGGCTCCCGCGGGCGCTGGCGGACACGGACCCTCACACGGGTGATTCAGGGTGGAGGCTCCCGCGGGTGCTGGCGGACACGGACCCTCACACGGGTGATTCAGGGTGGAGGCTCCCGCGGGTGCTGGCGGACACGGACCCTCACACGGGTGATTCAGGGTGGAGGCTCCCGCGGGTGCTGGCGGACACGGACCCTCACAGGGGTGATTCAGGGTGGAGGCTCCCGCGGGTGCTGGCGGACACGGACCCTCACACGGGTGATTCAGGGTGGAGGCTCCCGCGGGTGCTGGCGGACACGGACCCTCACACGGGTGATTCAGGGTGGAGGCTCCCGCGGGTGCTGGCGGACACGGACCCTCACAGGGGTGATTCAGGGTGGAGGCTCCCGCGGGTGCTGGCGGACACGGACCCTCACACGGGTGATTCAGGGTGGAGGCTCCCGCGGGTGCTGGCGGACACGGACCCTCACACGGGTGATTCAGGGTGGAGGCTCCCGCGGGTGCTGGCGGACACGGACCCTCACACGGGTGATTCAGGGTGGAGGCTCCCGCGGGTGCTGGCGGACACGGACCCTCACACGGGTGATTCAGGGTGGAGGCTCCCGCGGGTGCTGGCGGACACGGACCCTCACACGGGTGATTCAGGGTGGAGGCTCCCGCGGGTGCTGGCGGACACGGACCCTCACAGGGGTGATTCAGGGTGGAGGCTCCCGCGGGTGCTGGCGGACACGGACCCTCACACGGGTGATTCAGGGTGGAGGCTCCCGCGGGTGCTGGTGGACACAGTACCTCGCAGGGGTCACTGAGGTATTTTCTTTAATTTTCTATGTCTTCAAAGGCAGCTCTAAAGAGCACTGGAACTCTCAATATGTTACAGGTTTAACAGAAAAAAGGTTTCTCTCTTCCTATCACCAGAAGAACCCGACCCTTGGGGTTTTCTTATTTTCTGGCAGTAAAGTGAGAATTTAGTCAACAGCCGCTCCTGGGTGGTGCCTCTGCCCCGGGAGGAGGGGGACGCAGAGGGTCTGTCCCATTTTTCTCTCCCCTCCCCTGATTGCGCTGCTGAGACCTGAGAGGCCCGAAATGGCCTCACTCCTCCCCCAGGCTTTTCCCAATCAGCCTCCAGGTGCCTGGACTGCCCTGTGGTGTGGAGGACCCCTGGCAGGGCGCAGGGAGAGGGGGAGGGGTCACAACCCAGAACGGCATCAGGGAAGAAGCCGCGTGGAGGAAGTGTGGCTGCCGCCCAGCCCCAATCTGCTCACAGAACCATCCTCCGGCAGCCTTTGGGGATGGAGCACCCGGAACTGCCTGGAGGAGAAAAGCGTGAGCTAAAGCCACTCCCAGGAAGGCCGGGCCAGAGGCTGTGGAGACTCGGATCCCGAGGCAAGAGGAAGCCGAGTCAGGGACGCGCTTCCTTCCCCAGGGCTCGTCCCCAGCGCCACCCGCCCTTCTCTAGAGCCCCATCCCCAGCACGAACCTCCAGGAGGAAGCAGCAGTCACCACGCGGGGACAGAAGGGGGAGAGCTCGAGCCAGGGCCCAGCGATTGGAGTCCGCGGAACGCAGGGACACGAAGTCCAGCAGAGAAAACTAAAAACTGGCAACACTTCCATGGATAAAAATTCAGCCTCTCCCTCTACAATAGCAACAAACCCCAAACCGGGAAACAGAGACTCCTGTAAATAACTCACCAAGATAAATTCCACACCCTCCACCAGTGTTTCAGGCTATGGGGTGGGATGTGCGGGGAGGTGGCGGAGACCCATCTTGAATCAGAAATTCAAGGACTAAGTGCAAAACTGGACCCTAATGGGGTGAGTCTAAATAGAGCATTGAAGAAAGTGCATTAGTGCTTGGCTAGGGCTGGCAGGTGGCAGATGAGGTGCGCCCCTGGGTGCAGGAAGTGTTTTTTGGGGGATGACAACTTCCTAACATTAGATGGTAGTGGTGACTGGTGATTGTACAGCCCTATAAATTTGCTAAAAAAAATTGAATTGCACATTTTAATAGGTGAATTGTATGGCATGTGAATTATACCTCAATAAAGCTTTTATATAAAATTGGATCGATTTAACTAAAAAAAGAAATTTTAAGAAGAGACAAAATTGGTTGGGTGTGGTGGCTCACGCCTTTAATCTCAGCACTTTGGAAGGCTGAGGTGGGGGGGTGGATTGCTTGAGCCCAGGAGTTTGAGACCAGCCTGGGCAACATGTCAAAACCAGTCTCTACCAAAAATAGGAAAAAAGTAGTTGGGCATAGTTGTGTGCACCTGTAGTCTCAGCTACTCAGGAGGCTGAGGTACAAGGATTGCTTGAACCTGGGAGGCAGAGGTTGTAGTGAGTGAGCCACTGCACTCCAGCCTCAGAAACAGAGTGAGACCCTGTCTCAAAAAAAAAAAAAAAAAAAAAAAAGGAACAAAATATATGAAAAATGAAGACTAAATTACAAAATCCTTAAGAGAAAATGATTTTAATTAAAAATTTAATAAGGGACACTGAAGAAAGGAAAATAGAAATTATATAATGAAAGAAGTGAAAAGGGTTAGAAAGACTAAGAAAATCTAACCAACATAGAATTGGAGTTTTTAAAACACAAAAAACAATAGACATAGCTAGTATTTAAAACGGACGCCTACAGGTGCGTCCCACGGGGGACGGGGACACGGACGCCTGCAGGTGCACCCCCACGGGGAGGACGGGGACACAGATGCCTGCAGGTGCACCCCCACGGGGGGATGGGGACACGGACGCCTGCAGGTGCACCCCCACGGGGGGACGGGGACACGGATGCCTGCAGGTGCACCCCCACGGGAGGACGGGGACACAGATGCCTGCAGGTGCACAGCCACGGGGGGACGGGGACACAGACGCCTGCAGGTGCACCCCCACGGGGGGATGGGGACACGGACGCCTGCAGGTGCACCCCCACGGGGGGAAGGGGACACAGACGCCTACAGGTGCACCCCCACGGGGGGATGGGGACACGGACGCCTGCAGGTGCACCCCCACGGGGAGGACGGGGACACAGACGCCCGCAGGTGCACACCCACGGGGGGAACGGGGACACAGACGCCCGCAGGTGCACACCCACGGCGGGGACGGGGACACAGACGCCTGCAGGTGCACCCCCATGGGGGGACGGGGACACGGACGCCTGCAGGTGCACCCCCACGGGGGGACGGGGACACGGATGCCTGCAGGTGCACCCCCACGGGGAGGACGGGGACACAGATGCCTGCAGGTGCACAGCCATGGGAGGACGGGGACACAGATGCCTGCAGGTGCACCCCCACGGGGAGGACGGGGACACAGATGCCTGCAGGTGCACCCCCACGGGGAGGACGGGGACACGGATGCCTGCAGGTGCACCCCCACGGGGAGGACGGGGACACAGACGCCCGCAGGTGCACACCCACGGGGGGGACGGGGACACAGATGCCTGCAGGTGCACAGCCATGGGGGGACGGGGACACGGACGCCTGCAGGTGCACCCCCACGGGAGGACGGGGACACAGATGCCTGCAGGTGCACAGCCACGGGGGGACGGGGACACGGATGCCTGCAGGTGCACCCCCACGGGAGGACGGGGACACAGATGCCTGCAGGTGCACCCCCACGGGAGGACGGGGACACAGATGCCTGCAGGTGCACCCCCACGGGGAGGACGGGGACACAGACGCCCGCAGGTGCACACCCACGGGGGGGACGGGGACACAGATGCCTGCAGGTGCACAGCCACGGGGGGACGGGGACACGGACGCCTGCAGGTGCACAGCCACGGGGGGACGGGGACACGGATGCCTGCAGGTGCACCCCCACGGGAGGACGGGGACACAGATGCCTGCAGGTGCACAGCCACGGGGGGACGGGGACACGGATGCCTGCAGGTGCACCCCCACGGGAGGACGGGGACACAGATGCCTGCAGGTGCACCCCCACGGGGGGACGGGGACACGGATGCCTGCAGGTGCACCCCCACGGGAGGACGGGGACACAGATGCCTGCAGGTGCACCCCCACGGGAGGACGGGGACACAGATGCCTGCAGGTGCACCCTGGCGGGGAGGACGGGGACACAGATGCCTGCAGGTGCACCCCCACGGGAGGACGGGGACACAGATGCCTGCAGGTGCACCCCCACGGGGAGGACGGGGACACAGACGCCCGCAGGTGCACACCCACGGCGGGGATGGGGACACAGACGCCTGCAGGTGCACCCCCACGGGAGGACGGGGACACAGATGCCTGCAGGTGCACCCCCACGGGGAGGACGGGGACACAGATGCCTGCAGGTGCACCCCCACGGGGGGACGGGGACACGGATGCCTGCAGGTGCACCCCCACGGGGGGGACGGGGACACGGATCCCTGCAGGTGCACAGCCATGGGGGGACGGGGACACGGACGCCTGCAGGTGCACCCCCACGGGGGGACGGGGACACGGATGCCTGCAGGTGCACCCCCACGGGGGGACGGGGACACGGATGCCTGCAGGTGCACCCCCATGGGGGGACGGGGACACGGATCCCTGCAGGTGCACAGCCATGGGGGGACGGGGACACGGACGCCTGCAGGTGCACCCCCACGGGGGGACGGGGACACGGATGCCTGCAGGTGCACCCCCACGGGGAGGACGGGGACACAGACGCCTGCAGGTGCACCCCGGCGGGGAGGACGGGGACACAGATGCCTGCAGGTGCACAGCCACGGGGGGACGGGGACACGGACGCCTGCAGGTGCACCCCCACGGGGGGACGGGGACACGGACGCCTGCAGGTGCACCCCCACGGGGGGACGGGGACACAGATGCCTGCAGGTGCACCCCCACGGGGAGGACAGGGACACAGACGCCTGCAGGTGCACCCCGGCGGGGAGGATGGGCTCCCCTTCTCCCTCTGTTGTCCCAGAGACAGCTCTGCCAAAAGCTTCCGTGTCCTGCGCTTTCCCAGACACAGCTTTTAAACCAGGATGCAGTAACCTGGAGCCAGTGTAGGTCAGGTGCAGATGCCCAGGGCACCCACAGCCTTCATGCAGAAACCCCCTGCTTTCAGCAAAACAACTAAGATGCTGGCAGGTGCCAGGAGGGGGCACCGGGAGGACCCTCAGGCAGGGGTTTCCTAAATCTGCAGAGCCCTGGAGGCACGGCAAGGTGGAGGGTGGCCAGTGTGCAGAGCCCACACACAGAGACAGGGCCCCGAACCTGGGGGAGGGACCTGATTCCCGCCTTCGGCCCTTACCTGACCTCCCTCGTTAAAGGGGCCCACGTGGGAGAACCACGCTCGCGAGCAGAACCAGGTGGGCATGATCACCGTGGGGCCATTTGAGGTGAAAACCTAGAAGCAATTAACGTTGACAGAGTTAGCGGAAAAGAACAGCTTGTCACAAACAACCTGCAGTTTATTTCCACAAAGTGTCACGAGAAAGTGACAGATGAATCCGTGTCCCTTCTCCACAGGGTCAGGGCCTCAAGGGACTTCACCACGGGGCCGACGTGTCCCTTCTCCACAGGGACGGGGCTCAAGGGGCTTCATGACGCGGCTGATGTGTCCCTTCTCCAGTGCTGTGATCATCACTCACTGTAGCCTTGACCTCCTCAAGCAATCCTCCTATCTCAGCCTCCCAGGTAGCTGGGACCACAGGCGTGTGCCACCACACCTGGCTGATTTTTACTTTTTTTTTTTTGTAGAGATGGGGTCTCACTCTGTTGCTCAGGCTGACCTCAAACCCCTGGCCTCAAGCAATCCTCCCACCTGAACCTCCCAAGCAGCTAGGACTACAGGCGCACACCACCGTGCCTGGCTATTTTCTTGCATTTCTTTTGTAGAGATGGGGTCTCGCTATGCTGCTCAGGCTGGTCTTAAACTCCCGGCCTCAAGCGATCCCCCCAGCTCAGCCTCCCAAAGTGCTGGGATTACAGGTGTGAGCCATCATGCCTGGCTCAACGGAGATTCTGAAATGTATATGGAAACACAAAGGACCTAGGAGAGCCAGCACAATTTTGAAAACCATGAACAAAGTAGAAGTTTCATGACTGTATTTCAAGATTTACTACAAAGCTACGGTGATCAAGGTTGATTGGTATCAGCTTATGGGCAGACAGACAAACGCAACAGAACAGAGACCAGAAGCAGAGCCGCCTGGCTGGGGTTTGATGTCTGCTGAAGACATCAGGGGCGTCAGTGGTGGAAATGAGAGATGGCGCTGGAACCACTGGTGTCCTTACAAACCATGGCCCCCTCAACCCTTGCCTCAGGCTCCAAACACAAAGCCCCAGCCTCAGACCGGACCTCAGTGAGCTGAACACAAAAGAGGCAAGGAGCTCATCCAGGGAGAACATTCGTGATTATGGGGTAGGCAAAGGTTTCTCAGGTAACAAGAGGCACAAATCATAGCAGAAGACATGGATAAACCAGATGCCACGAAAGTCAAATATTTGGTTCTTTGAAAGATCCTGCAAAGAAAACGAAAAGATAATCCAGGCTGGGACAAAACATTTGCAATAAGAGCGTTTCACTGAGGATGTACGTTTGGCGAACACCAAGTACCCTCAGCACCCATTAATAAGAAGACAGGCGATGAGCTAAAGATGGGAGAAGGGCTGAAGACACTTCCTCAGACGTAAATTAGTCAGGTCGTGAAAACGTGCTCTATGTGACTAGTCATCAGGGAAATGAGTTTTCGGTAGGGAAGTCCACCTAACGGCCTCATCTGAACTTTGCATCTGCAAAGACCTTGTTTCCAAACAACGCCCACATTCTGAGATTGGGGGTGAGGACACCAACATATCATTTTGGGGGGACACCATGGAGCCCACGACATTTTCACTTCTTGGGTGGCTAAAGTGATGTTTTCCTATAACTGACACTGAGATTACGCCAGCATCTGTACGTTCCCGGAGGTGCTGTGTGTGTGAACACGCAGGTCAGGCGGAGAAACAATGGCTGAGAACCATCGTGTAACACAGCCTCGTCTCACTGTGGATCCCTTTGAAGCCTAAAGACTTTCTGCTTCTCGTCCATCCTGAGGAAGGTGGCTGGTTAAGACAAGTCCTCATCAGCACAGTGGTCCTCACCTGGGGCTGATTTGTCCCCAGGAACATTTGTTTGGAGACGTTCAGGGCTGTCACACTGTGGGGTTGGGGGTGCTACGTGCATCTGGTTGCAGATTCCAGAGACAGAGAAAGAAAATTCGAACTGCAATGAAATACCATTGCACCCTCTAGGACTGTTACAATTTTAAAAACTGAAAATAAGGCACAGTGACTCACACCTGTAATCCCAGCACTTTGGGAGTCCGAGGCGGGAGAATCACTTGAGCCCAGGACTCTGAGACCAGCCTGGGCAACTCTACAAATAATAATAATAATCAAGTAGCTGGGCATGGTGATGCTCCCCTGTAGGCCCAGCTACTCAGGAGGCTGAGGTGGGAGGATCCTTTGAGCTCCGGAAGTCAAGGGTGCAGTGAGCTGTGATCGCACCACGGCACTCACTCCAGCCTGGGCGACAGAGGGAGACCCTGTCTCTTAAAATATAAAGAGTAAAAATAAAAATAAACACTGACAATACCAAGTAAAAATCTTACATAACGCTGAAGGGAAGGAAAAACAGTATAAACACTTTGCAGAGCAGGCAGGCTCTTAGAGAGTTAAACACAGACTTCCACGCAGCCAGCCGTTCCAGTCCTAGACATTTACCCAAGAAAAATGCAAACACACATCCATCCCGCACCATCCACGTGTGTTCACGGCAGCCCCAGCACCCGTCCCCGTGTGTTCACGGCAGCCCCAGCACTGTCCCCGTGTGTGTTCACGGCAGCTCCACGCACAGCAGCCCCATGCACAGCAGCCCCAGACTGGAGGCCCCCAAATGTCCGTCAACAGTGAATGGATAAGCCCTGTGGTGTCCGTACCACGAGTCCAGTGGAGCCCTCACCAGCAACCAAGGGAACAAACTGCCGGTCAGGGCAGCACAGATGTCTGTCGGCAACAGGGAAGGGAGGCAGTCACCAGTGTGCACGGTGCACAGATGTCTGTCAGCAACAGGGAAGGGAGGCAGTCACCAGTGTGCACGGTGCACAGATGTCTGTCGGCAACAGGGAAGGGAGGCAGTCACCAGTGTGCACGGTGCACAGATGTCTGTCGGCAACAGGGAAGGGAGGCAGTCACCAGTGTGCACGGTGCACAGATGTCTGTCGGCAACAGGGAAGGGAGGCAGTCACCAGTGTGCACGGTGCACAGATGTCTGTCGGCAACAGGGAAGGGAGGCAGTCACCAGTGTGCACGGTGCACAGATGTCTGTCGGCAACAGTGAAGGGAGGCAGTCACCAGTGTGCACGGTGCACAGATGTCTGTCGGCAACAGGGAAGGGAGGCAGTCACCAGTGTGCACGGTGCACAGATGTCTGTCGGCAACAGGGAAGGGAGGCAGTCACCAGTGTGCACGGTGCACAGATGTCTGTCGGCAACAGGGAAGGGAGGCAGTCACCAGTGTGCACGGTGCACAGATGTCTGTCGGCAACAGGGAAGGGAGGCAGTCACCAGTGTGCACGGTGCACAGATGTCTGTCGGCAACAGTGAAGGGAGGCAGTCACCAGTGTGCACGGTGCACAGATGTCTGTCGGCAACAGGGAAGGGAGGCAGTCACCAGTGTGCACGGTGCACAGATGTCTGTCGGCAACAGGGAAGGGAGGCAGTCACCAGTGTGCACGGTGCACAGATGTCTGTCGGCAACAGTGAAGGGAGGCAGTCACCAGTGTGCATGGTGCACAGATGTCTGTCGGCAACAGGGAAGGGAGGCAGTCACCAGTGTGCACGGTGTGACCCCACTTACACAAAACCCTAAAAAGTGGGAACCTAACCTAACCTGCAGGGACAGACGTCGCATCTGTGGGCGCCTAAGGCTGAGGGTGCCTGGGCCTGACTGCAAAGGCATAGCCTTAAAATTTGTCTTGTTGGCCGGGCGCGGTGGCTCACGTCTGTAATCCCAGCACTTTCGGAGGCTGAGGCGGGCGGATCACCTGGGGTCGGGAGTTCGAGACCAGCTTGACCAACATGGAGAAACCCCGTCTTTACTAAAAATACAAAATTAGCCAGGCATGGTGGCACATGCCTGTAATCCCAGCACTTTGGGAGGCTGAGGTGGGCGGATCACCTGAGGTCAGAAGTTTGAGACCAGCCTGGCCAATGTGGTGAAACCCGTCTCTACTGAAAATATAAAAATTAGCTGGGCGTGGTGGCAGGTGCCTGTAGTCCCAGCTACTCTGGAGGCTGAGGCAGGAGAATCGCTTGAACCCAGGAGGCAGAGGTTGCAGTGAGCCAAGATTGTCATTGCACTATAACCTGGGTAACAGAGCAAGACTCCATTTCAGGAAAAAAAAAAAAAAAAAGAAAAGAAAATTTATTTTGTTTTGTTTTGAGACAGAGTCTCGCTCTGTCGCCCAGGCTGGAGTGCAGTGGCGCGATCTCAGCTCACTGCAACCTCTGCCTCCCGCATTCAAGCGATTCTTGTGCCTCGGCCATCGGAGTAGCTGGGACTACAGGTGTGCACCACCACGCCTGGCTGATTTTTGTATTTTAGTAGGCACAGGGTTTCGCTACATTGCCCAGGGCTGATTTTTGTATTTTTAGTAGGGACAGGGTTTCGCTACGTTGCCCAGGCTGGTCTTGAACTCCTGGCCTCAGGTGATCCACCTGCCTCGGCCTCCCAAAGTGCTGGGATTACAGGCATGAGCCACTGCCCCGGCCTAAATAAAAATTTTAAAGCCCAGCGTGGTGGTGCACGCGCCAGTGGTCCCAGCACAGAGGCTGAGGTGGGAATTCGAGCCTCGCCTGAGGCCAGGAGTTTGAGGCTACAGTATGCTGTGCTTACACCTGTCAACAGCCACTGCACACCAGCCTGGGCAACATAGCAAGACCCTATCTTAAAAAATTTTTTTTTATACAGAGTCTTGCTGTTACCCAGGCTGGAATGCAGTGGCATGATCACAGCTCACTGCAGCCTCAACCTCCCCGGCTCAAGCGCTCCTCCTGCCTCAGCCTCCTGAGAAGATGGGACCACAGGTGTGGACCAACACACCTTGCTAATTTTTGTATTTTTTGTTGAGATGGGGTTTCATCATATCACCCAGGCTGGTCTTGAACTTCTGAGCTCAAGTGATCCACCCACCTTGGCCTCCCAAAGTTGTGGGACTCTGGGCGTGAGTCACCGTGCCTGGCCAAAAATTTTTTTAAAAAGTCTTTGCTACCACCAAGGAAACTCTCAGAACGAACGTTTTAAAGTGAAATAACGCAGTTCTATGGGATAACTTCCAGCATTCTACGTTTCGCACATCAAAGCTTTGGTGCTTCTGCGTCATGACAGGTGGGTGCCTGCCACGCAGGGTGCCCCCTGGGACATCAGGAAGAGCCCCGAGGGGGTCCTGGAAGCCAGGCCAGCCAAGGCCACAGCACCTGGTGCCAGTTCCAGGCAGGGGGCTTGGCACATCCATGAATACCCCACGGGCCCCGAGGCCCCCTGAGAGGCTGCAGTTTCCAGCAAATGTGAAACATCTGCCCGGACAAATACAGCCTTCCCTCAACCATCAGAAAAACGGATTTCACGATTACAAAGCAACCATTTAGCTTCCTGTTTTCAACTTTTGCTTGCTGAAAAATCCAGAGGCATTTTCTGGCAGGTTGACTCTGCAGCCAGACACCTGGAGCTTCTGCCGTTTGCACGGTGGTGAGGCCGACCTGAGAAAACAAACACAGGTCCTCCGCACCCAGTGTGGCCGCGACCTCTGCACCCAGTGTGGCCGTGACCTCTGCACCCAGTGTGGCTGTGACCTCTGCACATGGCGTGGCCGTGACCTCTGCACCCAGTGTGGCCGTGACCTCTGCACCCAGTGTGGCCGTGACCTCCGCACGCAGTGTGGCCGTGATGCGAGGCCTCTGCACACGGTGGCTGTGCCCTGGTCACGTGGCCGAAGCCCTGGAGCTGTGGCAGGTCCTCTGTGGGCTGTGTGAAATACACATGACATTCTGGAGACTTGGTATAGGAAAAAGAATGTAAAATGTCACTGATAGGACACTTGGCTCACGCTTCTGGTCGGGGTATGTCCAAGACCGGGCAGCTGCCTTTGGGGGGGCCTCAGGCTGCTTTAACTCGGGTGGAGAGCGGAAGGCAGTGGTGTATGCAGAGAGCATGTGGCAAGGGAGGACGCAGGAGAGAAACCGAGGCAGCCGGGTGCGTTCCACAGGTCGGCGTCGTGGGGCGCAGTGCGTTCCTGCGAGGGCTCACTCAGCGCTGCGGGAGGCATTCATCTGTGCACGAGGGGTCCCCTCGAGACCCCGGCACCTCCCACACGGCCACGCTGGGGGTGAAATTTCAACGTTTCACGGGGACAAACCACACCCAAACCACGGCAATTATATCCAGGCTGGTCTGTGCTCACGGGATGTTTCTATCGGACAGAATTACGCATCTGTCTGCAAAACAGCTCAATCCGTTCTTTAGTGACAACAACCCAGAAACAAGAGCATAAGGACGCGCACAGACACCGTGAGGACGGAGCAGGGACACGGGCTCCGCCAGCTCCAGGGAGGGGCTCAGTCAGCACAGAGCACTAGGGGCTGCACCTGAACCGCCAGGCGCCCGGCGAGTCCTCCAAGCATGGGCAAGCGCTGGGGTGGGGGCAGCTCCGTGGCAGCGACTGGGGCAAGCGCTGGGGTGGGGGCAGCTCCATGGCAGCGACTGGGGCAAGCGCTGGGGTGGGGGCAGCTCCGTGGCAGCGACTGGGGCCAGCCACGCGCCGTCTCCTCCCTGGGGCCTCCGAGTGGGAAACCAAGGCGAGGACCAGCAGAAAGAAAGGCTGGGAAGGAGGCGTGGGGGCTACTGTGCCGACCACACCACACCACAGGGGCCAGAAGGACCCGGTGCCGACCACACCACACCACAGGGGCCAGAAGGACCCGGTACTGACCACACCACACCACAGGGGCCAGAAGGACCTGGTGCCGACCACACCACACCACAGGGGCCAGAAGGACCCGGTACTGACCACACCACACCACAGGGGCTAGAAGGACCTGGTACTGACCACACCACACCACAGGGGCCAGAAGGACCCAGTACTGACCACACCACACCACAGGGGCCAGAAGGACCGGGTACTGACCATACCACACCACAGGCCAGAAGGACCCGGTACTGACCACACCACACCACAGGGGCTAGAAGGACCCGGTACTGACCACACCACACCACAGGGGCTAGAAGGACCCGGTACTGACCACACCACACCACAGGGGCTAGAAGGACCCAGTACTGACCACACCACACCACAGGGGCCAGAAGGACCTGGTGCCGACCACACCACACCACGGGCCAGAAGGACCCGGTACTGACCACACCACACCACAGGGGCCAGAAGGACCTGGTGCTGACCACACCACGGGGGCCAGAAGGACCTGGTGCCGACCACACCACAGGGGCTAGAAGGACCCAGTACTGACCACACCACACCACAGGGGCCAGAAGGACCCGGTACTGACCACACCACACCACAGGGGCCAGAAGGACCCGGTACTGACCACACCACACCACAGGGGCCAGAAGGACCTGGTGCCGACCACACCACACCACAGGGGCTACAAGGACCTGGTACTGACCACACCACACCACAGGGACCAGAAGGACCCGGTACTGACCACACCACATCACAGGGGCCAGAAGGACCCAGTACTGACCACACCACACCACAGGGGCCAGAAGGACCCGGTACTGACCACACCACATCACAGGGGCCAGAAGGACCCGGTGCCGACCACACCACACCACAGGGGCCAGAAGGACCCAGTACTGACCACACCACACCACAGGGGCCAGAAGGACCCGGTACTGACCACACCACACCACAGGGGCCAGAAGGACCTGGTACTGACCACACCACACTCATAGGGGCCAGAAGGACCTGGGGCTGTGAGCGGAAGGGGCTGGAGAGTTGTGGAACGCTTCCCCGAAGGAGGGGGCCCCTGTGTCACGCACAGCACGGAGCTCTGATGCCTTCGTGTGCTCCCGCAGCAGCCAGCCTGGGCAGGGCCATGTGCACAGCCTTGGGGCCACCGCCCACTCACAAGCCCAGGCCTGGGGCTCACACGGGACAGAAAATGGAAGCACAGACACTGTACCGAGACCAAAGGAACCGAAAGGAGAAAAGGGCAAATCCACAATGAAAGCTGGAGACGCCCTGTGGTCTGTTAACAGGAGGACAAGTAGACACAAAGCAAACAACGACTCTGAAGATTTAAAACACCTGTGACCATCTGTGGGGTTTTCAATTTCATGATTGATTATTGATTAGAACGAGGTAAAATCACTGAGCTATGAAGGACAAACTTTTAAGGAAAAGAAACACGGAGATACGGAACTGATAACATTTCAGTCTTTCCTATAGACCAGGCCGGTTTTCACGGTCTTCCCGGGGAGCAGCGCTCCTGAGAATGGAAAAGGAGATGAAAAGCTTTTTCCAGCAGCACATGACGCCCGGGCAGGATTGGAGGCCGGCTCTCACCTGGCACCTGGTCCTTGGGTGTCGTGGAGGCAGGCGGGGTGGGGTGGGGGTGGACTCAGCCTCTTCCTGCTCCTGGGACACAGGAGGAAACCTGGTGCAACGAAGCCTACACCGCGGGAACCACACGCTGAGTTCGGAGCCGGCTAAGAAGTTACCTGCGTGTAGTTGTAAGCGTCAAACGAGCGGGCACAGAGCAGCCAGCACCCTTGAATCTTACGAACAGTCGGACTGGGTCCCAGAGAGGTGACCCAAAGGGGACGGAGCTCAGGGGCTCTCAGGCAGTGGCCCCACAATGGCGCTGGGGTTGCTGAGATGCCTTAGGATTCAACTCCTCTCCCGTGTGGACAGGAGAGAGTGGCAGAGACCCAGGTGGGCCCCGTGTACCTGTGTGTTCCCACCCCGCCTGCCACTGACCAGCCAGCAGCCCAGCCCCTTGCCCCGTGGGGCGCGTTACCCCGTGGGTCGAGGGGGCGTCGTGGACCAGCACGCCACGCTCCGTGGGCGACTGCCACTGCAGTGCTGTTTCTGCCCCTCGGAGAGTTCTCCTGCCCCTTGGGCCTCCCTGCCTCCAGTCTTAGCCGGTTCCAGGCTGTCCTCTACGGAGCTGGCAGAAGGTCCCACTTCCACTCTCCTGGTCCTCCCTGGCTCCTCATCAACCCTCAGCACCAAGCGTGGGCCCCACAGGTTTGGGGAACGCGGTGCTGACTGAGGCCGCCTGGGTGGCCGGCGCTGACAAGCTGACCCTGGACACTGTGCGTGACAACCACACAGGCCCTCTGAGGTGAAGGACGAGCTTGGCTGAACGCTGGCCGCCTCGAGCAGAGGCCCAGGGCCCAGAGGTGGCTCAGTCTCAGCAGAACACAGCTGCCCTCAGGAGCTGCCCGCAAAGCGGCCAGCAGATTCAGGCAGGGCGGAGTCAGGGCGGACTTGGTGCCTCCCCAAGGGGTCAGGCAGAGCTGCGTCCCCTCGTGAGGGACAGGAGTGAGGCAGGAGGCTGCCAGCTGCCTGTTCCCATCCTGATCATATTTGCGGAGTGAGCTCAGGCTGTAAATGACCCTCTGACTGCTTGTGTGTGGGGATCCACCGAGGGTCTAATCAGCACATTCACACCCCACAGCGGGTGTCCCTGGCCCCACATCAAGGCTGAGGGTGTGGGGGGCCACATTCCCTTCCAGTCTGAACTGGACCCTGGGGGTGAGCTGGGTCTCCCCCACAGCTTGGAACAGTGGCAGGAGGCACAGGCAGGCTGGGAACCAGTGTCTGCACGGCGCAGACAGGCACAGGTGGAAGCAGGCAAAGAACGTGGGGCTGGGACAGAGCCCGACTCCATCCTCCCAGGGGCCGGAGGCCACTTATGGGGAACGAGGGCCCCGGGACAGAGCCCGACTCCACCCGCCCAGGGGCCGGAGGCCACTTATGGGGAACGAGGGCCCCGGGACAGAGCCCGACTCCATCCTCCCAGGGGCCGGAGGCCACCGTCAGGGAGTCAGGGCCCCAGGTGGCCCCAGGCAGGGAGTCCGGAAGACAGTCCTGCTGACCCGCAGTGCCCACCTCGAAGGCCACGGCAGGGGAGAAACTTAACGTAAGGCAAACGCTGGCCCACTGAACAAAGGGAGGCAGATGAACACTGGGAAACGTGTTCTCCATTAGAAGGAAAGATCGAGGACACCCATGAACAGAGGCCTGAAAGCAGGAGGAAAGGGGCTTACAGGCCGCGAAGTCGGAACCTGAGTGAATAAGGACAGCTGTGGCGCCGCCCCGACACGGACCGTGTTTGCACCCGTGACTTTAAAATGGCTTGAGGATGGAACCCCACGAACAGTAACACCCCCCACCCACCGGAGTATTCAGGAGTGACTGAGGTCGGGTCTGGGGTTGCTTCAAAAGACTCCGGGTGCTCAGTGTTGGGAGGGGGGTGAGTACCGTTACGTGACAGTGGTCTCTACCCCTCGGTGTACTTAACATTTTCAACAAAAAAAACTTTGTTTAAAAGCACTCATGGGTATCTGGAACACAGCTACAGTGGGGAGCGAGCAACGCCCCGATCCTCAGGCTCTCCGGGGGGTCTGGGGTGCAACTCGAAACCCACCGCTGGTGACTCCCACTTCTGGTCACCGTGAAAGAGCTGGACCACTCTCCCTCCTCAGACAACTAGAAAATCACACAGAATCTGTGAAATGGAGGTGTTCAGGCACTGGACGCCGGGCAGGACGGTGACCCCCGAGAGGAGAAGCCGGCTGATTCCAGTCTGGGACCGAGGGGGGTGGAAGGAGCTAGGCCTCAGAACAGCCTCGTTTTCACGCTGCCCATGTCACACACGAGAATGCAAACGTACGCTCTAGTACTTCCTGCGGTTTCTGGCTTCTCATCACCGGGGTTTGGTGCCCAGCATTTCTGCTCCATCCCGACCGATGTGCACTCCTGTTTTCCGTTTCCCAAGCTCCTCCTGCCCTGGGGCTTGCCTGGAGGTTCCCACAGGTGGTGGCAGTGGGCGGTTGCCATGCGACCCGGGCCACCTCTGGTTACGCGGACGGTGGGCAGTCCTCATGCAACCCGGGCCACCTCTGGTTACGCGGACGGTGGGCGGTCCTCATGCAACCCGGGCCACCTCTGGTTACGTGGAGGGCATCAGGTGTTTTCTGTTGCTCCCCGAGTAATTCCGTAATTTTAAAAAAGCACGTGCTGTTTGTACCTAAAATCCTTTATTTCTATAAAAACAAGCCACGCGTGGCCTTTCCTTTCCCGGCTCCCAGGGCTGAACTCCCCTGCCTCCTCCTGGGGTCCCTTCTGCTTCTCCCCCAGGCTGCGAGTCTGTGAGTCCCATCTCACACCTTCCTCAGTTTGCTTCCTAATTTTAGGGACTGGCTCCAGCAAAGTCCCGAGGAAGGTTTTATCGGAGATGGATATGTTGAATCTGAATATGAAAAGGTTGTTATATCTCTGCATGTGACTGACACTTTGGTGAGGCATAAAATTCTTAGTTCAAAATCCTTTCTGTGAGAAATCTGAAACTAGTGTCCTGGTGTCTCCTGGATTCCACTGCTGTGAGTGAGGAATTCCGGGCTCTTCGATTCCTGCTCCTTGGCGTTCCTCCCTCTGACTGTGCGTGGGCTCTGAAGCATCCCGACCGTGAACCCGGATGCAGGTCTCATTTCCTGCACGCAACACCAGGTGAGCCCTTCTAATCAGGTCACTTGTACTTTTTGGTTCTAGGAAATTTTTCTGTATTTTTCTTAGTTAATTTACTTCCTTCTATTTTTTAAAAAATCTGATTTTGCTATGTTGGACCAGTTGAAGCTGGGAGTGAAGTTTCTCAGAATGCCCTTCTCAGTACGAATCCAGTTGAGTCTAGAGACAAGGAGGAAGACGCCATTGCTCCCACATGTCAAGGGCCTGGTGAGTCTTCTCCACGACCCCAGCAATCAGCAGCAGCCCCACCCACTTCCCAATAATCCATGGGCCAAAGAGGAAGTCTCAAGAGAAATCTAAAATGTATTGACCAAAATGAAAATGGAAGTACATTGAAAACCTGTACAATGCGGCTGATGTAGTATGTAAAGGGAAGTTGCTGGCTCTACATGCTTACATTAAAAGAGAAGAGAGGTCTGAGGACAAAAAACTCAGCTTCCACATTAAAAAAACCACAAAGGAAGAGCAAAATGACACCCCAAAGCAAGCAGAAAAAAGAAACAATCAGGCAGAAATGAATGAAATTGAAAACAGAAAAACAATAGAGGAAAGTCAAACCAAGAGCTGGCTCTTTGAAGAGATTAATAAAATAGATAATAAACCAAGACTGATAAAAAAGTGAGAGGACCCAAATAACTAATACCTAAAATGAAAGGGGATATTACTACAGGCCTCACAGATACTAAACGCATCACAGAGAATACTATCAAATAACCCTAAACACACAAACTGGACAATTTAGAGGAAGTGGATCAATTCCTCAAAAATCGCAAGCTGCCAGAGCTGTAAGTTTCATTATACCAAGATGAAATAGAGTCTGAACGGTCCTGTAACTTTTAGGTATACGTTTCTGTAAGTTAGCAGTGGACAATTAGAAACCAAAATTAAACACACAGTAGCATGTATAATTGCCTAAAACAACAAACCCAGAAATACTTAGGTATAAATCTAACAAATGTACAGGACTTGTACACTAAAAACTACAACATGCGAATGAAGGAAATCGAGGAAAATTTCAGTGGAGGAAGGGACAAATCGTGAATTGGAAAACTCTATAGTAAAGATGTCAAGTCTATACAAATTGATTTATAAGTTTAACTCACTTGCTATGAAAATCTCAGCTAGATTCTTTGTAAATATAGGCAAGCTGATTCTAAAATTTATATACAGAGGCAGAAATACTAGAATAGCCAAAAACAAGTTAGAGGAAACACATTAACCTATTTTAAGACCTGGTCATCAAGATGATGTTACTGGTGGAGGGACAGACACACAGGTCAATGGACTAGAACAAAGTCCAGGAACAGACAGACCCATACTCTGTGGTCAGACGGTTTTTTGACAAAGGCCCAAAAGCAACCAGTGGAAGAAGGATTTTCAGCAAAATCAGTGTAGAAACATGTGGGCATTCATAAGCCAAAACGAACAAACAAAACCCTTGACTTAAACCTCACACTAACTCAGCCTACAAGGACATAGCTCTAAATGTAAAATGTAAAACTATAAAACTTTTAGAAGAAAATCCTTATGTCCTAGGGTTAGGTGAAGTAGTCTTGGGTGTTGACACTCAAAGCATATTAAAAAAACACATCAAAAAATATCAATTAATTGGACTTCATCAAAATTAGAAACTTTTGTTCTGTGAAAAATTCTCCGTGGATGAAAAGGGAAGCCCCCGTGTAGAAAAGGCTGTTTTTCCTCTGCTCTCCCACCACAACGTGCGGGTCTGTTCTCCACACACCAAGCAAACCATCAATTCTGGAGTAGACACCAGTCAGGCATCCTCTAACTCAATCCCAACACCATCTACCTGGAGACAGCCTCAGACCCCCCCGGGTGAGGGCTCAGTCCCCATGACCCCTTCTCTTCAACTTCCAATGCCAACTGAAGTCCCAGGCTGTTTGACCCTCCAGCTATAAATTGGGGTTCCCACAACCTCTTCCTTGGATTCAGTTAATTTTCTAGAGGGACCTACAGAACTCAGGGAAACACTTACTTACACCTACCAGTTTATTAAAAAGAAGGTTATTCAAGGATACAGATGAAGAGATGACGGGGAAAGGTATGGGGGAAGTGGTGTAGACGGTCTAGGTCCTCTTGGGGCCCAGCACCCTCCAGGACCCTGCATGTGTTCAGCCATCTGGAAGTCCCCGAGGCTCGTCCCTTTGCGTTACTGTATGAGTTCAAGATGTAGGTGTGGTTGTGTAGCTCGTGGGCCATTGCTGATCACCCTAAGCCTCAACCCCTTTCCCTCCTCGGAGGTTTGGGGGTGGGGCTCAAAGTTCCAACCCTCTGAGCACATGGCTGGTTCCCCTGGCAACCAGCCCCCCTCATCCTGCGGTATCTAGGGGTGTTCCAAAAATGCCTCATTAACATAAACTCAGGTGTGTTTGAGGGGACTTGTAAACAAAAGACTCTTCCAGCTTTATCTTTCAGAAGTTACTTCAGAAACCAAGGACAAAAGGCTCAATACTTTAAAAGATATTGCTCTAGTTACTTAGGAAATAATTACAGGGGCTCAGAGTCAGGGATCCTGGATAAAACGCCAAATCCATGATCCTAGTTCCAACCACAGATCAGGAGGAAATGAGGTAGGCCCTTTAGCAATACAGGGTTTAGGGTCACCCACTCCCCATGCAGCCGAAAATCCACGTATAACCTTGGACTCCCCCAAAACTTAAGCACTGAGAAAGAAAAGTGGCTCAGAGGAGTCGGCGCCACGCGAGGTATTCACCAGCCCCAGCGGAGCTGCGAGGGTGAGACCTGCATCACGCCTCCCCCGCCGCACCCATGTGGGGCCAACTGCTCAAAGGCATTTGTCTTCCTTTCCTTCCCTGTTGTTTCCAGGCTGGCTGAAAAATCACAAGAAATGTTACACAAGTTAGACAATGTGACCTTCACCCATTATCTTCATGTTCCTGGAATGTGTGATGCAAAGAACCATCTACAGCCAGTCAATAGCTTATGTTATTTTAATGAACCAGTGTGGCAACTTGCCCCTTCTTTTTTTCTTTCAAACCCACTTGTAACTGCTGCTAACTGGAGCATATGTTCAGAGCCACCTGAATCTACGTCTCCCAGGATGCCGTCCTCAAACGTGGCCCAAATAAACCCTCCACGTGTACTAACTTTGCCTCAGCATCTTTCTTTAGGTTGACATGGCTGAGAGCCTACTGTTGACCGGATGCCTTACCAATAACATAAACAGGTGATCAACATTGTCCTGTACATTCTGTACGTTTTGTGTATTATATACCGTATTCTTACAATGAAGTAAGCTGGAGAAAAGAAAGTGTTACTAAGAAAATCATAAGGAAGAGAAAACACATTGACTATTCATTAAATGGAAGTGGATCATCACAAAGGCCTCCAACCTTCTCACCTCCGTGGTGATGGGCCGAGCGGGTGGAGGAGCCTCCATCCTTCTCACCTCTGTGGTGATGGGCCGAGCGGGCCGAGGAAGGAGGGTTCTTGCTGTCCCGGGTGTCAGTTCATCTGCAACTTTTTTCAAATTGTCATAAATCTCCAAAACATTTTCCAATATATTTATTTTTAAAACTCGTGTGTAAGTGGACTCCCAGTTCACACTCATGTTATTCAAGGATCAAATGTACTTGCAAGTTTTATCTCCAAGGGAGGTCTTATGTCCAGAAGAAAACGCTCAGATTCAACAACAAAACCAGTAATGTAATTGGAAAATGAGCCCACGAAAAGGCCTCACGGAGATCCTCGTCCCTCCCGCCACGTGAATGTGATCAGAGCCCACGAAAGGGCCTCACGGAGATCCTCGTCCCTCCCACCACGTGAATGGGATCAGAGCCCACGAAAGGGCCTCACAGAGATCCTCTTCCCTCCCGCCACGTGAATGGGATCGGAGCCCACGAAAGGGCCTCACAGAGATCCTCATCCCTCCCGCCACGTGAATGGGATCGGAGCCCACGAAAGGGCCTCACGGAGATCCTCGTCCCTCCCACCACGTGAATGGGATCGGAGCCCACGAAAGGGCCTCACGGAGATCCTCTTCCCTCCCGCCACGTGAATGGGATCGGAGCCCACGAAAGGGCCTCACAGAGATCCTCATCCCTCCCGCCACGTGAATGGGATCGGAGCCCACGAAAGGGCCTCACGGAGATCCTCGTCCCTCCCACCACGTGAATGGGATCAGAGCCCACGAAAGGGCCTCATGGAGATCCTCTTCCCTCCCGCCATGTGAATGGGATCAGAGCCCACGAAAGGGCCTCACAGAGAGCCTCGTCCCTCCCACCACGTGAATGGGATCAGAGCCCACGAAAGGGCCTCACGGAGATCCTCGTCCCTCCCGCCACGTGAATGGGATCGGAGCCCACGAAAGGGCCTCACAGAGATCCTCGTCCCTCCCACCACGTGAATGGGATCGGAGCCCACGAAAGGGACTCACGGAGATCCTCGTCCCTCCCGCCACGTGAATGGGATCAGAGCCCACGAAAGGGCCTCACGGAGATCCTCGTCCCTCCCGCCACGTGAATGGGATCAGAGCCCACGAAAGGGCCTCACGGAGATCCTCGTCCCTCCCGCCACGTGAATGGGATCAGAGCCCACGAAAGGGCCTCACGGAGAGCCTCGTCCCTCCCGCCATGTGAATGGGATTAGAGCCCACGAAAGGGCCTCACGGAGATCCTCTTCCCTCCCACCACGTGAATGGGATCAGAGCCCATGAAAAGACCCCACGGAGATCCTTGTCCCTCCCTCCACGTGAGGACACGGTGAGAACCAGGAATCAGGCCTCACAGAGACCAAATCTGGTGCCTTGATCTGGGACTCCAGCTTCCAAAACGGTGGAAACAGATGTTTGTAGTTTATAAGCCACCCAGTTTATGGTATTTTTGTCCTAGCAGCCTGAACAGACTAGGGCAGGTCAGGAGAAAATGTGACTCTAAAGGCAGTTTCTCCGGGTGATGGGACCCTCGATGTCCTGATTGTCATGTTGATCTGGAAACATGGGGACGTCTCACAGAACTCCCTCCACCAAGAATAAGTGAACTGCATGGGGTCTGTGGCTGCCACATCGTATCCACATGGAGTTTCTGGTTTGGGTCCTTGTTCTCTGGTTATATAAGATGTTAGCAGCTGGGGGTGGAGGAGATGGGGGGTACATAGGAACTCTCTGTGCTATTAATATTTGTGCAATTTTTTGGCTGGGCGCAGTGGCTCACACCTGTAATCCCAGCACTTCGGGAGGCCGAGGCAGATGGATCACCTGAGGCCAGGAGTTCGAGACCAGCCTGCCCAACATGCTGAAACCTGGTCTCTACAAAAACACGAAAATTAGCCAGGCATGATGGCACGTGGCTGTAATCCCAGCTACTCGGGAGGCTGGGGCAGGAGAATTGCTTGAACCCAGAAGGCGGAGGTTGCAGTGAGCCGAGATCATGCCATTGCACTCCAGTCTGGGCGACAGAGCGAGACTCCATCTCAAAATATATATATGTTTTAGTTCTGCAATTTTTATGTGAGTCTAAAATTATTTCAAAATACAACCTTTTTTAATTGGGTAGACTTTGTCAAAATGACTCTACCATCCTGGGGGGAAGCAGTTTTTCATGCAGACTTCACCAGAAGCCTGACCTCCACGTAGACTCAGTGTGACACATTCTCAGAGTCCATTTTAAACACTCGGGCACGCGTTAGAGACACACATTCCCAGCCCTACACAGAACCATGAGATCAGAAACTACGAAGAGTGGGTCTCATTTTTCTCACTTCTCATTCCTGCCGACCTGTGGCAGGTGCCGTTCAGATGCTGGGGGAAGGAAAGGAACAGCTCAGCAATGGTGACAGGATGGGCGCCGCCAGGAACAGTCGCACAGCAGATGCTCCGTGGGGGCAGCGGCTCCCGTTATGCAGCCCCAGAGCGGGCAGGGGCACCAGGCAGGGCAGGGGCCCCAGGGGCGGAGGAGGGTGTCCAAGTGCTGAGGGCTGAACTGTGTGTCTCAGATTAACGGGTTGAAGCCCTAACTCCCAATGTGACTGTATTTGGAGATGGGCTTTTAAGGAGGTAGCTAAGGTTATGTGAGTCCCAAAGGTGGGGCCCTGGACTGTTGTCCTTATAAGAAGAGAAAGAGACACCAGCAGTGAGCACACAGGGAGAGGCCACATGAGCACACAGAAGAGAGGCCATATGATCACGCAGGGGAGAGGCCACGTGAGGACGTGAGGGAGGGGAGAGGCCACGTGAGCACACAGAAGAGAGGCCATATGATCATGCAGGGGAGAGGCCACGTGAGGATATGGGGGGGAGAGGCCACGTGAGCACACGGGGGAGAGGCCACGTGAGCACACAGAAGAGAGGCCATATGATCATGCAGGGGAGAGGCCATGTGAGGATGCGGGGGGAGAGGCCACGTGAGCACACGGGGGAGAGGCCACAGGAGGATGCACGGAGAGGCCACATGAGGACGCAGGGAGAGACCACGTGATTATGCAGGGGAGAGGCCTTGTGAGCACACAGGGAGAGGCCACAGGAGGACGAAGGGAGAGACCACGTGATTATGCAGGGGAGAGGCCATGTGAGCACACAGGGAGAGGCCACAGGAGAATGCACGGAGAGGCCACATGAGGACGCAGGGAGAGGCCACGTGATTATGCAGGGGAGAGGCCACAGGAGGACGCAGGGAGAGACCACGTGATTATGCAGGGGAGAGGCCATGTGAGCACACAGGGAGAGGCTACATGAGCGCGCAGGGAAAGGGTGCCATCTGCAAGCCACAGAGAGGCATGAGGAGGAACCCACCCTGCCAGCAGCCTGAGCTTGGACCTCCAGACCCCAGAACTTTAAGAACACAAATGTCTGTTGTTTAAGCTGCCCTGTCTGTAGTGTTCCTTTATGGGGGCCTGAGCTGGGACGGCGGGGAAGCAGGGATCCCCCCAGGAGACGTGCAGGGCAGCAGGGGTCCGCGTCACACCACTGTCTGCCTTCCCTTCTTGGTGAGTGCGGCCCACCCCGGGTAGCTAGAGCAGGAGCATGCATCTCAGCCCTGTCCACTTCCTTCAAGCTGCCAGGACCTCTGAGTCCCCTTCGTGGCCCTGCTGGGACCCCCTCCCTCGAGTTTCCAGAAGGGCCCAAGGCAACCTGGGAAGCCGGGTGGGGGTTCTGCCCATGCCTCCCCTTTGGGCCTCCCTGGAATCAGGAGATGCAGCCCCCTGGGGAAGGGACAGAAGGTACGAAGAGGGCCTGTCTCAGACAGGGGCGCTTTCAGGCAAGCACCACCCCAGGCCACTGGCATAGACAACTTTCACCTTTCGGTTTGCTTAGAATTAGCAGAGTGTTAATTTTACGCAACTCTGATTTAACGTTGTATGTGGTGACTATCCCATCAGGCATGTCAAGGAGACACATCAAAAGTCAAATCAAAATATGCCACTTCCCACATCACAAATGTGACTCAGACAATGAACATAAAACCTGACTTGGTGGCTGAGTTACCTTATTAAAATAGTTGGAAGTGATTTCTGTTAACATAACAGCTGAGAAATGGTTTAAATGAGATCTCTTCTTTGAACTTCACACGTTAATTCCCACTAACTTGCTAAAGGAAAATTCTAAGAGGACCTACCTGATTTATTTGTTATGACCGGGTCTTCATGTTACCCCTCGATTCGGAACATGAATTTCTGGTTGAAAGTGTGCCTCCTCCACTTCAATTACATCCTTGGTGTTTAGTGGCACCGTTTTCACGTGACTCCTGCTACCCGAGAATCAAAAGCAGCAGAAGCCCGTGCTCAGCAGGTCCTGAGGCTGCGGGACTGAATCTCCAAAGAGGAAAACCAAAATCAGGAGCCCAGGGTTGATCGGAGGCCAAAAGCTTCCACAATGAATATGGAATTTTTACTTCCCAGTTAAGAAGAAGAGAGGCCTTACGAGGTTTTCCATTTCCCTGCCCCGTGAGACAGCTGGCATTCTTTAAGAAAAGCATTAAAAATCATCGTGTATTCCAGGAAAGTGTGTGTCCCTGAAGAAGTGGCACATCCCAGAATCTCTGAACTCTGGTGATGGGAGGACCCAGGAGGGCTCCTCAGGAGGGTCCGAGCCTGTTCTCTGTGCACTCCAAGTGCCGAGTGCCTGGGATCAAAGCCCTCATGCTGTGTCTTCAGGAGCCCTGCTCAGAAACCTGACACCGGGCCAGGAGCTCAGGGCAAGGGACTCTGCACACCCTTTCAACGTGGGGGACCCTCTCCGCTTCCCAGCCAGGAAGCTGCACCAGACACTCACAAAGGTGACTTTGTGCCCGTGAACTCGGCTGCAGCCCACAGTTTGGGCTTGCTGCCGCCGGTGCAGACAGGAAATAGCTGCTCTGCGGCAGCCCGACCCCGTGGCCACAGAGCAGCCTCTGTTCCTCGGTAATCGTCAACATCTGGCAGGCACCTCCACGCCCCTCCGCCCCCACCACACGCTGCTGGCTGGAGGCTCCCGTGCAATGCCAGGTGTGTTGGGAGAGGACAGGCTAGACCCACAAGCTGGGCTGGAAGTAAGGAAATCGCTTTAAAAGCAGGAAAACAAATTCGCTTCCCCACGCTTCAACCACTCGTACCTGTAAGAGGCCATCAATGGAATATTCATCTTCTCCAAATGTAAAAAGTAAATCTAAATGGAAGAAGGTCTTTTTCTTCCCCCGCTTTTCCGTGTGACACAGGATGTTATGGAACAGAACTTGAAAGCTGGTGAAGCAGATTTGATGCGGAAAGCAAAGCTCATCAAGGAACCCTGGTCACTGTGAACTCACTTAATGGAATAGTTGATGCCGTCATCATAAACAGCACCAACTTTAGAAGCCAGTGACCCTTATGCTAAGGTTTCAGTTTTACTGCAGATCAAAATTACATTTTCAAAATTCAGGAAGCATTTCATTACATGGTGCGATCACAAGAAATCTGTAATGTTGGGGCGTATTACTCCCACAACCTCGCTATTAGGGGTGGACGTCCTGGCACCCCTCATGGGGTGGAGAGCACCTCTCTCCTCTTGGACTGAGGTGTGCAGCTGGCTGCCCCCGCTCCTCCCTGTCCCACTAACCTGACCATACCCCCACGAGGCAGAGTGCCTTTCTCCCGCCCTGGAGTGGGGCTGACACAGTCCCGAACACCATAATCCAGGATGTTGAAATCCTGAAAGATCAAAATCCCTAAAGTCTAAAATCCCCCAAATCACAATCCTGAAAAATGTAGTTCTTGAAAAAATAATTTTAAAAATTCTTTACCCCATTTACCCTAATATAGTTATTACACTTTGCATGCCTTTATCAAAATATCTCATGTGCTCCATAATTATATACACCTACTATGTGTCCATAAAAATTTAAAAAATTCTTTATCTCAAATGTTAGCGAGAAAAAGGAAAAAATAATGATTTGAAAGACATTTGCTTACAATTTTAAAAAGAAGACTTATTTGAGAAATGTATAAAAACATGACAGCATGCTTCATAGGCCACTTTACACAATAAAACAGACAATACTAACACACACACTTTTACAAGCATAAACACTCCAGTACACTAATGACAGTCACATGGGTATAACAGTTAATGAGCAGATGAACCGTATTCATAAAGAAATAGCTCCTGTCATCTGAAATATTGTGTTGGACAACCTAAGTCTTTGGACAAGATCCATCAAAAACCATGATGGTTGTATATGTGTGGTCTTATTTCTGAGATCTCTATTCTGTTCTGTTGGCCTATGTGTCTGTTTTTGTACCAGTACCATGCTGTTTTGGTTACTGTAGACTTGTAGTATAGTTTGAAGTCAGGGAGTGTGATGTCTCCAGCTTTGTTCTTTTTGCTTAGGACTGTCTTGGTTATACAGGCTCTTTTTCAGTTCTACATGAATTTTAAAGTAGTTTTTTTCTAATTCTGTGAGGAATGTCAATGGTAATTTAATGGGAATAGCATTGAATCTATAAGTTACTTTGGGCAGTATGGCCATGTTCACGATATTGATTCTTCCTATCCATGAGCATGGAATATTTTTCCATTTGTTTGTGTCCTCTCTTATTTCCTTGAGCAGTGGTTTGTAGTTCTCCTTGAAGAAGTCCTTCACCTCCCTTGTTAGCTGTATTCCTAGGTATTTTATTCTCTTTGTAGCAATTGTGAATGGAAGTTCATTCATGATTTGGCTCTCTGCTTGTCTACTGTTGGTGTATAGGAATGCTTGTGATTTTTGCACATTGATTTTGTATCCTGAGAGTTTGCTGAAGTTGCTTATCAGCTTAAGGAGCTTTTGGGCTAAGATGATGAAGTTTTCTAAATATAGGATCATGTTGTCTGCAAACAGAGCTTCGACAAACCTGACAAAAACAAGTAATGGGGAAAGGATTCCCTGTTTAATAAATGGTGCAGGGAAAACTGGCTAGCCATATGCAGAAAACTGAAACTGGAGCCCTTCTTTACACCTTATACAAAAATTAACTCAAGATGGATTAAAGACTTAAATGTAAAACCCAAAACTACAAAAATCCTACAAGAAACTCTAGGCAATACCATTCGGGACATAGGCATGGGAAAAGATTACATGACGAAAACATCAAAAGCAATTACAACAAAAGCAAAATTGACAAATGGGACCTAATTAAACTAAAGAGCTTCTGCACAGCAAAAGAAACTACACCATCAGAGTGAACAGACAAGCTATGGAATGGGGGAAAATTTTTGCAATCTGTCCATCTGACAAAGGTCTAATATCTGGAATCTACAAGGAACTTAACTTTACAAGAAAAAACAAACAACCCATCAAAAAGTGGGCAAAGGACATGAACAGACACTTCTCAAAAGAAGACATTTAGGCAGCAACAAACATATGATAAAAAGCTCAACATCACTGATCATCAGAGAATTGAAAATCAAAACCACAATGAGATACCATCTCAAGCCAGTCAGAATGGCAATTTTTTAAAAATCAAGAAACAACAGATGCTGGCAAGGCTGTGGAGAAGTAGGGATGCTTTTATACTGTTGGTGGGAATGTAAATTAGTCCAACCATTGTGTAAGACAGTGTGGTGATTCCTCAAGGATCTACAACTAGAAATGCCATTTGACCCAGCAATCCTACTGCTGGTATATACCCAAAGGAATACAAATCATTCTATTATAAAGGTACATGCTCGCGTATGTTCACTGCAGCACCATTCACAATAGCAAAGACATGTAATCAACCCAAATGCCCATCAATGATAGACTGGATAAAGAAAATGTGGTATACCATGGAATACTATGTAGTCATAAAAATGAATGAGATCATGTACTTTGCAGGGACATGGATGGAGGTGGAAGCCATTATCCTCAGCAAACCAAAACAGGAACAGAAACCCAAACACTGCATGTTCTCACTCATAAGTGGGAGCTGAACAATGAGAACATATGGACACGGGGGGAACAACACACACTACGGCCTGTTGTGGAGGTGGGGGAAGGGAGGACATCGGGAAAAATAGCTAATGCATGCAGGGCTTAATACCTAGGTGGTGGGTTGATGGGTGCAGCAAACCACCATGGCACAGGTTTGCCTATGTAACAAATGTACCCCCTATCCTGCACATGTATCCTGGAACTAAAAAAAAAAAAAAAAATGATGGTTACCACCACATACACATTCACCCCAAAAGCCAAGATCTCAAGAAATTTCATCTTTCATAAATGCAGATGTACAAAAAGGACATCTCTTCATTTACTGAGGAAGTTTCAATGTTTTTACGGACATGCACAATGCTTACAAAGTCAATATTGTTGATAGTGCACCTTTGTGGAGTCGAATTTGCAAAAAGATGCATAAATGAATTAGCGCTCTGTAAAAGAAATGATGCAAAGGTGAAACACAAGCATAGTGATTGTAAAACATAATGCTGACAATTTAAAATAGGAAAAACAAACAAAAATAGAAAAAATTACAAACAATAAAAAACTAAACAGAAAATCTGATTTATGAAAAAGTATACCACAGGAGTATATTACGGGCAATTGCACAGAAACAGTACCTAAGAGCTGGCTGACTTTCACAATCATTAAGTGTATTTTGAAGGTTTGCATCACAATGGATAACCGCTTTCTTTTAAGACATGGCTTCCTTGGAGAATGAGCTCACATTCACCTTCTCTGCGGCACTGCTCTTTTTGAAACTCCTCTGTGATTTGACACACACCAGGATAAGCCTTCTCCTTACATTTTCCCGTCTTCCATGCTGTGCTTCTGTGTTGTTCTGGGTATGTGGGTATGCATTCTGCATGCCCTCTTGTACAGACCACAGGTTTAATACAAACAATACTGGTGACGGAACAGAACATTGTTGTGTAAGTGTCTTCTTATCCTACTATACACACAATTATTTTGAAGCAGTCAGTCACTTTGCTGGTTTCTTTGGGCAAATGTGGCCATGATTCCCTAAAAGCTCTCAGTGTGTGATCAGCTGGGAGGAACGCCAACGCAGGCAGTGTCATCAGCAGGAACGCCAACGCAGGCAAGAGACTCGCCATCGTAGGCAAGAGACTCAACTCATTTTTAAACGGAAGTTTCTGTCACTGCCATATCACGTGGCCAAGCCACTCATCTGGATTTTCCACCAAATGCATTGGACTGAATGGAAAAAACAAACTTTATTGGTAACAACTTGAAATTCACTTACAGAAGACTTGATGGCACCTAATTCCAAATCCATCATTATAGTTTGGGGATTCAGTTAGATGCTAGGAATTTTAGACTCGGGGATTTTGATCTTTAGGGATTTCAAATTTCAGAATGACAGCATTGGAGATTCTATCTTCCAGGACTGTGACAGGCACTGGTTGAAGCCCTAACCCCCTATTTGAGGTATTGTGGAAATGGGGCCTCTGGGAGATGATTAGATTTCACGTGAGGGTGGGGCTCTACTGGGATCAGTGTCTTTATAATAAGAGACACCACAGAGCCTGCTCTCTCTCCCTATGTCTCTGCCATATCAGGGTCCAGAGAAAAGGTGGGCGTCTGCAAGCCAGGAAGAGCCACATCAGAAAGCAAGCCCTGCCAGGTCTTGATCTAAGACTTTCCAGCTTCCAGAATTGTGAGAAAATAAATTTCTGTTGTTTAAGCCACCTAGCCTGTGGCATTTTGTTATGGCAGCCTGAGCTGACTGAGATAATAACCCAGATCATAGACGAAAATTAACTAAAAAATGAATTGTAGATCTGTATGTAAAACCCAAAACTATACACTTTTTAGAAGAAAACAGGAGGAAAACTTTTGTGAACTGGGTTAGCCAAAGATTTCTTAGATACAACATCAAAACCACATCCATGGGCGGGGAGTGGGGAGCAAGGTGGCTGGTATGGTTTGGCTGTGTCCCCACCCAAATCTCATCTTGAATTGTACTCCCATAATTCCCACGTGTTGTGGGAAGGAACCAGTGGGAGATAATTGAATCATGGGGGCAGTTTCCCCCATACTGTTCTCATGGTAGTGAATAAGTCTCACAAGATCTGATGGTTTTACACGGGGTTTCCACTTTCGCTTCTCTCTCATTCTCTCTTTGCCTGTCGCCATCCACGTAAGCTTGGTCCTCCTTGCCTTCTACCATGATTGTGAGGCCTCCCCAGCCAAAGGGAATGCAGATGCAGCTTAGACCGCAACACTCAAGTCCTACTGACTACCTGGAAAGCCTTCCCAAGAAGGACAGGTATGAACAAACACAGACTGCAAAGACTATATGACAAATACCTATCTCTGTAATGCCCAGACACAGATGAACATCCATAAGCATCAAGACCATCCCGGAAAACGTGACCTTACCAAATGAACTAAATGAGGCACCATGGACCAATCCTGGAGAAACAGAGATATGTGACTTTTCAGTCAGAGAATTCAAAGTAGTTGTTCTGAGGAAACTCAGAGAAATTCAAGATAACACAGAAGGTATTCGGAATTCTATTTAAAAAAATTAACAAAGAGATTAAAATAATTAAAAAGAAGCAGAAATTCTGGAGCTGAAAAATGCAGTTGACATACTAAAGAATGAATCAGAACTTTTTAATAGCAGAATTGATCAAGCAGAAGAATTAGTGAGCTTGAAGAAAGGCTATTTGAAAATACATAGTCAGAGAAGACAAAATAAAAAAGAATAAACAATAATGAAGCATGCCTACAATATCTAGAAAATCACCTCAAAAGGGCAAATCTAAGAGTTATTGGCCCTAAAAAGGAAGTAGAGAGATAGGGGTAGAAAATTTATTCAAAGGGATAATAACTTCCCAAACCTAGAGAAAGCTATCAATATCCAAGAATAAAGAGTTTATAGAACACCAAGCAGATTTAACCCAAAGAAGACTACCTCAAGGCATTTAATAATCAAACTCCCGAAGGTCAAGGATAAAGAAAGGACCCTACAAGCAGCAAGAAAAAAGAAACAAATAACATACAATGGAGCTGCAATATGTCTGGCAGCAGACTTTTCAGTAGAAACCTTACAGGTCAGGAGAGGATGGCATGGCATATGTAACGTGCTGAAGGAAAAAACTTTTACACTAGAATAGTATATCCAATGAAAATATCCTTCAAACATGAAGGAGAGATAAAGACTTTCCCAGACAAACAAAAGCTGAGGGATATTATCAACACCAGACCTGTCCTACAAGAAATGCTAAAGAGAGTACTTTAATCAGAAAGAAAGGGATATTAATGAGCAAAAAGAAATCACCTGAAGGTACAAAACTCACTCCTAATATGAGTACACAGAAAAAGACAAAGTATTATAATGCTGTAACTGTGGTGTGTAAACTACTCTTAAGTGAAAGACTGAATGATGAACCAATCAAAAAGAATAACTATAATAACTTTTCAACAGATAGTAGGATAAGATATAAATAGAAACAACAAAAAGTTAAAAAGTGGGGGACAAAGTTAAGGTATAGAGTTTTTATTAGTTTTCTTTTTGCTTGCATGTTTGTTTATGCAATTAGTATTAAGTTGTTATTAGCTTAAAATAATGGGTAATAAGATAGTATTTGTAGGCCTCGTGGTAACCTCAAATAAAAAATATACAATGAATACACAAACAATGAAAAGCAAGAAATCAAATCATATCACCAGAGAAAATCACCTTCACTAAAAGGAAGACATGAAGGAAGGAAAGGAAGAGGAGAATACCACAATACAACCAGAAAACAAATAACAAAATGGCAGGAGTAAGTCCTTACTTATCAATAGTAACATTAAATGTAAGTGGACTAAATTCTCCAATCAAAAGACACAGAGTGGCTGAATGGATTGAAAAACAAGACCCAATGATCTGTTGCCTACAAGAAACACACCTGGCTTCTAAAGAAACAGGCTTAAAATAAAGCAGTGGAAAAACATACTCCATGCCAATGGAACCAGAAAAGAGCAGGAGTAGCTATACTTATATTGAGGGTCTATCTCAGATGAAATAGATTTAAAGAAAAAATTATGAGACAAAGAAGGTCACCATATGATGATAAAAAGGTCAACTCAAGAGAATATAACAATCATAAATATATATGCACCCAATATTGGAGCACCCAGATATATAAAGCAAAATATTATTAAAGCTAAAGAGATAGACCCTCAATATAATAACATCTGGAGACTTCAACACCCTCTTCAACACCTTCAATTTTCAGCACTGAACAGATTTTTCCAGACAGAAAATCAACAAGAAACATTGGACTTAATCTGTGCTACAGACCAAATGGACCTAATAGATATTTACAAAATATTTCCTCCACTGGCTGCGGAGTACACATTCTTTTCCGCAGCACATGGATCATCCTCAAGGACAGATCATTTGTTAGGTCACAAAACAAGTCTTACAACATTAAAAATAAACCTGAAATAATATCAAGCATCTCCTCTGACTACTAAAATATCTAGTTTTATTTAATGGACTAAAACTAGAAATCAATAAGAGGAATTTTGGAAACTATACAAACAATGGTAATTTAACAATATGCTCCTGAATGACAAGTGGGTCAATGAAGAAACTAAGGAGGAACTTAAAACATTTCTTGAAACAAATGATAATGGAAACACAACATACCAAAACCTATAGGATATAGCAAAAACAGTACTAAGAAGGAAGTTTTAAATAGTTATAAGTGTCTACATCAAAAAAGAAGTAAACCTTCAAATAAACAACCTAACAATGCATCTTAAGCAACTAGAAAAGCAACAAACCCAAAATTAGTAGAAGAAAATAAATAACAAAAATCAGAGCAGAAATAAATGAATTCAACATAAAGAAAATACAAAAGATCAATGAAACAAAAAGTTGGTTCTTTGAAAAGATAAACAAAATTGATAAACTTTTAGCCAGACTAACAAAAAAAGAGAGAACACCCAAATAAAATCAGGGATGAAAAGGGAGACATTACAACTGATACTGGAGAAATTCAAAGAAATTAGTGGCTAGTATGAGCAACTATACACCAATAAATTGGAAAATCTAGGGGAAAAATCTAGAAAAATTAGAAATAAATCTAGGGGAAGAGATCTAGAAAATCTAGGGAAAAAATAAAAATTCCTAGACACATACAGCCTACCAAGACTGAACCATGAAAAAATCCAAAACCTAAATAGATCAATAACAAGTAACAGGGTCAAAGTCATAATACAAAGTCTCCTAGCAAAGCAAAGCCTGGGACCCAATGGCTTCACTGCTGAAATCTACCAAACATTTAAAGAACTAATACCAATCCTACCCAAATTATTCCAAAAAATAGAGGAGGAAGGAATACTTCCAAACTCACTCTACAAGACCAATTTTACCCTGATACCAAAACCAGACAAAGACATATAAAAAAATTAAAACTATAGGCCAATATCACTGAAACCACTGAAATCCTCAACAAAGTACTAGCAAACCGAATTCAACAACACATTAAAAAGATCATTCATCACAACCAAGTGGGATTTATTCCAGGGATGCAAGGATAGTTCAACATATGCAAATCAATTAAAGTGATACATCATGTCAACAGAATGGACACAAAAACCATATGATCAATTCAATTGATGCTGAAAAAGCATTTGATAACATTCAACATCTCTTCATGATTAAAAATCCTAAAAAGCTAGGTATAGAAGGAACATCCCTCAACATAATAAAAGCCATATACAAAAGATCCACAATTAGTATCATATTGAATGGAGAAAAACTGAAAGCCTTTCCTCTGAGATTGGGAACATGACAAGCATGCCTACTGCCACCACTGTTATTCAACATTGTACTGAAAGTCCTAGCCAAAGCAATCAGGCAAGAGAAATAAAGGGCATCCAAATTGGAAAGGAAGAAGTCAAATTCTCCATGTTTGCAGATGATATAATCTTATATTTTAAAAAAACCTAAAGACTCCACCAAACAACTATTAGACCTGATAAACAAACTCAGCAAAGTTTCAGGATACAAAATCAGCATACAAAAGTCAGTAGCATTTCTTTTTCTTTTCTTTTTTTTTTTTTTTGAGATGGAGTCTCACCCTGTCACCCAGGCTGGAGTGCAGTGGCGTGATCTTGGCTCACTGCAACCTCTGCTTCACGGGGTCAAGCAATTCTCTTGCCTCAGCCTCCCAAGTAGCTGGGATTACAGGCATGTGCCACCACGCCTGGCTAATTTTGTATATTTTAAGTAGAGACGGGGTTTCGCTATGTTAGCCAGGATGGGTCTTGATCTCCTGACCTCATGATCCACCCACCTCGGCCTCCCAAAGTGCTGGGATTATAGGCGTGAGCCACTATGCCCGGCCATCAGTAGCATTTCTATATGCCAACAGTGAACAATTTGAAAAAGAAATCAAGAAAGTAATCTCATTTACGATAGCTACAAATAAAATAAAATATCTAGGAATTAACTAAAATAAAAGACTGAAAGATCTCTACAATGAAAACTACAAAACACTGATGCAAGAAATTAAAGAAGAGTAATCTCATTTACAATAGTGATAACTAAAATAAAATACCTAGGAATTAACTCAACCAAAGGAGTGAAAGATCTCTACGATGAAAACTATAAAACACTGATGCAAGAAATTAAAGAAGAGTAATCTCATTTACAACAGCGATAACTAAAATAAAATACCAAGGAATTAACTCAACCAAAGGAGTGAAAGATCTCTATGATGAAAACTATAAAACACTGATGCAAGAAATTAAAGAAGGCACCAAAAAAATGGAAAGATATTCCAGGTTCACGGATTCGAAGAACGACTATTGTTAAAATATCTATACTACCCAAAGCAATCTGTAGATTTAATGCAATCCCTATCAAAATACCAATGGCATTCTTCACAAAAACAGAAAACACAGGCTGGGTGCAGTGGCTCATGCCTGTAATCCCAGCACTTTGGGAGGCCGAGGCAGGTGGATCATGAGGTCAGGAGTTCGAGACTAGCCCTGGCCAATATGGTGAAACCCCCTCTCCATTAAAAATACAAAATTAGCTGGGTATGGTGGTGCGCACCTGTAGTCCCAGCTGCTCGGCAAGCTGAGGCAGGAGAATCACTCAAACCCTGGAGGCAGAGGTTGCAGTGAGCCGAGAACGCGCGACTGCACTCCAGCCTGGATGACAGAGTGAGACTGCCTCAAAAAAAAAAAAAAAATAGAAAACACAATCCTAAAATTTATATGAAACCACAGAAGACCCAGAATAGCCCCAGCTATCCTAAGCAAGAGGAACAAAATTGGAGGAATCACATTACCTGACTTAGACTACAGAGCTATAGCAATCAAAACAGCATGGTACTTGCATAAAAACAGACACATAGATCCTTGGAACAGAATAGAGAACCCACAGATAAATCAATATATCTACAGTGAACTCATTTTTGACAAACATGCCAAGAACTTACATTGGGGAAGAGATGGTCTCTTCAATAAATGGTGTTGGGAAAACTGGATATCCATATGCAAAAAGAATGAAATTAGACCCCTATCTTTCACCATATGCAAAAATCAAATCAAAATGGATTAAAGACTTACATTTAAGACTTCAAACTATGAAACTACTGAAAGAAAACATTGGGGAAATTCTCTAGGACATTGGACTGGGCAACGATTTCTTGAGTAAGACCCCACAAGCACAGGCAACCAAAGCAAAAATGGGCAGACGGGATCACATCAAGTTAAAAAGCTTCTGTACAGCAAAGGAAACTATCAACAAAGTGAAGAGACAACCCACAGAATGGGAGAAAATATTTGTAAACTACCCATCTGACAAGGGATTAATAACCAGAACATATACAGAGCTCAAACAACTCTAGGAAAAATAGAATAATCCGATTAAATGTGGGCAAAAGATCTGAACAGACACTTCTCAAAAGAAGACAAATAGCAAACAGGCACATGAAAAGGTGCTCAACATCACTGATCATCAGAGAAATGCAAATAAAACACACAATGAGATATTTTCTCACTCCATTTAAAATGGCTTTTATCCAAAAATCAGTCAATAACAAATGCTGGTGAAGATGTGAAGAAAAGGGAACCCCTGTACAATGTTGGTGGGAATGTAAATTAGTACAACCACTATGGAGAACAGTTTGGAGGTTCCTCAAAAAACTAAAAATAGAGCTACTGTATGATCCAGCAATCCCTCTCCTGGGTATATGCTCAAAAGAAAGGAAATCAGTATATCAAAGAGATGCCTGCACTCACGTATTCACTGCAGCACTATTCACAATAGCCAAGATTTGGAAACAATCTAAATGTCCATCATCACATGAATGAATAAAGAAATGTGGTACATACACACAATGAAGTGTATGAATGAGATCCTGGCATTTGCAACAACATAGACGGCACTGGGGGGTCATTATGTTAAGTGAAATAAGCCAGGCACAGAAAGACAAACTTCACATGTTCTCGCTTATTTGTGGGAGCTAAACATTCAAACAATTGACCTTATGGAGATAGAGAATAAAAGGATGGTTACCAGAGGCTGGGAAGAGTAGTGGGTGGTGGGAGGGAAGTAGGGAAAGTTAATGGGTTTAAAATATATATATATATATCTCTCTATCTATATCTATCTAGATCTATCTATCTATCTATCTATCTATATCTAGATATATATAGTTACAAAGAATGAATAAGACCTAGAATTTGCTGGCAAAACAGGGTGACTATAGTCAAAATTAGTTTAACTCTACACTTAAAAATAACTAAAAGAATATAGTTGTATTGTTTGTAACACAAAGGATAAATGCTTGAGGTGAAGTGATGGATACCCCATTTACCCTGATGTGATTATCATGCACTGCATGCCTATATGCAAATATCTCACATAACCCATAAATATACGTACTATGTACCCACAATAATTAAAAAAAAATTTAAATCTAAAAAGGCACATCCATAAAAGGAAAATAGATAAAGTGAATTTCATCAAAAATTACAACTTTGTTTGTTTTGTTTTGTTTTGAGACAGAGTTTCACTCTGTCTCCCAGGCTGGAGTGCAGTGGCACAATCTTGGCTCACTGCAAGCTCTGCCTCCCGGGTTCATGCCATTCTCTTGCCTCAGCCTCCTGAGTAGCTGGGACTACAGGCGCCCACCACCATGCCTGGCTAATTTTTTGTATTTTTAGTAGAGATGGGGTGTCACTGTGTCAGCCAGGATGGTCTCAATTGCCTGACCTCATGATCCACCCGCCTTGGCCTCCCAAAGTGCTGGGATTACAGGCGTGAGCCACCATGCCTGGCCCAAAAATTACAACTTCTACTCTTTGAGAGACATTGTTAAAAGAATGAAAAGACAAGCCACTGATTCAGAAAACATATTTACAAAGTCTGACAAAGGACTTGTGTCTGGAATATATAAACAACTCTTAAAATTCAACAATAAGAATGCAAACAATTCAACACAAAAATGGGCAAAGGATGTGAACAGACACTTTACCAAAGAAGATACACGGATGGCAAATACATCTACGAAAAAATGTTTCACATTATTACCCATTTGAGAAATGCAAACAAAAATCACCACGAGATACCACTACATACCTACTAGATTAGCTAAAATTAAAAAAAAAAGATCGTATCAAGAGTTGGCAAGGACATGGAAGAACTGAATTCTCATACATGGCTTGAGAATGTAAAATGGTGCAACCAATTTGGAAATCACTTCGGCAGTTTCTTTAAAAGTGAAACACATCCCTACCATATGAACCAGCCCTTCCACTTCTAAGTATTTTCCCAAGAGAAAAGGCCGGACATATATTCACTGTCATGCACACACAAAGGCTTGTACATATGTTCACTGTCATGCACACACAAAGGCTTGTACATATGTTCACTGTCATGCACACACAAAGGCTTGTACATATGTTCACTGTCATGCACACACAAAGGCTTGTACATATGTTCACTGTCATGCACACACAAAGGCTTGTACATATGTTCACTGTCATGCACACACAAAGGCTTGTACACAAATGTGCAAGGAACTGGAACAACTCAAGTGTCCATCTACAGCTAAGTGGGTAAACAAACTGTACATCCACACCACAGAACACAACTGACCCCTGAACAATGTGGGGGTTAGGGGTGCTGACCCCCTGCACAGTTGAAAATCCATGTATAAGTTTTAACTCCCCGAAAATTTAACCACTAATGCCTTCCTGTTGATGGGAAGCCTTACCGATAACATCAACGGTCGGTTAACACATATTTTGTATGTTATATGTACTATATGCTGTATTTTTACAATAAAGTAAGCTAGAGGAAAGAAAAGCTTATTAAGAAAATCACAAGGAAGACAACATACATTTATGGTACTGTACTGTATTTATTGATACCCTAAGTTCACGTAGTCTGTTTACAAGAAGAATCATCTGTCTGAAATGACCGCAGCTGCAGCCCTCAGTCTACAGTACATAGCAAGGAATTCAGCTTTTTCTTGTAATGTCATGACTTTTCTCTGCTTTTTGGGAGCAGCTCCAGCATTACCAGTGGCACTGTGTATGGGTCCTAGGGTGTCAGTCAAGGTTTATAGGATCGCCTTAAACATGATTAAAACTGTGTGAAAACTGTGAGAGGTCACTGGTTTTTTTTGTTGTTGTTTTTTGTTTTGTTTTGTTTTTTTGAGATGGAGTCTCGCTCTGTCACCCAGGCTAGAGTGCAGTGGCGCGATCTCAGCTCGCTGCAACCTCTGCCACCTGGGTTCAAGCGATTCTCCTGCCTCAGCCTCCCGTGTAGCTGGGATTACAGGCACCTGTCACTGTGCCTGGCTAATTTTTGTATTTTTAGTAGGGACGGGGTTTCACCATCTTGGCCAGGCTGGTCTCGAACTCCTGACCTCGTGATCCACCTGCCTTGGCCTCTGAAAGCGCTGGGATTACAGGCATGAGCCACTGCACCTGGACGAGAGATCACTTTTTACTGTGATTTGTGATTTACTGGAGGGAGGAGCTGTGCTTGCGGAGATGATCAGCCTCACCCAGCATTTTAAGCACTCACAGCACCTGAGCTCGCGGCTGTGCCGGCAGGAGTGGTTTGTAAAACATCAGTCATGCAGCACGCACTGCAGTGAGTTTTGTGCAGTTGTGATTCATTTCTGCATCCCTACATTTGTTTAATTTCTCTAAACTGTGAAAGACCCCATATGTGGTCTATAAGTGTTTGTATGCATGTAAGTTTTGATAAATTTTAACTTTTTATAATAGATTTGTGTATAATTTTTGGTATTACATGATTTAAAAACACTAGCATCACTATATATTTTATGTACTCATGACACATCTTTTTGTTAGTGTTTTCAGTATTCCTAGGCCATGCCGTTTGTCTGAAAGCTTTTTCAAATTGTTACACATCTCCAAAAACCTCTCCAATACACTTGCTGAGAAAAACCCACGTGTACGTAGGCTGTGCAGTTCCAACACGCTGTTCGAGGGTCACCACTGCTGCTGTGAGCGAGCCACGCATCTGGACCCACAGTAGTTATGCTGAGTGAAGGTGGCCAGACCAGTGAAGCACACAGCACATGACTGCATTTACCTGAACCTCCAGCAAATGTAAAACTGCTGTGCAGGCAGAAAGTGGGTCATGGTTGCATGGTGTGGGGAGGGCTCTGGGATGGACAGGAGGAAACTTGGGGTGTTGGATATATGTGTTCACTGTGTTGACTGTGGTGGGTCACTGGGGTACAGACGCATGTCAAAACCGATCAAACTGTACATTTGAAATAGGGGCCATTTGCTGTATGTCAGTTATACATCAACAAAGCTATACATCAACAAAGGTATACATCAACAAGACAAATGGACAAATCACTGTAAATCCCATAAAGCCTCTAGCTCTAAGTACTACTTTGCAGGAACTCCAGGGACAGAGGAATCTGTTAAATGAGACCAGGGAGACGCAATCAGCAGAAGCCGGACTGCTGAAAGCACCGATGGCAAATCATTCAACATCGTCCACAACATAGTCAAGGAAAAGGAAGACGGAGGAATCTGAATATTTAAAGGGATTTATCAACAACTGCAATGTATGGACCTTCTTTAGATCTCAATTCAAACCAGAAACTGTAAAGAAAAAAGGAAGAAGATGAGAAAGTGGACAAGGAGGAGAAAAACAGAACTTTATGAAACAGAAAGTCCCAGGACGGAACACTTCGGCATCCTTCAAGTCAATACAGGGTGTAGGACTCCATTTACGTAAAATTCCAGCAAACGTAAACCAGTCTATGGTCACAGAAAGCAGAGGGGCGGGCGGGGTTGGGGACGGGAGCCCCTCTAGGTGCTGGGTGTGTGACCTGCACACAGAGACATCTGAGAGGAACAAGTGGTGGGTTTGCAGTAACATCGTTTTTTCTCTGTAATTTTTTATATTGCTTGACTTTATGAAACAGTGAAGCATAACTTTGACAAATGCAATAAAGTTTTTATTTTTCTTTTTTTGAGACAGGGTCTGTTGCCCAGGCTGGAGGGCAGTGGTACAATCACGGCTCATGGTGGCCTTGACCTCCTGGGCTCAGGTGATCCTCCCACCTCAGCCTCCCGCGAAACTGGGACTAAAGGTGTGAACCACCACACCCAGCTAATGTTTCGTAGAGACAGGGTCTCACTATATTGCGCAGACTGGTCTTAAATGCCCAGGCTCAAGTGATCCTCCTGCTTCAGCCTCTCAAAGTGCTGGGATTATAGGCGTGAGCCACTGCGCCTTTTTTTTTTTTTTTTTTTTTAAATTTCCCACACTACACTGGCATGAAGGTCTATTTTAAAATTGTTTTAAGTGAATACAGTATGTAACTGATAAAAGAACATTCATTCATTTTCTTTAATTAAAAAACATGAAAATAAAAAAAAATCTTCTATGGGCATCAAAGCTAACACTCAGGAGGAAGCCTGCCCCCACGGGGCAGCTCAGCCATGGCCTCCGGGGAACACGCTCTCGGTGACAGCGCTCTGACCGCGGTCTGGAGCTGGGCTGAAACTCAACATGTGTCCAGATTGCTGCAGTTCAGAACCAGCTTGGCAACGCTGAACCGCATTCCGGTTTGCATGAGGTGCACGTTACTTAGAAAAGTAGCCACAGTCGGCCTGAGTTCCTGTTTTAAGTATTTTCACAACTTCACTGAAAAGCACCGCAACTCACTCACAGTGTGCAGCCTAGTCACCAGGACACGCGCCCTCGGCCGCTAGCTCGTACGGGGAAGGGCTGTCATGACATGACCACAAGATGGTCTCTGCCTCCCCCAGGGGCAGCCAAGGGCCCCACAGAGGATGGCAGGGACAAGCCACCCACGTGCCAACGGCCACGTCCCCGCCCTCAGACGGCAGCCAGTCATACCCGAGGTGGCACCGCGGGCGGCCCCGTGTCCAGTCTCACAGAAGCACAGTCCACTGATCGGCGATCATACCCGAGGCGGCACCGTGGGTGGCCCCAACTCCAGTCTCACACCAGCACAGTCCACTGCCGAGGACACCCTGTTGTCCACATCGCATGCAGCAGCCTGGCTCTTGGAACGTGCTGGGGGTACACGGGACACGGAGACGCTGAAACACTAGCTGTGGGATTCCTGAGCTCGCCCTCCCGCCCTCCGCCCTCCGCGTGTGGGATTCGTGGGCTCGCCCTCCCGCCCTCCGCGTGTAAGTGGACCTGTGCCGTCGGGTTTCCCAGCTCAGAACTTGAACCAGCCTGAACTGCCGGCCTGAGACCAGCCTAGCACATGTGTCCGCTGGGGCCACTCTCATCTTCCACTCTGCGATTGACGGCATGTGAGTGAAGGCGAGGACAGAAGGACCACGGCCCACGACGACGCAGACACAAGAGGCCACGGCATAATGCAGGAGATGGCGCCCAGAGGCGACCTGCGCACCTGCCCCAGACAAGGCGCCAGGCAAGGTACCTGGGTCAGGAGCTGCTCCGGCGTCAGCTGGTTGATCCAACGTGTGTATCGTTCGGTGGAGTTAGGGGGATCTCTCCTCACTCTGCAACCAATGATCTGTGAAAAACAACGACACACAGAGCTCAAAACAAAGTCAGGTACGCAGGTGCATGTGCACATCTGTGTGTATTCATCTCACATGTTTTAGGCAGAGATGTCCAGACAGGAAACTGAAATGCTGCAAATCTGGGTTAGGCAAACACCGGGAGTCGAGGGCGAGGAGGAGGAGGGATGCCTGCTTTTGCTTGGGGACAGCATAGCAACGATGGGCACGACAGAAGACGGCCCTGGACGCGCATCTCGGCGGTGAACCGCAGAGCTGCCCTGGGCTGGATTGAGAATATGGAACAAGGATGGGTGCTATGGCAGACAGCCCCCAGACACGCATCTTGGCGGTGAACCGCAGAGCTGCCCTGGGCTGGATTGAGAATATGGAACAAGGATGGGTGCTATGGCAGACAGCCCCCAGACACGCATCTTGGCGGTGAACTGCAGAGCTGCCCTGGGCTGGATTGAGAATATGTCACAGATGACATTTCCCCTTAATGAACTCAAATCAAACGGCCCGTATGTAAGATGAGTTATTTCTAAGAACTCACTTCTTGAATCACATGCAAAGTGGATGTGAGGAAACCGCTGCCTGTCCGCAGGCCGCCCGTCTGAACCTGCTCCATTCAGCTGAGGAAAGCAGCGTCCCTAAGTGGAGAAGAGCCTTGCTACCAGCCGGCTTCCTCCAGGGCCGACAACCCTCTCCCCGGGCATCCAGGCCAGCACCCCTGCCTCAGGTGACATCCTGTCAGTAGCCTTGACCCCCTCCCGGGCCCTGCAGAGCCTCAGAGCATCACCTGCCTCAGCCTTTCTCGACCCTTCCCCCGCCCTCCGCCCTGCCCGGCCCCCTCCGGCCTGACCTCTCCCCCGGAGTGGGCTCCCAGCACTCAGCCCTGGCTCTGTTCTGCTCCTGAGATCCAGAGGTAGGAGGGCAGGTCCTTCAGGGCTCACGCTCACCTTGCAGTGGGAGGAGCTGGCTGGAGAGAGGGCACCTGGGCGCGTCCGTAGGAAACAGCATCCACCCCAAGTGAGGGCCCAGGGCCAGCAGAGCCTCCCGAGTGGACGTTCTCACAGCACAGGCCCCAGGTCACAAGTCCCAGCGGACGCAGCTGATTCCGCCTCACCCAAGACCAACAAGGAGACAACAGTGAAAATGTAACTGTGGTCCAAAGAGCAGTATCAGTGAGCCAGTCTCCTAACTTGGAAGCGATGAAGTCACACCGAGGCATCTGAGGCCCCTGGATCTGTCTCCAACTTGTGTAGCGTTTACGCGTAGTGAGTGATTCTTTTCTCCCAATGCAGTTAATGACGTGCTTGGGGGAGGCTTCTGTTTGCATTTGTTGTTGTTGTTTTTTTTTAATTAAACTTACTTTGAGAAAATTGTGAATTCACAGTGCAGCTGTAAGAAACAACTGTAGAGAGACCCTCTGTGCCCTTCACCACTTCCTCTGGTGGCAACATCATGAGGACCTAAGGCCAACGCCGCACCAGGAGAGGGACATGATGGAGTCCAGGTCCAGATGTCCCAGGGCACGAGCACCCGAGGCGCCCCTTACAGCCACTGGTAGCCCCTCAACGGCAGCCGCTGTGCTATCCCGACACCGTGGCCGTGCTATCCCGACACCGTGGCCGTGCTGTCCCGACGCCGTGGCCGTGCTGTCCCGACGCCGTGGCCGTGCTGTCCCGACGCCGTGGCTGTGCTCTCCAGAGCATGATCTGGGAACGTGCAGGAGGCGGCCTTCTGTGCCCGGCTTTCGCACTGCTCCTCGGCTCCCAGGACAGGCTTCCAGTCACTGCATGTAACAGTAGTCAGGTCCTGTGCTGGCGATCCCGAACATTCAAGTTCAGGTTTTTCTGTGAACAGCGTCTTCAATCCACTGGGATAAATGCCCAGGAGAGCAACTGCCGGGTCACAGAACAGTTACGTGTTTAGTTTTTACAGGAACTTCCAAACGGTCTCCAGAGTGGCTGCGCCGTCTCTCACCCTCAGTGACGCATGAGGATCCAGCTTCTCTGCCTCTCGCCAGCACTGGGTGTCTCGGTTTTCATTCCGTTCTGGTGGCACCGTGCTTTAACACGGGCTCCCTGAAGGCTGGCGAGGAGCATCTTTTTGCCTGGTTCTTTGCCGTCTGTATACCCTCCTTAGTGAAATGTCTTTTCATGTATTTTGCTCATTTTCTAATTGGAACAAAACGCGCTCGGCCATGGCTGTGTAATTCTTTTCATATGCTGCTGAATTCTATCTGAGAACCTTTCATGTCTCTCTCCCAAAGCACATGCTAAAAATAGTTGTGAATTAGGACAGCTCTGGAGCCGCCGCCCTGCCCAGCGAGTTTTGCCCACACCCAATCTGACCGAAATGCATTTCTAAACTGTTTGGTGTGTCTGTTTCTGTGCATCCTGCATAGCATCTACCTATGTACAATTGCATCTGTTTCCTGGTCTTGTCTATACTGTCTCACGTTTGACTGCTGAACAGAAAAGATTTTGAGGGAAGCTGATCAAAAGCTGGAGGTAGAAGTTCTCTGTTCCAAAACGTGAAGACAGAGAGGCTCAGCATCTACACACAAACACCGAGACCCTGAGGCCAGCACTGCCGGGTCCTGGGAGGCAGCTGTGGGCGACAGGTGGTGTGAGTACACGCCAGCCCACTCCTGACAGCCTGGATCCTGCTGGGGCATGAGAGGCGCCTCTCGGACGGGGGCTGATTGACGCCTGCTTCCACTGCGCATGCCCGACCCCTCCCCATGACTCCCCCAGCTTCATGCTTCCCTGGAAAGGTAAAGCCACACTGGGTCTCTCACCAAGAGTGAGGACAGGGTGGGGGATCCTGTGAAACTAGAGGTCCGAGGCTGGCAATTCCTGTGGCTTTAATTAACCACGAGCCACGAGCATTGGTCTACAAACGGAGGAGGTGAGAGGATCTTTTTTGGCCTCAACATTTTTTAACCTTGGAAGAAGGCAGCAAGCTGTCTCCCGTGCAACTGCATCTAAACAGCAGTAGGAAGGCGTGGATTCCAGAGAGACCAACAGCGCCCAGCCGCGATGCTGCCGGCACCTTCCTCTGCAGGAGACCTCGCGCTCTCAAGAGGAGGCGCAGGGAAGAGGCACACTCTCAAGAGGAGGAGGAGGCGCAGGGAAGAGGCGCGCTGTGCGCTTAATCCTGCACCGAGACGTCAGATTCTCAGGGCAGGAGCTTTTGTGGGCACCGCACCTGGCACAGGGCCTGGACCCAGTGAGCAGATGGGAATGAGAGGCCTGTGCGCTGGCCCGAGAGGCTGGCTAACTTTCTCCAGGTTCCTAGAAGAAGCCACTTTCAAGGCTTTCGAGAAGTGTTGTGAGCTAATTCATTTGAAAGCCTCTGTGCCAACAGGCGGAGCAGAGAGCGCAGGCCGCTGGAGTTGATCCCAACAAGCAATCTTGGAACTCTTTCTCAACTTATACGGGGACCACCAGGATCTGGCAATTCCACCGAAAAAAAGAGTCAGAACTTTGCAAGGAATAGGATACTGACAGAAGGGAGGTGTGAGGGGACACGGGGGGCTGTGCTCCCTGAGTTGCCTGCCACAGTCCCTCCCTGCCTGCCCTCCTCACATGGCCATCGACCCTCAAGCACTGAGAGGTGAGGTCTGCGCTCCCTCCCCTCAAATCTGGGGTCAGCGTGACACCACGTGACACGGTGCTCTGGGGCTACATTGTCAAAGGCAACGCAGCTTCTGGCAGGCTCTCCTGGACACTTGTTCTTGCAGCCACCATGCTGCGAGGGAGCCTGAGCAGCTTCGTGGAGAGAAAGCGCCCAGCCCGGATCCCTGCCGCCGAGCGAGTGCGTGGGCTCCAGATGATCCCAGCCCGGATCCCTGCCGCTGAGCGAGTGTGCGGGCTCGAGATGATCCCAGCCCGGCAGTCCAGAGGTGAGGATGCCTGCGAATGGAGACAAGCGGCCCTTCCTGACCCACAAAGACGGAAACTCAGACCTGCAAGGTGAACCCATCACACAGAAGGAAACTCACACCCCCAGGTGAACCCATCATACAGAAAGAAACTCACACCCTCGAGGTGAGTCCCCCATCATAAAACGTAACTCAGGGCTGGGACGTAACTCAGGGCCGGGTGCAGTGGCTCACGCCTGTAATCCCAGCACTTTGGAAGGCAGAGGCGGGTGGATCACGAGGTCAGGAGTTCGAGACCAGCCTGACCAACATGGTGAAACCCTATCTCTACTAAAAATACAAAAAAATTAGCTGGGCGTGGTGGTGCACACCTGTAATCCCAGCTACTCAGGAGGCTGAGGCAGGAGAATCACTTGAACCTGGGAGGCGGAGGTTGCAGTGAGCCGACACCGTACCCCTGCACTCCAGCCTGGGCAACGGAGCAAGACTCCATCTCAAAAAAAAAAAAAGAACTCAGATTCATGAGGTAAGCCCCCCACACAGAAAGGAACTGAGACCCACGAGGTGAGTCCCCCCACTGCACGGCCTGGCACAGTTTGCAGGGCACTTGGCTCTAAAGACAGTGGCAAGAAGGTCAGGGCTGCTGGGGCTGCAGCTCAGACTCCCAGTGGATTCGCCACAGAGGCTGAGTCCTGAAGACGGCAAAGGGGCGAGACCTTCGATGGGCAGCGCAGGAGGGTCAAGCGTGTCTGGGTGAACCCAGGTGAGGCGCCCTCGGTGCATGGTGCTGGGTGCGAGGGAGGAAGGAGGGGCCGGGCTGAGGCGGGAGGCAAAGCGTTATGAACGCAGAGAGCTCAGAAGGGCCCGTTCCCAGAAAGACACGTTTCTGGCACAGACTCAAGAAGTCAGCTTCTGAATTACACTGAAGGAAAGAAAAGAAACCAGTTGCATTTTTGACACTAACATCAGCTCCCTGGGGCCACTGCCTTGGAGTGAACGACTTGCCGTCCACTGCTGTGGGGGAGGGGGGCTGTGGGGGAGGGGAGCTGTGGAGGCCCCTGGTGTTGGGGGGCTGTTGGGGCCCCTGGTGTGGGGAGGCTGCCCGGCAGGGGGGTGGGGGGCCTGTGGGGGCCCCTGGTGTGTGGAGCTGCAGGGGCCCCTGGTGTGGGGGGGCTGCGGGGGCCCCTGGTGTGGGGTGCTGTGGGCAGCCAGGGGTGCCTGGGGAGCTCGTTCAACCACCAGGCAGGCGGCTCTTCTCCAGCACTGCTGCTGCTGAGCCACGCCCCAGGGTCCAGAGTCACCAGCACCGGGGGCTTCGGCCGCCACTCCTGAGCAGCGATGTTGAAGGCGAAGGTGAAGGAGGAGCACCCAGGCCTGACAGCCCGAACTACAGCCCAGCAGAGCCCGGAGGCACCCGTCCAGTGTGACCCTGTCACTCCCTGCCCCCGGAGCGAAGAGCACGGTCAGAGGAGAGCCCACAAGCACTCCAATTTCAAGAGCCGAGTCAGTCACTGCAACAGCTTCTGCCTCTCCAAGGCCCAGTCTGGCATGTTCTGCCCCTTCCAGCTTGGGAAGTCACACACTGGTCTGGGCGTGGGCTCACAGGGCTGGGGGCCGTGGCCCTCCCAGGCTGCATGTGCAGAGGGGCTGACGCCCCAGCCCTGTGCTCTGGGACTTCCTCAGACAAAGGCTGCAGAGTGCACCACGGACTTCATTTAAACAGAACACCTGGAAGTCCCGTTTATTTAAGTTAACACGCAGCTTCTTGTGGGGGCAGAAGTGGAAGCAGGGAGAGTCGGCTGCCGTGCCGTCTGGATGATTATGGCTTGGCACAGGCAAGGGGCGGGGAACAGCGCCCAGGATGCAGGGCACGGCGGCTCCACCCATTCCCCCGACAGGCAAGCTGTGGCCCAGGCTGCTTCACAGGAACCCTCCCGTCTTTGTTCCTCCGCGTCGCTTCCGTACACCTCCCTGCATGCTCCATCCCAGTGCACGAGGGTGGGTGAGGCTGTACCCTAAGGTGGAGCACCTGCCCTCACGGGGCTGTACCCCGAGGACTGGTCTTGAACGTTGGGAACAGAGATCAGCTCTGGAAAGGAGCTGGGTGGAGCCAGGGCAGCCTTCGTGTTTGGTCTGGGGTGGTCTAGAGGTGACCAAGAATGCAGGCTTTCCTCTCCGATGTCTCCTGAGCCCAGGCACAGAGGCGGGAAACCACAGGGTGCACAGCGTCAGGAATCCAAGGGTCAGCCGGGGCGAGAGGAGGAGGAAGGACGGGGGTTGGCTGGCCCTCAGGAACGGGGGCAAGTTACAGGGCGCAATGCGGGATCCCTGTTCTTGCTAACCTTGGATAACGACGCTCTACATGCAGGATTCCTAAAGTTCTGCAGTGATTTATCTACATGCAAATGCACGATTTATGAGAGCCGCCATCAAAGGTCCTTCCTAATTGGCTGGTTTCTTGTAAAAGATCTTAAGAAAACAACGACCAAGTACACGTATCTCAGCGTTTATTTCATTCTCTCAGGACAAACTACACAATGTAATTCACGTAACCACGAACCAGCAACTGCAAATTAAGATTTTTGTAGGTCATGATTTCTAAAAAATCCAGCCACGCAATAACAGCCTTTCTAAAGCTGACTTTGTTTTAGTGAAAAACTGTAATGTCATCCCTAAGCTTCCTCCAGAAGAGCTTCGACGTGGAGAAACGGGGTGGACGCTCCACCCAACCGCGCCATTGGGAGAAGAGGAGGCACCTGGAGCAGAAGCTTCTCTCCCAAGTGCACAACAGAGCATCAGCGAAGGCAGTGAGAAGAGTAGCAAGAAAAAGGTTTAAAATCATCGATGAAAATGGAAATTAAGCTTGTCTTATTACAATTAAGACAAACTGACCATGTGCATTTTCCCCACATTCCTGTGGGGAATCCCAGCTCGTTTGAACACACGCCACGAACTCCTGGTATCCGTAAGTCTCCCAGCTCATTTGAACACATGCCACGAAGAACTGCCAAAGGCAACTCCATTAATGAAGCCAATCTGGGCTTGTTTTTCAGTATGGAAATGAAAACATCTGAAAGTATCTCCTCCACTAAAATGTCAACACTCCTAACAAAATTCCTTAGACGTCTGTATGATTGATTCTAAACAGCTGGCAACTGTCATTTCTAGCTGTGTAAAAATCGCTGTGGCACCTCACCTACGGACGGCTCAGTCCAGCCACGGTTTCCAGCTCACGGGCCGGCACAGGGTCTGCTCCACCTTTCAGTCCACAGGACCACACAGCTGCAGGGACGCAAAGGGAGCCGTTGGGCAGCTAACGTGGCAGGGACGCCCCTTTCCTCTCAGCCTCCATGTGCGATATCTCACACCTCTGCAAAAGGCCCTCCTGGAAACCCCAGACTCTGCACTTTCCTCACATGAACTGTCCACAGAAGTCCATCCCGAAGGACATTTCCCCCCATTTCCCCCACAAAGGAACTGGACTGGAAAAGCCGTCTGTGATCACTCTCTGTTTCCACATGACTGAAACCCCACAGCACCTGTGGCTGGGGTAGAAATCACCCCTAATCCCTAGATCCCTGGACCCCCCGTCCCACCCGACAAGCAGACACTCTCGGACGTCTCTCCCAGGCAGTCCATGCCTGTAAACTTCCAGAAACTGACTTCCGGAGCCTGTGGCCCCGACTGCCATGGATATGCTGTCACACACTCACACGTATTTGTGGTTGCTGCGGAGAAACATTCAGACATATTTGCGGTTCCTAAACTTTGCAAACACGTGACCCTTTTAAGAATCTGCTACAAGCCACAGAGCTCTCTCCTGCCCTCACAGAAAATGTGCCCCCACAGAAGGCCCTGCAGCCACGCTGGGGCCACTGAGCCCCAGGACCCGACACATCCCCAAAGGAGGCAACCGTGTGGGGCCCTCTGCACCCGAGAAGGTGGCCTGTGTCTCAGTCTGTCTCCTGCCTCACGTGAGACGCAAACCTCCGTGCAGCCGGCTGCACCCCCAGCACCGCCCACCCCCAGCGCACCAGCCCTGCCCCCATCCCAACCCCCCTCCCCCTCAATGCTGCCCCCCCAAACCCCCACACCCTTTCCCCCCTCCCAACCCCCTCTGGTTCCAACACCCAGGCCCTCCCCTTCAGACACCCCCAGCACACCCGTCCTGCCCTTGCCCCCCTGCCCCTGACCCCCCACAGGGTGAACTGTCACGAGCACCCACTCTGTGGGGAGCTGGGATCCCAGCGCCGTGTGGGCCAGACCCTGCCGTGACCAGGCCCGTCTGTGACCTGACCAGGATGTGACCAGAGCCGGCCGTGACTGAACCGTGTGGTGACCCAACCGCACACGTGCCCATGACGCACAGCCTCGCGGGGCGAGGGCAGAGGGGTCCAGGGTGAGCGCCAAACTGCCCGGGGGACGGACACTGTGGGCGCTGGACAGTTATGGAACCCTCGGTGTTAAAACCCAAGTGATCACCGCTGTGATTCAAAGTCTTCTAAAACTTGAGCGAGATCTCTGAGGACACAGTCACCTTCCCTGAAGCCAGCAGGAGCCTCGCGGTGGCTGAGACACCAGCTCCAGGGATCCCTGGGCCATGTGTCCCCACCATCTGCGGTGGGGGACGGAGGAGCCCACGGGGCACTGCTGTGCTTCCTCCCCACTGGGCGGAGGAGCCCACGGGGCACTGCTGGGCTGAGGAGGGGCCCCAGGAAGCCTGGCTTTGGAGGGGCAACTGAGAAGCCGTTCTAAAGATAAAAACCGTAATTTAAGATCGTCTAAATAAGAAAAACGTTTAACTGTGAACACGGTATAGCTCTCAGCCTGTGTTTTCATGTCTAAGGCGCTCAGCTTCTAAAACGCTGATTAGAAACAAACAACACAACCACCTTTGCACCCTACGAAAATAACAGGAGGAAAATCAGGGGCGTGTTTTTCTCCAAAGGAAAACACCCTCCAGGGCTCAGAGACATGCCGGCCACAGATCCCTCTCCGTGACTTGACAGTCTCACCATAGCCTGATTCTTTCCACCCCTAGGAAAACTCTTTATTTAAAAAACCACAGTGGTAATTTCACTAAAGGTAGTAACGACACTAAGGAGGCCAGTACTTACGCTCGACGGGTGCTGAACGGCAGCCTCGTGTTGCAGCCTCACCCGCTGGGGCATCATGACATCATCCTGCAGTAAAGAACACACTTTCCGTTTGTTTGTTTGCATTGACTGATGCATAGACTAATACAGTCCCGCTTTATTGCCCAGGCTGGAGTGCAACGGCACAATCATAGCTCACTGCAGCCTCAAACTCCCGGCCTTAACTGATCCTCTCGCCTCAGCCTCCCAAAGAGTTGGGATTACAGGCTTGAGCCACCATGCCCAGCCCCAAGAACATATTTTAAACTCACATAAAGCAATTCCTACAAATAAGTAAGAAAACGATAGACAATCCCACAGCAAAACAGGCAAGGGCCTTGAACAGGCCATTCAGACAAGAGGATTTCCAGTGGACCAACAACCTCATCAGCCATCAGAGAAATGCAATTAATTATGCAGCGGAGAAGGAAAAATAAAAAATGCTGACAATTCCAAGTGTACTTAATTAGGCAGAACAAGAGCTCCCACGCACTGCTGGCTGCGATGAGGACCTGTCACCACTGTTGAGGGGACCGTCTACAGTGAGGACCTGCCACCACTATTGAGGGGACCGTCTACAGTGAGGACCTGCCACCACTGTAGAGGGGAACGTCTGCGGTGAGGACCTGCCACCACTGTTGAGGGGACCGTCTGCAGTGAGGACCTGCCACCACCGTGGAGGGGACCGTCTGCGGTGAGGACCTGCCACCACCGTGGAGGGGACTGTGTGCGGTGAGGACCTGCCACCACCGTGGAGGGGACCGTCTGCGGTGAGGACCTGCCACCACTGTGGAGGGGACCGTCTGGCATCTTCCAGCAAAGCTGAAGATGCACTTCCCTAAGACCCTGACGTCTGACTACTTGGGTAGGAAAAGCCCTACTCACACGCACAGACATGCTCATGGCAGCTCATTCAAATGTGGAAAGAACCCAGTGAGAATAGCAGATACATGAATTGTGCATGTTATTTTCAAATGCCATTCAGCAGCTGAACACAACAGAAATTTCACAAGCCTAATGTTCAGTGAAAGAAGCAAGACACAAGAATATACATGGTATTTTCCCCTTATTTAAATTCAAAACCAAGCCAAATAAACCACATTATTTAAGAAATGCACACACAGTGTGTACCAGGGTCCCAATTCCCGGGGAAGCGGGCTGGTGCCGCACCATGGACCAGGCCACATAGCAGGAGTGAGCGGCGGCCGGGCGAGCGTCACGGCCTGAGCTGCCCCTCCTGTCAGAGCAGCGGCTGCATTAGACCCTCGCAGGAGCGCAAACCCTACTGTGAACTGCACACGCGAGGAATCCAGGTCGCAGACTCCTTATGAGCATCTAACTAATGCCGACGGCCTGAGGTGGAACCGTTTCATCCCAAAACCACGCCCCCCCCCCACCATCGGTCTGTGAAAACATTGTCTTCCACAAAACCTGTCCCTGGTGCCAAAAAGGCTGGGGACCACGGATATAAACCACAAAGAAAAGCAACAACATTATAACCTTGAAGATCAGAAGAGTAGTCACTTTTTGAGGGGAAGTCAAGGTGGGGGCATGGGTGGGACAGTCCCTTTAAGGTGCCGGCCATAAGCATTTATTGATCGAGTGGTAGCTACACAAATATTTGCTTCATAATTAACTTGTAAATTAATGGATATTTATGTTTTGCACATTTTTCTGTGGGTGTATTCTATCTCATGATAAAAAAATTAAGTGGAAGAACAGCAAAGGTTTAAGTACATGAGTTAAAGGTACAAATGTACTCAATAGCAGAAATAAGAATAATGTCATTGGAAGGATATCTGTTTTTAAGTTGAACGCTGAGATGAACTAAAATACCCATATTTATGTCTCTTATTCCCGCAAAACGGCCTTAGGACATTCAGATCATCCAACGAACCATGCTGAGGGAAGCCGAGAGGAACCTGGTGGGGCTGAAGAGAGGAGGCTGGGGACAGAGGGGAAGTGGGAGGAGGGCAGAGAGAAGAGAATAAAGGAGGGTGGAGGATGGAGGAGGGAGAAGAGATGGAGGGAGGAGGGAAGAGAACAGAAGAGGAGGGTGGAGAAGGGAGGAGGGAGTAGGGAAGAGAACAGGAGGTTGGAGAGTGGAGGAGGGAGAAGGGGAGAGGACAGAAGAGGGGGGGGAGGAGGGAGGAGGGACGGAAGAAGGAGGGAGGAGGCAGGTGGAGGGTGGAGGGAAGTGGGGGTTGGGGAGAGAGAATAGAGGAGGGAGGGTGGAGGAGAGAGGAGAAGGGAGGGGAGGGAAGAAGGAGGATGAAGGTGCAGAAGGGAGATGGAAGGAGGGAGGAGGGAGGAAGGAGCAGGAGGGCTAAAAACCTGCATATGACCCTGACAGGTATTTCAAAAAGAAGAGCTGAGGAGGCTCAAAGGAACCACAGGCACCACCTAAGGGGCACGTCACTAACCTTCAAACACGGGACCCTCAAACCTTCCAACCCCTGGTCTAGACACCTAATCCCCCATGCCCCAAGCCCAGGCTAAATGTCCTGTGGGAAAGTCTCTTGCACCTTCTAGAACCAGGGCCAGGCCAGTTCTTCTATGGAGTTGGCCCTCAAAAACATTTGTAAGACATGGAGGTCATTAAGTGAAATATCCAGACACAGAAAGACAAACGCTGGTGTTGCCACCCATGTGTGGGAGCCGAGGAGATGATCTCGTGGAGGTAGGATGGCGCTCAGCAGAGGCCAGGAAGGGCAGTTGGCAGGAGGAGGAAGGGGGCTGGTTAAAGGGCACAAAACTACAGTCAGGTAAAAGGAGTAGTTCTAGTGTTCGACAGCACAATAGGGTGACTATAGTTAACAATAAGTTATTGTATATTTCAAAATAGCTAGAAGACTTTTATGGCCAGGCGCAGTAGCTCATGCCTGTAATCCCAGCACTTTGGGAGGCCAAGGCAGGCGGATAACTTGAGGTCAGGAGTTCGAAACTAGACTGGCCAAGATGGTGAAACTCTGTCTCTACTAAAAAAAAAAAAAAATTCACCGAGTATGGTGCTGCACGCCTGTAGTCCCAGCTACTCAGGAAGCCGAGGTACGAGAATCACTTGAACCTGGAGGTGGAGGCTGCAGTGAGCTGAGATCATGCCACTGCACTCCAGCCTGGGTGACAGAGAGAGACTCCATTTCAAAAAACAAAATGAAATAGCTAGAAGATCTGGAATGTTCCCAACACAAATGATAAATGTTTGATGTGATGGATGGCCCAGTTACCCTGGCTTGATCATGACACACGGTGTGCCGGCATCAAGTACCACACGTGCTCCATGAACACCATGCGCCTGTATCAGATACCACACGTGCTCCGCGAACATGGTGTGGCTGTATCAGGTACCACACGTGCTCCGCGAACATGGCGTGGCTGTATCAGGTACCACACGTGCTCCGCGAACACGGCGCGCCTGTATCAGGTACCACACGTGCTCCGCGAACATGGTGCGGCTGTATCAGGTACCACATGTGCTCCGTGAACACTGTGCACCTGTATCAGGTACCACACGTGCTCCACAAACATGGTGCGCCTGCATCAGGTACCACACGTGCTCCACAAACACGGTGCGCCTGTATCAGGTACCACACGTGCTCCACAAACACGGTGTGCCTGTATCAGATACCACACGTGCTCCGTGAACATGGTGTGGCTGTATCAGGTACCACACGTGCTCCGCGAACATGGTGTGGCTGTATCAGGTACCACACGTGCTCCGCGAACACGGTGCGCCTGTATCAGATACCACACGTGCTCCGCGAACACGGTGCGCCTGTATCAGGTACCACACGTGCTCCACAAACACGGTGCGCCTGCATCAGGTACCACACGTGCTCTGCGAACATGGTGTGGCTGTATCAGGTACCACACGTGCTCCGCGAACACGGCGCGCCTGTATCAGGTACCACACGTGCTCCGCGAACATGGTGCGGCTGTATCAGGTACCACATGTGCTCCGTGAACACTGTGCACCTGTATCAGGTACCACACGTGCTCCACAAACATGGTGCGCCTGCATCAGGTACCACACGTGCTCCACAAACACGGTGCGCCTGTATCAGGTACCACACGTGCTCCACAAACACGGTGCGCCTGCATCAGGTACCACACGTGCTCCGTGAACATGAACAACGATCCCTAAAAATTTCAAAAATATATTTGTAAAACAAATGAATAGATCTTTAATTCACTTCACCATTTATAAAACGCACACATACACTTTTTTTTATATTTATCACACTCTTCTATGGCTGGAGACAGAATAGCTAATATTATGTCTATTTTGTAGCCAAGAAAACGGAGGTTTGGAAAGGGTATGTAATTCTTAATACCCAAAGTCTCGTAGCAATTACATGTCAGGGTTAAAACTGGACAGAATGCCTCACCCAACACCGTGGTTTTCCACAGGACGTTGCTTCTGACCAAGGAACTCACTTAACAGCCAAAGAAAGGTCGCAATGGGCCGGGCTCCTGGAATTAACTTCCCTCTCATGTCCCTACCATCTCGAAGCCATGGGTCGGACAGAGGTGGGACGGCCTTTGGAGGTCCAGTTACGGCACCCATTCAGCGGCGACGCTGGCAGGGCTGGGGCGAGGCTCTCCAGAGGCCGCACTGACTCCAAATGAGCCTCTGGGACATGGAGCTGTTTCTCCCCAGCCAGGGCTCACGGGGCCAGGAATCGAGGGGCAGACATGGGAGTGGCACTCACTGTCACCCCTGGTGATGTACTAGGGGAGCTCCTGCTTCCTGTCCCCTGACGTTGTGGTCTGCAGGCCGAGAGGTCTGGGTCCCAGGGGAGGAACACTGCCACCAGGAGACGCACGATGACGCCGCTGGAATGGAAGTTAAGACCCCACCCGGCCCCTTTGGGCTCCTCATGCCTCTGAGTCCACGTCCAGAAAGGGATTCTCTGTGCTGGCCCGGGGATTGATCCTGACCACCCAGGGGGAATTGGCCTATGTGGCCACAATGGAGGCAGGACAGAGTCTATGATGCAGGAGAACCCTGGGGCGTCAAATTACTCCACAGAGAACGGTTCAAATAAAATGGCCAGTGCGCAAAGACAGCCAGGCTTATAAGTAAAAACACACAAAATACCAGAAAACAAAAGACTTGATATATTCAAATTATCACGCACAAAATATTTTTAAAATCTATGCAAGTTGTATTTAAAAAACTAAAAGATATAAGACATGAGCCAGTCATGAAAGGACAAATATTGTCACAGGAGGTCCCTTAGCAGAGCCAAAGTCATGGGGACTGGACGGAGACGGGTGGCAGCCAGAGGCTGGGGCGGGCAACGGGCTGTTTCACGGGGACAGAGCTTCAGTTTGGGAGAACGGGAAAGATCTGTAGGCGGAGGCGGCGGGGGCTGCACAGCAATGTGACTGTACTTCACGCCACTGAATTAAAAATGGCTAAAATGGTAAACTTTATGTTATATACATTTTACCACACACAAAAACTAAAAGACAAACTTGAACAACAGAACTTTTTCTCTTTTTTTTTGAGTCGGAGTTTTCCTCTTCTTGCCCAGGCTGGAGTGCAGTGGCGCAATCTTGGCTCACCGCAACCTCCTTCTCCCAGGTTCAAGCGATTCTCCTGCCTCAACCTCCCAAGTAGCTGGAATTACAGGCGCCCACCACCACACCTGGCTAATTTTCACATTTTTAGTAGAGACAGCGTTTCACCACGTTGGCCAGGCTGGTCTCAAACTCCTGACCTTAGGTGATCTACCCGCCTTGGCCTCCCAAAGTGCTGGGATTATAGGTGTGAGCCACTGCACCCGGCCAAGAATAGAACTATTAGAACTAAAAGACAAATCCCAATTAAGCATAACACAGACAAATTTAATAGCAAAACAGATTTTCTAAAGAGATAGTGAATTTGAACATATATCAAAATAAATTATTCAGAATTCAGCATGAAAAGACCAGAAGATGGAAAATAGAGAGAAAAAAAGAAGAAAAACCAAAGAGATATAAAGTGTAAGAGGGTCCCAGAAAGAGAGAGAGAAAAGCTTACTGCAAACAAGCAAGCTTTGAAGAAACGACGGCTAAGAAATTTCTGAGACCGATAAGGATGCCTGCACACACAATTACAAAGCCCAGGCCAGGCAAGTCCCAGAAAACCCAGGAGGCGAGTCCACTTCCAGGAACGGACGAATAAGTTGCTTCAGAACAATATTTTCCATAGAATAGCTGGAAAAGCTAGAAAAATACTAAAAACAAAACAAAATGCCTGTTGAAAGGCACTGGAGACCCAAAAAGGCCACAAGGACCAAAGACCGAGGTCTGGAGCGGAGAAACCCAGAGAGGTGAGCAGGACGCCCCTGGGGACGCGATGGGGCCTTGGGGCCCAGCTCACCAGGCCACCAGCCCACCTGCCCATCGGGAGCCAAAGTCAGCCCCAGGGGAGGTGATGGCCATCCCGACCATCCGGTTATTTCTAAAACCAGCGTCTCAAAGAGTTACTGATTCTGAGCGAGTGGGGGAGAGGCCACGGCCGCATGGCACTCCTGCCACTCCCAGGGCTGGAAGGAAACACAGGGTTCAGGGATCTGTGAGGACGGGGACTGGAGAACACCCCGAGTTTTCTGCTGGGACCCACGAGAACCAACTGCATTTAATTTGGGGAAGACAGAGAAAGAGATCATTGCGAAGGGGCATGAAAGGTGCTTCCGAGGTGGTTATTTTCTACGGTGGTCACAGGAATATTTGCTTTACGATACTTTATAGAGTCGTACATTTGTGTTCCACACGAGTATTTGCCTGATGAAGCTTTACGTACATTTGTGCCCTACATGAATATTTGCTTTATGATACTTTAATGATACTTTATGGACATCTGTGTTTTGTGCTCTTCTCTGTATGTGTTTTTCTTCATAATGAAAGTGATGAAACAAACAAGAATTTTGAACACGAGGTTGTTGCTAGAAGCACTTCTGTTCAACACTGTACTGGAGGTCCTAGTCAGTATAATGAACTGAACCAAGAACGTGGAATAAGTAAGATTGGAATAGACATTGGAGAGGGGTAAAAGGATCCTTATTCACAGGTGACATAATCATTTCATAGTAAATTGTAAAGAATATGCAAAAAAAAACTCTACTAGAATAAGATGATGTGGCATATTTGCAGCAATAAAACTTGGAAATTAATTGTTAATACCACTTTTCAATAGCACTGAAACCCAAAAAATACTTAGAGATATATTTTATTAAATTTATGTTGAAGACCCATACCCTAAAAACTACAAAATATTCCAGAGAGAAATTTAAGAAGGCATAAACACATGGAGAGATATACTATGTTTACGGATTAGAAGACTCAATACTAACATCCTCAAGTGGATTTATAGATTCAATGTAATCCCAATAAAAATCAGCAGGCTTGACAAGTTCATTCTAAAATTTTGCAGCATTCAAAGGACCTGAAAGAAAAAACGAAAAAAACCAACACAACCGTTTTGAGAGCGGGAAGAACAAAGCTGGAAGACTTACAGTCCCAGATTTTGAGACTAACTATAAAGCTACACTGTAGCTTTATTACTGCAGCTGCTAGAATAATCATGTAATAGTAATCAAGACAGAGTGGAACTGGTATAAAGAGAAATATAAAGATCAGTGGAACAGAACAGAGCACAGAAATAGATCAAATAGATCCGCGCTTTTTTGGATCCACAGATTTTCAACAAAGGTGCCAAGATAATTCCACAGAGAAAGAACAGGAATGCTGGAAAAACCGGACATCATCCAGGAAAAACAATCCTCAGCCCCCATATACACCATCTTCAAAAACCAACCTGAAATGAACCAGAGGTCTCAATGTAAAAGATAAAAATAGAAGACATCCAACAGAAAACGAAGAAAACTTTGGGGCAGACAAAGGTTTCTTAGGTTCTTAAACGGGACACAAAAAGCACAAATCTTATTTTTCTTTAAGTGATAAAATGGTCATTATCAAAATTTAAAACTTCTGTTCATCAAAAGACACGGCCCCACATACACCAGCGTGAACTCACATGAGCTTAGCACTGTCCCCACCCCACCTGCACCAGCGTGAACTCACATCAGCTTAGCACTGTCCCCGGCCCACCTGCACCAGCGTGAACTCACATGAGCTTAGCACTGTCCCCACCCACCTGCACCTGCGTGAACTCACATGAGCTTAGCACTGTCCCCACCCCACCTGCACCAGCGTGAACTCACATGAGCTTAGCACTGTCCCCACCCCACCTGCACCAGCGTGAACTCACATGAGCTTAGCACTGTCCCCACCCCACCTGCACCAGCGTGAACTCACATGAGCTTAGCACTGTCCCCGGCCCACCTGCACCAGCGTGAACTCACATGAGCTTAGCACTGTCCCCACCCCACCTGCACCAGCGTGAACTCACATGAGCTTAGCACTGTCCCCGCCCCACCTGCACCAGCGTGAACTCACATGAGCTTAGCACTGTCCCCGCCCCACCTGCACCAGCGTGAACTCACATCAGCTTAGCACTGTCCCCACCCACCTGCACCAGCGTGAACTCACATCAGCTTAGCACTGTCCCCGCCCCACCTGCACCAGCGTGAACTCACATCAGCTTAGCACTGTCCCCGCCCCACCTGCACCAGCGTGAACTCACATCAGCTTAGCACTGTCCCGCCCCCCCTGCACCAGCGTGAACTCACATGAGCTTAGCACTGTCCCCGCCCCACCTGCACCAGCGTGAACTCACATCAGCTTAGCACTGTCCCCACCCACCTGCACCAGCGTGAACTCACATGAGCTTAGCACTGTCCCCGACCCCCTGCACCAGCGTGAACTCACATCAGCTCAGCACTGTCCCCGCCCACCTGCACCAGCGTGAACTCACATGAGCTTAGCACTGTCCCTGGCCCACCTGCACCAGCGTGAACTCACATGAGCTTAGCACTGTCCCCACCCACCTGCACCAGCGTGAACTCACATGAGCTCAGCACTGTCCCCGCCCCACCTGCACCAGCGTGAACTCACATGAGCTTAGCACTGTCCCTGGCCCACCTGCACCAGCGTGAACTCACATGAGCTCAGCACTGTCCCCCCCCACCTGCACCAGCGTGAACTCACATGAGCTTAGCACTGTCCCTGGCCCACCTGCACCAGCGTGAACTCACATGAGCTTAGCACTGTCCCCGCCCCACCTGCACCAGCGTGAACTCACATGAGCTTAGCACTGTCCCCACCCACCTGCACCAGCGTGAACTCACATGAGCTCAGCACTGTCCCCGCCCCACCTGCACCAGCGTGAACTCACATGAGCTTAGCACTGTCCCCACCCACCTGTACCAGCGTGAACTCACATGAGCTTAGCACTGTCCCCGCCCCCCCTGCACCAGCGTGAACTCACATGAGCTTAGCACTGTCCCCACCCACCTGCACCAGCGTGAACTCACATGAGCTCAGCACTGTCCCCACCCACCTGCACCAGCGTGAACTCACATCAGCTCAGCACTGTCCCCACCCACCTGCACCAGCGTGAACTCACATGAGCTTAGCACTGTCCCCACCCCACCTGCACCAGCGTGAACTCACATCAGCTTAGCACTGTCCCCACCCACCTGCACCAGCGTGAACTCACATGAGCTTAGCACTGTCCCCACCCACCTGCACCAGCGTGAACTCACATCAGCTCAGCACTGTCCCCACCCACCTGCACCAGCGTGAACTCACATGAGCTTAGCACTGTCCCCACCCCACCTGCACCAGCGTGAACTCACATCAGCTTAGCACTGTCCCCGCCCCACCTGCACCAGCGTGAACTCACGTGAGCTCAGCACTGTCCCCACCCACCCTGCACCAGCGTGAAGTCACATGAGCTTAGCACTGTCCCCACCCCACCTACACCAGCGTGAACTCACATTGGCTCCTCTCTGCTGTTTTCTAAAGTTGCAGCAGATTCTATACAGCTGATACCAACATTCTTTTCTAAATAATCCCAGGCTAAAGCCGACAAGTCAAATATAGAAGTCAGGTGGCACGTGATAAAGAGATGAGGAAAAACACACTTCCTCACTCAGCTAGCAACACCTGCATTTAATCAGTCACTGACCAGTGTGCCATTCTAAATATAGGGGAAATAGCATGATTCAGGAATCTCTTGGTCACCACCATGCTCTGTGGTGAAATGCTTTGGTCTCAAAACCACCCAAGACAAAGCACGTGGCCTCGTGTCCCCTTTCTGTTAAACGGATGCTGGGGAGGCGCCAGATCTCCTTCCTTCACCCCCACGTCTCCCGACCTCCAGCAGCTGCAGGGAAGAGCTGGAAGGGAAAGTGGAAACCCAACCTTCATGGGTTAGATGGGCCGATGCTTCCGTAACACTCACCAGCAGTGGGACACGGTGGGACAAAATGTGCCATCACAAAGGAGGCTGAAGTTGCCTTTCTCGATTTTCTGCGAATTAGCAATTTAAAAGTGCTTCCTCCCCTGTGGATTCTGTGCTGGTTCCTTCTACCTCGCCAGAGCAAACACCTGACCGTGTGTCTCTAACACCGGAGATGCCAGAGGGAACAGTGTGGGGAGGACTCGCCTGATACGAGGTCCTGTGTCCCCACATTTCCTGTTGGACCTAAAGGCTAAACAGGGGTGAACGCACAAGAGGTTCCAGGCGTCCACTCCTGGAGGCAGAGTCCCTGATGTACTCAGGCAGCAGAGCGGCCCTCCTGGTCGTCTGCAGAGGAGCCCCCAGCGCAGGCCTCAGGTGGTCCCGGCCGCAGCTCCTGGGCGTCTGCAGAGGAGCCCCCAGCGCAGGCCTCAGGTGGTCCCAGCCGCAGCTCCTGGGCGTCTGCAGAGGAGCCCCCAGCGCAGGCCTCAGGTGGTCCCGGCCGCAGCTCCTGGTCGTCTGCAGAGGAGCCCCCAGCGCAGGCCTCAGGTGGTCCCGGCCGCAGCTCCTGGCCAGCTCAGCGGCAGCCTCCGCGCGGGGTCCTCCAGGCGGGCAGGCCCTGCTTCTGAGTTCAGCATCGACTCCCTCCTAGAGGTGCTGCTCCACGGTTTCCTGAATAGTTTCTTTAACTGGAAATCAAGTTACCTCCAAGACCACAAGGCAGTTCAGACGGAGTTCGCGAGACCACGCACAAGACAGGCGCAGACGTGGCCAGCAGAGCCCTCGCTCATCCGCCTCCAGTCTCCAGGTGAGGTGGGTTGCGTGGGGGGCCTCAGCTGTTGAGGGATAAACATCTGTGTCCTGTGTAGAGACCGGGCTCTCTGTGCGGAGGGAAAAGCTGGCAACTGTGCAGGGCCCCAACCCCACCAGGAGAAGAGGACTCTGGCCCAGGGGTGAATCCACGCGTGTTAACACGCCCCCGGGGCTGAGACTGCGGAAGCTGCGGGTTCCTGGTGTGGGTCAGGCCTGGGTAAGGGGCCTGAGGGTCATGATGCCCGCAACATCGGCATGCCCTGGTCACCTTCTGCAGCCGGACAGGCAGACGCTGTGATGCTGAGGAGTGACCAGAACGCCGTAGCCATGGGGCCTGGGCCATGCTGCTCAGGGGTGCAAAGTGCTCCAACTCCTGCCAGACACATCGGCCGGCACAGAGGGCAGCAAACGGCTACTGCTGGCCAGGATCAGAGCAGCCGGCAGCCGCAAGACCGCAGTCCTCGTTCCAGGAGCAAGACGGCCCCCAAGGTCGTGGGGCCTAGTCAAAGGGCATGGAGGCCAATCTGAAAGGTCCCTCGCTGGCCAAATCACAGACAGTGTGAACATCACAGTAAGTGACAGTAACTAATGATAACTCAAATAAAACAGAAACCGTGGAGTCCACACACACATAGAAACTGTGAAGTCCACACACACACAGACGCCACAAAGTCCACACACGCACGAATGCCGCGGAGTCCACACACTCACGGACGGCGCGGAATCCACAGACAGACAGACATCGTGGAGTCCACACACACACAGACACCGCAGAGTCCACACACACACACACACACACACACAGTGTGGAGTCCACACACACATAAGTGTAGGTGTCCACTGCAAGTCTGATGAGGAGCAGGATGTGTGCTTGGCCTGGCCTTTCCACAGAGCAGGTGCAACCTGCCCCAGGTGCTGGAGCTGAGCGCCCTCAGCAAAGAGGCAAATCAAAACCACAGGCCTGACGGAGGCAGCAAGAAGGCCGTGTCACCTCCGAGATAGACTGGAGAGAGCTGCACGGCCTAACCTCACTGTGAGGAAACAGACAGCAAGAGTGTCGGGGCGTTCCATGAAGAAAGTGCCTCAGAACCTTCAAAACATCAAGAAGAGCAGAGTCAAGGCGGGGCTGAGGGTATTCCAGGTGGAGGAGATCACAGAGACACAGCAACTAAATGCAGCACAATTCTGAGCAGGGGCTTCTCCTACGGCATCACTGGGACAGCCTGGCCCGGCACCGGGTGCCAGTCGTGTCCGGGTGAGTACATCCCTGCCGTGACGGGAGGCCATGGGCTGCAGGAGAATGTTCTCTGCAGGACGTACACACACGTACTCGGGGTGACATGCACGATGCTGGGGGCCTAAGCCAATGGCTCAGGGAGAACAAAAAGTTCTTTGCAGTATCCTTGAAACTTTCTGTGAGTTCTGATGGTTTCAAAGGGGAAAGAGAAATGAGCAAAAAGATGTAAACACTTTTCACAGAAAAGAAAACCCACATGGCCAAGAACAGAAGACGACGCTCACCATAACCCGTGACCAGGGAGTGCAAATCCAGGCGCGGTGAGGCCCCCTTCGCTCCTGCTCAGCCAGCAAAAGTGAACCTCCCGGAATTCTAAGTGCTAGAGAACCAGCGAGAGTGCGGGTGTTCGCAGGCATCTCTATTCTGTGCCCTGGGAGCCAGCAATTCCACTTCCAGGTACAAAGCTAAGAGGAACCCACATGCACAGCCAGAGGTGTGTGGACAGGCCACAGCAGCACCATTCCTCAAAGCAAAAACCTGGTGGCAGCCCAAAAGCCCGTCCACAGGAGGAAAGACGGATGTACGCGGCAGGTTTGCTCAGCAGAATGCTGTACAGCAGAGAAACCAAACAAACCGCAGAGGACAGATACACAGAGCGGGGCAGGGAGCCTGCAGACAAACCCACCATCGACCAATACACAGAGGAGGGCAGGGAGCCTGCAGACAAACTGACCCTCGACAGACACACAGAGCAGGGCAGGGAGCCTGCAGACAAACCCACCCTCGACAGACACACAGAGCGGGGCAGGGAGCCTGCAGACAAACCCACCCTCGACAGACACAGAGCGGGGCAGGGAGCCTGCAGACAAACCCACCCTCAACAGACACACAGAGCGGGGCAGGGAGCCTGCAGACAAACCCACCCTCAACAGACACACAGAGCGGGGCAGGGAGCCTGCAGACAAACCCACCTTCAACAGATACACACAGCAGGGCACGGAGCCTGCAGACAAACCCACCCTCGACCGATACACAGAGGAGGGCAGGGAGCCTGCAGACAAACCCACCCTCGACCGATACACAGAGGAGGGCAGGGAGCCTGCAGACAAACCCACCCTCGACAGACACACAGAGTGGGGCGGGAGCCTGCAGACAAACCCACCGTCAACAGACACACAGGGGAGGGCAGGGAGCCTGCAGACAAACCCACCCTGGACAGACACACAGAGCGGAGCGGGGAGCCTGCAGACAAACCCACCCTCGACAGACACACAGAGGAAGGCAGGGAGCCTGCAGACAAACCCACCCTCGACTGATACACAGAGGAAGGCAGGGAGCCTGCAGACAAACCCACCCTCAACTGATACACAGAGGAAGGCAGGGAGCCTGCAGACAAACCCACCCTCGACAGACACACAGAGCAGGGTGGGGAGCCCACAGACAAACCCACCCTGGACAGACACACGGAGCGGGGCAGGGAGCCTGCAGACAAACCCACCCTTGACAGACACAGAGCAGGGCAGGGAGCCTGCAGACAAAGCCACCCTCACACGGCCAAGTGATTTTCAACAAAGGCATCAGCACAATTCCATGGAGAAAAGAAAGCTCTTCAATAAATGGTGCTGGGACTGAATATTCACATGAAAAAAACTAACCTTGATATTTACTTCATTCCACATACGGAAATTAACTAGAGATGGACAAGAGACGCCGATAGGACAGTCAAAACTAGAAGCTACCAGAAAAACACAACTTCTCCTTTGGGGTAAGCAAAGGTTTATTAGGAAAAAATTTAACTAGAAAACAGTAAATAAGTTGGACTTCACTGATGTTAAAATCTTCTGCTCAAGACACCATTAAAATATGAAGAGGGGCTGGGCACGGTGGATCATGCCTGTAATCTCCATGCTTTGAGAGGCTGAGACAGGAGGATTGCTTGTGCCTGGGAGGCTGAGGCTACAGTGAGTCAAGATTGGGCCACCACACTCCAGCCTGGGTGACAAAGTGAGACGCTCTCAAAAAAAAAAAAAAAAAAAAAAGCAAGCCACTTACAGGGAAAAAATATCCACAATCCATACACCTGACAAAGGACTTGTATATAGACTATGTCACAAAACTCTGTAACTCATTAATAGTAAGATAAACAGGCCAGGTGTGGTGGCTCACGCCTGTAAACCTAGCACTCTGGGAGGTCGAGGTGAGCAGATCACCTGAGCTCAGGAGTTCAAGACCAGCCTTGGCAACATGGGGAAACCCCATCTCTACTAAAATACAAAAAATTAGCCAGGTGTGGTGGTATGCACCTGTAGTCCCAGCTACTCAGGAGGCTGAGGCAGGATTGCTTGAACCTGGGAGGCGGTGGTTGCAGTGAGCCGAGATTGCACCACTGCACTCCAGCCTGGGTGACAGAGTAAAACCTCATCTCCCTCAGAATGACCTGCACGCTCCCGGGTCTGGTCCCCACAGCAGCCGGGGATAAAAGGTAAGAGGTGAGATATGGGCATTTCATGAAAGAAGATTTATGAATGGCCAATAAACCCATGAAAAGGTGCTCACCATCACCAGCCATCAGGAAAATGTCAAACCACAGTGAGACACACATCAGAGCTACTAGAATCATGAAAATTAAGGCCGACAGCGTCAACGCCGCAGAGCCCGCACGCTGCTGACAGGAAGGCAGAACAGTACGAACGCCGGAAAACTGTTCAGCAGGTTCCTTTAAGGTAAAAACACCTTTCCCTCTGATGTGCCAATTCCACCCCTAGGTACTTCCCAAGGTACATCCACAGAAAGACAGACAAGAATGTTAATGGCGTCTTTATTCTAGTAACCCGAACTGGAAACTACAGCATCGAAACAATCTCGGTGCAGTCACAGAAGGATGAGCAAACAGTAAGGAGCCACCAATACACAGCCACCAATACACAAGCTGTAATGCATGACCATCCGGCTGAGTGGAAAGAGAAACACGAGGGCACAGCGTGCGGTTTCCCGTACGCATGAAATTCAAGAGCTGGCAACGGAAGCCCTGGGGCTCCAAGTCAGGGCAGTGGCTGCCGTGGGGACCGGAGCTGGGAGCGTGCAGGCCGTTCCGAGGGACAGAAGTCTCTGCACCTTGACTGGGGTGTGAGTTACACAGGCGTGTGAGCTGTCAAAACACAGATTATCCATGTTGTACACAAATTTCACACGGAAATCCTGCACTTCACTGCATGTAAATTCTACCTCAATTCTCCAAACCTGAACAAACTATAATGAGATGCAACAATGCGGATGGACCTTAACAATTATAAGGTTTAAAAGTTCCAGAATACTACAGTGGTACCCACTTTATAAAGTTAAAAAGGACTGAAGTTAAATTTTTTTTTTCAGATTTGTATAGATACCAGATAGTTATTTTAAAAGGACAGCAAGGGATGATGAGCGCGGAATTTGGGCTGACGGTTACCCAGGCGGAAGGAGGCAGGGGATAAGCGTCGTGGTCACCTGCGAGACGTGAGAGGACTGAGCTGGCTCTTGTGTCGGGTGGCAGGTCCATGGGCGTTTGTCACACGATGAAAATAAAAAATACAGGTGTGGAGTCCTAACTAGGGAAGAGAAGTCAGGCTGGAGGGAGCCGGGGAAGCAAAAAGAATTCGCAGATTGGCTATGTCTGCCTTTCCTCATGGTTCAGGACACAGCGCGTCTGCACAAATAACTCACCTAACTCACAATCCTCCTCCACCCAACTTATCACCAGACCCTCGGCTGAGGGAAAAACGCAACTTAGCTCCCTGCAACCTTGGCGTTACCAGCACCACTTGTGGCCCTCTCCAGCGCAAGCACCACCTTTAAAACCCCCGGCAAGGCTCTGTCTCCTGCCAGTCAGCTCCTCTCTTGCTGATGCGCCCGTTGCTTTCTCGCAACCTATCTTCCTGCTTTCTTGAATAAATCTGCCTTTCTTGACCTACAACTGTCTTGGTAAATTCCTTTACCACCTGCACCACTGGCCTCAGTTAGTCGCTACCCAGGAAAACAGGTACAGTTATAATCACAGAGACAAATAAAACGGGCCACGCGTGAACAAACGAGGAGAATGTGTCCTGAACCAAGGGACGTGATTAATTTGATTCTGGGCTCCTGAGATCCTAAGATCTAAATTTAAAAAGAAGAAAAAGAAATCATAGTGGAAGTTAGGAAACACAACTGAATAATAACTAAGGTTTTATACTCAAACCTTACGGACACCCCTACAGTACTAAGTTCTCCATGAGAGGAAAATCTTATGTTAGAAACAAAAGCCTGGAGAGGAGGGCCCAGCTCAAGGGTTAGCAACACAACCGCAGAATGAGCGCGAATAAAGCAGAAGCAAAACCACAGGTGGGAAAGTAAAGAAATAAAGGGATTAGCGGAGAAGGAGGCGAAGGGCAGCTGTAGAGGTGGAAAGGAGAACAGCCTCTGACACGGGACAGGCCTGGGGCGCTGCAGGCTGTGCTCAGAGCACCTGGCGGCTCGCGAGGGTTCTAGACGGTGCTGCTGCTCGGGGTCTGGGGCACGGCTACAGCCACATCCCTGTCCCCTCGGTTCAAGGATCGGCAGTGAGGATGAGAAAGGCCAGGCTTGTCTGTAACCCTCCCCATAGCCCCGGTGATGCCTCGACAATGCTGCAGAGCTGGCCGAGTGGATGCAGAGCCTTTGGGCCGTCCCCGTCTGCAGGGCCTGCCCCGCCTTGGCCCTTCTCATCCCAGCCACATGGGCCCCTCTCCTCTCACCTGAGGCCCCAGTTCAGAGGCCTCGGGGCGGTTCCGGGAAGGCCATGTGGCTGGCTTCCTGTGCACATGGACAGCCATGCGGCTGGTTCCCCAGTGAAGACGGGAGTCGGGGGACAGGAGGGTGGCAGAGGCTGTCCACCCTGGGAACCCTGAAGGGCAAAGGGAAAAGAAAACCTGGTCGGCTCAGAAGTAAGCAGCGCTCTCACAACCACCAGACCTCCTGGGTGAAGCCGCTCTGCAGATGTTTTCATAGACTTTATGTTTGAACATCTCTAAGAGGCCTGGAACCCGAATCATTATAATGGATGAGCTATTTAGAGGCTATTTCCTTTAAAAGCCAGGCTTCTTGTTTACTTTGTTTTATTCTACTAAAGTTTCCAAGAACACAAACAACCGAGACGAGAACACAGCAGCGTGTGCCAGGAGGAAACGCTGCGTCAGGCACTGATCCATCAGAGGCCGGCAGGGAAGGGTGTAAACTCAGCGACGGCCGCCCAAGCACCCACGGGTCCCTCGCAGGACCAGAGTCACGTTTTCCAGCGGGGAAGGGTGTAAACTCAGCGACGGCCGCCCAAGCACCCACGGGTCCCTCGCAGGACCAGAGTCACGTTTTCCAGCGGGGAAGGGTGTGAACTCAGCGACGGCCGCCCGAGCGCCCACGGGTCCCTCGCAGGACCAGAGTCACGTTTTCCAGCGGGGAAGGGTGTGAACTCAGCGACGGCCGCCCGAGCGCCCACGGGTCCCTCGCAGGACCAGAGTCACGTTTTCCAGCGGGGAAGGGTGTGAACTCAGCGACGGCCGCCCGAGCGCCCACGGGTCCCTCGCAGGACCAGAGTCACGTTTTCCAGCGGGGAAGGGTGTAAACTCAGCGACGGCCGCCCGAGCGCCCGCGGGTCCCTCGCAGGACCAGAGTCACGTTTTCCAGCGGGGAAGGGTGTAAACTCAGCGACGGCCGCCCGAGCGCCCGCGGGTCCCTCGCAGGACCAGAGTCACGTTTTCCAGCGGGGAAGGGTGTAAACTCAGCGACGGCCGCCCGAGCGCCCGCGGGTCCCTCGCAGGACCAGAGTCACGTTTTCCAGCGGGGAAGGGTGTAAACTCAGCGACGGCCGCCCGAGCGCCCGCGGGTCCCTCGCAGGACCAGAGTCACGTTTTCCAGCGGGGAAGGGTGTAAACTCAGTGACGGCCGCCCGAGCGCCCGCGGGTCCCTCGCAGGACCAGAGTCACGTTTTCCAGCGGGGAAGGGTGTAAACTCAGCGACGGCCACCCAAGCGCTCACGGGTCCCTCGCAGGACCGGCGCCACGTTTAGACAGGGCTCTGCGAGGACTCACCCCTCTGCCCCTTAGGAACCTGGCCATGGGACAGTCACGGGGGAGGCCTTCCACAGCCTTTCCAAGGACACCTGAGGCCACCTAATAGGCTTGAGGACAAGCTGTCTAGGCAGGTGTCACGTGACGAGAACGGTGTGCAGGGAGGCTCCACTCTGACTGCAGCGGGTGTGGGGTGGGTCCCAGGGAGGATGGAGATGCTTCATGAGCAAAAGGTGAAGATCTGTTTAAACCGTCCTCAGTTGCCAACCCTAGAGGTCAGGAACCGAATCTGTTCGACTGTAACGCCCTCTGCACATACTGGATCCAGAGTGAGTTTCAGGTGACGTTCACACTGGTCAGCCGGGCAAAACCCCAACGTCCTTCGAGGATGTTCACTCTCGTCCTCATCAACTCCACAGAGCAGCCAGCACCCGGGAAGGTGCACACAGGCCCAGCCTCACAACATCTGCAGACCTGCTCCTAAGCCAGGCACAGAAGCTGAACAACCAGGTCAGACCAGGCCAGGCCTCCGACCCAGACCGAGCTCGGGAGCTGAACAACCAGGTCAGACCAGGCCAGGCCTCCGACCCAGACCGAACTCGGGAGCTGAACAACCAGGTCAGACCAGGCCAGGCCTCCGACCCAGACCGAACTCGGGAACGGAACAACCGGGTCAGACCAGGCCAGGCCTCTGACCCAGACCGAGCTCGGGAGCTGAACAACCGGGTCAGACCAGGCCAGGCCTCCGACCCAGACCAAGCTCGGGAACTGCACAACCAGGTCAGACCAGGCCAGGCCTCCGACCCAGACCGAGCTCGGGAGCTGAACAACCAGGTCAGACCAGGCCAGGCCTCCGACCCAGACCGAGCTCGGGAGCTGAACAACCAGGTCAGACCAGGCCAGGCCTCCGACCCAGACCGAACTCGGGAGCTGAACAACCGGGTCAGACCAGGCCAGGCCTCCGACCCAGACCGAGCTCGGGAACTGCACAACCGGGTCAGACCAGGCCAGGCCTCCGACCCAGACCGAGCTCGGGAGCTGAACAACCGGGTCAGACCAGGCCAGGCCTCCGACCCAGACCGAGCTCAGAACTGCACAACCGGGTCAGACCAGGCCAGGCCTCCGACCCAGACCGAACTCGGGAGCTGAACAACCAGGTCAGACCAGGCCAGGCCTCCGACCCAGACCGAGCTCGGGAGCTGAACAACCAGGTCAGACCAGGCCAGGCCTCCGACCCAGACTGAGCTCAGGGACCCAGCACACCCTAATCCTGTCACCCAAAGACAATAAAAAGCACCATTTTCCATGTGGTGGGTTGAGCTGTCCTTGGTGGATGCTGTCTTAGTGAGGAAAACATTGGATGGACCATCTGAGCATGAAAACATGAGCCCAAGGAAGGGTCAGGAGAGAGGGCTGAAGGTTCTGTGTAAGAAAACGGGAGAAATCTGAGGCGTTTTGGTCTAAGAAGAAAAGAGAAGAAAGAGACCCAGGCACCAGGACAGGAGTCATAGCAGCTGGTGCCGCCCTGGGGGTTCCGCCTTCCCGAGCTGGGCCGATAAATATGCAGTTTTACCCCATCTGCACACGGGCACGCCTCTCCCAAACGTCCACATGTACCAGGAGCGTGTGCAGAGGCTTCTGGTGATCAAGGAAAAGAGCTGGGTCAGGAGGAGAGGAACGGGCGGCTCCTGCGTGAATCCCCGCGTAGGCAGGAGCTCTGGGCCAGAGCGGCCTGGAGACGCTGAGCGGCACCCCAAGAATGCACAGAAGCCCCGGAACCCGGCCGCAGAGGAGGGACAGATACAGATAAATGTTCCTGAAGTTTATTTTAAAGTAATTTTTAAAATATCTGTAGTCGAGTGTAGACTATACAAGCGACTACCTGTTATTCAGTCATTTGTCCTGCTATTGAAAAGTCTTTATAAACATCGCAGTGACTCCCCCATGGAGACCTGCCGGAAACTTCCCCACCGTGACCCTCCCGTCCCATGTTAACGTTTCTGTTTTCCATCACAGTCAACAACCTGAAGCTTCTTTGTATCCAAATCGTTCTCAGAGATGCCAAGAAGGAAGCTGAGGAGTGAAGGACACTCTTCAGGCTCTTGATAGAAAATGTAAAGTTACACTGTCAAGACGGCATCAACTTAGACTGTCCAAAATACTAAGTTATATGCTTTTTTTTTTTTTTGAGACGGAGTCTCGCTCTGTCACCCAGGCTGGTGTGCAGCGGCGCGATCTCGGCTCACTGCAAGCTCCGCCTCCCGGGTTCACGCCATTCTCCTGCCTCAGCCTCCCAAGTAGCTGGGACTACAGGCGCCCGCCACCAAGCCTGGCTAATTTTTAGTATTTTTAGCAGAGATGGGGTTTCACCATGTTAGCCAGGATGGTCTCAATCTCCTGACCTCATGATCCGCCCACCTCGGCCTCCCAAAGTGCTGGGATTACAGGCGTGAGCCACCGCGCCCGGCCTAAGTTATCTACATTTTTAAAAGTGTTATTAATTCAGTTTTTAAAAGAATCTCACTAATCTGTGTTTGAATACAAATGACTTAAATTCTTAGAAAGTTTATTAGTTGTTTGTACATCCACTCTGAGAGTCTGCTTCTGTCCTCTGCCTACTTATCTATTTTTCTTAGTGTTTTGTTTGTTTGTTTTTTGAGACAGAGTCTCACTCTGTCTCCCAGGCTGGAGTGCAATGGTGCAATCTCGGCTCACTGCAACCTCCGCCTCCTGGGTTCAAGCGATTCTCCTGCCTCAGTCTCCCAAGTAGCTGGGATTACAGGCGCACACCACCACGCCTGGCTAATTTCGTATTTTTAGTAGAGGCAGGGTTTTGCCATGTTGGCCAGGCTGGTCTCAAACTCCTGACCTCAGGTGATCCATCTGCCTCGGCCTCCCAAAGTGCTGGGATTACAGGCGTGAGCCACCGCGCCCAGCCTTTTCTTAGTGTTTTCTTATCAACCTTTAGAAATCAGTAAGGTTATTCATCTTTTAAGTACCATATTTTCCAATTTCATCCCAGTTTATCTTCATTTTGCTCACATCGCTCTCTGCTGTGCAATTTTACGTTTTTATATATCTTACTTATCATGATTAACTCATTAAGTGCTACAGCAATTAAACAGCAACAACCTATTGACCTTAATTTTTAAGGTTGTCCATTAACTATTTGATAAGGTTGGGCTGTGTCCCCACCCAAATCTCATCTTGAACTGTAGCTCCCACAATTCCCACGTGTCGTGGGAGGGCCCCGGTGGGAGGCCACTGAATCACGGGGGCGGGTCTTTCTGTTCTAGTGACAGTGGGTGAGTCTCAGGAGAGCTGATGGACTTCAAGGGAGGAGTTTCCCTGCACAAGCTGCCTCTCTCATCGGCCGCCACGTCAGACATGCGCGACTGTGAGACCTGCCCGGACACATGGAACTGTGAGTCTATTAAACTTCTTTTTCTTTATAAATTACCCAGTCTCGGCTATGTCCTCATCAGCAGCATGAAAACGGACTAACACATTATTAGTCTAATAACCATTAGAAAAATGATTTTCAAGAACCGCACTAAAATGTAAGATCATTTAATTATTCGACCAACATGTACACATTTATACATTATAAACAAAAGAAAGTTACTTACCGAATCCAAAAAGCAAAGGTAAGACCCTGAGCTCTGGGCAACTGCTTGATTTTTAGCGTATCCGACTGTGGAAAAAAGAAGAGCAAAACTCTTTTATAATTCAGTTTCCAGCAGCATTCTCTTTCATAGAGCTTAGTATATGATATTCTTTTTTTTTTTTTTTGAGATGGAGTTTCCCTCTTGTTGCCCAGGCTGGAGTGCAGTGGCGTGATTTTGGCTCACTGCAACCTCCGCCTCCTGGGTCCAAGCGATTCTCCTGCCTCAGCCTCCTGAGTAGCTGGGATTACAGGCACCTGCCACCACACCTGGCGAATTTTGTATTTGGGGGTTTCTCCATGTTGGTCAGGCTGGTCTCGAACTCCCAACCTCAGGTGATCTGCCCACCTCGGCCTCCCAAAGTGCTGGGATTACAGATGTGAGCCACCGCACCCGGCCAATATACGATGTTCTATAAGAAAGCTAGGAACATTTTGCACTGCCACCAAAAATGTGGGTCAGCTTTCAAAGGAATGAAAGGAAAGTCAGAGAGAGACAATATTCCACCTTTGGTAGGTGGCATAATGAGAACAAGGATAAAACACAGAGTCCACTGGGTACTTCATTAAAGTCTGACACTCACTGAAGGAAAAAAAAATGAGATCGACCTTTACTGAGTACAGCACTAAGCTAAGTCCTGGGAATATTTTTTTAAACAAAATTAAAATATCCCTGGAAGGAAGTCTGTAAAGTCTACCCTGATGAAAGTCAGGATCCGGTCACAAGAGGGAAGTTGGGGGCTGGCACATGTGTGACGGGCTGGTGGAGGTCACTGAGGTAGACCCTCGGAGGGCGGTTTGCACGTGTGTGATGAGCTGGTGGAGATCACTGAGGTAGATCCTCGGAGGGAAGTTTGCAAGTGTGTGATGGGCTGGTGGAGGTCACTGAGGTAGACCCTCGGAGGGCGGTTTGCACGTGTGTGATGGGCTGGTGGAGGTCACTGAGGTAGACCCTCGGAGGGCGGTTTGCACGTGTGTGATGAGCTGGTGGAGGTCACTGAGGTAGACCCTCGGAGGGCGGTTTGCACGTGTGTGATGGGCTGGTGGAGGTCACTGAGGTAGACCCTCGGAGGGCGGTTTGCACGTGTGTGATGAGCTGGTGGAGGTCACTGAGGTAGACCCTCGGAGTGCGGTTTGCATGTGTGTGATGGGCTGGTGGAGGTCACTGAGGTAGACCCTCGGAGGGCGGTTTGCACGTGTGTGATGGGCTGGTGGAGGTCACTGAGGTAGACCCTCGGAGGGCGGTTTGCACGTGTGTGATGAGCTGGTGGAGGTCACTGAGCTGGACGCTCGGAGGGCGGTTTGCACATGTGTGATGAGCTGGTGGAGGTCACTGAGCTGGACGCTCGGAGGGCGGTTTGCACGTGTGTGATGGGCTGGTGGAGGTCACTGAGCTGGACGCTCGGAGGGCGGTTTGCACGTGTGTGATGGGCTGGTGGAGGTCACTGAGCTGGACGCTCGGAGGGCGGTTTGCACGTGTGTGATGGGCTGGTGGAGGTCACTGAGCTGGACGCTCGGAGGGCGGTTTGCACGTGTGTGATGGGCTGGTGGAGGTCACTGAGCTGGACGCTCGGAGGGCGGTTTGCACGTGTGTGATGGGCTGGTGGAGGTCACTGAGCTGGACGCTCGGAGGGCGGTTTGCACGTGTGTGATGGGCTGGTGGAGGTCACTGAGCTGGACGCTTGGAGGGCGGTTTGCACGTGTGTGATGGGCTGGTGGAGGTCACTGAGCTGGACGCTTGGAGGGCAGTTTGCACGTGTGTGATGGGCTGGTGGAGGTCACTGAGCTGGATGCTTGGAGGGCGGTTTGCACGTGTGTGATGAGCTGGTGGAGGTCACTGAGGTAGACCCTCGGAGTGCGGTTTGCACGTGTGTGATGGGCTGGTGGAGGTCACTGAGGTAGACCCTCGGAGGGCGGTTTGCACGTGTGTGATGAGCTGGTGGAGGTCACTGAGCTGGACGCTCGGAGGGCGGTTTGCACGTGTGTGATGAGCTGGTGGAGGTCACTGAGCTGGACGCTCGGAGGGCGGTTTGCACGTGTGTGATGGGCTGGTGGAGGTCACTGAGCTGGACGCTCGGAGGGCGGTTTGCACGTGTGTGATGGGCTGGTGGAGGTCACTGAGCTGGACGCTCGGAGGGCGGTTTGCACGTGTGTGATGGGCTGGTGGAGGTCACTGAGCTGGACGCTCGGAGGGCGGTTTGCACGTGTGTGATGGGCTGGTGGAGGTCACTGAGCTGGACGCTCGGAGGGCGGTTTGCACGTGTGTGATGGGCTGGTGGAGGTCACTGAGCTGGACGCTCGGAGGGCGGTTTGCACGTGTGTGATGGGCTGGTGGAGGTCACTGAGCTGGACGCTTGGAGGGCGGTTTGCACGTGTGTGATGGGCTGGTGGAGGTCACTGAGCTGGACGCTTGGAGGGCGGTTTGCACGTGTGTGATGGGCTGGTGGAGGTCACTGAGGTAGACCCTCGGAGGGCGGTTTGCACGTGTGTGATGAGCTGGTGGAGGTCACTGAGCTGGACGCTTGGAGGGCGGTTTGCACGTGTGTGATGAGCTGGTGGAGGTCACTGAGCTGGACGCTTGGAGGGCGGTTTGCACGTCTGTGATGAGCTGGTGGAGGTCACTGAGCTGGACGCTCGGAGGGCGGTTTGCACGTGTGTGATGGGCTGGTGGAGGTCACTGAGCTGGACGCTTGGAGGGCGGTTTGCACGTGTGTGATGGGCTGGTGGAGGTCACTGAGGTAGACCCTCGGAGGGCGGTTTGCACGTGTGTGATGAGCTGGTGGAGGTCACTGAGCTGGACGCTTGGAGGGCGGTTTGCACGTGTGTGATGAGCTGGTGGAGGTCACTGAGCTGGACGCTTGGAGGGCGGTTTGCACGTGTGTGATGAGCTGGTGGAGGTCACTGAGGTAGACCCTCGGAGGGCGGTTTGCACGTGTGTGATGAGCTGGTGGAGGTCACTGAGCTGGACGCTTGGAGTGCGGTTTGCACGTGTGTGATGAGCTGGTGGAGGTCACTGAGCTGGACGCTTGGAGGGCGGTTTGCACGTGTGTGATGAGCTGGTGGAGGTCACTGAGCTGGACGCTTGGAGGGCGGTTTGCACGTGTGTGATGGGCTGGTGGAGGTCACTGAGCTGGACGCTTGGAGGGCGGTTTGCACGTGTGTGATGAGCTGGTGGAGGTCACTGAGCTGGACGCTTGGAGGGCGGTTTGCACGTGTGTGATGAGCTGGTGGAGGTCACTGAGCTGGACGCTTGGAGGGCGGTTTGCACGTGTGTGATGAGCTGGTGGAGGTCACTGAGCTGGATGCTTGGAGGGCGGTTTGCACGTGTGTGATGGGCTGGTGGAGGTCACTGAGGTGGACGCTCGGAGGGCGGTTTGCACGTGTGTGATGGGCTGGTGGAGGTCACTGAGGTAGACCCTCGGAGGGCGGTTTGCACGTGTGTGATGGGCTGGTGGAGGTCACTGGGCTGGACGCTTGGTGGGTGATCCTCTTGGCGTGTATCTCTGTGATGATCTGAATGTGCTGCCAGCATCTACAACACCAGAGTGGGTGCACATCCCATGACCCAGCTCTGATCGTAACAGATACTGTGCGGCATAAACCCAGCAGAACTTAATCTGCATGGCCACCAAGAGCAGCACTGTCATCAGAGCTCAAAACTGGGAACTACCCAAGTGCAGAATGGAAAAGCTGGAAACATACATGACAAGAAGGCACCCTCCAGGGCTGTACACACAGTGTGGGTGCCTCTCCCAGGCTGCTAAGCAGAGAAGGGAGCAGCTGCTGGGTGGGGGCCCTGGCCCGGAGCACGAGGGCAGCCGAAATTCTTCTGTGCTGTGAGAAACTAGGAAAGCAGCTGCCCTTGGGGAAGGGGGTGACCAGAGGGGCCTGAGGGGGCTTCTGGGGGCTGCGGTCTTCTGTTCTTCCTCAGGGTGCCGGTTACAGGGTGTGTGCAGCTTGCGAACCTTCATCCAGCAGTAAGACTGTGATGTGCACTTTTCTGTATGGATATCATATTTTAAGAGGAGTTTCAAAAAATCTCTGTCTTCAAAGACATCACAACTGAGCTGGAAAAGGCTGAATGATGACCTGTGGTTAAACGCCAAAGGAGCGGGACTGAAAACGGGGCTAGGGAGGCCTGAAGGGTCCCTGTTAGGGAGCTGTGGCAAAGCCTGAGGCTGTTAAGAATGTGAAGCAGCAGAAGCAAGGCAGCCCAGGGCAGACCACCGTCCCGGGTGCCATCCTGCGGGCGGTGGGCAGTCTGGGCAGACCTCATTATCTGGGGCAGCCTATGTTTGGGAAAGCAGGCACTGGGCAGCTTTGTGGGAACTGCGTGTTGGGCTAAGAAGGCTCAACTTCCCCCTGCCAGCAGGGGTAGCCAAGGAAGGCTTCTGAACAAGGAGTAACAAGCACAAATTCATGCGTGGCAAGCTCAGCTTGGATGCCAATGGCGGGTGGATCAGAGGTGGCATTTAGCCCACAATGAGGGTGCTGAGGAGGCTCCAAGGGGCAGGATACCCACTTTCCCTAGAAAAGAGGCTGGCAACACTGGACAGTTACAGACATCATGGCACCCAGGAAAGTCATACAAAGCAAAACAGACGTGTGCAGAATTAAGCAATAGATCTCTCTGGTATCCAAATCAAGACAAGCTGCAGAAAGTTGTCTGTTGGAGGGACAGTGGCCAAGTGTGCATTTCGGCCACACCCGTGGCACTCTCCCGTCTCCACTACAAGGAGGGGAAGGCAGGGCTCCCACCCCACGAGGGCTGCCCTGTTACGGGGGGGCATCGAGCAAGCTCACGGCACCACTGGGACCGCACAGCCGCACAGAAGCGAGACGCACAGAGTCTCCCACCCTCTCTGCGTTCTCCAACCTGGAGCAGTGCCCCTCTTCATACCAGGTAGCAGTTTAATTTCTAGCATTAATCCCTAAAGTTTAGCCAGCTCAGCCCAGTTAGCCAGAGGATCCCAGATGTCAAAAAGCCAGGGGCATAAACAGGCGCAGGGAGGAAATGCACCCGGGGAGGCGAGCGCCTGTTCTGCCCTGGGATGGATGGTGGGCCGTGTCTCCAGGGCCGCTGCAGCCAAGCCTCCATCATCGCTGCAGGGCCAGGTGAGTGCCCTGAAGCTCCTCACGAGAAACACAGGCGGAGGCACCTGTGAGGACGAAGGGCCGGAAGGGGCCTTCCATGAGGCACCCCGCAGTCACCAGGGGCTCCGCTCACAACGTGGCTTGTTAGCGTCAGGTTTCAGGAGAGAAGGGTATCCGTGAGCCTGGGTAACGAAGGAAGACTTATCTCACTAAGGAAGCTGGAAGTTTCTCACAATGAATCCTGTGTTTGGCAAAGACAAGGAATTTGCTTTAATATTATTGCCTTGAAGAAAGTCAAATGTTTGCGTGGGGCTCCTGCTTGGGGAGGCCAGTCCCTTTGTGAGGGGATCTGGTTGCCATGGTCTCAGCAGGAAAAACTCACACGGCGGCGAGATATTAACATTCCTTCCTCCTGGAGAGAAGAGTGGGGACTGTACTTCATTTTGGTTTTAGCAAGTGGCGACGTTATTAGGAAAGTGGGGCTCCGTTAGTGCATGAATCGTAATAAGTGAATCAGCCCATTTCAAATACCCAGCACTTCTGAAAAGAGACACTTTGGATCTATGTTATCTAATAGTCAATATAACTCTCCCTATTCAAGAAAAAATATCATTACAGGAAAATACGTCCCTTTCAGCTATAACCAAACCAACCATATTTTATTAAAGTGTAGAATAGGGTCCCCACGAGGTCTCCTTACCCACACTTCAGACAGGCAGCAGGACGGCTCATTTCAGCCCTTCACCTTGGTCCTTCAGAACTTTACAACGGATTGTTTTTATTGTTGGCAGAATTCATACAAATGGGATATGCCTCAAGTTAGAGCTAATCTATAAAAAGTACTTTATGCAAAGCAAAATGTTTTCAAAATAGATGAATGTTTTTAGACAAGGAGTGTCACAATAGTCACCAAAATACTTTAAATTTGTTTTCATCCAACTATAAAAGATGCAAAACTCTCTCTAATATTCTTTAACTTAAAAGACTATTAGGCCGGGCGCGGTGTTTCACACCTGTAATCCCAGCACTGTGGGAGGCCAAGGCAGGCGGACCACGAGGTCAGGAGATCGAGAACATCCTGGCTAACACGGTGAAACCCCATCTCTACTAAAACTACAAAAAAATTAGCCGGGCGTGGTGGCGGGCTCCTGTAGTCCCAGCTACTTGGGAGGCTGGGGCAAGAGAATGGTGAGAACCTGGGAGGTGGAGCTTGCAGTGAGCCGAGATCGCGCCACCGCACTCCAGCCTGGGCGACAGAGTGAGACTCCATCTCAAAAAAAAAAAAAAAAAAAAAAGAATATTAAAGGATGTTTATAGTATTTTCAAAAACCAATTTGTTTACACACATTTCAGAAGCAAGTTGAAACAGATGTTCTACAATAATCAATTTTTAAAGAGTTTTCTATTTCAAACCAATGAAAGATAATGAAAACAAGATATAACTTGGGAAAAAACATCTTCCAAATACACAAGACAATGATGATGACAGCAACGATGATGACAGACAGCTGCCAACACCTCCTGAGTGCCCGCCGCCCACCGTCCATCCCAGGGCAGAACAGGCACTCACCTCCCCGGGTGCATTTCCTCTCTGCACCTGTTTATGCCCCTGGCTTTTTGACACACTGCTGGGCGCCCGCCGCCCGCCCCTGTTCTAGACACACTGCTGGGCGCCCACCGCCCACCCCGTTCTAGACACACTGCTGGGCGCCCGCCGCCCGCCCCGTTCTAGACACACTGCTGGGCGCCCGCCGCCCGCCCCTGTTCTAGACACACTGCTGGGCGCCCGCCGCCCGCCCCTGTTCTAGACACACTGCTGGGCGCCCGCCGCCCGCCCCTGTTCTAGACACACTGCTGGGCGCCCGCCGCCCGCCCCTGTTCTAGACACACTGCTGGGCGCCCGCCGCCTGCACCTGTTCTAGACACACTGCAGATTAGCTCATTTCACACCTCACAGCACTCCAAGACGGGTACTGACTACCACGGCCTGTTCACAAATAAGGAAATGGAGGCAGAGCGAGGTGGCCGTGGAGCCAACCCCACCAGCCTGACCCCACCAGCCTGGCCCCACACCCAAGTCTACTTTACTCCTGCATCTTCTGAGCCCCAAAGCGCTGCAGGAGAAGAGCCGGGGCCGGGAGCTGCTCCTGTCCACTGAGACACCCTGCAGGTGAGCCTGTGATTTTGTGAGTCTCACAGATCTGAACAGGACCCAACAGAGGACTTAACTCCCCAGGCTCTCACACGGGGACATTCCAGAGGGACCATAAACCCTCAGCCGCTTGCCCTTGAAATACGTCGTAGCTGTAAGACTCCCTCAGGACCAAGTCCACTAGAAAGTGGGGTGATGCCACCCATTCCTGAGCACATTCTAAAGTAGTGGCTCCTGATCCTGGATGTGTCTCAGAATCTTCTGGAAAGCTTTTAAAATCCCAATGCCCACACTGCACCCCAGACCAATTACATGAGAATATCTTAGGGTGAGACTCAGGCACTGGTTTTCTAAAACTCACTGATGATTCTAACGTGCACAAAGTTGACAACCATTATCTTAGAGAAGCTGTGACTCCTAAAGTCTGTAGGAACTCGTCCACCAACTAAAAACGTATCATCTGCCGACCTTGACTTTTTCAGCCCCGTGCAATATAGGCAGGCATATTTTTTTCAAGTCTTATATGGAAACTTTAAAGTCAAACTAAAAGGACCCTGATCTATTACAATCAAAGCTAAGAACACAAGCTAATCATTCAACATAAAAACAGAGGGTGAATGAAGAAACCTCGACACACCTTGACCCAGCATCATGAAATTTCAAAATTCAAAAGTACGAAAAGAAAAATCTTAAATACTTTGAGAAACAATACCTTTAAAATAACAAGAGTCAGACTGGTATAAGATTTCTTATTAGAAACATGGATACTAGAATATAATGAGGCAATCCCTTTAAAATTCTAAGAAAAATTATTTTGCACCTAGAATTCTATACCCAGCCAATCTGTCAACTGAGCATAAAAATATTCTTGAGCAAGATAAATAAGCAGAAAAAAAGCTTGAAAAAATAATGGCTGAGGCTGGGCACAGTGGCTCACGCCTGTAATCCCAGCACTTTGGGAGGCCGAGGCGGGTGGATCACAAGGTCAGGAGATCGAGAACATCCTGGCCAACATGGTGAAACCCCATCTCTACTAAAAAATACAAAAAATTAGCTGGGTGTGGTGGAGGGTGCCTGTAGTCCCAGCTACTTGGGAGGCTGAGGCAGGAGAGTGGCGTGAACTTGGGAGGCAGAGCTTGCAGTGAGCCAAGATCATGCCACTGCACTCCAGGCTGGGTGACAGAGCAAGACTCCATCTCAAAAAAAAAAAAAATAATAATGGCTGAAAAATTCTCAAATTACTCAAATTACTAAAATTTTACTGGAGGAGCTCAAGAGTATATTTAAATATGCAGAAGAAAAATTAGCAAACACAGAGATAGATGGATAAGTCTGAATCTGAAAATGGAGACAAAGAAGAACGAAGAAAGTGAAAAGCATCTCAGAGAAAGCTGGAATACCAATAACTGTACCAACATATGCACAATGCAAGTACCACACAGAAAGGCAAGAGAAATAAGCAGAAAAAAAGTTTGAAAAAATAATGGCTGAAAAATTCTCATATTATTGAAAAACATTCATCTACACATCCAGGAAGCTCAACAGACTCCATGTAGGATAAACACAGAAGATTCGCAGCTAAACACATCATAGTAAAAATGCTGAAACCAAAGATAAGGACAAAATATTGAAAGTGACAAGAGAAAATCACTTGTCACTTACAAGAGACCCTCAGTAAGATTAACCGCTTACTTCTCATCAGAAACAATGAAGGCCACAGGCAATGGGGTCACACACAGATGCTCCTCAACTGAGGGTGAGCCTATGTCTAGGTAAACCCACTGTAAGTTTAAAACATCATAAGTCAAAAATGTGTGGGGGCCTGGGAGCTGTGACTTACGGCCACTGCCTGGCATCCTGACAGAACCATGGTTTCTACTGAATTTGTGTTGCCTTTGACCATCATAAAGTTGAAACATGGTAAGTTGAACTATCACAGGATGGGGGCCATCTGTATTCATAGTGCTCAAAGAAAAACACTGTCAATTACGAATCCTATATCCAGCAAAGTCATCTTTCAAAAATGAAGAAGCAAGTAAGACATTCTAAGATAAACAAAAACTGAGGCAGGTCATTGTAGGGCTGAAATGAGAGGGCACTAAACAGGAACTCAAAGAGAAAGAACAAATGAAGAACAGGGATAAAGTTTACTATTCAGGTAAATATAAAAGATAGTACTATTTTGGTTTGTATTTTTTCCTATATGCTTTTAAAACAAATACAGAAAACAAGCCAGGTGCTGTGGCTCATGCCTATAATCCCCACACTTTGGGAGGCCAAGGTGGGTGGATCACTTGAGTCCAGGAATTCGAGACCAGCCTGAGCAACAGGACAAAACCCCCTCTCTACCAAAAATACAAAACTTACGCAGGCGTGCTGGCAGGCACCTGTATTCCCAGCTACCTGGGAGGCTGAGGCACAAGAATCACTTGAACCCACTGGGTGGAGGTTGCAGTGAACCAAGATCACGCCACTGTGCTCCAGCCTGGGTGATGGAGTGAGCCCCTGCCCCCTACCGCCACACACACACCAGGAAACAATTATAAATCTACGTTCATGAAAATAATTTATGAATTTATGTTAATGTTACATGATTGAAGCTAAGTGTTAATTCAAACTACATTGTCATAAATTTAAGATGTTCACCGTAATCCTCACAGTAACGACTAAGACGATCATTTAGAAATATACAGAAAAGGAAATGAGAAGGGAATCAAAATGGCACATCGGAAATAAGCAATTAAACAGAAAAGAAGGTAGTAATACAGGATTGAGGAATAAAAAAGACATAAGACATATAGAAAGCAGATAGCAAAGTGGCAGAAGTCCTTCCTTGTCAGTAATCACTTTAAATGTAAATGGAGTAAATTCTCCAATTAAAAGGCAAAATCTGGCAGAACGGATCTTGAAAATTATGATCCATCTAAATGCTGTCTATATGAGGAATTCACTTCAGATCCAAAGGCACAAGTAGGCTGAAAGTGGAACAAGGGAAAGAGATATTCCACGCAACTAGTAATCAAAGAGTGCTGGCGTGGCTGTACTAATATCAGAAAAAATAGACTTCCACTCAAAAATTATTAGAAAAGACAAAGAAAGAGTCAACTGATCAAGAAGATATAACAAGCATAAAACTGTACACATCTAACAAGAGGGTCACAAAATTAAGTAAGGCAAAGATTGACTGAATTGGAGGGAGAAACAGTTCTACCGTAACAGTCGGAGATTCAACATTCTACCTTCAGTAATGGAGAGAACATCTAGACAGAAGATAATAAACAGAGAACTTGAACAATACTATAAACCAACTAGACTTAGCAGAAATATACAGAATACTCCACTCGACAGCAGCAGAACACACATTCTCAGGTGCGCACGGCGCATTCTCCAGGACAGGTGACACGTCCGGCCATAAAATGTACCTTAAACATTTTTTTAAAGATTGCAATTATATGAAGTATCTTCTCTGACCACAGTGAAATGAAACTAGAAATAAGTAACAGAAGTAAAACAGAAAAATTCATAAATAAATGAAAGCTAAACCATATACTCTTCAGCAACCAATATGTCAAAGAAGAAATCATAAGGCTAATTAGAATATACTCAGAGACAAACGAAAACAAAAACACAATAAACCAAAACTTTCAGGATGTAGAAAAATCAGTGCATAGAGAGGAATTTATAGCTATAAATGCCTACATAAAAGAGGTCTAAAATCAAGAACCTAAAAGTACACCTTAAGAAGCTAGAAAAAGAAAAATAAACTAAACACACAGCTAGCAGAAGGAAGGAAACAGTGAAGATTAGAGTGAAAATAAACAAACAATGACAAAACAATAGCAAATCAACAAAAAGAGTTGATTCTTTGAAGAGGGTCAACAAAATTGACAAACCCAGCTAGACTGAGAAAGAAGGAAAGACAGCTCAAAATGCTGAAATAAAAAGTGGTACATGACTCCCAAACTTAACAGAAACTAAAAGGATTATGACAGCGTGAAGAACAACATATGCCCAAAAAATTAGATAACCTAGATGAAATGGACAAATTCCTAGAAACAAACTACCAAAATTGACTCAGGAAGAAATAAAAAAAATCTCAACACACCTATAACAAATAAAGAGATTGACTCAGTAATAAAAAAAACAAAAACTCCCAACAAAAAAGCCCAGAGTCAGGTGACCTCACTGATGAATTCCACCAAACTCAGAGAATTACTAACACCAATCCTTCCCAAATTCTTCCAAAAAACAAGAGGAAGAAACACTTATTCTATGAGGCCAGTATTACTCTGATACCGAAGCCACACAAAGATATCATATGAACAGGAACCTATAGGCCAATAGCCCTTACAAATATATATGCAAAAATCTTCAACAACATACTAGCAAACTGAATCCAGCAGTATACTAGAAAGATTTTACACCAGGAACAAGTGGGATTTATCCCAATAATGCGAGGGCAGTTCAACATAGGATATCAATCAACGTAACATACCATCTTAACAGATAAAGGGGAAAAAACTATATGATCATCTCAAATTGGTGTCGAAAAGGCATTTGACAAAATCCGGCACCCTTTCATGATTTAAAAATTCAACAGACCAGAATTAAAAGGGAACCTCCTTAGCGTAAGAAATGGCATTTATAAAAACCTACAGCTAATGTCATATTCAAGGGTGAAAGACTGAAAGCTTTCCCCCTACAATTGCTTAGGAGAACCGAAGCGAGGATGCCCACTTTCACCACTTCTATTCAGCACCGTCCTGGAAGCACCAGCAAGAGCAATTAAGAAAGATAAAAGCCGGGCACGGCGGCTCACACCTGTCATCCCAGCACTTTGGGAGGCCGAGGCAGGCGGATCACCTGAGGTCAGGAGTTTGAGACCAGCCTGGCCAACATGGCGAAACCCCATCTCTACTAGAAATACAAAAAAATTAGCTGGTTGTGGTGGTGCACGCCTGTAGACCCAGCTGCTCGGGAGGTTGAGACATGAGAATTGCTTGAACCCAGGTGGCGGAGCTTGCAGTGAGCTGAGACCGTGCCACTGCACTCCAGCCTGGATGACACAGTGAGACTCTGTCTCAAAAAAAAAAAAAAAGAAAGAATCTAAATTGTAAAAGAAGAAGCAAAACTATCTCTACTCATAGATAATATGATCTTAAATACAGGAAATCCTAAAAACCCACAAAGAACAAACTATTAAAGCTAATAAACTATTAGAGCTAATAATTGTAGGATACAAGGTCAACACTAAGAGAAATCTGTTGTTTATCCCCTAGAAATGAGCACTCTCAAAGAAAATTAAGAAAACAATTCACAAAACTTATCGCAAAGCTCAAGTAATCAAAACAATGAGGTACTGGCGTAAGGACAGACATATAGACCAACGGAATAGAATCTGGAGTCCAGGAATGAATCCATACGTTTACGGTTAATGGATTTTTGACAAGAATACCAAGACAATTCAGTGGAGAAAGAATAGTCTTTTAAATGGCATTGGAAAAACTGAGTTATCTACTTACAAAAGAATGAAGCTGGACCTTTGCTTCACACCATACGTAAAAATTAAGTCAAAATGGATCAAAGGCCTAAATGTAAGAGCTACAAGTATAATTCTGAAGAAAACATACAGAAAAAATCTTCGTGACCTTGATTTAGCCGTGGCTTCTTAGAAATGACACCAAAAGCACACGCCACAAAAGAAATAATAGATAAATTAGATTTTTGTCTTCATCAAAATCATAAGCCTTTTGTGCATCAAAGGACACTCTTGAGAGGGTGAAAAGATAACCCAAAGAATGGGAAAAAAATTGCAAATTATATATGATAAAGCTCTAGTGTCCAGAACATATAAAGAGCTCTTACAATTCAACAATGAAAACACATACAGCTCAATTTTTAAAATGGCCAAAATACTTGAATAAACATTTCTTCAAGGAAGATATATATTTATTTATTTATTTATTATTTTTTGAGACGGAGTTTTGCTCTTGTTGCCAGGCTGGAGTCCAATGGTACGATCTCGGCTCATAGCAGAGATCGCGATCTCTGCCTCCCGGGTTCAAGCAATTCTCCTGTCTCAGCCTCCTGAGTAGCTGGGATTAAAGGCCGCTGCCACTACTCCAAGCTAATTTTTGTATTTTTAGTAGAGATGGGGTTTCACCATGTTGGGCAGCTTGGTCTTGAACTCCTGACCTCTGGTGATCCACCTGCCTTGGCCTCCCAAAGTGCTGGGATAACAGGCATGACCCACCAAACCCAGCCCATTTATTTTTTATTATTTATTTTGAGATGGAGTCTCACTCTGTCACCCAGGCTGAAGTACAGTGGCACCATCTCGGCTCACTGCAACCTCTGCCTCCCGGGTTCAAGCGATTCTCCTGCCTCAGCCTCCCAAGTGGCTGAGATTACAGGTGCCTGCCACCACACCTGGCTAATTTTTTTTTGTGGTATTTTTAGTAGAGATGGGGTTTCACCATGTTGGCCAGGCTGGTCTCAAACTCCTGACCTCAGGTGGTCCACCCGTCTCGGCCTCCCGAAGTGCCGGGATTACAGGCGTGAGTCACCATGCCTGGCCCAAGGAAGATATATAAATGGCCAACAAGCACACGAAAAGAGGCACAACATCTTTAGTCAACAAGGACATTCAAATGGAAACCACAGTGAGACACCACTTCACACCCACTAGCATGGCTATAATTTAAAAAACAGAAAATAACAAGTGTTGATGAGGATATGTAGAAATTGGAACATTCATACATTGCTGGTAGAATGTAAAATGCATCCACTGTGGAAAAGTTTGGCAGCTCCTCAGTATGTTAAACACAGAATTACAATATGAGCCAGAAATTCTACACCAAGGAATATACCCAAAGGATTTGAAAACCAGTGTTCAAACAACAACTGTACACAAATGTTCAGACTGTCATCAATCACAGTAGCAAAGGGTAGAACAACTCAAATGTCCACTGCCTGACAAACGGACACAGAAAACATGGTACTTATGTACAACTGCATATCATCCTCCCAGAAAAAGGAACGGAGCACGGATACATGCCACAGCACAGAGGAACGTTAAAACGTTATGCTAAATGAAGCCAGTTACAAAAGAGCACGTGGAACCTGACTCCATTCATATGAAATGTCCAGAACAGGCAAATCTACAGAGACAGAAAGCAGACGAGTGGTTGCCAGGGATGGAAGAGCCTGCGTGCTACCGCAGAATACCCCAGACTGGGTGGCAGAAGGGGTTTTTCACAGTTCTGGAGCCTGGGAAATCCAAGAGTAACGCTCCAGCAGATTCAGTGTCTGGTGAGGGCCCCTTCCTGGCTCACAGAGGTGCCTTCTCCCTGTGTTCTTACAGAGCAGGAGGGGTGAGGGAGCTCTGAGCGGCCTCTTTTACAAGGGCACTAATCTCATTGGTGAGGCCCCACCCTCATGTCCTAATCACCTCCCAAAGTCCCCACCTAATGTCATCCTAATACTATCACCCTGGGGGTTCCGAATATGAATCTGGGGGTGGACACAGACATTCAGATCATAGTAATAAATCCCTACCAAAGAATAAGAAACTTAGGTCTATAATCAATCCTTATCAAAGAACAAGAAATGTAGGTCTATAATAAATCCCTACCAAAGAATAAGAAACTTAGGTCTATAATAAATCCCTACCAAAGAATAAGAAACTTAGGTCTATAATAAATCCCTACCAAAGAATAAGAAATTTAGGTCTATAATAAATCCCTACCAAAAAATAAGAAATTTAGGTCTATAATAAATCCCTACCAAAGAATAAGAAACTTAGGTCTATAATAAATCCCTACCAAAGAATAAGAAAGTTAGGTCTATAATAAATCCTACCAAAGAATAAGAAATTTAGGTCTATAATAAATCCCTACCAAAGAATAAGAAACTTAGGTCTATAATAAATCCCTACCAAAGAATAAGAAACTTAGGTCTATAATAAATCCTACCAAAGAATAAGAAATTTAGGTCTATAATAAATCCTTACCAAAGAATAAGAAAGTTAGGTCTATAATAAATCCTTACCAAAGAATAAGAAATTTAGGTCTATAATAAATCCCTACCAAAGAATAAGAAACTTAGGTCTATAATAAATCCTACCAAAGAATAAGAAATTTAGGTCTATAATAAATCCCTACCAAAGAATAAGAAACTTAGGTCTATAATAAATCCTACCAAAGAATAAGAAATTTAGGTCTATAATAAATCCCTACCAAAGAATAAGAAACTTAGGTCTATAATAAATCCTACCAAAGAATAAGAAATTTAGGTCTATAATAAATCCTTACCAAAGAATAAGAAAGTTAGGTCTATAATAAATCCTACCAAAGAATAAGAAATTTAGGTCTATAATAAATCCTTACCAAAGAATAAGAAAGTTAGGTCTATAATAAATCCTACCAAAGAATAAGAAATTTAGGTCTATAATAAATCCTTACCAAAGAATAAGAAAGTTAGGTCTATAATAAATCCTACCAAAGAATAAGAAACTTAGGTCTATAATAAATCCCTACCAAAGAATAAGAAACTTAGGTCTATAATAAATCCTACCAAAGAATAAGAAATTTAGGTCTATAATAAATCCCTACCAAAGAATAAGAAACTTAGGTCTATAATAAATCCCTACCAAAGAATAAGAAACTTAGGTCTATAATAAATCCTTACCAAAGAATAAGAAACTTAGGTCTATAATAAATCCTACCAAAGAATAAGAAATTTAGGTCTATAATAAATCCTTACCAAAGAATAAGAAAGTTAGGTCTATAATAAATCCCTACCAAAGAATAAGAAACTTAGGTCTATAATAAATCCCTACCAAAGAATAAGAAAGTTAGGTCTATAATAAATCCCTACCAAAGAATAAGAAATTTAGGTCTATAATAAATCCCTACCAAAGAATAAGAAACTTAGGTCTATAATAAATCCCTACCAAAGAATAAGAAAGTTAGGTCTATAATAAATCCCTACCAAAGAATAAGAAACTTAGGTCTATAATAAATCCTACCAAAGAATAAGAAACTTAGGTCTATAATAAATCCCTACCAAAGAATAAGAAACTTAGGTCTATAATAAATCCCTACCAAAGAATAAGAAACTTAGGTCTATAATAAATCCTACCAAAGAATAAGAAACTTAGGTCTATAATAAATCCCTACCAAAGAATAAGAAAGTTAGGTCTATAATAAATCCCTACCAAAGAATAAGAAACTTAGGTCTATAATAAATCCCTACCAAAGAATAAGAAACTTAGGTCTATAATAAATCCTTACCAAAGAATAAGAAACTTAGGTCTATAATAAATCCTTACCAAAGAATAAGAAAGTTAGGTCTATAATAAATCCCTACCAAAGAATAAGAAACTTAGGTCTATAATAAATCCCTACCAAAGAATAAGAAACTTAGGTCTATAATAAATCCCTACCAAAGAATAAGAAACTTAGGTCTATAATAAATCCCTACCAAAGAATAAGAAACTTAGGTCTATAATAAATCCCTACCAAAGAATAAGAAACTTAGGTCTATAATAAATCCTACCAAAGAATAAGAAACTTAGGTCTATAATAAATCCCTACCAAAGAATAAGAAAGTTAGGTCTATAATAAATCCCTACCAAAGAATAAGAAACTTAGGTCTATAATAAATCCCTACCAAAGAATAAGAAACTTAGGTCTATAATAAATCCTTACCAAAGAATAAGAAACTTAGGTCTATAATAAATCCTTACCAAAGAATAAGAAAGTTAGGTCTATAATAAATCCCTACCAAAGAATAAGAAACTTAGGTCTATAATAAATCCCTACCAAAGAATAAGAAACTTAGGTCTATAATAAATCCTTACCAAAGAATAAGAAACTTAGGTCTATAATAAATCCCTACCAAAGAATAAGAAACTTAGGTCTATAATAAATCCTTACCAAAGAATAAGAAACTTAGGTCTATAATAAATCCTTACCAAAGAATAAGAAAGTTAGGTCTATAATAAATCCCTACCAAAGAATAAGAAACTTAGGTCTATAATAAATCCCTACCAAAGAATAAGAAACTTAGGTCTATAATAAATCCCTACCAAAGAATAAGAAACTTAGGTCTATAATAAATCCCTACCAAAGAATAAGAAACTTAGGTCTATAATAAATCCCTACCAAAGAATAAGAAACTTAGGTCTATAATAAATCCTACCAAAGAATAAGAAACTTAGGTCTATAATAAATCCCTACCAAAGAATAAGAAAGTTAGGTCTATAATAAATCCCTACCAAAGAATAAGAAACTTAGGTCTATAATAAATCCCTACCAAAGAATAAGAAACTTAGGTCTATAATAAATCCTTACCAAAGAATAAGAAACTTAGGTCTATAATAAATCCTTACCAAAGAATAAGAAAGTTAGGTCTATAATAAATCCCTACCAAAGAATAAGAAACTTAGGTCTATAATAAATCCCTACCAAAGAATAAGAAACTTAGGTCTATAATAAATCCCTACCAAAGAATAAGAAATTTAGGTCTATAATAAATCCCTACCAAAGAATAAGAAACTTAGGTCTATAATAAATCCCTACCAAAGAATAAGAAACTTAGGTCTATAATAAATCCTTACCAAAGAATAAGAAACTTAGGTCTATAATAAATCCTTACCAAAGAATAAGAAACTTAGGTCTATAATAAATCCTTACCAAAGAATAAGAAAGTTAGGTCTATAATAAATCCCTACCAAAGAATAAGAAACTTAGGTCTATAATAAATCCCTACCAAAGAATAAGAAACTTAGGTCTATAATAAATCCTACCAAAGAATAAGAAACTTAGGTCTATAATAAATCCCTACCAAAGAATAAGAAACTTAGGTCTATAATAAATCCTTACCAAAGAATAAGAAACTTAGGTCTATAATAAATCCTTACCAAAGAATAAGAAACTTAGGTCTATAATAAATCCTTACCAAAGAATAAGAAAGTTAGGTCTATAATAAATCCCTACCAAAGAATAAGAAAGTTAGGTCTATAATAAATCCCTACCAAAGAATAAGAAAGTTAGGTCTATAATAAATCCTTACCAAAGAATAAGAAATTTAGGTCTATAATAAATCCCTACCAAAGAATAAGAAACTTAGGTCTATAATAAATCCCTACCAAAGAATAAGAAACTTAGGTCTATAATAAATCCTACCAAAGAATAAGAAACTTAGGTCTATAATAAATCCCTACCAAAGAATAAGAAAGTTAGGTCTATAATAAATCCCTACCAAAGAATAAGAAACTTAGGTCTATAATAAATCCCTACCAAAGAATAAGAAACTTAGGTCTATAATAAATCCTTACCAAAGAATAAGAAACTTAGGTCTATAATAAATCCCTACCAAAGAATAAGAAATTTAGGTCTATAATAAATCCCTACCAAAGAATAAGAAACTTAGGTCTATAATAAATCCTTACCAAAGAATAAGAAACTTAGGTCTATAATAAATCCCTACCAAAGAATAAGAAACTTAGGTCTATAATAAATCCTTACCAAAGAATAAGAAACTTAGGTCTATAATAAATCCTTACCAAAGAATAAGAAAGTTAGGTCTATAATAAATCCCTACCAAAGAATAAGAAACTTAGGTCTATAATAAATCCCTACCAAAGAATAAGAAAGTTAGGTCTATAATAAATCCCTACCAAAGAATAAGAAATTTAGGTCTATAATAAATCCCTACCAAAGAATAAGAAACTTAGGTCTATAATAAAGCCTACCAAAGAATAAGAAATTTAGGTCTATAATAAATCCTTACCAAAGAATAAGAAACTTAGGTCTATAATAAATCCCTACCAAAGAATAAGAAAGTTAGGTCTATAATAAATCCCTACCAAAGAATAAGAAACTTAGGTCTATAATAAAGCCTACCAAAGAATAAGAAACTTAGGTCTATAATAAATCCCTACCAAAGAATAAGAAAGTTAGGTCTATAATAAATCCCTACCAAAGAATAAGAAACTTAGGTCTATAATAAATCCTTACCAAAGAATAAGAAACTTAGGTCTATAATAAATCCCTACCAAAGAATAAGAAATTTAGGTCTATAATAAATCCCTACCAAAGAATAAGAAACTTAGGTCTATAATAAAGCCTACCAAAGAATAAGAAATTTAGGTCTATAATAAATCCTTACCAAAGAATAAGAAACTTAGGTCTATAATAAATGCTACCAAAGAATAAGAAATTTTAGGTCTATAATAAATCCTTACCAAAGAATAAGAAACTTAGGTCTATAATAAATCCTACCAAAGAATAAGAAACTTAGGTCTATAATAAATCCTACCAAAGAATAAGAAAGTTAGGTCTATAATAAATCCTACCAAAGAATAAGAAATTTAGGTCTATAATAAATCCCTACCAAAGAATAAGAAACTTAGGTCTATAATAAATCCCTACCAAAGAATAAGAAATTTAGGTCTATAATAAATCCCTACCAAAGAATAAGAAACTTAGGTCTATAATAAAGCCTACCAAAGAATAAGAAATTTAGGTCTATAATAAATCCTTACCAAAGAATAAGAAACTTAGGTCTATAATAAATCCCTACCAAAGAATAAGAAAGTTAGGTCTATAATAAATCCCTACCAAAGAATAAGAAATTTAGGTCTATAATAAATCCCTACCAAAGAATAAGAAACTTAGGTCTATAATAAAGCCTACCAAAGAATAAGAAATTTAGGTCTATAATAAATCCTTACCAAAGAATAAGAAACTTAGGTCTATAATAAATCCCTACCAAAGAATAAGAAAGTTAGGTCTATAATAAATCCCTACCAAAGAATAAGAAACTTAGGTCTATAATAAAGCCTACCAAAGAATAAGAAACTTAGGTCTATAATAAATCCCTACCAAAGAATAAGAAAGTTAGGTCTATAATAAATCCCTACCAAAGAATAAGAAACTTAGGTCTATAATAAATCCTTACCAAAGAATAAGAAACTTAGGTCTATAATAAATCCCTACCAAAGAATAAGAAATTTAGGTCTATAATAAATCCCTACCAAAGAATAAGAAACTTAGGTCTATAATAAAGCCTACCAAAGAATAAGAAATTTAGGTCTATAATAAATCCTTACCAAAGAATAAGAAACTTAGGTCTATAATAAATGCTACCGAAGAATAAGAAATTTTAGGTCTATAATAAATCCTTACCAAAGAATAAGAAACTTAGGTCTATAATAAATCCTACCAAAGAATAAGAAACTTAGGTCTATAATAAATCCTACCAAAGAATAAGAAAGTTAGGTCTATAATAAATCCTACCAAAGAATAAGAAAGTTAGGTCTATAATAAATCCCTACCAAAGAATAAGAAACTTAGGTCTATAATAAATCCTACCAAAGAATAAGAAAGTTAGGTCTATAATAAATCCTACCAAAGAATAAGAAATTTAGGTCTATAATAAATCCCTACCAAAGAATAAGAAACTTAGGTCTATAATAAATCCCTACCAAAGAATAAGAAATTTAGGTCTATAATAAATCCCTACCAAAGAATAAGAAACTTAGGTCTATAATAAAGCCTACCAAAGAATAAGAAATTTAGGTCTATAATAAATCCTTACCAAAGAATAAGAAAGTTAGGTCTATAATAAATCCCTACCAAAGAATAAGAAACTTAGGTCTATAATAAATCCCTACCAAAGAATAAGAAAGTTAGGTCTATAATAAATCCCTACCAAAGAATAAGAAACTTAGGTCTATAATAAATCCTTACCAAAGAATAAGAAACTTAGGTCTATAATAAATCCCTACCAAAGAATAAGAAATTTAGGTCTATAATAAATCCCTACCAAAGAATAAGAAACTTAGGTCTATAATAAAGCCTACCAAAGAATAAGAAATTTAGGTCTATAATAAATCCTTACCAAAGAATAAGAAACTTAGGTCTATAATAAATGCTACCAAAGAATAAGAAATTTTAGGTCTATAATAAATCCTTACCAAAGAATAAGAAACTTAGGTCTATAATAAATCCTACCAAAGAATAAGAAACTTAGGTCTATAATAAATCCTACCAAAGAATAAGAAAGTTAGGTCTATAATAAATCCTACCAAAGAATAAGAAAGTTAGGTCTATAATAAATCCCTACCAAAGAATAAGAAACTTAGGTCTATAATAAATCCTACCAAAGAATAAGAAAGTTAGGTCTATAATAAATCCTACCAAAGAATAAGAAATTTAGGTCTATAATAAATCCCTACCAAAGAATAAGAAACTTAGGTCTATAATAAATCCCTACCAAAGAATAAGAAATTTAGGTCTATAATAAATCCCTACCAAAGAATAAGAAACTTAGGTCTATAATAAAGCCTACCAAAGAATAAGAAATTTAGGTCTATAATAAATCCTTACCAAAGAATAAGAAAGTTAGGTCTATAATAAATCCCTACCAAAGAATAAGAAACTTAGGTCTATAATAAATCCCTACCAAAGAATAAGAAAGTTAGGTCTATAATAAATCCCTACCAAAGAATAAGAAATTTAGGTCTATAATAAATCCTTACCAAAGAATAAGAAACTTAGGTCTATAATAAATGCTACCAAAGAATAAGAAATTTTAGGTCTACTAAGGTTCTTTCTTTTCTCTTTATTTCATTTTCTCTCCCTCACCTTTCTTCCTTCTTTCCTTCCTTCCTTCCTCTCTTTCTCTCTCTCTTTCTCTTTTTTGAGATGGAGTCTTGCTCTGTCACCCAGGCTGGAGTGCAGTGGCACGATCTCGGTTCACTGCAACCTCTGCCTCCTGGGTTCAAGCAATTATCATGCTTCAGCCTCCCAAGTAGTTGGGATTACAGGCGTGTGCCACTACGCCCGGCTAATTTTTGTATTTTTTGGTAAAGATGGGGTTTCACCATGTTGGCCACGCTGGTCTTGAACTCCTGACCTCAAGGGATCCGCCTGCCTTGGCCTCCCATAGTGCTGGGATTACAGGTGTGAGCCACCGCACCCGGCCTCTACTAGGTTCTTAATAAGTGGTATATCCAATTACCACCAGGATACTTTTTGTCAGTATTTGAACAACATGAAACTGTTTCGGTACATAAGTTGATAAGAAACCACGAATTATAGTTTAATAAACTAAGCATGTTTACTTACCGCCTCTAGGAGAAGGAGAATCGTGCCCCCCAATGATCACGTGGACACCGGAATCTTCCAGCTTCACTCTCCATTTTTCAATGATAGCCCCAGACTTGTCCTGAAAGCAGAACGCTGGCAGGTCAGGAAACTTCCCTCCAAACAGTCAACCGTTGCTTACACTGGGGCTGAGTCACCTGACAGGAAGTTCCTACAAACCTTACTGGCATCATTGAAAACAGACAGCTCCATGGTACCTTCAAAGTCCTGTTGCAAAACAGACCTCAAACATTCGTCCAGCCACGGTTCAGCGTTGTGGACTGGGAGGATAATAGACTGGAATTCAAAAGAAATGGATTAATACAAGTGTGAAAACTTAGTTCCCTTTCCATGGCTCCAATTTACCTCCCCTTCACCACCTGCACATATGCCGTGACAAACAAAAGGTGTCCACTCCTTTTCTCCAGGCTCTTAACATGCTTGTAAGATTCTTTACGTCTTAGCTTTCCCTGAACTGCCTTCTATATGTTTTTGAAAGTGAAAAAAAAACTGAAAGGACTTTGGGAGGCCGAAGTGGGCGGATCACAAGGTCAGGAGATTGAGACCATCCTGGCTAACATGGTGAAACCCTGTCTCTACTAAAAATACAAAAAATTAGCCAGGCGTGGTGGCGGGCGCCTGTAGTCCCAGCTACTCGGGAAGCTGAGGCAGGAGAATGGCGTGAACCCGGGAGGCGGAGCTTGCAGTGAGCTGAGATTGCACTACTGCACTCCAGCCTGGGTGACAGAGCAAGACTCCGTCTCAAAAAAACAAAACAAAACAAAACAAAAAACTGAAAGGCATCAAGTTGTTCCCAACTCAATGGTAAATCGTGAGTTTTCCAATCACTGATCAGAAACATCATTTTGGTTGAAACAAGTATCTGGGTATCTTCCAACTCACTCATGAAAATAACTGGTTGGTTGGTTGGTTTTTTTTTTTTTTTTTGAGACCGAGTCTTGCTCTGTCACCCAGGCTGGAGTGCAGTGGCTCGATCTCGGCTCACTGCAAGCTCTGCCTCCCGGGTTCACGCCATTCTCCTGCCTCAGCCTCCCGAGTAGCTGGGACTACAGGCGCTGGTTGGTCATGTTCTAGGTGCAATAAGCATTTCGGCAAACCATGTTAGAAAACCTGCAACAAAGTAACCCCTTTAAGTAACCCCTCGCCCACAAAAAACAATGTTTTAACAAAGTATCGGGCAGGAGGTGTTCAAAGAACCCAGCTGAGCAAATGGGAGGCCTGACGTCCATCTCTCGATTCCTTTGTCCTACACTTCGTTTCGGGCTAGTGTAGCTAGTGTCCTTTTCTCATTGTCCTTTTGTCATGAAGCCCAAAACAAAAATTTATAAAGTGGGATGGAGTAAAACCAGTGAAATTCAATGCCAACAAAACAACTGATTAGAGGAGTTAAGTCTTAATTTCATACATTATAATATTAAGTGATACGGAGCGATAGTTAAGAGATTAGTCTGTCCTCACCCTTAATTTATATCCAAAAAAGAAAAGTTGAAAGTGTGTTGAAAACACAATTTAGTCAAGTTCTTTACAAATGAAACCTCACTCTGTCTCTTCCTGGACTTAGCTTTATAAGAATAAAAGTTCTGGCCGGGCGCGGTAGCTCACGCCTGTAATCACAGCAGTTTGGGAGGCCGAGGCAGGCAGATCATCTGAGGTCGGGAGTTCGAGACTAGCCTGACCAACATGGAGAAACCCCGTCTCTACTGAAAATACAAAATTACCCTGGTGTGGTGGTGCATGCCTGTAATCCCAGCTACTCCGGAGGCTGAGGCAGGAGAAACGCTTGAACCCGGGAGGCAGAGGTTGCGGTGAGCCGAGCTCCCGCCATTGTACTCCAGCCTGGGCAACGAGTGTGAAACTCCATTTCAAAAAATAAAAATTAAAAAAAAAAAATAAAACGAGTTGCCTAATTTATTTACAAATTTACCTTAGTTTGGATTTACTTAGAGGAAAAGAAGGAAATAATTTTTCTCAAGATCTACAAAATATAATGTTTCTATCAAAGATAGACCTTGATTCACCTGTTCCCAATTTTAGTAAGACTGGAATAGAAAAAAGGCTGGAAAAAACAAACAAACAAAAAACAGAAAACATGCTGAGCCTTTGGGCGACTGCTAATCCTACATCCCTGTGGTTGTTCCCTGCATCCGCCTATTGGCTGGGTCTGAACCCTGAGGGCCTTTGCTCCAGCCTCTGCCGGAGCACAGGGAAGGTGTTCCAGGCTTGTGGGCAGGTTTTTAGGGCACGCGTTTGGGGTAAGTGTGCTGGGCACACAGGCAGGTGTGTGGGCACGGAGGAGGTGTGCAGGTAGGTGTGTGGGATGTGTAGGCAGGTGTGCAGGGCAGGTGCACGGGCAGGTATGGGGCACGGGCATGTATGCAGGACGCAGAGCAGGTGTGTGAAGCAGGTGTGCAGGCACAAGACGTGTGTGTGGGGCATGGGCAAGTGTGCCGGGAATGTGTGACGGCAGATGTGTGGGGTGCGGGGTTGTGTTGGGGCACACGGACAGGTGTGCAGGCAGGTGTGGGGCATGGGGAGGTGTGCAGACCAGGTGTGTGGGGTGCGGGAGCGAGGCAGGTGCGCGCGGCAGGTGCGCGGGGGCGAGTCAGGAGCGCGGGGCACGTGAGTGGGGTGTGGGTCAGGTGCGCGGAGGCGGGGCAGGTGTGCGGGGGCGGGGCAGGTGTGCAGGACAGGCGTGCAGGGGCGCAAGGCAGGTGCGTAAAAGCGAGGCAGATGCGCAGGTGCGCGGACCAGGTGTGTGAGGTGCGGGGGCAGGTGCGCGGGGGCAGGTGCGCGGGGGCGAGGCGGGGGCGAGGCGGGGGCGAGGCGGGGGCGAGGCGGGGGCGAGGCGGGGGCGAGGCGGGGGCGCGGGCGCGGGGAAGGAGCGCGGGGCAGGCGGGCGGGGACGAGGCAGGTGCGCTGTCCGTCCACCCCACGACCAGGTGAGGGCGAACGGGGAACTGAGTTCCGAGCCCGGAAGCTTCAAAATCAGAACGAGGAAGGTCGGTGAGGAGGCCACGCCCGCGAGACGCGGGCAGGAAGCGCAGCCGGAGCTGCAGATCTCGGCCACGCCCCGCGGGCTCCAATCCCGAGCGTCCCCCGCACGCGCAGCTGCGCTCGCCCGCGGGGCCTAAGGGCTGCTCAGGGCGGAGACCCCGTAGGTGAGCCCGAGAGGCGGTGCGCGGCTGCGAACCCCGGAGCGAGAGAGGACTGGAGGGCGGGGTGAGGGGACGCGAGGACCCAGCCTGCGCGGCGGGGCACCCTCCCCGCTGGCACCTACCACGTGGGCCTGCATGGCCTGGCGCTCTTCGGACGCCCCGCCCACGCCGGCTCCGCTCATCCCGCCGCTTCGGCCTACGGCGCCTGCGCGGGCGGCACCAGGAGGCGGGTCCGAGGCCAGGCAATCTCTGATTGGTGCAGAGCGGCGTCCATAGGGGTGGGCCTCCCGGCGGGGCGTGGCAGGAGCGGGGCTGCTCGGCGCGGGGCGGGGCCGGGAGGTCGCGGCCTCAGTCTTCCGCCATGGGCCACGCCCTGGTCCCGGGTCACCTCTCGGGGCCGCCTCCTTGGCCCGTGGAAGCCTCCTGCTCTCCTCTAGGGCGCGCGTCACAATCTGTGGTCCCCCGTAGACGCCGCCGCGGGGAAGGCGGGGCTGTGCGAGGGCGCCGCGCTGCAAACCCAAGCCAGGCGGCCTGGAGGTTGCTGTAAAGCCTCAAGCAAGGCTGACATGTAAAAGAGTCGTTGCATTTCACCCGGGCTGTGGGCTGTGCTACCTGCCCAGGGAGGACGAGGGGACTGCAGGGCGTCCTTTCAGACAGACGCGGTAGGGAAAGCAGAGCGTGCAGGACACTTGACGGCCCCAGGAGAGGGGTGAGGCCCTGACCCCACCGGGGTGTCATCCAGGAGGAAGGGTGCTCGGGGCGAGGTCCCCCAGGAGAAGTGCCCAGGCCTGAGGCCTTGACCCCACTGAGATGTCCCCCCAGGAGGAGGGGTGCCCGGGAGTGAGGCCCTGACCCCACTGTGAGGTCCCCCAGAAGGAGGGGTGCCCGGGAGTGAGGCCCTGACCCCACCGTGAGGTCCCCCAGGAGGAAGGGTACCTGGGGTTAGCTCCCCCAGGAGGAGGGGTGCCCGGGAGTGAGGCCCCGACCCCACCGTGAGGTCCCCCATGAGAAGGGGTGCCTGGGGAAAGACATGACCTCAGTAGCTCCGGGTACCCTCCACCTTTGCCCTCATTTCCGCCTCCGCATGCAGCCTTGGGAACTGCAGGGCTGGGAACCCGGAGAAGGCGGCCGGGCTCTGGGGGAGCTCAGAGGTGGCCTTCCCTGCCAGGAACACAGGCCAGGCCCCATTCCTATTTAACCTTATACTTGAGGAGCACAGAGCGGATATCTCCAGATTTGAGTCCTGAACGCGCGGCCGGGAACCCTAGCAGTTCTGAACTTGTCAAGGGAGCAGCCTGCCATGAGGGGTCTCCCAGGCGGCTGTGAGGCCTCTGGAACCTCCCTGCTTGGAGGAGGTTGACTGGGGACAGGGCCGTGGGGGTCAATAAAAGGACTGCTGCCATTAGCCCTGGGCTGCCTGCACACACAGATTAAGCCCACTTGGGATTTGTTCCAGCTGATCTGAAGTAATGAGTAATTCACAATTAATGAGCACGGCTGTAAGCAGCCCTTCCTGGACAAATCCTTGGCTGTCCAAAACTAAGATTAAATGCAAATCATTCTGTCAATTAACCGTTACAACAAAGCCAAACTTCTGTTAAGCATCACTTCATAGATGATTTTTTTCCCCTTAAATTGCCTCCTTGTTTGCAAAGCCTGTTTTACAAGTGGAGTGCTTAAGTCACATGAGTGAAAATGCAGCCTTATTTACCGTTCAGCAAAAGCTATCTGAGAATTTGCTTCCAGGGACCTCATGTTCTCCAGAGGTTGGGGTACTAGGAATCATTTCATTGTAAAGGACTCGGTAAAAAGTAGCCCTGTAGCTGCCAGAATGCGCCGTAGGCTCATGATAAGGTAGGTGGTAAGGGCCAGAGGTCAGGGGTCACAGATGGCTTCTGCCCCTCCACAGCACATGGTGTCCAGAACTGGGCTTGCCTCTCACCTTCCTTCCTGTACATTTCCTGGTGCCAGAAATTTGCTTTTCACTGACTTCCCCCTAATTCAAATTTGATTAGAATCTCCTTTTTGGGAACATTCAAAGTGCCAAGGTGCGTTTCAGAAATGCAGGGTTGCAGAGGTGGGGTCCTGAAATCCAAGGGTGGTGGGGCCTGAGATCACTGCCCTCGCAGTAGGAAGATCCTCGGGGAGAGGCCAGCAGAGGGCCTGGACAGAAGGCACTGACACTGTACCCTGGAGAGAGACAGGAAGGAGGACCTGGGGCCTCAGAGCTGGCCGGGTGGAGATCGTGTGGTCTTCGTTCAGAGGGAAGTGAGGTGCTGATGAAAGATGATTGACGTCACGTGGGCACCAGCAGAGGAAGTGACACAAAACGCCCCACAGCTTTGGGTTCACTGAGTGGGCAGTTGTATTTATTTATTTTATTTTATTTTTGTAGAGATGGGGTCTTGCTGTTGCCCAGACTGGTCTCGAGCTCTTGGCCTCCCAAACTGCTGGGATTACAAGTGAGAGCCATTGCGGATAGCCAGTTTTCTTTATTTTTAATTGTTGTTTGTGCAAAAGGTTTTGGCGAATACTGGCTATATTCAGAGGACTCAGTACCAGTTGCCAGGGGCCTGGAGTAGGTGCTGTGGTCTCAATGTGTGTGTCCCCCCAAACCATATGTTGACACCTAACCCCCAAGGCGATGTGGTTAGGAGATGGAGCTTTACGGAGGTGACTGGGCCGTGAGGGCTCTCCTCTTATGACAGACGAGTGCCCTTCAACGACACTTGAAGGAGCCCTTTTGTCCCTTCCTCCACGTGAGGACACATAGAAGTTACCATCTCTGGGGAACAGGCTGTCACCAAACACCAAGTCTGCTGGCGCCTGGATCCTGGACTTCTCAGCCTCTACAACTGTGTGCAATACATTTCTATTGTTTATCAATCACATGGTCAGAGGTATTTTGTTACAGCAGCACAAATGGACCAAGACATCAGGCCTCCAAATCGAAGAACTGCTCAGCAGCCTTCAGTGCTGGGTGGGGAGACAGAGGTTCCCTGCAGGTCCCCACAGACAGTGTTAGACTCGGTGCTGGGTGGGGAGACAGAGGTTCCCTGCAGGTCCGCACGGACGGGGTTAGACTCGGTGCTGGGTGGGGAGGTTCCCTGCAGGTCCGCACGGATGGTGTTAGACTCGGTGCTGGGTGGGGAGACAGAGGTTCCCTGCAGGTCCCCACAGACAGTGTTAGACTCGGTGCTGGGTGGGGAGACAGAGGTTCCCTGCAGGTCCCCACAGACAGTGTTAGACTCGGTGCTGGGTGGGGAGACAGAGGTTCCCTGCAGGTCCACATGGACGGGGTTAGACTCGGTGCTGGGTGGGGAGACAGAGGTTCCCTGCAGGTCCACACGGACGGGGTTAGACTCGGTGCTGGGTGGGGAGGTTCCCTGCAGGTCCGCACGGACGGTGTTAGACTCGGTGCTGGGTGGGGAGACAGAGGTTCCCTGCAGGTCCACACGGACGGGGTTAGACTCGGTGCTGGGTGGGGAGACAGAGGTTCCCTGCAGGTCCCCACAGACAGTGTTAGACTCGGTGCTGGGTGGGGAGACAGAGGTTCCCTGCAGGTCCACACGGACGGGGTTAGACTCGGTGCTGGGTGGGGAGGTTCCCTGCAGGTCCGCACGGACGGGGTTAGACTCGGTGCTGGGTGGGGAGGTTCCCTGCAGGTCCCCACGGACGGTGTTAGACTCAGTGCTGGGTGGGGAGACAGAGGTTCCCTGCAGGTCCCCACGGACGGTGTTAGACTCAGTGCTGGGTGGGGAGACAGAGGTTCCCTGCAGGTCCGCACGGACGGGGTTAGACTCGGTGCTGGGTGGGGAGGTTCCCTGCAGGTCCGCACGGACGGGGTTAGACTCGGTGCTGGGTGGGGAGGTTCCCTGCAGGTCCCCACGGACGGTGTTAGACTCAGTGCTGGGTGGGGAGACAGAGGTTCCCTGCAGGTCCGCACGGACGGGGTTAGACTCAGTGCTGGGTGGGGAGGTTCCCTGCAGGTCCGCACGGATGGTGTTAGACTCGGTGCTGGGTGGGGAGACAGAGGTTCCCTGCAGGTCCGCACGGACGGTGTTAGACTCGGTGCTGGGTGGGGAGACAGAGGTTCCCTGCAGGTCCGCACGGACGGTGTTAGACTCGGTGCTGGGTGGGGAGACAGAGGTTCCCTGCAGGTCCCCACGGACGGTGTTAGACTCGGTGCTGGGTGGGGAGACAGAGGTTCCCTGCAGGTCCGCACGGACGGGGTTAGACTCGGTGCTGGGTGGGGAGACAGAGGTTCCCTGCAGGTCCACACGGACGGTGTTAGACTCGGTGCTGGGTGGGGAGGTTCCCTGCAGGTCCGCACGGACGGTGTTAGACTCGGTGCTGGGTGGGGAGACAGAGGTTCCCTGCAGGTCCGCACGGACGGTGTTAGACTCGGTGCTGGGTGGGGAGACAGAGGTTCCCTGCAGGTCCCCACGGACGGTGTTAGACTCGGTGCTGGGTGGGGAGACAGAGGTTCCCTGCAGGTCCACACGGACGGGGTTAGACTCGGTGCTGGGTGGGGAGGTTCCCTGCAGGTCCGCACGGACGGTGTTAGACTCGGTGCTGGGTGGGGAGACAGAGGTTCCCTGCAGGTCCGCACGACGGTGTTAGACTCGGTGCTGGGTGGGGAGGTTCCCTGCAGGTCCCCACGGACGGTGTTAGACTCAGTGCTGGGTGGGGAGACAGAGGTTCCCTGCAGGTCCGCACGGACGGGGTTAGACTCGGTGCTGGGTGGGGAGGTTCCCTGCAGGTCCGCACGGATGGTGTTAGACTCGGTGCTGGGTGGGGAGACAGAGGTTCCCTGCAGGTCCCCACAGACAGTGTTAGACTCGGTGCTGGGTGGGGAGACAGAGGTTCCCTGCATGTCCGCACGATGGTGTTAGACTCGGTGCTGGGTGGGGAGACAGAGGTTCCCTGCAGGTCCGCACGGACGGTGTTAGACTCGGTGCTGGGTGGGGAGGTTCCCTGCAGGTCCGCACGGACGGTGTTAGACTCCGTGCTGGGTGGGGAGGTTCCCTGCAGGTCCCCACAGACGGTGTTAGACTCGGTGCTGGGTGGGGAGACAGAGGTTCCCTGCAGGTCCACATGGACGATGTTAGACTCAGTGCTGGGTGGGGAGGTTCCCTGCAGGTCCCCACGGACGGTGTTAGACTCAGTGCTGGGTGGGGAGGTTCCCTGCAGGTCCGCACGACGGTGTTAGACTCGGTGCTGGGTGGGGAGACAGAGGTTCCCTGCAGGTCCGCACGACGGTGTTAGACTCGGTGCTGGGTGGGGAGACAGAGGTTCCCTGCAGGTCCGCACGACGGTGTTAGACTCGGTGCTGGGTGGGGAGACAGAGGTTCCCTGCAGGTCCGCACGACGGTGTTAGACTCGGTGCTGGGTGGGGAGACAGAGGTTCCCTGCAGGTCCGCACGACGGTGTTAGACTCGGTGCTGGGTGGGGAGACAGAGGTTCCCTGCAGGTCCGCACGACGGTGTTAGACTCGGTGCTGGGTGGGGAGACAGAGGTTCCCTGCAGGTCCGCACGACGGTGTTAGACTCGGTGCTGGGTGGGGAGACAGAGGTTCCCTGCAGGTCCGCACGGACGGTGTTAGACTCGGTGCTGGGTGGGGAGGTTCCCTGCAGGTCCGCACGGACGGTGTTAGACTCGGTGCTGGGTGGGGAGGTTCCCTGCAGGTCCACACGGATGGTGTTAGACTTGGGGGACACTGGGTCCCCAGTAAGAATGATTCTGGTGGGAGTGCAGCTAGTGAGGGCTGAGTTCAAGCTTTAAAGACAAGAGCCCGACGGGTTCCTGCAACAGCCTGATCCCCTAGACCTTCGTGTGTCCAAGTGTCCAGAGGGGATGAACCTCAACAGACCTCGTTCGACCTCCCCTAGGCAGTGGGTGCTGCCTGGAGGGCAGGGTCGCTCGAGACTGTAGGAGACTCCGCACGTGGTGACCATAGCACCTCCATAATAAGGCAGCCCGTGAGGGCAGCCTGGCTGTTTGGCGGTGTGTGCACTGAGGTCATCTCTCCTACTCTGTCTCAGCTATTTAAAGGCTGTGACTCACCATGTGGATTTAATGACTCATTAAGGAGTTGCAGCCCATGCTTTTTAAAAAAGTAATCTACAAAAAAAAAAAATGAAAAAGTCTTCAGGACAGTAGACTAAGTGCGGATGTGGTCCCTCGAGTTCCATTTTTCAGCCGCCCACATTCCTGGGATTCAGACCTGTTGGGGATTGTAGGATTCTAGTTGCACAGGGAAACCCGGAGTCGATTCAGGAGGATAATTCTGAGCCGGGGGTGGGGGTACCGGCCTGGAGCTCCGGGGGCTACGGGCTGATCCTACGAAAGGAAAGTCAAGCCTGTGAATTGCAGAGCCTGGACAGAGAAGTTGAGGTGACGGCGTTCTGCAGATCCGTGAAATTCTATTACACGTCAGAGGGAAGGGACGGCCTCATGTGGCCCCTTGGAGGGACCAAGCCCTACCCAGCGCCTTGCCGAAGGCAGCACGCAGTCAGTGTTGGCTCCACCCACCTGCACCGTCAGGCCTTCTGGAAAGAGAAGGAGATCCGACTGACGGAGCGTCTCCAAACTTCCAAGCAAATATTACCTCGTTAAAGCCCAGTGCCACGTGACTGACCTGGAGCCACAGCCTGCCCTCCTTCCCTGGGCCTGCAGGAAGGGGGAGGTTCCTGTCACCAGAACCGTTCCGTCATCAGCCGGGCAGATGCTCGCTGTGGATTCTAGGTGAGCATCAAGTACCAGGGACCATGTTTGTCTTGGATTCCCCCGTCCCGCCTGAGCCCAGAACGCAGAGCCGGAGTCAGGGGCTTGCACATGGAGCGTTTCATGCCCAGGAGGCTGGGGCAGGGGCCAGGAAGGAGCGGGGAGCGGGCCAGGACCTGCGTGCTCTGCTGAGGGTCCACATCGAGGGCTGGACCCTGGACCTCCACAAGCCTGGAGAATTCTCCATCCGAGCAGCGAGGAGCCCCTGCTTGTTGTCAGCTGGAGCTGCGCCTCAGGGCTTCTGCTCCCCTGGCCCTGGGGTGGTGACTGCAGGATCCCACAGGTGTCCCGAGGCCTGAGGCTCTTCTCACTGCGGAGGCCACCCTGCAGGAATTGGAGTTAGGACCCGGAGGGTGGGACAGGCTGACTCAGAGGAACCAGCTCTCAGGTTGGCAGGAGGAGGAGATGCACAATGAGATGGCAGCCTCACCTCCAGGGGACGGCCCCGCAAGCCGGAGCTGCCCTGCTGCACACTCAGCACTCGAGGTGGATTTGGAGGTGACCTAATCCCACAGCTCTCCAAGTCTTGGGGAAATCTACAGTGGATGGCAGGTGCCTGCGGACGCCGAGTGGGTGCGGCCCCAGTTACGCTCAATGCAGGGGCACCTGTGTTGTTAGCAGCTGATGTGGACGGGAAAGGCCTGTGCTGAACAACGTTCCGTGTTCAATTAGACACTCTCCTCCTAAACAGGGGCGGAAGACGTCTCATGGGGGTTCCAAGCGTGATTTATGGAACTCACTCCCATGAGATAACACAACATTTTTCACACGTGGGAGAAAGGGCTGGGCTCGACTGGTGCCTGAGTGAATGCTGAGGATAAACGGGAAGCAGGACATTCCAGGGCACCTCTGCGTCTTGCATGAGACCTTGTGAGGGCCCCGTGGTGCCCCTGACGTCACTGTCGAAGGTGGAGCCTCCCCCGCTCTGCCTCGGCCTCCCTCAGATGTCCTCCCCAGCTGGCACTGCCAGCCCACGTGGAAGACAGCTGCCGAGAAGCAGGTGTGATGCCAGCCTGTGGGAGAAGCCACATCTGGACAGTGCGTGAAGCCAGTCCAGGGGCCACACCGGGACCTGCCCTCAGCTCTGCCACGTCCTGGCCAAGTGGCCCTGGCATGCCAGCCCTGGTGTCCACAGAGGCATCCATTCCTCATGGCAAAGTGGAGTCAAGTCGGCCGATGCAGGCGAGACACCTGGCCGGCCTGGGGAGCCGCACCAGCTCTCCCCACATTGCACTGCTGACTGAGGGGTGCTTGGTGCCGCGGCTTCACACGGTCAGTGCACAGACATGAACGCTGGACTGAGAAGCCGCCGCGTGCACCTGGCCCGCCAAGTTGCCAGGGAGGCAAGGGTGGTGTTGGCGTGGATGACCGAAGGAGCTGGCAGCCCAGCCGTCCCCGTGACTGGATGGAATCCGCAAGCATTCCTGGGCATCCACTCTGGGAAGGGCTCGGTGCCAGGGCCTAGGGTAGTTTTCAAATTGCAGGTTGTGGCCAGTATACCAGGGGTCATGGGGTCAGTACACTGGGCTCTGACTGGCAATTCCTAAAGATAAAGTGTGAGTCTGTCCGGTATAGTAAGAGCTGCATTGATTTGTAAAGCTTGTGTTGGTTTTGCACGTTCTATGCCAGTATGCGCTGGACCGTGATAGAAAGCGCATTTCTCGCTGTGGTGCCTGCCATAGTCTGGAGGGAAAGATGAGTCCGTGGCTCTAATGTGGGGTGGTGGGTGCGGTCTACACAGGGAGAGCGAAGAGCCCACGTGGGGCATGAGAGGGGCCGGAGAGGCTGGGGCAGGGGAGCCCGGGCCAGGTCCTGAGAACAAATGGGGTTATTCAGCTCCTAAAGGTGCAGGACTCAGCCCAAAGTCCCTGGCGACCCAAAGAGGACCATGTGAGTCTGATGTGGCTGTGGAAGGCGGGGCTCACAGCAGGCTGCTGGGGCACCATTAATGGGGGAGGGTCCTGTCCCCAGCGCATACGTAGATGGCCCTTCAGAACCTGCTCAGTGGTCAGGGCGGCCGTGCAGCTGCACCCCGGCCTGGTCACCTGTGCTGTGCCCAGCAAGGAAGATGCCCCCGCTCAGCCCGTCCATGCACCCTCCAGAGGCTGTCAGCTGCCTGAGACCCACACTGGCTCTTGCAGGCTAGAGGAGAGTTCAGTGGCCATTTGGGCCTTGTCGCCATGGAAACCCCAACTTTGGGTACCAAAAGCCTGAATGTACAAATTCATGGAATATGGCCTGCCTGGTGCCAGTGGGTCTTTGTGTTTTTCTGGGGTGCCAGTGGGTCTTTGCGTTTTTCTGATGCTCTCTGAACTCTTAGGTCCCGGTTCTGGCGGATTTGGCCCAGGCACCCCCAGCCCCCAGGTAGGAGGCACAACCCTGCTCCCAATGCCCAACACCTGCCCCCAATGCCCAACACCTGCCCCACACACCTGAGGTACCTCCTGGGCGTCCCACACCAGGACAGGCCTGGAGACTTCCAGCCACCGTCACCTGGCACACCCAGCACCTGCAGATCCACCACCTTAAAACCCACCTCTACTGCCCCATGTCACGGTCCCTGCAGGGCCAGGCCTGCCTGGCACGTCCACCCCGGGTCTCCCTGCCTCACCCTCTTGCGTATCCACAGTGAACAGGGGCATCTTTCCAAAATGCAGATCTGGCCGGGTGCGGCGGCTCATGCCTGTAATCCCAGCACTTTGGGAGGCCGAGGCAGGTGGATCACATGAAGTCAGAAGTTGGAGACTAGCCTGGCCAACATGGTAAAACCCCGTCTCTACTAAATGTATAAAAATTAGTGGGATGTAGTGGCGGGTGACTGTAATCCCAGCTTCTTGGGAGGCCGAGGCACAAGAATTGCTTGAACCCGAGAGGCAGAAGTTGCAGCAAGCTGAGATCTCACCACTGCACTCTAGCCTGGGCAACATAGCAAGACTCTGTCTCAAAAACAAACAAACAAAATGCAGATTGAATCCAGGCTCACCTGGTGACAGCTGTCCATGTCCCCACCCTTTCAGGACAGCGTGGCTGCTGTTTTGTGGGTGGTTCCGGCCACCCAGACCCTGTCCTTCTCAACACCCCCTCATTAAGGTAGGACCCTAAAGTGAATTCCTCCTTGTCCTTCAAAGCCAGCCTCCAGCATCACCTCCTCTGGGATCTTCTCTGACTTCCCAGTCGGTTTCAGAAGCCTCTGATGACCCCATGCGGAGGAGACTGCTCCCCTCACCGCTGGCACACGGCAGATGCTCAGTAAGTGTCGTTCAATGACTGACTAAATGTCTCATAATATCCTTCATAAACAAGGGCCTGGTGTGGATTCATAAATGGGTCTCTCACAGTTTAATTGGTGAGACTCTGTTGTATCAGACAATGAAGGGTTAAAAGATAATATTCAAAAGAGTAAAATCATGACACACAAATATAAAATGAACACACATTGATATGGTTTGGATCTGTGTCCTCACCCAAACCTCATGTCAAACTGGGATCCCCAGTGTCAGAGGCGGCCCCGTGGGAGGTGACCGGATCGCGGGTGGACCCTTCATGAAGGGTTTAGCACCATCCCCTTGGTGCTGTCCTGGGACAGAGTTCTCTTGCGATCTGGTTGTTTAAATGTGTGTGGCCCCTTCCCCCTCTCTTTTCCTCCTCCTCCTGCCGTGGGAGACACTTGCTCCGGCTTTGCCTTCCGCCGCGAGTTGAAGCTCCCCGAGGCCTCAGAAGCAGAAGCCACCATGCTTCCTGTACAGCCTGTGGGACCCGGAGCCAGTTCAACCTCTTTTCTTTATAAATTACCCAGACTCGGCCGGGCACGGTGGCTCATGCCTGTAATCCCAGCACTTTGTTGAGACCGAGGCAGGCAGATCACGAGGTCAGGAGATCGAGACCATCCTGGCTAACACGGTGAAACCCCGTCTCTACTAAAAATAAAAAAATTAGCCGGGCGTGGTGGCGGGCGCCTGTGGTCCCAGCTACTCGGGAGGCTGAGGCAGGAGAATGGCGTGAACCCGGGAGGCGGAGCTTGCAGTGAGCCGAGATCGCGCCACTGCACTCCAGCCTGGGCGACAGAGCGAGACTCCATCTCAACAAATAATAATAATAAAATAAATAAATAAATAAATAAATTACCCAGACTCAGGTATTTCTGGATAGCGATGCGAGAATGGACTAATACACGTGTTAAGTCAAAAGTTTTATTTAACTTATTAATTCATGAGGGAAGCAGGAAGATATTAAAACTGGTTCAAAGGAAAATCCACAGGTTTAGGCAATCGGGCTGAAACGAACTTGCTAATACAGTTGTCCCCCGTATCCCCGACTTGAGTTGTCTGTGCTCAACCCCGGAAAACAGGTGAGTACAGCACAGTAAGATACCTTGAGAGAGAGGGAGATGCCACATTCACATAATTTTTATCACCGTAGATTGTTATAATTGCTGTTTATGATTGGTGATTGTTAATCTCTTACTGTGCCTATTTTACAAATTAAACTTTATTAAAGGGCTGTACATATAGGACAAAACATAGTCTATACAGGGTTCAACACTATCCAAGGTTTCAGGCATCCACTGGAGTGCTTGGAACGCATCCCCCAAGTCATCACCAAACCAGCCAATATCCACAGGGCCTGAAACCTCCCCTTTGGATTCTCTCTTCCATTGGTGGAAATCAGCCGTGTCTCCACTGACAAGTGTCATTGCACCTCCATGGGCTCCTGTGTGTGGCCGTCACCTTTCTGGTGTGCAGGGAACTGTCTCACAGCTCCATTAAAGATGAGGAAGGCGCCGATCACTGCAGCACCAGAGAACCCAGGGGTTCGCCTGGCCCTCCACCGAAAGGATGCCCAGAAACCTTCTCACCCATGTTAATGTCTTTCCCACATTTTCCTGATGAAGACTCAGCACAGACGCTCACAGCATCATTGGGCACAACTGGGTCTGGCGGCAGAAGGCCCGGGGGATGCACGACCCCCTCCTGAGGCAGTTGTGCGGTGCTGGGGAAAGGCGGAGCACGAGGGCTGGGCTCTGGCCGTGGGACCCACCCAGCAGTCTCCCCTCTGGGGCAGGGAGGGGCAGTGAGAGCGTGGGGAAGGCAGGGAGGGGAGCCCAACGGTCCACCCTGGGAGGAGCCATCAGCCCCCATCCCTCAACCAGGCGTCTCCACGGGCCACCAGGGCCATAAAGGCAGGTAGGACCCACACCTGCTGATGGGGAACTGCACCAGCAGCCACCCAGAAACCCGAGGCCTGTACGGTATTCCGTGCCGGGGAGGGCCAGCACCTGGCCCCCAGCTGCTTCCCTGAACCCCACGGTCTGAGGCTGTGTCAAAGCTTCCCCAGTGTTTCCTGGAAGACGCTCCTCCACGGATCCCTTGCTCCTGCCCATCTTGCTGGGCCAGGAATGCAAACTCCAATGGCTGCCCCAGGGTCGTTTCTCAGGGGGGTGTGCACGGGTGTGTGCAGGGGTGTGTGCACGGTGACCGAGGCCTCTCTCTGGGACGAAGAGCTGGCCCACTGTCTGCCTGCTGTGCAGCAGCGGCTTCCCAGAGCTGAGGGCCTCTCCTGTGGGCAGTCCCCTGTGTGGGCAGCATCTGTCTGAGCCCCTGCACATCGCCGCTGGGGAAGGGGCTTGGGAGCCCACTCAAGGTGCTGACCCTCTGGTTCTGCTTTTGCCGTGAGTGATAAGATCCTCTATCTCTGACCCCAGCAGTCTGATGCTTCCTGCCAGCACCCATGAAACAGGCAGTCTTGTTAGCCTGAAAGTAAAATCTCAGGCCCCTGCACAGTTCAGACAGCATCCAGCACAGTTGGGGCTGGGCCCTGCCCTCACGACCGCCAGGGCCTGGGGTACCCTGACCAACTCCTAACTCCCAGGACCTGGCTCTGGGGCCATCTAGCCCAAGTTGTCCTAAGCTACAAAAGGCGATGAGGCAGCCCAGCTTATGAAGCTCTGGCTCATGCACAGACACACTTTACCCCTCCGTGCCTTAGGACTGTCCCCGGCACCTGCCCTGTCCCTTTTGCAGGAGATCCTTCTGCTAAGTGGTCTCCAGCTCTGTGTCTCTAAACTGACCTCCTGTTGGGGCAGGGACAGGGTCTTCTTGTCTACTGCCAACTCCCCGTGGCTGGCAGAGTCCGGTGATCACGTGAGCCGGTTACTGCCGCGGCGCCAGGATGAGGCGGCTGGGAACATCCCAAGCAGCAGCTTGAGGAGGGAGATGGTTCCTTAGGATGGGGTGTGGGAGGGTCTCCGACCAAGCTCCTTGAGAAGCAAGGCCTCAGCCTCTTCACACCCGCAAGGAGGGACGGCAGGCGTAGACTCCAGCGCAGGCTGCGTGTCCGGGCAGTCCCAGCCCTGTTAGCACATGGCCCAGGGCCACACAGCACAGAGACCCCACACAGGGAGGTCTTCCTCCCTGCTCTCCCCCTGCTCTCCCCTCTCTCCCCCTCACCCTGGCCCCTAAAGTCCTGCTTTTTATTTGGTTGGTTCTGGAAGGAGCGCCATGGCTGCGTAGCTTTGCTGTGCACCGTGCAGGGCGGCAGCCAGCACAGCTTGGTGCCCAGGAACTGCTGACGGACCGAAGGAGGAGCGCTGAGACAGTGCCAGCGAATCGGCCCCTGCGGCAAACATTACGACTGCGCTTACACCTACATCTAGTTAGATACGGATTCTATTACTGAAGTAACTCAAACTTTCCAAAATGCTTAAGTGAATTTCACAGGTGGGTGTGGAATTGCCAAACGCCAGGTGGACACTGCTGGTTTGGATTATCTGGTCATTTTGATCCGTGAAGTTAGGTAATAATTCAGGCCCTCCCAGAGTTTCCATTGTCCTGTTCTATGGTCAAGGCGGGGCTGCAAACCAACCACGCCCCCTCCCCGCATCCCCGGATGCCTGTGGGGGCTGCAGAGTGATCGAAATGTCAGGTAATTCCACAAAAATCCACATTGGGATTTCGGGCTTCTCTTGGAACTGACCATCTGTAACTCGGGCTCACGCTGTCCTGCCGGCACCTGGCTGGGGCTCAGCGGGAGCTGTTCTCTCACTCCTTCCCGAGCCCCGTTGTCCCCCTGGACAAATGGGTGGAATTCTATTAAGGCTGTGAACTTAAGAGAGCTCCGGAGCTGAGAGAGGTGCCGGCCGTGCCGCTGGTGCCTTTGGGAAGCTCCTGGCTGCCATCCATCCAGGCCTGGCCTCAGACCTGGATCCCTGTTCACCCTGGGAGTGGCCCACCTGTGGAGGAAGGTGCTCCCCACCACAGCCCCCAGCCCTGCAGCCCCTGCACCATCTGTCCCCAGGGCAGCTGCCTCTGCAGCCAGGTCCAGGCCTGGGGAGCTGGAGGGTACCAAGCGGACCGCAGGTGAGGGGCCCGCAGGTCAGCACAGGTGGGTCAGGTCCTAGCCTGCTTGTCATACAGGTCATGTGGGACTTAGCCTACTTTCCCTTCTGTTTAATATCTGCACCCCTGAATAGTGCAAATGCCCAGAGGGAGGGATCGGAGGCTGGGAGATCCATGGGGGATTCAGGGGGCAGCTTGGGGGACAACCGGTGCAGCCGTGCCCTGATGTCAGACACGCGGATCCCACTAGGCCCTCGCCCAGGCGTCCAGAGAGAAAAGTCAGCTGGCGGCGAAGGCCTTGTTCTCAGGGCCACATGCTGGTATTTTAATCAGTTCTAGCTCACCTTGGAAATGCTGATGCCAGCAGGACGACACCAGGTGCAGGGTGCAGGTGGGTGCTGGACCCCCCCCAGGTGGCAAATGAAAGTGCCTGTGGGGGACTCGGTCAGAGGGAGCCTCACAGAACGTTCTGGGCTAAATCTGGTCATCAGACTCGGGGCTGGCGTCTTCCCGACACGTGAATTTGGAGGGTGTGTGAGTCAGGATTCCTGGCTGAACTGGTTTGCACTGGTTTGAAGTCAGGCAGGTTGGCTGGTTGCCCGTGTCACAGGAAGGTGGACAGGACATAGGTGCCGTTGTCAGGAACAAAGCCCCAGCCTCTGCCTGTGACGCCCCTCTGGGGGGGCATGGGTCTCTCCCTCCCCCGGAGGCCCGGACAGCGGCCAGGAGCAACTGAGCTTCCTGCCAACCTGGTGACCCCAAAGGTCGGAGGGTGAACTCCCTCCAGCTTCAGCAGAACCAGTGTTGATCAACTCATCCCAGTCGGCCTGGGACTTTCCTGATGTTAGCAGGGAGGGTTCTGAGTCCCAAGAAGCGCTCAGTCCCCAGCATGCCCTGCGCGTCGGTCACCGAGCCCCAGGAGGAGCGTGCAGCCCGCAGCCTGGGCCTGGGCACAGCCGGCTTTATCAGCAGCCACATCCCAGCCCCACAGACAGGGGAAGAAAAGGTTGGGGGCTGGGCAGACAAGACCATCCGGGGCCCCGGCTGGTCACCCAGGCTAAAACGGAACACAGCTGTTTCTCTACACTCTAAACACTTTGCACCAAATGAGCGGGATTTTCACACCAAGCAACTTTCCAGTTCTCAGTGGACACCAATGGGGTGTCCCACGATTCAGTTCGACTCTCACACTACCTGGAGGTAGCGCAGACCCCGCAGGCTGGGGCTCCGTCCCACAAGCTGCCCCTCTGCAGGCGACCGTCCCAAGTATCGGGTGCCCAGGGTTCACACGCCTCCGTCTGACTTGGCTACAAAGTTGGGGGTTGCCACGACTCCTCCCCAGGCTTGATAATTTGCTTTAAGTCTCACAGGACTCAGGGAAAAACTCATTTACGTTCACTGATTCACTATAAAAGATGTAATAAAGGATACAGATGGACAACCAGATAACAAGATGCACAGGGTGGAGTCCGGGAAGGACCCAAGTGCAGGAGTTTCTGTCCGCCCCCCACACTCCCATGCGTTCCCCAGTCCAGAAGCTCCCCCACCCCCACACTCCCATGCGTTCCCCAGTCCAGAAGCTCCCGGATTCTATCTGTTAAAGGGTTTAATGGAAGCCGGCAGGCATGACCAGTGGATCGTTATTCAATCTCAGCCCTTCTCCCCTCCCTGGAGGCGGGTGGGACTGAAAGTTCCAAGCTTCTAATTGATGTTTGGTCTTCCCGGTGAGCGTACCCCATCCTGAAGCTGTCTAGGGGCCCCCAAGAGTCACCTCCTTGAACAAAAAAACGCTCCTAGCACCCAGGAAATACCAAGCGATTTCGGAGCTGGTGTGGGGAACCAGGGCAGAGGCCAAATGTATATTTCTTATTCTGTTACCTGGTGCCTGGAGGCCCTGGCCACTTTCGGGTTGGCCGACCTTCGGGAAGTTTCCTGGTCCCAAACGTCTCGGGTCACTGTGGGGTAACGAGGCTCTCGGACCCTTGCCATCTGTCATTGTCATCGCCGCCGCAGGCTGGCCTTCCCTGAAGAGCTCCAGATCGCAGACACCGTGCCGTGCCCGCCACGCAGATGCAGTTTCCACTCAGCCCCACAGTGCGGGCTTCCTGGGCCCATGTCCCGCTGGAGGAGCACCCCGGGTCCGAGCCAGCCATCCCCTCAAGAGTCCCGCGCCCTGGAGGACACCCCAAATGCCACCCCTGCTGTTACCTCCTGCAGGTTTCAGGATATTCTTACGTCGTTCTCTGTGTTCATTCGCATTTTCTGTCAAGAAAGTGAATTTCTTTTGTCATAAGAAACTGTGTTTCTCAGCCTCAGGCTGCCTCACCGGGCTTCACCATGGGCGCGGCTGCCTGCCCCCTGCACCCTCACTGTGCGTCCTGGAGGGACAGTGTGTGTTCTCACCCGGGGCCATGGCTTCACCCTGGGCACGGCTGCCCGCCCTCTGCACCCTCACCCTGAGTCCTGGAGGGACGGTGCATGTTCTTACCTGGGGCCACGCAGGGCCTCTCAGGGAAGGCTTTGGCAAGACAGACACTCTTCTCAAGGCAGGTCTGGGTGCCTGGGGACTGCCCCCTAGGGACCCGAGAGACCCGCTGGGTAGGATCCGGCCCCCTGTCCGCTGTGCGGCTTCCGGGAGAGAGCTGGCCTCTCCGCGTCTGTTTTCTGCCTGTGAAGGAGGCGATGGTGAAGATACCAGCTGTGGGTTTCAAGGGGAGGTGACACCTGCGCTCTGGTGGCCACGGTGTGGACACGGACCCATTGTCTGTTTCCTTTGCGGGATTCCACGCTGGGCTCCTGTTGGCAAGAGGAAGGTCCTGAGGAACCGCGGGGGAGGCTCGGCCTCGCCTGCCCAGGTGGTGTGGGTGCCTGCGCCTGGGGGAGAGCCTGGGGTTCTCTCGGGACCCGCCTCTCCTCCCAGGGCCATTTCCATGCACTGGACACTGCAGGCCCTGAGGCATCAGGTCTCGCTGGCTTTGCTGGCCGTCCGGAGCTCTGGCCCAGGTGCGGAGTCCTGGGGAACCCACCTGAAGCCCCCCCTCGTGGCCCCTGTGGCAACACTGACCGGGCCTGACCTGTCCCTCGTGTCACACTGACCGGTCCTGACCTGTCCCCTCGTGTCACACTGACCAGGCCTGACCTGTCCCCTCGTGTCACACTGACCGGGCCTGACCTGTCCCCTCGTGTCACACTGACCGGGCCTGACCTGTCCCCTCGTGTCACACTGACCGGGCCTGACCTGTCCCCTCGTGTCACACTGACCGGGCCTGACCTGTCCCCTCGTGTCACACTGACCGGGCCTGACCTGTCCCCTCGTGTCACACTGACCAGGCCTGACCTGTGCCCCGGCCACACTCATCTTACACTGTGCTTTATCTTGTTGCCCTGCAGGCATTCACCTCAACCCCTCCCGTCCCCTCTGGGATGAGCCGGGCCACAGATAAAGGCCTCTTAGCGGAGCTGCGAAAAGGATCACTTTAGCCCTTCCGGGAAGGAGGGATTTAGGTTAAGTCAGCTCAGCTTAGATTCCAAAAGACTAGGACCGTCAGCCCAGGACGCAGGCATTTGGGTGACACAAGTGCTTTCCGGCCGGGAGAGCCACAGGCTGTGCAGGGAAAACTCAGTCGCTTTTGCTTTCTGAAGTTCAGGGCTTCCAGCTGGACGTTTTTGGAAGTGCGGGAAACACATGAGGTTTCGCTAAAGGAATGAAGCCTGAGCCTCCACGGGGATGAGAAGGATGCAAGAACCTCCCGAAATCCCACCTGCAGGAGGCGGCAGCGGGGGCGACAGCGGGGGCGGCAGCGGGGGCGGCAGCGGGGGTCCCGGGAGGCGACAGCGGGGGGCGGCAGCGGGGGTCCCGGGAGGCGACAGCGGGGGGCGGCAGCGGGGGTCCCGGGAGGCGACAGCGGGGGCGACAACCGGGGGCGACAACGGGGGTCCCGGGAGGCGACAGCGGGGGCGACAGCGGGGGCGACAACGGGGGTCACGGGAGACGACAGCGGGGGCGACAGCGGGGGCGGCAGCGGGGGTCCCGGGAGGCGACAGCGGGGGCGACAGCGGGGGTCCCGGGAGGCGACAGCGGCGGTGATAACGGGGGTCCCGGGAGGCGACAGCGGGGGGCGGCAGCGGGGGTCCCGGGAGGCGACAGCGGGGGCGACAGCGGGGGTCCCGGGAGGCGACAGCGGCGGTGATAACGGGGGTCCCGGGAGGCGACAGCGGGGGGCGACAACGGGGGTCCCGGGAGGCGACAGCGGGGGCGACAGCGGGGGCGACAACGGGGGTCCCGGGAGGCAACAGCGGGGGTGACAGCGGGGGTCCCGGGAGGCGACAGCGGGGGTGACAACGGGGGTCCCGGGATGCGACAGCGGCGGTGATAACGGGGGTCCCGGGAGGCGACAGCGGGGGGCGGCAGCGGGGGTCACGGGAGGTGACAGCGGGGGCGACAGCGGGGTCCCGGGAGGCGACAGCGGGGGCGACAGCGGGGTCCCGGGAGGCGACAGCGGCGGTGATAACGGGGGTCCCGGGAGGCGACAGCGGGAGGCGACAGCGGGGGTCCCAGGAGGCGACAGCGGGGGGCGGCAGCGGGGGTCACGGGAGGTGACAGCGGGGGCGACAACGGGGGTCCCGGGAGGCGACAGCGGGGGCGACAGCGGGGTCCCGGGAGGCGACAGCAGGGGTCCCGGGAGGCGACAGCGGGGGCGACAATGGGGATCCTGGGAGGTGACAGCGGGGGGTGACAATGGGGGTCCCGGGAGGCGACAGCGGCGGTGACAGCGGGGGTCCCGGGAGGCGACAGCGGGGGTGATAACGGGGGTCCCGGGAGGCGACAGAGGGGGGCGACAATGGGGGTGTCCTCCCAGGGTGGGATCCGTGGGGATCTCAGGTTGGAACTCGGGTGCTCCCCCCATGGCACACGGGCCCAGGAAGCCCAGCCGTGGGGGCTGCCGTGGTGGAAATCGCATCTGCATGTGAGGACAGCAGGACCCAGCACCTTCCCACGGTGACCCCAAGAGGCAGGGCTGGCGGCCGCTCTGCCAGAATCCCCCTCCGGACTTAGAGGAGGCATCTCCCTAATTTCACCTTTTTCAGTAGAAAAACATCCCCGAGGTTCACCTAAAACCCCAATTTTTCAGGAAATGGTTGAGGCTGCTTATCATTTGTGGAAATCACGTGTGCACAAGTAGAGAGAATGCAGCGGGGTGGGGACAAAATGAAACCCAGAGAACTTGGCAGGTCCGCACACAGGCCTGACCCCTGTGCTCCTAGGGGTGCCCGGGATGGGTGCCGTCGTCAGCCCCATGACGAGGGTGACTGTGTCAGGTGTCAACCCCCACGGGCAGGGCTCTGTGCCCACCACCCCATGCTGTCGGAGCAGCCCGAAGGTGGCCAGTGCTGAACATGGGGTCCCGCCCCATCCTCTCTGAGAGCCGGGCTGGGCCGGGTGGGGGCTGGCAGGGTCTGGCTGTTCTCAAACAGGTCCTTTCTCAGAAGGTGCTAGAAACTGTGTCCCTCACCAAAAGCTAACATGGGTGCCAGAGCTGGGACAAGGGCCAGTCCTTCCCCAACCTGCTGGGTCTCCCACACGCTTCCACACACTTCCACATGCTCCCACACGCTCCCACATGCGCACACACGCTCCCACAGGCTCATACATGCTCCCACATGCTTCCACATGCGCACACACGCTCCCACAGGCTCATACATGCTCCCACATGCTTCCACATGCTCCCACATGCTCATACACGCTCACATATGCCTGTCATGCCCCTTTGTCCAGCGGCTTCTCATCCCTCTTCCAAGCCAGGGAAGGAGGGTCAGGGGCTGTAGTTGCCCCTGTAGTTGTCAGGCTGTGGGCACAGAACCTGCCAGGAGGGGTCTGCCCTGAAGTGGACGGGGCCCACGTGGTGGGAGCCGCAGGATGTGAGAGGCAGACACCCAGTGCCGAGGTGAGCCACGTGGGATGCCTCCCGTGAGGACGCTCCAGCCCTGATCCTTCCGGGTCCCCACTGCTGCATGACAGCCTTTGCTGGTGCAGAAGCTCACAGCCCCCGTGTGTGCAGGGCTGGGAGGGAGCGTGCTGGGCCCAAAGGTGGCCGGGACAGTCTGCCTCAGGGCTGTGGTCAGGGGCACGGGCTGGGACTGCCCCACTGCGGAGGCTTCTGGCGGACGGGGCGCGGGGAGTGGACAGGACAGGGACGGCTCCCCCCAGCCCAGCCGGTCAGCGAGGGCCTGACCTCCACTTTGAGCGGCGGCTTGGCCTCTGGCCTCTGGCCTCTCAGGGTCCCTGCTGAGCTGCGCTGATGACTCCTCATTCGCAGGGGGGAGGCTGTGGGGCCTTGGGGGCCTGAGACACCTAGAAAGGGTCAGGAGGGGACCACGGGGTGGGCAGGGCTGGGAGGTGGCCCAGCAAGCAGCCTGGGGACATTCAGATGCTGGTCACTCAGGGAGCTGGCAGCCGCTCTGCCTGCCCCTCACTGGACTTGAAAGCAGTGAGAACAGACGATGCCCAAAGACGCCCACAAAAGCGCTTCCTGTTGACATCAACACACTCTTAGGCCTTTCTCCTCCGCGCCCTCCAAGGCCGGCATCCCCCAGGCGACCACTGGACCATGAAAAATAAAGTCATGCCCCCCAGCCCCCACTCTGCCACTCATTATTTTCCTGTTGCCTTGTGGTGGACTCAGCTATGGTTTGTTTTCTGAAATTGAGTTTGAAATCCAGATCCTGCCCCACAGGCACTGGCGCCAGAGTCGTGGCTGCTGACCAGAGCTCTGCAGAGTTTTTGCTGGAAATTAGAGTCAAAATGGAACCACTGTGGGCCAAATCCCATGCAGGGCTCTACACACATGCACACATGCACAGAGGCATGCACACATACACATGAGCACGCACACACGAGCGCACACACGTGCATACAGGCATGCACACATACACATGAGCACGCACACATACACATGAGCGCACACACACAATGCACACTCGAGCACACACACGTGCACACAGGCATGCACACATACACATGAGCACATGCTCACAGTGCACACTCGAGCACACACACACGTGCACACAGGCATGCACACATACACATGAGCACGCACAAACGAGCACACACACACGTGCACACAGGCATGCACACATACACATGAGCACGCACACTCTCACAATGCACACTCGAGCACACACGCACACGTGCACACAGGCACGCACACATTCACATGAGCACACACACGAGCACACACACGTGCACAGAGGCATGCACACATACACATGAGCACGCACACACGAGCACACACACGTGCACACAGGCATGCACACATACACATGCGCACACATATGCTCACAACGCACACTCGAGCACACACACACGTGCACACAGGCATGCACACATACACATGAGCACACACACAATGCACACTCGAGCACACACACATGCACACAGGCACGCACACATACACATGAGCATGCACACTCTCACAATGCACACTCGAGCACACACGCACACGTGCACACAGGCACGCACACATTCACATGAGCACACACACACTACACACTCAAGCATGCATGCACATACACACGTGCACACACGACACCCAGGGAGTCTCAGGGAGCCTGTACCAGCCCTTGGACAGGGCCAGGAAGTCAAAGGGGAAATCCCTCTTTTCTTTTTTCTCTCAGAAACCCCGAACAACAGACTTTGTCAATAAGCATATTCACTTTTGTAGTTAAAAAGTATGTTTTTAAACATTTTAATTAGCTCTCTAGACTCAAATAATCATCTTCTTCACCTTGTTTTGTCTGTGACACACAAAAGGCTGGCAGGCAGGAGGCTTCTCAGAGTCAGGAGGGCTGGGGGGGAAGGTGCCGTCCCCCAACGTGTTCTGGACAGGACGCAGACACCAGGCGCCCCACGGCCCTTCGTGCTCCGGAGGGCAGAACAGAGCCAGAGGGTGGTGAGGAAGGGGCAGATCCTGGTGGCTGCAGCCACTGCTGTGAGGGGACAGGGACAGGGCTGCTGAGGTCGAGGCGGGGAGTGGGGAGGCTGGAATGGGAGGCCCATGCTCCAAAGTACACAGGAAGCTGGAGCTTCCCTCCCACTGAGCTGGGCCATGAACCTGCCCACGACTCTGTGGGGTTGGCACCATGAAGTCGCTCTCACATGGGGAGCTGGAGGGTTGATCGCCACCAAGTCACGCAGTTTAGCACTGGACACTCCTCGAGCCAACCTGCACCACCTCACTAAGCCCAGCATGGGCTCCCGGTGCCCCTCGGCCCACCTCCCTGTCAGCCACGCCCTGGGCCTGGCCCCCCGAGAGGCCTCATGAGGCTGCAGTTGTTTTCTGGGTAAACTGTGTCCCCCCCATCATTCATAACAATCTCTCTCTCTGTCTCCTTCCCTCTCTTCTTCCCTCCATCTTTCCTCCCTCCCTTCCTCCTTCCTTTTTTCTTTTTTTCCTTTTTAAATAATTTGTTTTCTCATCATAATAGCAATACCTAGTCATTGTAGAAAAATTGGGGACGATTAAAATTCCACCGCGGAGTCGAGGGGAGACTTCCCCTGGCTCCTGTCACTGTTGCCACACTGCATATAAAGATCTGTGGTTTTGTTTCTTCAGTTCACGTGACCTCATCGCTTTACTCTCTCACTGGAGTCCCTTGTGAGCCTGGTGACAGCAGCCTCATGACCCCAAGCTCTTCCACGTGGGGTCAGGCTGCCCCCAGCCTCCTGCCCTGACTCCTGCTGGGTTGGGCCTCCTTGCACCCCCACACAGTGCACAGTGCCAGCTGCTCCTTTTCCTCACCCTTGCTTGAACAGTTGTGCAAGCATGTAGGTCACCTCTTCCAGGCAGCCCTACAGGAGTGCACCCCACCAACACTGACAACCCCCCAGACAGTGCTTAAAGACTGAAACTGCCAGCTAGGATTTGGGGAGGGGTCCCTGCCTCTGTGGGTCCTGTCTGGCTCTGGCCCAGGCTGACAAGGAGGAGCATCTATGGGGGGAGCTGGTGCGGTGCGGGGCATGGTGGGGTGTGGGGGCTGGAGGGTGTGGGGCGGGGGCGGAGGGGGCTCAGTCATCTTTCATGAGCCTGAACTGAGGCCCAGGACACACAGTCCACCACCCTGGGTCTGGACAGCGGGTCCCTCTGGGCCGTCTCACTTCCGCAAGCTTCAGCGGAGGCACAGCTCTGGCATTGGGGCTGCAGGGACCTCCCGGCACCACTGGGACAGTAGAGTGGAGCCCCGGCACAGGCCTGGCCACCTCTCCAGGAGAAGGCACATGGAGTCCTCAGGTCCTTGTTGGGACAGCTGGCGCCAAGGCTGGGCCCGCACGTTGCAGCAGGCAGGGTTGGGGTGGGGTGCTCAGCACCTGCCGTGTGGACGGGAGGGACCCCTCCACGCCCGAGGAGAAAGCCCACCAGCTGGCCTCACTCCCGCCTGCCTGGAGGGGCTTCTGGAGGGAGTGTTTCCTCCGCTGAGTCCAGGCAGGCATGGCTGGAGGAAGAGCGTGAAGCCAGCATCCCTGGGTGATCCTGTGCACTCCAGCTTGGCTGGATTTGGGGAGGCACACCCAGGCCCTGCCCCACCCCTGCCTTCACTTGCTCGGGCCCCACCCCGCTGGGCCCCTATCTACTCGACACTGCAGGGGTCCAGTTCTCTCTCCAAGATCGGCCAAGTCCATGTGACCTGGCCCCCGGACGCTCCCTGCACGCCCAGCCTCATCGACACCCTTCCCCAAACCCTGGAGCCTGGGGACGCAGTGGGGTGTCTTGGCACACAGGTGACTCGGGAGACAGATCCCCTGACCCTGCCTGCCAGTGTGCCTGCCCACTGTCCGCTGAGCTGGGTGTCGCCTGCTTCTCCTCGTTCTGGGTGGGACCGTCTGTCCAAATGGCGGTCAAGGCCTTCTTCACTATCTCAGCGTGGGCAGAAAGGGACGGATATGTGAGACAGCTGCCTTGTGCCCCCGGCGCCCCCACATCCCACGCACGCTCCACAGCCAGAGCTCTCAGCCCCTCCAGCTGGGGGCAGCTCTGGGCTACCCGGCCTCTTTTCAGGTGCAGGACAGCCGGGCTAATTACCTGCATGGGAGGGCCGCACCGGACAGGCTCCTGGTGAGGGTGTCTACCGCCACCCCCGCCTGCCTGGGCTGAGTCATCCAGGCGCAGCGTCGATGTGGGGAGGGCCTGTCCCTGGGGCTGTCCGTGGAGACTCGCCCTGTGGACTGGAGGAGGAGGCCGAACCCCGCCCGGCGGGGCAGGTCCTGGGTGGTGACTGCGCCGACCACGGTCCTGCCCTTCCCCATGCGCTGGGCAGCTGCCCAGCCCGGTCCAGGTTAGGTGCCCCAGCATCTGGACGTCCACCCTCCCCAGGACACCCAGCCCAGTGGGGTATGGGAGGAGAGAGCTCTGTCTGCCCTCAGCTTCCTGCAGCGTGGCTACTCCAGCCCATCTGACCCTGGGCGGTCCCCGGTTCCCGGCTTAACAGATGTTGACAAGGCCTTGCCTCCTTTGGGGTGGTGCCAGGGGCAGAGGGGCACAGCAAGAACAGGGCACAGCCCCTCGCACACCCCCACACGCCTCTGCTGTCGGCAGGCCCCACTGGGGTCTGGGAGATGCCTTCCTGTAGCATGAAACCAAAGGCCACAGAAGCAGAGAAAAAAAGCTCTTCCTTTCGATTATAAACTTGCAAGAAAAAAGGAGCCCAAACTGTTGAGTGAGACACGCCGACCGATCTGAGCCCACGAGGAGTCCCAGGCAGCAGAGCCCCCTCTTTCTGTTTATTCTAGAGGGTGGCCAAGGTGGCCCTGGGAGAGGTGCCTTCCAGAATTCAGATGCCAGTGGGGCGGGCTGCCAGGAGGGCCACGGAGCGGGGCTCTGGTCTCTGATGCCAACCAGTGAACCCTGGGAGGGACCACCCTGTGCCCTGCCCAGCCTGTCAGAGGGGGCCCAGCCCGGTGAGGAGCACACAAGTGTGGGGCCCACGGGGAACAAGGCGGCGTGCATTTACTCTACGGAGGGACACCGTCTCCACACGGCAAGCTGGGTGTGCCAATGGCGCTGGATGGCACCATACGTTGTCCCCGTTGAGGGGTGACTCCTGCTCCCATGATTAGGACCAAAGGGTCACAACCTCTGCAGCTCCCACGTGGCTCAGGGGAAATGCCAAAACAGAGGAACAGCCCTCGGCGGCAGCCGGGGGATGCGTGGGTGCCCTGCACACTGGCCTTCAACGTTTGTGAGTTTCAGGCCTTCGGTAGTTGGCATATGGGACACTCCCTCTCCCCCCAGGCCGTGGGGATACCGGCTCCTTCCAAGGCGTTTCTGCCGTGAGCGTCCTCCAGAACGAGTGGGCTGAGGCCCTCAGCTGATGTCCTGGGTGACCGCAGACCTGTTGTGTGTGGCCGGCCGGCCGGACCTTAGCACGTCATCACTGGGCTCACCGTCCTGCCCCTGAGCACATCTGACTGGCCATGGCCAGGGTCCACGCAGACGTCCACCTCTGTGTACAAATCCACCGTGTACTGTAGACGGCCCTTCCTGACACCACCCCGCGGAGGCCGAGGACCCTCCTTCCCTGTGGGGTCTGAGTGCCCGAGATGGCAGAGTCACTACAGCTCACCACCCCTGGGGCCATGGTCGGTTCATGGCCGGGCGGAGGGTGAGATGCTGCCATGAACAGCTGCTACAAACAACTGCTAGGATGGTGTGGGGTCAGCGTGCCACACAGAACTGTCTCTCACTGCCAAGCTGGCGGCTGGTGGCCTCTCTCCCCCTGGCCAACCTGGGGGCAAGCACCACCCAAGGTCACATAGCCGGCCAGCATCGGCCTGGACTTGTATCTGACTCCAGGAAACTCCCTACTCCCACTTTTCTCTGACGCACAGAGAGCAGCACATGGCAGCAAATTAGGTTAAGGAGGGGTTTAGGGAAGAATGACACACTGAAGGTCATCAGGTGGAGGCTGGCTGGCATCCGTGGCTGTTTCGTGTAGTAATTACACGTTGCTCATTGAAGTTGCTGAATGTTGAGTTACAAGCACAGGCTCTCCATGTATCATTCAACCACAATTACGATAATTACGAGAAGGTTGGCGAAAATGGCCTGGGAGGGAAACGGGTGGCAAATGACTTGGGAGGTGGTGGTTGGGCGGGCCGTGGGCGGGCCGTGGGATGAACTGTGCTCACGTGAACGACAGACTGCGACGTTCTTCAGTATTTTTCAAATGCTGGAAGAGAAAATTTCATGGACGCGCTTGGGGAAACCGTGTGATGTTTTTCTGGAGGAATCCAGCTACTCTGGGAGGAGCTGTTTCTTTAGCGAGTGGATTCAGGTGACTGGTCATCTTGGGCAGCACACTGGCCGTCAACACACATTTGAAAACCTCAAGACTGGGCCAAAAATAAAAGCAGGAAAGTCCACCGGGTTGTGCCAGTGGCTCAGAGAACTCGCAGCTGTGGGGAGCACGGCGGGAGGGGTTCCCCCCACCCAGCCCCACGAGGGCCCCAAGGCCTGATGACAGCCCGGTGGTGCCTTGAACAGGTGGGAATCAGCCCCCACCTGGGGATGTGGCGTTGAATCCTGACATCGTAAACCCTACGACGCCCTGGGAATCAAGAACAGATCCACTTTGCAGGTAACTGAGGCTCAGAAACAGACTCCAACCCCACCATGTGTGTGACCCAGAGCTGGGGGCTGACGTCCGAGCCAGGTCCGTCCACCACCCCACAGGGCCTGCAGGCACCCGGCATAGGAAAGGCCGAGAAAGGGGTCCAGTCCCACAGCCCTCCACCCCAGCAAATTCCCAGGTGCTGGGTCCCTGCAATGCACGCGATAAAAACTCCCGGGTCAAATACACAGAGGTGACCCTGCCGAGGTCACTCGATCCTAACAGTGGGTCGTGGTCCTCGGACATGGGAGGCCACGTCCTGCTTTCTGAGGCCTCAGACCCTGGCGAGGCACAGAAGGACTGTCCAGGGTGCACCCAGAATTTTTTTCACGGACGTCTGCCCAGGAGGCTTCTGAGAGCTGTTTCTCGAGGGAATGGATAGATGAGGAAAGAGAGAGGGTTGATGTAGACCTACGGTTGGGCCACAGGCCCCCCTGGCCCAGGTCCCTTAGCTGCCATCTCCCAGGATGCAGAAGCATCACTGCAGGGCCCGCCGGTAGAGGGAATGGGCAGGCGTGATCCTGGTGGGTTCTGGAGCTCTCCGATTCCACGGCTCAGCCTCAACGTTCCAACTCAAGTAGGAAGTATCAGAGCTTCCCGCAAAGCTGCGAAGACCAGCTCCTTCCCACGAGTGGGTGGGTGGGATGATGCTGTGGCCCCTTCCTGGGTCTAACCCCGTGACATGCTCACTGGGAAGCAGCCCCTTCCCAGACATCCAGGGACAAACACACCCAAGGCCCTTTCCTTGCAGACCCTCCCAGAGGACCAGGGGGAGGACCACACACCATGACCAGCTGGGATCCTTTTGGTTCATAATCGGCCTCTTGGGGTCTGGTGGTACAAGGGGCAGTGTACCAGTGGCTGGGAACACCCCCAGACAGCCTTGACCACCTCAGCCTGCATCCTCTAGGAGCCTGATACCTCCTGACACCAGGAACCCCGTCTACAGGGGACGTCTCACCTGTAGGTGGCCTCGCTGGGCCAGGACAGGGGTCAGCAGAGGTGCCCAGGAGCACCCAATGTCTCTGGGGCATGAACCTCCTCAAGCGAACAGCTTGGGGAACCACAGCCCCAGGGTGGAAAGGGCCAGGCTCCTTTCCCAAGACAGATTAACTTCTTCCGAGAATACTGGCCAGCAAGCATTCTTACCCTAGTTTTGTTTTGTTTTAATTAGCAGACTTAATGTTTTAGGTTTACAGAAACACCAAGCAGATGGTAGAGGTCCCCCACATCCCCTCTCCCTGACCCAGTTTCTCCTATGATTACCTTCTCTCATTAGGGTGTAGGCGTGTGACAGTCAAAGAACCAATATTGATCCGTTATTATTACAAATGTCTCAAGCCTCCATCAGGATTCACTCTTGTGCTGTATTTTCTACGGGTTTTGAAAAGTACACGTGGATCCCATACTCACCATCGTACGATCCCAGTCTTAGGACAGCCCGCTGGGCACAGGAGGCTGGGCATCCTGCCAGGTGGCAGATCTCTGCCCCAGCCTAGGCTGGAACCAGCTGCCTGCTGACCAGAGGTGGCCTCTCCCCTTCGGTCTAGCAGCCACCAGGGGCTCTGAGACCCTGAGCAGGTCACGGCAGGTCCTGAGTTCCCCATGTCCGCATCTATAACTCAAGAGATCCCAGCACTGCCCTGCCTCTTCCGTGGTGTGATGATCTGGACCCTGATAGGCCATGTGGCCCTTCAAGGGTGGACCGGGCCTGGGGGGGGCTGCTATCTTATGCTTGGTGGGCATGGAAAGCAGTTGCTGCGCACAGGTGTGAAGCTGCAGGTCCCTTTCCACAGCAGGTCCCTTTCCACTGGGCACCCTGGTACCTGCAGTGATGGGGGTGGGGGGAGGTGCACTCCTAGAGCAGACGGGGGTGGGTGGGGCAGTCTCCAAGCTCCGAAATGCACCTCCACCAGACCTTGAGCCTCAGGGTGATGTCACTTGAAGTGCTGGGCAAGGTCCTGGCTCCAGGCTTTCGATGGGGTGGGTGCTCTGAACAGATCCTTACAATGAAACTACCTTCAGTGGTAACCGTCATCGCCTTCCAGTTCTTCAGACCCTCACCCTTGTCCCAGCTTTCCTGGGCTGGGGGCTGGGCTCCACCTGCCTTTGCCGGTGACTTCCGTCCCTGCAGACTCACAATTTTCAAAGCCCTCTCCCCACCTCCTCTGGTAGTCACAACCCAGTTATTCAGACTTGCACAGGTCGTTTGCAAGTCCTCCTGGAAGGTATCTTGGCTGGAAAAGGGGACAAGGCCAAGCTTCCCCACCGCTGGATGCTGCGCTCGGCTCTGGAACTGACACCAGGCGTCTCGGGCAGGGCCACTGACCCGCAGCACACAGAAGCCAGCTTTGCCATCGCAGCGGGGACCACCGGGCGGGCCAGCTCCGCCCTCTCCTGCCTGGGGGGCCCTCGGCACCCTCTGGCTCCCCTTCTCTGGCCTGAGTCTCTAGGGCCTCCCCAGTCCGGGCGGGGGTCTCCGCTGTCCCCCCCACTGGGTCAGGCACGTGGTGGCCGCGGTGACCACCTGGGGAAGGCGCCGACTCCGAGGAACACACTCGAGCAGGACGCTCCGCAGGTGATTCTGCCCCGCGGGCAGGGGGTGGGGGCGGGATTTGGCCAAATCTGCAGAGAGTTTAGGTTGTCAAAGCTGGGGCGGGGGTTGCTACTGATACCCAGAGTGCGGGGGCCAGGGTGCTGCCAACATCCCACCACGCGCAGGAGGTCCCCACCCCAAGAACCACCCGGCCCCGCGTATCCGGAGCGAGGAGTGGGCAGCGCTCGGCAGAGGCCCCGGCGCGGCGGCTGCACGTCCTCCGGGAGGAGGGAGGGAAGCCGGGCTCACCGCGGGGCCTCCCCCCCGGTCAGGAGGGAGCCGGGAACTCCCGAGGCACCACCTCTGCGGAACGCGGGGCGCCCGGATCGCCCCTGATCACCGCCGGCTGGCGAGGCGCGGGGGACCCAGAACCGGCGGGGCCGGGAGCCTCCTTTACCGCTCCGCGCCGGGGCTGCCCGCAGGATGGGGCGCAGGATGGGGCGCAGAATGCGGCCCCGGCACCGCCTCGCGGGGGTCTGCGGGGGGCGACCGCGGCTCGCGTCGGCCACTACTTGGGGGTCTCGGGTTTCCGCCCCGCCCTCGCCTTGCACCCCCTCCCGCCCCGGACTCCGCTTTCCAGGCCGGGCTCTTCCCTCCGGACCCCGCTCGCGGCCCGGCGCGGCCCCCTCCTCCTGCAGCGCCCACCGCCCCGGCGCCCGCGCCCCCGATTCGCTGCTGACTCGGTGTCTGCGCGTCCGGCCGGGCGCCCCGGGAGGAGTTTCCGGCGCGGGGCGGGGGCGGGGGCGGGGGCGGGGCGGGGCGGCGGGTGGGCCCCACCCCCCAGCTGAGCCCGGCCGGGCGGACTCGGACTCGCCAACTTCAGAGGCTCGGCGGCGGCGGCGGGCGCGGAGCTCTGCGCGCGGCTCCAGCGGGCCGGGATGGGCGGGCGGCCGCGCGGAGGACGCGGGGGGCGCGCGACGTGACCACCCGGACTCGAAGCCCGCCCCGCCCCCGCCCGGCTCGCCGGCTCCAGGGTCTGCTCCGGGGGTCGCGGACGCGGGGCCGGGCGGCGGAGCCGGCGCCAGAGCATGCGGGGCGCGGCGCGGGCGGCCTGGGGGCGCGCGGGGCAGCTGTGGCCGCGACCCCCCGCCCCGGGCCCGCCCCCGCCGCCGCTCCCGCTGCTGCTCCTGCTCCTGGCCGGGCTGCTGGGCGGCGCGGGCGCGCAGTACTCCAGCGACCTGTGCAGCTGGAAGGGGAGGTGAGTGTGCGCGGCGCGACCCCGGCCCGGCCCCCTCCCCTCGCGTCCCCTCCCGTCCTGGGCCGGCCGAGCGTGCGGGGGCGCGGCCGGGGGCGGGCGCGGGGCAGGGGCTCCGGGGGCCGCTCTCCAGGCCCAGTCCAGTGCCCACTGTCCCCCGCCCCCGGTTCTAGAACAAAAGAGCCCGCGGCGTCCCGGTTCCTGGCCCGGAGGACGCCCGGGGGAGGCGCGCCTGCAGCGCGGCCGGGTGGGTCCCGGCTCCGCGCGTGTCCAAGCCTCGGGGGCCGCCGGTCCCGCGACCCCATCCCGGGGGCAGGCGGGGGTCGGTCCTCGGGCCCTTCCTGGCAGGCTCCGGGAGTTGCGCGCCCCGAGGCCGCCCCGGGCCAGAGCGGGAAGGGACGGCCGCGGGAGGGAGCGGCGGTTTCGGGGATCGGGCGCGGACCGCAGCGGGGGCCACTTCTGTCTCGGGGAGCCGCGGGCGGGCACCTGTGAGCCGGGCCGAGTGTGGCTCCGGCCGGGCCCCCCGCCCCTGCCCCGTGAAGGTCAGGCCGCCCTTGGCCGCGGCGCGCGCTGCGCTGGGCGACCCCCCCCCCCCGCCCACCCGCGGTGGCAGCCGAGGACTTTTTTTTTTTTTGACTCAAGTGTGGCCGCCGAGAGCAGCGCCAACCGCGACTGCCCCTCGGGAGCCGCCGCCGCTCCCACGCGAAGCCCAGGGCGCCGAGGGCACCGCGGCCGAACCCGCCCTGCGCGAGCCTCGCAGTCGCCAGTTCCGGAGTTCGCAGATGCGCGGGGACCCGAGTGACGCGCGCCTCCCGGAAAGCCGTGGCCGGGCTGGCCTGGGCCTGGGTCCCGCTTCCCCTCGGCGCGGTCCCCGCCCCGCCGTCCCCGCCCCCGCCCCCGCCCCCGCCGCGGGCCGAGTCACGCGGTTATGTCGAGCGAAGCTGTTTTCCGAGAAGGTCGGGGCAGAGCCGGTGTCCGCGGGGCCGGTGTCCGCGGGGCGGGCGCAGGTCTCCCCGCAGCCGCAGCCTCCGTTCTGGGTCCCCGCGAAGCCACAGTCGCCCCCCAGCGCCCCCAGCGGAGCCTCCCCGGGGGAAGGGGCGTGGCGCTGGGGGGGGCAGAGTCACCCCGAGGGCCGTGGGCGGTGCCCGGCTGTCCCGGGAGCGGCCGCCTCCCTTCTCGGCAGAAGCCCTCCCCGCCGGCCGAGCGGGGACGCGGGAGCTGAGGTTGGGCCGCGGGCGGATGGAGGTCTGGGGGAGGGTCGGCCGGGAGCGCTGGCGCCAGCGGAGCTGGCTGGGAGCCTCCGAGGCTGACAGCTCTTCTGGGGCCGCCCTTGCCCCCGCGGAGTGATTCAACCCCGGCTCGCTGCCTCTGCCTGGCGGGTCGGTGCACCCCCAGACCGAGGCCTGGGGCGTTCTGCTTCAGCAGACCGAAACCAGAAACGCAGCCCCCGCCACCCAGGCCGAGTGTGCCGAGAAGGAGCCGGCACCCTTTTCAGGGTGTCAGGGGACTGTGTGCCCGGTAGGAGGGGGCGCCTCCTGGAGCCCGAAGGGAGGGCGCAGTAGGGAGCCAAGGGTGGGTGGGAGGCCACCCCTCCACCTCCAGGGGCGGGCGGCTCCTCCAGGCAGGTGACAGCAGCGGGACAGCAGTGCTTTGCCCTCCAGGACCTGTGCACCCTCCTGTCTACCTGGAGACCCTCTTCGCCATCGTTGCCAGCGTACTCCTGGCCTCAGACTCCCCAGAGGGGACCCCCCACACACACACCCCTGCAGAGCCTGGCAGAGGGCAGCTGTGGGGGCTGCTGGAGCCGCGGGTGTGATCTGGAGGGGACACGGGGCCCGGCTGTGTTTCTGGGGCATAAGTGAGACTTCCTTTTGTTGTAGTCACTGCCCCGTTGATCCACACACGTCACGAATCAGTGACAGAGACTCGCTGTGGAAACCGGAGTGCGCTGGCCTGCCTGCTACCCTCCGGTGTTTGTGACTTTTTACCAGCTGTCCTGACGAAGCACAGGGTGGAGCGAGCGCTGGTGTGCTGGGTGGATTCTCATCCCCCGATAGCTGGAAAGTTGCCCCTCATGACACTGGCCACTGCATCGACAGCCTCTGTTGCTGGGTGTTTCTTCTAAGCAATTAAGTAGGAGATGATGAAACCTCTCTTCCGTGGGGGGAGGCAGGACCAGCGCCCCGTCTTTATCAGCCAGTGGCCATAAATGTGGACCATGAACTTTCCCACTTGCTGTCAGCCCGGGCATCGCAGGTGCGGTCACCCCTGGTTCGTCTCTCCTGCAAGGTGGGGAAAGGAAAGTTAACCTGCCAGTGGGTTAAGCCCTTCCTGACTTTCATACGGGAGCCGGGCATTTTGTCCTGGTGACCCAGAGTTGTGGTGTGTGGGCTGGTGCCTCAACAACCCTCCAGTGCACCTGCGCCCCTCTTCAGTGAGTCCCTTTATCCACTTGGGATTTGCCCTCCTTTCCGTGAAGGTGCCCCACAAGCATGTCCACCTGGGTGGTAACCCTTGCTGAGTTTTAAAAGTGTATCTGTTCAGTCTGTTGATCCAACATCAGATCAGCCTTGTCAGTTTCCTAAAGTTGAACGAACCACGGTTTTGTCTGCACGCTTTAGTTTTATCACAACAGAACTGAGTGTGTCACCTGCATCTCACGTGAAAATCACAAAATGCCCTCATCCATGACCATTAAAGATAGGTCACATTTTTGCAATGCCAGCAATTTTGCATAAACAGACTCTGTTTTCAGGTTTGCTGAGGTGCTGGATATTTGGAGGTGAGAGATTTGAGGCACTCGATTTTCTGGCAGGAACCAGCACAGGCCACGAGTCTCGGACTTCGTGCGGAGGTCTGCTGGGTAGGCTGAAGGATGCATCGTTTACCTTTTTTGTCTGCACGGGTCTTGCACATCGTGTGCTACTGATTTTAATGTGAAAATCCCCACGTCAGCGGGTCTGGTTGGAGTCCCGTTGGTCTGGATGTTTTGGGAGAATGTGAGAGGAGAGGGGAGCAGGCCCTGCGCTGGGCGCAGACCCGTCTGAGTGCGCTGAGAAGACGTCAGGTGAAGGCCGAGGTAGCCGGGTGTACTCTTTCTTCTGTGTCCACCTTCATTTTGTCCTCTTCCTCTTTTTGCCCAGTGTCTTCTGAGTGGGTGGAGCCAGGCGTGCCCACCAGATGCGGGTAGCGTGTGCTAGGCCAGGACGGCTCCCCAGGCTCAAGTCGGCCTCCTCCTGGGCCGACGTGGGTTGGCTGCCTGTCCCCAGCTGAGTTGTGGCTGTTCCCCTCGCCTGCTCAGATGAAGGCAGCGCTGTCAGAGGTGACCAGAGCCCGCTCCCTCGACCTTCAGGATCCCCCGAGAGGGAGGCAACGTGTCAGGACGGTGTATGTGGAGAGAGGCTTGAGGCTCGGTGCCCGAGCACGGGCAGGAGGACAGTGGCCTCGATGCCAGAGACCGGAGGGAGGGACGCGACGATGAGGCTGCATAAGAAGAGAGCTGACTGTAGCTGAGTGTGTCAGCCACTCACCACCGAGTCCAGTTTCCGCACAGCACGATCATCGTGCCCTTGCTCACACACGTGTTAGATGAGCTTGTGTGAGCTTTATGGGCTGTAATTTGTGAGTCTGTTCTGGGTGTGTGATCCTGGCAGCCGGCTCGGCCTGGCCGCTCGTGACCTGGGGCCTTGTGGGGGTGGGGAGAGGGTGAGGAGGGGTGCACCCTCGACACCACCCTCTGATGTGGCCTGCAGCCTATGAAGAGTGAGGTTTGGGGGCCCAGAGTGTGAGTCACCAGCGGTAAATGCAAACCATATGTGATGCATTTTCTCTGCTGCAGAAAGGGTTTCTGGTGACTGGCTCAGGCCAGGGCTCTGGAAACAGCATTGCTTATTTCACATAAAAATCCTAAGAATGTGGGTGAACCTGTCTGAGATCTGCGTAATAAAACACTTAGTTGAAGTCACCGGGTTAGTTCCAGGCCCACTTGCTTATGACGTGGCTGTTAGCCACGAGCTGGCATTTACGTTAAAGTGTTGAGAAGAAGCGTGAGGGTTTTGATGTTTCAGTTTCTTGAAAATATAACTGTTTCTACTCAGGACCTGCCTCTCCAAGAGTGTAGCACACTTCATTTTTTTCTGTTTAGCATGTATGAGGGTGAACTTAGCTTGCTACTCACACACTACTCACTCTGTGGAGGAAGTTTGCCTCGCTTTTGTGGTGAGTCTTGCTGTAATGATAGCTTATATTTACAAATACCGTCAGCAGTGCAGGGTCTTCAGGCTTGCAGAAAACGGTCAAGTCATTACTTTGAGAAATGTACAAACATCTATGCTTAATGAGGTGCTAAAAGACAAAACTCATCTACAATCTCCTTCCCCCCAAACTGCCAACACTTCTGATTAATTTAAAATCTGCTCTAAACGACAAAACTCATCTACAACCTCCTTCCCCCCAAACTGCCAACACTTCTGATTAATTTAAAATCTGCTCTAAAAGACAAAACTCATCTACAACCTCCTTCCCCGCAAACTGCCAACACTCTGGATTAATTTAAAAGCAGCTCTCTGGGCAGGTTGCATCCCAGGGCTCCTCCTTCACACATGGTGGGGCCCCACCTTCGCTTTACCTCTAGCGTCCCAGCCCTCGTGGTCATCTGGAACCAGGGTTGGTACACAGGGCCTGCTGGCATTCCTATGATACTCCGTGATATTCTGGAGGAATCCATCCCTTCCTTGGGGCTCCATCCCACTGCCCCAGCACCTCCAGCCACCCTGATTCAGGGACATCGCAGAGATTGGTGTTTGACGCTACGGCAGCAGAGGCGCAGACTCTTGAGTGTTGGAGGGCGTCTGGAGGGCCTGGGGGCCAGCACCGCCTGCACTCCCGGGAGCTCGGCCCCTCCCCACCGTGGCTCTGAGTGTTGGAGGGCGTCTGGAGGGCCTGGGGGCCAGCACCGCCTGCACTCCCGGGAGCTCTGCCCCTCCCCACCGTGGCTCTGAGTGTGGGAGGGCGTCTGGAGAGCCTGGGGGCCAGCACCGCCTGCACTCCTGGGAGCTCGGCCCCGCCCCACCATGGCTCTTGGTGCAGGTGCACTGGAAGGAACTGGGTGGGGCCCCTGTGCTGAAGGGCGGAGATGGCGCCGGCCTGCCTCACGGGCAGGGGTCCGTGTGGCACCTGTGGCCGGCAGCGGGTGGGTCCAGGAGCCGCCATCATTTGGAGCGCGTATCGTCCTTACTGACTCTCTGTGGGTGCGGGCGGGGTGTGTGACGGGAGCTCCGGGCCTGGCTGACAGTGTCTCTCCTCTGCAGCGGGCTGACGCACGAGGCACACAGGAAGGAGGTGGAGCAGGTGTATCTGCGCTGTGCGGCGGGTGCCGTGGAGTGGATGTACCCAACAGGTGCTCTCATCGTTAACCTGCGGCCCAACACCTTCTCGCCTGCCCGGCACCTGACCGTGTGCATCAGGCCCTTCACGGACTCCTCGGGGGCCAATATTTATTTGGAAAAAACTGGAGAACTGAGACTGCTGGTACCGGACGGGGACGGCAGGCCCGGCCGGGTGCAGTGTTTTGGCCTGGAGCAGGGCGGCCTGTTCGTGGAGGCCACGCCGCAGCAGGATATCGGCCGGAGGACCACAGGCTTCCAGTACGAGCTGATTAGGAGGCCCAGGGCGTCGGACCTGCACGAGCTGTCTGGTGAGTGTCCTGCCTGGGGCGGGGGCGGCGGGCCTTGTCATCACGGGGCTGGTGATCTGGCAGGTGTCTCTGATTTCTTCCTGCCCCCTCGTCTGCTCAGCCTTGGTGAAAACCCTTCTGTGTCTGTGCTTCGGACATGACGGTTTTGCCTGAAGAGCCCCACAGGTGGCTGGGGTTGGGGGACACTGGCGCCCGCAGAGGGGCCCTCCTAGGGGGTGTGACATGGTGTAGGGGGGTGTGGGATGTCCAAACTAAACCATCTTGGAAATGCAGCCTTTCCAACTAAAACCACCTTTGAAAAGACTGGCCCGTCTGGGTTAGTGTTTCGGGCGGCATGGCCTTGGCCGAGCGGGGCCTCTCTCCCTGGAGGTGTGTCTGGGGAGCATGGTGAGCATCCCCCTGTGGCGGCCGGGCCAGTGCTGGGTCGGACGCGCCCCCGTGCTTGTGGATCATGTAGCGCCTTTGAAACGGGTGCTTTTGCCATTCAAACTGCCCTGGGAATTGGCTGGGTGTCTGTGGTGTCGGCTAAAGACCCTGAAATGTCCATTTTTGGGTGGGAGCTGAGGCTGACTCAGCCCTGAGCAGTGCTGAGCTGTGATGCCCAGAACATGGGGCCACCCCCGTCCCAGAGGGGTCTTGTGGGTACGAGAAACAGACAGCTTCCCTGTGTGGCCGGCAGGGAGTGGAGGTGTCACGTGGCGTCTCTGGACGCCTGTACTTGGGGGAGAGGTCCTTCGTGGAGGGCTGTGTTGGTCTCTAGAAAATTCTGTGGGTAGACTCCAGGAGGCATGAGGTCCTGGGAGGCACCTGTGGGCTGGTGTGACCTCCATGGTCTGTGTGGCCTCGGCCTCGGGTGTACAGACTTCTATCCTGAATGGGAGTCCACATTTTTGTGTTCTATGTTCTTGGCCTAGATTACTTTTCATCTGTCTCTGAAATCTCTCCCAGGTAGACTGGTCATTTACAGAGTGAGTGTAGGACCGTCTGCCTGGAGTCCTGACTGCCCCGAGTCCCAGCTGGCCCATGAGCTCAGACTGCCCCTGGGCCTCAGCACCCTAAGGGCTGGACGCTGATGTAAACTCAGCTGTGCTGTGGTTGGTTGCATGCTGGATAAAACTTTAACCACGGCGGCCTTTATCTCGGTCACCAACAGTTATGGTGGGTGGGAGACCTGGGGGAGGGGGTACCAGCCTTGCTCTGGGGGCCCTGGAGAAAAACTCACAATGAGGCGAAACCTGGAGAAATCCAAGCTCCAAGTTCAGTCTTTCTAACCGGAGGTAGAAGGTGCCAGGCCAGATGTTAGGAACCTGCAAACATTCTTTCTGCTGATTAAAGTGGTGATTGGTCTTGAAGACGTTGGGCTGTGGGTCACATGCTCTGTGGCCTGAGCTTTGTTCTGCTTCTGGGTGCGATTCTTAGAGAGGCTGTGGTGTAGTCCGTCCCTGCCACGCACACCTGGACGTCCGCACTGGCACAGGCCCGATTTCTACATTTCCAGGGGAAATTCAATGGTTCTGGTTGTCAGCTGGGGCGACCGTTACGGAGCCTGTGCCCTCACCTTTGGGAGCAGAGACTTTGTCTCTCCTGCCTCTGGGGGTGGGGTCCGAGGCCTACAGGCCCTGTGTAGGCTGGGGCGGTGGGTGGGTTTGGGAGAGGCATGGGAGGGTAGGGGCTGAGCTGCCTTGGGGTCCTGTGGGGTTGCAGGGAGGCAGCGGCCTCTTGTGAGGAGTGACTTGAGCCCCAAGGGACCAGAGCAGGCATTCGGCGGTGGGTCCTTGCTCACCCTCCGTGTGCCTCCTGGGCCTGTGGGGTCCTGTGCAGGACTGTGGCCCCAGTACACGTCAGGCTGGCTTGGGGTCCCAGAACTTTACTGTGTCCTGTGAGGCAGGTGCTTGGGTTTCCTCGTTTACACTTGGTGACCCTGTGGCATCTGCTTAAACCGAGCCTGAGGTGATTTCCAGTGCCCTGTGGATGGTGGGTTGCTTATCCGAGGAAGCAGACATGCAGGGATCCTCGGAACTGACAGGGGCCCAGACTCTGAGGTTCACCGGGGGCCCCCGGAGCTGGGACCCACGCCTGGCATCTCACGGGAACGGGCACAGGTGCAGGCCCCTCCCTGGGCTGAGCACCTCCAGGGCCCTCACGAGAGGCCTCTCCTATCCTGATGGGGTGGAGGGGCAGGAGGGATCCGAGGAGGCTGATGCCTCTCCTCTCCCCAGGGTATTCGCCTTTCATCAGGGGACGGGGGCCCCTAAGCCTTTAATGCTGCAGGAATGGGTACATAATGTGGAATGTCGGTGCCGGCCATCTGGCAGCAGTGACGCCGTCCCCTGGGACAGGCCGGCTCCCCAGCACTCCCCGGCCAGCCCCGCGGTTTCCCTTGCCTCCCGTTCCTGCACTTGCTGTAGCTGCGAGAGCCGATGGAGGCTGAGCCGGGCAGCGCCAGCCCCGCCGAGCCTGAGGTGAGCCTGAGCCTTTGGCCTGGCAGCGCGACCCACGGGAGGTGGACAAGCTCGTCTGTGCGTCAGAAGTTCCAGTTTGTGCTGACTCAGGAGGACAGAGGCTCCGTGGGCTGGAACCCCGGACAGAAGAGGGTGTGTGAGCCCCGTCCCCTGCCCAGCCAGGAGGAAATCCCCCGCTCCGGTGGGTCTCGTCGGTGTGATCGTGGTGTGTTCATGCCGCATAATCGGCTTCCTTGAGTAAACTGAGACACACCGATGACCAAGAGTTGGCCGGAACACGGGGGCAGGCTGCTCCTCCAGGGGTACACACTGGGGGCCAGGCGGGAGGGGACCCGGCCCCAGGACCTTGGGATTTGGCTGACTACAGGCAGGACCTCTCAGCCCTGCACCAGCTGCCTCCGCAGGCGACACGGACGCCTTCCTTGGATGCTGAGGAAACCCCGCAGGATGGGAGTGGCAGAGAGTGGTCAGGTGCAGCTTCCGGCCGTGCCCAGACCTGTGCCCAGCAGACCTGGCTGAGGCTGTGTGAGGCTGCCGTTTGCAGGCCAGGGAATCTGGGAAACGGGCACCGTTCAGTGGCTTGGGAAATGTGGGTGGGGGCTGTCTGGTTCTGGGGTACACAGACCCGAGACAGTCCAGGCAGGTCCCAGGATTCCAGTCTGTTCTTCAGCTTCTCCCAGGGCTGTGTGTCAGGTGCTCCTGGCTTGGCCACATCTGTGCTTGGGGTTTGGGGTGCAGGCTCTGTGTAAGGCCCCCCAATGCAGGCCCCAGTGAGCAGGTGCCCAGGGCCGGGCAGCAGCATCGTGGACACAGGCAGTGGGAGGGGAGGGGATGCTGCCTTGATGCTGATCATGAGCACGTGGTGCCGTCCCTGGCTCTCCAGGACGCCGGAGTCCTGCAGCGTCTCAGGGGCCTCAACGCCTCCCCCCTTTAAAATCCTGCCCCTGGCTGAGCCCGTAGGTGAATGACCATCTCGGCGGGCGCAGAGCCCCTGCCGATGAGCCCCCTCCAGGAGCCTCAGAGTTTGGAGAAGTCCTTGATGGGTGGGAGGGATGGGTGGAAAAGTGTGGAAGATAATTCTCATTATATCCTGGAAGTAGAGGAGAGGGGCTGATTTTTCCAAGGTGTCCCATCTCTCGTCCATCTTTGGCTTCCTGCTTGGTGCCTTCTCTCCGGCCACTGTAATTTTCATTTTAACCATCTCTGGGCTTGTGGAGAGGAAGGGTGTGGCCCCCGCCAGCTTCCTCACCAGGAAGAGGGAGGGAGAAAGAGAGGGAGGCAGGGGGAAGGGCAGGGGCTGTGGGGCCAACACCCCCGGGGCACCCCAGCAACGGACTGCAGCCTAGAGTGCACTGCAGCCTAGAGTGCGGCGGCAGCAGGACGGTGATGATGGTGGCCTTGGGGGGAGCCTTGGGAGCTCAGCCTTGGGTCCTCGAGCCCACTGGAGCCCACCCTCCACCCCTACCCACTGCTCCCTGTTCTTGGCTCCTCTGAAAGCACCTTGTCCCCATCACCGGCTCCTCTAAAAGCAGCGTGTCCCCCCGCTCCCCCGTCACCAGCTGTGCGGGAGACCCAGTAATCGTGGCCACAGAGGTTTCCCGTCGGAACTGTGTGAGTCCCTCTGGCTGTCCTTACCTGGGCAGTCCTGCCGGACCGGTCGGTGTCTGTCATTCTCAGCCTCTCCTCGGAACCAGCTGGTCCTGCCTCTCTACTTAACACCTGCCGTGCAATCTAAGTCCCCGCAGCAGCGTCCCCAACCCCACCCTGCCGGTCCCTCCCACCCTGTTCATGCTAGCTCCTGAGTGACCTGCCTGAGATGTCCACACCCCAGCCCTCCCCCTCCGAGGAGGATGGACCAGGATTCCAACCCTTTGCCGACCCTCCCCACCGCCCTGGAGACGAGGTGCGATGTGTCCGTGAGCAGCGCGTTCCGCAGCCTTTATGAGCCTGGCTCCTGTTAATAATTGTCTCCAGATTGTCTCCCGGTGTCCACCCTGCATTCTCCGTGAAGGTGACTTCTGCTTTGTAAAGCTCAGAATCAGAACAGGGAGGTCTCCAGGGTGCTCCTTATGAGCTCAGCTGTCGATGGGTCGTCTCCAGAGGCTTCTAGCAGGCGAGGCTGCAGGCACTGACGGTCCCCGGCCCCACACCCCTGCCGTCAGCCGGGTGAGCCAGGGCGGGGTACCCAGGGCACGTGAGGGCAGTGTCTCCATCCTCCCCCTCGGCCGTCCGCTGAGGTCGTGGGGCCGTGACTCACAGAGGGCGATGTGCTAGGGCTTGGATACGCTCACACGCCCAGGCCCCGGGGTGGGACGCATGTGGCTGGGCCTGTGGGCTCCCCTGCCCCAGGGTGAGAGCCACACACCCACCCCCACCCCCTGCCCCAGGGTGGGAGCCACACACACACCCCACCCCCTGCCCCAGGGTGGGAGCCACACACCCACCCCCACCCCCCGCCCCAGGGTGGGAGCCAGACACACACCCCACCCCCCGCCCCAGGGTGGGAGCCACACACACCCCACCCCCCGCCCCAGGGCCCAGGGTGGGAACCACACACACACCCCACCCCAGGGTGGGAGCCACACACCCACCCCCACCCCCCGCCCCAGGGTAGGAGCCACACACCCACCCCCACCCCCCGCCCCAGGGTGGGAACCACACACACCCCACCCCCCGCCCCAGGGTGGGAGCCACACACCCACCCCCACCCCAGGGTGGGAGCCACACACCCACCCCCACCCCCCGCCCCAGGGTGGGAGCCACACACACCCCCCACCCGCCGCCCCAGGGTGGGAACCACACACACCCCACCCCCCCAGGGTAGGAGCTGCACACACCCCCCCGTCCCAGGGTGGGAACCATACATACACACCCCCACACACACACACCCCACCCCACACACAGCCCCCGCCCCACACACACCCCCGACTGTGCTGCTGACTGTGAGGATGGATTTCCGGCACCTCCTGCCTCCTGCCTTTGCAGGACCGCCTGGCCCAGCCCCAGCTGCCATGGCTGCCCAGCTGGAGGGTGCTGCTCAGTGAGGGGACCCTCGGGTGGACTGGGGTCACCACGCTTCTGTCGTTGACCAGCTCTCTCTCAGCCGAGGCCACCTCCACTCACATGAGGCACCCTGGGCTGGGACCTCTGGCCCTGTGCTACTGGGCAGGTGCTGGCTGGCGTGCAGTCTCACCTGTGGAGGATAAAAGTGCTGCCTGAAATTTGAGATCCCCCAGTGCTCCCTCCTTGTTGCTTCCAGACGTGAGTGGTGGTCTGTGCTGCTGGCCTCTGTCCAGCACGTGCCTGCATCAGGCCCAGCATGGTCTGCAGACCCCCAGCCGGCGAGTGGGATGGGGGTCCACATAGGTGAACTAAGTGTCAAGGGTGGGCCACACCCCGGGGCCCCCATAGGAGAGCGCACCGGGCAGCTTCCAGCTTGGGGGTCAGGAGGCCCCCGTGGTGGGGGCTGCAGTGTGAGTCTGTACAAATCAGCAGGAAGGGGAATTTGGCCAGAAGCTCCCATTCTGGAGGGTTGCTGGGATGGCAGAGGTGCCCCCCCAGTGCCAGGCTGGACCGGCCTCAAGGTGCTCAGCAGTGCCAGGCTGGACCGGCCTCGAGGCGCCCCCAGTGCCAGGCTGGACCGGCCTCGAGGCGCCCCCAGTGCCAGGCTGGACAGGCCTCGCGGCGCCCCCAGTGCCAGGCTGGACCGGGCCTCGAGGCGCTCAGCAGGCTGTGCAGTTTCTTTTTCCTGATACCTTAATGGAAGCAAATGCAGGAGGAGGTGGGTGGGCCGGTGAGTCAGGCACTGAGCCCGGCTGGGAGGTGCCCTCACCCCTGCCTGGCGGAAAGTGCTGGCCTTGTCTCTGGGTCCCTCCTACCTCCACCCTGCGGGGTCCACAGAGACCTGCGCTTGCCCAGTGCACCGTAGACTCCAGGGTCTCTGTTGACCACATGTGCAGGCCCTGAGGGTCCATGTAAGTTCCTGACCCCAGAAGGCCTCTGAGCAGCTGTGTCCGCCTTGGCCAAGGTGCCAGATATGTGTGCTGCCCTGTCCCCCGGGGCCCCCAGTCACCAGCAGCTGGCTCGGGCCTGCACTCATCAGGCAGGCGACAGCTCAGCTCACTTCAGCCCAGCAAGGGCAGCCGGCCAGGGGTGCAGACGGCATTAGCTTCTTCCAGGGCCGGCGAACCCGAAGTCAAGGTCGTCCCGGCTCTTGACCAGGGACGTTTCAGAGCCTTCAGAACGTGAAATGGCACCGGCGAAACCAGTGCCATTGAGATTTCACGTCTCAAAGTTTCTATTGTGTTAGGAGACTTGGGGCCAAAACCTAGAGGCTCAGAACAGGTGAGGCGAGGCCTTGAAACCTGCAATAAGAGCAAATAATAAAACCATGTTTCCCAAGTCCGTCCCGAGTGTAGGAACGCGAGGCGTGCAGAGGTTTCTGTTTCACAGTGGCCCGCCCGTCTAAGAAACTGGGGCGAAGGGCAGGGCGAGGGCTGGGCCGCGGGGAGAAGGTTGTTGGGAAAGCCTGGTTTGGCCGGTACGGGAGCTCATTCTGAGAAGCCTCCGTGCTTTCTGCATTCTCTGGGGGAGGCCAGGCCCCGCAGGGTTCAGGGGCTTCAGAGGGGGTTGTGTGAGCAGGGCTTGGCTTGAAAGCCATTTGGGGCGTGCACCTCATCCCGCGGCCAGGTGGCGTCCAGGGAAGGGGCCGGGCCGATGGCCCTGACTGGAACTCACTGCCCTGCTGGGTGAGGCCCCACGCCGGTGGCAGGTGGACGTGTCGCTGCCTGCTTAGGGATCCCCTTCCTGGAATCTTGGCCTCGCTGGCCCTTCCAGCCACATGGGGGGTCCCGCGGGATGGGATCCTCCTTTTGGGTGCCGCTGCCGTCGCGACCCAGGGAAGTGGGCAGCAGAGCTGTGGGGAGTGTCTGCCCTTTGAGGGAGCTGGGAAATGAGGGTGGTCCCGGCGCCGTGGGCTGTGGAGGTGGGTTGGGGGCGACTCTGGGAGGTGGGGGTGCTCCCGGCACCGTGGGCTGTGGAGGTGGGTTGGGGGTGACTCTTGTCTGGTGGGTTCGGTTCAGCCCCAGTGGGCTTTGCATTTGCAACAGACACGTGAGCGATTTCTCAGTGAGTCCGGCTCAGCCGCACTGAGGAGATAAGTGGGGAAAGAGCACAAAGACCCCTCCCCACGAAGGCCCTGGGACATGGCCGGACTGAGGGTCTTGCTCTCGGACATGTGCCCATCATGGCCGAGGTGCAGGCGCCTTTGGTCCAGGTGGGGCCGAGGGGTCCCCTGGGTGAGACCCCGGCGTGGTCGAGGTTGTGTTTTCTGTCTCCCGTGCTGCCGGCCCCTCCAGCACGTGCCGCCAACTCACATTTGAAGTGGCGTTGGTCACAAAGGTGCCTTGACGTGGACACCCTCCCTGACTTGGCTTTGCTGAGTGTGAGGATCCTTTGACGGTGGTGGGTGGCGTTCCAGAGCCTGTCCTGTCCAGGCTGCTTCCTGACTCTGCCTTTCTTCTCCAGCGCCGTGCCGTCCCTGCAGTGACACCGAGGTGCTCCTAGCCGTCTGCACCAGCGACTTCGGTGAGTGTCCGCTCGGCAGCTTCTACCTCCTGTGCGCCTGGTTTCTGCCACATGGAGCTGTTTGGGCCCAGGAGTCCCTCTTCAGGGCCCAGGACAGCCTTCCGGTGCTGCGTGGACCCTCCTGGAGGGGCACACGCTGTGGAAGCCCTGGGCTCGGCCCTCCACCAGCCCTGGGGACGGGGACGCCACCGCCCACACTTGGAGGGAGCTGGGGGTTGTTTTAGTGACTGTCAAACATTTTCCCATTTTGTAAATGAGATCACTGCTCTTCGAGGGGACTCTTGAAGTCCACTGTTTCCCAGCAGCTCTTCTTGCCGAAGTGCTTTGTAAACAGCATTTTATCAGCAGCCCAGAGCATCCTTGGCGTTGGACACTCCCTGCTCCCCACCAGAGTTCACGCTGTTCCAGGCCTGAGGCCCCCGGCGGCTCTGCGGCTCTGCAGGAGGAGCTTTGGGGTCCCAGGGCTCCAGCCCCTTTGCTTGTGGCGTTTGCACAGACGCCCTGTGGGAAAGGTTTGGCCTCCCGTCGTGTGGTGCCGTGGAAGCCATGTCCTGCAGGCCCCAGCTCTGCACCCCACCTCCAAGCTCAAGGACAGGCCCCTTCTCACTGCTTTCCCGGCCCCTGGCATGGAGTCGGGGCTGGGCAGGGGTCTCCAAGTGTGGCGCGAAGGCTGTCCCCATGCCCACCCTCTCCTGTGAGCCGCACCGGGTCTGTCTGATCAGGACACAGAACTGCAGGGGCACCCTGTGTATCAGCTGGACTTGTTTGTTCTGTTTTCCCATTTAACAGGTCTGGCCCTTGGTAGAAAGGGCACCTGTTCTCTGACGATATCTAAGTATCTGGGACACCCCTTGGCAGCTTCCTGCTGTTACATTGTACTTTTCTCTGGGAATTTCCACGCTAGATGGCAGAGTCTGGGGTCAGCTGCCCGTTCCAGTGCCCATCGATGCGGGGGCAGGGGGAGGTGCGGGGGTCTTGCCGTGTGCTTGCCTTTGCTCACTCCCTGTCTCCATCTCCTTTCCCGCACAGCCGTTCGAGGCTCCATCCAGCAAGTTACCCACGAGCCTGAGCGGCAGGACTCGGCCATCCACCTGCGCGTGAGCAGACTCTATCGGCAGAAAAGCAGGGTCTTCGAGCCGGTGCCCGAGGGTGACGGCCACTGGCAGGGGCGCGTCAGGACGCTGCTGGAGTGTGGCGTGCGGCCGGGGCATGGCGACTTCCTCTTCACTGGCCACATGCACTTCGGGGAGGCGCGGCTCGGCTGTGCCCCACGCTTCAAGGACTTCCAGAGGATGTACAGGGACGCCCAGGAGAAGGGGCTGAACCCTTGTGAGGTTGGCACGGACTGACCCCGGGGGTCCTTGGGCCGCTGCCCTTCCTCTCCTGATGAGTCACAGGCTGCGGTGGGCGCTGCGGTCCTGGTGGGGCCGTGCGGTGAGGGCCGCGCGCTGGGAGCCGCATGCCCTGGGCCCAGACCTGACCCTGGTACCGAAGCTGTGGACGTTCTCGCCACACTCAACCCCATGAGCTTCCAGCCAAGGATGCCCTGGCCGATTGGAAATGCTGTAAAATGCAAACTAAGTTATTATATTTTTTTTTGGTAAAAAAGAAATGTCCATAGGAAACAAATTCCTGTGTCTTAAAACGCCTTGGTGTGCCGTCTGATACTGTTCTCTAAAGACGTTAGGAGTCACGGCATCTGGCCTGCGGTTGGGTGAAGCACTGGCCGTTGGGCACAGTGGATGTGTGAAAAGGTGCCATTCAGAGTTGTTATTCTCATGACGGAAGTTTTGGAGCCAAATAATACATTTTTTATTTTCATTTTATTTTTAAAGAATGAGCTTTGGTCCTTTTCGGGCCGCTGGTTGTTTCCGTTCCCGAGAATAAAGACCAGGATCCGACCAGCCAGAAGCCAGAGTCTGTCTTTCGCCAGGTCCGGTGCCCACGGCCCGTGTTCAGGGCCTCGCTGGACGTACCCCAGGGCGCCACCCTGCCTCGGCAGACACGCTTGCTCCTCCCGGCAACTGTCCCTCAGCGCCTGCTGCTGCATTTCCATTAATGCAGGTCCTGCCCTGTGGCCCCAGCCTGCCCACAGTGCAGGGGCCCACAGCTAGTCTCTAGACGCCCAGGAGCTGGTCTGAACCCAGGTTGGTGACCCCATGTCCCCAAAGGATGCGGCTGCCAGAACAAATCACCACCGACTGCGGGGCTGAAACAACCTCGTTCTCTGAGTTCCTGAGGCCACAATCCAAAGTCACGGTGTGGGCAGAGCCTCTCCCTCCAGGGCTCCAGGGGAGAACGCTTCATCTTCTCCTCAGCCTCCAGGGGTTCCAGGGAGGATCTTCATCTTCTCCTCAGCCGGGGGCGACCCTTCGTCTTCTCCTCAGCCGGGGGCGACCCTTCGTCTTCTCCTCAGCTGGGGGGGACCCTTCGTCTTCTCCTCAGCCAGGGGGGGACCCTTCATCTTCTCCTCAGCCGGGGGCGACCCTTCGTCTTCTCCTCAGCTGGGGGGGACCCTTTGTCTTCTCCTCAGCCGGGGGGGACCCTTCGTCTTCTCCTCAGCCAGGGGAAAACGCTTTGTCTTCTCCTCAGCCTCCGGGGGTTCCAGGGAGGACCCTTTGTCTTCTCCTCAGCCTCTGGGGGTTCCTGGGAGGACCTTCATCTTCTCCTCAGCCAGGGGAGGAACCTTCATCTTCTCCTCAGCCAGGGGAGGACCCTTCATCTTCTCCTCAGCCAGGGGAGGAACCTTCATCTTCTCAGCCAGGGGAGGACCCTTCATCTTCTCCTCAGCCGGGGGAGGACCCTTCGTCTTCTCCTCAGCCGGGGGAGGACCCTTCATCTTCTCCTCAGCCGGGGGAGGACCCTTCGTCTTCTCCTCAGCCGGGGGAGGACCCTTCATCTTCTCCTCAGCCGGGGGAGGACCCTTCGTCTTCTCCTCAGCCAGGGGAGGACCCTTCATCTTCTCCTCAGCCAGGGGAGGACCTTCATCTTCTCAGCCAGGGGAGGACCCTTCATCTTCTCCTCAGCCAGGGGAGGACCCTTCATCTTCTCCTCAGCCGGGGGAGGACCCTTCGTCTTCTCCTCAGCCGGGGGAGGACCCTTCATCTTCTCCTCAGCCGGGGGAGGACCCTTCGTCTTCTCCTCAGCCAGGGGAGGAACCTTCATCTTCTCCTCAGCCAGGGGAGGAACCTTCATCTTCTCAGCCAGGGGAGGACCCTTCATCTTCTCCTCAGCCGGGGGAGGACCCTTCGTCTTCTCCTCAGCCAGGGGAGGAACCTTCATCTTCTCAGCCAGGGGAGGACCCTTCATCTTCTCCTCAGCCGGGGGCGGGGGGGGGAACCCTTCATCTTCTCCTCAGCCGGGGGAGGACCCTTCGTCTTCTCCTCAGCCAGGGGAGGAACCTTCATCTTCTCCTCAGCCAGGGGAGGACCCTTCATCTTCTCCTCAGCCGGCGGGGGGGACCCTTCGTTTTCTCCTCAGCCGGCGGGGGGGACCCTTCGTTTTCTCCTCAGCCGGGGGAAAACGCTTTGTCTTCTCCTCAGCCTCCGGGGGTTCCAGGGAGGACCCTTTGTCTTCTCCTCAGCCTCTGGGGGTTCCTGGGAGGATCTTCACCTTCTCAGCCCGGGGAGAACCTTCATCTTCTCCTCAGCCAGGGGAGGAACCTTCATCTTCTCAGCCAGGGGAGGACCCTTCGTCTTCTCCTCAGCCAGGGGAGGACCCTTCGTCTTCTCCTCAGCCAGGGGAGGACCTTCATCTTCTCAGCCAGGGGAGGACCCTTCGTCTTCTCCTCAGCCGGGGGAGGACCCTTCGTCTTCTCCTCAGCCAGGGGAGGACCTTCATCTTCTCCTCCGCAAGGGGAGGACTCTTCATCTTCTCCTCAGCCTCCGGGGGTTCCAGGGAGGACCCTTTGTCTTCTCCTCAGCCTCCGGGGGTTCCTGGGAGGATCTTCATCTTCTCCTCAGCCAGGGGAGGAACCTTCATCTTCTCAGCCAGGGGAGGACCCTTCATCTTCTCCTCTGCCAGGGGAGGACTCTTCATCTTCTCCTTGGCCTCTGGGGGCTCCAGGTGCTCCTTGATGGTGGCTGCATCACTCCAGTCTCTGCCTCCGTGGCCACACGGCTTCTCCCTGTGTCTGTGTCCAGATCTTTCTCTAACTAGGACATTGGTCACTGGATTGGGGCCCACACCAGTGACCTCGTCTTAAACCGATTACGTCCGCAAAGACCCCATTTCCAAATAAAGTCACACTCAGCGGTTCCTGGTGGACATGAAATTTGGGGTACACCATGCCCCAGCACAGGGGGTCCCTGGGAGTGTCAGTTAACCAGACCCCAGCCTGCATCCCCATTGATGAATCAGGCAGTTCCTCCCGTGCAGCCGCTAAGAGCAAAGGGGACCTGGGAGAGGGTGGTGTGGTCAGTGGGCACCATGCCAGCCTTGCCAAATGCTCAGGCACTCCGGGTAAGCACTGTGTACCAGCTCAGATGTTCACTGGCTCAGGTGTGCACCGGCTCAGGTGTTCACTGGCTCAGGTGTGTACCGGCTCACGTGTGCACTGGCTCAGGTGTGTACCGTGCACTGGCTCAGGTGTTCACTGGCTCAGGTGTGTACCGGCTCAGGTGTGCACTGGCTCAGGTGTGTACCGTGCACTGGCTCAGGTGTGCACCGGCTCAGGTGTTCACCGGCTCAGGTGTGCACCGGCTCAGGTGTGTACGGCTCAGGTGTGTACCGGCTCAGGTGTGCACCGGCTCAGGTGTGTACCGGCTCAGGTGTGTACTGGCTCAGGTGTGCACTGGCTCAGATCTGAGCCAGCACAGGTCTGCAGGCTCCCACAGGTCACAACAAGAAGCAGGTGTTTCTGGGCGAGGACCTGAAGCAGCAGGCTGGGGCTGGGCCAGGTCCCACTGTGGCTGGTGGTCAGCACACCTTTGCCAGCAGGCGCCACAGCACAGGTGCCCAGCCCACAGCGGGGCGGCAGGGAATCTGCTCCTGGAACCTGGGTTTTCTGGGCTGGCTCCCGGGGGTGTTGACTGACAGGAGAAGGCTGCAGAACAAGAAGGTCGGGTTTCAGGCTGGCAGCCTCTCCTCAATTACAGGGATGCTGGGGTAGGCCAGAACCCGGTGTCAGGTGGAGTAGAAGTCACGCTTCACGGGAGGCTTCTGTTTTTTAAGAAGTGCCTGTGGGCTGGGGGGTTTTTGGTCCAGAGTCTAGGGGAAGGCAAAGCTTACCAAACAGAAAGTGTCCACTCTGGGGTGGGGGACTGGGGCCTCGTCTCTTCGCTGGGCCAGGACAGGGCTGAGGTCCAGCTGCCTGCTCAGCTCTGGGACCTGCCCTCCTGCAGGAGCCCACGGCCGTGAACATGCACACGGGCAGATACACATGTCCCCCGAGGAAAAAGAGAGGGTCAAGGTTGAGTGTGTGGGTGTTAGGGGGTGCAGAACTCACTTCTAACTATGAGGGTTGAGGCGGGCTTCACAGGGGAGGTGGGTTTTGAGCCAGGCCTGCAGCCCGGCATCTGGAAGTGGCTTCCAGGCTCTCCCTGAGCTCTCTCCTGCAGGACACCCCTGCCTGCAGATCTGCACCCCCAGCTCCTTCCTGGGGACTTGATATCATGACCCTGCCTGGCACCCCAGGGGTGAATGCTGCACCCAGCCCTGAGGGTTTCCATCTGCTGGGGGCATCTGACCTGGGCAGGCCAGGGTGGGTGGGAGGGATCCCAGCGGGGGCAGGTGCAGGGTGGCCAGGGGGAGACACTGCCCTGTCTGGGGCCTGGATTCACTAGGTCATCACCAATGCAGGGGGTCCTGGCTCACTGGACTTTGCTACTAGAGAAGGTTGGGGAGCTCCACATGAAGGCAAGAAGGCTGGGGCTCAGGGTGTAACTCATCCCCGGAGAGCAACCAGAAAGGCCGTCGGATTGCAATGCAGCCTGCATTGTCCTCGCTGAACGCCTGGTCCTGTCCCACCTGCACCGGACAACAACTGCTTCCCCTCCAGGGCGGCCCCCATCGTCCCCCAGGTGCTGCAAGAGCAGTGAGACTTTCCCAAGACAAGTCAGAGGCTTTGGAGCTCTCGGGGGCGGTGGCTTCTCCCAGGAGCCCCGTATCTGTCAGTCCCCCCATAAGGGGAGGGGAGTTGGCAAGGCTCCTCCTTGCTCCCAGCGTGAGGATTGCCCCTACTTTTCCGGCCCCCACTTGCCCCCTCCACCTGCGCTTTTCCCTCCGGGAAGCCCTGGAGGTTTTCCAAGAACTCTGCGGGTCGAGGGGGCAGCCTATGTGGGGTGGCAGGGGGCCTCCTGCTTGTTGGATGCCCAGACGCCTACACCTTTCACCCTGGGGTCCAGTCGGCTGATGGCCATGAGAGAGAAGCTGAGAGCAACCAGAGCCCACAGCTCCACGCTGGTCCCCCATCTGCAAACGCTGGGCCCCATGGGAGCTGTGACTCAGTTTCCAGCTCGTCACAGGGCTGGCCGAGGCCCCGGCATGTCAAGCCATCTCAGGTTGGGCAGGAATGTGGTCCGTGTTCACATGTGTCTCTGTGTGTGTGAGACAGAGGGGTCAGCTGGGACGCTGGGGTGGCAGGGACAGTCCCGGCTCACCCCTCATCCTCCCTCGACCTCGACTCCCTCCACATGAGGAGCCCCCCCTTCCTGGCTATCCCGTGAGTTGAGCTTCCTCTGCTGGGAGGGCTTTGTCAGAGGTTCCCTGCGGTTCCAGAAGGAAAGCTGGCTGCAGGGAGGGCCGGGCACTGGACACCGTGTGGCTGAGCCCGTGGCGGGGGCTGCACAGCTGGGTTCCCAGCCCCCCTCCTTGTCCCCACCCCACCGCACTGGGAGGCCCTGCTGAGGGGCCAGAGTCCGGCTGCAGGTCCCACGGGTGGGGGTGGGGCCCCTCATTAGCACTGCAGCTGACACTGAGGGCTTCCACCTCGCTAATTGATTAAACTGTTTAGAAACCAGGCCGGCGTGGTGGGAATTGGCCCCGGCCGGGCCGTCCGCTCCCCTTCTGTGCAGGCAGCGGCCCCCGGAGTTCATCAGTCAGGCCGGTTGGTGGGGTCCTGGCCCTGGCTGCCCTCGGGAACCCTTCTTTGCTCCTTTGTGCGGTCAAAATGGTGAGGGTCCTGAGAGGAGCTGGTGAGACCCCGGGGTCCTCTCCTCCCTGACCACTCACTGGGCGAGCATGGAGGGAGGCCTACTGTGCACGGGCATGTTCCTGGGAACCTGCCTGCTGGGATTAAACCCGCCCTTGTGAAGGACGGCAGGTGGGTCACTCAATACCGGGAGGGGCACGGGGCTGTGAGCAGAGGCCCGACCCGAGAGCCTTCTGAGGCGGCACTGGGTGCTCCTGGGCCCTGCTCTCCTGGGATTTGTTGTGCCTGTGACCTCAGCCTCTTCCTTCCTCTCCCGTGGGATTCCCCCAACACCCCCTCCCCTCCTGCCGTTCCTTCCCCCACCAGGCCCCATGCCTCCCCTCCCCAGTGTCCCCTACCCCCAGGTCTTCCCTCTAGGACATCAGCCTGGGCTGTGGGTCTTGGTCTCCCACTGAGACTGAGTCCTGGGAGAAGGGCAGAGCCTTGGTTCCCAGTGCAGCCCCTGTGCCAGCCTGCAGTGGGCGCTGGTTCAGCCGGTGCACACTGGGTCCTGCCCCCACCTGAGGAGCGGCCTGGGGCCTGGTCAGCCCTGCTGGTGTCTGGCCTGCAGCCAGCACCGGCTCTGCTATTCACACTTGGTTACAGGTGGGTGCCCATCCGAGCAGCCTCGGAGCAGAGTGGGTCGGGCTCCGGAGGTGGGGGCGGCCACTAACAGCAGGAGGTCGTGGCAGTGCAGCTATGGCAGGGGTTCTGAGGGGCGGAAGCCAGGGGCGGGACGTGGGGACGCAGACCTGCAGGGAGGACGCCGGCTCACCCAGCAGGGAGGGGATGGCCGCCCAGGGACCCCCAGCCTGCCCGCTCTGCTTCCCCGACCGCCCGCCGGTGCAGGGGCCCCACGGGGGACGCCAGGGAACGTGAGGAATCCGGAGTCAACACTGGGCCACTGTGTGCTGCCAGCCGGGCGGGCCGTGATTTATAAAAACAGCGGAGGCTTGGCTGGTATCGGGGCGGTGAGGTCACGGCAGCCGGGGGCTCTGGAATTTCTTCAGAAGAATTTTGCTTACCAAGCCACATACTTTCCTAGCCATCAGTTTGATCAGGGGCAAGATGAAAAATATGCTAAAAAACAAAGAAACAAAAATACACCCGGGGGGCTCCGGTGAGGGGGAGGGGCGCTGTGGGAGGGGTGGATGGCCAAGGGAAGGGTGAGGGGCCGGGAGCCACTCTGCCCGGCACTCTCTGCCCAGAAACAGCCCAACGCCCCTTTCTTTCCCCTTTTAGCACTGCTGAGCTGGACTAAAATGCCCAACAAGGAACTTTACTAAAAACTGAGGCAAGAAAGAAAACACACATGACATAAAAATAGTCAAGGGCACATTCTTGATGGTAGATAACTGGTCTCTGGCCGCAGTGGCTGCCAGGTTGGGTGTCGGCCAGCGGGTCTGCCAGTCCCACCCACAGGCACTGCACTTCCCTGGGCCTGACGGGGGGTGTGGCGGGTCTGTGGGAGGGTGGACAAGGGTGGCAGGACCGTGAGGGGGGTGGCAGGTCTGTGGGAGGGGGGACAAGGGTGGCAGGACCGTGAGGGGGGTAGTGGGTCTGTGGGCAGGTGGACAAGGGTGGCAGGACCCATGAAGGGGGTGGCGGGTCTGTGGGCGGGTGGACAAGGGTGGCAGGACCATGAGGGGGGTGGCGGGTCTGTGGGAGGGGGGACAAGAGTGGCAGGACCCGTCAGATGATGTGAGTGCAGCACAGTGGGGCTCTGTGAGAAGCGACCTGGGCAGCTTGGGCAGGGGCAGGCTGGGCGGTGCCTACGGGTCTCTGTCCACCGGAGCCTCTGTTCAGCCCACCTCAGTGTCGCTCCGGATGTGGATAGAAGGAGACACTGTCTGGGCCACAGACCAGGTGCTTCCTTCGTCCTGACCACACCTGCTTCTGCCCAGGAGACGCTGCAGGGGCTGTGCTCCCCGCCCGGCTACTCTTGAGTGGTCCCCAGGCTCCTCCTCCTCCTGGTTCCACCTGGAGCCGTGGGGCTGTGCCGGGGACGCCTCGCTGCAGCTGCCGCTCAGGGAGAACTCACTGCTGGAGCTTCTGCCTCTCCCGTGCCGTGGGGCCGAGCCGAGCTCCACCAGGGTCTGGACTTCTGCACGGGCAGCTGTGCTTCCCAGGGTCGTGGAGAGGGGTCCTTGGTCCCAGTCACTGTGTGACCTCGACCAGGACACTTGACTTTCCTGCCCCCAGAGGGTCTTGTCTAGACCTCCAGAGCCCCTAGCCTTGCTCACTTGGCTCTGCTTCTGGGCAGGGTGCCCTGGCATTGCTGTTGCTGGCACCTGCCGTGCCTTGGAGGGGTCTCCAGTGGGACCTCTGAGCACGGCTCTTCCTGTACTTCTCAGAGGTGAGCAGAGGGCATTTGTGGGAGAACTGGAACCTGGGGAGGAAAAACCCCAAGGCTGGCAAAGACTCCCTGCAGTCTGTCCAGTGATCCACTGAGGCTGAGTGGTGGAGGACATGGAGGCCGGCCCGGGACCAGGACATGGAGGCCGGCCCGGGACCTGGGGAAGAGAGGGCCTCAGTCCGGTGAGACCAGCCTGGTGGGTGCCTGGGGAAGAGAGGGCCTCAGTCCTGTGAGACCAGCCTGGTGGGTGCAGGCCACCCTTGCCTGCTGTCAGGGCCTGCCCTTCTCTCCGGCCTCCAGCTGCTTTGCCCCAGCGATCAGGCGCCTGAGACTCCTCCCCCGAGCCTGAGTCCAGCTGAGCTCCGTGTGGCTTTCCCGGTGGAGCAGACTCTGTCTGATTTCCCGACAGGCTGGTGCCTCCCAGGGCGTGCTCCCTGCCACGGAACAGCCCCTTGGGGCCAGGTGTGTACTCCAGGCAGTGGCCTGGCAGTGCTGGGAAGTGCGGGTCATGGCTGCTGCACGTGGGTTGCCGTCTGGGAGAGGCCTGTGGTGTTTGCTGAGGGCGGAGGACACCGAGGACAGAGAATGGGCAACTTCCAGGGAGGGCCCAGATGTGGCCACGACTGGGGTGCATCTGGGATACCTTGTCCAGGGAGACCCCCCACCATGGCCTGGTGCCTGTCCAGCAGGAAGAGCTTCAGGGCAGTAGGAAGGGGGAGTGGCCCCGGCTGCAGAGGGAAGGAGCTTGGTGGCAGGGCGGCAGGAGGGATGGGAGGTCAGGCTGACGTCCACTGGTGAGAACACTTCAGATGAAGATAGTGTGGACCCCTGCCCAGTCCCAACACAGGCCCCAGACACCCTGAAACCCCAGGGGCTCAGCCCAAAGCAAGGGCAGGAAGCATTGCTTTACTGAGAAACCATAAAAATGTAGAATTCCACCTCAAACGCTGCTGTGGCCGATACTGAAGGGTAGAAATCAGCCGGTGGGGCCCGACGCAGTGGCTCACGCCTGTAATCCCAGCACTTTGGGAGGCCGAGGCAGGCAGATCATGAGGTCAGGAGATCGAGACCATCCTGGCTAACATGGTGAAACCCCGTCTCTACTAAAAATACAAAAAGAAATTAGACGGGCCTGGTGGCGGGCACCTGTAGTCCCAGCTGCTTGGGAGGCTGAGGCAGGAGAATGGTGTGAACCCAGGAGGCGGAGCTTGCAGTGAGCTGAGATTGCACCACCGCACTCCAGCCTGGGTGATAGAGCAAGAAAAAAAAAAAAAGAAAGAAAAGAAATGAGCAGGTGGGTGCTTCCCACGGGGGCCCTGTGGCCTGTGGCCCCATGCATGATGGCCCTCAACTCAGCCACAGCCCCCAGGGCAGCTGTGGCTCCTTGAGTGGCCCAAGACAGCTGCGGCATGGTGTGAGCTTCGCTCATGAGGCTGGGCAGAGGCTGGGATCCCAGGTGTGAAGATGGGCCTGGGTGGTGGCTGCTGGACCTTGTTGTCACAGATGTGCCACCTGCTTCCCAAAAGCGAGCACCAGGGGTCTGAGAGGTTGCTATGGGAAGGTCGCTTGCTCCAGGGGGCCCTGGAACAGTTGCTAAGTTTAACGCCCTGGCCCAGGTTCCACCCGTCCTGCTGCAGACCAGCCCTGCTCATTCCTCCCTCTGGCTGTGAAGATGGAAGCCCATGGGTTGGCTGCCTCGGGCCAGGGCTGCCACGCAGGGAAGCCTGGGGAGGACTGTGGCACTGACCCCATGGGCCGTGGTATCGCCTCAGGGCCCTGCCCCTCTGGAGCTCCATCTCCTCGGGGCCCCGCCCCACTGATCTCCGTCTCCTCGGGGCCCCGCCCCACTGATCTCCGTCTCCTCGGGGCCCCGCCCCTCTGATCTCCGTCTCCTCGGGGCCCCGCCCCTCTGGAGTTCTGTCTCCTCGGGGCCCCGCCCCTCTGATCTCCGTCTCCTCGGGGCCCCGCCCCTCTGATCTCCGTCTCCTCGGGGCCCCGCCCCTCTGATCTCGGTCTCCTCGGGGCCCCGCCCCACTGATCTCCGTCTCCTCGGGGCCCCGCCCCACTGATCTCCGTCTCCTCGGGGCCCCGCCCCTCTGATCTCCGTCTCCTCGGGGCCCCGCCCCTCTGGAGTTCTGTCTCCTCGGGGCCCCGCCCCTCTGATCTCGGTCTCCTCGGGGCCCCGCCCCTCTGATCTCCGTCTCCTCGGGGCCCCGTCCCTCTGATCTCCGTCTCCTCGGGGCCCCGTCCCTCTGATCTCGGTCTCCTCGGGGCCCCGCCCCTCTGATCTCCGTCTCCTCGGGGCCCCGCCCCTCTGATCTCCGTCTCCTCGGGGCCCCGCCCCTCTGATCTCCGTCTCCTCGGGGCCCCGCCCCACTGGATCTCCGTCTCCTCGGGGCCCCGCCCCTCTGATCTCCGTCTCCTCGGGGCCCCGCCCCTCTGATCTCCGTCTCCTCGGGGCCCCGCCCCACTGGATCTCCGTCTCCTCGGGGCCCCGTCCCTCTGATCTCGGTCTCCTCGGGGCCCCGCCCCTCTGATCTCCGTCTCCTCGGGGCCCCGCCCCACTGGATCTCCGTCTCCTCGGGGCCCCGCCCCTCTGATCTCCGTCTCCTCGGGGCCCCGCCCCTCTGATCTCGGTCTCCTCGGGGCCCCGCCCCACTGATCTCCGTCTCCTCGGGGCCCCGCCCCTCTGATCTCCGTCTCCTCGGGGCCCCGTCCCTCTGATCTCCGTCTCCTCGGGGCCCCGCCCCTCTGATCTCCGTCTCCTCGGGGCCCCGTCCCTCTGATCTCCGTCTCCTCGGGGCCCCGTCCCTCTGATCTCGGTCTCCTCGGGGCCCCGCCCCTCTGATCTCCGTCTCCTCGGGGCCCCGCCCCTCTGATCTCCGTCTCCTCGGGGCCCCGCCCCTCTGATCTCCGTCTCCTCGGGGCCCCGCCCCTCTGATCTCCTGCACGCACCCGGCCTCGCCTGAAAAGCCCCACGTACAGTAAAGCGGCCGTGTCTTGGTGGCCTCTGCCTGGGACGCTATGGGTGGCCTGTCTATGCCTCAGTTTCCCCATTCTTGATGAGAGGGAGCTGGGGTCGCTACTGGTCACTCGGGCCCCAGGCAGACCAAGGCTCACTTCTGTCCACTCCCTGGCCCCCTTCCCTGGAATCCCACCGGTTCCTGGCCGGGGTCTGGAATCTGTTCTCCCAGTCCAGGACCTACCCTCCCCTCCACTTCCTGCCTGCAAGCTCTGTGGTCCTTCCTTGCCTTGATTCCAGGGGTCCCTGTGCTCCCAGTCCAGCCTCCCTACTCAGGGCCGAGGGCACCGGGAGGATGGTCGTTGCAAAAGAATATGGGAGGCCGGGTGCGCGGCTCACGCCTGTAATCCCAGTACTTTTGGGAGGCCGAGGGGGGCGGATGACTTGAGGCCGTGCAACACCTGCCAGCACCAGCATTTGACACGGAATCGAAGAAAACAGGCAGGATATACCCTGACTACACTAGTACAAGTCATCGGCGTCTCGGGGTCCTGGGTTTTAGAAATCACGCTGTCAGGGAGGGCTGATGGGGTCCTGGGTTGGAGGCTGGAAGTGGAGGAATCGAGACATAGGCAGAAACTTGAAGGAAGGGTCAGCCGAGCTGGCCAGAAGGGGCCTCCTCGCCACGGTCCCCAGGGAAGCACTTTGCTCATGGGCCCTGGCCCTGAGAGAGGAGCTCCTGCCTCTTCCCACTCGGAGAGGGCTGACAGGAGAGGCTTGGCCTGGTGTTTCCTGATGAGATAGTGGGCACGTTCCGGGAAGCGGTGAGCAGGCCCAGCAGACATCAGATGTGGTGCTTCCTGTCTTTTGTGAATGCGCCTGGCCCTTGAGGGGGGTCTGGGATGGAGATTCGGGGGAGGGGAACCCCACTCGCCCTTCTCCTTGTTGTTCTTGGCAGCTGGACTTGGGCAATTGTGCCTCCACCCTCTGGAGGGGCCTCCCCCTGTGCTGGCTGCAGATCAGAGGGGCGATGCGGAGGGATCCACCGGTCCAGGCGGGAGCGCGCCTTCCAGGCCCGGGCGTGGGCGAGAGGGGTGCGTGGGAGGACGCGCGATGCCTCAGGGCCCCCGGTCAGCAGCGAGGCACAGACTCTCCTCTGGGCGGTGACGGCCCTGCACGAGGTCTGTGTGCCGTCTGCCTGCACAGGGAGAGGAAAGGATCACGCCACCGTGGGTACGTTGGCCACCTGAAGGTTGAGTCCCGCAGCCTAGAGACTGGAGCGTGGGGACCAGGAGGAGCTTCTTAGCGGAACTGGGCTGGGGCTCATGCAGCCCTCCAGGAGCCCCCGACGCGACGCCCTGGCTCATCCCGGGTGAAGAGGCTGCTGTCTGAACTGATGACAGTGGACGGGTGGCCGCCGGTTCCCAACGCGTGGTCGGGCCTGGAACCCAGGTGACTCTGGGAGATGTGGTCACAGTCACAGCCGTCTGTGGGCCTTTGGGTTCAAAACAGCGCGAGTCACAGGAGACAGAAGGGAATCTGAGCTTGCGATTGCTCGTTCTTGTCACCCTGCCGGCTCTGGGACACCCCTGCCATCTCCTACCAAGGGTACCCCGTTCCTGGCGAGTTGGAAAGTGGCCTCATGGGCGGAAAACGAGGGCAAAGGGAGCTGCGTGCTGTGAGAGATGTCCCCGCACCCCCCCTCCCCACCAGCTCCCTTGGGCCTTTCCTCCCTCCCAGCCCCACCCACAGCCGGGTGGCTCCCTTCACTGTCTCTCCTGGGTTTAACTCAGAGGCTGGCGAGCAGGGGCTGACCAGTGTGTGTCGGAGACTCTCCGAGTGGCCAGCACGGGCAGGGAGCTCATAGGCTTGGCCCTGAGACCAGGTCCTGTCTGAGAAGGAGGAAGGACCCCCACCCCTCCTGCCTGGGACCCTGCCTTAGGCCCATTCTAATGACCTAATTTCAATTTGATTGAATGTAAATCTGAATTTGCTAGAAGACCTGATTGCATCTTTCCGGGTTCAGTAAACATGACATTCTCCGTGGGGGTTTATTTGTGGAACTCCCAGTCGGAGCTGCTGCCCCAGCCCAGCGGGGCTCAGCGACGTGCACTGGTTTTAGGAGTAAATCCGAAGCAACAGAAGCGTTCGCACTGGCTCTGGGTGCAGCCTGCATCTTCAGCCCTGGGGCACTGATGCTGGGCAGCTTCTCGGCTTCACTCGGGAAGGGACTCAGGAGCGAGGTGGTGGGGAAGCCAGCAGCTTGGCTGAGGCGGCAGTGGAGGTGGTCCAGCTCCGCGACTGCTCCCACAGAGCAGGGCTGCCGCTCAGGCAGTGTGCAGAGTGCGGCCGCTTGGGGCCAACTTGCCATCATATGTATAACCACTTTTAATGACATGCTAATTAGGGGGCGGGTTATTCAGATATAGCTGGAGGATGGGCAGTTGCTTCCAGGTGTTGCCAAGGCAGTGAGAGCGACGGGAACTGCCCTTGGCGCCTCTTCCAGTTTTGGCCTGTCTTTGGTCGGGTCCGGGGACCAGGCTTGCCTACCACGTTTTCTGTGTCAAAACAGTCAAGCGGAAATAAACAGTGACAGCACTGTGATGAGAAAAGCGAAGAAACAACTTATTCCAACTTGGTGATTTTTGTTGTGACCTCAGCACTTTTGTTTGTGCTTAACATTGAAAACAGCGAGACAGTGTAAACTGTGAGATGTGATTTTTCATTTGGTAAGTGCAAATTTTAGTTCATTCATGAAACCAATTTTGAAGATCTTTAAAACAGAATTTAGTCGACCTTAAGAATTGTTAATTGTTTACAACTAAAGACCAAAAATCCAAGAGAATAAAGCGTTGCACCAGTGGTAGGGGTTTGTAGTTGCCTAAATTGTACCTTTTACAGATGTTTCATTTTATTAAAACTCACTAGTCACTGGATCTTCTATTCAACATGGTGATGGGATGAAATTATGTATGACGACTGTGTTCCCTGAAAAGACATGTTTGCGTCCGATCCCCTGGGGTCTGTGAATGTGGCCGTATTTGGAAACAGGGTCTCTGTAGACATAATCAAGTTAGGATGACATCATGAGGACAGGCCCTAATCCAGAATGACTATGAGTGACTGGAAGGCCCCGCTTGGTGCTGAGTGCACTGGCACCCATGTTATGTCTGTGGCACAAGCGCTCGATGAGCTCTGCACGATCACTGCAGATGACCACTGCACCATCATTCCTCGCTGCACGATCCTTCCTCACTGCACGATCCTTCCTCACTGCACGATCCTTCCTCACTGCACCATCATTCCTCGCTGCACGATCCTTCCTCGCTGCACGATCCTGCCTCGCTGCACGATCCTTCCTCGCTGCACGATCCTGCCTCGCTGCACGATCCTTCCTCGCTGCATGATCCTTCCTCGCTGCATGATGATTCCTTGCTGCAGGATCCTTCCTCGCTGCAGGATCAGTCCTCACTGCACGATCCTTCCTCGCTGCACGATCCTTCCTCACTGCAGGATCCTTCCTCGCTGCATGATCCTTCCTCACTGCACGATCCTTCCTCGCTGCACGATCCTTCCTCGCTGCACGATCCTTCCTCGCTGCACAATCAGTCCTCACTGCACGATCCTTCCTCACTGCAGGATCAGTCCTCGCTGCACGATCCTTCCTCGCTGCACAATCCTTCCTCGCTGCATGATCCTTCCTCGCTGCACGATCCTTCCTCGCTGCATGATCCTTCCTCGCTGCACGATCCTTCCTCGCTGCATGATTCCTTGCTGCACGATCCTTCCTCACTGCACGATCCTTCCTCGCTGCACGATCCTTCCTCGCTGCAGGATCAGTCCTCACTGCACGATCACTCCTCACTGCACGATCCTTCCTCACTGCACGATCCTTCCTCGCTGCATGATTCCTTGCTGCACGATCCTTCCTCACTGCACGATCCTTCCTCACTGCAGGATCAGTCCTCGCTGCATGATCCTTCCTCGCTGCATGATCCTTCCTCGCTGCATGATGATTCCTTGCTGCACGATCCTTCCTCACTGCACGATCCTTCCTCGCTGCACGATCCTTCCTCGCTGCACGATCCTTCCTCGCTGCACAATCCTTCCTCGCTGCAGGATCCTTCCTCACTGCACAATCCTTCCTCGCTGCACGATCAGTCCTCGCTGCATGATCCTTCCTCGCTGCATGATGATTCCTTGCTGCACGATCCTTCCTCACTGCATGATCCTTCCTCGCTGCATGATCAGGCCTCGCTGCATGATGATTCCTTGCTGCACGATCCTTCCTCACTGCAGGATCCTTCCTCGCTGCATGATCCTTCCTCACTGCAGGATCCTTCCTCGCTGCATGATCAGTCCTCGCTGCATGATGATTCCTTGCTGCACGATCCTTCCTCACTGCACGATCCTTCCTCGCTGCACGATCCTTCCTCGCTGCACGATCCTTCCTCACTGCATGATCCTTCCTCGCTGCATGATCAGTCCTCGCTGCATGATGATTCCTTGCTGCACGATCCTTCCTCACTGCAGGATCCTTCCTCGCTGCATGATCCTTCCTCACTGCAGGATCCTTCCTTGCTGCATGATCAGTCCTCGCTGCACGATCCTTCCTCGCTGCACGATCATTCCTCACTGCACCATTATTCCTCACTGCACAAGGGAGGAAACTATAGCACAGGGAGGGTGAGCCACTCGCCCAGGGCCACATAGCTGTGAGGGGAGAACTAGGAATTCTCATCCAGCCTTCAGGAAAATTACATGTGGACTGGATGTGACAGATCTTGAGCCACGCTGACAATTGAGTCCCTGTCCCTCAGTGGGTTTCAGAAGAGAGGCCTCCCCTCTCCCACATCCCAGGAGCTCAGAGGCCCTGGGATGGGCCGACAGTTCTTGGCCAGGTGGCTGCTCCTGCGGTCACAGCACTTGGAGGTGCTGGCCTGCGTGCAGGCGCCCCCTGTGCCTGTGGGGTCCTCTCCAGGCTGGCCCGCGTGCAGGCGCCCCCTGTGCCTGTGGGGTCCTCTCCGGGCCTGGCCTGGCTTCAGTCCCACTGGCCACCCTCGCTCAGGGATCGCTAGGGGTCCTTGGACCTCAGACCATGCAGGGCCTCCCTTTGCAGAACAGGAAAATGGGACGGCCACCCTCAGGCCACCGTCCATGAGCATCACAGGGGCAGGTTCTTATCTCTGGGCTGGACGTGTCAAGGCTGGGCTTGGGGGCCAGAAGCTCCCCAGCAGGCCTCCCACTGGCCACAAGACACAAGCAGCCCCTCAGCCCTGCAGCCACGTCCTCTCCGACAGGGCCCCTCTTGCCCCAAGCCCAGCCAGGCCACCGTGGCCAGCTCCACACACACATCTGGCTGAGCACTCACACCAGGCTGCGGGGTGGTGTCACGGCCCAGGAATGCAGGAAGACGTCTGGGGCTCTGGCAGAGAGGCATGGCCATGCGCCAAGAATGTGCCTTGTAGAGACATAATTATGCATTGGGGGAATATGGCGTAACAAACCCGGTGTATGCCACCGACTCCACTTACTTTACTGAGAGCTGAGAGGACAGCAAAGTGCGGCACTGACCCTCAGGAGGGGAGGGCGCTGGCTGGTGCCCACCGTCCTGCAGAGGACTGAGGGATGCCTGGGCATGGGTGGGCACAACCGTGGGGGCGCTGGCCTGGGGGAGGAGGAAGGAGGCCGGGCGAGGGCGTGGGCGGCGCTGTCCTGGCTGATGGCTGAGGAGCCAGGGCGCGGCCGCAAGTGCGTGGCAGCGTGGCAGGGCGGCTGAACGACCCCATTGTGTGGAGTGAGGCCGAAAGGCCAAGTGGGACGGGCAGGGAAAGAAGCACATTTCATAACTTCAGTCCACTGTGAGAGGACTGCCTGCCCCTTTTAGAAAACTTGGAAATCACAGCAAGTCTCCAGCAGGGAAACAACGCCATGGGGGAGGGGTCTTATCTCTGGGCTGCGCTATCTCCCCACCCAAAGACCACATCAGCCTTCCGGGCATTTCTTTCAGAATTTTAAGCCACATGTCTGTGTGTGTCTCTCTGTGCGTACAAACACGTCTGTTTATGTGTGTCCTCACATCGCTGGGGTCATGTTGTATGTGTTGTAAAAATTACTTTTTAACTTGTGTAATATGTGTATATATATATAACAAACCCTACCGTCTTAACTGTTTTTGAGTCTACAGCTTGGTGGCATGAAATACGTTCACATTAACTGTAACTGTCAATTTCCAGGATGTTTTATCTTCCTGAGCCAAAACTCTGTCCCCATTAAACACAAACTTCCCAGTCCCCCTCCCCCAGCACCCACCGTTCGGTTTCTGCCTCTATGAAGCTGACAATCCAGGGACCGCGTACGAGTGGAATCAGCAGGATTTGCCCTTATGTGTCCGGTTATTTCCCTCGGCACAGTGTCCTCAGGGTTCATCCGTGTCACAGCAAGCGTCTGACTTTCCTTCCTCTTCCAGGCTGGGTCACAGCCCTTCATGTGGATGGACCACGTTTTATTCACTCATCTGGCAACGGTCCTTCTGGCTGTTGTGAATAACGTGGCTGTGAACGTATACGTCTTGTTCTGTTCAAAGCAAAACACACATTTTCATTCTTTCAAAACTGTCCTTATGTTTCCTGTGGAATGCCCTGGACTCAGGGTTTGGGGGAGCCGGTCATTATGTCACACCCGGGGTTTTCGCTGGAAAGAGCCTCAAGCCGTATGTGCTCTCCCGACACCATACCCCCACAGTTGGCTGTTGAGAATTTTTTCTCTTTGGAGGACTGTGGGGTCTCTCTAGCCTGGCCATCCTGAGTCCAAGTTTCTTTTCCCTGACAACAGACAAATGAGCGAGTAGCCCTCTCAGTCCACGAGCTGACCCTTCAGAGGCTGGGGTTGCAAACCCTGATCCTTGGTGGGCTGGGGTCGGCCTCTGGGAGCCCCTCCTTCAGAGTGAGGGGCTGGTGCAGGTTTTCTTTTCTCCTCACTGAGAGTTTTTTCTGCTGCCTGAGAGAAGAGGGTGAAGGCTCCCGGTAAAGAGGATGGGGTGCAGGCTCTTGAGCCCACCGACAGCCCCGTCCAGCGCTGACCTGTGGGAAAACGGCCTCTTGGCAGGTCAGTCCAGGCGGTGGTTTCCCTGGAGCCAGGGGCTGGGTTCCAGAGCCCGGCCTTCCACCCCTACAGCGGGCAGGGCTGACGGGTGCAAAACCGGGAGCGTAGCTCTGGGAGGTGGCCTCGGGGAACCATTTTCCCACCGGGCGGGCCCTTTTGTTCTCCTGTCTGTGCGCGCAGGGCAGCCAGGTCCCAGGATGGACCCTATTTTGAGAGATTTATTGACTTTCTTTTTCTTTTGAAAGGGCTGTGACCAGGCAGAATATTGAAGCGAAGGAGCCCGACAGTAGCCGCTCTCTCGGGGTCTAACGCAACAGAGAGCTCCCTAGGTGTGTACAGAGCGGGGCGGGAGTCGGGTCTGCAGGACGGCCGGTGGGGAAAGGCCACGAGGTCTGCAGCTGGGGGCCGGGCCGTGCTCAGCGGCGTGTGGTGGGGACACCAGGAAAGGCTGTGGGGGTTCTTGGGAGTCGGCACCCTCCCTGAGGGGCCCTAAGTCCCTGCCAGCTTGTGGAACCAGAGGGTCCCTGGAACAGTCCGTGTGGACCCCCAGGGTCCTCTCTCCACCCCCGGGCGTTGACCTCCTGCGGGATGCTGACCTGACTGGGGTGTGTGGGGGTGTGCCCATGTGTGTCCTTGAGTGGGTACGTGTAGGGGTGCGTGTGTGTGGCTGTGCAAATCGCCAACGACAATCTTCCGTCCAGGGAAACGGACGCCGTGTCCCTAGGAGGAGTGTGGCTTTTCCTGTCCTGGGCTGGGGATGTGGGACCCCTTTTAACCTACTTTTGAGAGCAGATTTGGGGGGGCTTGTTTTTTAAAAATCACAAAATAAACATAACTATTGTTCTCCCACTGATGAAATTACCCATTTTCACGACCCAGGGGCGATCTGTTTTCATCCCTTCGTGTAGGCCACTGTGGACCTTTTCTCCTTTTACGCACACAACAGTATGTTTTCAGGCTTTTCCAAATTAGGAGCACATTTTATATATATGTATAATTTTCTGGATTGATTTTTAAAATGGAATCTTGTGGACAGACTTCCGTGACCTTAACTGTGGGTTTACATCAGGCTAATGGTTGTGAAGGTTTTTATTTTGTGAATACAATCAATGGATGTTGAGATTTTGGGTTCCCTTTTTCCTTGTGTTATAAACAATGCTTTTTCTCTCCTTCTCCCTTTGCATACACTCCCAGCAGTGTCAGTGAGCTGGGGCCTCGTGCTCCTGGGTCCTGGCGGGGCACGAGGCTGGTATGGGGAGCTTCTCCTAGACTGTGCGGCCCCTTAGCAGTGTTCCTACCGTGCAAAGGCCTTTCCTGGTTTACAGAAAGGATCTGGAGGGGGAGAAGAGCCTCGCGGCCCGCATGATGTTGGACCAGCGTTTGCCTCCTTCTGAGGCCCCCGCCTCCCACCAGGCCTGGCGCTGCTTTTCACATCTCCGCCCCAGCCCAGGTCCAGCCTATGTCTGCAGGGCCTGCTCAGAGCGTGTCTGAGTGTGGACTCACCCTCTGTTCCCAGCCCCAATCCATGGATGTGAATAAAACGGAAACTAGAATTCAGGAGCCTGAGAGGCCAGGATGCCAATCTCTGTAACCTCAGGACAGAGGCCTAGGGGCAGGGGGGCCTGAGTGACAGACCAGGGGAAATGGGGGGCTGTGTGACAGGCCAGGGGAAATGGGGGGCTGTGTGACAGGCCAGGGGAAATGGGGGGCTGTGTGACAGGCCAGGGACAATGGAGAGCTATAGCCATACGCGGGCTGAGGCCCAGGGTGTCCCCTGGCCGCTCTCCTCTGCATAGGCCCTGAGGCCAGGGACTCCTCCCACCTTGTTCTGGGCACTGGGGGCTCAGCTCAGGCCTGTTCCAGCCCCACTTTGATGCCCAGGAAGTCCCAGGATGAAATCACAGGGACAGAAGCCGGGGCTACGGCTAAGACCCTTTGACATGGAAATGCTGATTCGGAGGCTCAGGGGCTTCCCACCCAGCTCCCTCGGGAGGCCTAGGCCAGGGCATCAGGGTGGGGTGCCCGAGCCTGTTCTCCCTGCCGGAGGGCCGGTGTCCAGGGGCCATTGTCCAGGCCAGGGCTCACCCGAAAGGCCTGGAGCCTCACACGCTTTCAGGTAGGAAGTGTCCTCGGGAGCCTGGGTGGCCCCTGCAGTTGTTTTGGGAAGGTTTTGCTCTGATTTTTTCCTGCATAGCTGAGGTAAGTGCAGTTTTTGCCCTTTATTCATTGGAGAGTCTGGCCTGTCCCGCCGAGCACAGCGTTTCCCTCACGCTGGCCATGAGCACACAAGGGTGTCCAGGGGCCAGGCAAGCTGCTGGAAAACAGATCGATGTCAGTGCTGCACCCCTGCTGCGGCCTGCAGGGCCCCGCAACCCTCCCTGAAGGGGCAGGTCCGCTGGTGGTGGGGGGCACAGAGGGGCCCAGGCCGGGGTGTCTTAGAGGAAACCAGCCGCCCACAGACATGCTGGGCACCCATATGGTGGAGTCCTCTTGGCCACAGCAAGGGATGGAGCCCCTGACGGACTCAAAACGTGAAGCCCAGAGAAAGGCACCACACGGGAGCACACGGGGGTCCCAGGACAGGCACAGCCACCCACACGGCCACAGGTGGGGTCCCGGGGCAATATATATATATATTTTTTGAGACGGAGTCTCGCTCTGTTGTCCAGGCTGGAGTGCAGTGGCGCAATCTCGGCTCACTGCAAGCTCTGCCTCCCGGGTTCACGCCACTGTCCTGCCTCAGCCTCCCAAGTAGCTGGGACTACAGGCACCCACCACCACGCCCCACTAATTTTTTGTATTTTTAGTAGAGATGGGGTTTCACCGTGTTAGCCAGGGTGGTTTCTTATCTCCTGACCTTGTGATCCGCCCACCTCAGCTTCCCACAGTGCTGGGATTCCAGGCATGGCCACCGCGTGGCCAACACGGGGTCTCTCTTTATTGCCCAGGTGGGTCTTGAACTCTTGGGCTCAGGTGGTCCTCTTGCCTCGGCCTCTCAAAGTGCTGGGATTACAGGCGTCAGACGCTGCGCCTGGCCACATTTTTTATGTGTGTGATTCACAACAGGGGTTTAGGGAAGGGAAGAGATAGCAAAAAGAAAAGTTCTCGTCTCAGTCAGTACCCCTGCCCCAACAAAAACCCCAACCAAAAAGCCTCACAGTAATTATCTCCAGGAATTTCCACCCTTTCTCCCTAAGAAATTTGAGTTGGGTGGTGGGTGGGAGGGCTTGTGCTCCCCCAGAAGCACTGAGGGAGAGGGAGGTGCCAGCGTCCACCCTTTGTGTTAGGTTTAAGCAAGTGCTGTCTCTGGTGCGTGGGGCCAGGGCCGGATGTCGTCGAAACACCGGAGCAGCCCAGGATTCGTCGCAGAGGGGAGCAGGGTGTATCTTACAGGGGCCGATGGTGCAGTCAAACCTCAGGGTCTACGGTTTTTATGGTTGCCTCGAGTCTCGTCCAGGCTGGGTTGTCTTGGAACCGGGTCTCCTGTCCAGTGTTTGCACGGTGTCATTGAAAATCACAAAACGTATGGAAGTGGTGGGTAAAGACTTTTCAACTTTGGTGATTTTGTTCTTCCCAATGGTAGAGAGAGCTTGCAGGGTCAGGAGCTGCGTGATGAGCTTGCTAGAAGTTCATGGGTGAAAACAGCCCTTGTGTGGCTCCCGGGTACGGCTGGCCGACCTGCCTAAAGCCAGGCATGGACCCGAGGTGCCCACACTGCTTGGAGCTGGTGGCACAGGGCCCGGTGTCCCTTGGAGAATCAGATCTGCCTCCATGGACTCACACCTCCTGTGTAAGTGGCGGGTTGTGTGCGTGGGGCGGCAGGACACCTGGCAGGTGGCAGAGGCGGCATCCCAGGGGGTGACTGACTTGCGATTTTTCTTCTGAGTGGGCACCCAGCCTCCTTCGATGCCCTCGGTGGGGAGAGTGAGGGGCACGAGCTTGGCCCTGGTGCTCAGACGCTTCTCGGTTCACTCCGGGGCCGCACCCTCAGGCCGCTCCATCTTGGACAAGTCTCTTGGCCTTGCTGGGCCCTGCGCTGTGCAGCCTCTGCCCTTTCCTCTCCAGGTTCCTGTTTCAAAGCATCTCTCTGAGGGGCTGGGGTGCCACAGGGGCCACCATATGGGAGGGCGGTGGCCTCACAGGAGCTGGCAGTGGGGCCATCGGGGCCTGGCTATGGGCAGCTAGGTGGCAGGAGGGGCTGAGGGGTCTCTGTGGTTGGGTCTGAGGTGAGGCAGGTTTGAGTTGGGCGGGACCGGAGGGGAGGGGAGGCGACGCGGGGCCCATGGAGGTGGACTTGGTCCACCGTCACCCCACACCTTCCTCCAGCACATCCTTCCCGTGGGTGGAGTCACAGCCCTGAGCTTCCTCTCCCTGCAGCCCTGTGGGGGAATCTGTTCTGTGCTCAGGGGATGGTGCCTGGTCCTGGGGGCTGGGCAGAGCTCGGAGGGGCCTGCCCCGGCAGCTTTGGTGGCTCGAGTGCTGCAGAGGCCGGCAAGGGCTTCGGCTCTGAGCTTCGGTGAGATTGAGGCCAGCGGTGCAACTTGCAGGACGCTGAGGTGCTGTGAGCCCTGGAGGCCGACTCCAGACTCTGGCCAGCATCCTGGCAGCTGGGTGACCACAGGCTGTCTCTACAGCAGCCACCACTCCCGACACCACTCTCGGGTCCTCCCGGTATCGAGGGACCTGCTCGGGGTTGCCGTGGAGCTCGGAGCTGCAGGGTGGCTGAGGCCAGAGGCTTAAGACCCCAGTGTCAGGAGTAAATTAAAGGCGGGTGAAGGATGAGCGTGGGTTGTGGGGGCAGCCAGGAGCCCAGGACCTCGAGGCCTCATGGGGCCGGGCGGCTTTGCTGGCCTCCTGCAGCTGACAGGCGCCCCGGTGGGCAAACACTGAGAAATCGTGATGGGCGTAGAGATGACTGACCAGAACGTGCAGGAAGGAGGTGCTGAGCCTGAGGAAAGGCTTGGATGGGCAAACCGCAGGAGAGCTGGCCCAGCTCAACTCCAATCCCACTGCAGCCGGGAGTCCTGGGGTGTCCCACGCTGACACCGGGGAGGGAGTCGTCCAGAAAGCAGCACCCACTCACCTGGAGGGGAGTCTTTCTTCACACATGAGCTGGGGGTGGCCACCGGCCCTGTCGTCCTCAGAGACTCATGGCCCATCCGCCCTGCCACACATCCCTCTGTCCAGCGTGCTCGGGCAGCAGGCACTGTTGCTGGTGTCATGGCCACCCCAGGGCTTAATTTGGAGGTGCCAGATTTGATGGTCATCAGCCTGGGCAGGATTGAGGGCTTGTCCCAGACAGTCAGGAGACAAGCTGGGAGAACATCACTGGTGACAGATAATAAAGGCACTGACAAGGCCTGCGTCGACATGAGGTGCTGTCTGGAAAAGGCTGAGCCTGGTGGGGAATGGGTCCCCTGGAACGCGGGCCTGGACTTGGAGGACAGACATAAAGCATTTGAAGGTCACAGGGTGACGTTGAAGGGGCAGCAAAGAGAAACTGAAGACTGAGCTTTCAGAAGCTAGCTCACCAAACGGGGAGGCCAGGTCCGGTTGCCCCGCAGGCAGTGGCAGATCCCAGCTTTTCATGTTTTGTCCTAGTGCCCAAGGTCTGGGAGATGGTTTTATTTTATTTTTAGTTTTTGAAAAATAGAGATGGGGTCTATGTTGCCCAGGCTGGTGTGGAACTCGTGGCCTCAGCGGATCCTCCTGCCTTGGCCTCCCGCAGTGCTGAGCCACCATGCCTAGCTGATTCTGTAAGCCACGCAGGTGAATAATTCTGCAGCTCACAGCGTGGGTGGTTGTCTCTCCGGCAACCTGACCCGCAAAGGACACAACCGCAGGAGAGAGGTCAAGAGGCCCCTGCCTGCGGGTGTTAGGAGGTGTCATCTTAACATCCATGTTCATGGAAGACGTGTGCCTTCAATGGAAACTGTCCGTCGTCTGGGTCAAAGTTGGCTACAAAAACCTTCTGGGGGCTTCCTGGTCGGAGTCAACGTTTACCATATAGAATGCGGGCTTCTGGGCATAAGGACAGCCTAGAAATCTCTCTGTTATATAGACATTTTCCTTTTTAGAATTTGACCTTGATGTGCAAAGGAAATAAGTATACTAAGTATACTATTGAGGTGTTATTATTTGGTCCACAGTTTTGGAAGCCTCCCATGTGTGTGCACTGTGGTCGGGGTTGTGTGTATGACACACCCGCTTGGCCCCCAAAGAGCTTGCCGTCTGCTTCCTCATTACCGTACACCGAACAAAGGCCTTGGACATATTGCTGTACGTGTTCTATGTGCACATAAACTTGGAACTGAACACAACCAAACAGGTTTCTTACCTGCAGGACTGTCAGAAACTTTAATGAGCAAATGTTCATTGTGCATCTCCTTAGGCAACAGGGACCTTGGGCTGGGACAGGCTGTGGGGTCTTGGATACCTGGCATGATGGTTTAAAGTATATCTGCTACTTTGACAGCCCTCCTTCCAAAAGGTAGAGCCCAGTTCCTCTCCCCTGAACGCGGGCTGTGCCTCCAGACCTGCCTTTAGTGAGTAGGATATGGTTGGAGTGATGCTCTGAGACTCCCCAGGTGAGGTCAGAAAAGGATGGCTTCTGCCTGGTGCACTCTCTTGTCATTCACTTTGGGGGAGCAGCTGCCCTGTTGCAGGGCCTGTAAGCAGCCTGTGAGGCTCACCCTGTGGGGAACTGAAGCCTCCCCAGCCTTGAGAGGGGGCTACCGTCGACCTACCTCTCGACTGCAACCTCACAGCAGACCCCAAACAAGCTCAGCTGAGCAGCGTCAAACCCCTGAGCCAAAGACCTTGAGGATAATCAACGTTCACTGTTGTGTGGGTCACTAAGTGTTGTTCTGTGGCTGTAGCTAGCTCATGAACCCGGCATGGAGGTTGGGTTCCATTCTGGTGGACGTGGGGAGGCCTGGGAGGTTACTGTGTGGGGAGGAGATGCAATGAACAGCCAGTGAAGCCTCAGAGATGCCCCTGCAGTAGCTAGAGTGTGAGGGGCGTAAGATAGTGGGAATGGAGGGGCTGGGAGAGCTCCTGGGGAAGAATATCCCACATCCAGGACGTCTCTTCCTCACTCACGTGCCCAGGCCGTGCCGGGAGAGGTGCTTTGTGAAGCTTGGGTCCGGGGGAGCCGGGGCTCCAGAAGGGATTAGCTCTGCTTGTCTAAACTATTAACATGTCTGCCTGTGAGAAAGTGGTGCTTGCACCTAAGAACAAAGTGCCTTCCCCTGTGCTTGCATAGCGACCCCCCCATTGCAGTATATTTGATATAAAAGCATGTTCTTTGTGTTTATGCTTAATCATTTTATTATTTTAATAAAGAATCCTGGAAAAGTTGTTGTTCTGTGCAGGTGTGGCCGCAAGACTGGCAGCAGAAAGGCACTTTTGTAAGAAGAGGGATGGGAGAAGCACAGAGGTGGACCTGGAAAAGTCAAAGGGAAGCTGTGGGTGGAAGCTCTGGATGGCTGACCCCGAGTTCCAGCTCAAAGAACAGAGATGGGTGGGGTGGGAAACACAGCGGAAAGAGCGGCCCGTGAACGAGGGTCCTCGGCAGCAGGACCGCCCTCCTCACGGACAGATGGCAAGTGCTGGGGAGGCGGGGGAGGAACCAGCCTGTCACCACCAGTGGGAACGTGGGCAGGCGCAGCCACTGTGCAAAACAGCCGGTCACTCCTCAGATAACAGGCACGGACTTCCCACACGACCCAGCAATCCACGCCTAGATGTAGCCAAAGAGAACCAGAAACACGTCCCCCATAACACGTGTACCTGGTGTTATTCATAATAGCGAAAAAGTGGAAACAGCCCCAAGTTCATCAACAGACAAGAAAATGTGGTACATCTACCAGGCGCAGTGGCTCACGCTTTAATCCCAGCACTTTGGGAGGCCGAGGCGGGGGGATCACCTGAGGTCAGGAGTTCAAGACCATCCTGGCCAACATGATGAAACCCCGTCTCTACTAAAAATACAAAAATTAGCTGGGTGTGGTGGAGGGCGCCTGTAATCCCAGGTACTCGGGAGGCTGAGGCAGGAGAATCGCTTGAACTCAGGAGGCGGAGGTTGCAGTGAGCCGAGATCGCGCCACTGCACTCCAGAATGGGCGACAGAGCGAGACTCTGCCTCAAAAAGAAAGAAAAAAAAAGTGGTATATTTGTGCAGTGTGCTATTATGTGAAAATAAAAAGGAATGAAGCCCTGTCATATGACAGCATGGGTGAGCCATGAAAAGATCATGCTCAGTGAAAGAAGCCACACACAGAAGGCCACGTAGTGTATGATTCCATTTATACGAAGAGGTAAGAAGAGGCAAATCCAGAGACAGAAAGTGGACACTGGTTGCGTGGCCTGGGGAGGGGCTGGGGCGGGGCTGGGGCGGGGCTTGGGAGGGGTTGGGAGGGGGATGGGGAGGGGCTCGGGAGGGGCTGGGGAGGGACTGGAAGGGGTTGGGGAGGGGCTGGGGAGGGGCTGGGGAGGGGTTGGGGAGGGGTTGGGGAGGGGCTGGAAGGGGCTGGGGAGGGGCTGGGGAGGGGTTGGGGAGGGGCTGGAAGGGGCTGGGGAGGGGCTGGGGAGGGGTTGGGGAGGGGCTGGGGAGGGGTTGGGGAGGGGCTGGAAGGGGCTGGGGAGGGGCTCGGGAGGGGATGGGGAGGGGCTCGGGAGGGGATGGGGAGGGGCTCGGGAGGGGATGGGGAGGGGCTCGGGAGGGGCTGGGGAGGGACTGTAAGGGGTTGGGGAGGGGCTGGGGAGGGGCTGGGGAGGGGTTGGGGAGGGGCTGGGGAGGGGCTGGGGAGGGGTTGGGGAGGGGTTGGGGGGCTGGGGAGGGGTTGGGAGGGGCTGAGGAGGGGTTGGCAGGGGTTGGGGAGGGGCTGGGGAGGGGTTGGGGGGGCTGGGGAGGGGTTGGGAGGGGCTGGGGAGGGGCTGGGGAGGGGTTGGGGAGGGATTGGGGGAGGGGCTCGGAGGGGCTGGGGCGGGGCCGCTAATGTATGGGGTTTCCTTTTTGTGTAATGAAAACATTCTAAAATTAGAGAGTCATACAACCTTGGGAATGTACAAAAGACCACCGGATTCTACACTTTAAATAGTTGATTTTTATGGTACATGCATTTTTTCCTCAATGAAGCTGTTTGAAAAAGAAAAAGGGAAAGAGAGGAAGAGAGAGAGGTGCCAGTAGGGGAGGAAAAGAGGAAGAGGAATCTTGTAGAGCAGAGTGCAGGTAGAACCGCAACTGAAAACAGGAACCTGCGGTGCAAACGGCACAGCGTGCACCGTGCTGCCTGTGCGGTCCCCTGTGCGCTGCCCTGTGCGCTGTCCTGTGCGCTCCCCTGTGCGCTGCCCTGTGCGCTCCCCTGTGCGCTGCCCCGTGCGCTCCCCTGTGCGCTCCCCTGTGCGCTGCCCGGTGCTGCCCTGTGCGCTCCCCTGTGCGCTGCCCGGTGCTGCCCCGTGCGCTGCCCCGTGCGCTCCCCTGTGCGCTGCCCCGTGCGCTCCCCTGTGCGCTGCCCCGTGCGCTCCCCTGTGCGCTCCCCTGTGCGCTGCCCGGTGCTGCCCTGTGCGCTGCCCTGTGCGCTCCCCTGTGCGCTCCCCTGTGCGCTGCCCGGTGCTGCCCTGTGCGCTGCCCTGTGCGCTCCCCTGTGCGCTGCCCTGTGCGCTCCCCTGTGCGCTGCCCTGTGCGCTGCCCTGTGCGCTTCCCTGTGCGCTGCCCTGTGTGCTGCCCGGTGTGCTGCCTGGTGCTGCCCTGTGTGCTCCCCTGTGTGCTGCCCTGTGTGCTGCCCTGTGCCCTGCCCTGTGCCCTGCAGGTGAGCCGTCGTGGCTGGAAGCAATTTCACTTTCGTGTGTCAGGACAGAGGAAAAGACGAATTTTGCATGAAGCGCAGGTCTGGGGCTTTTCCTCCCAGTTGGTAAAAAGGAGCTGACAGAGAGGCTGTGTGTTGGTGTGAGTGTGTGTTGCAGGCATTTTGTCTAACCATAATGATGAGGGTGCATCAAGGCTGTCCCGGAGAGCCCAGGTTGTAGATTATTTTGGACCCGCTGTCCCGGAGAGCCCAGGTCGTAGATTATTTTGGATCCCGTGTCCCGGAGAGCCCAGATCCTAGATTATTTTGGATCCGCTGTCCTGGAGAGCCCAGATCCTAGATTATTTTGGACCCGCTGTCCTGGAGAGCCCAGATCCTAGATTATTTTGGACCCGCTGTCCCGGAGAGCCCAGGTGGTAGATTATTTTGGATCCCGTGTCCCGGAGAGCCCAGATCCTAGATTATTTTGGACCCGCTGTCCCGGAGAGCCCAGGTCGTAGATTATTTTGGATCCCGTGTCCTGGAGAGCCCAGATCCTAGATTATTTTGGACCCGCTGTCCCGGAGAGTCCAGGTCGTAGATTATTTTGGATCCGCTGTCCCGGAGAGCCCAGATCGTAGATTATTTTGGATCCCGTGTCCTGGAGAGCCCAGATCCTAGATTATTTTGGACCCGCTGTCCCGGAGAGCCCAGGTCGTAGATTATTTTGGACCCGCTGTCCCGGAGAGCCCAGGTCGTAGATTATTTTGGATCCCGTGTCCTGGAGAGCCCAGATCCTAGATTATTTTGGACCCGCTGTCCCGGAGAGTCCAGATCCTAGATTATTTTGGACCCGCTGTCCCGGAGAGCCCAGGTCGTAGATTATTTTGGATCCGCTGTCCCGGAGAGCCCAGATCCTAGATTATTTTGGACCCGCTGTCCCGGAGAGCCCAGGTCGTAGATTATTTTGGACCCGCTGTCCCGGAGAGCCCAGGTGGTAGATTATTTTGGATCCCGTGTCCCGGAGAGTCCAGATCGTAGATTATTTTGGACCCGCTGTCCCGGAGAGCCCAGGTCGTAGATTATTTTGGATCCCGTGTCCTGGAGAGCCCAGATCCTAGATTATTTTGGATCCAGAAGAGGAGGAGTTCTGCTTTCTGAATTTGTATGGCCTGCTCCACAAATGAAACAAGAAAAACTCCTGAAAACTGGCAGCCTATCTTTCCTGTAAGAAAGTGGTGTTGGGAGGCCAGGAAAATTACCTTTGTTTTGTCTGAGGAGAGGGGATGGCAGCAGGACGGAGGCTTCATGTCTGGTGGTGACCAAAAGCACATTTTCAAAGTGGGAAATATACTAGTTAGTGGAGGAATAAGCAAAGGAGAGAAGCGTAGGCTCCTCCCAACGAGCCACTCGTCAGAGAGCCGGAACCTTGTCTCTATCAAGCTGTCCAGGGAAGACGTGTTTGGCCCCCAGGGCTGCAGTGCACCCACCCCGCACACACTGGTGCTTGAAGGGTCAAGCTAGAGCAAATCGGAGAATCGGGGGGTCCCTGTTGGTGGACCCAGGAGTGGGAAGAACGCGGCTGCCCGAAGTCTTGGCACCAACAGGGAGAGAACAGTCACCACTAAGGGGAGGCATCGTGCGTGGCGGTGGATTGAGAGAATTGTACCATGGAGTTGTTTTTGGTTTTTAGAAAACTCCCAGGAGCTCAGAAACAGAGCACAGAGCTCATGACTCGGGGCAAGCTCGGAGCACAACGTGAGGACCACTTGATCAGGGTTCGGAGACCAGGACCCAGTGCCGTGAGGGCTTCGGGTCGCCCGGCTGCAGGTTCAGGGCACTGAAGCCAGGGCCACAGGAGGAGCCGCCGGAGCATATGCAGAAGGAAGCCAAAGGAGGAGCTGGAGAAGATGATGCTGCTAACCCCAGATGAAAGCGTGTTTGCAGGAACCAGGTGGGAACTCCTGGAGACGGCAGGGGAACCAGGTGGAGGGCGGCTGCTCAGTTGTATCTGTACATGAGACTTCAATCAGCGCCTTCACTAGCCCATTCATTCACCTGGCATTTATAGAACGCTGCTGGTGTACAGGGTGAACACAACAGCCAAACATCTTGGTTCCTCCTCAGAGATGGCCGGCCCAGAGCCTGGACATCCGACTCACCAATACTCCAGTCCGTCAAAAGGACACACACCAAAGGGGAAGGGACCTGCTGGCCACAGGTGGGGCTGAAATGGGTTGAAATGTGTTACACAACTCACATCTCATGGGCTCATAACTATCCCCCCGCCAAAAAAAAAAGAAAAAAAAAAGAAAGCAGAAAATGACAAGAACAAAAACAAAAAAGAAGAAAAAGCTGGAAACCAGAGAGAATGATGCCAGGAACCAACTCATTCTCCTGAAAATGCGTCAGCGAAGGCAACAGGTGCTCCTCCTGCCTTTCCCGGACGCATTGTGACCAACCAGAAAGTTCTCATGGAAAACCCGGCTAACAGATGCGAGAGGAGTGTGGTAAGATTTGCTGTGGACAGTCCAGGACCGTGTGCTGGCGTCGACACCGAGAGCTCCTTGAAGGACACGCTGGGAAGCACACAGCCCTGTGAATTCACTCCTGCCGAGAAACGAAGCTTATGTTGCCAACCTCTGGGTCTGTCCCAGGGTCCCAGGAAGTACCGGCTCAGAGGAGCATATGCAGGTGGCACCGGGGGGCGCAGCCTGCAGTGCTGGAGGGAGGGATTCCACAGGGCAAACACCTAGCTCCTTCAGCAGATCAAAAGGGAGAAGAGTGGTAAAAACTAATTGGAGAATTCTGGATATTGACTGTTTATTTGACTTTTTTTTTTTTTTGAGACAGTGTTTCACTCTTGTTGCCCAGGCTCTAGTGCAATGGCACGATCTCAGCTCACTGCAACCTCTGCATCCTGGGTTCAAGTGATTCTCCTGCCTCAGTGTCCCAAGTAGCTGGGATTACAGGCGCACGTCACCACACCCGGCTAATTTTGTATTTTTAGTAGAGACGGGATTTCACCATGTTGGTCAGGCTGGTCTTGAACTCCTGAGCTCAGGTGATCCGCCTGCCTCGGCCTCCCAAAGTGCTGGGATTACCAGCGTGAGCCACCGCACCTGGACTGTTTATTTGATTTTAAGGCTACTTCGTGTTTAGGTGTGACAGTGTTATTGTGGTTACCCTCTTTAATACTCCTTGCATTTCAGCAGCATTTGCAGGGAAAATGATATAATGTGCGGGATTTGCTTTTCCATGTATGAGAGAGTGGGATGTGGATGAGCAAGATGGGCGAATATTGATAATTACTGAAGCCAGGGGACTGGACACTGGGGTTTGTCTTACTATTTTCTCTACTTTTGTATTACGTTTGAAATTGTTAATAACACAAATGTATCAACATTGAGGCCCTTGTGGAGCCTACATGCTGGTGAACCTGTACGTGTGTGAGACGATGAAACGAACGAGAAGACGGCCTAATGTGGTGCAGAAGAAACGCTGTGAGGAAGCTGGGGAGGAGCGTGGGGGCTGTGATGTTAGAGGGGTGGCCTCACTGAGAAAGCACAGCACACGCTTTGGGGGTGGGGGTTCCAGCCAAGAAGCCGCACAGCAGAGGCCATGGCTGGGACTGGAGCTGCTATGGCCCAAGGGGAATGAGGAGGAGGCCCCCCAGCCCTGGTTGGTGCTGGGAGACTGTGGACCAGGTGGGTTGGACATGGAGCCCCTGGAGGGCTCGGGCAGCCGTGGCACCATCTGGGGGCTTGTTGGGGGCACAGGGAGACCTGTTGACCGGGCCCCGCCAGGGACCAGGCAGAGCTTATGCTGCTGGGCTGGGGCTGGCCTTGGAGAGCTTGTGTGTGTGGAGCAAGCCTGTGCCTCAGTCCGTTCAAAGGAGCCCGAGAAAGAGGAGCATCCCTCGGATGGGGCCCATGAAGCTCCTCCCTGGGAAGCAGCCTGAGGGCACCCCTAGCCCAGGGGCTGAGTCCTGACGGCGTCTGCATCCTCTGGGCTGTGGTCTCCCTGAGCCCTGACGGCGTCTGCAACCTCTGGGCTGTGGTCTCCCCAGTCCTGACGGTGTCTGCATCCTCTGGGCTGTGGTCTCCCCAGTCCTGACGGCGTCTGCATCCTCTGGGCTGTGGTCTTCCCAGTCCTGACGGTGTCTGCATCCTCTGGGCTGTGGTCTCCCCAGTCCTGACGGCGTCTGCATCCTCTGGGCTGTGGTCTTCCCAGTCCTGACGGCGTCTGCATCCTCTGGGCTGTGGTCTCCCCAGTCCTGACGGTGTCTGCATCCTCTGGGCTGTGGTCTCCCCAGTCCTGACGGCGTCTGCAACCTCTGGGCTGTGGTCTCCCTGAGCCCTGACGGCGTCTGCAACCTCTGGGCTGTGGTCTCCCTGAGCCCTGATGGCATCTGCAACCTCTGGGCTGTGGTCTCCCCAGTCCTGACGGCGTCTGCATCCTCTGGGCTGTGGTCTCCCTGAGTCCTGACAGCGTCTGCAACCTCTGGGCTGTGGTCTCCCTGAGTCCTGATGGCATCTGCAACCTTTGGGCTGTGGTCTCCCTGAGTCCTGACGGCATCTACAACCTCTGGGCTGTGGTCTCCCTGAGCCCTAACGGCATCTGCAACCTCTGGGCTGTGGTCTCCCCAGTCCTGACGGCATCTGCAACCTCTGGGCTGTGGTCTCCCCAGTCCTGACGGCGTCTGCATCCTCTGGGCTGTGGTCTCCCTGAGTCCTGATGGCATCTGCAACCTTTGGGCTGTGGTCTCCCTGAGTCCTGACGGCATCTACAACCTCTGGGCTGTGGTCTCCCTGAGCCCTGACGGCGTCTGCAACCTCTGGACTGTGGTCTCCCCAGTCCTGATGGCGTCTGCAACCTCTGGGCTGTGGTCTCCCTGAGCCCTGATGGCGTCTGCAACCTCTGGGCTGTGGTCTCCCTGAGTCCTGACAGCGTCTGCAACCTCTGGGCTGTGGTCTCCCTGAGTCCTGATGGCATCTGCAACCTTTGGGCTGTGGTCTCCCTGAGTCCTGACGGCATCTACAACCTCTGGGCTGTGGTCTCCCTGAGTCCTGACGGCGTCTGCATCCTCTGGGCTGTGGTCTCCCTGAGTCCTGACGGCATCTACAACCTCTGGGCTGTGGTCTCCCTGAGCCCTGACGGCGTCTGCAACCTCTGGACTGTGGTCTCCCCAGTCCTGACGGCGTCTGCAACCTCTGGGCTGTGGTCTCCCTGAGCCCTGATGGCGTCTGCAACCTCTGGGCTGTGGTCTCCCTGAGCCCTGACGGCGTCTGCAACCTCTGGGCTGTGGTCTCCCTGAGCCCTGACGGCATCTGCAACCTCTGGGCTGTGGTCTCCCCAGTCCTGACGGCGTCTGCATCCTCTGGGCTGTGGTCTCCCTGAGTCCTGACAGCGTCTGCAACCTCTGGGCTGTGGTCTCCCTGAGTCCTGACGGCATCTACAACCTCTGGGCTGTGGTCTCCCTGAGCCCTGACGGCGTCTGCAACCTCTGGACTGTGGTCTCCCCAGTCCTGACGGCGTCTGCAACCTCTGGACTGTGGTCTCCCCAGTCCTGATGGCGTCTGCAACCTCTGGGCTGTGGTCTCCCTGAGCCCTGATGGCGTCTGCAACCTCTGGGCTGTGGTCTCCCTGAGTCCTGACAGCGTCTGCAACCTCTGGGCTGTGGTCTCCCTGAGTCCTGATGGCATCTGCAACCTTTGGGCTGTGGTCTCCCTGAGTCCTGACGGCATCTACAACCTCTGGGCTGTGGTCTCCCTGAGTCCTGACGGCGTCTGCATCCTCTGGGCTGTGGTCTCCCTGAGTCCTGACGGCATCTACAACCTCTGGGCTGTGGTCTCCCTGAGCCCTGACGGCGTCTGCAACCTCTGGACTGTGGTCTCCCCAGTCCTGACGGCGTCTGCAACCTCTGGGCTGTGGTCTCCCTGAGCCCTGATGGCGTCTGCAACCTCTGGGCTGTGGTCTCCCTGAGCCCTGACGGCGTCTGCAACCTCTGGGCTGTGGTCTCCCTGAGCCCTGACGGCATCTGCAACCTCTGGGCTGTGGTCTCCCCAGTCCTGACGGCGTCTGCATCCTCTGGGCTGTGGTCTCCCTGAGTCCTGACAGCGTCTGCAACCTCTGGGCTGTGGTCTCCCTGAGTCCTGACGGCATCTACAACCTCTGGGCTGTGGTCTCCCTGAGCCCTGACGGTGTCTGCAACCTCTGGACTGTGGTCTCCCCAGTCCTGACGGCGTCTGCAACCTCTGGGCTGTGGTCTCCCTGAGCCCTGACGGCGTCTGCAACCTCTGGGCTGTGGTCTCCCTGAGGTCTGACGGCGTCTGCAACCTCTGGGCTGTGGTCTCCCTGAGCCCTGACGGCGTCTGCAACCTCTGGGCTGTGGTCTCCCTGAGTCCTGACGGCGTCTGCAACCTCTGGGCTGTGGTCTCCCTGAGCCCTGACGGCGTCTGCAACCTCTGGACTGTGGTCTCCCCAGTCCTGACGGCGTCTGCAACCTCTGGGCTGTGGTCTCCCTGAGCCCTGACGGCGTCTGCAACCTCTGGGCTGTGGTCTCCCTGAGCCCTGACGGCGTCTGCAACCTCTGGGCTGTGGTCTCCCTGAGTCCTGATGGCATCTGCAACCTTTGGGCTGTGGTCTCCCTGAGTCCTGATGGCATCTGCAACCTTTGGGCTGTGGTCTCCCTGAGTCCTGACGGCGTCTGCAACCTCTGGGCTGTGGTCTCCCTGAGGCCTGATGGCGTCTGTAACCTCTGGGCTGTGGTCTCCCCAGTCCTGATGGCGTCTGCAACCTCTGGGCTGTGGTCTCCCCGAGCCCCGGCAACCCCTATCCCTCTCCGCTCTCCTTTGGGCACACAGCCCGGCATCTCTGCTCTCCAAGGGCTCGTAGTGCCTGAAGCCGACACTCTCTCTCCTGCACACACACAGGTCGATGCCTTCTTGTTCCCAGTGCTTCAGAACAGAGCTGGCAGCGGCTGCGGCAGGAGCAGCTCCCACTGACAGGCTCCTGCAGCCTCCTTCCCACCTGCACAGGAAAAAAGCCCGCATCCATTCTGCAAGGAGCTAGAGCAGCTCTTTGGCATCCTGTACAGGCCTTGGAATGCTTCAGGGAAAAAAGATGATTCCGCATCAGAATGGCTGTGGTCAGACTTGCTGGCAGAAGCCTCCCCCAGGCTCTCGACATGTGGCTCCCGGTCCCTTTTCCTGCCACACCCCTGGGTTCCGCGCAGGCCTGGATCCTTGAAGAACTGAAATTCTAGCTCAACCTCGGCAACTCTGTAGCCATTCGCTGGAAATTTGCTAAGAGAATAAATTGCAACACAGTGCTGCGGATGGGCTGTGTGGGTTTATTTTTACCACTCGCTTAGTGCTATAAAGACGTCACCTTAAATCAGGAGCGTGCAGGCGTCAGTAGGAAATATGTGCATGTGGCAGGTGACGCAGGCCACACCCTCGCCCTCGAACCCCTGGCTTCCTGCACCTGCAGCGGGTGGAGCCCAGCTTGACTCCAGCCCTGACGATGGACCTGGGTGCAGAGGGGACCCCTGGTGACCTGCAAGGTCCGACCTTCTGTCCCTTCACACAGGGAACATGTGGGGCTGTCACTCCTGAGGGAAGCTCTGAGTCTGTTTCTCTGGGGATTTGCCAGGGGAGAAGGTCATCCACCTGTCGGCTGGTAAGACACGGTTCCCTGCGTGTGATGACAACTTCCTTTCAAAGCCAGCAGCTTGCACAGCGTTTGCTCAGGTTCTCTGAACGGATTACCATTCATTCACCCTGCACCCCTGCTCCACTGAATGCTGGGGGCAGCAGAGGCAGCTCTGGCCATTGGGGCAGCCGCACGACTGTGGGGGGCAGTCAGGACGGGGAAGCCTTGGGCAGTGTAGGCTGCCGTGACCAGGGAGGGTCTGCTTCTCGCAACAGCCCCTTTCCCTTTGCACAGAAAATAAGCTGAGGACAAGAACAGTGGCGTGGCTGGCATGGCTGGGGCTGCTCAGGGCCTCTGTTGTTTAGCTGGGCTCGCACCTGAGGCTGACCCCTGGTCTCTGAGACAAGCTGATGGCCATCAGATGCCACAACCCCTGTCTGGACAGGCCCTGAGGACGTGTGTCACTGCAAGGAGCTCAAAGAGGATGGTGGAGTGTCTGGGTCAGAGGTCAGGACCCACCTTGCATCAGCGGGCTTGGGTTTAGTCGTTTACCTAGGAGGTTGAGGGTCATCCTGGCTTAAGTCCAGGGCACAGCACAGCAAAATCTACCCTTTGGGAGTTCATAAAGAACACGCATAGTTCTGGCCTCGTGGCGGTCGCCAGCTCTCCCAGGGTCCTGCTCTTCTCTGAGTGACCACTGCCCTCTGGTCTGGTGGACGCCTGGGCATGTGTTTCTATGAAACAACCTGTTTGTTTCTGTGTTTCAAATATTTGTGTTTATTATGGAAGAGACATTATTTTTTCATGGAATTCTGAAGACTGTCATTTTTGAAGGATAAGCAGGTTTTGGACAATTTGCAATTCTTACAAGTGTCTGTAAATGTACGTTACTGTTATAGATGAGGAGACCCTTCTGATATTCAGACACCTTGTTAAACACTGGCTCGCCATTGATGCGTGCAGCCCAGTGTGGGCTTTGTGGGGGTTTGAAGTGTGTGTGGTTTGTAGCACATGGACATTCCCCTCCCAACGCAGAGGCATCTTTGGCACGAGCTTCAACCGTAAATCCAGAAACAAGCTTGCTGGCTTTGGACTTCATGGGCCGGTTAAGTAACCCCCCATAGCTGAGGACTGATTTAAATGTACTTTTAATTTTGTCCAAAAATAAACAAAAAAATAAAGCAAGCAATAGCAGACATCGTCACTTATGGGAAGTGCCTGGGGACGACAGAGTCGGCCTGAAGGATGCTGCTCCCAGAGGCAGGCAATGGCCCCTCCGGGCACAGACGCTTTGGACTCTGCCTGTCTCCCTGAGCAGCAGCAGCCGTGACCATGTCCCTGTGTGTGGCCCTTGGTCCTGTGCATGTTCAGACCACAGCCCACAGCTGTCCTCACGACCCCAGGCAGACACTGACCACAGGACACTGAGAGGTTCAATGCAAGGCAGGCACCACAGCACGAGGGGCTGAGTGCAAGAGCTCAGGCCGTCCTCTCCCAGAGCCCCACGCTGGAAGGGTGGGTGTGGGATCTGTAGGGTGGGGTGTGGGATTGCAGGGTGGGGTGTGGGATCTGTAGGGTGGGGTGTGGGATCTGTAGGGTGGGGTGTGGGATTGTAGGGTGGGGTGTGGGATCTGTAGGGTGGGGTGTGGGATCTGTAGGGTGGGGTGTGGGATCTGTAGGGTGGGGTGTGGTATCTGTAGGGTGGCAGGTCCCCCACCAGGTTCTTAAGGGCCTGTGTTCGCAGCCTGGGCCCTGAAAGCCAGGTGGTGAGCCAAGGCCCTGGTGCCCAGGCCAGGAGTTGGTGTCTCTGAGAACCCAAAGATCGAGGAGAGGCTGTGAGAACCCACCGAGGAAACAGCCCCATCACACACACACAGGAGGCAAAGCCAGAAGATCAGCTTAAAATAGTCTGGAGACGGGAGGCGGCGCAGGTCTCGGGGCTGTCCTGCCACTGTGCAGCAGTGTCCTTGGCAAACCCTGATCAGCACATTGACTCGTCAGATGTCGTGGACCCTTCTGAGTCATTCCTTGGTCTTTTGACCCTTCCCAGTTTGGGAGGGGGTACGTCACAGTCCCAAGTTTTTCTCGTAAAGGGGTGTCCCCCATAGGATGCACCCTTGAGATCACATGGTCCTGGAGCCCCTTTCCAGGGGATTCCAGAACAATGCTATGAAACATTTGTTCATTTGATTCGTATTTGTTGAATTCCTGCTACCTACCAGTCACTCTCAAGCATAACACGGAGCTGGTTCTGCAGACTACACCCGGGCATCTGGGATCTGGCACCCAGGAGAGCAGCCGACACTGCTGAGCTGGGCCAGCAGGCCGTTCTCTTTGATTCCCCATCAGCCTTGCAAGACCTGTCTTAGGAAGAGGAGTCCAAGTGAGAAAGGGGCAGATCCTGGAGCCAGGAAGGGATTTGGGGGAGGGCCCCTGACACCCTGTGGGCTGACCGTTCCCTGGTGCCACTCAGGAGTCTCCTGAGGAGCCCTCACATTTGCAGCGGGATGTGCTGTAGGTTTACGGGATCCCAGCGCCAGACAGAGTGAGAGGAACGGGACATTCACGCTGGTGTCCGTGGGTCCCGCCTGTTGCCTCTCAGACCTCTCACCGAGCTTCTTGACCTGGACTTCGCAGACCCTGGACTCTTGGACCTGTGTTCAAAGGAGCATGGACTCCAGCTGGGGTTGCCAAAGCTTCCGACAACCGTCCAGCGCTGAGCGGAGCAGAGACAACCCCAGGGGTGCTGCCCAGAGGCAGCTTCCTGAGAAAATGAAGTTGCTGTTGTTTGAAGCCACCGAGGTTTTGCAGCAACGGGGGAGTGAGCATTGGTCTCCACCACGCCCGGGGCCAGGTCAGGCCAGGACGAAGGGTGATGTTTCCTGTGCGGATCCCGTAGGTGGAGTTGCCCGTCACTGGGAAGCCTCACAATCGTTGCTTTATCCACCTCGACAGGTCCCATGAGGCGAGCCCCCGCTCCTCCCTTATTTAAGCATTTTAAATAACGAGTTTACAAATTTCCAACTTCAAAATGTGTTAAAAAATCTTCACTCCTCCCACCTCCTCTCCCGTCTGCTCAGTCCTGCCTCTTGGAAGAGGCAGCCATTATCACTGGTGTCTTAGGTGATTTCCCAGAGGTCCTTTAGCACACACAGTTCAGTACAAATACATATTCCCTGACTTTTACACCAACGGCAGGATGTTACATACACTTTTCTCCTTGTTACTTAAAAATTTTTAAATTTTCTTTAATTTTTATAATAGAATTTATTTTTAGGGAAGTGTTAGGTCTACAGAAAATTGAGGGGATCGTAGAGAGAGTTCCCACATACCCATGTCCAGTTTCTTGCACTGTTAACAGTTTATGTTAGAATGATACTTTGTTACAATCAATGAACCAGTGTTGACACATGATTGTTAGCTAAAGTCTGAAGTTTATTCACGTCTTTAGTTTCCCCTAAATGTCCTTTCTCTGTCCCAGGACCCATCCAGGGTCCCACATGACACTTTGTCCCGCGTCTCCGTAGGCCTCTCTGGGCTGGGCAGTTCTCAGACTGGCTTTTGGTGACTGGGACAGGTTTGAGGAGGCCTGTTGGGTGTTTGGTAGCTGCGTCTCTGTTAGAATTGTTCTGATGTGTTTCTCACGGTAAGACTGGGGTTTGGGGCCTGGGGACAATGACCCCAGAGGTGAAGTGCCCTGCTCACCCCATCCCGTGAGGGACTCACACACCCAGCACGGATGCTTGCTGTGGACACCGGCCTCGGCCACTCAGCTGAGGGGAGTCGGTCAGGTCTCCCCACGGTGATGTGATCCTTTTCCTTCCCTCTCCATACTCTCGGGAAGGAAGTCAGTCTACACAGCCCACACTTGAGGGTTGCGTATTTATGTTTAATTTAATATTATTTATTGGAGATCTTTTCATATGACTACAAAAAGAACTTCGTGTTCTGTTTCACGCCTCATAGTATTCTATTGTACGCATCTGCCGAGACATTTGACCGGTCCTCTCCTTGATGTGCATTTAGGATGTAAGTATCATTGAAGACACATACTTTTTTTTTTTTTTGAGATGCAGTCTCGCTCTGTAGCCCAGGCTGGAGTGCGGTGGCGTGATCTTGGCTCACTGCAAGCTCCGCCTCCCGGGTTCACGCCATTCTTATGCCTCAGCCTCCCGAGTAGCTGGGACTACAGGCTCACACCACCACGCCCGGCTATTTTTTTTGTATTTTTAGTAGAGATGGGGTTTCACCGTGTTAGCCAGGATGGTCTCCATCTCCTGACCTTGTGATCCACCCGCCTCGGCCTCCCAAAGTGCTGGGATTACAGGCGTGAGCCACCGCGCCCGGCCGAAGACACATACTTTTAAAAATATTATTTTTACATTGATTTGGTAAATTCTTAGAATTGCTGGGTCAGAGCCAGACGCGCTTGCAATTTTGTTAAGTGCAGTGAACTCTCCTCCATCGAAGTTTGTGCTGTTCCGTGCTCCCGCCAGCAGCAGGCGAGGCTGGCCTCCGGCAGGTTGTCGAAAGCTTGGCTTTCACCGAGCAGATGTATGAAAACTGGTATCTCAGTGTAGTTTTAGTCTTTAATTTACCTTTTGATGAATCACTTTGAGCATCTCTTATATGATGAAGGGTCATTTTTATTCATTTTCTTGTGAACAATTTGTTTGTTGATCTGTTAGATTTCTTTGGCTATAAAGATTAGCTCTCTGTCTGAGGTAGGAATTGCTTGTATGTTTTCCCCGTGTCATTTGTCTTTCAACTTTGTTTTGTTGTAGGTGTTTTGGCCATGAAAAAAATATTTCGGGTAAAAGCTTTTCATCTGTTCTCCAGCTTCTGGGCTTTGTGGCAGGGTATGGAAGGGCTTCCCCAGGCTGGGTCATGGGGGCCCCACGCTCTCTGTGCTCTTGCGGTTTTGCTCCCTAGCATTCACACTGTGGCCCTGTAGGGTCCTGCTGGTGGCTGGGGTGAGGTGTGCATGTAACTGAAGGTGGTCACCTAGTGTTTGAATATCGTTACTAATAATTCGTCTTTTCACCACTGACTTGAGGTGCCGCCTTTGTCACATGCTAGCAGCTCATACACGGATTTAGGTTTTTTTCTGAACTCTATTCTGTCCGTGAGTCTGGCTAGGCAGGTGCCAGGAAGTAGTTAATACCTTGTGCCTGTTTTGCAGACGGGAACACTGAGATAGAGGCAATATCTTGCCCGCGGCCTGACAGACAGTAAGTAGGGTGGCACCAAGCTTCAGACCCCAGGGTCCCATCAGGCGCCCCACTCCTCCTGCCCCTGTGTTTATCATCAGGGTTCCTTCCTCTCATTGGTCATCGTCAGGAATGACTAGAAGGCACAGCATCCCTGTTGCTTATCTGTGAGCTCAAACCAAAAAGGCACCAAGTTATCTGGGGCTCACAGAGGCGCCGCATGGTACCAATAGGCCTTGATACTTATCCCTGGAAGGAACCGTTTTCTGTTAAAGAACTTCACTAGATGGTTCTCTCACTCGAGGTGGAAGTTCGAGGCGGTCATTGTCTTCTGCTTCTCCCACACCCCCGCCAGCTGTCTGGCCTTGCACATCTGGGGTGCTGTTTGTCCCTCCCTGCTGGGATTTCCCCACCCATCACCCACATGTGGACGCACAGCACCTGCTCCACGCCAGTCCTCTCGGAGACCCTCCTGACCCTGCAGGCAGAGTCGATGTCGCTGTCTCTTGAGGACCACTGGCCTCCTCATGCAGCTTCCGTGGGACTGAGATAAGGTATCTGCATGTCTTCATCTGCCAGCTGAGCCCAGAACACCTTGAAGCCAGGGCTGGGCTCTGTTTCTCGGGGTCTCCAGGGGTCAGAACCGCAGGTGACTGACTACATGGGGAACTGACTGAGGGGCCTCATGGCTTTTAGACTGTTTTATGAATTGCAGACATTTATTTAGCTCAGGACAAGTTGCATGCATGTCCAGTTTTATTTAACTTCTAAATACCTGGTCTTCTCTCTGAGTCTGACTTCTGTGTTGCTGCCAATCAAAGGTGGCTGTGGGTTGTCTGGCACTGGAGGTGTCTCTGTGGGACCTTCCTGACTCCTCACTGCCCCAATTCTCCCCACAACCCTATGTGCCCAACACCCTACACCCACTGAGGCCCAACCTGGGCAGAATTACCAAGCAGGTGAGATTGGTTGTCCATTCTCCCCAAAGCACCTTTTGCTGAGTCTCTTTCCTCACCCCTGTTCTCCAAGCTCATGGTCAGCTGACCCCTTGGGTATGTTAGTGACTCATAGCTTGGGTGTTTTTCCTTCCTGGGGGTATTTGTTTTCTGTTAGGAGACCCTGGAACATCAGGAAGTACCCCCGCCCCACCAGGTTCCCCAGCCAGCCACTGATATCGGTGAAGCCGAGGCCAGCACTTACGAGAGCCTCCAGGATCTGCAGAGGAACACGCACCTCCAACTGTCAACTGTCAACTGTGCTGAAGCCACACGTGGGGGACAGGCAACGTGCCCATGCCCTCTGCTGGACTTGGCACTGTGTGCGTGACACCCAGCTCCCCTCGGTGCAGCCTGGCAAATCCATCTACCCTGGTGTCTGAAGTTTGCCCATGGTCTTTGGCCAGGGGCTGTGGAAGGGCCTCCAGGGACTGAAGGTCGGGACCCATTTGGGGTCATTGAGAGTAAATCGACTTGTTAATGGGGCATCCTCCTCAACCCACTCCTCAGGGCCCCACATCCACGCTCACCAACTGCACATGCAGACCCAGGAGGTGCATGAGCTGAAGTCTGTGGGCCGCAGAGCCGTGGGCTCGGAAGCACAGCCCACCATGCCGTGGATCTCCACGCGTGGCTCCTCTCCATGCATGTGGGTTGCTCCAAGGCTGTAGCGTCACGCGCAGATGCCAGGTAGCCGTGATGGAGGCTCGGGCACAAGCTGTATTGCAACGGCTTTGTGAGTAAGACAGCGGTTTGTCTTAGCTGTATCTCGTTAGGGAGTTCGATCCCAGTCATATTAAGAGCACCATGCCGCATGGCACAGAGTGATAACAAATTCCTTCAAGATAAAGGAACCCTAAAACTGTAAGAACTCGAAGGTCTCGTCTGCGGTGCAGTTTGTCTGGGGCAGGGGAGGGGTCTGCCTGGTGTGGCTCCGGCCGCAGGCAGGCAGGAAGCTCCCTGGAGCCCATTCACTCCCAGCCCCCATCCTGCACCCCCATGTCCCACTCTGTGACTTGCCTGATTAAAGCGTCAGGGAATTAAAGGGGGAATTGGAGGGCAGCTGCAGCTACACATGAAATGAACAAGGATGCGCTTTTCCTGGTGAACGATGCTTGCTGGGTGCCCTGTCCCCTAAGGACATCTGAGTCAGAGCCAGACAAATGGGAGAAATTTGTCTGGGGATTAGGAGACCCTTGATGCCTCATCCCTGTGGAACTACATGGAGCTCATTCTGCAAATCACCTCCTGCCTCCTCTGAGGTGACTTAAGACTCCGTTCTCTTCTGACCTGGGCTTCATGGGCCTTCCGTGGAGCCCCAGGCCGCTGGCTGCCTGGGGTGACCATGTCCACTTGTGTCAACCAACACGTGAGCCTGAGAGGCTGGAGCTCAGAATACACCCTGGAGCACGGGGACAAGTCCTGGGCAGTGGCGGGAGCTCTGTTTGTCATTTTCCTTCACTTCACTCAGACACACTTCAGCAAGTGTGTCTGAGCCAACATAGAAGGATGGAGCAGCAATTCAGAAGCATCTCTCCTGAAGACAGAAGGCCAGCGCCCAGCTTCCTGTCACTCACTCGAGAGCACTGGGCACCTGCTGGGGGCTGCATGAGCTGCCAGTGAGCAGACAGGCAACGTCCCAGTGCTCCGGGGATGCGTGTTCTATCCGGGCAGAGATAACAGCAACCAGCAGACAAGAAACGCCGCAGAGTGCTGTGTGCTGGGTGCTGGGTGACGCTCAGGGTGGTCGTCTGGCCATCCGTGTCAGAGTGCTGTGTGCCAGGCGATGCTCAGGGTGGCCCTGCGGGCATCCGTGTCAGAGTGCTGTGTGCCAGGCGACGCTCAGGGCGGCCCTGCGGGCATCCGTGTCAGAGTGCTGTGTGCCGGCCGACGCTCAGGGCGGCCGTGCGGGCATCCGTGTCAGAGAGCTGTGTGCCGGCCGACGCTCAGGGCGGCCGTGCGGGCATCCGTGTCAGAGTCCTGTGTGCCGGGCGACGCTCAGGGCGGCCGTGCGGGCATCCGTGTCAGAGTCCTGTGTGCCGGGCGACGCTCAGGGCGGCCGTGTGGGATCCGTGTCAGAGTCCTGTGTGCCGGGCGACGCTCAGGGCGGCCGTGTGGGCATCCGTGTCAGAGTGCTGTGTGCCGGGCGACGCTCAGGGTGGCCCTGTGGGCATCCGTGTCAGAGTGCTGTGTGCCGGGTGACGCTCAGGGTGGTCGTCTGGGCATCCGTGTCAGAGTGCTGTGTGCCGGCTGACGCTCAGGGCGGCCGTGTGGGCATCCGTGTCAGAGTGCTGTGTGCCGGGCGACGCTCAGGGCGGCCGTGTGGGCATCCGTGTCAGAGTGCTGTGTGCCGGGCGACGCTCAGGGCGGCCGTGTGGGCATCCATGTTAGCGTTCTGTGTGCCAGGCGATGCTCAGGGCGGCTGTGCGAGCATCCGTGTCAGGTGGGCTGCTGGATGCTGGGGGGTCACTGACTCACCCCTAGGGCTGAGGGGGGGTGGGTTACTGGCCTCCACATGGGTGTGACAACCTGGCAGTGAGGGATGGTCATGCAGACATGTGTTGGGCATGGAGCATCCGTGGTGGTGGAAGCCCTCCCATGCCGGGCCGCGGGGCAGGGCTCTGGGAGAGGATGCAGGATCCCTCCCTGCATGTCTGTCTGCAGATCAGCTTCACCTGCCCCCACCCTGGCTGTTCAATCTGCTGTCATTAGACCCACCTGCCCTCACCCTGGCCTGCAGCCTTCAATCTACTGTCATTAGACCCACGGGGTTTCTTGGTGATTAAACGTGTGTGTTGCTCTCTGCACATCCAAGAACTGCAGAAAGGTTTTTCTCATTCCTGTGATAGATGAAAGTGCAATTTTTAAAAACAGTGAAACTATTCCTGCACAAGAGAACTGTGATTGGATTCTGCCAGGGAGGAGCTGTGACCAGCAGGGCAGAGACACGGGAGGGAAGAGCCGGCGTCACCTCCAGGCCTCCTGCGCCCGAGAGGAGGGAAGAGCCGGCGTCACCTCCAGGCCTCCTGCGCCCGAGGGGAGGGAAGAGCTGGCGTCACCTCCAGGCCTCCTGCGCCCGAGAGGAGGGAAGAGCCGGCGTCACCTCCAGGCCTCCTGCGCCCGAGAGGAGGGAAGAGCCGGCGTCACTGGCCACAGGTGAGGAGGAGACTGGGTTGCCCAAGTAGGGTATGCAGGTCCATTCAAATGCACCCAGGGATGACTCATCCCCGCCAGCTGCTCTGGCAAGGCCAGGGGTCTCAGAGCTGGGGGCTGCAGCAAGCACACCAGCTCTCTACTCCCGAGAGATCGTCCACAGGCCCCATCAAGATCCCTGGTCACCATAAAATTTAACTTCATAACTTATTGATAATAAATTATAAACAAAAGCCTCCTAATTTACAGGCTTGTTGACTACTGAGTGCTTGGTGCAGTGAGTACGGCTGCTGCTGTACCAAAAACCACACAGGTGAGAATCACTGTATAGGTGAGAACTGTGACTGCCCCTGATTTCTAGAGGCAGCAACTGAAGCTCAGGAGTGCTTGCAACTCAGCTGTCTCAGGCTGCAGAGCCCTCCTCGTAACCTTGCAGAGTACAATTTCGTCTTAGTGACTCCCCTGTATTCCAGCTCTTCCCCGGTGGAACAGGTCACCCCGTCAACACACGCTTCATTAATACCCGGGGGAAGGTCCTGAGGGACTGAATGGATTAGGAAGGAAAAACAAGCAGGAAAGCGAAAGGGGAAGAGACCAGGCAGAGGACGCCCCAGCACTAAAGTGAAAGATCCCTGATGGGCAGGGGCGGCGCGACCGGGTTCCCAAGACCGGGTCCTGATCCGGGTTTTCGTGTAGCATGGTCACGTGTGGAATTGGTGGCGCGACTGGGCTCCCAAGACCGGGTCCTGATCCGGGTTTTCGTGTAGCATGGTCACGTGTGGAATGGGTGGCGCGACTGGGCTCCCAAGACCGGGTCCTGATCCGGGTTTTCATGTAGCACGGTCACGTGTGGAATGGGTGGCGCTACTGGGCTCCCAAGACCGTGTCCTGATCCGGGTTTTCGTGTAGCATGGTCACGTGTGGAATGGGTGGTGCGACTGGGCTCCCAAGACCGGGTCCCGATCCGGGTTTTCATGTAGCACGGTCACGTGTGGAATGGGTGGCGCGACTGGGCTCCCAAGACCGTGTCCTGATCCGGATTTTCGTGTAGCACGGTCACGTGTGGAATTGGTGGTGCGACTGGGCTCCCAAGACCGGGTCCTGATCCGGGTTTTCGTGTGGCACGGTCACGTGTGGAATGGGTGGCGCGACTGGGCTCCCAAGACCGTGTCCTGATCCGGATTTTCGTGTGGCACGGTCACGTGTGGAATGGGTGGCGCGACTGGGCTCCCAAGACCGGGTCCTGATCCGGGTTTTCGTGTAGCACGGTCACGTGTGGAATGGGTGGCGCGACTGGGCTCCCAAGACCGGGTCCTGATCCGGGTTTTCATGTAGCACGGTCACGTGTGGAATGGGTGGCGCTACTGGGCTCCCAAGACCGTGTCCTGATCCGGGTTTTCGTGTAGCATGGTCACGTGTGGAATGGGTGGCGCGACTGGGCTCCCAAGACCGGGTCCCGATCCGGGTTTTCATGTAGCACGGTCACGTGTGGAATGGGTGGCGCGACTGGGCTCCCAAGACCGTGTCCTGATCCGGATTTTCGTGTAGCACGGTCACGTGTGGAATTGGTGGTGCGACTGGGCTCCCAAGACCGGGTCCTGATCCGGGTTTTCGTGTGGCACGGTCACGTGTGGAATGGGTGGCGCGACTGGGCTCCCAAGACCGGGTCCTGATCCGGGTTTTCGTGTGGCACGGTCACGTGTGGAATTGGTGGCGCGACCGGGCTCCCAAGACTGGGTCCTGATCCGGGTTTTCGTGTAGCATGGTCACGTGTGGAATTGGTGGCGCGACCGGGCTCCCAAGACTGGGTCCTGATCCGGGTTTTCGTGTAGCATGGTCATGTGTGGAATTGGTGGCGTGACGGGGCTCCCAAGACCGTGTCCTGATCCGGGTTTTCGTGTAGCACGGTCACGTGTGGAATGGGTGGCGCGACTGGGCTCCCAAGACCGGGTCCTGATCCGGGTTTTCGTGTGGCACGGTCACGTGTGGAATTGGTGGCGCGACCGGGCTCCCAAGACTGGGTCCTGATCCGGGTTTTCGTGTAGCATGGTCACGTGTGGAATTGGTGGCGCGACCGGGCTCCCAAGACTGGGTCCTGATCCGGGTTTTCGTGTAGCATGGTCATGTGTGGAATTGGTGGCGTGACGGGGCTCCCAAGACCGTGTCCTGATCCGGGTTTTCGTGTAGCACGGTCACGTGTGGAGACCGGGGCTCCGGGGCTGTGGGCTGGGCTGACGCTGCCATGCGTGGAGGAAAGGGTGGCAAATTGTGGCCTTGGCCTCTTCTGAACTTTCCAGTTCAGTTACTTTTCAAAAAGGTGCTCAGCCTTCCTTTTCAGGCCAACTTTAGTGTGACCTCTTCATCTTGGGACGCGGTGGGTGGCTTGTTACGGGGGCAGGTGTCACAAGGAGGGAGATGGTCTGTTTCTTTCAGTCGGGGGTGGAGGGAAAGGACTTCAACCTCTTCTCAGAACAAATGTTCTCTTAACGTTGCGCCTCATGCCAGTTCACTGTTTTAATAATAAAAAAAAGCTAAAACCATTGAAAGAAAAATAAGTAAACACATAAAGAACCGAAGGCCCTGAGCGCTGAAGGATGTGTAAGGACCCCCGGGGCTCTTCGAGGGGTTTCTGGGGATTGTGGGTGTCCTGGGAACTAAGATCCCTACTCTCGGAGTGGGGGAAGGAAGGATACAGCTTTCTGTCCCAGATTCCAAAGACTGAGGAACAACTGGGGTGTGCCCACTCAGAGACATGCAGGGAGACCATGCCCGTCCATCCACCCACTCATGCTTGTCGGGCACCAGCCACATGCACGGTGCTGGGGCAGCCGGATGTGTCCATTGGAGCCTGACCCCAGCGTCTCCTGTTAGTGCATCTCATTGTAGAGACGCTTCCTGGACAGGCATTGGCAAGGATGAGCACCTCAGTGCAGCCAGGACAAGTCCTTATCACAGACATTTGCCTCTGATCATCCTGTAAAAAGACTGTGTTCATTTTTGGGGGTTCCTAGTCCTGGGATTTTGCTTCCACCTTCAGGAAATGCACCTGGTGACTCTGCTGAGATCTTGCTAAGAACTCCTATCACCATGATGAACACCTTGTCATGGGGACTACTCTGTGAAAGGTTCCAGCTCCGTCTCCTGCCACAGCCTCTGAACTGGGATGTGAACCTTTCGGTGTCTGGCCATTATCACCCTGATGGTGAACTGGGCAGCCTTAAATTTCAATATTGAAGGGTCAATCACTGGAAACTATATAGACAAGTAGACGTCAGCATAGGTAACAATTGTTCCACCCTTGTCTCAGGTCATTCTTGCCTTGCTGTAAAGAAATATTTGAGGCTGGGTAATTTATAAAGAAAAGAGGTTTAATTGGCTCACGATTCTGCAGGCTTTATAGGCACCATGGTGCCAGCAACTGTACAGCTTCTGGGGAGGCCTCTGGAAGCTTACAGTCCGGGCAGAAGGTGAAGGAGGAGAAAGAGAGAGCAGGAGGTGCCACCCACATAAAACAGCCAGGTCTCTGAGAACTCACCCTCGTGAGGACAGCACGAGGTGCTGCTATACCATTCATGAGAAATCCACCCCCATGATCCAGTCGCCTCCACCAGACCCTGCCTTCAATACTGGGGATTACAATTCAACATGAGATTTGGGCAGGGACAAAAACACCAATTATATCACCCCTTGAGGCCCTTGTTTTCTGTTTAATTATCTTGAAGATTCAGGGACTCTTAAGGCACGACAGGATCTTAGAAACCCAACCTTTTCCTTTTGAACACGAGGAAACTGAAGTAGGGAATAAAGTGGCTCGTCTGAGTTTCAGCAGCAGGTTCTAACAAGCTCTATTCTGTTCTTCCAGGATGGCACTCTCTACCTCACCTCATGACCGTGGTCCTTGAATCCCAAGTTTTCAGAAGACTCAGATAGAGAGGGGCTGCTCAAAGCTCTGGGCTGGAACCCAGAATGGCAGCCGTGGACTGGGTGGGAAATTTACAGCAGTTTGCAGGTGTAGATCCCACCCTGCTCCTCAGGACTTCAACACACCCACCCAGCCTATGCAGGCTTATAAGCTGTGAAGAAATTACATCAAGATTAGATGTCTTCTCAGCTGATTTAAAAAATTTTTAATTTTGTTTTAATTACATTAAAATTTTTAATTTTTTTATTTTATAGAGACAGGGTCTCACTATATGGCCCAGGGTGGTCTTGAATTCCTGGGCTCAAACAGTCTTCCCACTTTGGCCTCCCAAAGTGCTGAGGTTACAGGTATGAGCCACGATGCCTGGCCTCAGCTGAATTTTAAGTCCATTGTTATTCAAGTTTTTCTAACTTAATTTTATGAGCTTATTAATTAGTTCAATATGAAAGTCTGCTGCAGACAATCTAGAGCATTTCTATACCCCACTTTATTTTATGAATACAGATGCATTGCTTCCAAATGAGATATTCGAAAATAAAATTCATTCCTGTATCAAAAATAGAATACACTGTATTCATGTTTGTTGTGTGACAAATTGCCCTAAACCTTAGTGGGTTAAATAGTAGATGGTTATCTCCTGGTATCTGTGGGTCAGGAATCGTGGCATGAGCTCTGCAGTGCAGGGTCTCCCTCAAGGCTGTCAGGAATCAGCTGAGACTGCAGTCATCTCAAGGCTCAACTGGGGCAGAAGTTGCTTACGAGCTCACTCGGTGGCTTGGCAGGGGTTGTTGGGGTTCCCCAAGGCTGTTCTCCTGAGGGCCGCGGGTCCTGGCTGGCTGTTCGCCTGAGGGCCGCGGGTCCTGGCTGGCTGTTCGCCTGAGGGCCATGGGTCCTGGCTGGCTGTTTGCTGGAGGCTTCTCCTGAGGGCCGCGGGTCCTGACTGGCTGTTCTCCTGAGGGCCATGGGTCCTGGCTGGCTGTTTGCTGGAGGCTTCTCCTGAGGGCCGCGGGTCCTGACTGGCTGTTCTCCTGAGGGCCATGGGTCCTGGCTGGCTGTTTGCTGGAGGCTTCTCCTGAGGGCCGCAGGTCCTGGCTGGCTGTTCGCCTGAGGGCCGCGGGTCCTGGCTGGCTGTTCGCCTGAGGGCCGCGGGTCCTGGCTGGCTGTTCTCCTGAGGGCCGCGGGTCCTGGCTGGCTGTTCGCCTGAGGGCCGCGGGTCCTGGCTGGCTGTTCTCCTGAGGGCCGCGGGTCCTGGCTGGCTGTTCGCCTGAGGGCCGCGGGTCCTGACTGGCTGTTCGCCTGAGGGCCGCGGGTCCTGACTGGCTGTTCTCCTGAGGGCCGCGGGTCCTGGCTGGCTGTTCTCCTGAGGGCCGTGGGTCCTGACTGGCTGTTCTCCTGAGGGCCATGGGTCCTGGCTGGCTGTTTGCTGGAGGCTTCTCCTGAGGGCCGCAGGTCCTGGCTGGCTGTTCGCCTGAGGGCCGCGGGTCCTGGCTGGCTGTTCGCCTGAGGGCCGCGGGTCCTGGCTGGCTGTTCGCCTGAGGGCCGCGGGTCCTGGCTGGCTGTTCTCCTGAGGGCCGCGGGTCCTGGCTGGCTGTTCTCCTGAGGGCCATGGGTCCTGGCTGGCTGTTCGCCTGAGGGCCGCGGGTCCTGGCTGGCTGTTCTCCTGAGGGCCGTGGGTCCTGACTGGCTGTTCTCCTGAGGGCCATGGGTCCTGGCTGGCTGTTTGCTGGAGGCTTCTCCTGAGGGCCGCAGGTCCTGGCTGGCTGTTCGCCTGAGGGCCGCGGGTCCTGGCTGGCTGTTCGCCTGAGGGCCGCGGGTCCTGGCTGGCTGTTCGCCTGAGGGCCGCGGGTCCTGGCTGGCTGTTCTCCTGAGGGCCGCGGGTCCTGGCTGGCTGTTTGCTGGAGGCTCCTCCTGAGGGCCACAGGTCCTGACTGGCTGTTCTCCTGAGGGCCGCGGGTCCTGGCTGGCTGTTCTCCTGAGGGCCGCGGGTCCTGGCTGGCTGTTCGCCTGAGGGCCGCGGGTCCTGGCTGGCTGTTCTCCTGAGGGCCGCGGGTCCTGGCTGGCTGTTCGCCTGAGGGCCGCGGGTCCTGGCTGGCTGTTCGCCTGAGGGCCGCGGGTCCTGGCTGGCTGTTCGCCTGAGGGCCGCGGGTCCTGGCTGGCTGTTCTCCTGAGGGCCGCGGGTCCTGGCTGGCTGTTCGCCTGAGGGCCGCGGGTCCTGGCTGGCTGTTCGCCTGAGGGCCGCGGGTCCTGGCTGGCTGTTCGCCTGAGGGCCGCGGGTCCTGGCTGGCTGTTTGCCTGAGGGCCGCGGGTCCTGGCTGGCTTTTTGCTGGAGGCTTCTCCTGAGGGCCGCGGGTCCTGGCTGGCTGTTTGCCTGAGGGCCGCGGGTCCTGGCTGGCTTTTTGCTGGAGGCTTCTCCTGAGGGCCGCGGGTCCTGGCTGGCTTTTTGCTGGAGGCTTCTCCTGAGGGCCGCAGGTCCTGGCTGGCTGTTCGCCTGAGGGCCGCGGGTCCTGGCTGGCTGTTCGCCTGAGGGCCGCGGGCCCTCACTGGCTGTTTGCTGGAGGCTTCTCCTGAGGGTGGCTCACAGCACAGCAGCAGGCTTCATCAACATGAAAGGGCGGAAGAGGCTGAGACTGAGAGTGTGTACGTGTAAGCAGGAGAGAGTCTAGGATGGAAGTCTCAGTCTTTTATAACCTAATCTCAGAAGTGACATTCATCACTTTTGTCATAATCTGTTTGTTAGAAGCAAGTCACTAGGCTCAGCCCACGCACAAGGGGAGGGAACAAAAGGGAGTGAATACCAGGAGGTGGGATCATTAGGAGCCACTTCAGAAGCTGCCGATCACGTGTACTCTGATCAAGTTAGGTTTATTCTGGGAATGGGTTGGGGTGGTTCAATAATGGATTATCAACAAAAGCGTCACATCAATAATTTGTAAAGGCTTAAATCATCATATCAATATATGTTGAGAAGACACGTAATACAACTTAACAGCCATTCCTAATTAGATAAAAAAAAAACTCTAAGTAAAATGGGAACAGAACGAGACTACTTAAATGTAACAAAAACCAACCAACAAACCCCCTTTCAGTTAAATTTAGGAGCTAGACAGGGATGCCTTAATTACTATTATTTAACATTGTGTTGGAGATTATAGAAAATGCAGCATAAGAAAACAAAAGGAAATGTGTGGTTTACAATTGGAAAAGGAAACATAAAACTACCTCTTTTGTGCTGATGACCTGAATGTATATCTGGAAAACCCAAGAGATACTAATAACAAACTGCTAAAATTAATGAAGAAGTTGGTTAGGTGGCTGGATACAAAATAGCTGTATAAAAACCAATAGCTTAAAAACAAAACAGTCCAACAAACAAAGAAATAGCTTTCTTTCAACAAAGATGCCAAGAACACCCGATGGGGAAAGGCAGTCTGTTCAATAAATGGTGTTGAGAAAACTGTATCCATGTATAGAAGAATGAGAGTGAACCCGTATCTCACATCTTTACCAGAATCAACACAAAATGGATTAAAGACATAACTGGAAGACCTGAAACTATCAAACTACTAGAAGAAAATATAGGGAAAAAGCTCCATGACATTATAAGGGCAGTGATTTATTGGATATGACCCCAAAGGCTCAGGCAACAAAAGCAAAAACAGACAAATGGAATTACATGAAACTAAAAAGCATCTTCACCACAAAGAAAACAATTAATAGAGTGAAGCTGCAACCCACAGACTGAGAAAAAATATTTGCAAATCATATATTGCATAAGGGGCTACTTTTCAAAATATATAAAGAACTCAAATTACTTAATAACAAAAATAAAAACCCTATTAAAAGCAAGGGACTTCAATAGACATTTCTCAAAAGAAGACATACAAATGGCCAACAGATACATGAAAAAATGCTCAACATTTCTAATCATTAGAGAAATGCAAGTTAAAACCACAGTGAGATATCTCCTCATACCTGTTAGATTGGCTATGATAAACAAGATAAAAGATAAGCGTTGGCTAAGATGTGAGAAAAGGGAACCCTGGTACACTGTTGGTGGTATTGTAAATTAGTATAGCCATTTTGGAAAACAGTATGGAGGTTAGTAAAAAAAACTAAAACTAGACTTATTTGATTCAGCAACTCTGCTACTGGGTATACACCCAAAGGAATTGAAATCATTTGTGGAAGAGGCATCTGCGTTCCCATGTTCATTGCCATGTTACTCACAATAGCCAAGATATGGAAACAACCGAAGTGTCCATCAACAGGTGAACGGATTTTTAAAATGTGGTATACATACACAATGGAATACTATTTAGCCTTAAAAAACAGGAAATTCTGTCACTTGCAATAACATGAATACATCTGGAGGACATTAAGTTAAGTGAAATAAGCCAGGTATGGAGAGAGAAAATACTGTATGATCTTACTTATATGTGGAATTTTTAAAAAGTCAAACTCATAGAAGTAGAGAGTAGACTGGTGGTTACCAGAGGCTGGGTGGGGCTGGGTATGAGGAGAATGTGGTTGAGGAAGGGGAGATACTTATCAATGGTGCAAAGTTGCAGTTAGCAGGAGTGTGTTCTGGTGTTCTGTTGTACGGCATGGTGGCCAGAGTTGACAATCATGTATTATACATTTGCAAATAGTAAAAGGGAGGATTTTAAATGTTCTCAACACAAAGAAATGATAAATATTTGAGGTGATGACTATACTATTTAGTGTGATTTGATCATTCCACAATGTATACGTGTACCAAAACATTACATTGACCCCATAAATATACACTATTATTATTTGTCAATTAAAAAATAAAATCACACCTAGCTTCATCATAGTCAAACTGCTGAAAACAAAATGTAAAGAGAAAATTTTGAAAGCAGCCAGGGGACAATGATAGAACAAACACTAACTTCTCCTCAGAGACAATGGCGGCCAGAAAACAGTGGAATGCCATGTTTAAAGTGCTGGGAGAACAAAACAAAAAACTGTCAACCTGGTGTTCTGTATCAGGAGAAAATATTATTCAAGAATGAAAACAAAATAAAAACTGCAAGCAATATAAATCCTACCAATGGGAGAATGGTTGAAAAATAATAGTACATCCACAACATAGATATGTACTATTAAGCTCCCATTAAAAAGCATGAGTTAGGACTATGTCAGTTGACACAGAAGGGGTAAAAAATAGTTTTACAAAAATAGGATGACAAAATCTAATATATTTGTCTATCTTTGTGTGTGTGTGTGTTTACATTTGAGTGGCACGCCAAGGGGGAAGGTGGGTCAGTCTCTCCCAGGTGTTGACCATAATTGGATAAATTGTAAAGAGTTTAAAAACGATAGTAAAAATGGCTAGAAGTTGGCCTGCTTTTTGTCATCAGCATACATTCTAAACATGTCAGTGATATGACACTGTCTCCTACAGTGATGGAAGGCCTCTCTGTTCGCTCTCTAGGCAAGCCACTATGTATTTGTACGTGGTTTATATACACATGAAGATGAGCATGGAAGGGCATACAATTGGTTGTTAGCCCAGGTGACCTGGAAGGGGTTGGGGTTGGCATGGTGGAGGGAAAGTTGGATCGGGAAGCAAAAATGGAAGAGGAAGCAAAATGGACGTCACTAAAATCCTGAACAGTATCATGATATAATGATGTATACACAGTTCCCGAAGCTTACATACATGTGCATATAAAGGGAAATTTTAAAAAGAAAATTAAAAGAAAAAGCCCCAGATTCCCTTCTCAGAAAAACACAATTTCCCATTGAATTCTGACGGGTTAGATACCCCTAAAGGTCACGTGTGGCTCCACCCCGGAGTTGAGCATATCTGCTGTAGACCTTGGATTCGTCTGGTCTACAATGTGATGTCTTCTCCTAATCACCTGCCTCACAGAGCAGCTTTGGGTCTCGTAAACGGACGGCACATGTGAGTTTACTGCCAGGCAGTCCTCAGTCTGTGCACGTCACAGTCCACTTTGGAACTCCTAAGAATGCTGTCTCCTCCCACCCTAGACGTCCTCACACAGAATCTGTGAGGGGCTGGCCTAGGCAGAATTATCTTTTAAAAACTTTGCATATGAGGTGCTTGATAAAAGCTAGTTGGATTTGAATTTGGCCACAGCTCAGATAATCTGGGGAACTGGGGTGTCTGCTAAGGATATGTGACCATCTGCTGGTGTAAACCCTTCAGATGATGGGGAAGCCGGGCATCACTGAGAGCTGAGAAGACTCGCTTGTTCACGCTTACTCGAAAGCAGGTGCGCCTCCCAATTTCTCTGTGTTTTCAGAAATCTCTCATTCTTTCTTCAGTCTCCCTTTCCCCACCCTGCCTATTTTCTCTCTTTCTCTCTCCACTTAATCTTTTCTTTTTTCCTTTTCCTTATTCCTCATCGTAACAGGTCCTAAGTGTGTGTTGTATGTATTTAAAAAGTTTTCGTCTCTGTTTTTAATTAAAAGAAGAAGAGCTTCCTCCTGTTTCCAAACCCCTGCACGTGATACTCAAGGAGCTGGTGATGGTGCTTGCTGGGCTTATGAAGTGCAGCTGTGTCCTCTCTTGCTCTGTAACACCCTCTCTGCCAGAAACAGCTCAGCAGGAAGGCAGCGGGGCACCCTGGAAACGTGCCCCTGGGCCCCACCTTACAGCCTCTGCTCCGCTCCCTTCGCAGCAGAGTGCCTGGAAACGTGCCCCTGGGCCCCACCTTACAGCCTCTGCTCCGCTCCCTTCGTGGCAGAGTGCCTGGAAACGTGCCCCTGGGCCCCACCTTACAGCCTCTGCTCCGCTCCCTTCGCAGCAGAGTGCCTGGAAACGTGCCCCTGGGCCCCACCTTACAGCCTCTGCTCCGCTCCCTTCGCAGCAGAGTGCCTGGAAACGTGCCCCTGGGCCCCACCTTACAGCCTCTGCTCCGCTCCCTTCGCAGCAGAGTGGTTCAGGATCAGTCTGCATCCTCCTGCCAGGAGGCCAGGAAAAGCCACTCCTGGCCCTGGGCAGCTGTGAGGCTCTTGGTGGATCTCAGAACTCTGTGGGGGCCAGAGGGCTGAGTGAGTCAGGCTGTGGAGGGCAGGCACCATCCACACTCCCAGACACTTTGGGTTATAGTCTCTCTCTTCCTTGATTAGAAGAGGCCTGGGAACTTCAGCTGGCGACTCTGGTGTTTCTGACTTTGGCTATCAGCAAACACTGCTGGAGGCTCTGCCCCATCCACACCCAGCTTCTGTGAGCACGGAGGAGGCATAATCTGCAAAGTCTGACACAGGCCATGCCTAACCATCCTTGACTGGCTACCTCCAGTGACATAAAGCTGAGAAGCAAAGACACCCAGGAGGCAAGGCTGCAGTCATTTAGGAGAGTGGACGGATGCCAGGGCTGTGCTGCCTGCAGCCTTTGTGGGGCTCAGTGACCAGAGGAGCAGCCCATGCCAAGCCTAGTCCCCAGGGATGCTGCCTACGGTGCTCACACATCTTATACAGGGACACAGAGGAACTCTGGGCTCCACCCTGCAGCCTCTGGTCCAGCACGCGGTGGTCCCAGGAGATGTAGAACCAGCCCTTCCTCTGCAGTTGCACTGGGTAAGTGATGCTGTGGGCTGTTATCCATCAGAAATACACCGCCCACTGCTCCATTCAAAGTTACGCCTACTCTGGAATTTGCTCTCTTAGCCATTTGCTTGGTTTAGGAAAAGCCTAAGCTTCTGCCTCCCTGATTCACCACAGAAGCCCTCTATTATCACTCCTGTTATGTGTGAAGGCTGAGTTATCGCTAACTCTCAACAGGTCCTAGAATCCTTTATGTGCATTCGGGGGACTGGGGGAGGCCCTGGACACTGTGCCAGGTGCTGTGTCTCAATGTTCACTGGACCTGACAGGGAGATTGGGAACAAAGGCCCTGAGAGATGTGGGGAGCAGCCTTTGTGTCTGAGCTGTCACTCAGCTCTTTGCTTTATGCCACTGGCGTACCTGCTGGAGGAACTCCATGTGGAGCAAGGCTGGGCCCTGTGGGGGGCATTCGAGGGGGACACTCTGGCCGGCCTCAGGCTGGGTCCACCTAGGGGGAGGAGGGGACAAGCCACCTCATGAATGTTGTACACAGTGGCCCAAAAGTGACCTTAAAAATGGATTTAAGGAATAAATCCAAATCCAAATATAAGACATAAGCCATCCGAAGAAACAGCCTTGGTGATTGTCTTTGAACCTTCAGACTGTGGGGTGACTTGCCTCATACAGGCTGAAATGGAAGTGCTTGTCTCAGTAACTTCACTGTGCTCTGTCTGAAGAGAAGATGTTTCGTGGCTGAGTGGCCTGCATTGCATCTTATAAAAGCGGAGCCCAGGGAGACCGAATCTGGCTCGTGTCTCTAGCATTGCTTGGGAGTGGGGACATTTTGGCCCCAGACACAGGATTCTGACCTGTGTGGGAGGCACGTCCCTGTGTTGGAGGTGGGTGCCCCCAGCTTCTACATATTAATGATGTCCCTGTTAGGGTTACTTTGCCCATCCCCTTGGCACTGATTCTGTTAATTTTCTGATTGTAACTTAAGGATTGTGGTTTTGGTGTGGCATCTAAGATTTCTTGTCTAACATAAGGTCACAAAGATTTTTTTTTCCTATATTTTCTTTTAAAAGTTGTGGAGATTTAGCTATTATGTTTCAGTCTGTATTAGTCCATTTTCACACTGCTGATATAGACATACCTGAGACTGGGTAATTTATAAAGAGAAAGAAGTTTAATGGACTCAGTTCTATTTGGCTGGGGCAGCCTCACAATCATGGCGGAAGGCAAAAGGCACGTCTTACATGGCAGCAGACAAGAGAGAGCTCGTTCAGGGAACTCCCATGTATCAGATCTTGTGAGACTTATTCACTATCGTAAGAACAGCATGGGAAAGACTCACCCTCATGATTCAGTCACCTCCCACCAGGTCCCTCCCATGACAGGTTGGAACTATGGGAGCTACAATTTGAGATTTGGGTGGGGACACGCCCAAACCACATCAAGGTCTATGATACCTTTTGAGTTATTTTGTGTGTATGGTGTGAGGAAAGGTTCTATATCCACCTTTCTCACATCTGGACATCCAGTTTTCCCAGCATTATTTGTTAAAAGACTATCATTTTCCCCATTGAACTGCCTTGGTACTTTTGTTGAAAATCAGTTTACTGTAAATGTAAGGATTTATTTCTGGGCTCTCAGTTCTGTTCCATTAATCTATAAGTCCATTCTTAATACCGTTTCCACACTGTCTTGATTACTGTGGCTTTGTAGTAAGGGTTGAAATTAGGAAATGTAAGTCTTACAACTTTGTTTTTCTATTCCAAATTATTTTGGTATTCTGGATCCTTTGCAGTTTCATATAAATTTTAGGACTGTCTTGTTATTTTCTGCAAAAAGAGCCTGCTGGGATTTCAGCACGGATCATATTGAGTTTGCAGACTGATGTGGGGAGAATAGCTATTTAACAACATTGAATCCATGGACATTGGCTGTCTCTCCATTTATTCAGATCTTCTTTAAAGTCTCTCAGCAAGTTTTGTACTTGCTTTGTTAAATTTAACTTATCTTTTTTCACATTTTGATGCTACTATGAATAGAATTATTTTCTTAATTTTCCTACTCATTGCTATTATAGAGCTACAAGTGATGGCATGTAGAAATATAGTTGATTTTTGAAATTGTGTATCCTGTGATCTGGCTAAACTTGTTTCTTAGTTTCAGTTGTACTTTTGGTGGATTTCTTAGAATTTTGTGCAAAAAGATAACTGCAAATAGCTTTACTTCTCTTTTTAGCAATACAGATGCCTTCATTTTATTGGTTACCTTGCTGCATTGGCTAGAACCTCAAGTACAACGTTGAATAGAGGTGATGAGGGTGGGCATACTGTCCTCATTCTTGATCTTAGAGGAAAACATTTTAATCAATCTTTCACCATTAGGTATTATGTTAGCTATAGGTTTTACCCAGATGCCCTTTGTCAAATTGAGGAATTTTCTTTTCCATTTGTAGTTTGTGGAGATATTTTATTATGAAAGAGTGTTGGAAATTTTCAAATGCTTTTTCTGAGTCTATTGAGATAATCATGTGGTTTTTGTTCTTTATTCTGTGGTTACTGTATTCCATTAGTTAAGTATTGGATGTTAAACCAATGTTTGGATATAAATCCTCCTTTGTTAATATTTTGTTAAGGATTTTTGTATCTATATTCGTGACAGATATGGGGCTGTGCTTTTCTTTTCTTGTGATGTCTTTGGCTAGGATGTAAGGACAATACTGATCTCATCAGATGAATTGACAGGTATTTCTTTCCTCCTCTGTTTTCTTGAACAGTTTGTAAAGGATTGGTATTATTTCTTTTGTTAATATTTGCTAGAATTCACCAATGAAGCCATCTGGCTTTTCCTTATAGGATGATTTTAATTATTCAATGTCTTTACTATTTATAAGTCTATTCACATACTCTGTCTTCTTGAGTCAGATTTGGTAATTTGTGTATTTCTTCGAATTTGTCCATCTCATCTAAGATGTCTAATTTACTGGCATAAAGTTGTTAATATTATTGTTTTATAACCCTTTTAACATGTGCAGGATCCATAGTGATTCTCCCTTCTTGGTTTTAGTCTCTCCTGGTTTTAGTCACTTGTGCCCCATCTTTTTACCCCACTGTAAAAGGACGGGAGGGGTAAACAGATTTTTATTTCACATCCCAGCCCTCACCCTGGGCCCTGTTGTTTGACCCCCAGCATCCCCTGTGGTTGCTCATCTGACCCAGGCTTCCCAGTCACATGTGATGACATGGTGACCCCCGCAGCACAGTGGCTAGCACTAGAAAGGGGCTCAGTAAATGTTAGCTTCTCGTCTGTGTTCGCCTTCCTTGACTCTGGATCTACCAGGAGTTTGGCAAACTCCCCCCGTGGTCTGGACAGGAAAGCCCCAAGCACCTCTCTGGACTGGGGTGTGGTCGTGTCACAGAGGCATCCTCCCCACCACATACAGACAAACGCTCAGCAGTGCTGACGTCCAGATGCTTCAACACAGGGCTGCCCTCCACCCTGCTTCCTGCACAGAATGAGGATTGGAGGGGGCTGCGGCTGGAGTGTGGGTGACGGGATGGTCACTGTTGGGGGCACGAGCCGGGTGTTGGTGCCAGGTGAGGGTGCAGGAGGGGCCTGGGTCAGGAGCCCGGGTACGGGCCAGGGCCAGTTGCCACTCAGGTGTTCTGTGCCTTTGTCCTGTGCTGGCCCTGAGGCACGCTGGATGTGGGGCCCAGTGCACCCTTGCTGACTCCAGCTCCTAGCATGGGAGTAAGAGTGCCAGTCAGACCTGGGAAAGGGCCACCGACTGGTCCTTATAGCTTTGCTTTTCCACTTTCCTGTCCCTTAAAGAGCCACACAGAAAATGGTATCTGAATCAAATACAATCTCATTACAGATGCGTCTGGCCTGGAAACACACCCGCCAACTGTGCTGATTGGCTGGAACCATGCAGGCTTTGGCTTTTGTGCTCCTTGTTAACATTTTTGTTCCTATCTACACTAATTAGTCATAAACAGAGGGACAAAAACTCCCCAAATATGGGAGATGCTAATGGCCTGTTAGGAGGCCTCGCCTGCGGAGCTCATCTCATTCCTTTTGCAAGAGCAGAAGTTGTGCTTTAGTTTAGAAACAAGGAATGTGGATCTTGTCTGGGCATTGAGTTTTCGGGTACTCCAAGCTTTCAGAGCTGCCGGAGAAGATTTTCGGTGGTCTTGCTGGCTCCGTGACAAGCCGCCCGGAGTCTTGCTCAGTGCTGAAGGCACACCCCAACATGGCCGTCACCCGCAGGCCTGTCCAGCCCTGTCCTCATAGCGTGGTGCTGTCCTTGCCATAGCGAGTGAGTTCTCAAGGATCTGGTTGTGTAGAAGTGTGGCACCTCCCTCCCCCTTGCTCCCACTCCTGACATGTGGGATGCCTGCTCCCCCCTCACCTCCTGCCATGACTGCAAATTCCTGAGGCCTCCCCAGAAGCAGATGCAGGTGCCATGCTTCCTGTACAGCCTGCAGAACCATGAGCCAGTTAAACCTTTTCTCTTATAAATTACACAGCCTCAGGTATGTATGCAAGAGCAGCCTGACGCAGCCAGCCAGTGCATCCTCCACCAGGGCCACCTCAGCACAGTGCGAGGTGTCCTCCACTCCTCACCGCAGCTGCTCCTCATGGTGTCTCCAGCATGAGTCAGGGCTCCCCACAGGCCCATGTGCGATGATGGAGCTGTGAGGAGCCTCGTGGTTTTCCAGGCTCACTCTCCACGGGCCTCCTGGTCTCATGTCCTGCTCACTCCTCCCTCCCCTGGTGGAGCAGCGTCTCATGCTGGAACTTTCTGGCTCCATTTCAGGGTCTCTCCTTCCCTGCTGGTGGCCCAGCTCCAGAGACTCAGAGGAACTCAGACGGGGTGCACGGGCGTCCTCTCAGGCCTGTGCCCAGGGAAGTCTAGGTGTGAGCCGAACAGAGCCCCTGGGACCAAATGGCCCGCGACCGCCCCCCTTCAAGGACCGTGGTGGAACCCGCTTGGTGTAGCTCTGTGCCCCTCAACAGACTGCCACGAAATCCTAAGACCTCGAGAGCTTGGGTTCTGCCTCGTTTCTCCTGGAGCTGCCTTACAGAACCATTCCCTTTGTTCTGGAATCTACTTTACTCCCTTCCTTCTCTCCTGTGAACTCCATTGCTGTGGTTTAGGACAATCCCTCCTGTAGACATCAAGGGGGATGATAAGAGTATGACACATTGTCCTCAGACAGAGTGGGTGTAGCCCAGCTCCCAACCCCAGGCTCCCAGGAGCAGGGGCCGCCTTCAACCTGAAGGCAACAGAAGGGAGTGTTTCTCTTAGAACAGGGAAGGTGGGGATGGCTGTGGCTGCACAGAGACCTGGTGCCATAGAGGTTCAGAAGGTGACTTTGAAGACAGTCACTGCAGCCCCCACCTTGTGGCCTGGGAGACCATGTCTGGGATAGGCCACGGTCCGCAGGGATGGCCTCATCCACACAGCAGCATCCATGGAAGTCTAGGCCCTTTCCACACTGCATTGCTTCTCTCGTATTCGTTTTTCTATAAATAATATGTAATCATGTTAAGAAAATGAAAACAGCATGAAGTGCATGAAATGTGCAGTGCAAGCCCGTATTCCCTCCCGCCATCCTCAGTCTGGCTTTCTTTTTCCTTTTTTCTTGTGTTTTGTTTTGTTTTGTTTTTTAAACAGGATCGCAGCCTGCCACCCAGGTTGGAGTGCAGTGGTGCAATCAGCTCACTGTAGCCTCGACCTCCTGGGCTCAAGTGATCCTCCCATCTCAGCTTCCCGGGTAGGTAGGACTACAGGTGCACGCCCTCATGTCTGGTTAAATTTGTTTATGTTTTATTTTTACTTTTTGCAGAGACAAGGTCTTGCTGTGTTGCTCGGGCTGTGCCTCAAGCGATCCTCCTGCCTCCGCCTCCCAAAGGGCTGGGATTACAGGCGTGAGCCCCCACACCCAGCTGGACGTCAACCCAGCTTTTTGCACCCCCATATGCATGTTTCTCTGTTGGAGCTTTTGTTTCTTATGGCAGAATCATCAAGTCTCCACATAATCCCTGCTTTCTGTGGCGTGTCTTCCTACCAAACTCCTTCTTTCCCTCCCCGTGGACCTTCGTATGATGCTGTGTTGTTTCTTCAATGAGGCCTGTTCCTCGGCGCAGCCCCCTTCAAAGCTGTCGGTCCGCCGGCCTCTGCGGTCGAGGCTGAGCCGCTGTTCTCGCCAGGACAGACGTGGTGGGTGTGCAGCTCTGGGCGTCTGAGCTCCCTTCTGGGCCGGCAGTGAAGGAAGTCGCCACAGCACGCTGTTGAACTTCACACACCAAGACAGCAGCCCCGAGGCGCTCACCCAGCCCACGGGGCGAGGAGGGAAAATACAACGGGAACAATCCTGTGCAGTGTTTCTGGAATCTGAAAGCCGTTGGCTTAAGACGCAGGCTTCCGCGTGCAAAAGCTGAGCTGTGTATTTTCATGAGACCAAAGACACATCGACGTCGTCAGGCATCCGGGGCTCCCTGCAGCTCAGTGTGAGGTTCACTGACCTGGGCCCGTTCTGTGATGATTCCTTGTTTACATTCTGACCCGGGCCTCCAACATTCCTCAAATTGCTGGGAACCAGGGAGTGAGATCGGCACGAAGTTCAAACCCTCCCCTGCTGTCTGCACAGCCACCAGCCTTGTGGCTGGAACACGCTGGGGATTTTATGCAGGAACTGCGGGTGGCAGGGAGACAGTGGGCAGAAGGAGCTGGTGACCTTGGCGAAAACGGAACCTCACCCTCCCATGGGCAGCTGGGGCTCTGGGCCCTGCAGGGTCAAGGGGAGGATGCGTCTGCCGCCTTCCCCCACAGGCGGCCAAGGACCGTCCGCACACCCTCTACCCCAGAGAAAACTCGGGTGTAGGAAGCAGGCGACTGTGAGGTCAGCTGCGTCTCTCTCTGTCCTGGGTCCCAGGGCTGGAGCCTCTGTCCTGGTCCTGGGTGTCCCCCCGCTGCCCGCTTTGGGCTGCCCTGGACTCAGCAGCCCTGCTGGTAAAGTGCCCGAGGAGGTGAATGTGCTGCTGGGCCAGAGTTCTGGTCGGGAAATCTCAGTGGGAACAGAGGCTGAGGACGCACAAAGGGTCCCAGCAGCCAGAAAGGATGGGGAGCAAGGGGAGCCCGGGACGGGCCGTGGGAGAAGATACCTGGAGCGAACTCACGGGGTGACAGCGGACGCTGTCTGGGGGCAGGAGAGGGAGATGGTCCAGGGCCCCAGGCCTCAGGCTCGAACCAGGCAGGAGACCCACGCATGCAAGGCAGGCCGATGGGGCCCGGTAGAGAGGGGTCGCGAACTCACGGGGTGACAGCGGACGCTGCCTGGGGGCAGGAGAGGGAGATGGTCCAGGGCCCCAGGCCTCAGGCTCGAACCAGGCAGGAGACCCACGCATGCAAGGCAGGCCGATGGGGCCCGGTAGAGAGGGGTCGCGAACTCACGGGGTGACAGCGGACGCTGCCTGGGGGCAGGAGAGGGAGATGGTCCAGGGCCCCAGGCCTCAGGCTCGAACCAGGCAGGAGACCCACGCGTGCAAGGCAGGCCGATGGGGCCCGGTAGAGAGGGGTCGCTCGGGGCACAGAGCTCGGAGCAGGGCGGCCGTGGGGCTCCGCTCACAGGGAGAGGCACAGGGTCGAGTGAGGAACCCTTCCTGCCACAGCCAGGCTGGCCGTGGAGATGGGCCGAGAATGGGGAGGGCGTCCCCAGCAGGGCATTCGGGGTCAGGAGGCGCCCGTGGGCGGCAACACCGTGGGCTGGAGGCACCGCGTCTGGCAAAAGGAAGGCCCCAGTCCGGCGGCTTCACGGCCCACCGCGGTGTCCGGGTTGAGGCGGGGGCCGCGCGCATCCTCGGGGGGGAACAGTCGGCCCCGGGCGGGGAGCTGCCCCTCAGGCCCCCGTCCCCGAAAGGCCACGGGTGTGGGGATTGGAGCCTGGCCTCGGATCTCAGGCTTGGACGGAACCTAGTGAGGACCTGACACCGTGGGGGCGGCCTGTGGTCCCCGTCCATGGCCAGGCATCCCCCGTTGAGGACCTGACACCGTGGGGGCGGCCTGTGGTCCCCGTCCATGGCCGGGCATCCCCCGTTGAGGACCTGACACCGTGGGGGCGGCCTGTGGTCCCCGTCCATGGCCGGGCATCCCCCGTTGAGGACCTGACACCGTGGGGGCGGCCTGTGGTCCCCGTCCGTGGCCAGGCATCCCCCATTCACCCATCAGCTGCCTGAGCTCCGCCACCTCATGGCCAGGTGCTTTGGCACCCGGGATACTTCACTGAAAAGAGATTTTTTCCATTGTGGCCGAGAACGAGGGATTTAAAAAACGTCAAAGCCAAACCCCATCTTTATGAGCAGCTGTCGTGTCTGCTCCGTTGGCCTCGTGCCCGGCCACGCCACGCCACCATCACTTTCCAAAAGTGTCGCTGCGGAAGGCTCACTGGGAGGACAAGTGTCGGCCCCACCCGCACTTTCTCTGTTCCCTATTTTCTCACCACTTCTTGTTAATTTGGGGCTGCTGCTTCCTTTGGCCCCTGCTCAGGCTCTGGATTCTGGGCTTAGTCCTGTGGGCAGTTCTGTGAGCTTGTGATTAAATACCTGATATTATTAAATACTCAGGAGCATGTGTGAGAGCCGCTGGCCCTGGTGCCCGGGTTACAGCTGTGTGGGGACGTCGGTGCTGCCTGCCTCCTGCCCCGCTGGGGGGAGGGAGCCCCCCCACCTATGCTGCAGGTGTGACGCCATGGAAGCCAGCCCCTGGCGCCGGTGACGTCTTGGGGTGACAGGCAGGACCCCCTTGTCCTGCCTCCTTCCCGGATGTCTGATTGGGCCGGGATTTGAGGCTGTGGGGGCCACTGCCTCCTGAGGCACGAGGCATTCCTGTGGCAAGGGGCGGCAGGGAGACCTTGCTGTCACCACCGTGGCTGGTCTGTCAGTCGGGGAACTTGGGAACCCCAGAATCCTGCAGGCCGAAGGGACCTTGCCCTCGAGAGGGGTGAGGAAATGAGGCTGAGGCAAGCTTTGCCAGTGCCCTTGGGGGGCGAAGCGGGATCTGGCCTTGGCGTCTGCCCTTTTCGAGGGTCCTCCCTGCACGCCTGGCGCCTGTCCCTCCCCACAGTGGGGAGCAGGGGAGCCCCACTCTACGTCCCCTGTTTACTGTCCCCACGCCCCCTTCCCAGTCGAGCTGTCCATCTCCTTCATAAGAAAAAACTCTTCCACCCAAGAAACTCCCCAGCAGCTGCCTCAGGCCTTCCCATCACGGCCCTCGCTGCTCCCCAAGTAAAGTGGGGGCCGTAGGTCAGGAAGAGCCCAGCTTGGGTCTGAGTGGGGTCCCCGTGGGTCCCCTGCACCCCTCATGATATGTGTGGGGTGGGAAGGGGCCTTCCAGGGCCTCTGGGACCCAATCCAGGAACTTGTTCTCAGAGAGTCACCAGCCAAGTCTCCTGGGCTTTCCTCCGCTGCTCCCACAGAGCCCTGGGCCTGGGAGGGTGGGACCACCCAGGAAGGGGACAATTCTGGGCCCCGGGATGCCCCCCCGCTCTGGGGACAAAGGGATGGTTTGTTAAAATCCCACTCCCGCTCTGTTGTAAAAGATGATTCTTGTCTTCCTGCACCACTCGGCCTGTCCTGAGGCTGCCGCCATTTCCCAGTCAAGCCCTGACCTCCTTCACAAGAAAAACCTCTCCCAGCCGAGAAACTCTCAGCCCCCAGGAGCTCACCAAGTTCCCAGGCACCTGTTCCAGGGCCCCAGCTCAGTACTTCCATGGAAGAGCAGGTTAGAAAGCCTGGAACATCCCAGCTCCACCTCCCACATACCCTCAGACCCTGGGTGAGAGTGGGGTCCCTGGCTCTACTCCCTACACACCCTCAGACCTCAGGTGACAGTGGGGTTCCCAGCTCTACTCCTGACAGACCCCAGACCCCCAGTGACAGTGGGTTCCCCGGCTCCACCTCCCCATAGACCCTCAGACCCCAGGTGACAGTGGGGTCCCCAGCTCCACCTCCCACATACCCTCAGACCCTGGGTGAGAGTGGGGTCCCTGGCTCTACTCCCCACACACCCTCAGACCTCAGGTGACAGTGGGATCCCCAGCTCCACCTCCCCATAGACCCTCAGACCTCATATGACAGGGGGGTCCCCAGCTCCACCTCCCACAGACCCTTAGACCCTGGGTGACAGTGGGGTCCCTGGCTCTACTCCTGACAGACCCCAGACCGCCAGTGACAGTGGGGTCCCCAGCTCCACCTCCCACAGACCCTCAGACCCCAGGTGACAGTGGGGTCCCTGGCTCTACTCCTGACAGACCCCCAGACCCCCAGTGACAGTGGGGTCCCCGGCTCCACCTCCCACATACCCTCGGACCCTGGGTGACAGTGGGGTCCCTGGCTCTACTCCCTACACACCCTCAGACCTCAGGTGACAGGGGGGTCCCCAGCTCTACTCCCTACACACCCTCAGACCTCAGGTGACAGTGGGGTTCCCAGCTCTACTGACAGACCCCCAGACCCCCAGTGACAGTGGGGTCCCCAGCTCCACCTCCCCATAGACCCCATATGACAGTGGGGTCCCCAGCTCCACCTCCCCATAGACCCCATATGACAGTGGGGTCCCCAGCTCCACCTCCCCATAGACCCTGAGACCCCAGGTGACAGTGGGGTCCCCAGCTCCACCTCCCACAGATCCTCAGACCCCGGGTGACAGTGGGGTCCCCAGCTCCACCTCCCCATAGACCCCATATGACAGTGGGGTCCCCAGCTCCACCTCCCCATAGACCCTGAGACCCCAGGTGACAGTGGGGTCCCCAGCTCCACCTCCCACAGATCCTCAGACCCCGGGTGACAGTGGGGTCCCCAGCTCCACCTCCCCATAGACCCTGAGACCCCGGGTGACAGTGGGGTCCCCAGCTCCACCTCCCACAGATCCTCAGACCCCGGGTGACAGTGGGGTCCCCAGCTCCACCTCCCATAGACCCTGAGACCCCGGGTGACAGTGGGGTCCCCAGCTCCACCTCCCATAGACCCTCAGACCCTGGGTGACAGGGGGGTCCCCAGCTCCACCTCCCACAGATCCTCAGACCCCGGGTGACAGTGGGGTCCCCAGCTCCACCTCCCACAGATCCTCAGACCCCGGGTGACAGTGGGGTCCCCAGCTCCACCTCCCCATAGACCCCATATGTCAGGGGGGTCCCCAGCTCCACCTCCCCATAGACCCTGAGACCCCGGGTGACAGTGGGGTCCCCAGCTCCACCTCCCATAGACCCTCAGACCCTGGGTGACAGGGGGGTCCCCAGCTCCACCTCCCATAGACCCTGAGACCCCGGGTGACAGTGGGGTCCCCAGCTCCACCTCCCATAGACCCTCAGACCCTGGGTGACAGGGGGGTCCCCAGCTCCACCTCCCATAGACCCTGAGACCCCGGGTGACAGTGGGGTTGTTGCTGGTCCCACTTCCCACAGACCCTGGACCTCCTCAGGAAGGCATCGGTGGTTGTACTGAGCCCGGGCGTGAGAGCCCACGTGAAGCGGAAGTTGAGCCAACCTTCCATTGTTCCTCACCTGGCCCTGCCCCAGCTCAGACCTGAGCCAGCGGGTAGGTGCCCACCGCCAGTCCCAGGCAGAGGTTCCTCCAGTGCTTACAGCAGCCCTTGGCCCCATCCCGGCTCTTTCTGTTTGGGAATCTGGTGAGTATAAAGTGGCCTTGCTTGCGGTTTACTTTGAGTTTCCCTGACTGTAAGTAGAACTTGCCGTCCTCACGCATCCCCGAGAGTGCCTGCCTGTGCCCTCCGGCGGGGCTGCCTCTCGCTTTCTCAGTCACGGCTCCCTGTGGCTCCCGACATGAACCTCATCAGCTGTGTGTGCTGCAGATGTTTCCTCCCAGTTCATGCCCTGCCTTTGCCCTTGTCTTTTGTCTTCTGATGGTAGATTTGGATGTAGGACGTGCGTCAGCCTTGTCTTTCACAATTTTCCTCGTTTGTATCTGAACAAACCCTTCCCGGCCTTGAGTGTGGGAGATATTCTCCTGTAGCTTTTACTTCCATCATCTTGCCCCCATCACAAGTCCTCATCCATCTGGAAGCAATTTCCTTGTGTTTGGTTGAAGATAGGGATCCAGTTTCGCTTTCCTAATGTGCGTGGCCAGTCCCTGGCACCGTGCGCAGGCCTGCACCTCACCTCCGTCGGGCCCAGGCCTTCTCTGTGTGCCGGGCTGTTTCTGGGCTCTGTGGTCGGCTCCACTGGCCGCGTGCCTGTCCCTGCACCACTGCCCCCACATGCCAACCCTGTGGCTGGGTTGTCGGTCTCAGCGTGCTCCTGGGAAACTCTCCTGCCTTGCCCTTCACTGACTCACTCGCTCCAGTAATCAAACACCTACTGTGTGTCAAGAAAAGTGTCACTGACAAAAGCATCTGCCTTCTTGAAGCCCATTCAAATGCAGTTATTTCTACGTTGGAGAGAGACAGACTTTGTGATGGAAGGTTCTCTGGACAAAGGTAATCGAGCATGACAGTGAGTGGCAGCTGCTGTTTAGATGGAATTGTCAGGGAGGCTCAATGAGAAGGAGGCCTCTGAGCAAAACTCGAAGGAAAGGAGAGAGTGAGCCATGGACGTCCTGACAATTCCACTTATGATACTTTTCCTCGTCCCCGAGGTCAGGATGGTCCCTACCTCTGCCGGTCTTGCATGTTGTTTTAACGTATGTGAGTGGAACCCCTTGTTTTCATGCCGCAGCCCATTGTGTGAATAGGCTACACTATACCTGTCTGTTCGATTGTTGATGGCTATTTGGGTTGCTTAGTTTATGGCCATTTTGAATATGCTGCCATGGCTGGGTGAACATACGCGTTTCCGCTGGGTGTGTATCTAGGGCTGTGATTGCTGAGTCAGAGCGTGTGTCTGTTCAACTTTTGTTGGTAACGCCAAACCGTCTTTCTGAGTGGTTACGGATTCATGCTCCACCAGAGGAGAGAGTTGCCACTGCTCCTCATCCTTGGCAACTCCTGATTTTACCAGTAGTTTAAATTTTAGCCACGTTGGTGGGTGTGGAGTGGTGTCATTGAGGCTCATTTTCACCTCCCTGATAACTAAAGATACTGATCCCTATTTCATGTGTTTATTGGTCATTCATACATCTTTTGTAAACTTTCTATATATTTTGCTCATTTGTTGAATTGAGTTGCTTATAAAAATTATGTATTTATTCATTTTTTGAGATGGAGTGTCCCTCTGTCGCCCAGGCTGGAGTGCAATGGTGCGATCTCGGCTCGCTGTAACCTCCGCCTCTCGGGTTCAGGCGATTCTCGTGCCTCAGCCTCCCGAGTAGCTGGGATTACAGGCAATAAAAATTATTTTGAATTGCAAGTGTTCTGTATATATTCTGGGTACAGGTCCTTTGTCTGATACATGTATTGCAAATATTCTCTTCAGTCTGTCTTTTTAAAAATTTTCTTAATAGTTCTTTTTGAAAAACAAAGGCTTTTAATTTTGATGAAGTATAATTTATTAACATTTTCTTTTCACTTGATGATTTGTGTCCTGCTAAAAAACCTTTGCGAACACCAAAGTCACAAAGACTTTCTCCTATGTTGTCTTTTAGTAGTTTCATGGTTTTAACTTTAACTTTTAGCTCCATGATCTCTTTTGACTGAATTTTTACGTATGGTGTGAGGTAAGACTTGAGACTGTCCTTTCCACATTGAATTACCTTGGCACTGCATAAAATTGGCTGTATGTATATATACATATATACACATATATACATATATACACATATATACATATATACACACATATACATATATACACATATATACATATATACACATATACACATATACATATATACACATATACACATATATACATATATACACATATACACATATATACACATATACACATATATACATATATACACATATACATATATACATATATACACATATACACATATATACATATGTATACACATATACACATATGTATACACATATACATATGTATACATATATACATATATACATATGTATACATATATACATATGTATACATATATACATATGTATACATATATACATGTATACATATGTATACATATATACATGTATACATATGTATACATATATACATGTATACATATGTATACATATATACATATGTATACATATATACATGTATACATATATACATATATACATATGTATACATATATACATATATATACATATATACATATATATACACATATATATATTGGGCTGTGCACAGTGGCTCATGCCTATAATCCCAGCAGTTTGGGAGCCTGAGGTGGGCAGATCATCTGAGGTCAGGAGTTCGAGACCAGCCTGACCAACATGGTGAAACCCTGTTTCTACTAAAAATACAAAAAAATTAGCTGGGTGTGGTGGTGGACACCTGTAGTCCCAGCTACTTGGGAGGCTGGGGTAGGAGAATATATATATATATAGGTCTGTTTCTGGACTCTCTGTGCTGTTCTGTGATCTACATGCTTATCCAAACACTAGTACTCTACTATTTGCTGCTTTATGGTATGTATTGAAATTAAGTAGTGTAAATCCTCCAAATGTGTTCTTTTTCAAAATTGTTTTGGCTATCCTAGGTCCTTTGCCTTCCCATATAAATTTTAGAATCTGTTTTAGAATCAATTTTTACAAAAACAAATGCCTGCTAGGATTCTGATAGGGATTGAGTCTAATCTATAGATGAATTTGAAAGAAAAGACATCTTAACAATATTGAGTCTTCTAAGCCATAAACGTGGTATGTCTGTCCATTAATTTAGTTCTTCTTAATTTCTCTCAGCAATGTTTTATACTTTTTGGTATACAGGCCCCACACACATTTTGTTAAATTTATCCCTAAGTATATCATGCTTCTGGATGCTTTTGTAAATATTTGTTTTTGTTTGTTACTTATTTTCATTTTCCAATTGTGCTGATATACAGAAATACAGCTAATTTTTGTATAGTTTTATATTCCGTGACCTTGTTAAGTTCACTTACTCGTTTTAGTAGTTTTCTTAGATACCTATTTTAGGATTGCGTATGAATAGAATCATGTTACCTATGAATAAAGACAGTTAACTTCTTTTCCAATCTGTATGACTTTCATTTCATTTCTTGGTTTATGGCAGTGTCTAGACCAATCTCTGCCTTTTTTTTTTTTGAGACAGAGTTTCGCTCTTGTCACCCAGGCTGGAGTGCAGTGGTGCAATCTTGGCTCACTGCAACCTCCGCCTCCCGAGTTCAAACGATTCTCCTACCCCAGCCTCCCAAGTAGCTGGGACTATAGGTGTCCACCACCACGCCCAGCTAATTTTTTTGTATTTTTAGTAGAGACAGGGTTTCACCATGTTGGTCAGGCTGATCTTGAACTCCTGACCTCAGGTGATCTGCCTGCCTCAGCCTCCCAAAGTGCTGGGATTACAGGCATGAGCCACTGTGCACGGCCCAATCTCTCTGCCTTTTTAATGGGAGTATTTGGTCCATTTTCATTTAGTATAATTACTGAAAGTTGGGATTGAGTCTTTCATCTTATTGTTTCATTTATTGTTTATTCCTCCTTTTTTCTTTTCCACTTTTTTTTCTTTGGGTATACTGAGTATTTTTCCGTCTTATCTCTTCTGTTGGCTCATCAGCTATGCCTCTTTCTTTAATGCTTTTAGTGCTTTCTTTAGGGTTTAAGGCATGCCTCTGTAATTTAATAACATTTCCTTTAAATGCTACTATACTACTTGACTTATAACGTAAGACTCTTCAATAGTATGCTTCCATGTTCTCCCTTAAATCCTTTTTGCTATTGTTGTCATACATCTACTTCTATATATGTTATAATTCTCCATAATAAATTGTGATTATTTTTGCTTTAAAGAGACACATTGATGATAAAGACATTAAAAATGAGAAAAGGGGCTTTTGTATTTGCCACATATTTACTGTTGCCAGTGTTCCTCGTTACTCTGAACAGACCCAGTTCCTCTGTGGAATCATTTTCCTTCAGCATAAAGAACACTTCCATCTCTTGTCTTGCACATCTGCTGGTGACAAGTGCTCTCAATTTTTGTTTGTCTGAAAATGCTATAATTTTATCACCTCATTTTTGAAAGATTTTTGCTGAGTCTTGGATTCTATGTTGACAGTTGTATTTTTTCCCCAGAACCTTCTATTACAGGTGTTCTTCCCTTGGGTTCTGCCTTTCCTTGTTTCTGGTAATAACTCAGCAGGATTTCTTATCGTCGCGTCTTACCAAGGTCTGTTCGCTGTGATTGGTCAGACCGCATCTCCTAGCCTGTGGGGCTCTGAGCGTCATTCAGATGACAGCTCCCACTAAGTGCTCTTTGCCTGCCCGCACAGGGCCTCCCATGTGTGCAGCTTAATGTTCAGCCAAAGGCACAAGGGACCACCAGGACCACCATGTAGATTTCTGGGGTTCTTTCTCCACATGGTTTTTCCATCTCTGGTACTTCGCCCGTACTTTTCAGGAGCCTTGGCCTCTCTGAGCTCTGGCACCTGTCTTCCGAGCTCAGTTAAACTGTTTTGCTCTCCTTGAGCTCCTCTCCCTGTGCCGGGGCCAGAAAGCGCCTCCAGGAAGAACGCCGCGGTGTCGTAGGGTTCACCTTGCTTGCTGTCTTTGTCTCAGAGATCACAGCTCTGTCTGTTGTCTATTGTCTTAGAACAAATGTTTCCTATTTTTTTCCTCCAGTTTATAATGTTTGTGGTAGGAGGGATAGTCTCATACCAGATACTCTGTTGTAGCCAAAAGTGGGAGTCTCTTCTTCATGTTTCTTCATTTCACGTTACTATATTCCTTCTCACTGAGTGTCTGTTCTGCATTCTGGGTAACTTATTTAGATCTATCTTCAAGTTCAATAATTCTCTTTTTATTTTTGCCCACTCTGCTGCTTAGTCCAGCTAAGAGTTTAGCATTTTAATTATTATACACACCATCTCTAATCTTGTCTGAACCACTGACACTCAATTACTTGATAACTCTTCAGTCATTTCCGTCTCCTAGCTAACTGCTTCCCTAAATCCTTGCACGCTCTACCCAAAAGCTACCCCTCACTCTGAGCAAGGACCTCACCATCTCCTTGACATCCAGGAAAACCAAGGACATTAACATGGGACTTCTCTCCACAGTGTTCCACAGGACTTGCACTCCTGGTGCCCTTCTCCGTATGTCTCCTTCTGTCCCTGAACCTTCTGCTGGTGCTCCTGACACTGGCCCTCAGGCCTCACTCCTGGGTGCTCAGCCCCTGTCTGAGTTGATTCCTCTCTTCAGCTTCAGAGGCCTTCCCTGTCCCTCCAAGACTGCCTGAGCTTCTCTCCTCTCTGGGGCTTCCCATGCCTCCTGTGTGCCTTGAGTGAGACGCCCCCTCATATGTCTGCTTTCACCTCACCCTAACCAGTCCCTCTATCTAGCTCCTGCTGCTGGCTCTGCTGCTGGCTCCGCTCTCCCCCAGACTGCCAACAGACCCCTGCAGCTTTTCACCTGTGTTATCTGTAAACTTTCTTCACTCTTTCTTCTTCTAGGAACTCTTCTCACCTCGGCTTTCATGACTATCAGTGCCCCGTCCACTTTGCTGTGGCCTTTTCTTTCTCAATGTGCCTTGAAGTCTTCAGGTTGGGGGAGATGCTGCCTGGGGCATGTGGGGGAGGGCGGGCCTAAACGGAGAAGGGGGCTGAGCAGAGACAGGAGGGGTGGTTGTGAGGGTGGCAGGAGGCTGTGGGATTGAAGGAAGGGGGCTGGCATGGGCTGGGGCCCAGGGAAGGTGGTGTGGAGGACCAGAGGCTCTTGACTGGGAATGCTGGCCATGCAGGGTCTGGTGACAGGTGCGTATCTGTGCAGGCCCAAGCCAGTGCTGGCCAGAGTGGCCAAGGCGTCCCCGATCGCAGGGGCAGCTCTCCCTGCTGTGGCCCGCAGCTGGACAGTGGCTGAGCTAGGATTCAGCCGAAGCTGCTGGTCCTGCCGGAGGCTTTCTTCTCACATCAGGGCCTTACAGCCGCCCCAACCCTGGCCCAGGTTTGTCACGGTTGTCCTGGGATCCCCTGAGGTTTCCCTGCTTCCCCTGCCTCTTCTGGGCACACAGATCTCAGGGGGCTCTCCTGAGCTGTCCTCAGCTCCGGCCTCCCAGACACCACCAGCTTCAGCGTCTTTTTCAGACCCCAGTGACAGCTGCCCCACGCCAGGTGCTGACCTTAAGCACCACTGTGCACCAGGGCTGGGTCCAGACACTTCCAGGCCTACTGTGTATCCTCCCCCTCCCCAGTGTTGACAAAACTGCTCTCCATGGTTTTGGCCTCTGTCGGAGGGGTTGCCCCAGATTTACATGTTTTGAGATGGATTTGTGGCTGCAGTGTTCCTCTGGGTCCAGGCTGTGGCCCCACGCCTGGGAACCATGTCCGACCCAAGTGTCTGGTGTCCTGTACCTGGGGTGAGGCTCACGCCCACCGCATCCCGCCAGCTCAACACTGGAGGCCTGGCTGGTGTCCTGTGCCTGGGGCGAGGCTCACACCCACCGCATCCCGCCAGCTCAACACTGGAGGCCAGGCCGGTGTCCTGTGCCTGGGGCGAGGCTCACGCCCACCGCATCCCACCAGCTCAACACTGGAGGCCTGGCTGGTGTCCTGTGCCTGGGGCGAGGCTCACACCCACCGCATCCCACCAGCTCAACACTGGAGGCCCGGCCCTCTCCCCATCTCCCTTCCGTTCTCATTGTGATTCATCGTCTGTTTATTAAACATGTGGATTTTTGATGTGCAGTTTTTGGGGCTGCGAAGGCCTGATCCCACCAGCTGTTTACAATCTATCATCCAGCACAAATGGTTTCCACGTGGTTGTTATGCTGGCTTATGACTGGGAACAGAATCTTGGTATCCAAATATTGGACTTTTGGCTTAAAAATGAGTGCAGTTCTCAGCATTCCCATCCCTGTATTGACAGCAAATTTGCATATTCTCCTTGTTTGCTTTGCGGCTCAAGGTCGATGCTGTAGCCAGGATGTCATTCTAAATGGGCGGCCCCTGGGAAACAGAACCAATGGCTGTTGCCTCAGCGTTAAATTGGGGGACCGATCACAGGCTCCTGGGGGGGTGAGGGTGCTCAGGCCCTGGTGCCGTCCGGCAGGAACAGGCTTCTCCGGGCCTCGGGGGGACATTGCTCCACCCATGACTGGTACAGCCCAGAGAGAGGCCCCTTTCCAGAGACCCTGAGTTACTGTCCCCAGAGAACACAATTTTTTTTTCCCAACAGAGAGATGGGCAGAGGCCATAAGCAGAGAGTTCAGAGCTATGAGAACCCAGGTGGCTAAAAACATGAAAAACATGGTCTCACCAGTAATCCAAGAAATACAAAACAAACCAGTACGGCCCTGGCATTTGTGAAACAGGCCCTGAACCTGCGAGGTGTGGCCGCCGAGACCGACAAGCACCACAGCCTGGGGGGGCGTCGGCCAGCATGCTCCAGGAAGTTCACACCTTCCACCTGTGTGTTCCACCCTGGACGAGCCATCCCAGAGACAAGGGAGTGGACAAAACTCAGCGCCCAAACACATTCTCACAGCATTGTTCATAATCAGGGAAGTTAGGACACATTTAAATAGTCAACATCAGAGCAGTGGTTAAGCAAATCCCCCAGTGCCTCTCAGAATCATTATAATTGTTGAAAGAATGAATGGCGGACTGTGATGTAGCACGTAAGTCACATGGAGGAGGGGGTCTGAAGATCACGGGGATGCCTGTGGCCATATTGAAGGAAGAGCATGATGGGAAAATCCATCAGCGGCTCTCAAGGACAGAGCAGGGGAGAGTGACTTCCAGGAGGGGAAGAAGATTCCAGATGCTGATGGGGTGCTGGTGAGCAGTGCACATGCTTGTCAAAACTCATCAAACTGCACTAAAGGTCTGTGCTTTGTATTGTGTATAAATTATGTTCTCATAAAGTTGATTAAAATCTATTATGTAAAATTATATATAGACTTTCCCTCCATCTTAAAATATATAGGAAAAAGACAAAGGAAATAGGTTAAAATATCACTAATGGTTCATTTGGAATAATGAGATTTGGAGAGTTGGACAATTTCTTCTCTTACTTTGTTTTCCGTGGTAGGTTTGCTCAGTGGTGGCCCCCGCAAAAGAAACGTTTGCCTCCTAGCCTCTGAATTTGAATGTCACCATATTTGGGAAAAGGGTCTTTGCAGATGTAATCTTAATAAGAGATCTTAATATGAGATCATCTGAGATTACTTGGTTTTTATAAGTAACCTTTAATTTTTAGAACAATTTTAGGTTCACAGCAAAATTGGATAGAAGTTACACAGGTTTCTCATGTCACACCCCCACACAGGCATACAACCTCCCCTTATCAATATTTCCCATCAGAGGGTACATTTGCTACACTGAATGAACCTACAGTGACACAGCATCATGACCCAACTCCATGGTTTACATCAGGATTTACTCTTGGTGTTGTCCATTCTAAGCGTGGACAAATTTATCATGACGTGTAGCCACCGTGGTAGTGTCACAGAACAGCCTCACTGCCCTGAAACCCTCTGCGCTTCCCGGGTCACCCCTCCCTCTCCCAGCCCCTGGCAACCACTGATTTTATACGGTCTCCATAGTTTTGCCTTTTGCAGGATGTCATATAGTTGGGATCATACAGCACGTAGCCCTTTCAGATTGGTTTCTTAGTAATACATTTGAGTTTCTTTCATGGCTTGACATCTCATTTCTTTTCAGTGCTGAATAACACTCCACTGTCTGGATGTGCCACTCACCTACTGAAGGACCTCTTTGTTGTTCCCAAGCTTTGGCAATTTTGAGTAAAGCTCCTATAAACGTCTGTGTGCAGGCTTCTCTGTGTACATACTTTTTCGGTTCATTTGCCTAAATACCAAAGACAGCGATTGCTGGATTCTATGGGGAGGGTATGTTCCATTTTGGAAGAGACGGCCAGACTGTCTTCAATGGTGCTGCACTGTCTTGCATTCCCAGCAGCCGTAAACAAGAGCTCCTTGCTACACATCCTGGCCAGCATTTTGTGTTCTCAAAATACATTTTGGCCACTCTAATAGATGTAGAGTGGTATCATTGTTTTAATTTGCAATCTCTAGTGACGTATGATGTTGAACATCTTTTCATATGCTTACTTGCCATCTATATATCTTCTTTGATGAGGTGTCTGTTTTGGTCTCTTGCCCATTTTAAAATCAAGTTGTTCATTTTTTTATTGTTGAGTTTTAATTGTTCTTCATGTATTTTGGATATCAGTTCTTTATCAGATGTGTCTGTGGCTTGCCTTCTCATTTTCTTGAAAGTGTCTTTCACAGAGCAGAAATTTCTAATTTCAAAGAAGCCCAGCTTATCAATCATTTCTTCCATGGATCGTGCCTTTAATGTTGTATCTAAAAAGTCATCACCTTACCCAAGGTCATCTAGGCTTTCCCTGTGTTAACTTCTAAGAGTTTTATAGTTCGCATTTTACGTTAGGTCTATGATCCATTTTTAGTTAGTTTTGTGATGGGTGTAAAGTCTGTGTCTGGATTTAATTTCTGCATGCAGATGTCCAGTTGCTCTATAGCCTCATTTGTTGAAAAGACAATTTTTGGCCACAGTATCGTCTTTGCTCCCTTGCCAAAGATCAGTTGACAAAATTATGTGAGTCTATTTCAGGACTTTATTCTATTCTGTTGCTTTATTTGCCTATTCTCATGTCAGTATCTTGATTATGGTGTCTTTTGCCTCTCTCTGTAAACCTTAGAATCAGTTTGTCAATGTCTATAAATTAACTTGCTGGGATTTTTATTGGGAGTATGTTCAATCTACAGATTAATCTAGAACAACTGACTCGACAATATGTGAGAGGGTCTCCAAAAGGTTCATGGAAAATGCATATTATGAAAAAATGCGTAGATTTCAATTTCAAAATAAACTCATACTACCTTGTTATAACACATCTGAACAGGCTCTAGTTTGAGGCACTAAGAAGAATAGGACAGCAGTTTCAAAAGAGCCCCTAACAGGGCAACATGAATTCTGCCAACTGAATCTTTGAGTTTCCCACCATTAAGTAGGATGTTTGTTTTAGTTTTTTGGTAGATACTCTTTAACAAGTTGAAAAAATTCTCCTCTATTCCTAGTTTGCTGAGAGTTTTTAATCACGAATAAGTGTTAGGTTTTGTCAAATGCATTTTTGCATCCATGGATATAAGGATGAGATTTTTCTTCTTTAGCCTATTGATGTGACTGATTTTCAAATGTTGAACCAGCCTTGCATACCTGGAATAAACCCTACTTTTCATAATATATAATTATTTTTACATATTGTTGAATTTAATTTGCTAATATTTTGTTGAGGATTTTTACATGTATGCTCGAGAGACATTTGTCTGTAGTAATATCTTTGTCTGGTTTTGGTATTAGGGTAATGCTGGCCTCATATAATGAGTTAGAAAGTATTCCTGCTGTTCCTACATTCTGGGAGATATTGTAGAGGACTGGCATAATTTTTTCCTTAAATGTTTGGTAGAATTCACCAATGAACCCATCTGGGCTTGGTGCTTTCTGTTTTGGAAGGTTATTAATTATTGATTCAATTTCTTTAATATAAACAGGACTATTCAGATTATTTGTTTCTTCTTGTGTGAATTTTGGCAGATTGTGTCTTTCAAGGAACTGCTCCATTTTATCTAGGTTATCAAATTGGTGGGCATAGCATTTTTCAAAATATTCCTTTATTATTCCTTTAATGTTCATGGGATCTGTAGTGATGTCCCCCTTTCATTTCTGCTATTAGTAATTTGTCGCTCTCTCTTTTTTTCTTAGCCTGGCAGAGGCTTACCAATTTTACTCATCTTTTAAAAGAACCAGCATTTGTTTTTGTTAATATTCTCTATAATTCCTGGTTTCAATTTTATTGATTTCTGCTCTAATTTTTATTATTTCTTTTATTATGGTTAGTTTGGATTTAACTTGCTCTTCTTTTTCTAGTTTCATAAGGTGGAAACTTAGACGACTGATGTTAGATCTTCTTTTCTAATATTTGCATTCAATGCTGTAAATTTCTAAGCACTGCTTTAACTGTTTCCCATAAATTTTGATAAGTTGTATTTTTATTTTTATGTAATTAAAAAAACTTTTTAGAAACAGGGTCTTGCTCTGTCACCCAGGCTGGAGTGCAATGGCATGATCATGGCTCACTGCAGCTTCACACTCTTGGGCTCAAGTCATCCTCTTGCCTCAGTCTCCTGAGCAGCTGGTACTACAGGCACATACAACCATGCCCAGTTAATTTTTAAATGTTTTTGTAGAGATGGGGGTCTTGCTGTGTTGCCCAGGCTGATCTCAAACTCCTGGCCTCAGATGATCCTCATGCTTCAGCCTCCTAAACTGCTAATTCAAAATATTTTAAAATTTCTCTTGAGATTTCTTTCTTTCTTTTTTTTTTTTTTTTTGAGACGGAGTCTCACTCTATCGCCCAGGCTGGAGTGCAGTGGCACAATCTCAGCTCAAACTCCGCCTCCAAGGTTCACACCATTCTCCTGCCTCAACCTCCTGAGTAGCTGGGGCTACAGGCACCCACCACCGCGCCTGGCTAATTTTTTGTATTTTTAGTAGAGACAGGATTTCACCGTGTTAGCCAGGATGGTCTCGATCTCCTGACCTCGTGATCCGCCTGCCTCAGCCTCCCGAAGTGCTGGGATTACAGGCGTGAGCCATCGTGCCCAGCTGAAATTTCTTCTTTAACCCATGTACTTTGTAAAGTGTTTTGTTTAATCTTCAAGTATTTGGGAATTTTCCAGCTATCTTTCTGTTATTGATTTTGAGTTTAATCTGTTGTGGTCGGAAAGCAAACGTTGTGTGATTTCTGATTTATAAATCTGTTAAAATGTGTTTCCTGGCCCAGAATGTGGTCTCTCTTGGTAAATATTCAATGCAAGCTTGAGAAGAATTCTCAGTCTGCTGTTGTTGGGTGTAGTATTTAGATGTCAATTATATCCAGTTGATTGATGGTGTTGTTGAGTTCATCTATGTCCTTATTGATTTTCTACCTGCTGGATCTGTTCATTTCCGATAGAGGGCTGTGGAAGTCTCCAGCTCTAATACTGGATTCATCTATTTCTCATTGCAGTGCTGTGATGTTTTTACCTCGTATATATTTGGCACTCTGTTGTTAGGCACATACACATTAAGGATTGTTACATCTTCTTGGAGTATTGATTCCTTTATCACCTGTAATACTTCCCTTTGTCTCTGATAACTTTCTTTGCTCTGAAGTCTGCTCTGTCTGAAATTAATATAGCCACTCCCACTTTCTTTGATTAGTGTTAGCATGGTATATCTTTCTCCATCCATTTACAGCAGATCTTCAAATAACATCATTTTGTTCAACATCATTTTATTTCGTTATAATGATAATAAGTTTTGTGCATTCTCCCCATGTCTGTGTGGCTTTTCTCTAGGTATTCCAGTTCTTCCCACACCCCAAAGATGTGCACACTAGGAGAGCTGGTGTGTCTCCATGGTCTCACCGTGAGTGTGGGTGTGTGTGAAATGTGCCCTGCAATGGAAAAGAGTCCTGTCCAGGATTGGTTCCCACCTTGCGCCCTAAGCTGCTGGGATAGGCTCCAGCCACCTGCAACCCTGAGCTGGAGTAAGTGGATTGAAAAATAAATGAATTATTAGCAAAGTATTTTAAAATAACAATTCATAAACTATACGACAATCATAAAAATACATGACCACAAATAATGTGGTACAAAAGTGCTCATCAAGCCTGCCATGTTTGCTACTGTTTGTTTTTGAATTGAGTGGTGGTAGGAGGTGCTCCTTAGAATTTTCCCTTTACAAGCATTTATTCCTTGATTTAACCCACCACCACTATGACCACTGTCATTGATGATTCATCAAAATTGAGTAAATAATTATCTTGTTTTAATCTTTCTTAAATGTGTGTATATCTTACATTTATTTCAATGTTTAATATTATAAGTATTTTGAGCCTATATGCCTATATTTAGAAGTTTGGTGATATTGTTGTGACCAGAAATATGTCATAAAAAACTTAACTCTTGTGTTTATCAATTAGCCTATAGGAAAAGTGGTTTTGTTATACATCACTTTACTCAAAAAGCCACAGTTTCCAAGAACCTACCACTGACGTTTAGTGAAGACTTACTATACTTTTAATCTATCTGTGTCCTTCTATGAAAGTGGGTTTCTTGTAGATGACATATAGTTGGGTATTGTTTTCTATCTACTCTGACAATCTGTCTTTTAACTGATGTATTTACACCATTGACATTTCAGGGATTATTAACATAATTGGGTCAATAGCTGCTATATTGTTTACTGCTTTCTATTTGTTGCCCTTGATCTTTGTTTCTAATTTTGTCACACGTTTTCTACCTTTTGTGGTTTTAGTTGAACATTTTGTATTCTTTCATTTTCTCTCCATTCTGAGCATATCAATTGTACTTCTTTAAAAATTTTTTTGTGTGGTTTCCCTTGAGTCTGCAATATACATTATACAATAATCTGTAAGTCTACTTTCAAATAACACTATACAGTTTCACGGGTGGTGCAAATATCTTATAATAACAAAATATTTCTAATTCTTAACCCTTTCTTCCTGTATCATGACTGTCATTCACTTCATTTATACGTGAGCATATAGATGCACACATAATCCAGTTCATTGTCGCTATTATTTTGCACTGTTTTCTGTTTGCTAAATTAAAAAAAAGACAAAGTTTTTATTTTACTTCATTTATTCATGTTCCAGTGCTCTCCCTTACTTTATGTAGCTTCAAGTTTCTGACCTACATTATTTTCCTTCTCCTTAAATAATTTCTTCTAATATTTGTTGTAAGGAAGTCTATTGGCAAAAAATTCCCTCAATTTTTATTTGTTTGAGACTTTATTTTTCCTTCACTTTTAAAGGATAATTTCGCAGGGTACTGAATTCTAGTTTGGTGTTTTTTTCTCTCAGCACTTTAAATATTTCACTCCACTCTCTTCTTGCTTATACAGCCAGCCTGCCTGCCTGCCTGCCTGCCTGCCTGCCTTCCTTCCTTCCTTCCTTCCTTCCTTCCTTCCTTCCTTCCTTCCCTCCCTCCCTCTCTCTCTCTTTTCTTTTTCTTTCTTTTTGAAAGCCTGTTGCACAGGCTGGAGTGCAGTGGTGCACCCACAGCTCATCACAGCCTAGACCTCCCTGGGCTCAGGTGATCCTCCCACCTCAGCCTCCCAAGTAGCTGGGACTACAAGTGCTCACCACCACACCTGGCTAATTTTTGTGTTTTTTGTAGAGATAGAGTCCTGTCATGTTGCCCTGGCTGATATTGAACTCCTGGGCTTAAGCATTCCACTTGCCTCAGCTTCCCAAAGTGTTGGGATTGTAGGCATGAGTCACCATGCCCAGCTGCTTACACAATTTCTGAGAAGTCAGATGTGATTCTTATCCGTGCTCCTCCACAGGTAAGGTGATTGTTTCCCTCTGTCTTTTTTTCAAGACTTTATCTTTGACTCTAAAGTTTGAATGTGGTACACCTAGGTGGTGTTTTTGGTTGTTTGGAGGTTTTTTTTTTGGCATTTATTCTGCTTAATCTTCTCGAAGCTTTCTGGACTTATGGTTTGGTGTCTGACATTAATTTGGAAAAATTCTTGGTCATTATTGCTTCAAATTTCTTTCTTCTCCTTCTTGTATTCCCATCACACATATGCTACACCTTTTGTAGTTGTCCCAGAGTTATTGAGTATTCTGGTTTTTTTTTTTTCCTTTTTCTCCTTGCTTTTCAGTTTGGGAAGTTTCTATTGTCATATCCTTAAGCTAAGAATCATTTCCACAGCCATGTATGTCTAGTCGGCTAACGAACCCATCAAAGGCATCCTTCATATCTGTTCTAGTGGTTTTGATCTCCAGCATTTCTTCTTTATTCTTTCTCAGAATTTTCCACATCTCTGCTTACATTACCCATCTGTTCTTGTCATTCCTGATCTGATAATTTCAACATTCCTGCCATATCTGACTCTGGTTCTGATGCTATTCCGTCTTTTCAAGCTATGTCTTTTGTCTTTTAGTATGCCTTGTAATTTTTTGTTGAAAGGCAGACATAATGTACTGGGGAAAAGAAACTGCAGTAAATGGCCCTTTAGAAATGTGGTGATCCAAGCTGGGTGTGGTGGCTCACGCCTGTAATCCCAGCACTTTGGGAGGCCCAGGTGGGTGGATCATGAGGTCAAGAGATCGAGACCATCCTGGCTAACATGGTAAAACCCCGTCTCCACTAAAAATACAAAAAATTAGCTGGGCATGGTGGCAGGCGCCTGTAGTCCCAGATAATTGGGAGGCTGAGGCAGGAGAATGGCGTGAACCCGGGAGGCGGAGCTTGCAGTGAGCCAAGATTGCGCCACTGCACTCTCCAGCCTGGGTGACAGAGCGAGACTCCGTCTAAAAAAAAAAAAAAAAAAGAAATGTGTTGGTCCAACATGGGGCCAGGAGAGGCATTCTCTAGTTCTCTGAACAGGTCTCAGCCTTTTGAACCTGTGTCCTGGACTGTGAACTTCACTAATGCTTTTCAGTTTCTATCCCCCTTAAAGGTTGGACAGGATGACTAGAAGGGCCTGGGGTTCGGTATTTCCCTTCTCCCAGGTGGTCTGGGCTCTGATAAAACCTCAGCAGGCAAGGCTGATTAAATAGTTTCTGTTGGGGGCAGCCTTGTTAAGAACAGAAGGCTCTGGCAGACTTTAAAATGACTCCTTTCCCCCTCCCCCGGCTGAGAGCATGAGGGGATTTCTCTCTGATATTCACTGTGAGGACCTGGTAGGGCTCCTGGAGATAAAATCCACAAAGGCGTGTTTCCCATAACTGGGTCCCCTCGAGTTTTTAACTCTCAGAGTTGTCCACACTGAACCGCAATTCATCAACTTCATCCAGGTTTTCTTATGCCGGCACTGGTTCCTGCGGAGGTTTCTGCTCTTGGGAAGCTGTGATTCTCTGTATCTGTCAGTGTTTCTCTTCAATTTGCCGGGGGTCAGCAGTTTGTCCTGTGACCTAATTTCTCGGAAAGATTTAAGAAGAGTTGATTTTTCAATTTTTTTCAGCTTTTTACTTGTTAGGACAGAGTGACAACTTCTAAGTTCTACATGTATTTTTAATTTTGTGCATTAGATTTTTGATTTCTAAAAATCTTAATTGGCTGTTTAACAAATCTATCGGTCATTTTCATAGTTTTCTGTTACTTGCAGGTATTTTCAAGTTGATCTTTTACTTCTTTAAACATAATGATAACTAAAAATAATATGTGTCTGATAATTCCATTTTTTAAGTCTTTGTGGATTTTTGCTTACTATTTTTTCTGACAGTTCTAACTCATGGTGCCTTGTGTCTTTGTATATGTAGTTATTTTTCACTGTGAGCTGCTCATGTTGCTTATACAATTATTGGGGGAAATTCTTTGAGTTTGAGATGAATGTGCATCCCTTCACAGACTGTATTTGCTTTTCCCAGGCTCCTGTAGCCCCATCAATCTGAAATCTTTTTAATTCCACAGCCTAAAGATTTTTGGACTCCCAAGGAACAGAGTCTCTGTGCTTGGAGGCGGCCCGGGCAGCCTGGCTTGTCCAGATGGAGCTCACGGCCAGGGCCTCGCCTGTGACTCGGTGCGGGCGGGGCCACGCCTGTGACTCGGTGCGGGCGGGGCCACGCCTGTGACTCGGTGCGGGCAGTGGCCTCGCCTGTGACTCGGTGTGGGCCGGGGCCTCGCCTGGGACTTGGTGTGGGCAGTGGCCAGGATGTGACCATGGTGAGACCAGGCCTTGCCAGAGCGTGGACTTGGCGGACACGGCTCCTCACTCGTGTGCGGTGGGAGCTTTTGGTGCGTTCCTTACGTTGGAGCCGGCATGGAGAAGCAGGGCGGTCCCTGGGGACCAGCTCCTCATTTGCACCCCTCTTTTTAATTAAGTACATTGTTTATTTTTGGTACCTACTTGTAGCCTAGTTTAGGGCCCACCGCATATTCTAAAGTGATGCACCCAATGGTGTCCAGAGACAGACTAGCCTGGAGTTGGATGGGGGGCCAGTCTGGGGATGCAAAGGTCTAGAGAAGCCCAGGCCAAGGGCAGGCAGAGCAGGGTGGGAGTGGAAGCAGGAGGGGATGCTGGGGGCAGTGGCAGCACATGTGTCCCAAACTACTGCCTCCGAGGTGGGGTGGGACGGGCCCCAACACACCACCTGGCTGTGCCCCGTGTGGGGGTCAGGGGTGCGGCGAGGAGGGCTGGGTGAGCAGTGGGGTCAGGGGTGTGGCGAGGAGGGCTGGGGCAGCAGTGGGGTCAGGGGTGCGGCGAGGAGGGCTGGGTGAGCAGTGGGGTCAGGGGTGTGGCGAGGAGGGCTGGGTGAGCAGTGAGGTCGGGGGTGCGGCGAGGAGGGCTGGGTCAGCAGTGGGGTCAGAGGTGTGGCGAGGAGGGCTGGGGAAGCAGTGGGGTCAGGGGTGTGGCGAGGAGGGCTGGGTGAGCAGTGGGGTCAGGGGTGCGGTGAGGAGGGCTGGATCAGTAGTAGGGTCAGGGGTGCGGTGAGGAGGGCTGGGTGAGCAGTGGGGTCAGGGGTGTGGCGAGGAGGGCTGGATCAGCAGTAGGGTCAGGGGTGCGGTGAGGAGGGCTAGGTGAGCAGTGGGGTCAGGGGTGCGGCGAGGAGGGCTGGGTCAGCAGTGGGGTCACGGGTGTGGTGAGGAGGGCTAGGTGAGCAGTGGGGTCAGGGGTGCAGTGAGGAGGGCTGGGTCATCAGTGAGGTCGGGGGTGCGGCGAGGAGGGCTAGGTGAGCAGTGGGGTCAGGGGTGCGGTGAGGAGGGCTGGGTCAGCAGTGGGGTCACGGGTGTGGTGAGGAGGGCTGGGTGAGCAGTGGGGTCAGGAGTGCGGTGAGGAGGGCTGGATCAGCACTAGGGTCAGGGGTGCGGTGAGGAGGGCTGGGTGAGCAGTGGGGTCAGGGGTGCGGCGAGGAGGGCTGGGTCAGCAGTGGGGTCATGGGTGTGGTGAGGAGGGCTAGGTGAGCAGTGGGGTCGGGGTGCGGCGAGGAGGGCTGGGGCAGCAGTGGGGTCGGGGTGCGGCGAGGAGGGCTGGGTGAGCAGTGAGGTCGGGGGTGCGGCGAGGAGGGCTGGGTCAGCAGTGGGGTCAGGGGTGTGACGAGGAGGGCTGGGGCAGCAGTGGGGTCAGGGGTGCGGCGAGGAGGGCTGGGTGAGCAGTGGGGTCAGGGGTGTGGCGAGGAGGGCTGGGTGAGCAGTGGGTCAGGGGTGCGGTGAGGAGGGCTGGGTGAGCAGTGAGGTCGGGGGTGCGGCGAGGAGGGCTGGGTCAGCAGTGGGGTCAGGGGGTGTGGCGAGGAGGGCTGGGGCAGCAGTGGGGTCAGGGGTGCGGCGAGGAGGGCTGGGTGAGCAGTGGGGTCAGGGGTGCGGTGAGGAGGGCTGGATCAGTAGTAGGGTCAGGGGTGCGGTGAGGAGGGCTGGGTGAGCAGTGGGGTCAGGGGTGCGGCGAGGAGGGCTGGGTCAGCAGTGGGGTCACGGGTGTGGTGAGGAGGTCTAGGTGAGGAGTGGGGTCGGGGTGCGGCGAGGAGGGCTGGGGCAGCAGTGGGTTCGGGGTGCGGCGAGGAGGGCTGGGTGAGCAGTGAGGTCGGGGGTGTGGCGAGGAGGGCTGGGTCAGCAGTGGGGTCGGGAGTGTGGCGAGGAGGGCTGGGGCAGCAGTGGGGTCGGGGGTGCGGCGAGGAGGGCTGAGTGAGCAGTGGGGTCAGGGGTGCGGTGAGGAGGGCTGGATCAGCAGTAGGGTCAGGGGTGCGGTGAGGAGGGCTGGGTGAGCAGTGGGGTCGGGGGTGCGGCGAGGAGGGCTGGGTGAGCAGTGGGGTCGGGGGTGCGGCGAGGAGGGCTGGGGCAGCAGTGGGGTCAGGTGTGCGGCGAGGAAGGCTGGATCAGCAGTGGGGTCAGGGGTGCGGTGAGGAGGGCTGGATCAGCAGTAGGGTCAGGGGTGCGGTGAGGAGGGCTAGGTGAGCAGTGGGGTCGGGTGCGGCGAGGAGGGCTGGGTGAGCAGTGGGGTCAGGGGTGTGGTGAGGAGGGCTGGGGCAGCCGTGGGGTCGGGGTGCGGCGAGGAGGGCTGGGGCAACAGTGGGGTCAGGTGTGTGGCGAGGAGGGCTGGGTGAGCAGTGGGGTCAGGGGTGCGGCGAGGAGGGCTGGGTGAGCAGCGTTGGCCTCTTCCCCACTCTGCCCAGTACCTAGAGTGGTGCCACGTCTGGTGAAGGACTCAGTAAATACTTGGTGAAGGATCAGATGAAGAAGGAAAAGTTGTCAGTGCTGAGGCAGGAGAAGCCGACCTCAGCATCTGAGCCTGAGTGGTGGTGGGGCAGGTGATCCCCTTCCCGAGGGGAGGGCTGGCACGGTGCTCAGGAGCAAGGGCTGCAGGCCCACAGGACCTTTGTTCATCTGACCTGTGTCCCCCATGCTATCTCTGTCCCAAGCGGGCTGAGGCAGATGGCCTAGGCAGCCGTCGGTGAACCCTCCCTGGCTCCAGAGCCTGTGCAGGCCCCGTGGGGGTCAGGCTGCTGTGGGGGGGCTTGAGGACCCTCACTTTTGGCCCCTGGAGGCCCCAACGAGGCGGCCCTTGAGGTTCAACTGGACAGTATTCCCCTGACCCCTGAGCAGAGTGGGGCATCAAGACCTCGACAGTGAGGCCAGTCCCGGGCCGGGATTCGGGGCCCTCCTTTAACGTGTGTGCGAGTGCCCACAGGCCTCACTCGGCCTAGAGGAAGGTGGGCTTGCGAGCTGGGGCCTGTCTCATGCTTTGCCTCCGTGGCATTGGCTGCGCCTCACTCCTGCACTGTGGCTTCCATGTGTTGAAAGACGAGTTCCATAGGTGAGAACAGCTCCCTCCCAGCACACCACCAGCCTTTGCTCGTGTACAGTATTTACCCAATGCCGGTGAACACGAGCAGCCTCCATATTCTTGCACCAAGGCTGGAGAAGGACCCAGCCTGCAACACAGCTCACCAGGCATCAGGGGCCGAGCACCTACCGTCTTGATGACTGGGGGATGGTGCCCAGGTCTGTCTGCCCCCACTGTCCAGTGGATGGTGTGGGAAGGCATTGCAGGCTGGCTGAGCAGGTTACATAACAGTGCACACATGGGTTTACTTTACTTGAAACCCTAAACCCTCTGCAAACAGCCCCCTCCCTAATCCCTCCCTGTTGACTCTGTAGATGAGCCCAGGGTGCTGAAAGATGCAGCTGCATGCCTCTGCAGCCAGGCCCAGGGCCTGCAACATCCTTCAGCCAAACGTGGGTCCCTGGGGAGCCTCTGTGGCCTCGCTGGTTTCGATGAAGGCCAGAGGACTGGCTGCACGGGTTGCCTCAGCTCTGCCTGCCTCTCTGTTCGTGCCTCTCTCCTACCTGGTGGGGGTGTCTCTGTTGGCCTCAGAGGTGTCACTGGTGCTCACCCCAGTCACACTGACCACTGGGCATCCTCCCACCCCCTGGGCCACTTCTGTCTCTGCACTTGGCTTCCCTGCCCACGGCGTGCCACCCAAACAAAGCCCACAGAGAGGCTGGTGCCCTCCTCATCCAGATGCCTGCATTTAATAGAAGATGCCGAGACACAATCTAAGCCAAAGGAATGAATCTCTAGTGGTGAAATAGCATCTGGTAAGAGGAGAGATTTCTGAAAGGAGGCCCCTTTCTCCTTCTCGCCCCTCCTTGCTCTGGAGGCTGAGTCCAGCTGCTCCTCCCATGCCCCTGCCCGGAGGGCAACGTGCACCAGGGCCTGAGAGCACAGACAGGTCTAGGTGGGATCCGTGTCAGCTCCCCAGGGCACACGAGCGACTCGGCAGGCTCCAGAGTTTGGCTCATTTTCTGCTTGGTCCCTTTTTGATGCCTGTGATTTATTTATAACAATAGTTTGCATAATTCCAAATGTGGTGACACAACATGCAGACGCTGAGTGAAATAAAGACAGAACAGATTTTTCAGAGGGGTCGTGGTGTGGAGCAGGCTGGGCCGCGAGTGATAGAACTGAGCCCCAGGTTGTGCTCGGAGTCTCCTGGTGCCAGAACACTGGGCTTCCGTGGGACCTGAGGGGCTGAAACGGTGCTGGACCTGGACCCTTCCTCACAGTCACCCTCAGGCAGCCCATCTCAGACAGGAGGGGACCCCTTGTCCCCCATCCCCATGTTCGGAGTGTGCTGAGCTGCACAGAGTCCTCCCTGGGTCTGAGACCGCTGGTCCTGCCCCCACCCCAGCTCTCTCCCCTCTGGGTCTTGGGTTTCAGCTGTGATGTCATCCTGCTTGCCTGGAGTCCAGAGGGGTTAGCTGCGGGGGGCTCTTGTTTGCCCAGAATTCCTTGTGGCTGTCTAGTCTCAGTGCCCACTGTGATGCCTGACCCTCCGTGAGAGCCAGCACTCGGGTCAGAGATCGTAACCTCCCGAGTGCTGAGTGTCCCCGGCGCCGCCCAAGCTCAGGGCATGTTTGTGTCTCAGTTCAGGGCATGTTTATGAATTGACAAATGAAGTTTCAGAAGAGGACAAGTTCACATACACTTGAGCACCAAGAGATAGAGGGAAGGTTTCACGTAGCCCTCTACCATGGGGGGAGCGGTTTTCCCCTGGGGCCTAGTGTGTGGCCCTGTCCAAGCTCACCCAGCCTCCCCTTGAGGGAGCACCATAGATTCCGGATGCTCAGACCATGTTGGAAGCTCAGGCCTTTGGAACACCTCAGATCCTACTCTAGCCTTCCTAGAAGCTGGGGTTTAATATATCTTAGCAGATGGGAATGTCCCGTCACTCAGAGAAAAGGCTGGGCAAGGCCTCTCTGGGGATGAAACCGCTTAGCGCTCTTCTTTTGGGTGATTTAAGCGCAAATGATTCAGAAACACTCAGGCTTCATTTCTTGACGTGGGCCTGGAGGAGGTGAGAAGGGCGTTGACCAAATGAAATTTGGGTTTGGTCCAAGTCAGAAATGTGTGAAATGAATGGGGACAGGTTTCCCGAGCCCATTTAGGTCTGTGCACGGTTACCAACAGCAGCAGCGGAGGCTGGGGCACCAGGGTGGGGCTCCTGAATGGGACATGAAGAAGGGGTACCCCTTCTGCCATAAGCAACAGGCAGGGCAGATTTTACAAACGCATTTTCTAGCGTTGTTTCTTTCAGCCCAAAAGAGCTCTGTGAGTTCATCTTCAGAAATCAAGTTTCTGAGAGGTGGGGACACCCAAGGACCCTGGAGATTGGGATGGCCGGGAAAACGGGGTCTTCAGGCACGACCTCTGCCCACCTTCCATGCCCTTTCCCCAGCCTGCCCCTCCAGGGCGCAGCCTCCCCATGCCGACGGGGTTCCCTGGCACAAGCAGGCTGGTGTGCATGTCTGTGCTTTGGCTGCAGGAGCTGCAGAGAGGGTGATGTCGGGTCCATGTTGTGTATAGAGAATTCCGACATCGCCCAGCAGGTGCTCGGGTGCCATGTACAGCAGCTTGGTGGGCTTCCTCAGCCCCTCAGACCCCCAAAACCATTTTCTTTTTTTGCATCCACCAATGTCCCGCACAGGAGCAGGCCCCTCCCAGGTGAGGTGGGCTTGGATGCAGGAGGAAAGTGGTAAAGACCCCTCCCAGAGACAATGCAGAATTGGCCTACACGGGTGGGGCATTGGAAGCCAGCTCTGGGGGTACTGACTCAGGAAGATGTGCCTCAGCTGAGCCCTGGGCATTAGGAATTGGCTGCAGGCATGGACAGTGGACATGGAGCAGGGAGGCCCAACGCTACCTGCCTACAGGGGATCCTGGGACATGGGCTTCTGTTCCGCAGCCTGCAGAGCCTGCTGGAGCTGTCCTGGTGTCGAGGACCACCTGGCCCCCACCAGGCCCCCCTGCGGCTTGTTTTCTGGGAAAGCAATGGACTGAATGCTTGTGTCCCCCCAAATTCATGCGTTGAAATCAACCCTCAAGGTGATGGCATTTGGGGGTGCAGCCTTTAGGAGGTGATGGGGTCATGAGGGCGGAGGCTCATGAACGGGGTTAGTGCCCTTACAGAAGAGGCCTAAGGGATGCCCCTCTCTTCCTCCACATGACACAGTGAGAAGGTGGCTGTCTGCAAGCCAGGAAGAGGGTCCTCACCAGAACCCAACTCAGCTGGTACCGTCTGCAGCTTCCAAACTCCAGAACTGTGAGAAATAAATGTGTGTTGTTATTAAATCGTCTTGGTGTTTTGCTAGAGAAGCCCTAGCTAAGGCACCTTCCGTTCTCCCACCTCTTCCTCCTGGGGCAAGGCCTGGGTGAGGCCCCATAAGCCAGCGAGTGGTTTCAAGCTGGTGGCACAGCCAGTTTCAAGCCGTCTCTGGGGTACGTGGCACACACAAGAGCCGGGCTGTGTAACCTGCAGCCCACGGCTCCACAGAGGGGCTGTGCCGCCCGGGGACACTTTCTCTGCAGGTCTGTGGCTTCAACCCTCCTTGCTGCTTGTGTGCCGGGGTGCACTTTTGGGGCAGCTGGCAGCCTTTTAGCCTCAGCTTCTCTGTGGGGACAGAGCCAAGACTGATCGCAAGGCCAAGACCTAGGAGTCCAGGGGAGGTCCTCGGCCCTGTCCTTCCTGCCGGCGCGGCTCCTGCTCATCCCGCTAACAGGCATCTCCCTGATGAAATCCTCGAGAGGTTAGTCCTGTCTCGGCGGCAGCTGCTCAGAGCACCGGGCTATCCTCTGGCCCCTCCGGAAGCATGGCCCTGAAGCACTTGGGGAGCCTCACCAGGCAGAGGTGGCTCATCCCCATGGACCTGGGCCCCCGGGTCCCGGCCCACCCGGCCTGGCCAGCACCTGACACTGCTGTGAGGAGCATATGGTCAAATCTGCACCTGCTGCTGGCCACAAGGGAGGAACAAGTGCTGAGTGCCCCTGGGCCACCTGACCAAGAGGTGTCCTTGTGTCCCTCGCCCCCTGCCCCAGACGTGCCTCTCGGGACCTTCAGGCCACGGTGCTATTTATTACCCACTTGAGGACAAACTCAGAGCCAACCCACAGGCCTATGTGGCAGGACTGGCCACACCTGGGCCCAGACACGCTGCAGCTCTGTGACTCCGGCCACAGATCCCGGGGACTGACTGGGGTTGCAGGCCTTGGGCCAGCCCCTGAACCTGGCCGTGCCTCACAGAGCTTTGGTGGGGATGACGTGAGTGGATACATTCAAAGGGTTTAAAACAGCGCCTGGCACATTTCATCCGTGTTTCTGTGATTCTATTTGAGTTGGTGCTTTCCAGATCGTTTCTCTCTGTGACGATCCAGGATCTGTGTTCCGTGCCCAGGCCCAGGAATGAGGAGAGGCCAACAGGGAGGAGAGGAGGGCTCCTGCCTCAGGGAAACGGAGCCCGTGCAGGAGGTCCTGGCCGGGCAGCATGGGGCTCAGGACGGATGCCCGTGGCGGGTCACCCCCCACAGCAGTCGCAGCCGGGGGGCCCCCAGGCCTCAGGGTTCCACGGAGCAGGTTGGGCAAGTGTGTTAGGACCATCAGCAACCTGTGTGCAGCCAAAGACAGCAAGGACAGAGCCAGGAACTCCGGCTTCTGCCTCCTCTCCCTGTGCCGCCTCTCCTGGCTGAGGGCTGGAGAGAGAAGGCCACGGAGCGAGAGTGGCAGCCCTCAAGGGACGCAGGCTCAGTGCTGGCTGCAGGGGAGCTGCAAGGGCCTCAGGCGAGGGAGCTGCGAGGAGGCCCCTGCGGCCCAGTCCGTCTGTTCCCTGAGCTGATGACAAACCGTTTGTTTTCTGTGAAAGGTGCTTTACTGGGAGAAAGGCTAACAGTGAGGCAGCTCTGAAGTGCTTTTATTCTCAGTTTCCTCTGTTGCTTAAAGACCACTTCACATTTCTTTTTATTTACACGGATAAGGATGGATGAGCTTGATGTTCTCCCACCTTCCTCTTGGCGCAGCTTTCTTCTCCTCCCTCTTGGAAGGACTTTCGCTTTTTATTATTATTTTAAACGTTTTAAACAACAATCTCCCAGGCGCCCAACAAAGGCGCTACTGGTGCCAGGTGCTTGGCGCCCGCCTTCCCTGACAACACACGGGCCACATCCTCAGCCCCCCCGGCTGGTGGCCTGTGACTCCCGCCCCAGTGCCAGACTCTTTATTTCATTTTGTTGGCATGGTGGAAAACACTGGCTTTTCAGGAGGTGACCCTGCTTTCAAGAGCCAACCTTTGGAGAAAACAGGACACAGAAGCTGGTTTTGGCTGTGAGGCCCTGATGCACGGATGCAGGTTGCACAGGCCCCACGTCCTCCTCACAGCCTGCCTTTCCAGCTGGCTCAGGAGTCCCTGCGGCTTGAGTTTATCCAGAAGCTTCCCTTTCTCCCGCAAGAGCTACTTGTGGAAGAGACCAGTTTTAAGTGATTTTGCCGCATTTGACCTTTCGGGTATTTCAGTGAAAACAAAACCTCTTCCACAATGCAAAAACCTGGATTCAACAACCATCGATTATCCCCTCTGGGCGCCTCACAGAGCTGGGGTGAAGGCCACCTGGGGTTCACGGGACTCACCATTGGGTGTTGGCATTGAGTCTTGTAGAGCAGGGACTGGCAAAGTCAGAGCACAGGACCTGGTGTGAATCCCACCTCCTTCCCCGACTGGCCAGGGGACCTGCAGCAAGCGCTCAGCATCTCTGAGCCTTAGTTTCTTCCTCTGCACGGGGGGCTCAGCGGTGGCACCCACTTCATTTCGGTGGTGCCCCCTTAGTCATGGATGATATAAAAATGTTGCCACAAAAGTAACCAAGACAGGTCGGGATGAGATATGCGCGACTTCTAAACCCAATTAGGGATTAATTAGGAACATACAATAAATTCCCCCAATTCATAAGAAAAAGACAGGAACTCCGGTGGATGATTGGACAGATGATATTAATAGGCAATTTTCAGCGGAATTTAAAGCAGCAGACAGATCCATCATACCTGCCAGACAGGTGTGCGCTGCCTGGTGTGATCCTGCTGGAGGCAGTGAGGGCAGCAGGGATGGCAGCACCTGGCGGCTAGGACTCGGCCAAGCTGAAGTTCATGCACCCGAGAGCCACAGCCTCTGCCCCAGACAGGGATCAGAAGTAGGTTTACACTCCCCTCTGAAAGAACAACAACAGAGAAAACACACAAAGCACATTTTTCAAAACCTTGGGCATCGGTGGCCCGCACTCCGCCACCGTGAGTACGCTGCGTGGACCCAGAACCTTGACTCCTCTTGTTTCTGTGAGGCTGGGACTTACGGGTGATGTGCAGAGGGGCCAGAGCTGGTATTTACAGTGGAAATTTGGGGGCAATTAAAATAGGGGTTCTTGACAAGTCTGGCCTCCCCGAGCCCAGGACCACCACACGGCTCTGAACAGAGGAATGAGCTGGTCGCCGTGAGAGGCGGCTTTGCCAGAGCTGGGCCAGGGGGAAGCAGCCCGTTCAGTCAGGACTTGGGGGGTGGGACTGGCTTGGGGTTGGTTGGTGTGAGGCGGGGAGGAGATCGGGAAGAGTCCTCGACGGCTGACATTCACGTCACTGGAGGGGGCCGATTGGAGGGGTCAGTGATGGGCTCAATTTTGTGCCCTCTTGAGTTCGAGGTGTCTGTGGGGCCTCCAGCTACAGACATTTGTGTGTTGGAAAAGCTCTGCAAACCCTGAAACCTGGGGAGGCCCCTGGTCTTGTCTGATGGTTGTAGGTCATGGTGACCTCCACTAGGGCACGCATCTTCACTCCCCTGAGCCACACTGAGACACTGGGTTTGATTGAGACTCTCCAGCCACGATGACAAGGGTTCAGCTCTGCTAAGCCATGTGCAGCCTCCCCATCAAAGACCAGATGCCACCCGCCCGGGGCCCCAAACATCCTGGCCCAGCGGGTCTGCTCACTCCTTGATGAGCTTACCTTCCTCGATCACCCCAACATGCAGAGAGAAACCCTTTGCCCTTCTTGGAGGGAGGGGTCAGATGCTCACTCTGCAGATCCCTGAAGACAAGCAGATGCTCCCTGAGTGGCCTGTCTGAGGGATTCAGCTGGCAGCTGGGTATCCTCATGTGTGCAGTTCCTGAGTGAGCGCTGGTGGTGGGGAACGGGCCTGGCTTTCCATGCCTGGGGGGTGCAGGGGGGATGGGCCTGGCTTTCCACGCCTGGGGGGTGCAGGGGGGATGGGCCTGGCTTTCCACGCCTGGGGGGGTGCAGGGGGGATGGGCCTGGCTTTCCATGCCTGGGGGGTGCAGGGGGGATGGGCCTGGCTTTCCATGCCTGGGGGGTGCAGGGGGGATGGGCCTGGCTTTCCACACCTGGGGGTGTATGTCCACCACCCAGATGCCACCTCTGTGTCATTCCTGGAGGGCATTCGGGTATCACCGGAGGGTGGGGAGCACTGCCCTGGCCCACATGACCCCCAGCAGAAGCTGCCACTGTCGGCCCTGGGCTCCGGGTGTCAGCTTGGCGCTCTGGGCTTTTCCCACACTGGGGGGCCGTTTCAGGATGTGGATCCCTCCAGGAAGGGCTTGCTGAGTGGTGCTGTTTGCTGGGATGGGTGAGGGGTAGACAACAGGCACTCAGGAGCCATGGCTGGGACAGAACTTATGTTTGTCAGCCACCTTGGAGGGGCGACCTGGAGAGCTCGGACAACCTCGCAGCACCCACCAGAGAGCTTAGCACCAGGGCCCGCAGAGCTCTCCCACGTGCACACAGACTCACTGCTCGTGTGTGAGAGGGGGAATAACTGTGACTGAGCCTTCTGGAAGTTAGGGCCTGGCACAGAGGGTCCCAGATGGCCCGGAGAACCAGGTCCTGTGCAGCTATCCAGAGAAGGTCCGGTCACCAGAGACAGACAGCTGGAGTGCCAGGGCCCTGGAGGTATCAGTTGCCTTTGTTTTACATAAAGACGTTGAACTTCCACAGGAGGGCAAACGCCTTGGCTAAAGTAACTGGCGGGGCAGCGTCAGGAACTCACAAGCCCCCTGTGGCCCGTGCAGGCTGCCGTCAATTTGATGAGCACAGCGGGTCCCGGCAGAGAGACGCTCACCTCCAGCTGCGGTTGGGGTATGTCTGGGAGGCCTGTGGGGTGGCTTTGCTCCTCCACCTTGGGCCAGGGTAGCCTGTGGCAAAGACAGTCTCACAGTGTGTAGTCTCCTTGAGGTCTGGGCCTGTCCGCAGACAGGAAATAACGAGACCGGCTCAGGACAGGGCCGGGCTGGCCTCTGTGTTTTGTGAAAGTTCGAGTTTCCACAGCCTCTGAGAAGATGCTGGGCCCTGAGGGAGGGTGTGGACCAGAAGGAAGTCACGGGGTGAGTGGAGGGGGAGGGAAGCTTATGTGACATTTTAAGAAGACGACAGCAAAAACAGGAAAATCCTATTTATCTGAATCCTATGTGATTCCACTTGAATTTTCAATAATTTAGACAAAAGTAAATTGGCGTTTACTTTTGCATTAGCCAAAAGGAGCAGAGGGAGAAATTTGCTCCCTAGAATATGAGTGTTGACGTGTTGCTGACATCAAAACAGAATTTAAACTTTGAGGAAAGAGAGATGCCAGTGCTGCCACAAAGGCACCGACGCCCGAGACAGCAGGGCTCGTGTTTCTTCACGCAGACCATCTGTGCCGCCGTTGGCCATCGGAGGTGATGAAACTGGGCTGCTTCCAATGCATTCCAGAATGTAAACCCCTCACCGTGTTTCTTCTTGGTTTGATCCCTGGAGTGCCTGTGCTTTGTCTTCAAGTCACACTTGGGATTTTGCTAGTTTTCCAAGATTATCGCATTTTTTTTGAACAAAGTAAATCAGTTTCCGACAATGCCGCTGTCGCGTTAGGGTTTCTCGGCGTGTCGCCTGGCTCTGGCCGGGGTTGTGTGTGACGCTTCCTACCCATGCTGCCTTGCACATTTATGGAGCAGGGGTTTTGCCGGCACCGGTCTTGGTTCCTTATAATCCTGTCATCGTCCTCGTCATCAGCCCCCTCCTTCCCCTGCTCTTCCTCTGTTGCCCCAGCAAGACTTTCAAAGAACCAGCTATTGCTCAAGTGGTCTTTTAGAGAATGTGCACACCTCTCGACCACTCCACAACACCTCAAGATTGCAGTGGTTGTGTTTCGGGTTCACATACATGTATATCGAGACTCAGGGAAGTCCAGGGCCACACAGGAAGTAGCAGAGCCAAGATTTAGACCTGATCTAGCTCCAAATCCCAGCTTCTCTGTTGCTGGCCATGCAGGATGAGCTCTGTTTCCCAGGCAGGCTGAGCAAATGTCCAGGATGGCAGGTTCTTGGCAGGGCCCTGGGGGCTGAGACCACAGAAGGCCCCCTCACAGGAGTGGGGGTGAAGGGCCCCAGGTCCAGGCTGGATGACCTTCTGCCCTTCCTGATGCGGGTGACCTGGCTGTGCTGGTTTGAAGTAAAAACGCTGTTGGCAGAGAATCGAGACGCGGGGAAGGTTAGTTCAGGGCAGGGATGTTGGTGTCTGCGGGTGATGACTGCAGCCTCCCTGTGTGTTGTGTTTCCCGGTTGGCACACCTCTGTTTATTGTCTGCGCCAGCCTCATACCCCCTTTCCCTCAGCGTATTTCCTTCATAACAGGATGGCAGACTCAGCGGCTGCTATGGGGCTGTTCCAACTACTGAAAACACTGAGATAAGGCCCACGGTGGCAGAAATCCCTGAGGCTGCCAAGGGTGCCCACATCCCAGATGCCGGGGCTCTGAGAGTCGCCTCCTCTGTTCTTAGTTGCCTCGGATGTGAACAGGCGGCCATCAGGGGGTGTCATCCTGAGCCCTGAGGTGGGGCCTGGGGTCTGCACTCGAATTCACGGTGCTCTGATGCTAAGTTTTAATTCTTAAAAAGCTTTTCTAGCTGAAGATACTCCTCAATATATTAATTATTGGCTGAAAAAAGCCTAAATTTTTAATCTTGCAAATGCTAGAATTTCTGAGCTCCCTATGTTTTCTCTCAAGTCTGCTGCAAGCTTGGCTTTCCTTTCTGAGCTTATCTTTTTCTCGAGGTACTTTATCAAATGCAGTAGCAATGATTATTCACTCTAGAGACATTTTGCTTGGAAAGCTTTTCACCCAATGCCAGGATTACATTGGGTATGTTTCCTGCTTTCTAAGTTATTACAGGAGCCCATGTTAGTGATTTTTTTTTACCATTACATGTCACAAGTTGCCATTCCCCGAGTTTCTAAAGTAGTTTATTCACCACCCAGTCTATCAGCCAGTGCCACATATTAATACTTTAGGTTTTATTACGGCAGCACCTACTTTTGGCACCAAATTCTCTATTGGTCAGCTATTGCTATAATAATGCTGTGTAACAAATGGCCCCACCAATCCCAGTGGTTTAGAAGAAGCTGTTTGTCTCTCATGCCTATGTCGGTGTAGTGGCCGCAGCATCTACTTCAGGCTGCAGGTGCCTCTCAGGTGTGTGGCTTGGCTCTCATTTTGAGACCTGATGGAAGAGGCAGAAGGTCCCCCCGGGGCATTTCCCAGGCCAGGCATGCAGGAGGGCAAGTGGAAGCACATACTTACCTGTACTCAGAACTGCCCCCACTGTCCCCTTCCACACTTCAGTGGTCACAGCAAGTCCCATTTCCAATCCATGGTGCTGGGACTGGGAGGGAAGGAAGGACTGTGAGTGTACAATGCCACCTGCCACAGGAATGGCTCAAGGATGAAGGCAAAGTTAACACCAGGAGTTGCCCTGTCCCTCTGCTCCTGAAGCCCTTGGCTTTGCAGAGATGATGTGGTGCAGTGGAAAGGACACAGTGCATGGCGGGCCAGCTCGGCTGCCCTGACACACTGTGGCCAGCAGGCCTCTCCTCGGTGTCCCTGGAGCTGCAGCTTTGATGCCAGGGTAGAAGATGAGTGGGAGGTGGAGGGGCATTTCCAGCCAACTCTATACACTGAGAAGCACTAAAGATTAACAGGTGACTGTCTGGGAAGAGCCAGCTTTGTAAGAGACACTGACAGGCACCACTTCCCAGGTCTTCATCTTCCCTCTGGATGGGTGGAGGAACAGGGACACCAAACCTGACATTGCTCCCATACTGAGTGCCAGCCATGGCCCCACCTTGCACAGCCCATGCCTCAAAGGGGCCATGGCTAGCACTATGTGACAAGAGGATGCTGGGCAGGTGGGTGGGAGTAGAGGACCAGGTGAAGGCTGGGGCCTGTGTACCCCAGTTGAAGGGAGCTGGATTTAACTCCCTGAGACCCAAGAAGCATCCGTCTGGCCACCCCAGTCTAATTGGCTAGGAATTTGGTGGTGGCACAGGTGAGAAGGTCCCTGCTCCGTGGAGCTTGCAGGTTCTGGAAACAACCCCACCACATCTGTTGCAACACCTGCAGCCATCTTCTTGCATCTTTGCTTTGTGCTGGACGCTTCCATATGGGACACCTAACACAACATCTGTAGTGGGCTGAGGGTAACCCTCAAAGATATATGTCCACATCCTAATTCCCAGAACCTGGGACTGTGACCTTATTTGGAAAAGGGGTCTTTGCAGATTTAATTAAGTGAAGGGTATTGAGTTGGGGAGACCATTCTTGTCTATCTGGGTGGGCTCTAGTCCACTGATAAGTATTCTTAGAAGACAGAAGAGGAGGAGGCCATGTGTCCACAGAGGCAGAGGCTAGAGTGCTGTGGCCACAAGCCAAGAAATGCCTGCAGCCCTGGACTGAAAGGGGCAGGAAGGGCCTCCCCTGGAGTCTCTGAAGGGAGCCCTGCTAACTGGTTTTGGACTTCTGGCCTCCTGAGCTGTGTGAGAATAAATATTTATTGTTTTAAGCTGCCCATTTTGTGGTAATTTGTTAAAGGCCGCTGCAGGAAAGTAACATGCCATCTTATTTATATTATGAGACCCAACATGGTAAGTATTTGATGCCTCTTTATAGGTAAAGAAACCAAGACCTGGAGTTTGGGTCATTTGGTGATGGTAGTTGCTAATGGTAGAATCAGAATCCAGTCTGTGCTTCGGCCCTGAACCAATCTATAGGCAAAGAGAAGTTCAGCGGAAGGAGCTCACCATGATGTGCTGGCTTTAACACAGGCAGGGGAGGGCTGGACAGCCTGCCACGTATAGGCTGCCGAAATGAAGTAGTTAGGCACTGAGCCTCTCTGCACCCCAGTGGATGGTCCCTAGAGGAAGAGGGGGCCTTGGGGCTGGCGCCCACGTGCATCCCGGCTGATGGTCCCTAGAGGATACGGGGGTCTTGGGCTGGTCCCCACGTGCATCCCGGCTGATGGTCCCTAGAGGATACGGGGCTCTTGGGCTGGTCCCCACATGTACCCCGGCTGATGGTCCCTAGAGGAAGTGGGGGTCTTGGGGCTGGCGCCCACGCGCAGTCTTAGGTAGTGCTCAGCCTTGTTATGGAGTTCCCATGCCCAGGGCTTCTCGGTGTGTAGAATTGGCTGGAAATGCCCCTCCACCTCCCACTCATCTTCAGAATGGGCCTCCCGCTGAAGCCCTGCATCTGACTAGGGAGACCCAAGTCCTTGCACCGTCTGGCAGCTCGTGAGGGACCACGCCCCCTCTGGCAGCTCCTGAGGGACCCACAACAGGGAGGACTGGGGCCTTGCTGGGCTGGAGAGCCCAGAGGAACAAGCAGGGGGCTAGGGCCCCTGAGATGCTGTATGACTGGTCCATTGTTCCTGTTCCTTTCCCATAGAAGAAAAAGGAGAGTAGTTTGGGGACAGATTCATGCACATACGCACACATACATACTGCACACACATACATACTATATACAATACAGTGTGTATACACATAGACACACTACAGCACATGCACACACACACTCTGCACACAATACTGCATGCATGCACATATGGCACAGCACATACATGCACACATGCTGCAGCACACACAATACTGCATACAGAACATACAATCCTGCAAGTACACCATACACGGGTGAAGAGAAGGGGCATCTGTCAGTGGCCTACTCTTCCAGACCCTCATTTTGTCCTCACAGCAGCTCTCTGGGGTGGGCCTCCCCAACTCCCTTTACTGGATGAAGATGCTGAGACTTAAGGGTTACAAAGTCTGCTTGAAGTCACAAGGTGCTGCGACTTGAGCTCAGGGCCAGGTGAATCCCTGATGTTCCTGGCAATCTGCTCCTGAAGGGTGCAGCAGGGCCTCTCTGGTCTGGTTCTCCCTCTTCCTGTAACCTTTGAGGTAGTGCCTGCAGGAACCCTGGGACCCCCCCACCCCCACCCCAATTTGCCTGCTCCTGTTCCCTGGGCTCAGCAGAGTCACCATCCCAGCCCCAGGACAAGTGTCCTCCTTGGTGGGGGACATGTGGTCATTGCTGGGGCGATACAGTGAGATGTGGCCACACAGCCATGTCCAGACCTTGGGCACCATGCTGCTCATGCTCCAGACTGCTGGGGAGCACCTGGTCCTGGTTGTGTCTGGCTTTGGGTCCTTCAATTTCTGCTGTCTGCTTTCCTGTCATTGCTCCCACTTCTCAACCCTGCCTTGGTAGCTTCTCTGATATGATCAGGCAAGATCTTAGAGCACAGTTGCACGTTTACGTTATAGCTTCTCTATCACTCCTGTGGGTGTGCACATGTTGTATGGTGTGTGTGTGGATGTGTTTCTCTACGAGTACAGAGCACATGTGTTTGCATGCATTCTGTGTGTGCACAAGGCATGTTTAACATATCTGGTGTATACACAGGGTATCTATAAGGTTTATGTGGTATGTGTGCATACTGTGTATGGTGTACTTGCAGGATTGTATGCTCTGCGTGCAGTATTGTGTGTGCTGCAGCATGTGTGCATGTATGTGCTGTGCCGTATGTGCATGCATGCAGTATTGTGTGCAGAATGTGTGTGTGCATGCATGTGCTGTAGTGTCTATGTGTATACACACTGTATTGTATATAGTATGTATGTGTGTGCAGTATGTATGTGTGCGTATGTGCATGAATCTGTGCTCTGAAAAGAAAGCCAACACAGTGGCTGGACAACATTCTACCAGTCCCTTGAGACTATCAAAAGTCAGTGTGTTCAGTCACACAGAGGAGCCTTTGAAGACTTCAGATGAATGACTCAGGAGCCCCTCAGTCATCTCAGCAGAAGACAGAGATAGGACTATGTGAAAGGCCTAGGGAAGACCTTCTTGTGAAATAGAGTGAATCCTGTGTGTGACATACACAGGAGACCACAAAGTTCTTGAGAATGTTATATCAGCAGAAACACTGCCAACTTGGACTGAAGGGAACAGAGAAAGTATGAAATGAAAGATGAAAGAGCACTGTTGGACTCTCCAAAATTCTACAGGAAGGAAGCAGGCTGATAAAACCACTCAGTGGCAAACATGTGCTACCTTTCATGAAAAAGGAAGGATGACTCCAAGGGTGGAGCCATGAGCCCAGATGTTGGACCTGGGACCCACAGAGGATTATTTTCTCAGGCCTTGAAATCTAATGTTTGCTTAGCTGGTTTTTCAAAGTGCTTGGGACTGAGGACTCCTTTTTTCCTTCCATTTTCTCCATTTTGAATGAGAATGTCTATAACTGTCAACTGATGCCTGTCCTAATGTTGGGTCTGACAGCAGATCATTTGTTTCTTGAGTTTTGCAGGTTTACAGGTGGAGCAGAATTATGCATCTGGATGGATTATACCCTAACCCAACCCTAATTTACATTATGAAATTTGGGACACTTGAACTAAGTAAATTTAGATGAGATTTCTGGACTTTGACTTAATGCTGTAATGAGGTAGATGTTCACAGATGCTGGGGTGGAGTGGCATCCTTGTGAGTCTTTGGAAGCCAGGGGCCAACTGTAGTCAGCAGGATAATGGCCCCCAAAGATGTCCACATCTCACTCCCCACTACCTTATATGTCAAGAGGGAGTTTGCAGGTGTGATTAAATTAAGGGTCTTGAGGTGGGGGGTTATCCTGGATTAACCAGGTGGCCAGTGCAATCATGAGAGTCCTCACAAGAAGGAAGCAACACTGTTAGCATCAGAGAAGATGTAACTACGGAAGCAAAAGTCAGAGTGATGAGTTTGCTTTAGAAGTGGAGGGAGGAACCCAGAGGCATGGAAGTAGGTAGCCTCTAGAAGCTGGAAGAGGCACGGAAGTGAATTCTCCCCAGAGCCTCCAGAAAGAAGAGACTCTTGCTGACGCCTTGGTTTAGTCCAGTGAAACCCATGTGGGACTTCTGATTTCCAAAACTGTAAGATAATAAATGTGTGTTGCTTTAAGCCACTAAGTCTGTGGTAATCGGCTGTAGCAGCAATAGGAAGCAAATACAGGGATGAACATCTAAAGAGCAGGCCAGGAGACAGGCATTCCGGAAGTCGCAGGAAAAACACGCTTTCTACTGCTCCTGTTGGGTGTTGTCGATCAGCCAAGATGAGGGCTGAGAACTGACGCCAGGGTTAGCCTTTGCCGGTAACATCAGCAAAAGCATGTCTAGTGGAATAGGGGAGGTGAAAGCTAGCTTAGCGAGGACTCAGGAAAGACTAGGAAGAGAGGAAGTGGAGACGGAAGACTGTGTTCCTAGAGGGGCATCTTGAAAAAGAGCAGAGAGACAGCCAGCAGCTGGGGGGCCCTGGCCGGCAGGAGAGGGGACAGCATGACTGTTGTTGAGGGTGGCCCCACTGAGGGGGCAACCAGAGCTCCTGGCCAGCCTGGAGTCGGGGATGAGGGGTGGGTCTGGCTGGGCAGGCACAGTTGGGTGGGAAGATGGTGTGGTCGGAGCACGTGGACATTCTTTTCTGATTGCTTCTATTTTCTCAGTGAGATGGGAAACAATCATCTCCTTTTTGCTAAATGTGCTGAGCAGGCTTGAGGGATGCCTGGACTTCAGCAGGAAGCGATAGTCATGCCTCGCACATGCAGCTTTCAATCCTGTTTGGTTGGAGAAATAATATACCGCCCAACTAGTTTGTTTTAAATAAGACAAACACCCCGGAGCCTGCCTGCTGCTAGAGACGGCTCTGTTTGGAGTGGGGCTCTCGGCGGTGCTGAGGTCAGCTCTGTTTGACATTCCTGATGTGTGAAGGGAGCACTTAGGACACCACCACCAGGCCACGGGCGTGCAGCTCCCTGGAGCTGCTCCAGGGGCCCTGCCTGAGAAATGTTCCAGTCCTTGAAATTTCTCCCCAGTTTTAAACATCTGTTGGTGCTTGTGGAAAATAAGGTCGGGATTGTTGTGCTCACCGCCCGTGAAAGCTGCCATTGCACGGTCTGTAAAGTGCTGGTGATGAACACTTCACACCGACAGGCTGAGCCTCGGCCCTGGCCACGTCGCTGGGGCCCAGCTTCTGATCAGTCTGTATGGTTCAGCTCTCCGTGGAGTTAAGTCATGACAACCAGGGAACACAGGCATTTGAGGGGATAGCTCTGTTCCCTCCTCCATGTCCTGGGGCGAGCTGTGTAGACGTCTGTTATCTTGATAAACCCAAACCTCTTGGGGCCAGGTGCCCTGTGCCTTCCTTTGTCCTTCTGTCCACCTGGCCTTCCATGAGCTTCTGGGGTGGGGCTGTCTCCTTTCTCTCCTGACTTCCCAAAGCACAACTGAAAGCAAACTCTTCCACCCACCATGAGTCTCATTCCATCTCTCCAGTGGGCGAGACACGCCAGTGTTTTGTTTTATTTCATTTGCTTTGTTTTTTCAATCAAGCTGAGGCCAGCTTGGAGCCCTGTTTCCCTTGGGATGGGGGACACATGGATCTCTGGAGTTTGGGGGTGCCCCTTCTGGTCGCAAGGGACCTTCTGGACCCTGTGCCTCCCTCCCACCAGCCTCCCCTGACACGGCCTCCGTGCTGCTCCTCTCCCAGTGGGCTCCACCCTCACTAGGGCTTCGAACCTGGAATGCTCTTTCCTGGCCTCCTGCCTGTCCCCTTCCCACCAAGCCCCCCAGTTCCTGCTGAGTGCCACTGCCTGGCTCAGCTGCTGCCACCCAGTGCTGGGCTCAGCCCCGTCACCCACGCCCCACCATAAAGGGTTCTTTACAGCAGATGGCATCGCCGTCGGCCCCCCAACCGGAGGCGCCCTTCAGGGCAGGAGCCTGTTTCTTGTGGAAGTGTCTTAAGCCCTAAAACGGTGCCCAGTGCACAGTTAAATAAGAATCAGAGCCCCAAGAGCAAACCTTAGCCCCTCACGGTGACTATAGCCCTTCCAAAGAGGGGCCATATCACGTGCACAGCGACCCTCTCCACGTGGGTCCCTTGGTTTGTGAGGGCCTTGGTTTGCAGGCCATAGACCCACATGGTGGCACCTCGTGTGAGGGGAAGAGGGTGCGCAGGCCATAGACCGACACAGTGGCACCTGGTGTGAGGGGAAGAGGGTGCGCAGGCCATAGACCCACACGGTGGTACCTGGTGTGAGGGGAAGAGGGTGCGGAGGCCACAGACCCACACGGTGGCACCTGGTGTGAGGGGAAGAGGGTGTGGAGGCCACAGACCCACACGGTGGCACATGGTGTGAGGGGAAGAGGGTGTGGAGACCATAGACCCACACAGTGGTACCTGGTGTGGGGGGAAGAGGGTGCGGAGGCCATAGACCCACACGGTGGCACCTGGTGTGAGGGGAAGAGGGTGCGGAGGCCATAGACCCACACGGTGGCACCTGGTGTGAGGGGAAGAGGGTGCGGAGGCCATAGACCCACACGGTGGCACATGGTGTGAGGGGAAGAGGGTGCGGAGGCCATAGACCCACACGGTGGCACCTGGTGTGAGGGGAAGAGGGTGCACAGGCCACAGACCCACACGGTGGCACCTGGTGTGAGGGGAAGAGGGTGCGGAGGCCACAGACCCACACGGTGGCACATGGTGTGAGGGGAAGAGGGTGTGGAGACCATAGACCCACACAGTGGTACCTGGTGTGGGGGGAAGAGGGTGCGGAGGCCATAGACCCACACGGTGGCACCTGGTGTGAGGGGAAGAGGGTGCGGAGGCCATAGACCCACACGGTGGCACCTGGTGTGAGGGGAAGAGGGTGCGGAGGCCATAGACCCACACGGTGGCACCTGGTGTGAGGGGAAGAGGGTGCGGAGGCCATAGACCCACACGGTGGCACCTGGTGTGAGGGGAAGAGGGTGCGGAGGCCATAGACCCACACGGTGGCACCTGGTGTGAGGGGAAGAGGGTGCGGAGGCCATAGACCCACACGGTGGCACCTGGTGTGAGGGGAAGAGGGTGCGGAGGCCATAGACCCACACGGTGGCACCTGGTGTGAGGGGAAGAGGGTGCGGAGGCCATAGACCCACACGGTGGCACCTGGTGTGAGGGGAAGAGGGTGCGGAGGCCATAGACCCACACGGTGGCACCTGGTGTGAGGGGAAGAGGGTGCGGAGGCCATAGACCCACACGGTGGCACCTGGTGTGAGGGGAAGAGGGTGCGGAGGCCATAGACCCACACGGTGGCATCTCGTGTGAGGGGAAGAGGGAGTGGAGGCCATAGACCCACACGGTGGCACCTGGTGTGAGGGAAGAGGGTGTGGAGGCCATAGACCCACACGGTGGCACCTCGTGTGAGGGGAAGAGGGTGCGCAGGCCATAGACCCACACGGTGGCACATGGTGTGAGGGGAAGAGGATGCGCAGGCCATAGACCCACACGGTGGCACCTGGTGTGAGGGGAAGAGGGTGCGCAGGCCATAGACCCACACGGTGGCACCTCGTGTGAGGGGAAGAGGGTGCGCAGGCCATAGACCCACACGGTGGCACATGGTGTGAGGGGAAGAGGGTGCGCAGGCCATAGACCCACACGGTGGCACATGGTGTGAGGGGAAGAGGGTGCGCAGGCCATAGACCCACACGGTGGCACATGGTGTGAGGGGAAGAGGGTGCGGAGGCCATAGACCCACACGGTGGCATCTCGTGTGAGGGGAAGAGGGTGTGGAGGCCATAGACCCACACGGTGGCACCTGGTGTGAGGGAAGAGGGTGTGGAGGCCATAGACCCACACGGTGGCACCTCGTGTGAGGGGAAGAGGGTGCGCAGGCCATAGACCCACACGGTGGTACCTGGAGTGAGGGGAAGAGGGTGCGGAGGCCATAGACCCACACGGTGGCACCTGGTGTGAGGGGAAGAGGGTGCGCAGGCCATAGACCCACACGGTGATACCTGATGTGAGGGGAAGAGGGTGCGCAGGCCATAGACCCACACGGTGGCACCTGGTGTGAGAGGAAGAGGGTGCGGAGGCCGTAGACCCACACGGTGGCACCTGCTGTGAGGGGAAGAGGGTGCACAGGCCACAGACCCACACGGTGGCACCTGGTGTGAGGGGAAGAGGGTGCGTAGGCCATAGACCCACACGGTGGCACCTGGTGTGAGGGGAAGAGGGTGTGGAGGCCATAGACCCACACGGTGGCACCTGGTGTGAGGGGAAGAGGGTGCGGAGGCCATAGACCCACATGTTGGCACCTGGTGCGAGGGGAAGAGGGTGCGGAGGCCATAGACCCACACGGTGGCACCTGGTGTGAGGACCTTCTGAAGGTACCCGTGGGTGAGGGGATCATTTGGATGGATTGCAAAATGGCCATGTGGCTTTAGTGACACCTTTAGGATGTAGTAAACTTCAGAGTCAACCTTATTCCTGGTAGAGAGACATCTTCACTTTTCTGGTGCCATAACTGCCTCTTTGTGGAAAGCAAAGCAAAACTAAAGTCATTTTTCTTGTTTGTTTTTAAGGCCCTTCAGGCTCTAGGGTGAGTTTCTGGTTTGAGGGGAAGGCCTTTCCTCCTGACTCCAGCCCTCCTTGACAAGGTCTCCGTAAAGCATGCTTTCTCTTAGGGACCCTTAGAGGGAGGCTTGGTGGGGACATGGGGTCAGGGACATCATCAAATGCTAGACGCTCAGCTGGGGCTGCCCCGAGGGCTCTGAGAGGAGGGGCACTCCTGTGTGGCCAGGTGGGTGGTGAGTGTGACCTGGGTGGTTGGCAGTGGCTTCCGTCCAAGGTCCTGGCCAGGAGCTGAATCCCACAGCCACAGCAGGCCATTAGTGGCTGAGTGAAGTTTGTTCAGGGTGGCCTGACCAAAGGCAGGCCCTGAGGACAGCTGTTGCTGGCTCTTGGTGGAAAGAGGCTGAGGCCAAAGGGTTTATAGGTGTTCAAATTGGAAAGTGGAACAGGAGACCTAAGTACGCTCCCTCTGACCAGGTTAGGGGGTACTGATGGGGAGTCCCTCAGTAGAGGCAGGGGCCACCTCTTCTCACCCCAAGGGACCCAGGCCAAGAAGGAGCCCCCTCTCCCCCAGGGCCAGGGGGACCCCAGCCTGCCCCACACTGGCACTTTGCAGCACCAGGGAGAGACCAGGCCTACTCTGGGACAGGTTCCAGGCTTACGGGAGCTTTGGTCAGAGGGGCAGCTACCCCTGCCCACTCTAAGAACGTGGCCCCAGAAAGGGGCATCATTTCTTCAACAGAAGAGGAGGCGAGATGAGCTTGGTGCCAGTTCCACGGAGCCACAGTGACATAACTCTCCGAACATTCGTGACCAACCACGGAGCACAGTGACATAACCCTCCGAACATTCGTGACCAACCACGGAGCACAGTGACATAACCCTCCGAACATTTGTGACCAACCACGGAGCACAGTGACATAACCCTCCGAACATTCGTGACCAACCTCGATTATACAGTCACACCCAGCCCCGAGTGGATTTACCAGAGACAGAATGTTCCCCACCAGGCTCCCCCGCTAGGCAGATCCTCAGCACTTGGCTCAAGAGTGGAACAGACCCCACTAGCCATTGCAGGCCGTTGGGCAGGCAGCCCTCCGACCTCAGCCCATGTGCATATGGGGTGGGGGAACCGTGGGTAAAACTTGGGGTCCTAACCTGGGGGGGGTCAAACCCTCCACACGCAAGTCCTGGTCAGAATCACTCAGAACTGACCCTCCCCTGTGCCAGCCCCTCCCCTGTACCAACCTCTCCCCTGTACAAAGCCCCTCCCCTGTACCAGCCCCTCCCCTGTACCAAGCCCCTCCCCTGTGCCAGCCCCTCCCCTGTACCAGCTCCTCCCATGTACCAGCCCCTCCCCTGTACCAGCTCCTCCCCGTGCCAGCCCCTCCCCTGTACCAGCCCCTCCCCTGTACCAGCTCCTCCCCTGTGCAAAGCCCCTCCCATGTACCAGCTCCTCCCCTGTACAAAGCCCCTCCCCTGTCCCAGCTCCTCCCCTGTACCAGCCCCCAGACCCTGAACAGCATTGGCCACTACACGGAGCCACCACCCCGGCCCTGGCCTGGGTGGGTGGGGGTCCCCACGGGAGCACAGCGCAGTGCTAGGGCCCCTGTAGCAGATTCCCAGGAGACACACGCCCAGCTGGGCCTGCTGACACTAGCCCTGCATTCCCACACCCCCTCCCCTGGCCCTCTCAGCTGCCTTGTCCTCTCCTGGTCAGCTGCCTGGGGACACTGTTGCAATGCCTGGCCCCTGACCTTGCCCGAAGCTCCTCGGTGTCTGGACGTTCAGCCCAACATGCTCTGAGGTTTGGGGCAGGTCCAGCACTCTGTGGGTCCACCCCATCAGCCCTCAGGGTGGGACTCATGCAGCCACAGGTTGAGAGTTCCAGGAACCACAAGTCCTGAGTCAGCGGGCACCTGACCCCTTATGTCACCTGCCCCAGGTGGAAGGAGACGCTACAGGGACCAAGCATGGTTGGTAAATGTGTGTGTGTATGTGCACTCACGCCTGTGCGTTAAAACGCTTCAGAGAAAGAGCAGCCCAGGAACGCGGGGGTTGGACGGGATGTGGAGGTGTGGGCTGTGCCTAGGGGTCCCTTCTGGGGCTGTGTGGGTGTGAGTGGGGGACTGAGGAAAAGCCGCCTTCCCCAGGAGTGTGTGGGGGTGCTGTTTCTCATATACTTTATTTCCTGTTTTAACACATGTGGGTGTCCTGTAATAAAAGCCGTTAGCTGCCCACAAGAATGAGCAGGTTTGCTGGATCACAGTCCCCCACCCGGTGCCAGGCTGCCTGCCTGGGAGACTCAGGGTCCTCCCCAATCCTGCCTCCCCACCTCCACACAAGGGTGAATCTGAAGCCCCAGGCACCCATGCCAGGGGAACTGAGGTAGAGCAGACCTCCAGCATCCCCCCGTGACCTGGCAGATGGCAGTGGACATTGCCCTCCCCAGACACCCCTGTGAGTTGTCAGCTCTGCCTGCTGGGGTGGAGCCCCTGACTTGGGTGAGCCAAGGGTGGGGGGAGGGTGGTGAACCAGCCGGCCCCCCAGGTTTCCTGAACCCTTTCTCAGTCTCCTGGAAGGGGCTGAGGGGCCTGGCACCTTCCCACCAGAGCAGTGGTCCCCAACCCTTTTGACACCAGGGACAGGTTTTGTGGAAGACACTTATTCTGTGGGTGTTGGGGAGAAGAAGGGATGGTTGCCCTCTCAGATCATCAGGCATTAGATTCTCATAAGGAGCAGACAACCTAGATCCCTTGCGTGCGCAGTTCACAATAGGACACAATAGGAGCGCAGTCACGCTCCTGTGAGAAGTGAATGCCGCCGCTGATCCGAGAGGAGGCGGAGCTCAGGGTCAGGCTGGTCCACTGCTCACCTCCCGCCGCGCGGCCGGTTCCTAACAGGCCACAGCCTGGGGACCCCTGCTCCAGAGGACGGGGAGTGTCTCTCTGTCATCCCCAACGGGCCAGTGATCCCGCTGGAGGGGCTGGGGCTGCACGGGACACAGGCTCAGCTGTGCTGCTGGCCACCCATGACCCAATCAGAGGCTCAGGTCAGAGGGCAAAGATGTCCACTGAAGCGGCTCCAGAATCCCACAAGGAAGGTGACATCCGCTTCCTCCTCCAGCCCCACCTTCGCTTCCGGGACCACAGAGCCCCTGGAGCCTGCACATCACGGAGTCTCCCACTGAGGAGTGAGGAGGCCTCTTGTGGGGACAGATCTGGGTGAGTCAGGAGGCCCTGCAGGGCTGGGCTGGGCTGGGCTTAGGGGCTGGAGCGGGGAGGGTTTCTCAGACTGGAGTGGGAGACTTGAGGTGGAGATGTGGGTTAGGTCAGGGTCAACCCTGAAAGATTGAGAATCACATGGGGCTGCTCATCTTGGGCGTGAGGAGCAAGGTCTCTGGGACTGAATAGGTGAAGACCAGTTTCCTGGGACGGGCACGACAGGGACTCGAGCCCCGTCCTAGGCTGTGTCAGGGCAGCTGAGAAACTTGCTGGCTTGTGGGTCATGGAGCCCCAGGAGCGGTTGAGGTGCAGGAGGGGGCCTGGGTGGGGCTGAGTCAAGGGCTCCTGCCAAGCCCCTGTGGCCCAGGTGGTATTTCTTTATGCCTCGTGGCCTGGAGGAGCCACTGCCTTCACCACATCCCACCGGGGTGGGGCGGGTACCACCCTCTGGGACAGGGAACCTTCAAGTGGGAATTTGGGCAAATTTGAACTCAGCTGGATTTTCAGTTTGTTGTTCTTTGAAGGAATTCAGGACTGTGTGCCAGCGCTGGCCACACCACCAGGAGGCCTGGCCTGGCCCGAGAGGGATGCCAGCTTGGCATCTCCCACAGGGCAGGGCGTGTTGGGAGCCGCGGTTGGCTGGGGGCTGGCCTGAGCCTGACTGCCTATGTGGAGCTGGCAAGGAGTGAAGACCCTGCTGCCAGCACAGGGCCGAGGCTCTCGGGCTAAGGACAGGCTTAGGACAGGCCTAGGCTCTGGGGTCCTCAGCCCCCTCCCAGCAGGGCCCGGCCCATGCTGCCAGACCTGGGATGTGCCCCTGGACCTCCCTACCTCGGGCCTCTGCCCACCCCAGCCTCCTCCCCCAGACCCCTCGGTCTCTGCCCCTGGAGGAAGCTGGGAGTGTTTCTTTTGGAAATGACCCCAGTTTGTGGTTGTTCTTTGTAGACACACCCCCTGCTGGGGATGAGAAGTCCCCCTGGACCTTGGTTTGGGCGAGAAACGGGCTGTGTCCCACGTTAACCTAAATCGTCTTTTCCTCTTTACATTCCAGAGTCATGCTTGAGGCCAGGCTCGAATCCTGCCTGCCTTTGGTGGCTCTGAGATTCAGGGCTGGCTTTTCTGAGAGCACCCAAGCGAGGTGCCTTGGGATGCCCCTGACTTGGAGACACAGAGGAGGCTGGACACCCCTTTTCCCCGACGCACTGAGCGAGCAGAGGTGCTGGGGCCTGGCATGGCCCCTGGGAAAGAACCTGCTTTCCTCTTGTGGGAAGTCAAATCCTCGCACTCAGTGCCGGCACCCCTTGGCGGGTGACAAGAGGGCATCTCGAAGGCCACTGTGCTATGGGAGTTACGGCTTTGACTCTGAGACGGGGGCCTGGGTGAGGACCTGGTATCCTCAAAGTCCCCGTGGCTGCCCTGTGGAGAAGACTCTGTTGGGAGAGGGCGCTGGCTCCCAGAAGTGTCCCAAGGTCCAGGAAGGAATGGGGGGAAGAGGACAGGAGGGTGTTCTCACAGTCACTGCGACCTCTGGTGAGCAGAGGGTCCTTCTCAAGCTACTGAATCCTCATGGGGCTTGGGTGAGGGAGCGAGGATAGGCCAGGAGCCAGAAGCTCAGGAGGGGACGGCCTCACTGTGGAAGGTGCAGGGGTGGTCCAGCCTGAGCCCTCTGCCCCCCGCTGCAGCTCAGCACTCCCCCCACGCACACTTACCCAGGGGGTTGCAAAGTGATGGGTGTTGGCTCTGGGTGGAAAAACACCTGGAACTAGTCCCATGTTGTTTCCCAGGGAAGGAGCCACACCCTCCTCAGACCTCTGGGCTGATGCACGAAACGGGAGCCCTGCCTGGGCTGCCCACTGCCCGTCACAGAACGATCCCGCTTCAAATTTCACAGGCATCTGGATCAAATAACAGGCTGATAGGGCATATAAAATTAGAGACAGAACTCTCCAGAAGGCAGGGTGGGGGCTGCAGCTCCCTGGGATTCCACGTGAGAAGGCAGTGATGCTGCTGCCCCCACGGGAAGGACGGATGCTGAGTCAGTGGGAAGACAGTGGGAAGCCCAGCCTGGAGGGGAACGGGGGACGGGGGTGTCCAGAAAAAGCAGCAGGAGGTTGGGGTGGGACACAGGGAGTGTGCTGCCCGGGTAGGTCCCCCAGACCAGGAGGGCCAGACCCTACCGCCCCTCCGCAGGACCCCATCCCTGCTTCACTCCCTTACTCCTAGTTCTGAGTTGGGCCCAGCCTGAGTCTCCACCAGGTGGACAGTAGCTCCTCGGGGCAGCTGGGTGTGAGATCTGCAGGCTCAGGCAGCCACCCAGATACTAGCGGCCTCCCTGCCCTCCAAGCCCAGCCTGGGGTGAACCTTGACAAAGGCCCTAGACCCCAGCAACCACCCCACCAGGGCTCTGAGTTCTCCATGAGGACTGGTTTCCCTGGAAGGTGAACACTCAGGGGCTGGGTCCCTGAAGGATTGTTCTTCTCAGGTCTTCACTGTTTCCAGACGTGTGCCTTAGACATCCGCACGGACATCTCTTCCCAGGGATGGGGGTCTCAGGGCAGGTGCATTTAAACTTGTGATAGAGACTCCAAATCACCTCTCAAAAGCCTGTTCCCATTCACACCCCTGCATACAGCATGTCGGTGGATCCCTTCCTCACTGGAGCAACACTAGATTTTGTCATAAAATATTTTTAATTTCTTATTTCTATGATTAATAGGGAGGTTGGATATTTTGTGATATTCATTAGTTTATTTGACTATGTTTCTGTTTTTACCCTTTACCACTTTTCTAGCTAGTCATTTGCTTTTTTCTTGTTGATTTGTGGGAGTTCTTTATATATGATGAATATCAGTACTTTGTGTTTACATTGCAGATATTCGTTCCCAGTCTGCTGCTTATTATTTTACCTTTTTAAGGTTGTTCTTTTCATCACATAAAAGTTTTTAAATTTTAAGTAGTCAAATGGTTTCCTTTAAGGCTTTGGATTTTGCATTTTTATACCAAAATGCTCTTGTATTTTCTTCCAAACTTTATAATTATTCTTTTTTTTTTTTTTTGCCTTTAAGTTCATTTTGGGGCATGGGGTGAGACAGAATAGCACCATTTTTCCACATTAAATCTTAGATATTGTGAGCCCTGGAGGACAAAAATTACAGCTTAGAGGCCTGGAGCATGATTCTGGAGCCAGGCTTCCTGGGCCGGAGTCCATGTCCTGCCCATGGTGGCTGGCCACTGCTTTGGGGAGCCTCTCTGAGCCTCGGTGTCCTCTTTGAAAGAGTGGTTGTTCAGAGTAAGAGGGTATCTTCCTGTGGACGACTCAGCTCGCTTCTCAGCCCACAGTGAGTGAAGAACCAGGGGGTCTCACAGAGCCCTGACTCAGGCCCTGAGGGTCCCCCTAACCTCCAGGCAATTCGGCCTGCACCCCCACCCCCGCTTCTTCTTGCCTCTTCTAGAAGAGAGGAGGGTGGCGGTAAGGCTGGAAGGGGGAAGAAAATCTGTTTCCCAAAGCCTCCAGGTGATTCAGCCAGAGTGAGACCAAATGGCTTGGGTTTTCAGCTTCCTCACCTGTGCGGTGCAGGTGAAAGCACCCCACTTCCTACTCTGTGGGCAGGTAACACCTGCGTGCTCTGAGAAGGGGAAAACATCTCCACCCTCCCCAGAGGCCTGCATGGCCGGAGGTCACAGTGAGGCGGCCACACGCCCCGGGCTCTTGCTCCGAGGGGACGCTATCCCAACAAGAGGCCCCCTCACAGTCTGTCCTGACCCTGGCTCTGTGGCCCCTCCTTCTCCTTGATCAGGCCCCTCCCAGGTCTACCGGGATCTCTGGCTGCCCCCCGACCCCCTGCTGCAGCCCCAACCCTAGGTCTCCACAAAGACTTCGGGATGCCCCGTGAGCCCCTGGGTCCTGGACCCCTCTTCCTCCTCCAGCCCCTCCTCTCCCAGCTGCTCCTGGCTGCCCTTTAACTGCTCAGAGCTGTTCAGCAACCTGGCGCGTAGCTGGTACATAAGTGGTTGTTGGTTGGAGTCAAGAAAGTGATGGGGAGATGCTAAGAAAAGTGAAAGAAGCCTCAGCACCTGCCGGGAGCAGGTGCTGGGGGTGTGAGTGCCGCTGAATGAACGCGTCCTGGGACGGGATCCTGAAGCCCACCCCCCTGCCGGGCCCCCACAACCCAGAGCGCACACCAAACTTTGTACGTGTCTTTCCCGGTCAGCCTGAGCCCAAACCACCCATGTCCCTGAGCTTGTCCTTGTCTGAAAGAGGAGGGAAGTGTCTGTGTCCTCAGGAGCCCCTGGCCTTAAGGATAGGCACCCTGGCTCTGGCAGGCAGGTGGCCCCTGGCAGCCCCGCCCACGCCCGCGGTGACTAGCTCTCGGGCAAGCGATGCAAGTGCAGAAACCAGCTCTGTGTGGTCAGTGCCCCGGAGCTGCAGCGGCAGCAGAGGTCGGAACGCCTTCCTCTGTGGGCACGCCACGGAAATTTAAAGACACAGTGTGCTCTTTCGCAAACCGGGCTTGTTGATTCTACAGGAGAAGGTAACTATTATTGAGTTTCTTCTTTTTCAGAATGAGTGGCATCCAAACCTGACTCATATTTCCAACTTTATTAATTTTTGCAAGACTTCGGAGGGTGCTCTGTGGCGATTAATAGTGCTGAGCTGAGCACAGCTGCAATACTTTCCTGTAACACTGACTAAAGGAGAAGTTGGTGTCTTCCTCATACAAGAAATACATAAATCAGTTAAAAATAGTTCTCCGAGCGGATATGATGATGTCGTGGCCGTCACAGGAAACACATGAATCAGCCTCATCCTCAGTTCCAGGGAAGTGGGGACAGTCGGTGGTCCTTGGACCCCTCTTGGGGCGCGTGGGTGAGGCAGGGTCCCTCTGGCTTTACCTCATACCCGGACTGGCAAAGCTGCCCAGGAGGACAACTAAAACCATGCTCCTTTGATTCTGTGGACATTGCTAATTGCTGGGCGTTCATTTCTTGAATTCAGACCTTCTCATGAACCAGAGGAGCTGGCTCAGAAAAATGCCGGTGACGCATGGGCCTGAACTGGTCAGTGCAGCTCAGAGATGCTCGCTGTGGGGGACGTGCAGTTTGCCTGTGGGCCAGTTGTCCACCCGTCACTGTTACCCCGCTGAGGAAGCTGTGGGTGCCACCCAGAGAGCTTGGGTACAACACGGTCTCTGCTTTACTCATAAAAAGCCGAGACCTATGTGGTCATGGAGCGTTCAAACAGAAATTTCACACCACGCCGTACGGTCACCGAGGCCAGGGTGTTGGCACATTTCACACCCAGGAGGTGCCGTCGCTGTCACTGGCTCAGCAAAGCCAGTGCCGAAGCCACTGCAACTGCCTGAGGCCCAGCGGTGGCTGGGAGCCAATTGGTGTCACTCGGTTACCACAGGGAAGGAGACGTGGCTGTAGAGGCTTGTCGCAGGTCACAGAGAAGGGACTTTTGGGCTCCAGGCCTAGTGGGTGCGAGTCAGCACGGTGTGTCTTCCCCGACACCAAACCCAAGGACCCTCAGCACTTCCTGACCTCAGGTTTCTATTTCTAGGGTGGGGAGTAGAGGTGAAGGGGAGTAAAGTCAGAGTTGAATATAAAGCTCCAGAAAAACTCAGCTCAGAATTGACTAGAGGGTTGAGAGCCTGAGATCCCTAAGGGGACATGTCAACCCAGGGCAGCCGCTGAGGGAGACTGACATGGTTTCCATGGTCCTTCCACTGGGCTGGGGCCCTCCCTGGGGAGTCTGTGCTGGGCTGGACCTTCTTCCCTGCCCAGTGGCCTCTCCTGGCTGGGTGGGGAGCTCCGGGGGAGCAGAAGGCAAGAGTCTTGTTTGGAAACACGCCCTTCCCAGGAAATCCCCAAAACAAAACCTGAGAAGATCTCCTGGAAGCTCAAAAGCAATTTTCTTTTCATATGTCGGGCCAATAGGAGTTAATTTCACCCAGTTTCTATATTTTCATGGGTCCTTAGAAGCTTTCTGACCCTGTGCCCTGAGACTTAGGGTCTGATGGCTGAAGGAACCTTGGTCCCAAGTCCCTCTCCTGTGGAGGGGCCGTCAGAGGGAGAGAAGAGCTCGTCCTGGTTCACTTGGCCTGTCCTGAAAGAGAACCAGGAGGGAGAGCAGCCTAGCATGGGTGCACACAAGCATATGTACAAACATGTGCTAGGGCAACTCACACACGTCCACATGCATGCACATACACACATGCCCACACCCATGCACACTTGTGTGTGCACACAGATTCAGACTGTACCTGTACACTTACACACTTCCACATGCATGCACATACACACATGCCCACACCCACGCACACTTTGTGCACACACAGATTCAGACTGTACCTGTACACTTACACACTTCCACATGCATGCACATACACACATGCCCACACCCACGCACACTTGTGTGTGCACACAGATTCAGACTGTACCTGTACACTTACACACTTCCACATGCATGCACATACACACATGCCCACACCCTTGCACACTTGTGTGTGCACACACAGATTCAGACTGTACCTGTACACTTACTTCCACATGCATGCACATACATGTCCATGCCCACGCACACTTGTATGTGCTTGCACAGATTCACACGTGTACATGCACACACACATTAGCATGTCCTAGCATATGCACACATACACACATCTGACTTCACATTACATACACACATGTACATGCACATACATGACACACATGGCTCGAACTGGAGGGGAGGGTCCCAGTTGCTCCCCTCGCCTGACCATCTAGTAAGTGTTGTGCCCCATGCTGCCCCATCCTGGGCTCCTGGCCAGGCTCTAAGATTAACTGGAGAGGCTCTGTCCCTAAGAAAGGTCATGCACTTCAGGGTAGGTAAGGTGGACAGGCAAGGCCTGGTGACCTCAGACCATCTTTGTGCCTCCAGAAGCCGTAACTCACCTCAAAGAGGTTTTCCTGCTGTAGGGAACTGTCTCTGAGCAACAGGGGCAGACTTCACAGCTCAGGCACCCTCCTGAAGGTAAGAGGCACTGGGCTCGCCTATCAAAGACACTCTCCTGTCCCCGCAGGTTCTCCTATGTCCCATCAGGGAGCTGGGCTCCAAAGTCTCCCGCCCTGCTTCTCCTAGAGAATGCAAAGGCTGCCTCTCTTCCCTCCCAGTGTAACCTGACCCTCCTCTGTGCCCCTTGGCCACCCTTACATCCTCTAGCTCCTTCTGACACCTTCTTTTTGACTGTTCACAGAGGGCAGGATCTGAAGCCTGCAGAGGTGACCCTTGGTGCCTTGTGCAAGGCTGGCCAGCAAGTAAGCATGACTTTTGGCTCTGCTGCCAGCTGGGCCATTTGATCTACACACACTTTTCTGCCTCTACCTGGAGCTAGGCGAGGCTCTCTATAGAATGGGTACTTGTCAACAAAGTGGGCTTAGACTCCGGGCAGTAGCAGTTGAGGCAGGAGCAGTGGGAGGAGGCAGGAGCAGTGGGAGAAGCCTGGGCTAATGGCAAGCGGCCAGTCCCCTCTGTGAGCTGCCCACTTGTCCCAGGCTCTGCCATGGCCCTTCCTCTGATTTTTAGGAGCTTTCATGAGGCCTCGCACAGCCTGAAGGAGCAGAGCTTGTTGTGCTAATCCCCAGCATCCTCTGCAGAGTTCTCAACACCTTGTGGCTGAAAGGTCCTTCAGATTGTCCAGGCACCCACCCCGAAAACCAGCCCTGGCGTGGGGGTGCTGACCCCTCCCGGAGCAGTGGGGTGCAGGGCTCATAAGGTGGGGTCTGCAAAGCATGCTGGGGTCTTGCTCTGTGCTTACTCCAAGGATGCAGCCTGGAGTGCCACTGCTCTTGGACTTTCCTCGAGACACCCAGAGCATTGTGTGGCCATCACTTCTTACGTGGTCTGGCTGCTTGGGGGGCTGGCCTGAGTCAGCTAGGGCCAGTGCTCACCTTATCCTAATCACCTACTGGGGGATTTTGTAGGCTTGACCCTCCGTGCCCTGGTGTTTCCCACAGGCTGTGAGGTTCTAGGGTGTCCCAGGGAGGATAGACAAGGCTGGTGTCCTAGGATCCCTCCCTGTCCGATCCAAGGTGAGGCTGCCAGGGAATGGAATCTGGCTCTCAGGCATGGGGGCCAGGCTCACCTGCAGCCTAAATGTGGCTGGGCCCTGAAGGCCAGGGGTGGGTGGGGTGCAGCCCAGAGCTTTCTGCGGCTGAATCACCCTCTGGGTACAGGAAGCCTGACCGCATGACTTCCAAACTGATGCAACTCCGACTTTCTACTGAATTTGTGAGCTGTGATACTGTTGCTTCTGAAGTCAAAGAGGGCTCAGAGGGTTCACGGAGCATTCCCTTTCAATGACGATTGGCCTCTCTGGAATATCTCCAGTGTCAGCAGGGATGGTGTCAGGGTTCTCCTAGCAAGAAGTCATAAGGAATGGAAGGGCTGAGACAAATGAGGGTTAGAGTGACACCATGTCAGTCCCCTGGCTAGTCTCTGCCAGCTGGACAAGCTGGGGCCTCCTCTCCACCTTGACTGGCCTGTGCCGGGGGAGGGAGCCAAGGGCAGGACCCTCTTGCACCTCTACCCTGGGCCTGGGCTCCCTGCCTGGTTAGGGCTGGTTGAAGAATAAGTGGGAACGGTGGAGGAAGGAAGGGGATGTGCCAGCTGTTGCTCTGGCCCTTTCGTGTGGATAGGAATCCCTGGTGAGAGGCAGACCCTGAGGTCAGAGCGGAGCCCACCACATTCCCCCAGGAGGGTGTGTCCGGGGCTGTGTATGGGGGAAAGCTGGGCAGCCAGGGTCATGCCGTGAATGCAGGGGTAGGAGCAGGGACGTTTCTCTCTGCAGACACTGGTGCTCCCCAGAGCAGGAGAAATGGCATACAGCCATGTTGTGGACACATTTGTGAGAAAATTCCTCTGAATGTCAGAGAACATGGAAGAGATGAAGCTACCAGCTTAGAGAGACACAGGAACACAAACTACAGACACACAGCACGCACATACCCAGACACACCCAGACACACTCACCAGACACACAGACTCACACAGAGAACACACCACGTCACACACAGAGATTCACAAAGAACCACATCACACAGACGTTTTCACCCACAGAGAGAACATACCCACATCATACCCATGTGCTGACACACAAGAGCATAAACTCACACACACACACATGAACTCACACCGAGAACACAGGCATCACACATAGGGACTCACGCACAGAGGACATCTGAACACTACACACATGTTCTCACACAGCACACCCCGTCACACCCATGAACTCACACCGAGAACACAACATCACACATAGGGACTCACACACAGAGGACATGTGAACACTACACACATGTTCTCACACAGCACACACCACATCACACCCATGAACTCACACTGAGGACATATGAACACTACACATGTTCTCACACAGCACACCCTGTCACACACATGAACTCACACCGAGAACATATGAACACTACACACATGTTCTCACACAGCACACACCCTGTCACACCCATGAACTCACACCGAGAACACAACATCACACATAGGGACTCACGCACAGAGGGCATGTGAACACTACACACATGTTCTCACACAGCACACACCCCGTCACACACATGAACTCACACCGAGAACACAACATCACGCATAGGGACTCACGCACAGAGGACATGTGAACACTACACACATGTTCTCACACAGCACACACCCCGTCACACACATGAACTCACACTGAGGACATATGAACACTACACACATGTTCTCACACAGCACACACCCTGTCATACATATGAACTCACACCGAGAACACAGGCATCACACATAGGGACTCACGCACAGAGGGCATGTGAACACTACACACATGTTCTCACACAGCACACACCCCGTCACACCCATGAACTCACACCGAGAACACAGGCATCACACATAGGGACTCACGCACAGAGGACATATGAACACTACACACATGTTCTCACACAGCACACACCCTGTCACACCCATGAACTCACACCGAGAACACAGGCATCACACATAGGGACTCACGCACAGAGGACATATGAACACTACACACATGTTCTCACACAGCACACACCCCGTCACACACATGAACTCACACCGAGAACACAGGCATCACACATAGGGACTCACGCACAGAGGACATGTGAACACTACACACATGTTCTCACACAGCACACACCCTGTCACACCCATGAACTCACACCGAGAACACAGGCATCACACATAGGGACTCACGCACAGAGGACATGTGAACACTACACACATGTTCTCACACAGCACACACCCCGTCACACCCATGAACTCACACCGAGAACACAAAATCACGCATAGGGACTCACGCACAGAGGGCATGTGAACACTACACACATGTTCTCACACAGCACACACCCCGTCACACACATGAACTCACACCGAGAACACATCACACATAGGGACTCACGCACAGAGGACATGTGAACACTACACACATGTTCTCACACAGCACACACCCCGTCACACCCATGAACTCACACCGAGAACACAGGCATCACACATAGGGACTCACGCACAGAGGACATATGAACACTACACACATGTTCTCACACAGCACACACCCTGTCACACCCATGAACTCACACCGAGAACACAGGCATCACACATAGGGACTCACGCACAGAGGACATATGAACACTACACACATGTTCTCACACAGCACACACCCTGTCACACCCATGAACTCACACCGAGAACACATCACACATAGGGACTCATGCACAGAGGACATGTGAACACTACACACATGTTCTCACACAGCACACACCCCGTCACACCCATGAACTCACACCGAGAACACAGGCATCACACATAGGGACTCACACACAGAGGACATGTGAACACTACACACATGTTCTCACACAGCACACACCCTGTCACACCCATGAACTCACACCGAGAACACATCACACATAGGGACTCACGCACAGAGGACATGTGAACACTACACACATGTTCTCACACAGCACACACCCCGTCACATCCATGAACTCACACCGAGAACACAGGCATCACACATAGGGACACGCACAGAGGACATATGAACACTACACACATGTTCTCACACAGCACACACCCCGTCACACCCATGAACTCACACCGAGAACACAGGCATCACACATAGGGACTCACACACAGAGGGCATGTGAACACTACACACATGTTCTCACACAGCACACACCCTGTCACACCCATGAACTCACACCGAGAACACATCACACATAGGGACTCACGCACAGAGGACATGTGAACACTACACACATGTTCTCACACAGCACACACCCCGTCACATCCATGAACTCACACCGAGAACACAGGCATCACACATAGGGACTCACGCACAGAGGACATATGAACACTACACACATGTTCTCACACAGCACACACCCTGTCACACCCATGAACTCACACCGAGAACACAGGCATCACACATAGGGACTCACGCACAGAGGACATATGAACACAACACACATGTTCTCACACAGCACACACCCTGTCACACCCATGAACTCACACCGAGAACACATCACACATAGGGACTCACGCACAGAGGACATGTGAACACTACACACATGTTCTCACACAGCACACACCCCGTCACACCCATGAACTCACACCGAGAACACAGGCATCACACATAGGGACTCACGCACAGAGGACATATGAACACTACACACATGTTCTCACACAGCACACACCCTGTCACACCCATGAACTCACACCGAGAACACAGGCATCACACATAGGGACTCACGCACAGAGGACATGTGAACACTACACACATGTTCTCACACAGCACACACCCCGTCACACCCATGAACTCACACCGAGAACACAGGCATCACACATAGGGACTCACGCACAGAGGACATATGAACACTACACACATGTTCTCACACAGCACACACCATCACACACATGAACTCACACCGAGAACACATCACACATAGGGACACGCACAGAGGACATATGAACACTACACACATGTTCTCACACAGCACACACCCTGTCACACCCATGAACTCACACCGAGAACACAGGCATCACACATAGGGACTCACACACAGAGGGTATATGAACACTACACACATGTTCTCACACAGCACACACCATCACACACATGAACTCACACCGAGAACACATCACACATAGGGACACGCACAGAGGACATATGAACACTACACACATGTTCTCACACAGCACACACCCCGTCACACCCATGAACTCACACCGAGAACACAGGCATCACACATAGGGACTCACGCACAGAGGACATGTGAACACTACACACATGTTCTCACACAGCACACACCCTGTCACACCCATGAACTCACACCGAGAACACATCACACATAGGGACTCACGCACAGAGGACATGTGAACACTACACACATGTTCTCACACAGCACACACCCCGTCACATCCATGAACTCACACCGAGAACACAGGCATCACACATAGGGACTCACGCACAGAGGACATGTGAACACTACACACATGTTCTCACACAGCACACACCCTGTCACACCCATGAACTCACACCGAGAACACAACATCACGCATAGGGACTCACACACAGAGGACATGTGAACACTACACACATGTTCTCACACAGCACACACCCCGTCACACCCATGAACTCACACCGAGAACACAGGCATCACACATAGGGACTCACGCACAGAGGACATGTGAACACTACACACATGTTCTCACACAGCACACACCCTGTCACACCCATGAACTCACACCGAGAACACAGGCATCACACATAGGGACTCACGCACAGAGGACATGTGAACACTACACACATGTTCTCACACAGCACACACCCCGTCACACCCATGAACTCACACCGAGAACACAGGCATCACACATAGGGACTCACGCACAGAGGACATGTGAACACTACACACATGTTCTCACACAGCACACACCCCGTCACACACATGAACTCACACCGAGAACACATCACACATAGGGACACGCACAGAGGACATATGAACACTACACACATGTTCTCACACAGCACACACCCTGTCACACCCATGAACTCACACCGAGAACACAGGCATCACACATAGGGACTCACGCACAGAGGACATGTGAACACTACACACATGTTCTCACACAGCACACACCCCGTCACACCCATGAACTCACACCGAGAACACAGGCATCACACATAGGGACTCACGCACAGAGGACATATGAACACTACACACATGTTCTCACACAGCACACACCCCGTCACACCCATGAACTCACACCGAGAACACAGGCATCACACATAGGGACTCATGCACAGAGGACATGTGAACACTACACACATGTTCTCACACAGCACACACCCCGTCACACCCATGAACTCACACCGAGAACACAGGCATCACACATAGGGACTCACGCACAGAGGACATATGAACACTACACACATGTTCTCACACAGCACACACCCCGTCACACACATGAACTCACACCGAGAACACATCACACATAGGGACACGCACAGAGGACATATGAACACTACACACATGTTCTCACACAGCACACACCCCGTCACACCCATGAACTCACACCGAGAACACAGGCATCACACATAGGGACTCACGCACAGAGGACATGTGAACACTACACACATGTTCTCACACAGCACACACCCCGTCACACCCATGAACTCACACCGAGAACACAGGCATCACACATAGGGACTCACGCACAGAGGACATATGAACACTACACACATGTTCTCACACAGCACACACCCCGTCACACCCATGAACTCACACCGAGAACACAGGCATCACACATAGGGACTCACGCACAGAGGACATATGAACACTACACACATGTTCTCACACAGCACACACCCCGTCACACCCATGAACTCACACCGAGAACACAGGCATCACACATAGGGACTCACGCACAGAGGACATGTGAACACTACACACATGTTCTCACACAGCACACACCCCGTCACACACATGAACTCACACCGAGAACACAGGCATCACACATAGGGACTCACGCACAGAGGACATGTGAACACTACACACATGTTCTCACACAGCACACACCCCGTCACACCCATGAACTCACACCGAGAACACATCACACATAGGGACACGCACAGAGGACATATGAACACTACACACATGTTCTCACACAGCACACACCCCGTCACACCCATGAACTCACACCGAGAACACATCACACATAGGGACTCACGCACAGAGGGCATGTGAACACTACACACATGTTCTCACACAGCACACACCCCGTCACACCCATGAACTCACACCGAGAACACAGGCATCACACATAGGGACTCACGCACAGAGGACATGTGAACACTACACACATGTTCTCACACAGCACACACCCCGTCACACCCATGAACTCACACCGAGAACACAGGCATCACACATAGGGACTCACGCACAGAGGGCATGTGAACACTACACACATGTTCTCACACAGCACACACCCCGTCACACACATGAACTCACACCGAGAACACATCACACATAGGGACACGCACAGAGGACATATGAACACTACACACATGTTCTCACACAGCACACACCCCGTCACACCCATGAACTCACACCGAGAACACAGGCATCACACATAGGGACTCACGCACAGAGGACATGTGAACACTACACACATGTTCTCACACAGCACACACCCTGTCACACCCATGAACTCACATGGAGAACACAGGCATCACACATAGGGACTCACGCACAGAGGACATGTGAACACTACACACATGTTCTCACACAGCACACACCCCGTCACACCCATGAACTCACACCGAGAACACAGGCATCACACATAGGGACTCACGCACAGAGGACATGTGAACACTACACACATGTTCTCACACAGCACACACCCTGTCACACATATGAACTCACACTGAGAACATGGGCATCACACATAGGGACTCACGCACAGAGGACATGTGAACACTACACACATGTTCTCACACAGCACACACCCTGTCACACATATGAACTCACACTGAGAACATGGGCATCACACATAGGGACTCACGCACAGAGGGCATGTGAACACTACACACATGTTCTCACACAGCACACCCCATCACACACATGAACTCACACCGAGAACACATCACACATAGGGACACGCACAGAGGACATATGAACACTACACACATGTTCTCACACAGCACACACCCTGTCACACATATGAACTCACACTGAGAACACGGGCATCACACATAGGGACTCACACACAGAGGACATGTGAACACTACACACATGTTCTCACATAGAACACACCACATCACACCCACACCCCCACATGCTTAGACACACACATCCTTACTCTCCATATGCATCCTTGGCCTGGTGGACGGAAGATCGAGTGCTCTGGGTGGACTTACGGCCACAGGACGGGGGCAGAGTCAGCAGGAAGGCCCCTCCAAGGCCCAGTGGGCCCCGCGCTGGCCCCGGCCGCAGACGGCCACCTGCTGCAGTGCTGGCTGCTGCGTGTGCCCTGGGTTCTGCGGCTGACCTGGCCTCCACGTCTCACCCATGAAACAGGCATGAAAGGCTGGCCAGGTTTGCTAAATGGGACCACAGCAGAAGCATGAGCCCCAGAATGTGCACGAAGGAAGAGAAAGCTGGGGGAGGTGGTGGGCTGGGTGGTGCAGAGTGGGCCTGAGCTCCGGCCTCCTCCCTGGACACCCTCCCGTGGCCGCAGCCATCCCTGCACCCACTGGTGTGGCCTGACCCCTCACCCTGAGCCCACCCTTTGCAGCCACTAGGGAACCTCAGGAAAGGCCGCCGCGGTGGGGTGGGCGGATTCCCCCGGGAGCAGGCCCAGGCCACTGCTTCTGAGCTCTCCCGCAGCGCCGCCTGCTGGCCACAGAGAACCCACGTGCACCGGCCGCCAGGCCTGGGCATCTCCCCGGGCCCTAGTTCCTCTCCTCACCTAAGGGGAGGGACTCCCGTCTTTCCATGCACCCCCTCCTTGCCTCTGCAGCGCTCCAGGAAAGGTTGGCACCTGCTCACTGCATTTAGACTCCATCAGGTTCAGACAGTGGGTCAGGGTACAAGGCTTCAGCGGCCAGGGATGTGGCCTCTATTTTGTAGAGAGAAAGAAGGGCAGAGGCAAAGGTTTGGGCCCAGGGACTGGGCTCCGTTTCCAGAATCACTCTTGGAGCTGGTGAGCAGAGGGCTGGACACTGCCCTCCATGACCAGCACTGCCCTCCACCCTAGCTCACTCCCCTAGGCGGCCCAGGGGTTCAGGCTTTCCTTTGATAAAGCGGGGTCCAGGAAAGGCAAAACCTCCTCCCCTGGGCCACACGAACCGTGGTGCACAGGCTCCCACTAGGTGGGCCAGTCAGCTCATCCCATGGACACACCAGGGGCATCGAGAAAGGAATAGCGACCTGAACCCCATACCCGAAGGGTGGCCCTCAGGACCCCCAAGGCAGGGAACAGGCTGCAGAGGGGAGCATCTTGGTGCATGGAAAACAAACACTCTGGGAAGCCGCTGTGAGTGTGTGTGGCTCTCAGGCCTGTTCTGTCCTGGGTGCGCTGCGTTCCCCAGGCGGCACCATCTCTCTGCCTCTGTACCCTTGAATTCCCTCTGCCTGCACCCGGTACCCACCCACCTCCTGCCCAGCCCCACAAGCCCTTCCAGACCACTGCTGGGGCATTCCTGGGCCCCCTCGGTTCTTGGTGACCACCATGCAGTTCTCTATGGAAACTGACTCTCACTGAAAACAAGTGTAACCGTCTACCTAAGAGACTCACACAGAGTTCTCAGCCAGGTCTCCAGGACAATCAGATGCAACTGGTCATTCTCACTCATCCCATCACCCAACTAGCTTCTCAGCCCAGCCCCGGGGGAGGTTTTCCCCTTACTTGAAATGCCTCTTGGATTTGAAAAATCCCAGCGTTCACCCCTGGTGCCGACACTTGCCTCTGTAACCTTCTGCCGGCTGCTTTGCTCTCATCCAGACCGGTTGGCACTTGGCCCCCTCTGGCCAGCTGGTTCCCCAGAGACAACCATCTTGCCCACCTTGTGGAAGGCCCCATGGCCTGCCTCACCCCTCACTCCCATTTCACAGCTCTCATGGTGCTCTACAAGAAAAATCTGCTTTATAGATGAGGAAAGGCCCTTGGGGCAGACAAGACAGTCCCTGTTTGACACAATTCCTTTATCTCTTCTCCCCCAGCTCTGCTGCCCCCTGCCCCATACACATGATGGAGTAGAAAATGTGCTGTGTGAACCTGTGACTTCAGGGCCTGTTGACGTGGTCGTGCTTGCATACTCTCTGGTGAGGGGTGGGGAGAGGGGGTGGGAGACGGGTAGAAATAGATGAAGTAGATGATGGGTGGATTGCTGGCTAGATAGATGATAGATAGGGATAGGTGGTATATGGGTGATAGATAACAGGTGATGGATAGATGATAGAAATAGATGATGGATAGATACTTGATAGGCAAATTAGACAATAGATAGCAATAGATGAACTAGATGATAGATGGAAAGGTAGGTAGGTAGATATATGATAGATGGTTGATAGATAAAAATAGATGAAATAGATGGCATGGTTAGATAGGTGGGTAGGTAGATAGATGACAGATAGAAAGACAATAGACCACTGGGGGCTGAGCCTGGCCTGAGCCAGAAAGGTGAGAAGGGGACAGCGGTGAGGACCCCACAGGTCCCTGCTCTCACCCCTATTAGCCCCAGTGTTTGGCCTGAGCTCTGACTGACAGCTCCCTCTTTCCGAGATGAGACTCAAGAGGGGGAAGAGGGGACTTCCTAAGGACAGGGATTCTTGGTGTCTCCTTGGGGCTGGTAGACACTGCCTGCCTCGCCTGCTGTGGCCTCTCTGCACACAACCAACGACCCCTAAAGGGCTGCGTGGGCGCCCATGCTGCCCCCATCAGCTGACACCCCCTGTGCAAAGATTCTCCTCCTCCTCTTCCTCCTGCCTTTCTGTCCCCTCATCCTCCTCTTTATGGAATTAACTTCCCTTGGTCAACATCTTCCTGCTTCACTCACTTCCCTAAACTCCTCCCTATCCCTTCTCAATCTGCAAGAAAAATGTAGAAAGAATATGGTAAAGGAAAGCTTTGAGCCCATATTTGGGTCCAATGCTGACACCACATGCCCCAAAGCCCCCTTGAGAGCATCCACGTCCGTGTAGTTGAGTATTGCCCGAGCTGGAGTGAGATTTGCCTCTCTACGGAGCTGCCTTCCTGCAGTTCAAGAGCACTGTCTCTTTTCTGGGCCTCCTGCCTGGTGCAAGGGCCCCAGCTGAGCCTCCTCCAGCTCTGACCTCTGGTGGTCCCGGGCTGCCCCAGAGGGTCTTGCCCAGGCTCTGACACTTGGCATGGGCTGGGAGCTCCAGCAGCCACAGCACAGCCCTGGGGAGGCTTTGTGGTCTCTGAGGGGGCAGGTGCACTCCCCCAACTCCAGTTCATGTTTTTCCCTCCAACTCTAAGCCTTTTTCTTCCTCTGCTATTACTCAGGCACCCTGCCCTGTCAACAACACTGGCCTTCAAGACCCTTTGTAGCATAACTCCCACCTGAAGCCAGCCCTTCCCACCTCTGCGCCTCTGATGCCCAGGACAGCTCTGACCGTGCGCAGCTCTGACCCAGGACAGCTCTGACCTTGGGCAGCCCTGATCTGGGGCAGCTCTGACCTCGAGTAGCTGTGACCCTGGGCAGCTCTGACTCTGGGTAGTCGTGACCCTGGGGAGCTCTCAGCATGGGGGTTGCACGCTCCTGTTTAGACAGCTGCCGTCCCCCAAGCTGGCTCACTATCCCGTGTTGGAGTGCACTGTTCGGGGCTGCCTGCCTGGATTGATGCAGGGAAACTTGGTTCCAGCCCACCTCCTCCTGCGGAGGCTGAGTCAGGGGCTCTTCCCTCGGCCAGGCTGAAAGGCAGCAGTTGGTCCCCCTGTGAGGTCTTCCACATGGCCTGGGAGAGTCTCCCCATCTCTTCAGGCAGAAGGGAGGACAGTCCATAATGTTCCTTCCAGTCCTCTGACATGTCATTTTTCTACCCCAAATCTTGCACTTTACCCCCATAGAGAGCTCCTGAAGGGGGAATTTTAACTGGCAAAACTCAGAACTCCATCCAAACACAACCGAAACCATCCTGGGTGGCTTAGAGGTGGCTGCCTCCCAGACAAGTCCGTAGCCCCACAGAAACGCCTGGTCCGTCACCTGCCAGAGCTCAGGCTTTTTGGTTGAAGTCGGAGGCAGGCCCAGCCCCGAGTGTGCCCCGGTTTATCCTGAGCACAGACTTGGTGCGGTGTGTGTGTCAGACCAGCGAAGCGGGTCTTGCTGCTTGTCCTGTGGTTGGCCCTTGGCTCCCAGCCTCGAGTCCTACCCTTAGGCCAGGTCAGAGCAGGTTCAGCAGCAGGACTGGCTAGGCACCACCCAGGCTCATGAGGTGGCTTTGTGGGGAGGAAATGAGGTTGTTTTTTTTTTTTTTTTCTCTTGTAAAGTTGCTTGTTGTTAATTTAAAATTTTAATTTCATTTCTGAATTAACATTCAGCAAAGCTGCTATTTTTTGGTGTACAGTTCTATGAGTTCAACACATTTATAGATTCACGTAGCAGCACTGTGGATACAGAGCAGTTACATCACCCCCAGAACTCCGTTCACAGTCACACTCCCCCCACCCAGCCCCGGCAGCTCTCCCTGTGGTTTGTCTTTTGCAGAGGAAATCCCGCAGCTGGCGGCACTTGGAGACCGGCTGCTCGCCGAGCCGACCGCGCGTGCGCGGCTCCCTCCCCGCGCGTGCTGAGCGCCGCGTGGGGTTCCGCGTGGAGGCGCCTGTGCCGCCGAAGCGTGTTTGGGTTGTTTCCAGGGTGGGATGGTTGTTGGGTAGAGCTGTTTGTGCATTTGCGTTGTAGGTTTTTGTGTGAACATAAGCTTTTGTTTCTCTCGGGTACGTACCCAGAAGTGCAATTGCTGAGTCATGTGGGCAGCGTGTGCCCAACTTTACAGGAAAACACCACCGGCCGCCCCTTCGCTGTGCGCTCCTGCGAATCAGGAATGAGTGCCTGCTGCTCCGCGTTCTTGCGGGCACCCAGCATTTTCCGTGCTTTACATTTCAGCCATCCCGGAATGAATGAAAAGCCTTTCCTAGTGGCTGTAATTTGCATCTCCCTGGTGGCTGATGGAAGCTTATTTCCCATCCATATCCCTTGCTTGGTGACGCATCTGTTCAAGTCCTTCCCCGGTTTGTAACTGGATTATTTGGTGTTTTTACTGTTGGATTTTGAGAGTTCTTTATGTATTCTAGAACAACTCCTTTGCCAGATATGAGATTCACAAATATTTTCTCCAACTCTATGTCTTGTGTTTTCATTCTCTCAACAGTGACTTTTGCAGCATTCATAGGGATTTTCTGTTTTCTTCTCAAAGTTTTATAAACCACTATATTTAAAATTTTAATTTAAAAACTATAAACCTATTATAGTTTTTAAATTAAACTGTAAACCTCTTATATAGATTTTCTGTTTAAACTCATGATTCCTTTTAAGTTAATTATTATGTAAGTTGTGAGGGTTGGGTCAAGGCATTCCTTTGCTTAAAATCCCCAGCTTTTCATTTCTCTCAGACAGAAGTCTTGACCTGCAGGGTCAGGCTCCCCTGCTCTCTGAGCTCGCCCTCCCCACGCAGCGCTAGCCCCTGGACTATTCTCACCACTCAGGCCTTGGCCTCCATACCCGCTTGGCACCCACCAAAGGGTCCGGGGACCCCTCCACAGGGCAGCGTTCTGTCTGTGAGGTGAAGCGGGAGCAGAGGGCCAGGCAGAGCCAGGCTGGGACCCAATCTCTGCTTCAGGCTGGTCTTTTTTTTTTTTTGAGACGGAGTCTCGCTGTCACCCAGGCTGGGGTGCAGTGACGTGATCTCGGCTCACTGCAAGCACCGCCTCCCGGGTTCACGCCATTCTCCTGCCTCAGCCTCCCGCGTAGCTGGGACTACAGGCGCTCACCACCTCGCCCGGCTAATTTTTTTGTATTTTTAGTAGAGACGGGGTTTCATCGTGTTAGCCAGGATGGTCTTGATGTCCTGACCTCGTGATCCGCCCGCCTCGGCCTCCCAAAGTGGTGGGATTACAGGCGTGAGCCACCGCACCTGGCCAGGCTGGTCATTTTTGCCAGAGTTAGTGTTGGATTGAGGGACATGGAGGGAGGAAAGGGGCTCAGTTAGGGGCAAGTTTACTTGTGCAGGTAACCAGGGTGAGGGCTCGAGGGGAGAGGAGAGATAAGGAGGGCAGAGCTCAGCCAAGTTGGCCTGATGACATGACCAGGATGTGATCACTAGATCCCCTGCCTGGAGCCCGAGTGTGGCCCCAGGTCTGGATAGTTACAGCCACTTGGGGAAGCTTCAGTTTCGGAGCCACAGAAACCAAGAATATCGTCTGGGAAGCTGATGTGCAGAGAGGAGAATGGAGCGGATGGAGGTGCGGTGGGGGAGAGAGACAAAGAGACAGAGAGGAGAGTAAAAGCCTGTTGCTGGCTCCACTGTGTTGGGCTTGTCAGCCCAGCTTCTTCTTGTCCCATCCATAAAATGGGCTGGTGTCGCCCATCCTGGTTAGGAGGCACAAGGAAGTGTTGCGCTGTGTGCTCGGCCCAGCTGACTCAGCAGCTCTCCAACCTTGGGGACTCTCCAGACAGGTGTGTGCAGGTGAGGTGCTGGACCAAGGAAGGGCAGGTGGAGGATATGGCCGAGGGGAGGTCTCTGAGCTTTGAGGGTGCCCTTGAGGCCCAGGACTGACCCCTGGAGGGAGAGGCTTCCTTCCTCCTGTTGGGGCTCAGAAAACAATGCCCCAAAATGAAGCCCTCAGCAGCAGCCTCAGAAGCAAAAGTTGTCTCTGACCTTCTCCTGCCCTCCTGTCTCTCAGTCTCATTCTCCCCGAAGGCACTGTAGAAACCAGACTCTCTTTTTCCCCAAGGCCGGTCACAGAAATCAGAACCCCTTCTCCCCAGAGCTGGTCAGAAAACCTAAAAATATTACTCAGTTTTCCATCTACCTTTCTATATAAGAGCTGACCAGAGAGAAATGATCTGACATCCCTTGTTTGACTGTAGGTTATGAGACTGTCATTCCAGAGAGGGCCCTGCCCCACGTCCAGAGAAGAAAATGCTCAGAGACGAAGACAAATCTAGACAGACCTTGCTGGGTTCCCACTCAGTCTATTCACATTAGATCAAGCCCTTTGTGTCCAATCCTTTTTTTAGAGGACTGTTCGTACTTTATTAAACCTAAACATAAAAATGGACAATTTCCCCCATCGTTGGGTCTTCGTTCTAAAGGTTCTTATATGTACACATTAAATAAATTTGCATACCGTTTCTCCTATTAATCCATCTGTCTCATGTCAGTGACTTCTCAGCAAACCTTTAGGGGCCAAGGGGCCCCACGCTCTGCAGCGGCAGGCACCGTGGGCCTGGGGTGCAGTTGTGGCCACACTCGGACCCTCCTTGGATCTGGTTTAGCTGTGCTGTGTGCTTGTGGGAATGGATTGCCATGATTTCTGGGCTCTAATAAATTGTGCTTCAATCGACTCTTGAGGAGTTAACGAGAGGCCTCACTTCAGACCATAAACACCCTCCCTGTGTGGGATAGAAACACACGTCGTCACAGCCAGGAGGTCAGTCGGGTGAGGGTCTGCTTTGCTTACAAGGTCCAGAAACCCAGCAGAAAACCCTCGAGGCCACATCAGTGAAGAGTAACTTATTTCAGCGACATTTCCACATGTGACACAAGACACACGTTTCCTGCATCCACCTTTAAAGTCAAGAAGTTGAAACTGAATAAAGCCAGCAGGCAGCGAAAATCACCTGCACTCAGTTCAGTTGTGGCAGGAAAGGGAAAGAGCCATGAAGAAAGGAGAGGGGGATGGAGAGGAGAAAGGAGAGGGGGATGGAGAGGGGGATGGAGAGGGGGGTGGAGAGGAGAAAGGAGAGGGGGATGGAGAGGAGAAAGGAGAGGGGGATGGAGAGGAGAAAGGAGAGGGGGATGGAGAGGGAGAAAGGAGAGGGGGATGGAGAGGAGAAAGGAGAGGGGGATGGAGAGGAGAAAGGAGAGGGGGATGGAGAGGGAGAAAGGAGAGGGGGGTGGAGAGGAGAAAGGAGAGGGGGATGGAGAGGAGAAAGGAGAGGGGGATGGAGAGGGAGAAAGGAGAGGGGGATGGAGAGGAGAAAGGAGAGGGGGGTGGAGAGGGAGAAAGGAGAGGGGGATGGAGAGGAGAAAGGAGAGGGGGATGGAGAGGGAGAAAGGAGAGGGGGGTGGAGAGGAGAAAGGAGAGGGGGATGGAGAGGAGAAAGGAGAGGGGGATGGAGAGGAGAAAGGAGAGGGGGATGGAGAGGGAGAAAGGAGAGGGGGGTGGAGAGGGAGAAAGGAGAGGGGGATGGAGAGGAGAAAGGAGAGGGGGGTGGAGAGGGAGAAAGGAGAGGGGGATGGAGAGGGAGAAAGGAGAGGGGGATGGAGAGGAGAAAGGAGAGGGGGGTGGAGAGGAGAAAGGAGAGGGGGATGGAGAGGGAGAAAGGAGAGGGGGATGGAGAGGGAGAAAGGAGAGGGGGATGGAGAGGAGAAAGGAGAGGGGGATGGAGAGGAGAAAGGAGAGGGGGGTGGAGAGGGAGAAAGGAGAGGGGGATGGAGAGGAGAAAGGAGAGGGGGATGGAGAGGAGAAAGGAGAGGGGGATGGAGAGGGAGAAAGGAGAGGGGGATGGAGAGGAGAAAGGAGAGGGGGATGGAGAGGAGAAAGGAGAGGGGGATGGAGAGGGAGAAAGGAGAGGGGGATGGAGAGGAGAAAGGAGAGGGGGATGGAGAGGGAGAAAGGAGAGGGGGATGGAGAGGAGAAAGGAGAGGGGGATGGAGAGGGAGAAAGGAGAGGGGGGTGGAGAGGAGAAAGGAGAGGGGGATGGAGAGGAGAAAGGAGAGGGGGATGGAGAGGGAGAAAGGAGAGGGGGATGGAGAGGAGAAAGGAGAGGGGGATGGAGAGGAGAAAGGAGAGGGGGGTGGAGAGGGAGAAAGGAGAGGGGGATGGAGAGGAGAAAGGAGAGGGGGATGGAGAGGGAGAAAGGAGAGGGGGATGGAGAGGAGAAAGGAGAGGGGGATGGAGAGGAGAAAGGAGAGGGGGATGGAGAGGGAGAAAGGAGAGGGGGATGGAGAGGGAGAAAGGAGAGGGGGATGGAGAGGGAGAAAGGAGAGGGGGGTGGAGAGGAGAAAGGAGAGGGGGATGGAGAGGGAGAAAGGAGAGGGGGGTGGAGAGGAGAAAGGAGAGGGGGATGGAGAGGAGAAAGGAGAGGGGGGTGGAGAGGAGAAAGGAGAGGGGGATGGAGAGGAGAAAGGAGAGGGGGATGGAGAGGGAGAAAGGAGAGGGGGATGGAGAGGAGAAAGGAGAGGGGGATGGAGAGGGAGAAAGGAGAGGGGGGTGGAGAGGAGAAAGGAGAGGGGGATGGAGAGGAGAAAGGAGAGGGGGATGGAGAGGGAGAAAGGAGAGGGGGATGGAGAGGGAGAAAGGAGAGGGGGGTGGAGAGGAGAAAGGAGAGGGGGATGGAGAGGGAGAAAGGAGAGGGGGATGGAGAGGAGAAAGGAGAGGGGGGTGGAGAGGAGAAAGGAGAGGGAGAAAGGAGAGGGGGATGGAGAGGGAGAAAGGAGAGGGGGGTGGAGAGGAGAAAGGAGAGGGGGATGGAGAGGGGGGTGGAGAGAAGAAAGGAGAGGAGGGTGGAGAGCGACAGCTGCAGAGGGAGGCAGGGAGGCCCGCTGGGTGTGGACAGCTGCAGAGGGAGGCAGGGGAGGCCGGCATGGACGCTGCAGAGGGGACACAGCCACTCTGGGAACAGCAGCCAGTGGCAGATCTGCCTGGAATGCTGTTCCCTCCTGTCCAGGATGGGCCTGTCTCTGCAGACAGGGGCCCTCCCCTTCCTGGCCTGGCTGTGCACTCCCTATGTGCATGGTGGAAGCTCTGCAGAGGCCGTTCTGCTCCAGAGTGGGGCATAGCCTTGGGCGAGGTTCACAGCTTGGGGGGCTGGTCCTGCCCTGTCCCACATGTGGCTGTGTGGGCAGCATGGATCTTCTTCCGCGGTGACCCTGTGTGCCCACCTCCGCCAACTTATGCCTGCTTCCCAAGGCCATGGGCCTTACCGTCAGACTTCACTTTTGTGTGTATGGAAAGACACAATTATCGGGACAGAAACAGATCAGTATTTGCCAGTGGGTGAGTGAGGGGAGAGGAGTTTACTACCGAGGGGCCGAACTGGGGCTATTTTTGAGGGATGAGAGTCTTCTGTGTGGCTCTACAGAGCTGGGTACGTGATGTTGTGTTTGTCAAGCCCCACAGGACTGGACCTCACTGTGGGAACAACAAGATCAACAAGAGGAGCAAGAACAACATCAAGAGTCGGGGCCCGGGGGTCCTGACGGGTACAGGACGGGTACAGACCCATACAGGAATCTCAGAGTGTGTTCCACAGCGGGACACGCCTGCGCTGAAAGAGTGGGCAGAAAGGAGCTGACCTGGGTAAGTCCAAAAACAGTGTTTTGATTAGATTCTGGAAAGAATCAAATAACTCTGCATATCTAAGCACTAAACTCCAATTGGTAAAATTGTTTCCCACAGCAATACATGTTAGCAACTTTGAAAGTACTTTTATCTATACTAAGGTTTCACAAATAAGTCAATACAGTATGGGTAGTAAGAGTCAGGGTTCTCACAGCTGGATAAGGAAGTCATGGAAAAGCCAGCGGGGACCCTGAGGTCCATATATAATATATATTATACATATATACAGATCAGAATGGACCCTGAGGTGGTCGGTTATAATCAGATATGCCAGTAGGAACTCGTGTTTACATGATACATATATACAGATCAGAATGGACCCTGAGGTGGTCGGTTATACTCAGATATGCCAGCAGGAAGTCGTGTTTACATGATACATATATACAGATCAGAATGGACCCTGAGGTGGTTGGTTATAATCAGATATACCAGTAGGAACTCGTGTTTACATGATACATATATACAGATCAGAATGGACCCTGAGGTGGTCGGTTATACTCAGATATGCCAGCAGGAAGTCGTGTTTACATGATACATATATACAGATCAGAATGGACCCTGAGGTGGTCGGTTACAGTCAGATATGCCAGCAGGAACTCGTGTTTACCTGATACATATATACAGATCAGAATGGACCCTGAGGTGGTCGGTTATAATCAGATATGCCAGCAGGAACTTGTGTTTACATGATACATATATACAGATCAGAATGGACCCTGAGGTGGTCGGTTATACTCAGATATGCCAGCAGGAAGTCGTGTTTACATGATACATATATACAGATCAGAATGGACCCTGAGGTGGTCGGTTATAATCAGATATGCCAGCAGGAACTCATGTTTACATGATACATATATACAGATCAGAATGGACCCTGAGGTGGTCGGTTATACTCAGATATGCCAGTAGGAACTCATGTTTACATAATACATATATACAGATCAGAATGGACCCTGAGGTGGTCGGTTATAGTCAGATATGCCAGCAGGAACTCATGTTTACATAATACATATATACAGATAGGTTAAATATATACACACACACGTGCGTGTGCATACATGGCTTAGCACACACATCTGTAGATCCTGGGTTTGTCCTTTGAGAGGGGACACCCCAGTAGCAGGAAGCACATTCCATGCCCAGATGTTAGTTTCTAAATTTCATCTTCAATAAAAGGAGCCAAGTCTCCCTGGAGAAATGGCTGATAATTGGGATGTGGGAGAGAAAATACAAGATGAACCTGGAGCATCTTGTAGTCCCAGGAAGTAAGAAAATGCTCAAAAATAAAAATTTTAAAAAGATGTGGACATTTCAAAAGGGCATGGAACCCAAAATGTAAGAGCTCCCAGTGGCCACAGCTAGAATGATTTGAGTGCACACACACACACACAGACACACAGACACACACACAAATCGGATTATACCCCAAAGAATAAAATGAATGTCCATGGATTTGTAAGCATATAAATAAATTATTGAATAAATTAAAACTGAAAGGGTAGCCGGGCGAGGTGGCGAGCGCCTGTAGTCCCAGCTACTCGGGAGGCTGAGGCAGGAGAATGGCGTGAACCCGGGAGGTGGAGCTTGCAGTGAGCCAAGATCACGCCAATGCACTCCAGCTGGGGTGACAGAGCAAGACTCTGTCTCAAAAACAAAACAAAACAAAACAAAAAACTGAAAGGGACAGGCCTTTCTTGGAACAAATTCCAAACAAGAAATGTGGAGTAAATAGGGAAAATCACCATCAGGCCGGGCACAGTGGCTCGTGCCTGTAATCTCAACACTTCGGGAGGCTGAGGCAGGTGGATCACCTGAGGTCAGGAGTTCGAGACCAGCCTAGCCAACATTGTGAAACCCTGTCTCTACAAAAAATACAAAATTAGCTGGGCCTGGTGACACATGCCTGTAATCTCAGCTACTTGGGAGGCTGAGGCAGGAGAATCGCTTGAACCCGGGAGGTTGCAGTGAGCTGAGATTGTGCCACTGCACTCCAGCGTGGGCAATAAGAGCAAAACTCTGTCTCAAAAAAAAAAAAAAAAAAAAAAAAAAAAGGAAAGAAAGAAAAGAAAAGAAAAAAAAGAAAGTCACCATCAGTGCTGCAGGCAAGCTCCCCTGAGGAATGCTAAAATTCCTGTGCAAAGTTTAAGGAGAAAGAAGATATTTGTATAGTCTCAAAGTGTCTCCCCTAAATGTTCAGTAATTACCGCGGTGCCCAAATTCTTTGATGCTCCTTCCTGTAGGAGTTGGAGCTCATGCTGGACTTCATGACTCACTCTTAACCAGTAGGACATGGAGAGGAAAACAGTCACTCTCCCGTGGGGAGACCTGGCAGGCCTCACCTTGGCTGTGTGATCAAGGTCCAGACCACCAGGGATGAGGCATGTTGACATCGTGGCCCCTGAGAGCACGTGATGAGAGGAGCGCCCCCACCCCCCGCCGTGTTCTTCCACAAACGCACAGTTCCAATGTAATCAGAGAGAACATCACACAAACACCAACTGAAGGGCATCTTGCAAAATACCTGAGCAGTACTCTGCAAAGCTGTCAAGGCAGTGAAACGAAGACAGGCCAAGAAAGGGTCACAGGTGCAGGGGACTAAGAAGACGTGAGGACCAGTGCAGCCTGGGGTCTTGGACGTGAGCTGCTGAGATTGCACCCATGTGAGTGTCTCAGTTTCTACACGTGCATCATTGCTGTGTAAGATGCTCAAGTGAGAGGAAGCTGGTGAACGGGTCTGTGGGAAGTTGCAGTACTGTCTTTGCAACTCTTCTGGACATCTTTTTTTTTTTAAATAAAATCTTTTTAACATGAAAATATGCAGAGCACGGTGGCTCGCACCTGTAATCCCAGCACTTTGGGAGGCCGAGGCAGGTGGATCATGAGGTCAGGAGTTCAAGACCAGCCTAGCCAACATGGTGAAACCCCCGTCTCTACTAAGAATACAAAAATTAGCTGGGCGTGGTGATGGGCATCTGTAATCCCAGCTACTCGGGAGGCTGAGGCAGGAGAATCACTTGAACCCGGGAGGCAGAGGTTGCAGTGAGCCAAGATCGCTCCCCTGCACTGCAGCCTGGGTGACAGAGCAAGACTCCATCTCAAAAAAAATAAAGGAAATATGCGTCGTTGGATGCTGTATGACAATCAAGCTACTTACAACAAACAAAATTGAAGGTAAATTAAAAATAATTTATAGTCTTTAAAAAGCAGGAACTACAAAATTTACATTTCTGAAAATGGCAGAAAAATCCCACATGGCTGTATATGTATGTGTGAGATTGTGTATGAATGAGCGCATGCATATATTTTTGTGTGTTTGGATTATATGTGTGAGGGTGTGCATGAGTGTGTATATGATTTGGGGGTATGTGTGAGTGTGTATGACTGTGTGTATGAGTGTGTATGATTTGTGTGTGTGAGTGTGTACATGTATACACTAGTGTGCATATGATTTGGGGGTATGAATGAATGTGTACATATGTATTTATGATCTGAGTGTGTATGAGTGAGTGTGAATGTGAACATGTGTGTGTGAGTGGGTATATGATTTGGGTGTGTGCAAGTATGAATATGTATTGTGTGCATTAATGTGTATATGATTTTGGGCTGTGTATGAGTGAGTGTGAATGTGAACATGTGTGCACGAGTGTATATATGATCTGGGTGTGTATGAGTGAGCATGAGTGTGAACATGTGTGCATGAATGTGAGTATGATTTGGGTGTGTATGAGTGTGAATGTGTGCACGAGTGTATATATGATCTGGGTGTGTATGAGTGAGCATGAATGTGAACATGTGTGCATGAATGTATGATTTGGGTGTGTATGAGTGTGAATGTGTGCACGAGTGTACAATCAGTGTGTATGAGTGAGCATGAATGTGAACATGTGTGCATGAGTGTATATATGATCTGAGTGTGTAGGAGTGAGCATGAATGTGTATGCACAAGTGTGTGTGTATGATCTGGGTGTGGAGTGTGAATACGAACACGTATGCACAAGTATGTATATGACCTGTGTATGAGTGTGAATGTGAACATGTGTGCACGAGTGTATATATGATCTGGGTGTGTATGAGTGAGCATGAGTGTGAACATGTGTGCATGAATGTATGATTTGGGTGTGTATGAGTGTGAATGTGTGCACGAGTGTGTACAATCGGTGTGTATGAGTGAGCATGAATGTGAACATGTGTGCACGAGTGTATATATGATCTGGGTGTGTAGGAGTGAGCATGAATGTGTATGCACAAGTGTATGTGTGTATGATCTGGGTGTGTAGGAGTGTGAATACGAACACGTATGCGCAAGTATGTATATGATCTGTGTATGTATGAGTGAGTGTGAATGTGTGCATAAGTGTGTGTATGATCTGGGTATGAGTGATTGTGAATGTGAGCATGTGTGCACGAGTGTGTATATGATCTGGGTGTGTGGGAGTGAGCATGAATGTGTATGCACAAGTGTGTGTATGTGTGTATGATCTGGGTGTGTAGGAGTGTGAATATGAACACGTGTGCACAAATGTGTATATGATCCGAGTATGTAGGAGTGAGTGTGAATGTGAACATGTTTGCACGTGTGTATATGATATGGGTGCATGTGTGGGTGTGTTTGTGCAGGTGCACTGGGAGCTTTCAGCATTGAGTCTGTGTGGCATCCAGGCTTTTCTGGATAATGTAGAATCAAACCCCATAATTCATTCCAGTAACTTAGAAATTTTCGCTTATGAATACTAAATTCTCCTCACCTAGCAACTGACTGAGCAGGTTGAACAGCACCCTTCGCCGTTCTCCTGCAGAACCCCGTGGAATGGGCCCTGCTTTCTCAGAGTGCTCCTAACGGTGATGAGGGAGCCCAGCTCATTGCGGTTCGTGCAGAAGGCTGTGTGCCATCCCCGGGACTGCACGGGGAGGCGGAGGCTCAGGCGTGGGATCTGAGCTCAGTGGGCCCTTTAAGGACCGCTGCCTTCTTTCCTCCCTTTGGCACTCAGCATCGACTTACGATGGCTCCCAGTCACAGTCCTTGTCACTGCCTGGCATTACACAGGGCCACAGTCCCTTAACTGAAACGCTTGGGACCAGATGCATTTTGGAATTCGGAATGTTTCTTGATTTCGGAGAGAGAAGAGGGGATGGACTGTTGGGCAGCCCTGATTAACCCTGCAGCGTCTCGGCTCTAGAGAGGAGCCTGCACTGCCGGGAGCGTCTCGGCTCTAGAGAGGGGCCTACACGGCTGGGAGCGTCTCGGCTCTAGAGCCACAGCTGATGCATGGCAACGATGAGCTCTCCTGCTTAGTGCTGATGTGCCTCAGCCCCTAACCCCACTGGTGTCCGGATGAGGACCTTGAAGCTCAGAGAAGCTAGGTCAAGGTGAACACCAGTGTTGAGTTTCAGCCCCAGGTCTACCTGATGCTGCCTCCACATTGACTGAGTTGGCCTGGTCCGTTGTGAGGGCAGGTAGAGCCAGGGTCGAGGCGGGGATGCCAAGGTCCCATGCCGCAAAGATGGGTGGGATGGCACAGGAGCCAGTCATCATCCCCAAAGACACAGCTCCGAATACCTCATCCTGAAATGCCAAAGATCAAAATCCCAAAAGTATAAATCTGGAAAAAATAATGTCGATGTTATTTATTTACATTTTTAAAAGGTATGTATTTGAGAAACATAAAAACACAACAGAACATTTCATAGGCCACTTTACACAATAAAATAGGCAACAATAACAGGTATTTTTGCATAAACACTGAGGTAACTAATGACGGCGGCATGGGTGTAGCAGTTATAAGAAGACAGACCATAAAGAAATAAGTCAAAAGAGAAACATGTACACGTATATCACTACAGTTACTAATTGTGTGCACCTAGCCCTATAGCTGTGGTCATCTGAAATATCAGGGATTTTAGACTTTAGGGATTTTGATCTTTAGGGATTTCAACATTCGAGATTATGGTGTTTGGGACTGTGTCTTTCAGGATTATGATCCAAACTCAGCTGGGCCTCCCCTACCTGCCCCAGGAATGTGGAGTGAGAACGTTGCAGCAGGAGAGAACAACACAGCAAAGCACAGCAGGGGAACCGGAAATGCTCACCCTTTGACAGGGTACTTTTAGTTCTGGGGCCTTATCTTAAGGATATTCCAACATATACAAAAAGATTCATGCACAGATATATTTACTTTAGTATTATTTACCATAGGAAAAAAGTTGGAAACAATACATTTTATGTTCTGTAAAATGAAAGAACAGTTAAATAAATCATGGCTCTAAGACAACTCCAGGGCTGTGTACGGAAGTTCAGGGACAGAATCAGTTGAGGCTGTTCCACCTGAGCCTAAGCTTCCTCTGCTGTATGTCGGGAATGAGGTGGGGGCCAAGCGAGATCACCACAGTGCAGGCCAGTGTGCAGGGCACAGGTGGGCACCAGGGAGGGGACGCCGCACAGCCCCATGCTCTCGCCAAAAACGTGCAGAACAATTTGGAAGAAAACATTTCCATCTGTTAATAAAGAGCAACGGCCTCCGGTCATAAGTGACACATGACCCTTTGCCTGAGTCTTTTTAAATTTTTCCATATGTTCCATATTTTCTACACCAAACGTAAGCTACTTTCATAATCACAAAAACTTAATGGAAAGAGGAGGAGGAGGACAGGGGTGGGGAGTAGTAGCCATGGGTTCGAGCCCTTCCTCTCCGCATGACTTGGATAACACAGTATATTCACACAGCCGTTTCCCCATCTATGAACTTCTGAGGTGCTTTTATTAGTTGATGTCTGGGACCCCTAGGAGCTCTCTTTATACCTCATGATATCAAATGCCCACCTTTCCAGCTCCTTTTGGCCTCCTGCCCTTCCTGGAGGGAGATGCGCTCCCTGGAGCTGCTGACTAGGTGGAAGCAGACTGGCTCCTTCAGTGGGTAGGCCAGCCTGCCTGTCTCCCTAGCCCAGTCCCACCGTGCTGGCCTCAGTGGTGGAGGCAGGCGTGGAGCCCTGGAGGAACCACTCCTCCCCAGCCGCCACCAACATTTGTGGCACTGAGAAGCACCCGTGCTATTCTGGACAGGGATGGGGTTGGACACCCATGCATAGGGGACCCTACACCCCCAGGTTTGGCTCTGGGCTAAACAGCAGGTGTGGATTTTGGCCTAGGCCTCGGAGAAGCCATCAGCTAGGGCAGAATTCCCATGTGGGCAGGATGTTATTTAGGAATTCCAGGGCTTTCTGTATTCCAGATTTCCTGTATTGTGCATATGTGCATGCACGTATGTGCCCTCAGCCATGATGTAAAGTGTTTTTCTGGCTGGGGTTGCATCACACAGTTTGGAAGCCACTGCTCTGCAGATTCTGAGGACCACCTCCCTTATTTCTCACCAAATTCCCATTTCTTCTGTTTTTGTTCCACCCACTGCAAAAAGCATACTGCCTTCTCTTCTTCATTGGTGGGCAGTGGGTCCTGCTGCTCAGGTTTCTCCAGCCAGGGCCCTGAACCTGAGCCTGGTGGCGTGGGCAGGGGGCTGACTCCAGGTGGGCCAAAGGCAACCTATCCAACTCTTCAGAATGGCTTTTCTCTCCTCCCTATAAAACATATTTTCTCTCCTCCCTACAAAACATATTTTTGTATTAGGGTGTTTGTTAAAATGAAAACATGAGATCGTGGATGCATAACGAGAAGCCGTGTCGTTACTTCCCAGGCCCTGTGCAAGGTGCAAATCGGCGTGTTAGTGGCTGTTTGCATTTTTTCAATTCCTTTTGTCTTTTCTCCTTATCCTGCCCTTTATATGGTTTCTGCTTTAAGTCAAACATTGTGAGTGGATTGGTGGACGTATGTGTGTGTGAGCGTGTGTGCACAGATGCACGAGAACTGCAGAGAGAGATGGGAGGTAACCAGGGGGATCACTGTTCTCTTCTTCCCAAACATTAACGTTAGGCTGTTCCGCTTCTGTTCTGGAGAGGGCACCCACCTGACTGCTTGGGAGCCTGGAAATGGCCCCACTGAAGCAGCTCTGAGGCCCTGGGCACCCTTTTCCTGGTTGTGGCCAGCTGAGTTGTGCATGGTCCTCCCCGTGGGATGTGCTTGGAGCATCTGCTGGTAGCAGAGCCTCAGTTCCTCTCCTGCGTTCTTTCGCTACAGGTGTTAGACCTGCTGCCCACCTGTGACCTGTTTACTGCCAGGGATAGACCTGTGACCAGTGTGGAAAGCGAGATGCTTTGTCCATACAGCCTGTGGGGCTCAGCCTTCCCGGGGTTGCCCACAGCTAGGCTGGGCCAGGACCCCCAAGCCTGGGAACTTACACCTTTCTCGCCTGCTTTCCTAAAGGTAGTTTTCCTTTGTGATCTCTCTCCCTGAACGGCTAAACCACACTCTGAACAGAAAACTGTCTGGAAAACTGCTTTGCACGTACATCTGATACGGTCCTCTGGAGGGTGACCTCCACTGTCTAGTGGGCGAGGATTGTTCAGCCGCCTTGGCTGTGTCACCGAGCTGCCAAGGGCAGACTGTACCCTGGGCTCACCAGCATGCAAAGATATTTTATTCATTTATTTATTCCATAAATATATATTTATATTATTTATATTTAGAGCCAGTGTATCTCTCTGTCGCTCAGGCTGGAGTGCAGTGGCACGATCTCACTGCAGCCTCAAGCTCCCGGGCTCAAGGAATCCTCCTACTTTGTCCTCCCAAACAAAAATATTTTTAAGGAGCCCACTAGGAGAGTGCTGAGTTTAAAATCTAAGTTCTTGTTTCTTTTTTATTGATGCATAATAGATGTACATAGTTTCAGGGTACATGTGATAGTTTAATGCATTCATATAATTGTAAAAATCAAATCAGCCTACTTGGAATATCTATCGCCTTAAATATTTGTTTTTGCTTTATGCTAGAACTGTTCCGATTCTTCTCTTCTAGCTATTTTGAAATATACAGTAGGCAACTGTCAACTATGATCTATGTAACACTAGGTCTTATTCCTTCTATCAAACCATGTATTTGTACCCTTTAATCAATTTCTCTTTCTCCCCCTCTCCCCGCTACATTTCCCAGCCTCTGGTAACCACGCGTCTACCCTCTATCTTCACGAGAGCTACTTTTTTAGTAGGTGGGTGAGAACATTCAATGTTTGTCTTTCTGTGCTTGGCTTATTTCACTGAAGGTAATGATCCCTAGTTCCATCTTGTACAAATAACAGGCTGTCATTCCTCTGTATGGCTGAATAATATTCCACTGTGTATACACACCACGTTCTGTTTATCCATCATCCGCTGATGAACTTAGAGGCTGATTCCGTATTTCGGCGATTGTGAGTAGTCCCGCAGTAAACATGAGAGTGCAGATGTCTTTACGATATATTGACTTTGTTTCTTTTGACTATATGCCCAGTTAGTGAAATTACTGGATCATACAGCAGTTTTACTTTTAGGTGTTTTTTTTTTTTGTTTTTGTTTTTTTTGAGATGGAGTCTTGCTCTGTTGCTAGGCTGGTGTGCAGTGGTGTGATCTTGGCTCACTGCAACCTCTGCCTCCCGGGTTCCTGTGTTTAAGCGATTCCCCTGCCTCAGCCTCCCGAGTAGCTGGGATTTATAGGTGCGCACCACCACGCCCAGCTAATTTTTTGTATTTTAGTAGAGACGGGATTTCACCATGTTGGCCAGGATGGTCTCGATCTCCTGACCTTGTGATCCGCCCGCCTCCACCTCCCAAAGTGCTGGGATTACAGGTGTGAGACACCGCGCCCGGCCAACTTTCATTTATTTATTTATTTTTTAAGGCGGAGTCTTGCTCTGTCACCCAGGCTGGAGTGCAATGGTGCGCTCTCCGCTCACCGCAATCTCCACCTCCTGGGTTCCAGTGATTCTCCTGCCTCAGTCTCCCAAGTAGCTGGGTTACCGGGTCGCACCACCACGCCCGGCTAATTTTTTATATTTTTAGTAGAGATGGGGTTTCATCATGTTGGCCAGGCTGGTCTCAAACTCCTGACCTTGTGATCCCCCTGCTTTGGCCTCCCAAAGTGCTGGGACCACAGGCGTGAGCCACCGGGCCCGGCCCCTTTTAGTTTTTTGAGGAGCCTCCATCTGTTTTCCACAGTGGTTGTACTAATCAACGTTCCCACAACAGTGTGTGAGGGTCCCCCTTTCTCCACATCCTCGCCGGCATCCCTTCTTCCCTGCCTTTTTGACGAAAGCCATTTTAACTGAGGTGAGAGAAGACCTCATCGCAGTGTTTTATTTGCGTTTCTCTGATGATTAGTGATGTTGAGCATTTTTTCATATACCTGCTGGCCATTTGTGCATCTTCTTTTGAGAAATGTCTACTCAGGTCTCTTGCCCATTTTAAAATGCGATTAATTGTTTGCTATTGTTTGAGCTCCTGGTTATGAATCCCTTGTCAGGTGGGTAGCTTGCAAGTATTTTCTCCCATTCTGTGGGTTGTCTCTTCAGTTTGTTGACTTTTTCCTTTGATCTGCAGAGGGTTCTTAGCTTGGTGTGATTTCACTTGTCTGTTTTTGCTTCGGTTGCCTGTGCTTTTGGGGTCCTACTGAAAAAGTCTTTGCTGAGAACAATGTCCTGGAGCACTTCCCTAATGTTTTCTTCCAGTAGTTTTATAGTTTCAGGTCTCAGTTTTACCTTTAATCCATTTTGGTTTGATTTCTGTGTACGGTAAGAGAGACGGGTCTACTTTCATTCTTCTGCATATCTTTATGTAGTTTCCCCTGCACCACTTATGGAAGAGACTGTCCTTTCCCCCGTATATTGTTGGTGCCTTTGTTGAAGATGAGCTGGCTGTAAATGTGTGGATTTATATCTGGGTTCTCTATTCTGTTCCACTGGTCTATGTGTCTGCTTTACCCGATTAGCAGGCTGATTTGGTTACTATAGCTTTGTAGTAAATTTTGGAGTCAGGTAGTGTGGTGCCCCTAGCTAAATCCTTGTATCTTATGGACAATTATGGACATAACAGTGTTTTGTTATATTTCCACTTCTGTGTAACTCGGGGATGCGTAGTCGGTGATTTGGATGTGGCGTCATATCCGGAAGGCATTGTTCCTGACCCTTGCTTCAGATTCCTATGCGACTCCCTCCCATGAATGCAGCTGCTGCGTGTACTTTCTGCACACGCGAGCCGCCAGCACGCACCTTCTGCACACGCGGGCCACCTGCACCGGCCTTCTGCCCACGCGGGCCTCCTGCACGCACCTTCTGCACATGCGGGCTGCCTGCAGTTTCAGGGAGGAGCTTTGACATCATCAGGTCATTGGAGTTTGATGGCAGCTGCTGCTATTCTTGCTTAGAAAATACGGATTGCGATGAGTTTAGTTTCAGTATCCTCAGCTGTAGGATTTTTTAATAAACGTGCTATATGAAGAATATATAATTTTGTCACTGGAGATTAGACCTGGAGTTTTCAATAACTAGATTTTTAGGTTGCGTGTGTTACATGTCCAATATGTATCCGTAGCCTTATTCTAAAAGTGCGTATATTAATAATTCACTACAAATTTGCTGGTGTAGTGGTTGATAATTATTATGTCTACATTCCTTTTCTATGGGGTAGCAGGTTAGCTGGCAGGGCCTGTAGGTCACACATCTTTGCCTCCCGAGACAATTCTCCAGTAAGTGCTGAGATCAGAGGCTTGGAGTGTCCAGAATGAGATCCAATAAGAGCTGAGCTGAGGCAGCCTCAAGAGGAGTGGAGTGCTGTGCCTTAGCACACCCCAGTTCCCATGAGTTCCTGATTTCTGTACCAGAGGCAGGAGATCTGGCCCTCAACTTCATTTTTCTTTGCCCACAGAACTCATATCAGGGGTATATTTCCACACGTGTCTACAGTTAAGCAGACACGCCTGGCATTTAAAGCCTTTGGCTATGGTCCGTGAAAGTCTGTTGGCTGAAGTCCTGCCACATGTGCCTGCTGCTGTGACCCTGAGGATATCTGTCCATGGGGTTCAGCCCTTCACTTCGGGGTTCATTCATACATGTGTGGCCCTCTTGGGCCAGACACATGGCTAGAACCAAAGTTACAGAGATGAAGGGACCCCATCTGAGAGCCCCAAACAGGAGGGCAACACAGCGAGGTGTCTGAGCACTCGTTCAGGCGAGACTAATGCTGAGCACTCACGGGCAGGCTCTCTTATGCCCCTGTCAAAGAGAATTACTCCCCAGACACTTGTTCAAAATGGCAAAAAGACTATTCAAGACTATTGCAATAGGTTGGCTCATGCCTGTAATCCCAGCACCTTTGGAGGCCCAAGTGGGAGGATCACTGGAAGCCAGGACTTCAAAACCAGCCTGGGCAACAAAGCAGGACCCCATCTCTACAATGTTTTAAAAAATTATTTGGTGCAGTGGCACACACCTGTAGTCCCAACTACGCAGGAGGCTGAGGTGGGAGGATCCTTTGAGCCTAGGAGTTTGAGGCTGCTGTGAGCTGTGACTGTGCTACTGCACTCCAGCCTGGTTGACAGAGCAAGGCCCTGCCTCTTAAAAAAAAAAAAAAAAACACTATTGCAAGAGGAGAGAGAGAGACTGAATTCAACTCTCAATACAACAGAGACAAGTGGGGATAGCCAATGAGCAGGGTGAGGGAGGTGATGAAAAGTTGCTGAAAGGAACTTGGTTAGTTAGCAAGGGTGGGGAAGATTCTCACTAAGGACCTTAGCAGCATTCCTTGCTAGCACTGAGCTCAGCAGGCCAAGGATGAGGCTTCATCAAGGAGAAGGCTCAAAGGAGCCTGAGTGGAGTTTGGTCAAGGAGAGCGTCTTTGTCATCCTTGCAATGACTCATTTTATAGGTAATTAAGTAGGGGGTTCCGACAGGTCAAAGAACTTACCAAAAGAGGAAATTGTGTCCATGTGGCTGGTGGCTCACACCAGGAACTGACAGTGGCTTACTCTTAGAAACTCAGAGTGTGCGTGTCTCTTTGAATCCGTATCTGTGTGTGGGTGGGTGTGTCTGTCTGTGTGCGTGCCTCAGTCTCTTCTGAATTTCTCTCCCAATCCCCGTCTCTCTTTCCTCGGGTCGGTGTTTCCCTCCTGCTGGCCTCTGGCCAGCTATTTCTGGAAGTGTCAGCTGCTCTGTCTTCCTGCCCCTGTCTCCACCATCACGTCTGTGTCTGACTCCCTTTCTTTCCCATACAAAACCCCCAATGCAAGTCCTACTGTTTCTGTAACTGGCCACTGCCTATAACAAATCTTTGCTTAGGTTGTGTTTCTTTGTAGAATAGACTGATGTTCTGTGTGCTTGATTTTTACAAGATGAGCACAATACCTTATCTTTCTTCTTTATTAAAAAAAGGAAAAATCCAACCACAAGATTAATATCTCGTCATGGACTGTGCCCCGCTCGAGCCTCTCCACATGCAGCCCGAAGGAAAGTGGAGGGAGCTGCTCCTTTCCGTAGCCGGGGTGCCCACCCCAACCAGGCTGCCTCTGCCACCCAAGACAGAGGTTCTCTGATAATAATTTATGGGGATTGTTTCCAGAGACCACACCTGAAGCTGCCAACTCCCCGGAGGAAGGCCCTGATTAATGGCCGATGAATTTCTCCTTAAGGCCCTGAAACTGCCTACTCAGAACCAAGCCAGTTTTTCCTGCCTGTCCTGTTTGGGCAGCCAGAGGAGGCAGCTAGAAACCCATTATGCAGGGGATGGGGGTAAGTGGAGGAGGGAGGGGTTGGGGGAGGAGTGGGGAGGAGGAGGAGGGAAACAGGAGACCTCAGGCTTTGGCTATGATGGGGTCAGCCTTTCTACACCATTCCGGGATGCTGGTGTCCACCACTGCTGCCTGGGCACGGGGAACAGAGACTCTGCCTGGTGGGAGCAGACAAGAGGTTCGAGGACCAGAGCTCATCCTCTTCGGTGTGTGCCTGGGAGGAGGTGCAGGTGCAGCCAGTGGGGTATGATTAAAAAGAAGGGACGCGAGTTTAGGGGACAGCCGCCTACGTGCACCAGCTCTCCGTGTGCCACAATCTTGCCTGTCAGGGACCAGGATCCCACTAGAGACCCGAGTTTAGGGGACAGTTGCCCACGTGCACCAGCTCTCCGTGTGCCACAATCTTGCCTGTCAGGGACCAGGATCCCACTTCACAGTTAGCAAATAGCAGCTCAGGGACATTAAGCAACTCGCCCAGCATCCCACCAGCAGACAGTCTCACCTTCAGGGTCGTCTGTGTCTGTTAAAGTCGAGTCTAGTTTCGGGTCTCAGAGCACCTCCCTAAAGCTGCTGTAAACCAAGAATAAAATTCTAAGCTCCACAGCCAATCGCGTGGACCCCGCCTCTGGGCCAAAGGGATTCCAGAGAAACCTGAAGAACTAGTTCAGGCCATGATGAGGACGAGTGGGGGCTGGACAGGCCTCATTATACCCTCCTCCCTTTGGAATTTGGGCAGAACTGACCAGAACCAACATTAAAACAGAGATCTGAAGACTGACAAGGCTCTCTAGCAATAAGATGCCAAATTCCAACCTGACTCCTGTGCAGCATCACATGACAGACAGAGGCCGTGACATCAATATTTTACCTCAAAATATATTTCTTTGACATACTTTGAAATGGCCCTGCCAAGCTGTCTCTTATGGGGGACATTTACATTCTGTAGAGAATCCCTTCCCTTTTCAGGTCTTTCTCTGATCCTGAAGACATTGGCTGAGAGTCTAGCACCTTCTATGGGTCTGAACAGGAAACATTTGCCATCTATTGTCTCTAAGGGTGGCCACCTATGAAACTTCATCTACATAATAAGAACCTTGGTCTCCACAGTCTCTTATCTTAACCCAGACTCTCCTTTCTATTGATAGCAGGTCTGTAGATAATAATTCTTTCAACCAATTGACAATCAGAAAATCTTTGACTCTATCTATGACCTGTAAGCCCCATTACTTTGAATTTTCCTCCTTCCAGACCAAACCAATGCAGACCAAACCAATGCAGAACTCCTATGTGCTGATGGTGGTCTTACATTTCCCTAAGTTTCTGCCGACTAAACTGTGCACATGTTCTCAGGACCTCCTGAAGCTGCGTCACAGGCACTAATCAAAGAACACAAACAAGGTGAGTCTCAATCATTTCAAGAAATCTATTTGCAAGGTTAAGGACACACCTGAGAAAAGAACAGAGAACCACAGGAAAAACTGTGGTCCGTGCTTTTCCCAAAGATTGTCTGGGGACCTCAGTAAGTAAAGGGGAAAAGTGTGGGTATTGGGGAAAGGGGAAGGAGTGGAAAAAATGGGTGTGGGTAAATCAGAGGCAAATGGTTGCATTCTTCAGTCTTTGGTCAGCGTTCACTGAATACACATTTTACATGCGATGGAGGTAGAGGCAGGGATGTAGCTTTTTTGTCTTTGTGTAATAGCTATCTTATTTAGGAACCAGATGGGAAGCAGGTTTGCATAAGCCAGTTCCCAGCTTGGCTTTTCCCTTTGGCTTAGTGAGTCTGGGGTCCCCGGATTTATTTTCCATTCTCACAGGTTGTGGTCCTCACATTTGGCTCAAAATATTCAAAATTCTTTCCAGAGTTTGGCCTTTTCTTCAGCACTGGGAATTGTGATCCAAAGCTTTCCCGGATGAAGCACAAAGTTGGAGAAACAAAACGCAAACTAAACAACAATGAAACAGAACAGAGTTAATCTGCTGTAGCTCAAGAGAGGACGTACCTGCCCCCACCCCGCATCCCTGGGCTCGGGTTTGCCTTGCTGACCTCTGCTGCCACCTGGTGCCACACAGAGAAACTGAGGAGAAACCACATCAGTCTCCTTCAGCCTCAGCTTCACATCTGTGGGTCAAGTAACCCTTTCAAAAGCTGTATAATGTGGGAAAGCTTTCCTCTCAGGAAAATGCACACATCTAACTTTGAGAAGATGCCCTTGGGGGTGCTTCAAGGATCCTAGATAAAGAACCCCCTTTCCTGAACATCCAAGAACCTAAGTTTTTTTTTTTTTTTTTTTTGAGAAAGTCTCGCTGTCTCTCCCAGTCTGGAGTGCAGTGGCGTGATCTTGGCTCACTGCAAGCTCCCCCTCCCAGGTTCACACCATTCTCCTGCCTCAGCCTCCCGAGTAGCTGGGGCTACAGGCACCTGCCACCACACCCGGCTAATTTTTTTGTATTTTTAGTAGAGACGGGGTTTCACCGTGTTAGCCAGGATCGTCTTGATCTCCTGACCTTGTGATCCACCCGCCTCGGCCTCCCAAAGTGCTGGGATTACAGGTGTGAGCCACCGCACCTGGTCCAAGAACCCAAGTTTTAGATCTAGAGTGATGTCAGCATGACATTGATTTCCTGAGGCCCAGGGGTGAAGGAGCTGAGGACAGCAGAGGGGTGAAGGAACTCAGCTACAGACAGCAGCAGCTGATGCACAGGCCTCCCAGCGCCTGAAGTCACCCGGAATTGGGAAGTGCTCAGAAGCTTACAAAGCTGCCTCGAGGTGGGAACACGACATAAATCCAAGAGCAGATCCCTGATCCTATAAAAATATACTAGATGCAGTGGGGTCATTTTAAATGAGCAGAGAAGGACAGACAGATAAACAGAAGGACAAACAGTATTGGGATTGGGATAAATGCTCAGCTTTTGCCCAAACCTTAGTGACTTAACACAAGCATCACTTATTTGCTCACGATTCTGTGGCGGGACCATTTGGTTTGGCTCACAGGGCAGGGACTGTGCTGGTCTTACCTGAGCAGACCTGCATGTCTGCGGTCAACTGGGTTGGCAGAGACAGAGTGACTGTCTTCCTCCAGGAAGCAGCAGGTTAACTGGTTGGCAGAGACAGAGGGACAGAGGGACTGTCTTCCTCCAGGAAGCAGCAGGTTAACTGGTTGGCAGAGACAGAGGGACTGAGGGACTGTCCTCCTCCAGGAAGCAGCAGGTTAACTGGTTGGCAGAGAAAGAGGGACAGAGTGACTGTCTTCCTCCAGGAAGCAGCAGGTTAACTGGTTGGCAGAGACAGAGGGACAGAGGGACTGTCCTCCTCCAGGAAGCAGCAGGTTAACTGGTTGGCAGAGACAGAGGGACAGAGTGACTGTCTTCCTCCAGGAAGCAGCAGGTTAACTGGTTGGCAGAGACAGAGGGACAGAGGGACTGTCTTCCTCCAGGAAGCAGCAGGTTAACTGGTTGGCAGAGACAGAGGGACTGAGGGACTGTCTTCCTCCAGGAAGCAGCAGGTTAACTGGTTGGCAGAGACAGAGGGACAGAGGGACTGTCTTCCTCCAGGAAGCAGCAGGTTAACTGGTTGGCAGAGACAGAGGGACAGAGGGACTGTCTTCCTCCAGGAAGCAGCAGGTTAACTGGTTGGCAGAGACAGAGGGACAGAGGGACTGTCTTCCTCCAGGAAGCAGCAGGTTAACTGATTGGCAGAGACAGAGGGACTGAGGGACTGTCTTCCTCCAGGAAGCAGCAGGTTAACTGGTTGGCAGAGACAGAGGGACAGAGTGACTGTCTTCCTCCAGGAAGCAGCAGGTTAACTGGTTGGCAGAGACAGAGGGACAGAGGGACTGTCTTCCTGCAGGAAGCAGCAGGTTAACTGGTTGGCAGAGACAGAGGGACTGAGGGACTGTCCTCCTCCAGGAAGCAGCAGGTTAACTGGTTGGCAGAGACAGAGGGACTGAGGGACTGTCTTCCTCCAGGAAGCAGCAGGTTAACTGGTTGGCAGAGACAGAGGGACAGAGGGACTGTCTTCCTCCAGGAAGCAGCAGGTTAACTGGTTGGCAGAGACAGAGGGACTGAGGGACTGTCTTCCTCCAGGAAGCAGCAGGTTAACTGGTTGGCAGAGACAGAGGGACAGAGGGACTGTCTTCCTCCAGGAAGCAGCAGGTTAACTGGTTGGCAGAGACAGAGGGACAGAGGGACTGTCTTCCTCCAGGAAGCAGCAGGTTAACTGGTTGGCAGAGACAGAGGGACAGAGGGACTGTCTTCCTCCAGGAAGCAGCAGGTTAACTGATTGGCAGAGACAGAGGGACTGAGGGACTGTCTTCCTCCAGGAAGCAGCAGGTTAACTGGTTGGCAGAGACAGAGGGACAGAGTGACTGTCTTCCTCCAGGAAGCAGCAGGTTAACTGGTTGGCAGAGACAGAGGGACAGAGGGACTGTCTTCCTGCAGGAAGCAGCAGGTTAACTGGTTGGCAGAGACAGAGGGACTGAGGGACTGTCCTCCTCCAGGAAGCAGCAGGTTAACTGGTTGGCAGAGACAGAGGGACTGAGGGACTGTCTTCCTCCAGGAAGCAGCAGGTTAACTGGTTGGCTGAGACAGAGGGACAGAGGGACTGTCTTCCTCCAGGAAGCAGCAGGTTAACTGGTTGGCGGAGACAGAGGGACAGAGTGACTGTCTTCCTCCAGGAAGCAGCAGGTTAACTGATTGGCAGAGACAGAGGGACTGAGGGACTGTCTTCCTCCAGGAAGCAGCAGGTTAACTGGTTGGCAGAGACAGAGGGACAGAGGGACTGTGTTCCTCCAGGAAGCAGCAGGTTAACTGGTTGGCAGAGACAGAGGGACAGAGGGACTGTGTTCCTCCAGGAAGCAGCAGGTTAACTGGTTGGCAGAGACAGAGGGACAGAGGGACTGTCCTCCTCCAGGAAGCAGCAGGTTAACTGATTGGCAGAGACAGAGGGACTGAGGGACTGTCTTCCTCTAGGAAGCAGCAGGTTAACTGGTTGGCAGAGACAGAGGGACAGAGGGACTGTCTTCCTCCAGGAAGCAGCAGGTTAACTGGTTGGCAGAGACAGAGGGACTGAGGGACTGTCCTCCTCCAGGAAGCAGCAGGTTAACTGGTTGGCAGAGACAGAGGGACTGAGGGACTGTCTTCCTCCAGGAAGCAGCAGGTTAACTGGTTGGCAGAGACAGAGGGACTGAGGGACTGTCTTCCTGCAGGAAGCAGCAGGTTAACTGGTTGGCAGAGACAGAGGGACAGAGGGACTGTCTTCCTCCAGGAAGCAGCAGGTTAACTGGTTGGCAGAGACAGAGGGACAGAGTGACTGTCTTCCTCCAGGAAGCAGCAGGTTAACTGGTTGGCAGAGAAAGAGGGACTGAGGGACTGTCTTCCTCCAGGAAGCAGCAGGTTAACTGGTTGGCAGAGAAAGAGGGACAGAGTGACTATCTTCCTCCAGGAAGCAGCAGGTTAACTGGTTGGCAGAGACAGAGGGACTGAGGGACTGTTTTCCTGCAGGAAGCAGCACGTTAACTGCTTGGCAGAGACAGAGGGACTGAGGGACTGTCCTCCTCCAGGAAGCAGCAGGTTAACTGGTTGGCAGAGACAGAGGGACTGAGGGACTGTCTTCCTCCAGGAAGCAGCAGGTTAACTGGTTGGCAGAGACAGAGGGACTGAGGGACTGTCTTCCTCCAGGAAGCAGCAGGTTAACTGGTTGGCAGAGACAGAGGGACAGAGGGACTGTCTTCAGGAAGCAGCAGGTTAACTGGTTGGCAGAGACAGAGGGACAGAGGGACTGTCTTCCTCCAGGAAGCAGCAGGTTAACTGATTGGCAGAGACAGAGGGACAGAGGGACTGTCTTCCTCCAGGAAGCAGCAGGTTAACTGATTGGCAGAGACAGAGGGACTGAGGGACTGTCTTCCTCCAGGAAGCAGAAGGTAAACTGGTTGGCAGAGACAGAGGGACTGAGGGACTGTCTTCCTCCAGGAAGCAGCAGGTTAACTGGTTGGCAGAGACAGAGGGACTGAGGGACTGTCTTCCTGCAGGAAGCAGCAGGTTAACTGGTTGGCAGAGACAGAGGGACTGAGGGACTGTCCTCCTCCAGGAAGCAGCAGGTTAACTGGTTGGCAGAGACAGAGGGACAGAGGGACTGTGTTCCTCCAGGAAGCAGCAGGTTAACTGGTTGGCAGAGACAGAGGGACTGAGGGACTGTCTTCCTCCAGGAAGCAGCAGGTTAACTGGTTGGCAGAGACAGAGGGACAGAGGGACTGTCTTCCTCCAGGAAGCAGCAGGTTAACTGGTTGGCAGAGACAGAGGGACAGAGGGACTGTCTTCCTCCAGGAAGAAGCAGGTTAACTGGTTGGCAGAGACAGAGGGACTGTCTTCCTCCAGGAAGCAGCAGGTTAACTGGTTGGCAGAGACAGAGGGACTGAGGGACTGTCTTCCTCCAGGAAGCAGCAGGTTAACTGGTTGGCAGAGACAGAGGGACAGAGGGACTGTCTTCCTCCAGGAAGCAGCAGGTTAACTGGTTGGCAGAGACAGAGGGACAAAGGGACTGTCCTCCAGGAAGCAGCAGGTTAACTGGTTGGCAGAGACAGAGGGACAGAGTGACTGTCTTCCTCCAGGAAGCAGCAGGTTAACTGGTTGGCAGAGACAGAGGGACAGAGCGACTGTCCTCCAGGAAGCAGCAGGTTAACTGGTTGGCAGAGACAGAGGGACTGAGGGACTGTCTTCCTCCAGGAAGCAGCAGGTTAACTGGTTGGCAGAGACAGAGGGACTGAGGGACTGTCCTCCTCCAGGAAGCAGCAGGTTAACTGGTTGGCAGAGACAGAGGGACTGAGGGACTGTCCTCCTCCAGGAAGCAGCAGGTTAACTGGTTGGCAGAGACAGAGGGACAGAGGGACTGTGTTCCTCCAGGAAGCAGCAGGTTAACTGGTTGGCAGAGACAGAGGGACTGAGGGACTGTCTTCCTCCAGGAAGCAGCAGGTTAACTGGTTGGCAGAGACAGAGGGACAGAGGGACTGTCTTCCTCCAGGAAGCAGCAGGTTAACTGGTTGGCAGAGACAGAGGGACAGAGGGACTGTCTTCCTCCAGGAAGCAGCAGGTTAACTGGTTGGCAGAGACAGAGGGACTGTCTTCCTCCAGGAAGCAGCAGGTTAACTGGTTGGCAGAGACAGAGGGACTGAGGGACTGTCTTCCTCCAGGAAGCAGCAGGTAAACTGGTTGGCAGAGACAGAGGGACTGAGGGACTGTCCTCCTCCAGGAAGCAGCAGGTTAACTGGTTGGCAGAGACAGAGGGACTGAGGGACTGTCTTCCTGCAGGAAGCAGCAGGTTAACTGGTTGGCAGAGACAGAGGGACTGAGGGACTGTCCTCCTCCAGGAAGCAGCAGGTTAACTGGTTGGCAGAGACAGAGGGACAGAGGGACTGTGTTCCTCCAGGAAGCAGCAGGTTAACTGGTTGGCAGAGACAGAGGGACTGAGGGACTGTCTTCCTCCAGGAAGCAGCAGGTTAACTGGTTGGCAGAGACAGAGGGACTGAGGGACTGTCTTCCTCCAGGAAGCAGCAGGTTAACTGGTTGGCAGAGACAGAGGGACAGAGGGACTGTCTTCCTCCAGGAAGCAGCAGGTTAACTGGTTGGCAGAGACAGAGGGACTGTCTTCCTCCAGGAAGCAGCAGGTTAACTGGTTGGCAGAGACAGAGGGACTGAGGGACTGTCTTCCTCCAGGAAGCAGCAGGTTAACTGGTTGGCAGAGACAGAGGGACAGAGGGACTGTCTTCCTCCAGGAAGCAGCAGGTTAACTGGTTGGCAGAGACAGAGGGACAAAGGGACTGTCCTCCAGGAAGCAGCAGGTTAACTGGTTGGCAGAGACAGAGGGACAGAGTGACTGTCTTCCTCCAGGAAGCAGCAGGTTAACTGGTTGGCAGAGACAGAGGGACAGAGGGACTGTCCTCCAGGAAGCAGCAGGTTAACTGGTTGGCAGAGACAGAGGGACAGAGGGACTGTCTTCCTCCAGGAAGCAGCAGGTTAACTGGTTGGCAGAGACAGAGGGACTGAGGGACTGTCTTCCTCCAGGAAGCAGCAGGTTAACTGGTTGGCAGAGACAGAGGGACTGAGGGACTGTCTTCCTCCAGGAAGCAGCAGGTTAACTGGTTGGCAGAGACAGAGGGACTGAGGGACTGTCTTCCTGCAGGAAGCAGCAGGTTAACTGGTTGGCAGAGACAGAGGGACTGAGGGACTGTCTTCCTCCAGGAAGCAGCAGGTTAACTGGTTGGCAGAGACAGAGGGACAGAGGGACTGTGTTCCTCCAGGAAGCAGCAGGTTAACTGGTTGGCAGAGACAGAGGGACTGAGGGACTGTCCTCTAGGAAGCAGCAGGTTAACTGGTTGGCAGAGACAGAGGGACTGAGGGACTGTCTTCCTCCAGGAAGCAGCAGGTTAACTGGTTGGCAGAGACAGAGGGACTGAGGGACTGTCTTCCTCCAGGAAGCAGCAGGTTAACTGGTTGGCAGAGACAGAGGGACAGAGGGACTGTGTTCCTCCAGGAAGCAGCAGGTTAACTGGTTGGCAGAGACAGAGGGACAGAGGGACTGTCCTACAGGAAGCAGCAGGTTAACTGGTTGGCAGAGACAGAGGGACTGAGGGACTGTCTTCCTCCAGGAAGCAGCAGGTTAACTGGTTGGCAGAGACAGAGGGACAGAGGGACTGTCTTCCTCCAGGAAGCAGCAGGTTAACTGGTTGGCAGAGACAGAGGGACAAAGGGACTGTCCTCCAGGAAGCAGCAGGTTAACTGGTTGGCAGAGACAGAGGGACAGAGTGACTGTCTTCCTCCAGGAAGCAGCAGGTTAACTGGTTGGCAGAGACAGAGGGACAGAGGGACTGTCCTCCAGGAAGCAGCAGGTTAACTGGTTGGCAGAGACAGAGGGACAGAGGGACTGTCTTCCTCCAGGAAGCAGCAGGTTAACTGGTTGGCAGAGACAGAGGGACAGAGGGACTGTCTTCCTGCAGGAAGCAGCAGGTTAACTGGTTGGCAGAGACAGAGGGACAGAGGGACTGTCCTCCAGGAAGCAGCAGGTTAACTGGTTGGCAGAGACAGAGGGACAGAGGGATTGTCCTCCTGCAGGAAGCAGCAGGTTAACTGGTTGGCAGAGACAGAGGGACTGAGGGACTGTCTTCCTCCAGGAAGCAGCAGGTTAACTGGTTGGCAGAGACAGAGGGACTGAGGGACTGTCCTCCAGGAAGCAGCAGGTTAACTGGTTGGCAGAGACAGAGGGACTGAGGGACTGTCCTCTAGGAAGCAGCAGGTTAACTGGTTGGCAGAGACAGAGGGACTGAGGGACTGTCCTCCTCCAGGAAGCAGCAGGTTAACTGGTTGGCAGAGACAGAGGGACAGAGGGACTGTCCTCCAGGAAGCAGCAGGTTAACTGGTTGGCAGAGACAGAGGGACAGAGGGACTGTCTTCCTCCAGGAAGCAGCAGGTTAACTGGTTGGCAGAGACAGAGGGACAGAGGGACTGTCCTACAGGAAGCAGCAGGTTAACTGGTTGGCAGAGACAGAGGGACAGAGGGACTGTCTTCCTCCAGGAAGCAGCAGGTTAACTGGTTGGCAGAGACAGAGGGACAGAGGGACTGTCTTCCTGCAGGAAGCAGCAGGTTAACTGGTTGGCAGAGACAGAGGGACAGAGGGACTGTCTTCCTCCAGGAAGCAGCAGGTTAACTGGTTGGCAGAGACAGAGGGACTGAGGGACTGTCTCCCTCCAGGAGGCAGCAGGTTAACTGGTTGGCAGAGACAGAGGGACAAAGGGACTGTGTTCCTCCAGGAAGCAGCAGGTTAACTGGTTGGCAGAGACAGAGGGACAGAGGGACTGTCCTCCTCCAGGAAGCAGCAGGTTAACTGGTTGGCAGAGACAGAGGGACTGAGGGACTGTCTTCCTCCAGGAAGCAGCAGGTTAACTGGTTGGCAGAGACAGAGGGACAGAGGGACTGTCCTCCTCCAGGAAGCAGCAGGTTAACTGATTGGCAGAGACAGAGGGACTGAGGGACTGTCCTCCTCCAGGAAGCAGCAGGTTAACTGGTTGGCAGAGACAGAGGGACAGAGAGACTGTCTTCCTCCAGGAAGCAGCAGGTTAACTGGTTGGCAGAGAAAGAGGGACAGAGGGACTGTCTTCCTCCAGGAAGCAGCAGGTTAACTGGTTGGCAGAGATAGAGGGACAGAGGGACTGTCTTCCTCCAGGAAGCAGCAGGTTAACTGGTTGGCAGAGACAGAGGGACAGAGTGACTGTCTTCCTCCAGGAAGCAGCAGGTTAACTGGTTGGCAGAGACAGAGTGACTGAGGGACTGTCTTCCTCCAGGAAGCAGAAGGTAAACTGGTTGGCAGAGACAGAGGGACTGAGGGACTGTCTTCCTCCAGGAAGCAGCAGGTTAACTGGTTGGCAGAGACAGAGGGACAGAGGGACTGTCTTCCTCCAGGAAGCAGCAGGTTAACTGGTTGGCAGAGACAGAGGGACAGAGAGACTGTCTTCCTCCAGGAAGCAGCAGGTTAACTGGTTGGCAGAGACAGAGGGACAGAGGGACTGTCTTCCTCCAGGAAGCAGCAGGTTAACTGGTTGGCAGAGACAGAGGGACAGAGGGACTGTCTTACTCCAGGAAGCAGCAGGTTAACTGGTTGGCAGAGACAGAGGGACTGAGGGACTGTCCTCCTCCAGGAAGCAGCAGGTTAGCTGGTTGGCAGAGACAGAGGGACAGAGGGACTGTGTTCCTCCAGGAAGCAGCAGGTTAACTGGTTGGCAGAGACAGAGAGACAGAGGGACTGTCCTCCTCCAGGAAGCAGCAGGTTAACTGGTTGGCAGAGACAGAGGGACTGAGGGACTGTCTTCCTCCAGGAAGCAGCAGGTTAACTGGTTGGCAGAGACAGAGGGACAGAGGGACTGTCCTCCTCCAGGAAGCAGCAGGTTAACTGATTGGCAGAGACAGAGGGACTGAGGGACTGTCCTCCTCCAGGAAGCAGCAGGTTAACTGGTTGGCAGAGACAGAGGGACAGAGAGACTGTCTTCCTCCAGGAAGCAGCAGGTTAACTGGTTGGCAGAGAAAGAGGGACAGAGGGACTGTCTTCCTCCAGGAAGCAGCAGGTTAACTGGTTGGCAGAGATAGAGGGACAGAGGGACTGTCTTCCTCCAGGAAGCAGCAGGTTAACTGGTTGGCAGAGACAGAGGGACAGAGTGACTGTCTTCCTCCAGGAAGCAGCAGGTTAACTGGTTGGCAGAGACAGAGTGACTGAGGGACTGTCTTCCTCCAGGAAGCAGCAGGTTAACTGGTTGGCAGAGACAGAGGGACAGAGGGACTGTCTTCCTCCAGGAAGCAGCAGGTTAACTGGTTGGCAGAGACAGAGGGACAGAGGGACTGTCTTACTCCAGGAAGCAGCAGGTTAACTGGTTGGCAGAGACAGAGGGACTGAGGGACTGTCCTCCTCCAGGAAGCAGCAGGTTAGCTGGTTGGCAGAGACAGAGGGACAAAGGGACTGTGTTCCTCCAGGAAGCAGCAGGTTAACTGGTTGGCAGAGACAGAGGGACAGAGGGACTGTCCTCCTCCAGGAAGCAGCAGGTTAACTGGTTGGCAGAGACAGAGGGACAGAGGGACTGTCTTCCTCCAGGAAGCAGCAGGTTAACTGGTTGGCAGAGACAGAGAGACTGAGGGACTGTCCTCCAGGAAGCAGCAGGTTAACTGGTTGGCTGAGACAGAGGGACAGAGGGACTGTCTTCCTCCAGGATCCGGGAGGTTAACTGGTTGGCAGAGACAGAGGGACAGAGGGACTGTCTTCCTCCAGGAAGCAGCAGGTTAACTGGTTGGCAGAGACAGAATGACTGAGGGAGTGTCTTCCTCCAGGAAGCAGCAGGTTAACTGGTTGGCAGAGACAGAGGGACAGAGGGACTGTCTTCCTCCAGGAAGCAGCAGGTTAACTGGTTGGCAGAGACAGAGGGACAGAGGGACAGTCTTCCTCCAGGAAGCAGCAGGTTAACTGGTTGGCAGAGACAGAGGGACAGAGGGACTGTCCTCCTCCCGGAAGCAGCACGTTAACTGGTTGGCAGAGACAGAGGGACTGAGGGACTGTCTTCCTCCAGGAAGCAGCAGGTTAACTGGTTGGCAGAGACAGAGGGACTGAGGGACTGTCCTCCAGGAAGCAGCAAGTGAACTGGTTGGCAGAGACAGAGGCACTGAGGGACTGTCTTCCTGCAGGAAGCAGCAGGTTAACTGGTTGGCAGAGACAGAGGGACTGAGGGACTGTCCTCCTCCAGGAAGCAGCAGGTTGGCTGTGTTTCCTTCGTGTGGTAGCTGGTCTCCAGGGCAGCAAGAGGGACCAAGCCCCAGTGCACATTCTACAGCCTCTGTGCACATCAGACTTGTTAATATCCCATTGGCCAGTGTAAGTCACATGGCCAAGCCCAGATTAAGGAGTGGAAAGACGGAGACTATCTCCTCCTGGGAGAGGAGGCAAAGGAGGTGGGAGCATTATGTGGCCGTTTATGTTTGCAATCTACCATACTTAGCACTTTGAGAAAAGAATTAACTGAGAAACTTGCTTCAAATAGGGCATTCAGTAAAATGAAGCCCCAATTGAAGTAAAAGGCATATATAAAAAATGAAACTGTGACCGATTTTAAGGACAGTATTGGCAAATATTTCTGTGCTCTTGGAGGAGAAGACCCTTATTTGCATGACATGTCAGAAACCACAATGAAAGAATTATTTTAACTTGCATTCATAAAAATTAAAATTATTCATTAAAAACATCGTGAATGAAATTAAAAGTCAAAATGTAAGCCAGAAAATTATTCACAATGTACGTGTCAGGAAAAGACAATACCCTTTAAACTTTGAGAGTTTACATCAGACAGAAAACAGCAAATGACATGATCCAAACTTGATAAAGGACATGAAAAAGAGCCAGCAGTTAGTATGTTTTCTGAATGAATAAGTAGCCAACAGCACATGAAAATGTGTGTATTCCATTTGTAAGGAGAGAAATGCAAACTAAAACAGTAAAGTGTCATTTTCACATCCTGGATTGGCAGAGGGTTTTATGTATTTTACTGATAGTGCTCAATATTAGCAGTAAACAACAAATGGTGAGTTAATATGAGCTTCGGAAGCTCAGGGAAATGATCTCCTTATTTAAACCTGTAGTTCCTTCCTACAGCCAGTGTCTACTGAGCACCTACTATGTGCCAGTCACAGCCTAAGTCCTGAAGGTGTAGTCTCCACTGAGACGGTGGTATTTGCACAAAGACCTGAAAGACAGGAGTGAACTGTGTGGATAACTGTGGGTACCCCTCCAGACAGAGGAGTAGCAATGTGGGTCCCAAGGTGGGACCACATCAGACATGTTCGAGGACTAGCTGAGGGAGAGAGGTGGGGGGTCAGAGGAGATGGGGGCCGGCTCTGCTGGCCATCACGAGCACTCTGGGTGCAGAGGGTGAGAGGTTAGGGTTAGGGTTAGGGTCAGGGTCAGGGTCAGGGTCAGGGTAGGGTGGGGGTCGGGGTCGGGGTCGGGGTCGGGGTCGGGGTCGGGGTCAGGGTCAGGGTCAGGGTCAGGGTTAGGGGTTAGGGTTAGGGTTAGGGTTAGGGTGTAGATATTTCCATGTTTATAGAGATAGCGGTGTAAATATTTCCATGTTTATAGAGATAGCGGTGTAAATATTTCCATGTTTATACAGATAGCCGTGTAAATGTTTACACGTTTATAGAGATAGCGGTGTAGATATTTCCACGTTTATAGAGAGAGCGGTGTAGATATTTCCATGTTTATACAGATAGAGGTGTAGATATTTCCACGTTTATAGAGATAGTGGTGTAGATATTTCCACGTTTATAGAGACAGCGGTGTAAATATTTCCACGTTTATACAGAGCGGTGTAGATATTTCCACGTTTATACAGTCAGCGGTGTAGATATTTCCACGTTTATACAGACAGCGGTGTAGATATTTCCACGTTTATACAGACAGCGTTGTAGATATTTACACGTTTATACAGACAGCGGTGTAGATATTTCCACATTTATACAGACAGCGGTGTAGATATTTCCACGTTTATACAGATAGCGGTGTAGATATTTCCACGTTTATAGAGACAGCAGTGTAGATATTTCCACGTTTATACAGATAGCGGTGTAGATATTTCCACGTTTATACAGACAGCGGTGTAGATATTTCCAGGTTTATACAGACAGCGGTGTAGATATTTCCACGTTTATTTTGGGCAGGAAGAAGGTCAAAATAAGAAGGGGCAATGTTTTTGGCCATATCATTGGCTTGACTATTTTATCTGGGTAACTTTATTTGCTAGGCAGGCTAACAAAACTGAATATTTAGCTTTTAGCCTTTGGAATAGAGGTAAGTAAGGAGAACAGATTTATGAGTGGAATAAGCAAATATATTTGCTACAGAAGCTGGAAATCAACAATGTTTAGAAGTAAACTCCAACTTTCTTTCAAAATCTGTTCCCTCTCGTTCATTCCCTGTTTTAGTCATTGGCAGTTGTTTTTTCTCACTCCAAAAGTTAAGAGTAATTTTTACATATTCTTCTCTTTTTTTCACCTTTATATCAATTTGGCTAAAAAATATTATGGAGGGAATGTCCTACCTTATTTCTTAAATTTTCTCCTCTTATTTATTACTACTATTTATCCAACCCTGACTTTGTTCCAGCCCACATTTTTTCCCCCTATGGGATATTTTTTTTCTTCCAATTTTAATGTATTCTACTCAACAATCTACTTCCAACAGATTATACTTTATAACAGACACCTATGGCCAGGTATCCACTTCTCATAGATCCATCAATAAGTCTTACTGACTCCAGGACAGAATTCAAATATTTTATCATGATATTAGCTCCTCACGATACTGCTCTTTTTCAGTAGTCCAATGTCCTCCTTCACATTTCCCCCAAGAATCCCATACTCTGGTCAAAACAAATTACTTGTGAGTTCAGCAACACAGTGTCCTCTAATTCTTGGGTATTATGCAAACCTCTTTTCCTCTGCCCGAAAGCCTCATTCCATGACTTTTCTTTTTCTTCTTCTTCTCATTTTTCCTCTCCTTCATCCTCTCCCTATCCTCCCCACCTTCTCTTCCCTCTTTTCTCCCCATTCCTCTCCCCTCTGTCCTCCTCCTACATTTCTCCTCCCTCCTTCCTCCACCTCCCTTGCCTTCTTCCTCTCCTTTCCTTTTTCTTCCTTCTTCTCCCTTCTGCCTTCTTTGTTCCTTCCTTTTCTTTCTTTCTTTCTTTCTTTCTTTCTTTCTTTCTTTCTTTCTTTCTTTCTTTCTTTCTTTCTTTTCTTTGTTTTTGATATGTCCTTCCACCATTTATGCTCAGGTTTCTGAGCAAAAGTTTCTTGTGAGTTGAGGTTTCTTGTGCAGGGAATTTTCCCTTATAGACTATCCCTCCACATTGCCACTACCACCCCCTACACACACACACACACACACACACACAGACACACACACACAGACACACGTGTATTGATTTATCTCCATGACTAAATTCTAAGTGCCTTGAGGCATAGTTCCTACCCTGTCTAATTCATTTGTGGACCCTAGAACAGAACAAGCACTTCATAAATATAGATTGACCAAATGATTGAACAAAGAACATGTGCAGTTATTCAAATGCCAAATATTTGAGATTTTGGATTTTTTCTTCTTCCTTGTGAGATACATATGCTCTATTCCATAAAAAAGCAGATTTAAATAAAATATCAAGGGAAGATGTTTTTAACAGTACTTACATTTGTGCTAAGAATATTATATTATTTCTAGGTTTTTGTTTTAGTGTGAAAAATGAAGCTAAGTCCTCAAAGTATATAATGAGGCTTTATTGAAGAAGAATTAATCTGGGCCAAGCATTTCCCATATTTTAATAGACATACAGGTACTTTTGCCATATTATAACAGAAATATTGTATTTAGAAATGAGTGGACTTAAAGAAAATGAGTGGACTTAAGTTGTAACATAGCCGTCTTGTGGTAAGTCTTTTTGATTTATAGAAATGATTGTTTAGGAGGCTGAGGTGGACAGATCACTTGAGGTCAGGAGTTCAAGACCAGCCTGGCCAACATGGTGAAACCCCATCTCTACTAAAAATACAAAAATTAACTGGGCATGATGGCGTGCCGCTGTAATCCCAGCTACTCCAGAGGGTTGAACCTGGGAGGTGGAGGTTGCAGTGAGCTGAGATGGCACCACTGCACTCCAGCCTGGGTGACAAAAAAAGACTCTGTCCTGGAAAAAAAATGATATTTAGATTTCCTAAAAAGACTTCTTTTCACATACGTGGGCCACTATGCACCTGCCCTACACACCCCAGGGCTAGTATATTAGTCTATTATGGCTGCCATAACAAAGTACCTCAGACTGTGTTACTCAAACAATAGAAATTTATTTTTTCTTGATTATTGAGGCCAGACATCCAAGTTCAAAATGTCAGCAGGATTGATTGAGTTTTGTGTCCTTTATTCTTGGCTTATAGATGGCTGTTTTCTCCCTGTGTCTTCACATGGTTATTCTATACCTGACTATGACCTAAACTCTAGTTTAAGTACACCAGCCATATTGGATTAGGGCCACCCTGGTTACCTCATTTTACCTTAGTTAGCTCTATAAAGGCTGTATTTCCAATACAGTCACTTTCAGTAGTACTTTGGGTTAACACTTCAACATAGGAATTTTGGGAGGCATGATTTAGCCCATAATAACCAAGTTCCAGACAACTAGAAACAGCTTCTATGTTCTAGGGCCTGCTGACATCATTAAAACTAGCCAGTCCTAGGCTTGCTTACCCTGCCTCCCCTGCTTCTTCTCCTAGAAACCAGAAGAAAGTTTCTTACCCACATTTCACTCCTCTTCCTCTGCCTCCTGACTGACGCTGGGACTTTCCCACGTGCTCCCTCTTCTTGGAGAGGAGGTGTCTAGAGACACCCAAGAGGAGGTCTATACTCTGGGTGACCAAATAATCTGTATAACAGACCCCCATGACACGAATTTACCTATATAACAAACCCACATATGTACCCCGAAGTTAAAATAAAAGCTTTTTTTTAAAAGTAAAAAACAACTCATAGAGCTGAATACTGGAAAATAGGAACTTTACCATATGTAAATTTATAAATAAATTTGAAAATGAAATGACCAACTTTTAAAGTTGAAAAATTCTGAGATGAGGAAGTTTATAATATATGTCTTATTTATTATACTGTTATTTATGAAAATGAAACTATTATTTTACCATATATATTTCTCTTTACTCTAAAAATATATCATGAAGTCAGGAGTTCGAGACCAACCCGGGCAACATGGTGAAACCCTGTATCTACTAAAAATATAAAAATTAGCCAGGTGTGGTGGCACATACCTGTAATCCCAGCTACTGGGGAGGCTGAGATGGGAGAATCGCTTGAACCCAGGAGGCAGAGGTTGCAGTGAGCTGAGATCACGGCACTGCACTCCAGCCTGGGTGACAGGGTGAGATCCCATCTCAAACAAAAGAAAAAAGAAAAAAATACATATAAGCTATTTTATTTATAAAACTGCTTAGTATTAGGTATGTTCACAGTTTCTGAACACTTTGCAAATTGGACAATAAAACTAATTTTTAATATGAAAGAAATTGTTTAGCCTATTTCCAGATTTTCAAACAATACCGTTCTAACCTCTGCCCCTTCCAAGATATGAAATTTTATTGTACATTTATTGAAAAGAGGATCACTTTAGATTTTACCAAAGTAGCTAGTATGAAAAAAAAATCAAGCCTTGCTATTGTGATTAAATAAGAACATGTTTAATCACTGATTCTTGAATAACACTGATTCTTAAAGAAACAGCTGATTATAATTTTGTATAACGATTTCATGCTGTGGCTCACAATCAGAATATTTTGAATATTCTGTGAATATTTTTAGATTGGTTTTTCAGGACTTTGCCTAAGTCTCATTTGTAAAGCCCTCAAATATACCAATCATCCCTTTATTAGAATCTGAATGATGCATATATATTATCCAGTTAAATAACTAAGGACCTTTTTTATTTTAGTAGCTTCCAGTTCTCTTTTAAGAGACAGTAACTGTTCCTTCCTTGAGATCCACTACAAATAAGGATAACTGACACATTGTCTAAAACCTCTGGAGTAAAAACTGGGTGTCAATTATAACTTTTACCACAATGGCCTTGAGACTTGGACTTCATTTTCTACCCTCTGAGAGAGTCTGGACAATTTCATTTAATCTGTTTGTGCAAGATAAGATTGGAAGGATGGCAGGCCCTAGACATGTGACTTCAGTGGTACAGACACCTTGAAATGGTTGGCAAAGCCTTATTCCACTAATCATGTATCATTGATGGAGGATTTGAAAACCCCTAAAATAATATTGTACTGCCAGATTGTGGTACAATGTAAGAATAAGAGAAAGAGAGTTGGGCACAGTGGCTCACACCTGTAATCTCAGCACTTTGGGAGGCTGAGGTGGGCAGATCACCTGAGGTCAGGAGTTCGAGACCAGCCTCAACCTGGCCAACATGACAAAACCCTATCTCTACTAAAAATACAAAAATTAGCCAGGCGTGGTCGTGGGCCCCTGTAGTCCCAGCTACTGGGGAGGCTGAGGCAGGAGAATCGCTTGAACCTGAGAGGCAGAGGTTGCAGTGAGCCGAGATTGTGCCACTGCACTCCAGCCTGGGCAACAGAGTGAGACTCTGTCTCAAAAAAAAAAAAAAGAAAGAAAGAAAGAAAGAGTGAGAGGAGAGAGGGAAGAAGGGAGAATTAATATGAGTATAAATAACTGACATCTTTAATAACTTTGAGCTCTGGGATTGAATGCACTAAAATAAAAATAGCTGTCCAGATTTATTAATTGACAATTTATGCATACCAGGCCAAAATACTTACTCATATACCACTGGTTTTATGGTTGTAAATTCCAGTTTTCAGGCCAAAGGTAGTTAAAGTGGTAGACACTGGTGAAAGAAATGTAATACATTTGACAAAAGCTACGTTTTTAATTCCATGCAATTTGTACTCAACTGTTTTGCTATTTTTGTTTATAGTGCTTCTGGGTTTTTTTTTGTCTTGTGTAAATAGTGATGAATTAGAGATAATATGCAACATTTAACTGAACTATGGCAAATATTTACTTATGTAGCTCTAGGGACAGAAGATTTGTAGCTATTATATGAATCTACAAAAATTACAGTTTTAATTGTTTCATGGTAATCGTTATTGTGCAATCTTAGCTTCATTTATTGCCAACATTCCCTTAATTGCATATGCAGCTTTGTTTTCAGTGCATCTTACATTCAAGAGGATTTGCATATTCATCATTTGTAAACTCCCATTATGAGAAACCAGATTGTGGATGCATTCATAAATCATTTCCATAACCAATTGCTTCAGTTTTATCACAAATAAAAGTGAACATGATGTATATTGAGTCTACAATGTTTTAAAATTTTTCGTCAGGTTGTTCTTAGGCCATTTATTCATTTATCAAACAAGTATACATTGAGCACCTATTATGCCAATAAGTTTTTTAGATAGTCGTGTGATAGCAGTGAAAAAGCAAATAGTAATCATTGCGTTCACCAAGCTTACAATTTAGTCAGGGAGAAAAATGATACTAAGCAAATAAATAAAAAACATAGTTTATGTCAAGTGGTGATATTTGCTATGGAGAACAGTAAAACAAAAAAACTGTGATAAGAAGTTCTAGAAATGAGGATGAGATGGTGATGTTTAAATAGTCAGTATGGTCACATTAAAACATATAATCTGAGAAAAATAGCCAAACAATAGAGGAAATAAGCCATGTGAATATTACATATGTTGACAAAAAGAGTCAAGCTCTGTAAAATATTAAAAGAGATTTATTCTGAGCCAAACATGAGTGATCAATGGCTCATGACACAGTCCTCAGGAGATCCTGAGAACAGGTGCCCAAGGTAGTTGGGCTACAAGTTGGTTTTACACAATTTGTGGAGACATAAAATATCAATCAATGAATGCAAGATGTACATTGGTTGAGTTTAGAAAGGCAGAACAACTGGAAGAGGGGGCTTCCAGGTCATAGGTAGATTCATAGATGTTCTGGTTGACCATTGGTTGAGTTATTATCTGAAGACCTGGAATCAATAGAAAGTAATGTCTAGGTTACAATAAGAGCTCGTAGAGACCAAGGTTTTACCATGTAGATGAAGCCTCCAGATAGCAAGCTTCAGAGAAAATAGACTGTAGATGTTTCTTATCATACTTAGTTTGTTCTACCAGTAATTACAAAAGGGAGGAGGGTATAATGAGGCATGTCTGGCTTCACTTTCCCATCATGGCCTGAACTAGTTTTACAGGTTAACTTCGGAATGTCTGTAGATGAGAGGAGGAGTCCATTCAGATGGTTGGGGGCTTAGGATTTAATTTTTTTATTTATATATCCAGCTATAAATGCAGAGGCCTTGAGGAAAGAGGCTTTGGTTTATATGAGGAAGGTCATAGTAAGGCATTGATGTTTACTCCATGTAGGATGAAAACCCATGGAAGGGCTTTAAGCAGAGGAGACATGATCTGACCCTCAAGATTATAGTGGAGCAGGGACAAGGACAGAAAGACAAATTAAGAAGTTACTAAGATGATCAGGAAAGAGATGATGTTTCCTGAGCCAGAGTTGGCAGTAGTAGTGGAGGTCGTAATATGTAGTTGGATTCTGGATGTGTTTTATTGATAATGCAGAAATTTGCTGATGGATTGCATGTTTGGTGAGAGAGAGAGAAAGAGATGAGTCTTGGAAGACCCCAAATTTCTCACCTTAACTAGAAGGATGGAGTTTCATTAACTGGGATAAGAAAGGCTGTGGGAAGAGAAAGTTTACGTTGAGAAAAATCAGAAGTTTATTGAGATAGTAACCGCCCAAGGGGTTCACCTTGCCAGCTGCCTGGGCAGAGCCAATTCATCAAGATGGGAATTGCAATAGAGAAAGAGTAATTCATCCAGAGCCGGCTATGTGGGAGACTGGAGTTATATTATCACGCAAATCAGTCTCGCTGAGCATTCAGGGATCAGAGTTTTTAAGGATAACTTGGTGGGTGGGGGGAAGCCAGTGAGCCAGGAGTGCTGACTGGTCAGAGATGAAATCATAGGAAGTCGGAGCTGTCTTCTTGTGCTCAGTCGGTTCCTGGGTTGAGGCCACAAGATCAGATGAGCCAATTTATTGACCTGGATGGTGCCAGTTGATCCATCAAGTGCAGGTTCTGTGAAATATGTCAAGCACTGATCTTAGAAGCAGTTTAGGGAGGGTCAGAATCTTGTAGCCTCCAGCTGCATGACTCCTAAACTATAATTTCTATTCTTGTGGCTAATGTTAGTCCTACAAAGGCAATCTAGTCCCCAGACAAGAAAGAGGTCTGCTTTGGGAAAGGGCTGTTACCATCCTTGTTTAAACTATAAACTAAGTTCCTCCCAAAGTTAGTCCAGTCTCCACCCAGGAATGAGCAAGGACAGCTTGGAAGTTAGAAACAAGATGGAGTCGATTAAATTAGATCTCTTTCACTGTCTCAGTCATACTTTTGCAAAGGTGGTTTCAAGATTTAGACCTATTTCTGTGACCCGAGGGAAGAGGCTTAAGTCAGTATCAGGATACTACTGGAGTGTAGAGTTGGAGTCCACAAAAATTTTGGGCCTGAGGTATAATTTTATGAGTCCCCAGCATTTAGGAAAGGGTTTCATAGCATGTTACTAGGTGATATTAACAAGGTTGTGGGTGTGTAGAGAGGAGAAGAGATGGAGGGACTGAGCTTCCAGGCAGTCTCATGTTGAGCAGATGAGGGAAAACCACAAGAGAGACTGAGAAAAAAAATAGGTGGTAACACAATCAGAAAACCAGAAAAGAGTTTTATGCAAAAGCCTGGTGAAGAAAATATTTCAAGAAAAAGGGAGGGATCAGCTCTGTCCAATATTACTGATATGTCAAATATGTTGATGAAAAAAATTAAATATGAGATTTAGCAATATAGAGGTCAATCTTGATATATGCAGTTTCAGGGGAGTGGTAAAGGTGATGAAAAAACAAACAAACAAATAAGGAATAAAATACTGATCCATGCTACAACATGGATGAACCTCAAAAACATTTTGCTGAGTGAAAGGAACCAAGCACAAAGGCTACAGCCTGCATGATTCCATTTATGTGAAATAGCAGAGTCGGCAAATCCATAGAGATAGAAAGCAGATGTAGTGGCTGCCAGGGTAGGGGGGAGAAGAGAGAATGGTGAAGTGACTGATGGGTACAAGTGAAGAAAATGTCTTGGAATTAGGTAGTTTGATGATTGCACAACATTTCAAATTTAATAAAAGCCACTGACTTGTACACTTTTTTGTTGTAGTTGTTGAAGCAGAGTTTCGCTCTTGTTGCCCAAGCTGGAGTGCAGTGGCACGATCTCAGTTCACTGCAACCCTGCCTCCCGGGTTCAATTGATTCTCCTGTCTCAGCCTCCTGAGTAGCTGGGACTACAGGCATGCAACACCACACCTGGCTAATTTTTGTATTTTTAGTAGAGACGGAGTTTCGCCATGTTGGCCAGGCTGATCTTGAACTCCTGACCTCAGGTGATCCATCTGCCTCAGCCTCCCAAAATGCTGGGATTACAGGCATGAGCCACTGTGCCCGGCCTTTTTTTTTTTTTTTTTTTTGAGTTGGACTCTCACTCTGTTGCCCAGGCTAAAGTGCAGTGGTGCGATCTCGGCTCACTGCAATCTCCGCCTCCTGGGTTCAAGCATTTCTCCTGCCTCAGATTTCCTAGCTGGGATTACACGCGTGTGCCACCATGCCTTACTAATTTTTGTATTTTTAGTAGAGATGGGGTTTCACCATGATGGCCAGGCTGGTCTCGAACTCCTGAACTCAAGTGATCCACCTGCCTCGGCCTCCCAAGTGCTGGGGTTACAGTTGTGAGCCACTGTGCCCAGCCTACTTGTACACTTTAAAATAGGTAAAATGGAAATGGTTAATGATATGTTTTGTGAAGTTTATCTCAATTAAAAAAACTGTTATTGACATAGATTCAAGAGAGAATAGGAGGGGAAAGAACTGGTGTTTGAGTCAGTGTGAGAATAGGCAGAACTTTGAGAAGTTAGTTGGAGAAGGTTGTCGGATCAGGAGAATGTTTTTCTAAGATGGATGAAGTTTTGGCCATTTAGGTCCTGAAGGAAATGATCTTGTAGAGAAAGAGAACACATCGTTGTAAATGAGAGGAGAGGGAATTGGCAGCATGATTCCTTAAATAGCCGAGCAGAGATGAAATTTCTGTCTAAATGGAAGACGTCATCCAGAGAAGGGCATGGAGAGTTGACCCGCTCCTACAGGGGGCAAAGCGTGTGGACAGCTGGCCAGTGAGATTGATGATGCGACTTGTAAAGTTTTCTTCTGATTTCTCTCATTTTCCCAATGAAATGTGAAGCAAGGTGGTGAGCTGAGAATGACAATAGGGAAGGAAGAGCTGGAAGTTAAAAGAGGGAATACAAAGCTTTGAATAGTTGTCTAGGAATGCGGAAAAGGAAAGAATGAGGGTCAGCCTGATGCCAATGGAGTGAGTAGTCATGAATACGAAGTCATTTCAGTCTGCATGATTGTGGACAAAGTGAAATCTGCATGATTTCTTCACTCATTCAGCTGCACAGATACAGGCTTGAGTAAGTGAAGGGATTTATTTTCTAGAGTTTTTGCCATGAGAGTATGGAGAAGTACGAGCATGGCCAGGGAGTGATTGCTTTTCTGACATCTCTAATGAAGGAAATGAAGACAAGGTAGGTGAGGGAAATAACTGAAAATAATTTAGGATCCTGGGCTTGTAGAAGCTGGCGCAGCTGAAATATTGTTAGAGTAGAGATATGAAAAGAAGTGAGCTGGACAGATAGGGATGATGGTTGGTGAGTGGACCACTTGAAATGAAGACAAGGAAACGTTATCATCATTAGTAATGGTAATACTTCTTTTGAAGAGTGATGGCAAAGGTTGTTTTTCATCAAAGTTCTCCTTCAAAGTCATCAATAAGAAGAGATCAAGAAACTGAGAAGCAAATAAAAGTGAATATTTACATGACAGAGAATGACAGTGAGCTCAGAGCTAGAATCTTCAGGGGTTGAGGGACAGGGCATCCTCAGGGCTCACCTACAGTGTCTGTAGGTGATTGTAACAAGCTGGAACAGTGAGGGGTGCCATTTGACATGAGAGTCAAAGCTTGGGTATTTAGGAAGGTCAGAGGGAGAATTGTCTGCAAGTGGTATGGGCAGAAAGGACTCCTAGTCTACCTTCAAGTCTTATATTGGGGGGCTTGGGGAAAAGAAAACAAAAACACAGGCACAATTTTTTTTTTTTTGAGATGGAGTCTCGCTCTGTCACCCAGGGTGGAGTGAAGTGGCGTGACCTTTGCTCACTGCAACCTCCACCTCCTGGGTTCAAGCAATTCTCCTGCCTCAGCCTCCCTAGTAGCTGGGATTATGGATGCATGCCACCACGCCCAGATAATTTTTGTATTTTTAATAGAGACGGGGCTTCACCATGTTGGCCAGGCTCATCTTGAACTCCTGACCTCAGGTGATCCACCCTCCTTGGCCTCCCAAAGGCCAGCCCATGCCTGGGATTACAGGTGTGAGCCACCATGGCCGGCCAACAGGCACAATTTGGGAAGGCTTCAGAGAAAGCAGTTCCAGGGAAGATCCACCTTCCATGTTTAAGGGGCACCATATCTTGTATTGGACACATGTACAACTGTCCTTCAAATAGTAGACTCTGAGTTCCAACATTAGGGCAATTTTTTTACTCCTATGAAGGATTGGCTTTGGGGCTTGCCTGTCATTATGGAGATATGATTAAAATTCTGAAACATTGGCATAGTTGTTTTGTTCTGTTTTTCTCTGTCTCTATTTGAGTGGTGTGTGTGTGTGTGTGTGTGTGTGTGTGTGAGAGAGAGAGAGAGAGAGAGAGAGAGAGAGATAGGGTTACCTAAAGGGTGATGATACCATAAAGAGAAATTGGTTACAGAGTGCTTTGTAGAATGAATATTAACATTAAAGTAAAATACATGAGTCTTTCCAGTTGCACCTGCATTTCACTTCTTGCCAATCTTTAAATTTAACAGATGGAATTTTACTGTGTCAAGAAGCATTGAATGCTGAGCGGGAGCTATGTCATCCAGATACAGATCTCTGCAGATTTGATGCTACAGATGAAGAGTTGAGATGTAAGTGTTAAATTGAGATATTCACTTTTCTGGTATATATGCAATATGTGAGACTCAGAGACCACTCACAGGAAAGTGCACACGCCAACCTTTGTTGCCATTAATGTCCTAGTTTTAGCTGGAGTGTTATTGGGAGGCTGTGGTGGTTTATACTAAATACATCAATTTAAGGCGATGTCATTTTGTGAAACAAACTAAAGCCATTGTGGAATGATATGCAATGTTTCTTCTATAAAATTTCAGTGTGATTATGAATAGTAAATAATTTAAACTAACTAATCTAATCCCATAAAGTAGGTAAGGTAAAATATAAAGCCATTTTAAAAATTGTTGACTGGGTATGGTGGCTCATGCCTGCAATCCCAGCACTTTGGGAGGCCGGGATGAGAGGATTGCTTGAGGCCAAGAGCTCAAAATTAGCCTGGGCAATATAGCAAGATGTCATCTCTACCAAAAGAAAAAAAAAAAAAAAGAATTACCTGAGCATGGTGGCATGCACCTGTGGTCCTAGCTACTTGGGAGGCTGAGGCTGGAAGATTGCTTGAGCCCAGGAGTTTGAGGCTACAGTGGGCTATGATTGCAACACTGCATTTGGCCTGGGTGGCAGAACAAGACCCTGTCTCTTAAAAAAATTAAAACATATTGTGACTGAAGTGGTGACACATACAACAAAAACTAGGAATCTCCTTTTTTTACGGCAATGGGTCACATTTAAGAGGATATTGTACATGTGGATCAACTGAGAAATTTTTGCAAAATGGAGTTGCTGGGACACTCTAAGGCTTATTGAATCCCAACTTCCAGATATAAATGAGTGTGTGCTGATGTGTATGCGTGTATATAAGCCTTTTGGTTGATTACAACACATAACTTGGTTAAGCAGCCACTCTAGCAGACTAATAGTCCACCAAGATCTTTTTCTCCCGTTTAGTGTGTCAGGCCTGTGGGTTTGAATTTGACATGTGTGAGTGGACGTCAGAAGCATCTGCTGGCCAAATTTCCTGGATGCGCACAAAAGCGAGAGAGATCCCTGCATTTGAATCCACACCTCAGCAGGATCAAGGAGGTGATGATGAAGGTAGAAAAAAAAATAATATCTTTTATGTATTACTTTCAGAATTCTGCTTTATGGTGACTAGTTATAAGACATTACATAGGAGGCCTTGGTGAATATACTGAGTATATTTTATTGAAAATACATTCTGCCATAGGAGCTGAAGGTGAAAATAACAATTATGTTTCCAACAGTGTAAAACAAGAATTATACTAGGTTAACAATATTTTTTAAGTTTTATTATTTCCTTCAGGATTTATTATCGTGTGAACAAAAAGTATTAAAAGGCTTTTTTTTTTTTTTTTGAGACAGAGTCTCACTCTGTCACCCAGGCTGGAATGCAGTGGTGAGATCTTGGCTCACTGCAACCCCCGCCTCCTGGGTTCAAGTGATTCTCCTGTCTCAGCCTCCCAAGTAGCTGGAACTACAGGCACGTGCTACCATGCCTGGCTAATTTTTGAATTTTTAGTAGAGACAGGAATTCACCATGTTGGCCAGACTGGTATCAAACTCCTGACCTCAAGTGATCCACCCACCTTAGCCTCCTGAAGTGCTGAGATTACAGGTGTGAGCCATCATGCCCAGCCAAGTCAGCCAGCTCTTTCTTTCTCTCTTTCTTTCTTTCTTTCTTTCTTTCTTTCTTTCTTTCTTTCTTTCTTTCTTTCTTTCTTTCTTTTTTTCCTTCCTTCCTTCCTTCCATCCATGCTTCCTTCCTTCCTTCTTTCTTTCTTTCTCTCTTTCTTTCAACACTGCTCTGTTGTCAATGAGTTTCTTCCTCTTGCTAACATATTAATTTGTATTTTCTGTTTACTTTTATTCTTTTTGCTTTTTTTTCTTTCTTCCTTTTCTTGGAGGGGTGGGTATTGTTACATTTTTATTTTTATTTTTTTCACTGATCTGGAAGCTTTAATTTGTATATCTTATGGTTATGACTATTCTTAATTTTTAGGGTATATTCTTTATATGAAATTTCTTTAACAAAACCTAAAGTGCTCTAGTATTTCTGCCTTCTTTAACATGAGAAAGACCAAACTATCATTTAATTATTTTTTGGTCCTGAGTTACAGTTTAACATTTTAAAGAGTTTTAAAGTCAATATCTTGTTATGATACTTGTAATTAGTAAGTTTATATATTTCATTATTTTTCTTACTCACCATTGTTTTTTAGATTTTATGCTTTCCTTCTTGGTTCCCTTATCCCCTTGCAAAGGTTGACTCTTTAATCAATTTTTCTTTTATTTAGAAAAGATCTGTGGTGATGAGCTCCCATAGTACCTGTAAACTTAAAATGTTTTAAAATTGTTCTCACTTCGAAATAATAATTTATCTGGTCATACAATTTTAGAATTTTTTTTTTAATTTCTAAGTACAGGGTGATTTTCCCTCTTTAGCTCCTGATATGTGCTGTAGTGACGGAGAAGTCCGAGTGCATGTAATGGTTTTTAGTTTAATGCAGATTTTAAAAATGTTTCTTTATCTTTGTTATTTGAAAATTTCAGTATGATGAGTGCAGGAATGAGTATATATTTAATTTTTAATGCTCAGAATGCACATATATCATCACTTGCAGAAATTATGTTATTCTATTCAAGTAATTCTCTCTTACTCCCTCTAATCTTTTCATCTTGAGTTTCTATTAAACCCAACTAATGTTCACACTCCATAACCTGACTCCTCCTTTTTATTTTCTATATAATGTACTCTATTTTGAGTTACATTTCAGGGCTTCTGGTACATGAATTTTCTCTTTGACACTATGGCCAGTCTAGGTTATATTCTGCCTATTGGGCATTTAATTTAAAGTCTTAATTTATTTTTGTTTTAAGTGTATACTTGCTAATATTTTCTTATTTATTTCCTAGTGTATCTTAATATGTTTTTAATAGAATGTATTAGAATTGCATGAAATTTAATTTCTTTTTTGTACAATTTATAAATGTAATTCGTTTTTGCTGTCTTTAGCATTATATTTATATATTTTACTGTGCAGATTATTATTTTGTATTTTTTTATTTTTTGGGGGTAGCAGTAATATTATTATTATGGTTATTTATTTTATTTAAGTTCCAGGCTACGTGTGCAGGATGTGCAGGTTTGTTACATAAGTAAACATGTGCTGTGGTGGTTGGCTGCACCTGTCAACCCATTACCTAGGTATTAAGACCAGCGTGCATTAGCTATTTATCCCAATGATCTCCCTCCCCTCACCCCTCAACAGGCCCCAGTGTGTGTTGTTCCCCTTCCCTGTGTCTGTGTTCAAGTTGTTCAGCTCCCACATATAAGTGAGAACATGTGGTGCTTGGCTTTCTGTTCCAGCATTAGTTTGCTCAGGATAATGGCTTCCAGCCCCATCCATGCTCCTGCAAAGGACATGATCTCATTCCTTTTTATGGATGCATAGTATTCCATGGTGTATATGTACCACATTTCCTTTATCCGGTCTATCATTGATGGGCATTTGGGTTGATTCCATGTCTTTGCTATTGTGAATAGTGTACAGACTATTTTTAAAAAGATTAATAGACTTTACTTTTTAGAATTACTCTTTTCAAACTGCTTTTTGCCTTGCAGGTGCCTTGTAATTTTTTGTTGAAAGTCAGACATGATTTACTGTGCAAAAGACATTAATGTAAATAGTGTAAGCTTTTACATTACGTTTATCCAGTTAAGGATCATATTATGCTTAGTATTTGCTGTAGCTGTAAATATGTGAGGCTAAAATTTGGTCTCATGTTCTTGTTTTTGTCTTTCTTGTTGTATTTGGGTTTCCTTAGAGACTTCTTTTTAAATAAATGTCAGAGACGTGCAGCAGTTTCAGTAGCATGAAGAAGCATTTCAGACTTTATTTTTGAAAATGAAGTTGTAAAATTATAGAAATCTCTTTATAAATCTGTGTTGTCCTTGTTATTAAGTTCAAGAACAGCTCCAACTGGTTTTAAATATCAGATGGGGGAAAATTTATATACAATATCTTTATGTAAAACAAAATCCATAGGTGACGTTTAAAAGGACTGTAGATATCTCATACCTCTATGTGGCTTGGTAAGAAAGAAGACATTTTAAGTTGTATTTCCTAAAACTATAAAGGATTTTCTACAAAAAGTAAATCAAAAAATCATCCAGAGGGGCAAGAATTCTGGGAAGGATGAAGAGAAATTCTTGATTAAAAAAGGATTGAATTGTGATATTTAAAAGAAAATGACAATAATTTGGTGGTATAGCAATTTGTATATGTAGGTTTCTTTTACAGGAATCTTGAACTTTTACAAAAGGGTGTTATCAAATTTTGATTATAGAAATTAGGAGATTTCTCTACATATTGGAAATGATATATAAAAATGAAAACCTGTTATTTGTAGTTGATGTAATCATTTGAAGACACTCTATCCTTTTAAGTAAAATATTTGTGTTTTAAGTCTGGTTTTGAAAACTTCAGAAATGAGATAGTTTTAGTCAGACAGAAAGAAGCTAATGTTTTCCTAAATTGCTTCTTTTTTCTTTTATCTTTCAGGTTATTATGTATGGGTAGGCGCTAAGCATGCTTTCACTCTTAACCATTTAGACAGCAGGGCTTACCTAAATAGCTCTGTGTGTCATTGCCTGGGCAAGAGCTGTCATCTTCAATTCTTTTATGCAATGGAAAGCAGTGTCCTGAGAGTAAGACTGTATAATAATAAGGTAAGAAGAAAGTTGCATTTATTTCAAATTCATTGAATCAATGAAGTTTCTAACTCTTGGCAACTTGTGTTTCGATTTCTCAGTTGTGCATAGGCTTTTATTCTTTAACTTGACTTTATTTGGTATACTTTTAAAAAGAATGATTAAGAAACTAGGATAGGGGACACTCTCATGTACAAAAGTTAATGTGATAACTTGCCCAATATTATTTCATAAAGTTTTCAAAATTCATGGAAGTTTATTAAAGAAACTATAGATCTAATAAAAATGGGATAGCTGAGATTCTGTATTGTGAGCTTTGTATTGAAGCTCTGATGTGATCTGTTTTGGACATTACATCTATATATCATTAGAACTATAAATATAATGGTTAAAACTTACTTGTTTGGGTAGCAGTAGACATAATTTTTAAGACTGGTAATTATTGATTAAATATTGAACAATGGCACACTGGGTAGAGTGAGTCCATTCTTCTTCTCTCTCCTTGTCCAATATGCTCAATGAGTTCTAAAGTGTAAAGCTGGGTGAGTACTCCAATTAGTATAACAGATAAAAACAAACTGACAGCTGATTCCATAGTATAGGAAAACACCCTGCTTTTTCTACTCTTACGCACTCAGCACTCCCAATATCTCACTTCTGACACCAGATGCGTGTTTTTTTTTCCAACACAGCAATTCAGTTCTCTAGTGGACACCAACTGAGTGTCCTTTGATTTGCCTCAATTCTGACACTGCTACGTGAAGATAGTACAGATTCCACAGGTTGAGGTCTCAGGCCCACAAGACTACCCCCACTTCAGATGTCAATCACAAGCTTCCTATTGTGCCTCTTACCTACCAGCTATAAATTGGAGTTCCCATGACCCCCTTCTTAGGTTTGATGATTTGCTAGGATGGCTCACAGAATTCAGGAAAACACTTTACTCATGTTACCCATTTATTATTAAAAATGTAGATGAACAACCATATGGAAGAGATGAATAGGGCAAAGTATGTGGGAAGAGGGGTGGTGCTTCTCTTCCATGCATTCCCGGGTGTGCACCCTCTAGGAACCAAAATGCGTTCAGCAATCTAGAAGCTCTCTGAAACCTGTACTTCAGGAATTTGTATAGAGGATTTGTCACATAGGTATGATCATTTATTAGCTCAATCTCCAGCCCCTCTCTTCTTCCCCAAAGAGGTGGGGCTGAAAGTTCCAAGCTTCTAATCATAGCTTGATCTTTCTGGTGATGAGTCCCATAAGATTCTATTAACATACCTACTGATTAGGAAATTAACAGGTTTTTGGGAACTATCTGCCAGAAACTGGAGATGAATAAATATATTCATAATAAATAATATATAATGTATAATTATATGTAATATAATATATAACAAATAATATATTTATTATTTTATGTATCCAGATTTATATGATTCACATAATTACATCTATATGTATGTGAGATATCTATAGATATATATCTCTACACATCAATATAGACATAAATATATTGATAGATAAATATGGATGTCATATATATATCACATATCTGTAGATATGTGGATGTGATTTTATATATATATATATCTCCCCACACATCCATATACACACATATAGATATATAAAGTAATATACATATGTATATAAATTCTTTTTTAATTGAATGAGATATAATTTTCCTGGCATTCTGGAACTTGTTATGTTTTTGTGTTTTTTGCAATAGTACTTTGTAGTCACTGCCCTGCAATCTATTTAATATATTTCACTCCATTTGGTAAGGTGTGGGGGGAGGAAGAAAAGGGGACAACATCTCCCTATCCTTCCTGCAGCATTACAAACTGTCCATATACGTGGGATCAATTTTACCAAAAAGGAAGAGAGAAAAAATTTAACTGTATCCATGTATGTTCCACCATTCATGCCTCAATATTTCAGTTGCTGTCACCTGTGCTGTTTGAACCAATCCCAGCAAGCCTCCATGCAATCTACAACATTCTATAATTTCCAACTCCTTCTTCAATAAAGGCATAGTAGAGAAATTCTTGAATAATTTCGATGAGTTTAAATTATAGTTAAAATGGTTAAATTATATATGTGGGCCTATGGTAATGCTTTTCAGATGACAGATAATTAATTATTTCATTAAAATTGAATGAATTTTTAGCCTAAATTTAAGTGGAAATTTGTAGTATAATATGGTCTAATCCTGAGGATTATTTTAATCTGCTCTGAAAATGAGTGATGTATTTTAAAAGTTTCAATGCATGTAGAATGGAATTGTGTATTTAATTATGAATGTGAGTATGTACTGTGTATGTAATTATGAATGTGTATATGTATTATGTAATTATGAATGTGTGTATTTAGTGTGTATGTAATTATGAATGTATATAGATTGGAATTACTGAAAATGAGCCATGCCATTCTTCTGGTGGCTTTAGAACCATACAAGAAAAGAGTGAAAACAAATTGGCTTCAAGTGTTACATCATATAAAAATGACGTTAGATACCACACATCATTAACTCTATTAATCAGTAATACAGTTATCAAGATTCTGTCTCTCATATTATAAGAAAAGAAGTTAATCATAGGGAAATGATCTAGTGTATTAACCAGAACCAAATGAATGTACATCTTAGAGATTGTTGACTGATGTTTGATTTGTTAGTATCCTGTGAGGTGTCCTGTCTTTTCTGACACTATTTGCTATCCTCTATACATATGTTACTCACTGATGCAAAATCTGCATCAAAGTACATTTAAGTCCCAAGACAATGTTTTATCACACACTTAAAATGACTCCAAACAAACCTATCATTTAAAAAAGTAGCTCTTGATGAAAATGATGATTTACATCTTTCCATGAACAGAATGCTGTTGTATGTTGCGAACATCTATTACTCTATAAATGTGAGGAGGTAAGCCAAGAAATATCTAGCAAGAATGCTGAAGGTTGTTTTCTTTATTTCCAGAGGGCTTTAGAACTTGAGAAGTGAAAAACTCAGGTGAAGGCAAGTTGTTAAATAAAGAGTTCACTCTTTAGAATCAGCTCAAGTGTGTAGCAATTCTAGTTTGTACCATCTAACCATTCTTGGGTTAGATCTGCGTCCATGATCTATAAAATAATACTCATAGCAACAGACCACTTTTGTTCTGTGTAGGGTTTCCATGTAATTATTTACCAAGAAATTTACATGTAATTTTTCTTTACAACCAAATTTACTTGTAATTCTTTACCAAATTACATGGTCTTATTCCTAGATGTGATCAAAAGTAGTGAAACTCAACAACATTGACTTTGGTACCCTTGATTTCTTCACTGGAAGAGAAAAGCATAGACTGGCATCTCTAAGAGATAGAGTGTTAATAAATATGTTAAATATTTTTCTTGAAAGGTAAATCGGCATTATTGATCCTGGACCGGCGGAGCAAAGATATATTTTTTAAAAAATTATTTACTGATTTTAAGATAAAAGTAGAACATCACTTGAAAAGCTTTGCTGAGTTGGAGATTTCTTTTTTACATTAACACCTGTGAAAAGTAACTAGAAAGTGGAAGAGTAAGAACAGAAATAAAATGAAACCTGATTTCACTAAGAATAAATTCTTTTTACAAAACATTGCTAGTGCCATCAGACTGGAAAATGTATAGAAAAATATAGATCTCATTCACTGTGTACTATGAACTTGGCTTATGAAAAACTATTTAAGTTTGGAAAGAACACTGCTCACTTTTCAAAAATGTAAGTGCACCCATCTTCAGGGGGAGCAGAGGGGAATCAATTAGTCGCTGTGAAAAAAGAGCACGGTAGCTCTAAATTATTTTCATAAAATGAAAACGGGGGAAAGTGGTGAATGCAATTTGCCAAGAGGTGTCACTAAAAGCATCTGTGTAGGGTGTAAGTGTTTTGATGCTAAATAACTGAAGTTGTGTAAGAAATAAGCAGAAGAAAAATTAGTTGCTTGTCTCAACTTTTTATAACTCCAGTTCATCCTGATCCGCCATGAAAGCTATCAGCCGAAAATATGTCCACCCCATGTGCTTCATTGTCTTGTGGAAATCTTCACAGTTGATATGAATAAGTAATGAAGCAAATTGTAATGGATTTAGACTATCTTCTGAAATATTTAGGTCTTGGAAATTTGGAGTAGGCATCTGAGGGTGCAGGACTAAGTTGAAAGTAGATTCATTTTTAGAAAATCTTGGGCATGCATAAAATATGTGAGGCTGAGTGAGGACACAAATATTGATATCACTTATCATTTGGATTAAAACAAGATGTTGCCTTTCAGGGCCGTTTTCTATCTCATGCTAGAAAGTGGGACAGAGCCAGGCTCAGAGCTCAACCTGAGACATAATTATGTCAATCTTCACATTTTTACCATATTGTTACCTAAAAATTCATGCATTCTATATGTAAACATTATGAACAATTTGGTCTATTTTTGGGAAGAAATGTGAATTTGAATGTCTAATAAAATGTAAATAAAAATAAGATTTCAGAGCATAAAAGCATCAACATAAATCATAAAGACCAATGCCATACATGCCGTAGACAAAATTTTGAGTACCTTATAGACTTTTTAAATTTTATTTAGTTTTTTTGAGATGGATTCATGCTCTGTCGCCCAGGCTGGAATGTAGTGGTGGCATCTTGGCTCACTGCAACCTGCGCCTCCCAGGTTCAAGTTATTCTCCTGCCTCAGCCTCCTGAGTAGCTGGGATTACAGGCACCCACCACCACGCCTGGCTAATTTTTGTATTTTTCGTAGAGATGGAGTTTCACCATAGACTTTTATTGAGCTTCTTACATTCAATACATGTTTTGAATGCAGTAAAGGCTTGTTACTACACTCATAGCATGTAGTAACAATTTTACATAGATTTTGCAATCTGAAAAATGATCATTGTACAGGTACATAACATAGATTTCTCTAAAAGATGTAAATAGGCCTTTGATAGAATGACCAAATTAAGAATATAATTTTCAGAATGTAACTGTATTGTTTGGAACTTGGACCAAATGTTTCCACAGGAAAAAATATTTAGTATAAATTGAAATTGTTCAGAAAATGCATCTGACAACATTTTTAACCTTTATATTGTTTGCCTGTAATCTTTTTCTTTTCTAGTATCATGGCAATATTACAAAATGTAATAATGTTATTGAGATCAACATTTAAATTGCTGATCTTATTAACTGTTATTTAGAATTTTATTTTTGAAACGCAGTACTGTTTTTTTAAAAGATTTCATCCAAATTTTTGTTCCATCCTAATACTGTTTATCTACAAAAAGCAGCTTTACTACATAAACATGCTTCATTTTCTTATTTTTTAATGATATTCAGCTTTTTCAATTTGACTACCAAGACTTTAGATTTCCTAGTACTTTATATCATACAGGTAAGGTAATACCTACTACAATGTAATTAAAAGAGCATGTATGTAAATGTGAAGATTAGAATATGGGTAATGAGTGATGTCTTTCTCTTCAAACCAAAGGAAGAAGAAATATTTTGGACATACAACATATCAACTCACAGCCAATGGGTGAAAGCAGATGTGTTAATACCAGAAGATCTGAAGACATTTAAGGTATGAAAGAAAAAAAAGTATTTTTTTTATCATGGTTTAAGTTTTAGCTTTGCAGCAATAAATTGATCATGCACTGCTAAAGTTAAATTAGCATTTAAGTTAGGGATGCGTGCTTGTATATTTGGGGAGAGTGATTGTTTACTTTTTAAATTGTACCTTTTCCTTCTGAGACCAAATTTCCCATGGCGGGGGAAATAGAGTGTATCCACTCTTGTTCACAGCTTCCTCATTCTGCACAGCCTTCCTTTCTTGCTCCCCAGCACCATGCTTTGCCCCAGGGAAACAAATTGCATTATGAAGTAGGTAAATAGTAAACTGGTATTGAAACTTAGTAGAGTATAGGCAAATGTTTTGAATGCAATAATTCATATCTTTATAACACATGGAAAGCTCTATGTACACCAAGAAACATATGAAACATACATAGGCTCAATAGGAATGCTGTCTCTTAAAAAATTAAATTGATATTTTGTGTTGTATTAGGTTGGTGCAAATGTAATTGCAACTTTTGCCATTGTGGCTTTTGCCATTGCTTTTAATGGCCAAAACCTCAATTATTTTTGCACCAACATGATATACGGAATGCGTAAGTTTATTTATGCTGGAGTGTGAGTATAAAATGATGATACTGATTATATGTGTGGGTTATGAAGCCAATTTCATTTCTTTATAGTGATATTCCATTTATACATCCTATCACAGCCTATTGAGTTAACATTTTGACAGTATTTAATTTTCATAGGCTGATATCTGTTTTTATAACTTCTCAGGTACTAAACAAGTTTCTTTTTTTATAAACTGAAGATTAAATTTTGTTTTAACTCAAAGATAAAATGAAGTAAAATGTAAAGAAAATGAATTTGAAAAATAATAAAAAAAATAAATAAAAAAAATAATAATAAAAATAAAAAAAGAAAAATCCCTAAATAAACCAAGTTTAAAGAAAAAAAAATGAATTTGAGAGTTATTCCAGGTTCTCAAGTGGATATGTAATGTAATTAGCTGTTCAATAATTATAGGCCTTTGAGATCTAAGTTTAAAACCATCAATTTTTGAACCTCAAATTGATATCATTTCTGCATTTCTGATCTCTTGCTGCTATGAAAATATACAGCTATACATTAATAATTTTTACATGTATGATATTCATTATGGGAAAAGTATGTAGCAGCATACAAAGTTTTCTTATTGTTGGATATGATTTAAATTTAATATTATTTTCTAAACCAAATTATTAGACATATTTGCAAACTGAAAATCTGACCTTAAGTAATTATTAATGAACAAACAAATATATATCCCTCGTATTTTGTTTGTTTGAAATGGAGTCTTGCTCTGTCACCCCGGCTGGAGTGCAGTGATGCGATTTTGTCTCACTGCAGCTTCCACCTCCTGGTCTCAAGCAATTCTCTCACGTTAGCCTCCCAAGCAGCTGGGACTACAGGCATGTGCCACCATGCCCAGCTAATTTTTTGTATTTTTAGTAGAGATGGGTTTTATCATATTGGCCAGGCTGGTCTCGAATTCCTGACCTCAAGTGATCCACCTCCTTGGCATCACAAAGTGCTGGGATTACAGGTGTGAGTCACTGCACCTGACCTATCCCTCGTGTTTTGAAAAGAAAATCTATTCAGAAACTTTAAGCTGGATGAAACTGAAGGAAGTCAATTTTAATTCTTAGTATCTGGCTGGAATTTTAACCACATTTAGTGCTGTTTAATAGAACTTTCTGCCTAATGGAAATGCTTTATATCTGATGTCCAGTATGGTAGCCACTCATCACATGAGGCTATTGAACAATTGAAATTTGGCTACCATGACTGAGGGAACTAAATTTTATTTTATTTTCATTAATTTGAATTGAAATAGTCCTCTGTAGCTCATGGCTAATGTTCTGGACAGCAAATAATTAGTTATCTGTGATACAGTCAGCTATTTATACTTCTGCACTTTTGGTGTTAAGTAATAATTGCTCTTGGTAGAAACTCAAGGAATGCTAATACTTTGACATTATCTTACACTTGACCAGCAATGTGTGGTTGTTTCATTTGCTAATATTGCTTATCTCCAGAAAAGCTAGCAATTCAATTGGTGACAACAAAATTTATTTACTATAATTGACACTTCTTTTCTCATTAAAGAAATTACTCTTTTATGTAAGTTGAATAGAGTTTTATGTTTATTCCCTTACATTTTTTTATTCCTATATTGTGTCTGTTTCCGTTTGCCTGATATTTTTCTTCATGTATTCAAATACTAATTTCACTAGTTAAAAAATAAGTCAGATGCAGTTACAGCTCTTGTTCTATAAGTAATGACAATACTTCTTATTTTCCTTGAAAATGAAAGAAAGAGAGCTGTAAAGATGATGACCAAGTAACAAGTTTGCAGTCAGGGACATTTTTGATAGTTAAGTGGGATGCTTGTGTTTTGCCTGATCCTGGGAGGTTTCTCTGAGCCTTTAGTGGAGCAAATGTTTCCATCAGTTTTTTTTTTTAATACTTTAAGTTTTAGGGCACATGTGCACAACGTGCAGGTTTGTTACATCAGTCGTATGAGCATGGGTTGAGCTTATCAAACAGGAACTTTGCTATATATTGCCTTGGTTGCTTTAAACACTTTTTCTCAATAACTACTTTGTCTTTATCAACCTTCTTTAGTTTTTTGTCTTATTAAGGAGATTGCAAACTCATAAATTCATCTTTTTCTTCCTAAAGATTATTTTTGAAGGGACTCTTTAGAGCCAGAGAAGTTTTATTGCCCTTGATCACCTCTGGGTCTATGCCTGTGGACAGACCCAATCCAGAAAGCTTTGCTCTGAAGACGAATTCCCTTGCACTAGTGGCCAGTGCATCGCCAAAGAATCTGTCTGTGACTCTCGGCAGGACTGCTCCGATGAGAGTGATGAAGACCCAGCAACTTGCTGTAAGTGAGTGAATGGCTTACTAGTTAACATGCTCTAATTCAAGACTGTTAGTTGGATTTAAAACAGTCTTTGTTTCTATCAAGGCAAAGGTAAGTCATATGTATGAAATGTGATAAATATGCATTATTGCTCTGAAACTATTAGTACTATGCCTTCAGGGATCTCTATTTTAACTTAATGTTTTGGTGCTTGTTGCAAAGTCTGCAACATCTCTCAATTTATTCTACAAATGAATAGTTGTGATTATTGTTGGCTGGGTGTGCGAATGTGTGTGCTTTGATTAAAGAGAAGATGGGTGGTAGAAGGAAACTTTTTGTACCTTTGCCTTGGAGGCATATAGTATGGGTTGCTAACTTTTATTGTGCATGCTTTTTTCCTCTCTAGTCAATCATCTTGGAAGCTGTAGCTGTGAGGGATGAGTAGGAGGAGGGTGGCCCTTCCTCCAGGGCAGCTACCATGATTGTAGAAATCACTTCAGCCATCATGGCTGCCCTGGAGGAAGGGCCGCTCTCCTCTTACTTGCCTAGAAAACACTTCAGCCAACCGGGTGCAATGGCTCACACCTGTAATCGCAGCACTCTGGGAGGCCGAGGCAGGCAGATCACGAGGTCAGGAGTTCAAGACCAGCCTGGCCAACATAGTGAAACCCCCGTCTCTACTAAAAATACAAAAAATTAGCCAAGCGTGGTGGTGGGCACCTGTAATCACAGCTACTTGGGAGGCTGAGGTAGGAGAACTGCCTGAACATGGGAGGTGGAGGTTGCCATGAGCTGAGATCACGCCATTGCACTCCAGCCCAGGCGACAGTGTGAGACTCCGTCTGAAAAAAAAAAAAAAAGAAATCACTTCAGCCATGACTGGCATTTGGGAGGGCCAAAGTGCCCCAACACCTTTCTTTCAGGCCTTTTCTGAAGAGTCTTTGATAGAAGTGATGACAAGAGATCCCATTGCTATTCAAGCATAGTCATAGTTCAACAAAAATATAATTTAATTTACAATCCACAGGATGATTCTCATATGAGGTAACTTAGCAACTGAGATCCCTGTGTCTCTTTAGAAAACATGAATTCCAAGGATATGAATCCAATTTCTGTATCACAAACAGGTGGTTTTTAAAAGATATTAAAAATTTGACGTTTATTTTACTGCAGTGTCTTATTTTAGTGAGATGTTTTGTTGAGCAGAGGTGAAAATATTGTAATAAGATAAATGCCACCTTTTAAGTGAAAAGCTCTGTATAATTGGTTTCTCTTGGGAAGCTTGGATTTTATTAAGAGCAATGCGGAGGGACACAGGAGAGAGGAGATGAGAAAGTAAGGCTAAAATCCCCTTCTGCCATGTTCATCAACAGCAATCCAGTTAATACTTCAGACTCCTAGCTTTAAACCAAGTAATCGGCTAACCAGTGTGAGCTCAACGGAGCTTTTGGGCTGCTCTCTTCTTTTGTTCAAAACAAGCGATGTAAGAGCAATTTATTTACTCCAATGTATGTGAAGTTTCTTTCTATGTTTTATTTAAATTTTTTACAGACAATTTGCTTCATTTCTGTTGGGGAAATATTTCTTTCTAACAGTTTCTATAATTCTTAATGTCAATAACTGAAGGAAAATATATTTCCTTTCTTTCCACGTATATAATTTTTTTTTTTTGAGACAGAGTCTTGCTCTGTCACCCAGGCTGGAGTGCAATGGCATGATCTCGGCTCACTACAACCTCCACTTCCCGGGTTCAAGTGATTCTCCTGTCTCGGCCTCCAGAGTAGCTGGGATTACAAGCATGTGCCACCACACCCACATAATTTTTGTATTTTTAGTAATGACAGGTTTCATCATGTTGGCCAGGCTGGTCTTGAACTCCTGATCTCAGGTGATCCACCGGCCTCAGCCTCCCAAAGTGCTGGGATTACAGGCATGAGCCACTGCACCTGGGCACTTGTATATTTGGAAGCTTAGCTTTTTCCCCTCCATTATTTTCCCCGTAGTAAATCATACTTTATGTTCACCTTTAAAAAATTGTTTAGCATTTGATTTTTGACATATTTTCTCATTTATTGAAGTTTCATTGATTATGTATATGACATTTTTCCAGTTCAGTAGCTCTTGATGGCATATTCTGCTATTTTCTTTGGGTGAATGCAGGAATGGGTAATTGTGTTTCTCAACAAAAACAGTGTTACTTATTAGTCTTTTAAGTTTTTAAATAGTGTAACCTCATTTGTCCAAAGAAAACCTGTCATGTTTGCATGATTGAGATTGACTTGATATAGGGAATATGTCATAAAAATGTAGCCATATTGCATACAGTATATATGTGTATTCATGTATTTTGATACCAAAATGAGTGTTTCATGTAAATGTATATACAATTATTTATGCTGTGAAATTATATAGATTTGGATTATTAGAATTGATATAAATTTACACTATTTGCTGCACTAAAGTATTTAATATATTTTTGCGTATAGACACGTGCATATGTACATTCTTACAAAATAAAAGAGGCTTTCCTTTGAAATTTAAAACCATATTGAAACATTTTACACATACGAAAACATTTGTGTTTTACAAATTTGAATTTGTAATATCAAGTTTTTTTCATAAATGATTCTTCCATGTTCATGAAGCACAAGAAAAATATCTTTATATATATATTTTTATTGCACTTTAGAATGAATCTCTAGGAGGGTATAGCTTGTGCAGGCAGTTTGAATAGCACCAGGAATACTTACCAAATTCTGGAGAATGAGTAAATATGAACTCGTGAGGATTGTCAGTTGGTATTCCACAGCCAGTGTGCTTTTCCCCAAAGGCAGACTCACTCAGGTCTTCTCTCATTATCAAGTTGCTCTTACTTTTAGGTATTATTTTAATATATGGCATAACATAGCCTCCAGACCGGTGGCCTTTCAAAATCAGTTAATAAAAATGGCCTGTGTGTTTTGCTGCAACAGCAGACTCCATGGACCAGAGCATCAGCATTACCTGGGAACTTAGTGGAAATGCAGAACCTCAGGCCCTGGCCCAGCCTTACGGAACCAAAAGCTACATGGAACAAGGTCCCAGGTGATTTGTCTGCATATGAAACTTTGAGAACCACTGTACCAAAGAGGCTTCAGGAAGGAAGACAGCTAGGGGAAGAAACAGATGGCATCTAAAAAAATTGAGAAAAACTAAAGGCAAACAAGTCAGAGTTCTCTCAGGGTAGAAGCAAAAACTCTCTTTACTTTGCTAGTCCTTAAGAGCATCAATATTAATAAAATATTTATAATGTGTATTTGTAATGTATATTAACACAATATTTATAATAGAATCCTGTTAGAATCTAATATATTCTCATTAAATGAAATATTCCCCATTCATTTCCCATACATAGCTTTCTTTCTTATTTCACAGAGAGCTGATTAACTTCTGGAGGATTCATAAAATATTTTACTTTCCATGATCCAGAATTTTTCCCAGCTGCACAATGAAATTCTTTCTTGTCTGCTCATATGCTGTAGTGGTTAAATATGCAAGAGAAAGCTTTGTCATGATCTTAAAATATTACTTTAACTGATGAACTCTGAGTAAAATTTCTCTAAAACCAAACAATAGATTTTTGATGTTTATTAACATAATCCTGTATTAAATGAGGGCAGTTAAGATTAAAATATATCTGCACCCTCATGTTCATTGCAGCATTATTCAAAATATCCAGCCAAAACAACTGAAGTCTCTGAGAATGGATCAAACAAGTGGGGTGTGTGTGTGTGTGTGTGTGTGTGTATAAAATGTATATGTGTTCACAATGAAATATTGTTCAGCAATAATGAAGAAAAAACTTGCTATTTGTTACAATGATGAGCCTGGAGGGGATTATGCAAAATGAAATAACCCAGACAGAGAAAGACAAATACAGCACGATCTCACTTATACATGGAACCTAAAAAAGTTGAATTTGTAGAAACAGAGAGTAGAATGGCAGTTGTCCAGGGCTGAGGCCTGGCCGAAATGGGGAGGTGTTGGTCAAAAGATACAAATTTTCACTTACAAGATAAATAAGTTCTGGGAGTCTAGTGTACAGCCTGGTGGCTATAGTTAATAACACTGTATTGTATACTTGAAATTTGCTGAGAGTAGATCTGAAATGTTCTGATCACACACACAAAAGGTAACTATATGATGAAATGATGCTAATTAGCTTTACTGTGGTAATCTTTTCTCTATGTATATGTATATCAAAACATTACATTGCATACCTTAGTTACAATTTTGTTTGTCACTTATACATCAATAAAGCTTAAAAAATTAATACATATATGTGCAATATGTTTTAAAAATCTCTATCAAAATAATTAAAATACAACATGCCAAACATGTCCAAAGATACACATTGGATCCCTGAACAGTTTATACATGAAATAGATCTAATTTTCAGACACATGCTACAACATGGATGAACCTTAAAATAAGCCAGAGACAAAAGGACACGTATTGTTTGGTCCCAGTTATATGAAGTACCTAAAGTAGGCAAACTCATAGAGACAGATAGTAAAATGGTGGTTGCCAGGGTTTGAGGGGAGGGGATATGGAAAATATTGCTTAATGGGGGTGGAGATTCAGTTTGGGAATGAAAAAGTTCTGGAGATGGATGGTGGTAATGGTTGTACAACAATGGGAATGTACCTAATACCATAGAAGCTTACATTAAAAATTGTTAAAATGTTACATTTATGTCATGTATATTTTACCACAATAAAATACACATTTGTATTTATATATAAAATTTCAATAACTCATATAGGAAAAAAAATATATATATAGAATCTACTTCACTGTGTTCCAAAAAAGTTGGCATGATAGATATATCTTCAAATCAAAATAGTTCAGGAAATTCCATGAAAAAGGGGTTTTTTAAATTATAGGACTTTAAAAACAATTTTAAATGCTAATATGAATTGTGTACCTTCACAGGGGACGTTGGTATAATAGTCAAATGAAAGAAATTTAAACCAAGGATCTTGTATGATGCATTAATTTTTACTGTGATATTGTCTCCAGATGTCTTTCATGTAAAAAAAAATGTTGGGCTGGGTGTGGTGGCTCACGCCTGTAATCCCAGCATTTTGGGAGGCTGAGGCGGGTGGATCACGAGGTCAGGAGATCGAGACCATCCTTGCTAACACAGTGAAACCCCATCTCTACTAAAAATATAAAAAATTAGCCGGGCGTTGTGGTGGGCGCCTGTAGTCCCAGCTACTCGGGAGGCTGAGGCAGGAGAATGGCGTGAACCCGGGAGGTGGAGCTTGCAGTGAGCCAAGATTGCACCACTGCACTCCAGCCTGGGCCTCAGAGCGAGACTCTGCCTTAAAAAAAAAAAAAAAAAAAAAAAAAAAAAAAAAAAAAAAGAGAGACAAAAGATAACACCAGCTCAGTTCCGAATATCTAATTTACCTGCAATTCCAAAATGGCTAGGTATTTTTTTTTTTGAGAAAGTGTTAGGATAGAATAATAAAATGCATACTGAGATGCTGACCTCAAGTTATTTGTGTGTCCAGAATTAATTTAAACTTCCCCCTTCCCAGTGGATTTTTTTCATTTAAACTACCATCTCAGCAGGTTTATAATGGGCAAGCAAATTAGTTACTCCCTGAAAAGCTTTGGAGTTCCACCTTGCATCATTAAATAAAATGGAGATGGCCAACCAGAATGAAATGTACCAGACTTACAGATGGAAGCATGTGGAAGGGTCATGCCTCACACAGCACCTGAGATATTGTGTGTGACTAGATAAAGGAAAGCGATTCCGATCATTAGAGAATATTCACTACCAAGCAGAATAATTTTGCAGGCCTCCTAAGATGATTAGCTAGCGTAGAGCAGTGTTTGCCTGCATGCTCTTCATTTCTCCTCACCTGTTTTCTCTTCTACGTGTAACAGCAAAGCATCTCGCCTGTGACTTTGAGTCGGGTTTCTGCGGTTGGGAGCCATTTCTCACAGAAGATTCACACTGGAAGCTGATGAAAGGATTGAATAATGGAGAGCACCACTTTCCTGCAGCTGATCACACAGCAAACATAAATCATGGTAGGACATTTTCCTCTTTAAAAAAAAATAGTTTTCTTTCTTGCATGTTGTGGAATGATGATACTGTGTATTTTCATTTCTATTCTGTAGACTGTATACATGGAACTCTGGTTTGTCTTGCTTTAAAACCTCCTGACCAAGTTAATAATTGGCGGGTAATTGAGTTCCCTGAAAGGAGCATTGTTTTAATCACCAACATGTTTGTTGTTGCAATTTTTATAAGTTGGGTTAAAGGCATAAAGAGGTGGAAAAGTTTTCTGATCATTTTCTCAAGTTGCCCAGAATCAAGTACAGTAGGCTTGCCTTCTTTTTAGAGCAATCCAATTTTTTCAAAACAGGAAGAAAAATAGTCTAATCTTGTTTCTGGGAACTGAGAACAGAGATTTAGCACTATCTGTGAAATAAATTTACAAATACTTGAATGCAATTTAATCAGTCTTCGGGCTTCTTTATAATAAACAGTCTTATTCTTCCACATATATATTTTTAACCATCATTCCAGTGTTTACATATCATCTTAAAATAGAGGAACCATAACTTCCTGTGGTATTCCAATAAGTGTCTGTGAAACTCCAATAAAACAGAAAGGGTTTGTTCTCTTTTCTCTTTTGTTTTGTTCACATTTATCATCGGATGTCATTCCCCATATACGTTAGCATCGTGTTAACTTTACTTTTTAAATGTATATGTTTTAAGTAAAGAGTGTCTCGCCATGTTGCCCAGGTTGATCTCAAACTCCTGGCCTCAAGCAATCCTCTCACCTCAGCCTCCCAAAAGTGCTGGGATTACAAGAGGGAGCCACCACACCTGGCAAACCTTACAATAGCACAACTGTACTTGTACTATAGATCATCTTTCCACCTCATTGAACATTATCCTATTTGTTTCTTCTTTCAGACTTCCAAAGAATTATACCAAAAATAAGTATTGATCATATTTTTAATTACAGCCATTGGAAATTGGGGTTGGTGGTAGTGGGTGAGGGTGCTAGGGGATGGGGTGGGAAAATTCAACCATCCATCTGTTGGCTACAGCCATAAACCTAGTTAATTGTTTAACAGTGTGGTAAGTTCTTAATTTTTGCTTTTGTGCCATGACTCATTTCTTTAACATTTTGTAGCAGACAAAGTTAAGTTTAAAGTTTAAAATAGAAAGGGGACTATAAATCATTGGAACTATGTATTAACAACACATTTTCTCTAAACTCATATAATATTTTACTTCTTTTTCTCTGTTCAAGCCAATTATTAAATACATAGCATAGACGATACCTGGATGCACAAAGATGGATGCCACGATCCCTGCCTTTGAGGTGGTCTCAGTCTGGTAGCTTAAGTAGATAAGCAAGGAATTGCAATCGGTTATGAAGAATGCTTTAAGAGGGATGGAAGGTGATTCAGATGGATTCGAGATGCCTTTTTGAAGGAGATGACTCCTGAACTGAGCACTGAAGGGAAATGAAAAGTAGTCAGGAAGCCAGAAGTAAGGAATTACTGAGAGAAGACGGAACCAAAGAGAGGTGGGAGGGATCATGTCCTAATTGGAGGGAAGAATCCCCAAAGAGGGCAGAAAGATGGGAGTAGTTAGGGATGAAAGACGTGTGTGATTGGACAGGGAGAAGAGAACTGATGAAACAGGAGAGGAAGGAAGGGGACTCTAGAGAGTGCTGAGGAATTGGAAATGTGTCTGCAGGATGATGGTGACCCAGGTAGTCATGTTAAAGCATGTGACCAATCAAATTTGCTCTAAAGGGCTGTTCTGTCTGAGATGAGGAGAATGGAGAGGGTGAAAGGCTGGAGTCAAAAAAACATGGATGTGCTGAAGAAATATCTGTGAGAGATGATGAAGGCCTAAGCCAAGGCAGTGATTCTCAAAGGGAAGCTGTGCGGGCAGTGTGTCATAGTGGTCTGATGTGAGCATACCATAACCAGTTAGGGAAGAGCACGGGCTGCCCAGGGTTCCGACACGATGTTGACACTGCACCCATGTCTAAATATTAGGGTGCTTCAGTTTTATTAGATAGAAAATAGAGAAAAGAAAAGTAGCTTCCCTGTGGAGTTGTCATGAGGATTAAATGAAATAACACCTGTGAAGGTTTTTCCATGTAGTAAGAGCTCCATAAACATTAATAGATATTTGTTGTCCATTCTAATAAGAAGACTAGGAAAAACACCAGATAAGACAATTAGAAAATATGTTTGTAATTCACCTTTAGTCTTTTGCCATCTTATAATTACTACATAACTATGATTTGCATTAAAAAGATTCTAATAGAGCCCCTGTGTTAGATGTTGAAAGACCCATTCTTTTCCGGTGAGTTGAAGAATAGTGAAAGATAACAATATGACTGATAAAACTAGGGGCAGCTGGTCTCACCCAGAGTGTGAGGGACAAAAACGCAGTCTTTCTCATTTTAGAAAGGGCCAATTAAAAAAAAAATATATATATATCTGGATCACGGAGTCAACATCTCTTTACCCATGATTGCCATGATCAAACCTTAAAGAGAATCAGTAGTGGTTTTAAATTGCAAGTGAGGAGGAGAATTAAAAAAAATGAAAAAGGACCAGGAAGGGAAAGGAAAGTGAAATGGAAATTTCTGGTAGAGTCAGAGGCAGCCTAATAGTTCCGATATCTAAGAAAGTGGAGTTCTAGTTCATTTTGTTCTTACAGCCTTAAACATATAGATTGCAGCTTTTAAATCTGTCTATCTGTCTGTCTGTCTATCTATCTATCTATCATCTATCTATCTATCATCTATCTATCTAACTAGCTGAGACAGAGTCTCACTTAGTTGCTCAGGCTGGAGTGCAGTGGTGTGATCCATGCTCACTGCAAACTCCACCTCCCAGGTTCAAGCAATTCTCCTGCCTTTTCCTCCCAAGTAGCTGGGACTACAGGTGCACACCACCACGCCCAGCTGGTTTTTTGTTTTTGTATTTTTAGTAGAGCCAGAGGTTTCACCGTGTTGACCAGGCTGGATATGTTGATATTATGTAGTTTTTGTGTGTATGTGTGTAATTAAGCCTCGAATTTCCTTCCTGCCTTTTTTGCTTCGTTTCTACCTTCCTATTCCTACTCTGTTAAATTTCCATCGAAATAGGCAACTCATGTTAATTATGTTCCACTTTTATCTATGTTCATATAGTCACACACAGATATATATATAGTAGATACATACATATTCAAAATTATATGTGTTTCTGTGATTGTTTGTTTTTTAAGAAATATATTATCTTGTAACTATTGTCCCTATCTTCTTACTAAAGATAGCTTATGGCAGTTGCTCCAAGTCATCAAATACTATCTATTTTTTTTCATTTTTTATGATAAAGTATTGGTTAAATGTAAACTTCAACCATTTTAGTGTACAGTTCACTGAGTTCTGACATACATACACAATTGTGTAACCATCACAAAAATGAAGATATAAAACAATTCTATTCCTGCCCAACACATTGTCCTGTGCCATTATGTACTCAATAATTCTCCCACCTCCCACCACTGACACCAATGATCTGATTTCTAGCCCTAGTGTATGCCTGTTCCAGAATGTCTTGAAAATGGAATCATATCATATGTAGCATTTTGATTCTGCCTTCTTTCAATTAGCATAAAGGACTTGAGACTCATCCATGTCGCTGGCTTCAGCCACAATTCCTTCCTTTTTCACTGCTGAATAGTTGGGTCCATTGTGTGGATGAGCCACACTTCATTTATCCACTAACCAGCTGAAGGACACTTAGATTGTTTCCAAATATTGTCAAATATGAGTAAAAACACCATTAAATTTGCATACGTGTTTCTGTCTGGACATAAGTGTTTATTTGGTTTGAGTTCTCTATCCAATGCCTATGTCTGTTTTTGTTTTTGTTTTTGTTTTTTTTTTGCACTCTGGTTGGTGAGAGAACTCTACCATTTCTGACTTTCTGTGACCTTCAGGAAATGTTCCAGCTATTCATTTCAGGTGTTTTTACCCCCAGACTCAGGTAGTTTTCTCCAATCCATGCACACGATCGGTCCTTACATGGCAATTTAGGGGGGACTGTCTGCAGATCTCGGGAGCTTGCTGTCTTTTCAAAGCTCCAGCACCTGAAAGGGGCAGCTGGCACTCTGTCTTATGAATTCTACCCATGTGGGTCTCCCCAAAGCACCGACTCTATCTGTTTCAACTTGAGGAGACTACCACACTCCTGTGTTTCCCCTCTGCACAGGCACCTGGAAACTCTGTCTAGGCAGTAAGCTGTGGGAATTACAGGACTTAACTCATTTGTTTCCCCTCTCTCAGAGATCACTATCCTGTGATCTATCACTATCTTACATTCCCATTGTCCTATATTTGACAGTCCATGCTAAATATGCTTTTTTCCTAATATTTTTCTTTTGCTCGTTTAAGACAGAAGATAAAATCCAGTCTGTGATACTGGATTCATGTTTGTTTATTTAGCTAAATTTATTTGATTTGGATATACCATAATGTATCTAGCTATTCCCCTATCCAGTGACATCAATATCATGACGATGTTTCAAATTTATTCTTGTACACATTTCCTCCTGTAGGATACTTTCGATTTTATGCAATAGATAATAACTAGGAGTGAGACTTCTATATTTTTTAAGCAAGATATGTATTTATATTTTCAATAAACATTTATAGATTCATTTACCCTAAAACTTTAGTACTTCAATTTTTAGTGACAAAATGGGACTACTTTTTCCTATTTTCCTACCAGCAAGAGGCATTATAATTCTCTATAAAAATTTCCAATTAATGGGTGTACAATGATTTCTCATATGCAATATTTATTTGCATTTCACTGAAAAATATTTTTTTCAAATGTTTCCAATGTCTCAATTTATTTGGGTTCTTTAATTTTACTAAGTAATATTTTACAGCTTTCGGGGTAGAGATTTTGAAAATCTTTTGCTAGTATTTTCCTAGGTTTTTGTGTTACTTTTAAAGAACTTCTGATTTTGATTATTGCTGACATATAGAAATGCATTTTTATAGAAAATATTGACCTTGTATCCAGTGGCCTTGCTAATTTTATTTATCATAGCTAGGAACTTATACATATATATTTTATTTTCTAGGATCACAATTATTTTGTCTGCAAATAATGGCAATTTTATTTCCTTTTTTCTAAATATTAACAGTTCTATCTTCCTTTTGTTGTTTTATGTACTGGACAGAATTTCTAGAATGTGTTGAATAGAACTGGTGGTAGCTGCTAGACTTGTCTTATTTCTCTCTCAGAGGAAAAGCTGTCAATAGTTGAACCTTAAGTGCCATGCTTACTGAAAAATTGTATTCTTTATCAGATAAAGATGTTCCCTTCTATTCAAGAGTGTGCTTTTTAAAAAAATTAAGAAATTGAATGTGTGTTAAAAGTTTTCAGTATTTTTCAGCATCTATTATGATATGATTGTCAGATTATCTTTTTTGTCTATAAGGTAAATTGATTTTTTAAATATTAAACCCCTCTTGCACTCCTGAACCAAACCTAACTGGAGTAATTTTATTTATTATTCATTTCTTTATTCTATATGGTAATGCTTGTTTATAACTTTTGCATTTGTGAAAGTTATAGAGACTGGCCTCTAACGTTCTTAAGACATGTAAGGTGTTACTTCTAGGCCAGTGCATTAACAAGGTACCTGTTTTGCAGAAGGTGAGGTCGAGCCAGATGTGAACACTTTAACCCAGGGAGACTATTCACTCTGTCCTTTAATTTTTATATTGTGCTGGTCACATAGCCACTCTGGGGTATGTGGGTGTGTAAGAGTTTTACAATAAACAATTCTGATTATGAGAAGTAAACTCCTTGCCATGACCAGGAATAAAACTGGTAAATTCCACATTTCTCTAACTTGGCTCATTGTTTAGAGCAGGCTGATAGGAAGATAAATCAAGGGACGTGTTCCTAGAAGTCCCTGGGCCTGTGGTCAGAGTTTAGACTCTCTATACCCCTTACCTGCACATATTAATTTTAACGCAATATTGTCAACTTTCTAAATATTTGGTTAAAATTATCATAGGATAGCATTTAGCTTCCAAATCAATGGTCAGTAACTTCATGTTTTAATTCTATTATCTTTCCATCTAGAAACATGTTATCTCTTTTCATCTAACCAGAGAGTTTGCAGTCTTTCACAAAGTTTATAATGTTCTTCATATAAATCGTGTCCCTTTTCTGTTAAATTTATTCCTACATTAAAAAAAATAATTTTGCTATCAGGAGTTGGACATTTCTTGCTGTTTATGTATCTGGAAACTTACTGCTAAGATAAGATAAGTGATTGTGTAATATATCTGTTTCCATTTAGCTTACCAAATTTTCTAAATGATACTATAATTATAAAAAATGGAATACTTTGGCTTTCTATTTTTACAATTATATTATTGGTAAAAGATGGGAAATTTACTTCTCTTTTTCTATAATGTCTACTAGATATTTTATTTCCTTGACTTCTACACTCACCAGACCTTTAAGATAATATTAGTCTAAGATTATAAATATTGCCTAATATTATCTCTAATTGATAGTTGTGACAGAAATATGTCATTTCCCATTTTAATTAATATTGTTTTATCATTTGCCATTTAGAATGCTATTTATTTTGAGGTTGTTCACTAGTCTTTATTTAATTATTTCCTTTTATTTTATTAAGATTTGTGACTTGAAATTGTTCACTGGTTTTTCATAGTCTTTTCAACATTTAGATAGGATTCTATGACTTGACACTTTCATTTGTTGTTGTAACTGAATATGGAGACCGAGCTCCTAAATTAAACCAAACCTACATTCTTGGAAGGCTCAGATTAATCAAGACACACTATTTTTGGATAACAATTTCAAATTTATTCGACATCATTTTAATTAGAATATTTGTTCCTATGCTCACAAGTGAGATTGCTCTCTAGAGTTTTAAATTTTGTCCTATTTTCATCCATTTTATTAAAAATTAAAGATATTCTGGCAACCTAATATGAATCAGGGAGCTCTCCATATTTTTCTAAGATCTGAGGTTTCTTGAATAATGTTGCAAATATTTGTTTTTTAAAAATTATATAGGGAGCCAGATGCAGTGGCTCATGCCTGAAATCCCAGCACTTTGAAGGCCCAAGGCAGGAGGATTTCTTGAGGCCAGGAGTTTGAGACTCTGCCCCTACAAAAAAATTTAAAATGTATGTGGTAGTGTGCTCCTGTACACCCAGTGGGAGGCTGAAGCTGGAGGATTGTTTGAACCCAGGAGTTCCAGGCAGCAGTGAGCCACAATCATGCTACTGCACTCTAGCCTAGGTGACAGAGCCAGACCCTGTCTCAGGAAAAAAAAAAAAAAGAAAAGAAAATTAAATTTAACTCAGATGTGGGACCATACATTTCTCTCTAGATTTTCTTTTCATTACTTTTTCAGTTACTTTTGTTGTCTAAACGATTTATTCAGGCCTTTTGCTTCATTTAGATTTTGGCGTCTTAATGTGTACATGTTCTCACCTTCATTAACCAGCTTGTTTGAAATTGTGTATATTCTTTTGAATGACTGGAGGAGTAAGGTCTTTGAATATCGGTTCATTTGTTTTTAGAATTTTGATCATCTTTTTAAAAATATTCATTTGAATTTTACCGAAACCTGAGCACTTTTAGGTGGAAGAATTTTTCAAAATCAACTTTTCCCATTCTTTTCCTTTTTAGGTGAAGCATAGAGAATTTAATGAACTTGCTCGCATGCACTGTTTCCATTACCTGTAATTTGGAATTTGGGGACAGTAAACTTTATCTTTCCAAGTAGGTTTTGAGATTTAAAAACAATATAAACTGGGTTCTATTTTTCCCACTCAAAGATGACACTACTGACTCACATCCTTGGTTGTTTGGTTAAACATGTGATGGAGTCTATAAAATAATACATTCTAATTCTAAATCCTTTCCTTTGTGTGCAGTCGGCATTGACTTGTATCTAGGAAAATCACTCTCTGAATACGGTATTTTCCAATGAAAATAGTTGGTTTTCCAAATTGCCTATCACTGTGATTATCAAAGGGCAGTATCAGACCTTGACATTGTTGGGTATAGCCTTCCTTGTAAGTCTTCAATATTCAATGAAACTACCCCAGACAGCAGCTCTGAACCTGTGATCTTTTAAGCTGCTGAGAGATGTTATCCCCTGCATATTTGCCATGAGCACATCCGTCGTAGTTAAAATCTAAAAGTGGTGATTTTGTTAATGTTCAGATTAGATCTTTAATTAAGCTTTGATCCCCTCTAGCACAGACAACAATGTCAAACACGTAAGACCCGGGAGAAACTAAAATTCCTTCCATAAGCTCATATCCTTCGGTACTTTGTGAAGAAACTAAAAAATAAAGCTCTTGTGGGTATTTCATAAGGGCGTGTTGAATATCTAATTGTCAGCTTAGAAGCTTCATTTAATTTGATGTCAAACTCTATGACATAAATGAAGCCAACAGAAATGTTTGTTTAGGTGATTTGGATCAAGAGCTTGTTTTAATTGATTAAATGTTATTTTAGGTATTTAATGTTATACCGGTATAAATGCTATTTGTTATCTACAAACCATAATAGTAACTATGTAAAAAATGTACTTTTCTTTATCTAATTGATAGTTTAGCATGTGCAAGGATAAGATTGTGGAGCAAAGAACAGCTAAGTGTGTAAGAGAACTTGCATCCGTATGACTTTCCCTTTGTTTTTGCAGGATCGTTTATTTATTTGGAGGCACAGCGCCCCCCCGGGGTGGCCAAGCTTGGAAGTCCTGTTCTTACAAAATTGCTCACTGCCTCTACCCCATGTCAGGTAATCAACTGTTCTGAATTTCCACTGGCCATTCTGTGGTTGTAAATCGCTGAGCTTGGGTTACTCTGCTAGTAAATGCCCGCCATGTTTTACTAGCACTTTAATAATGAATTAAGAGATTTACATGCGCTATTTCAACACAAAATGCTATGTCCTTCTAGAAGACCATTTGTAACACATAACTGGCACCATTCTTTTGAGGGCTATTAAAGCTTTCTGTTATTTTATATTCTTTTCACACAGTCATTTCAATAATCTAAAGCTGTGGATACGCGTTGCCAAAATTTTTGGCCAACAATGTACATTGAGAAAAATAAAGTCAGTTAAATAAGTGTTTGTTGAAAGAAAGACAAATGGAAATGATTATATTTACTGAAATTTGAGTTTTTTAAATGAGTCCTCTGGTGCCAGGCAAACACAAACTAAGGAGTGAAATACCCATTTTATTTCAGCAGCATATTAGAGAGGTTGGACTAGTTAGACTTGGTTCAAGTCTCTTTTGCCACTTTCTAACTGTGGCTCAGACAAATTGTATATTCCTTTTGAGACTCAGTGTCTACACCAGAAACATACATGATTGTATGGATTAAATGTCAGCGTTTACATTGGAAGCATACACGATTATATGGAATAATGTCAAGGATTAAAATGTGATTAAATAAAGCACCTGGCAAAATATTTGGTACATAGTAGGTAAACAATGTTTGTACCAAACATTGGTATATATGTACCAAATATAATGTTAATTCAGTAAACATAATTCCTTTGCTTTCCATAAAAGTAACACCTAAATCAGAGGTCTGTATTCAGCTTGTCTTATTTTCAGTCCTTTTGAGAGCTCCAACATGCCTCTCGGCCCTTAGGATTTCAGCTAATTTTTTCGTCTTTACTTATCAGAAAATAATGAAGAGATCAATAGTGCCACACAGTAAATTCATTGCCTGTAAGTGTAGTGTTAGAGCAGTTTACTTGGGCATTCCTGGTGATAAATGACATATTATTCCGAGGTATAAACCTAATTATACCTTCAGTTTGGTATAAGTCTAAGTGGGAGTGCCCTGAGTTCTTAATAGTGGTGTCCATAGATACTTTCTTTTAAAGTCCTAAAGATACTTTCTTTTCCTTTCTTTTGTTTTTTTTCTTCCCATTTCTTTGTGAGAATAAGAATTAAAGCAAATGCCTGGTCTCCATTTCCATTTTATCCAAATGCCTTTTACCCATTCCCACCTCTTTATTTTAATTAAATCCTATAAGATAGACAGAAAAAGAGAAAGATAGATATAGAGTGTTTTTTTTTTTTGAGGGGAAACTCCAGAAGCACTTCTTCTTTGAAAGTACAAGCTAACTTAGATATAATTCAAGGTCATGCATTAAAGTGATGAGATCACAAATGTTAGATATATAGAAAAAATTGAATGTAAAGGAATATGATGTGTTAATTCTGCCTGCTTTACAGAAATTTGAAGATATTAAGAGTGTATTAGAAATTCCTATGACTCACCTAGAGTCACTGAGAAATCATATGCATGTATATGATTTTAAAATGTAATCTACCTTTCCCATCATTGTATGCTTCCCGGTAGCCATTGATTTGTGGTCACTGGGATTGAGTTTCAGTTTATCATTGTTTCCACTTGAGGACACTTAATTTTTGCTTAAATTGGTAACTTAGTTGGGGTTGGGGTGTTATTTAGGTGGGGTCTCAGTGAAAATGCTGTCATGGACATTTTGGGTGCTTGGTAGTTTATCTCAAAACCAAGGCTTCGATCTCTAAAGGCTATGGATACTGACTTAATGGTTTGCCTTGGTTTTTGAAAAACTGAGACTGTTTCAAGGCGCCACTGCAGACTGCCAGAATAGATATTTGTTTTTCACGCTTTTCTCTATGTGCTTGAATTTTAGGAGTCTTTGAGTTAGCAGGAAGGATATTTGAGTTACTTTGTAATGCTTTCCAGTTTAGGAAGTAGGAGTAGACTGTAGGAGAATGTTATTGATAGTCTGAGATACACATAGCTAAGGTTCTCAGGATTTTTCTAAGACTATAATATGAATTTTTTAAATAAGTTTGTGGCAATATGTGATATTTTCTTTTTCTTTCTTTCTTCTTTTTTTTTTTTTTTTCCTGAGACAGAGTCTCACTCTGTCGCCCAGGCTGGAGTGCAGTGGCGCAATCTGGGCTCACTGCAAGCTCCTGCCTCAGCCTCCTGAGTAGCTGGGACTACAGGTGCCCACCACCACTCCTGGCTAATTTTTTGTATTTTTAGTAGAGTCGGGGTTTCACCATGTTAGCCAGGATGGTCTCGATCTCCTGACCTCGTGATTCACCCGCCTTGGCCTCCCAATGTGCTGGGATTACAGGCGTGAGCCACCGCACCCGGTCGATATTTTCTTACATAAAAGTTACAGAATAAGCAAACAAAACAAATTCTTACCTTCTTGGGTAACTGGAAAATCTAGCCAATCCTCTGAATTGGAACGTATTAATAATAGTGCTTTCATGGAACCAATGTTCTTCATTATAAGGTAGTAGAGTCAAGCAGTGAGATAACCAGTGTGGGGTACTTTGATATGATTAAAGCCTTCATTTTCTGAAATTATATGGTTTTTTTTTCCTACATAATCCTAGCAGACTAATACAGTTAAGAATTTTTTCTTTTTTTGAAAGGAATTTAAAGCAACTTGAGCTTTCTCGTGAGTTGCCATTTCTAACAGCACGATTTTAGAGCCATTTTGCATGGATTACCTTGTACTTTATATGTGGCCAACACATGCCATCAGCATGGACAATTGTTCTTGCAGCTAATCATTGTTCAAGATGCGGACTTTAATTTATGCTTCAAAAGTCCTTTCAGCCACCAGTGGAAAATTGGCATTTTTCTTTGAAATACAAGATAGGACAAACAGAACACGAGGGAGCCCAAAGCTATTCTATCTTACTGCTGTTGAAATGCTGTTACTGTTTACAATTAACTAGGAAATGTAAAGTATGAAGGGGATTAATGTGGGTACTAATATTTTCTGAGTTTTCATATTTGAGTTACTGTGTAAGTAACATAATCTCTTACTTTTAGGACTTCACAATTAAATACAGGAAGATGGATAATATGAAGCTTTTGCTTTCAAAGTTAGTTTGTATGTTCATCTATTGATCTTTTGTTTTTAATTCTCCAACTTGTTTTGCAAGTACATTAATATTCCTTCAGTAAAAGATAATTCATAGATTGTTTTACAAATATGAATGTGAAAGTCAGGACAAAGGTAGTTGAAACCAGAGATAGGTTGGATCCCAAAGTAAAGTTTATGAGGGCCAGCCTACACATTTGAGTCTGCCAATGCAGAGAGGGCCACATGTGGTTCAGATTCAAGGAAGTAAAGAGAAATAAACAAAACTGAAAATAGTTCTTCTGAGACTTCTCCCGAGTGCTTGCTATATTACCAAAGTAAACATTATACCTACGATTCAACACATATATATTGCTTATCTACTGTGTGTTGATCACAGTCCTCGATGCAGGGAATATAATGACAACAACCTAAACACATGCTTGCTCTAACAAAATGTTGTTTAGTGGGGGATACTGACAGCAATTCAGTGTAAAATGCTGCAAACTACAAGAGGGTGAGTCCGGTATAATAATAACACTCTACAAATCTCTCTCAAAGAGTTTTAAAAGGCCATGTCTTACAATGTCCCCAAAGTAGGACAATGAACTGGAGTCAAAGAACAATTTAGAAAAAAAGTAATTTTGGATCATGTCCTGCAATGGTGCAGTTGTGCTCTATTCCCTGGTCATTGTGTTTAATCCAAAGATCAATGTTAGAATAGCTGATGGATTCTAGAGGAAGCAACAGTCTACAGAGGAAAGGGCGAGCAGGTGCTCTCTCCAATCTGTATATCAAAGCACATAAAGATTAATCATTTAAACGGGAAAAACAGATTCTGTTTTATTGAAGATTCTAAACCTCAACATAAGCTTGTTCAGGAAAAGAATGCCCAGGAAAAAGCATAACTGACTAGGAGCCATAAAAATCACTATGGTAATGGTGAGGGATGTGTGTGTGTGTCTGTGTGTTTATGTATGTGATGAATGATCCCCTCTTTCAATATATACTTATTCCCAGCTGAATTTTGAGGAGCTATAGATATCTTAGCTTGTTTTTTTTCTTTTCTCCCATTTATTTATTTTGCTTTTTTGGCTATTCTTGTCCTTCTGTATCTTCGTATTCTAGATCTTATAAAGGTGCAGCAAGTGTGGCAATAAGCAGACTGAGGAAGGCATAAGGGGTCTGATGTGAAGCAGAGAAGGCAGAGGTGGCTGAGGGTTTGGAGTAAAATCGAGAATGGCCATGAAGATCTGGCCAAGGAGCTCTGAGATTGAGAAGGAATTAGAACAAAGTCCATAGGGAAGTTGAGAAAATTGGCAGGAAATTTGAAGAGGAGGGTTTCAACAGGAGATGATCAAAATTAAAAAAAAGAAACAAAGAAAACAGAAAAATAAGGAAGAATTCATTTTGAACCTCTGAATCATGATCTTGGGTGTCCCAGACTGAAGTATCAGAGAGCCCAAGGTCCCAGAGGCACTGTACAGACACGAGAGCCAATGGAACTAAGACTATCACCCCCTCTCCAGCTTAGGTACTCATCCATATGCAGTAACTGGTGTAAATCACCAGATGTTCTTTCCTTTGGTAGTAAAATATATGATTTAATGTATACATATATATTTTTTAAAAATAGAAATAATTTAAAATCATAAGGATACAATTAAAAATGAAATAATTGGAGCTTCCATTTTTATCTTCAATATTCAGAAAGAACTGTTTGTTGGAAACTTTTTTAACCACATGAAATTCTCTTGAATGCAGTGATTCAAAGTCTTGAATAGTCATACTATATATAAAATCTGCCTTAGTGGAGACCCAATAAAAATAAAAGCAAGCCCTTTTAATGAACATTTTACTTAACTTGTTTTGAATGAAGCAGGCATGCATCAAGAAAATTTCCTTTAAAAATGATCAAGTAGTAAATAAAATTTGAATGTTTGGTGTAATTTTCACTTACATGCTTTGCAGACCTGTTTCATGCAACATTCTGGGATGATGGACAATGTTCCCTATGTTAAGTATAGTAGCTACTAGCTACATAGAGCTATTGAGCATTTAAAACAACTGAGAGGCCGGGCGCAGTGGCTCTGGCCTGTAATCCCAGCACTTTGGGAGGCTGAGGCAGGCGGATCACAAGGTCAGGAGATCGAGATCATCCTGGCCAACATGGTAAAACCCCATCGCTACTAAAAATACAAAAATTAGCTGGGTGTGGTGGCACGTGCCTGTAGTCCCAGCTACTCTGGAGGCTGAGGCAGGAGAATCACTTGAACCCAGGAAGTGGAGGCTGCAGTGAGCCGTGATCACGCCACTGCACTCCAGCCTGGGCAACAGAGTGAAACTCTGTCTCAAGAACAACAACAACAACAACAAGAACAAAACCATAACTGAGAAAATGAATTTTTCACTTTGTTTAATTTTAATTAATTTAAATTTAACAGCCACACTATTTTCACAATTTTGTAGTTATGCTCATTATAATTAAATGTTCATTTTCTTTTGCCACTCTTCCTCCAAAAGACTCAAAGGTCCCTAAGGACCTGTAATGCCTTATACATTTTTTTGACATAGAAGAGATTATCTTTCTTCCTCTCTTTCCTCTCTCTCTCTCTCTGTTACTTTCTCTCTATATATTTCTGAATGTTTATAAGCATTTACTGACAGTCTTCTCATTTCTTCCTTCTTTTTTTAATGCAATTAACTGAATACTTAGAAAATACAAATTACTATAATAAGTTCTGTGAGGAATTTATGACACGTTTCATGATTTGGAGTTTAAGGTTTAGTGTTCTGCTACTGGCATGTACGAGGTTGAGAGGCACAGAGTTTCCATACTTGAGTACTACTTATGTGAAATCACAGCTTGTATCAATAACTTAAAATTGATCATTAGAGAAATTCAAATCAAAACCACAATGAGATATCATCTCACACCAGTCAGAATGGCCATTATTAAAATGTCAAAAAATAACATGCCGGCAAGGTTGTGGAGAAAAAGTATGCTTATACACGGTTGATAGGAGTGTAGATTAGTTCAACCATTGCAGAAAGCAGTATGGCAACTCCGCAAAGAGCTAAAAGCAGAGCTACTATTCCACCCAGCAATCCCATTACTGGGTACATATACCTACAGTACTAGAAATTTTTCTACTGTAGGTCAGGTGCAGTGGCTCATGCCTGTAATCCCAGTACTTTGGGCAGCTGAGGTGGGTGGAGTGCTTGAGTCCAGGAGTTTAAGACCAGTCTGGGTAACATGGTGAAACCCTCATCTCTACTAAAAATTAAAAAAAAAATTAGCTGGTTGTGGTGGTGCAAGCCTGTAGTCCCAATTACTGAGAAGGCTGAGGTGGGAGAATTACCTGAGCTCAGGAGTTTGAGGCTGCAGTGAGCCGTGATCATGCCACTGCACTCCAGCCTGAACAACTGGAGTGAAACCCTGTCTAAAAAAAAGAAGAAGAAAAAAAGACATCATTCTATCATAAAGATACATTCACATGTAAGTGAATGGTCATTGCAGCGCTATTTACAATAGCAAGGATATGGAATCAACCTAGATGCACATCAATGACAGATTGGATAAAGAAAGAGTGGTACATATGTACTGCGGAATATGCAGCCATAAAAAAAGAACAAGATCATGTCTTTTGTGGGAACATGGATGGAGCTGGAGGCCATTATCCTTAGCAAACTAACACAGGAAAAGGAAACCAAATACCGCATGTTCTCACTTACAAGTTGGGAGCTAAATAATAAAAACAATGAACACAAAGAAGGAAACAACAGACACGGGGGTCTACTTTAGGGGGGAGGGTGGAGGAGGGAGAGGAGCAGAAAATATAACTATTGGGTACAATGCTTAGTACCTGGGTGATGAAATAATCTGTACAAGTCCCCGTGACACGTGTTTGCCTATGTAACAAATCTTCACATGTACCCCAAACCTAAAATAAAAGTAAAAAGGAAAAACAATGAATTAAAAAACTTTGTGGGCTGTATCAATAACTTTTGTTCAGTGATTTCACCCTCAAAAATTCAAAAGATAATGGAACATTCCTTGGTATTTAATAACTTAAGAATTTAAGTCTGCATAATGCAAATTCTATAAAAAAAGTAAATTAAATATAAGTTCTGAGCTCTTATCCCATTGACTATGGATCCCGTTGGCATTTATACTTAATACACTATTAAAATAACTTCACACTGGTGATGTACTGAGTGACAGTTTGACAGCTCAAAATTCTGATGGGACATGCACATCTCTTGTACAACTAGGTTTAAAGCTCTGTTTTGCATATTTACAAGCTTGGGACACAGTGAAACTTACAGCAGGGATCTAAAATGTAATCGCATTTGAGAAACATGAATCCTCTCTTTCCATGGAATTTAATTAAACATTTCCATTATTTTTGTTTCTAACTCACCTGTCAAGGTGTGAATTAAGGTAAGCACAGTAATAAAATCTGAAATGAAATAAACAATCAGAATTTTTAAATCAGGTGGTCACAATTAAGTAGACATTGATAAAAATGTGTACCAAATAGATGCTTGGTGTTTTAAAATGAACAATTTTTTTTAAAAAAGCATTTAAAACATTTTTTTTGGTCAACATTCATCACTGGACTTGGGTCCCAACAGTGAAATACATGGCTTGCCTATATATACACTAGTATCTGTCCATGTATCAGTATAAAAGCACAATGATGAATGGGAAAACATTTTTAAAAAAGAATTTAAAATATAATGAACCTGAAAAAATGTCACTGAATCTAAAGAGAAGTATTCCACTTTTGTGGGACCTCATCTTTAAATGTTGGGTTTTTCTTTAAAACATACAGCCTTAGGACCTGTTATATGATAATGAGAAGAAGCAAAAAAATTTGACTGCAGCGTACCTGAATTTGTTTTAATGGAGGTTTTGTGGGCATATTTTACAGAATGAATCATCCAGACAACATTGAGGGAATTAATTTTTGCCTCACACAGCTCCAGGTACTTAGAAAGTGGTCAGTAAATATTGGTTGAATCAATAACAGTATGCAATTTCATGTTAGGGCTACTGCTATCAGCACCTGGCATAATCCTCTCTATTCTCTTCACTATGTAGTTAAGCCATCAAACCTTTAGATTGTGTCATTATTGATGGTGAATAGGAAGTGAAATGATTAAGCCTCCCTACCCTCAAAGAATGTTGTCTTACTTGGCTCAATTATTGATGAACAGTATCCTGTGAGCTTCCCCGTTATTTGTTAATGCTACCACAGAGACTAAATTGATATAAAGTATTAATTACAGTTTTTAAAATTAACCTAAGAAAATAATTTTTAAGGAAAGTTTTTCTTGTTTGAAACATCAAGTTTGTATAGTAATACTTGATTTTGTAACGTTGAGTCTCAACGTGTACCTCTCATATTTGTAAGAAGCCAGAGAGAAGGATTCTGGAAACTTCCATGGAAACAGTGGTACTGCCCATGACTGGGTTACACATCTGGGGGTAAGGAGAATTGAGAAGATTATATTTAACACAGAAGTTGTTTGGAATATATATATATATATATAGTTGTTGTTGTTGTTGTTTGTTGTTGTTGTTTTGTTTTGTTTTGTTTTTTGAGATGGAGTCTCGCTCCTGTTGCCCAGGCTGGAGTGCAATGGCGTGATCTCAGCTCACTGCAACCTCCCCGCCTTCTGGGTTCAAGCGATTCTTCTACCTCAGCCTTCCGAATAGCTGGGATTACACGCATGCACTACCACACCCGGCTAATTTTTTTGTATTATTAGTAGAGATGGTGTTTCATGCCTGTAATCCCAGCACTTTGGGAGGCCGAGGCAGGCAGATCACCTGAGGTCAGGAATATTTCAAATTATAGGGAAAACTACCAGAGACAGGTCAATGGAATATTTATATCATTGAAAACATGTTTTCAACAGGTGCAGTTTTGGTATCATTTGTCTCAACATTCAAATCTCTCAGTTTTTACAAGAACGTCTCTAGATGGAAACTTGCAAAAGCAAGGCAAAATAATCAGATTCTCCGAATCTCAGTGGAGCCACGCAAAAATTGATCTCATTGCAGAAGCGGGAGAATCTACTCTACCTTTTCAGGTAAGCACATACGAAATTAATACAACTCAACAGAAGACACTTATTTAATGCTAATCCTTTCAGATAACAATGTAACACACATAGCTCATACCTTTTCAGGTGAGCACATATGAAATTAATACAATGCAACAGAAGACACTTATTTAATGCTAATCCTTTCAGATAACAAAATAACACACGCAGCTCATGAATTTATTCAACATTAATGAAGCAAACACATTCAGAGATCAAACACATGATCTGTGATGAGTAGAGAGGTTGTTTTGACTATGCACTTAAGACATGTGTAGAATAGTAGCAAAAATGGAGATAAGAAATGAATAAGATGGCAGAGAGAAGAGTAACTTAAAATCATTTCTAAGTGAAGACATTGGATTATATGATGTAGTGAAAAAAAGTCTGACGTGGGCTGTAATATTTTAATCCTATTGCCTCACTTTCTGCTGCCTGGTAACATTGAGAATGTTATCCACCTTTGGGAACTGGAGGACATTATACAAAGTGAAATAAGCCAGGCACAGAAGGACAAATATGGCAGGTTCTCACTCATGTGTGGGAACTAAAAAGTTGATCTCATGGAGGTAGAGAGGAGAATGGTGGTTACTAGAGGCTGAGAAAGGTGGGGAGGAGGAGGTTAGGAAGGGAGGTTTGTTAATGGTTAAAAAATGTAGTTAGTTAGATAGAAGAAATAAGCTGTAGTATTTGATAGCACAGTAGGGCAATTATAACAAGTTATTGTGTATTTCAAAATATTTAGGGGATAAGATTTGGAGCGTTCCCAACACAAAGAAATGAGAAGTGTGTGAGGAGATGGTATCCTAATTACCTTTATTTGATAGTGACACATTATATGCATGTATCAAAATATCACATTTACCCCATAAATATGTACAACTACTATGTATTAATAAAATATAATAATAAAAGAAGGCAATTGTATCTTGTCAAATGGGTGTTCTAATTTCTACCTTCCTGTATATAAGTCTTCTGGATGACATTTGAAAAGAGCTATTTTGGAAACTAGATTGGATGGAGTGGAATATGGTGGAAAGCACACTGTTTTGGAGTCAGTGGTCTGAGTTTTAGTCTCTGCTCTGCTCATTGGTTGCTAAGTGACTGTGTAAATATTGTCTTTGTGCATCAAATTTCCTAATGTGTGAAAACCAGTGATGATAAAAGCAATACTCCAGGGGAGTCTGAATATTAAAGATAATATAGCTAAAATGGCAGCCATGAACGTGGGCTCTGGAAACTTGGGTTCAAGTTAAAGGGTTGGGGTTGGTGGTTCATGCCTGTAATCCCAGCGCTTTGGGAGGCTGAGGCGGGTGGATCACAAGATCAGGAGATCGAGACCATCCTGAGTAACACGGTGAAACCCCAACTCTACAAAAAATACAAAAAATTAGCCGGGCATGGTGGCACGTGCTTGTAGTCCCAGCTACTCTGGAGGCTGAGGCAGGAGAAGCACTTGAACCTGGGAGGTGGAAGTTGCAGTGAGCCGACATGGTGCCACTGCACTGCAGCCTGGGCAACAGAGTGAGAGTCTATCTTAAAAAAACAAAAACAAAAAAGTGTATGATTATAGGGAAGTTACCGAAGCCCTCTATGCCTCTTTCATTAGTGGGGTGTGAGGATAATAGTTGGGGATTTAAGGTCATCTCATCCTCATTTCTGAACAAATTGAGATAAATATAGAGGTTAAACAGGTAGAGAATACATATTTTGGAGCAGATGGCTTTAGAATGTAGAGTCACTTATTTAAAATAATGCTTGATCTTAGAATAAATAGAATTACCCAGAGGACAATTGACTGTGCTGGAGAAATATAGAGCTCATACTCTAGGCGAAGTTTCTTACCTTTAGCCAGAGATAATATCAGTGTGCATGCCTCCTGAGGACAGGCTGGCTCCCAATAGTGGGTGTTGAATGGGAGAAGAGGATGAATCGAGCTCCCCCAGGTTACTCTTCTAACTTCACAGTCAGGTAAATCTTCCTCCTCCCACGGAGTGAGGGGTAAGTAACAGCAATGTTACTACAGTGAACCACCTCCCCATGGAAGCAGGAAGACTAGGGCATAAGCATCAACTGTAATCAATTACTGTTCTCTACTTTATACAGTTATTGTGAGGATTATATGGTGTATACTTGTAAAGCACATGGAAGCAAATCTGGCACAAACACAGAATTCAGCTGTTTTTATTGCTGTAGTTATTCCTTGGATATTGTCTGGAAATAGTAGACACTCAATAAATCTTAGTGTTCTCTGTTTTATAAAGGGAATTCCCGCTTGATCAGAACTCTAGGCTTGATCATTAAAGGCTTCTTTACTCAGTGAAGGTCCCCAACGTCCCTTCTCAAAGATCAATTTATTCTATTCTCATATTTAATGGACAAAGACATCATGAATACTAGCAGCTCTTAATTGGGAAGCATTTGACACAAAGGCTGGTCATGGAATCATTTTGGTGTCAATCTCCATTGCAAGGAGCAGGGCAATGAAATCAGAACAATTTGATCTTTTGCCTCCTGCATTTATATTCTATAGAAAATTGTTTTCATTCGGTTTGCTTTGAGTTAGAATGAAACTCACCAAGAAGATCGTTCAGAGTTTGTCATTAATTGACATATTGAGAAGAAAATAGAATGTCCTTTCTAGCAGTAAGTAATTTAGAAATATGAGTTGAAACACATGCCATTTCTGTCTACAGCTGGAAGCTCTCATGGACCCATCAGCATTACTGAAGAGTTTCAGTGAATGCAATTTTTGTTTTCTCTTTAATGTTCTACTTTTTGGATATAGTAATGGTTTTGCTTTGCAGTGCAAATGGAGACTATCCCTTATTATCTGGGGGCATATTAACTAGTTTGTAGATGGGCAGTTGTTTGGTTAGATTCTGTGATTTGGCTGCAATGGATGTGTGAGGGTTTCTAACCCAGCCCTGCTCCTCCCTCTCCCTTCATCCCCCTGCTGGTGGCTCAGCACCTTGTGTTGCTTTTTCTCTCCAATCAGCCTCAATGCTGAGTTCTTTCGAGGCCTCGGCCATATTGAATTCACCCCAGAGAAGCTAAGACTTTTCCTCTGTGCCTCCCCACTTAATCTGCCTATGAGTTGGCTACAGCACACATTTATTTTGGAAACTACAGATGAGTAAAAGAAAAATAAGAAAAAAACATCCCCTCACATTTCACTCTCAAGAAGCCCATGACAGCCCTATAATATCCAATCAGCAATTTAGAAAATTAAGTTTGGAAAGCAATAAGCTTTTAAAAAATGAGTTTAGAGGCAAAACCCAAGCTGCCCTGAACCACTGTGAGGCCTTTAGGCAGCTGATTTCATGATAGGTTTGATTAAACAGTGCTGCCCCCAATCTCCCAGAGGGTGTCATGTAATAAACACTCTCGGTGTTATGTTACCATTCTCAGCTCTGAGCTATTCACATTTCAAAACTCATCTGGCCCCAAAGACTTTAGATAAGGAACTGTGGACTTGCATTGATGTTCTGCTGTGAATCAGTCTGGATTTTATACATACACAATATATAAAAATAGATACACTTGCACAGATACATACATGGTAATATTTAATCCATGAGTATTGCATATATTTACTATTAAATATTTCTAACTAGTAGTTAAAACAGAGAGAAACAAATACCTAAATACAGCTCAGGATTAACTAATGTTAACATTTTGTTTGCTTATAATGTTAAAGTTTGTTTGCTTATGAAGATGCAACTTTTGTCTTCCTTGTATCTCTCTCCATCCCATTTCTTATCCTCTGCAGAAAAAAAAAGATGCTAATATTATGCTGGCTTTAACCTGATTTCTCTGAGTGTATTTTTAAAGATATGAAAATATACATGAGGATTCTAGCTAGGTACAGTTCTACTTTGTTCTTTTATCGACAACAAATGAAAAAGATATTTTACCTACAAATAGTTAATCTAGCTTTTTAAATATTCAAATATTTAAAGTTTGTCTTCTTGGATATAGGCTAGGATTTAAGATTAGTAGCCTGAATCATTTAAGGGTGACCTTAGTCATTGTCTAGCTTTCAGTTCCACGTGACTAAGCTCTGAACATATTTATACAGTACAGTGTAATCCAGTCCAAATATTGGAAAGAAGAAAGACATCAAATCACGTGACCTCTGTGTTCCCTTTTAGCCATGAAATTCTGATTCAGTGTGGTTCTTTTGATGTCAATTGTAGACAGTATAACAGAATACAGATTGCTTTGGGTTTCATAGCAAATAAGCACCCCTAGTTAGGTAGGGCATTTGCTCTTCCTGCTGGCAAAGAATTAGGTTTACTGTTTTCTCTGTAAGAACAGCAAATTAATGACATTTCAATATTCCCTCTATTTCTTGTGAGAGTTTATTGGAAAAATTTAGGTCAAAGAGTTAATAGTATTTTTCAAATCTGTTTTAACTTGGCCTGCTCACTTGCTATGTTCAGCTTTTCACACAAATAGATTCTTTTAATATTTCTTTTCCCCCCAACTGTTGTGCTGTTTTAGTATATCAAGGTGGCACTTTTTCTGAGTAGTCCATTGATTTCAAGTTGCTCTACTTTCTTCGAGCTTCCCATTAAAATGTAATTGTATCATATTTTAGATTTCATTTTGAAATGAACCTTTTGTGAAATTTCACACAATGATGGATACCATGTTCTCTCTTTATCGGAGTCAATGATATAAATCAATAACAATTTCCTGACATTATTTGACGATTCAGTGAAGGGTAAGATTCATAACACAAAAGTAAAAGGTGATCGAGTCTCCGTAAAGTTGCTGTGTCCTTGGCCTGCTTAATCTAGAGCTGCATGAAATCTTGTTTCTCCAGACAGCCCTATTCTGCAGCATCCACTAAAGCCCAGTTATCTCTTTATTTCATTAGAGAGATGCAGGATAGTATAATCATTAATGGCTCAGCTTACATATTTTTCTTACTTGACATGTGACATTCAACCAATTACTTCTATTCTCTAATCTTCTGTTTCTTTCACCTTAAAATAAGACGAAAATAGCATCATCTTCACAGGATTAAAACAAGTGAATGTGACTGGCATATAGTAAGTGCTAAATAAAAGGTGGCTGCTGCTCTTATTATTGATACCATCATAATTCTTCAAAAATTAATATATTCCTACTACTCTCTACTCCTTCTTACTATATCTCTATTTTCTCTTGGATTCATATTCATTTTTCGCTCCTGTTATTTTTTTTGAAAACAAGATTTCTATGTTAATTGCGTATTTGTCTGGAAAAGCACCTGAGTTTTGCACTTGTAAAAAGTAATCACTTGATTATGAACATTTATGAATTTTTGTGGTTCCTAAAAGCAAGAAATTATTTTGTTCATAGAAGGAATAATGTAATTGAATAAAACAAAAATCAACAAGATCCCAAAAAATAGTTTTAGAAGAGTGAGTCATCTAATTCAATTTAAAATGTAAATTATTCAATTACCTTGAGAATCTTATCAAATGAGATTTTCACTCTTCCTCCATCTGTGGTTGAAACAGCTCTTCTGAGTGACCTCTTTCTCACTTATTGATTACCAATTGATGCTGACTGTAGTTCTGAAAGGGAATTGGTCACAACATTTTATATATATATATATATATATATATATATGTATATGTATACACACACACACACATATATATACACACACACATATATATGTGTCTATGTGTGTATATAAATGCACACATATATATGTCTATGTGTGTATATATACACACATATATATGTGTGTATGTGTGTATATATACGTATATACACGTATATACGTATATATACGTGTATATACGTATATATACGTATATACGTATATATACATGTATATACGTATATATATCATATATACATATATGTGTATATATATCAGTTTGGTTATATATACATATATACACATATATACATATATACACGTATATACGTATATATATGATATATATCATAATATATGATATATACATATATGTGATATATATCTCATATATGTATATTTACACATATATGGATATATATATCATATATCCATATATGTGTATATATATCAGTTTGGTTATGTATATACATATATACACATATATACACATACATATATATACATATATACACATATATACATATATATACATATATATATGTATATGTATATGTGTATATCAGTTTGGTTAAAACCAGCAATAAAAAATAGGAACAGCCAAGGTGATTTTGAAACCATGAGATGGTCATTATTTACAGGTGTAACAGACATTTTTTGAAGGAAGTAATTGCTTGTATTTTAAAATTCGTATGATTTTAATTAATGGTAGAATTACATTTTCTAATTGTATAATTATGAATTTAACTATGTAGAAGTCAGCAAGCAAAATATAAATGACCTAATATTATTTTTATTTGGCTTTTGAAGTTGGATTTATCCTTCCATTTTAATATGAATATCTAAAGGAACCTGGTGGGTCCCTTCAGGTAAAATAATGTAACCACATTTTAAAGACTACCTCAGGATTTTACTTCACCTCATCCCAGGGCCCACCCATTCCATTCAAATAATGTGAGCGTGTACCTCTTTAGGAGCATAGAGAAGTGCCTCAAACTGTTGTTTTTTTTTCCTCCAGTTTTCTCTGAGTAGCACAGACCTTCAAATATGATGGTCAACAAATGCTTGTCTAATGAGTCTGAAGAATTAAACATCTATTTTAATTGACATCAATGCAAGATGTATTATAATAATGAATATAGAAAAACTCTTTCAAAAGTTAAGCTGTCCAAAAAAATCACAGTCACTTAATGGTATTAAACACAATATATTTCTAAAGTACAATACTTGTGTATATTTTACCAAGATCCTTCTTCAAAACCTATGTTATTTTCTGCCTCTGGAATGAAGGCTAAATTTCTTAGTTTAAGATTCTACAGAAATCATCTCTAATCAGAATCTTAAAAAAATATTATGCACATCACATTTAAATATCAAAAATTGCAAATAAAGCAACAGTCCCTGCTGACCACCCTCATCACCCACCATAGATTTTATCTTGAGTATCTTTAGATACCAGTTTATTTTTACTTCCAGTCCATTTTCTATTTACTTAATATGTATAAATGTACCACATATACTTGGAAATCTAAACCATTGTATGTTTTCAGCCTAAGTAATATTATACTATAATATTTTTCTGTAACTTAATTTTTTTACTCCAAAACACATGTTGAATTTCTTTCCATAATGACACATGGCGATAGATATTATTTTTAACTGGTATAGTATTTATCACTATTGATTGATTCATTCACATGTAAGTTCTTTCCTGTCATTTGTCATCAAAACCAGCACTGAAATAAACATTCCTGCACAAGCCTTCATGTGTATACCTTTGAGTGTCTCACTAGGATAAATGCCAAGAAATTAACTCAATTTTTATAGTCTATGCAATTTTTCTTTTTAACAAATGCTATCTAGTTTCTCTCCAATTGAGCTGTACCAACTCATGGAATTTTCCTCTCCATCTATTATCTGATTAATTTGTTGTTCTCTTAAAATCTTATACTCCGTTAACACCCATCAACATTTTCTAAACACACCATACACTTTCTCTTCTCTGTGTTTTTGCTGCGATTGCTGCCTCAGTTTCTCGAGGTAAAATGTTTTGCCCAACAAAATTTGGTATCATGGAGGCTTACTATTACTTCTCCACCAAATCTTTTCCCAAACTCTCATTATTGGCAGAAATAATGAAGTGTCTTCTTTGAGTCTCCTAGTATCTTATACTTATTTCTTATACAGCATTTATGATGTAGGGTAGTGAATGTATCATACGAAGTGTAGGAGAGGAAAAGTAATACCATTTCCTCACTCATCACAAGGGACATGGCTGGAACCCCTATAACAAAAGAGAGGTTAAAAAGAAAAAAAATAACAAATTTATTAACATTTTATGTGACATAGGGGCCTTCAAAAACAAAGGCCTGAAGACCAGGGAAAACTCTCTATGTTTATGCTTAAGTTCAACAATGAATGGACAATCATGAAGAAATACAAATGGACAGAAAGAATATGATCTCATTGTAAAAACTTGGAAAGAACTCAGCAAAGATCTTTATGGGCCTCTCTGTGTAGTGTTTCTTTCATCCAGGTATAGATAGGGTAGGACACCAGTTAAATGAGGTTCTTATGGCCTATTTTGAGGAGAAGTAAGCCGGATAATTCCTTTATGGCTGGCTCTCACAAAGGAAAGAGAGGGGAAGGCAGAGAGGGACTCCAAGGTGCTATATTTTGGGACAGCATGTTCTGACTCCAAGGTGTTGTATTTTGAGATAGCATGTTCTGAGCCCTGGCACAAGTAAATTTAATGATCCTTGAGATTGGAGACCCTTCTTGATAGGATAGAAATGTACCTTCTGTCTGTGCCCTGGAGTGGTGGTCCACTATGCAGGTTCATAAGATTCCTGGCATAAATTACTTCTTCCTTTCCCTCCTTTCTCTCTCTCTCTCTCTTTTTTTCTTCTTGGAATAACAACATAATATGAGTAATTAACAAGAAAGAAAACAAATTATATCAGTCATTATTCAGCGTTAGAATAAACTAAAATGAAATAGGTGTCTCTGAGTGCTTCAGCATATGAATATTATCAACCACTGTATGTGGTTATTGATGTGTGCTTTACTACAGTGAGTATGTTTCTGTGTATGTATATAATATATATTATGTTTGTATGAATGTATATAATATTTAAATATTTTAATATGGAAATAAATCATTGCCTTCAGCACACTGATTACAAATCAATTCATATCTCAATTAAATTGAGTTGTAAGTCACACAGTTGATTACCCCAAAGAGCTCATTATAAATGCATATGACTTAATGGCTCCAATGAGAAGAGAGCCCTTCACTCGTGATGAATGTTACCACTTTAATTGAACCAAGGTTACCTTTGGCATTAAGGTACATAAGACGCTGTCAAAGCAGTTATGGTTTTATCAATTTAAATTAGGATGTTCTGGTCAGAACAGTTTTCTAAAATTAGATTGGAGAATGGGACAGATGTAAATAGGGTTCCTCTACACAAAGAAATATGATTGTAAGACATTACTTTTGTGATGTGTTTTTAACAGTTTTATCTTTCTGTAATTATAGTTAATTTTGGAAGCTACTGTTTTGTCATCAAATGCTACCGTTGCTCTAGATGACATCAGTGTGTCCCAGAAATGTGAAATTTCCTATAAATCACTACCAAGGACCAGTACACAAAGCAAGTGTAAGTTTTTCCTTGTCGTTGTTGCTGTTTTAAACATTGAATTAAGCTCCTCTCAGTATCAAAATATAAAATGTATTAGAGTCACGAATACCTAATACAGGGTGTGGATTATATCACCTGTTCTTGAAACCTAAAATATATATATATATATATATTTTAAAAGGTAAACAACTGGTCTAGTCCTTAGGCCTCTCTTCCAGTAATATGGAAAATATTCTATGCTTGCAGCTGAAATTATTGCATCCAAATATTTTAATTATAAATATTATGAAAAAATTATAATTATTTTGCATATTTTAAATACACTTTTATAAATATTCACTTCTCCATTAATTTTATTCAGAACTTCAAATGAGCATGTAATAATATTCATATTTCAGGATCACCCAGGAGTTCAAAAAAAGCCAAAAGGTTGTGTTTGGGAAAATGATGTAAGGCCAACCAAAATTTAAAACTGGACCTTAAAATTCTGTGTTTCTATTCAAAATTTAATATTTTCAAATCACAGATGGAGTTTGTCTAATTCTTTGACTAAATTTTTTGGAGAGAATATCAATTACAGGCCAGAAATGTTGCCATAAAAATGGATCTCATATAGTCAACTATGTATTTTAAAACCTAATCATTATTTAGATTCTGGGATCATGTACACATAGAAAGAATTTACACTATACCTTCAGTTACTTTCTCTTTCTAGTACTAATTGATGTTTCTCTCTGACCACCCCGACCCTCAGATCTCAATGAATCTGACAATATTAAAAATGTTTTCTGAAAAGTGTCACACTTTATTTTTCTTAATCTGTATCTATGGAAAAGATTTGCATATGAAAATCAGACATACTGTATATTCCTAAGTTATATTTACTTAAACAACATATTTAGTGAGTGCAACAGTTGTATTCTTACAGGAGCTGAATGGACTAATCAAGAAAAATTTGGGTCACATGATTCTGGATTGAGACGATTAAAGAACTTTTAATTAAAGGTCCTTTATTAAAGATATTTTTCATTCGAGAGAGTGTATATTTCTGGGTGCTAACTTATATTGGGTTAACGTGTATTTACTTTGTTCAGAATGTGTATCCTGCATGCATAATAGACCATTCTAAGCTCTGCACATGTGTTCATGCAAGTGTGTGTGTGTGTGCATGTGTGCGCGTGTCTGCCTGTGTGTCTGCATATGTGTGTGTGCATGCCTGTGTGTCCGTGTGTGTGCGTGCATGTGTGTGTGCGTGTGCATGTGTGTGTGCATGCTTGTCTGTGCACATGTGTGTATGATTCTGATAGACACCGAGGAGTGCAGAGCAGCAGATTTAATGATTCATTTAAAGATTCATGAGTTTGGCCAGGCGCGGTGGCTCACACCTGCAATCCTAGCACTTTGGGAGGCTCAGCCGGGCGGATCACTTGAGGTCAGGAGTTGAAGACCTGCCTGGCCAACATGGTGAAACCCTGTCTCTACTAAAAATACAAAAAAATTAGCCGGGCGTGGTGGCGGGCACCTGTAGTCCCAGCTACTCAGGAGGCTGAGGCAGGAGAATGGCGTGAACCCGGGAGGCGGAGCTTGCAGTGAGCCGAGATCGCGCCACTGCACTCAAGCCTGGGTGACAGAGCAAGATTCCTCTCAAAAAAAAAAAAAAAAAAAAAATTCACGAGTTTTTAAGGGTTAAACAGGATTACCTTATTTTTGTTGTTTAATTAAAGATTTTCTTTCTCCTAATTAAATACCACATCACCAGAATCATAATAGCTGAAAAGCATTAAAGTTGACATTGAAGAGCATTCTCTTGTAATGTAGTATTTGGAGGTATAGGGGCAGAAAGGTATGACAAAAACCTTTCCTCACCCATCATAAGGGTCACAGCTGACACTCCGAGAATGAAAGACAGTTTAATGAGAGAAAAGCATAACAAATTTGTTTATCAAAGTTTTACTTGACACAGGAGCCTTCAGAAATGAAGATGCAAAGACCCAGAGAAAAGCATGTGCTTTATTTTATTTTTTCGTTTTTATTTGTTTTTCAGCCCCTTTTCCTATTTAGAAAACTGTGTATTTTTCTGCTTAGTTTTGGTGAAGAACAAACAGCCATTTTGAAATGTGATCGGACAAAAGGGTATGATCCAATGGTAACAGACTGAGCAGGGAAACTTAGCAAAGCCTCTGTGTTCAGAGTCTCCTTGACTCCTTTGTGTAGAATTTCTTCACCCCTGGGAACAGGAAAGGACCCCTCTAGAATGAGGATCTTGTGACCTAATTTCAGGCAAGATAAGCCAGATAATTTCTTTATGACCAGCGCTCACAAAGAAAGGTCAGGGAAGATCAGAGTGACCTTGCTCCTGGGGTACCTCCCAAACTCCTTCAGTTCAAAGTACTTTGGGGCAGCCTTTCCTGAGCTCTTACCGAGGCAAAAGTGTGGTTAAAGGTTTTAAATCATTACTAAAGTTAACCTTAGCAAAAGTTTTTGAGACACTTGATCTTGCTTACGGAGAATTCTTTTCTTAAATTCACTCAGGATTCATGGATATGTGCATCCATCTGAACACCAGATCAGTTGGATAGATAATATATCTAATTAGGACAAATTACATGAATGATTCCTGAAAGATTAATGGATGTACACAAAGGAAAAAAAGGCGTTTCTTATTGTTTTTGCAAATATGTCCGGTAGACAATTATAGGATCTCATTTGTGGAGTTCAGTATTAGTAATGGGCAGAAGTTTATGGAGAGAAACTGAAAGGAATATTTAAAAATGTGCCATGCTCCATTGACAGTAAATTGTTATATGTATGGAGCAGAATGGCCAAAGGTTTACCCAGACTACCCAGACCCTGTACAGGACTTGAAGTTTTGAAATCTTTAATAGGCATACAAATGGCTGCACCACTTCAAAGCAATCTTAGAGCTGTAGTTTTCTGCTCACAGTCCGCGTGATGAAAATCGCAAGTGCTACTTTGATTTGGCCTTTAATCAAGCTTCTTCTCCTTCAGAATATTTAAAAGCTACTGTTGATGAAATAATTTTACATTCTGTTTATTTGTTAAAGGGAGAGAGCCTGTTTTACGCGCTTAATCTCAATTTTGAAGCCAGATTTGTGCCTGGTGAGGATGCAGGTTGTATTTCATCCAGGAAGATACGCGAGTTTCCAACTGAGTGCCCAAAGGGAGCACATGAAACTAATTGCTGTGAGTGCATTACTGACTCCTTCAGCAGATATTTATATGTACATATTTACTCTCTGAACGTAAAGTGCACACTACTCAAGTGAGCATTGTATGATGAAGACAGTCAGAACAGAGACCTCTGCATGATGGAAATGACTTGCCGGTGAGAACAAACCAGATTCTCTTTAAACTAGTGGCGATGAATGAAAACGCCCCGCTAACTTTCAGTTTTGCCCTGTTGGAGAATAACATTTGAAATATATGCAGGATAGCGCTCAAAACACAAGAGCAAGGATGTATCTAGCCAGTCGTAGAAAAATAAGTAACACATGACACCACTTATATGAGGTATCCATGTAGTCATATTTGTAGAATCAGAGTAAAATTGTGGTAACCAGGTTCTGGGAGGAGAGGAAGTGGAAAATTACTAATCAACAGGCATACATTTTCAGTCAAACAAGATGAATAAGCTCTAGACATCTGCTGTATAACATGGTATCTAAAGTCAATGACAATGTATTGTACACTTAAAAATGTGTTGTGGGGGTAGATCTGGCTGGATGCAGTGGCTCAAGCCTGTAATCCCAGCACTTTGGGAGGCTGAGGCAGGTGGATCACTTGAGGCCAGGAGTTCAAGACCAGCCTGGCCAACATCACAAAACCCCATCTCTACTAAAAATATAGAAATTATCAGGGCATGGTGGCACACACCTGTAATTCCAGCTACTCAGGAGGTGCAGGTTGCAGTGAGCTGAGATCACACCACTGCATTACAGCCTGGGTGACAGAGAGAGACCCTGTCTGCCACCTCCCCATAAAAAAGAGGGTAGATCTTATATTTTCTTATCACAATATATGTATTATAAACATTTATTTATTAAATTATTTTTAACATCATAGTATTCTTACTATCGTAAGCAGTTGCTATTTCAGTACAACTAGCAGTAGAAGACTTTATACTGCTTACAAATGTTATTTCAAATGATAGTGTATCAATAAATAGTTCTATGGTCATAAAACTATAGATCCTGCCTAGTTCTATACATTTTTCCACCTTTAAGAGTCTCCTTTCAGTTTGTCCTTTTCCAGGGCAATGCCTCCATTCTTTCTGCATTCTACTTAAATGATTCGAAAACTATCCTAGCATCCCTGAAAAAGTAATACAGAAGAAGAAAAAAGAAGGTTGTCTGTTGGTGGATAAGCTTTTCCAAAAGTATTTTAATAACTGTGCTATTGAACACAATAAAAAAAGGCAAGAGGAAAGGCAAGAGAAGCATCCCATTTTATTGATTACCCATACCCGAGGTGAAAACCAAGGTGGTTTTGAGTCAAGACAGTGGAGGAACACAGACATTTTCCAGAAGTGTGGTGGCGCAAAGAGTTGGAGAGACTCTTTCCTCTGCATTCAAAACATACATGAGAATGACGAGAAAAATCAGGGCCATTGCTGATTGCTAATACATTGGCAAGCAGCCATGCTGCGACCCACAAAAAAACCTTATGAGCATCTTTTCTATACCAAGAGATTTGGTAAGAAGAAATTGTGATCATTTCCCTCGAGAAACATAATCTATTACAGAGAGCTCAGAAATAAATCTAAACATAAAAGACCAAATACGTTTTGACAAAGGCACCAAGAGGACACAGCAGGGAAAAAATAGTCTCGTCAATAAATGGTGCCAGAAAATCTGGTCGTTCTCATGTGAAAGAATGAAATTGGACCTTTGTCTTACACTGTACACTTAAATAAATTCACAATGTAAGAAAGTCCTAAATTTAAGACCTGAAATCATTAAACTCCTAGAAGAGAACTTAGGGGAAAAACTCCTTGACATTAGAGTTGGCAATGGTTTTTTAATACCACACCAAATGCTCTGGCTACAAAAGCAGAAATAAATAATGGGATTACCTCAAACTAAAAAGCTTCTGCACAGTAAAGGAAACACTCAGCAAAATAAAATAGCAACCTGCATATCGGGAAAAATATTTGCACACCATATGTCTGATAAGGGGTTAATATTCAAAATTTATGAAGATTTTATACAACTCAGAAATAGATAAATTGATAAAAAATGGGCAAAGGCCCTGAATAGACATTTCTCCACAGAAGACATAAAAATAATCAACTGGTATATGAACAGATATTCCACATTTCATTGGCATTAATCATCAGGGAAATACAAATCCAAAACTCTTTTAGATACCTCCTCATATCAATTAGGATAGCTATAATAAAAAAAAGCGTAACACATTTTAGTAAGAGCGTGGAGAAAAGAGTACTCATACTGTTGGTGCAAATGTGAATTGTGCAGCCATTATGGAATATGGTATGGAGGTTTCTAAAAAAATTAGCAATAAAAGTACCCTATGATTTAGCAATCTCTCTTTTGGGTATATACCCAGAAAAAATGAAATTACCACTTCGTAAAGCTGTCTGCACTCCCATGTTCGCTGCAGGATTATTCTTGATAGCCAAGATATGAAAACAACCTAAGTGTCTGTTGATGTACAGATAGATAAACTGTGGTATCTAAAAAACAGTGGAATATTATTCAGCCTTAAAAAAAGAGATTCTGCCATTTTTTCACATCCTAGGTGAATCTGGAGGAAATTATGCTATGTGAAATAAGCCAAACACAAGAAGGAAAATATTGCATGATCTCAATTATGTGTGGCATCTAAAAATTATATACAGATATAGAGAATGAAACAGTGGTTACCAGAGGCAGGGGCCAAGGGAAGGAAATGGAGATATGTAGCTCGGAGGATATGATGTAACAGATATGGAGGAGAAATGTGTCTAGAGATGTAATGTACAACGTGAGGACTACAGTTAATAACACTTGAGGACTACAGTTAATAACAGATTTGAGATTTGAGATTTGATAAATGAGTAAGTTTTAGCTACTCTTGCCACAAAAAAAGAAAAAAAGGGCAATTATGTGAGATAATGGATAATTTGCCTCACTGTAATAACCATTTTACTATCTGTATGTATCACATAACCTTATGTTGTATATCTTTAATATACATAATAAAATTTGTTTTAAAAATTAAGAAAAGAAGCTTAGTCTATTAGGTAAGAAATGTATCGATTTAATAGTGTTGTAATGATAACTGGAATAGAGATGTAAACAAGTAGCTATTTTAACTCTAGGAAGTTGGAGAATATATTCAATAGAAAGTAGGTAAGTCCTCAGCAGCAATTTTATTTTATTTTATTATTATTATACTTTAGGAATTTCTTAAGATGTTTTCTAGTTTTCTTGCTGTGTAAGAAGAGTGTCTATTGCAAGTTCTGCCAGGGATTAACAGTTCTAGGGCTGTCTCTGATATACATTAAGACTGTTACCAAATGTACATGGTTTAAGAACCTTACCTATATAGTCTTTTAATCAGCAAAATAAATATAAGAGATACTATTTTCCTCATTTTACGAACTTTGTTGTCATTTATTTTCTTATCAGTTAGAATTCCATTTTAAACACAGTCTGCCTCCAAAACCTACATTTTTTTTTTTTTTTTTTTGAGACGGAGTCTGTTGCCCAGGCTGGAGTGCAGTGGTGCGATCTGGGCTCACTGCCAGCTCTGCCTCCCGGGTTCACGCCATTCTCCTGCCTCAGCCTCCCGAGTAGCTGGGACAGCAGGCGCCCGCCATCACGCCTGGCTAATTTTTTTTTTTTTGTATTTTTTTAGTAGAGACGGGGTTTCACCGTGTTAGCCAGGATGGTCTCTATCTCCTGACCTCGTAATCCGTCCGCCTCAGCCTCCCAAAGTGCTGGGATTACAGGTGTGAGCCACCGCACCCGGCCCAAAACCTACGTTCTTAACTGCAAATCGTATAGCCTTTCTATCCTTTTAAGGTCATCATTACATTGAGAATGATGTTTTTAGAAAACGTGAAAAGTTCCCTACATGAGCAGTTTAAGCAATGGGAAGTTTGAAGCCAATGATCAAAACTTCACTTTTGGAGGAGAAACGATGCCCTTAGTCTCTAATATGTCAAATGGTCACTTAGTAAATGCTGTCGAGAAGTTTAAGGAATGAATGTCTTTAAAAAATAATACTTAATACTTTCTCCTTAGTAATTATTTCTTTAATCACAGTACCTTTTATAATCTGAAATGTATTAAATTGCTTTTAATTCTTATAGTGCTTTTCGGGGACCTAAAAGATAATTTTTTAGACATAAAAGGAAAATAAAAGATCACTATTTGGATAAGGGACCCACCCTCATAGGGAATTGAATTAGAAAATTAGCAAACGACCTCCAGTTCTCTAAAGTCTTATTTTGAGGGTTTTTTTTTTGCCTGCTTTTTTGAAAAAACTAATTTTTATACTGTGAATCTGTTTATTCATAGAAATGCTAATTCTTCATCCCATTTTTGTGAATCCTTTCACTAAAGATTCTGGCAATGAGTGGAGGTGAGGTAAAGACACAGTGAAGAATACAGAGAAGTAGGAGTCTTTTTTTTTTCTTGTCTTCTTTGCAGCAAAAAGGTTTGAAGGAAGCATGCAAAATTTAGGCTGCGATTCTAATGTTGAACAAATGAGCATATCACTTCTCTTACAGAGAACTTAACTGCTTGAAAAAACAGGGGTTTCTTATAAGGAGGAAAAGGCAATGCCACCCTCAGGATTTCTATTTATGAACTTAAATCCTCCTAAAAAGGACCATTGCTATTCTTGAATTTCAAACATTTAATATTTTAATGCTATTTATTTTAATTTTTCTCACTTTCACAACCATCTTTAACACAATTTACTTTCTTTTTTACATGAGACTGATTATGACCTACTTCAAACGGGTTATTAAGTTTGCTAAAAATTTAGGTCTTCAGTGCCTTGAAATATTTTCAGATTTTGTAGAAAAAAATAGCAAACATAAATTGCAACCAATTTTGGTAAATGAGAGAACAAGTTATTGGATTTGTTCAAGAACTGTTTGGGATACATAGAGGTTAGGAAGTTTTGCAGAATTTTGATAGCCTTGGATAATTTAATCGAATGTTTCCATACTTATTTATATTATGATATAAAAGTGCAGTTACTTAAAATGTAACCCAGGTGTACAGGTTTTCAAGGAGTCTCTCTCTCTCTGCCAGTTAAAACACCACACACTGACTATGATGTTAAATTATCTCTGATTTTCATTTATGATAACTGAAGGGCTGAAAAACCTACATAGCATGACAAATACAACATATCTCAACAAAACTTCTCTGGACCTTCAGAAACTCTAAGGGACAGGCTGCAGGGTGAATCACTGTTGGATGTAATTTTTGCCTGGACATAGCGAAATTACAGTGTATCAGAAAAGTTCAATGCCAGAGTGGATTTTAGACCTGGGATCATGTTGCCATTTATGAGGAACTAGACAAATACTCTGTATGTTTTCATTTAAGGGAATGTTTAACATGATCTGCACATCTTAGCTCTCAAGTCAAACTTGGCATCAGGACAAACCCTAAAAGAAGGCAGATGAGGAGTGAGCTCCAGAGAGCAGAGCCAGTACCTAGGTGTCTTCCCATAGTTCCAGTGTTCTGAAAAGTCCATTTCTCCTGGATGGGTTATTTGATGTTGAGGCCAATCAAAATGCTACCTCATAATTTTTGAAAGCTTATCTTTATTTTTTTTTAGATCAAAATTGTTACTCTGAATTGTTTCTAGGATAGATCATAAAAAGGGAAATTTGGGGTTTGAGTTTTTTGTAGTTGTTGTTTTGTTTTGTTTTTGAAACAGGGTCTTGCTCTGTTGCCCAGGCTGGGGTGCAGTGGTGCGATCTTGGCTCACTGCAACCTCTGCTTCCCGGATTCAAGTGATTCTCCTGCCTCAGCCTCCCTAGTGGCTAGACTACAGGTGAGCACCACCGTGCCCAGCTAATTTTTGTATTTTTAGTGGAGATGGGGTTTTGCCATGTTGGCCAGGCTGGTCTCGAACTCCTGACCTCAGGTGATCCACTCGCCTTGGCCTCCCGAAGTGCTGAGATTACAGGCATGAGCTGCCATGCCTGGCCTAAATTGTCATTTAATGACATTCAACACATTTTGCCAAATGTTTCCCCAAAACATTATGCTAATAAACAATCATATCAACAAAGTAAAACTGTGGCAGTGTCCCTGTGTTTGAAGTCCATTTTGAAATTTACTTTCACTTTTCATGATTACGCAAATACTATTTATAAGTTCCTATTTTTGTGAACAAATACTTTGTTTCATCAAGACTAAAATAAATAATGCTACTTTATGTAGTGCTTTCTTTCGTTCCAAGAGATAATGTGTATACTGGAAAATGAAGATATTATGTGTCAAATAGTATGAATGGTACATTTTCTCACACCTACATTGTATTAACAGGACATATATAAACTATTTTGTTCTGGCTGTGCTATGTAATGCAGGCAAGAAAGCCAAAATTTACTTAAGCAGCTCTGTAAGTTGTAAAGACATTTTAATATTTCCAAACAACATTTAGTGAGCACTATAATTTATTTCTGTCTAAAACCTATTTAGTCCAAAGTGCATGTACTAATTTTATGAAAAAATTCTAAACAATTTCCTATATTCTACTTTTCTGTCTACTCATGAGAAAAAAAAACCATGTAAGTCTCTACTGAGTAGTTGAATTCAATGAAACCTTAGCCAAGGTTGAATAGTACAAGGAAAAGGAGTGATTTATTATTTATCTATTTATTCAATCTTAGATGCTGATTATATATTTTCCTCAAACTAGTATATCTGCTAAATACAGAAATATGTGCATTAGACACTGGCATTTCCACAGCAGAGATGCATAATAGAGACAAAGTCCTTTTATGTGTGTTGATACTTTGCAAGCCATGTATCTTATGTACTCAGTATTGACCAAGAATAATTGCATTACTCTGCACTGAGACTTATGTTTTCTTTTATTACATAAATGCATTAAGAGAAGGCTTGAATTTCCTATAGCAACTCTCTGCTCTATATGTTTTAAGATGTGTGTGTGTGTGTGTGCCCATGTCAGTCTTTGAATTAGGACTACTTTTTTCAGTGTATTTTCTGAAAAATGTTTCTGAGTAGGCCTTTTTGGCTAGATTGGAGATACTTCATCTTAATTATAATATTAAAGGATTTCTATGATGTGTCTCTCTGTATAATTACAAATTACTTTTAATTTTGTAAGGTCTAGAAAAATGAGCTGCTGTTTTCTATGTTCTATCTTATATTCTTTTTCCATAGCCCTGAATACAAGGAAAAAAAGTCTGAAAATATACCTACAGTTGCTAATTATTGAGCATCTTCCCCTTTTATTAGATGCATATTGGCAAATAAGTCTCTGTAGGGAAAAAAAGTCTATCTAGTTATTTTTCCTTAGTAAACTGGATTTCCATTCTCTTCTCATTGTCCTCAAGTTTAAAATCTAGACAACTATTTTCTATTCAGACAAACCCCTCTAGACAGATGTCATTGTGAAAGACCCTAATGGGAGGTTGTTTCTGGTGAAGGCTCATCATTTCTGTGGCATGAAATCAAGAAGTGGAGAAAACGTCCATTCACCCTCATTTATGGAAGTCACTGATCTCCGATAAAGAAAAGTGAAAACTATTTCTATAGTCAGGTAAAATCTGATAAATAACCCATGCTATTTTGATCAATCTTTGCTGCAGATAATCATGTTGTTAAATTAGGAGAATTCAGGATAGTAGTGAAAATAAGTGATTCTTCTTCCGCCATTGAAAATTCTATTGAGAATAAAAGTCAGGCATTTAACAAGAAAGCCTTTTTCTGTAATTATTTAAGATTAAGTTTCAATACATTAGATTATTAATGGTGACTGTGGAGAGAGTGGATTTTTTTTTCCATGTCATACTTTGAGCTCGGCTGGGATATTATTTTTTTGACAAGATCATTGTTCTTCTTCACTCTTAAAATTGTGTTAGAAGTATTACTGCCTTTCCTTTTCTTTTTGTTGCTTATCTGCTGAAACTATTCAGTTCTTCTCTTTTCTCACATGCCACTACTCTTGTTCATTTTGTTTCCATTTTCAGGTTTGCAATGTGTGTGATAGGTAAAAAGGGGGTGGAAAGAGCCTTCCCCACCTAACACTAAGTGTTCCAAGCATCCAAGCAATCGACGTCTCCCTGCCTTGCAGAAACACACCACTGTAGGGAGTGAAATGTACACTGCTTCTGATGTGATATAATTATCTCTTTGGGTTATACGTTGAAAGACACCTAAAAGACCACATAATAATTTAGTTAATTTATGTAGTATAAATACTCACATGCTTACTTTTAAGCACTTACTTTATAGCTGACAGTGTTTGAAGTAAATTTGCATGCACAAACTAATTTATAGCTCTGTAAAATAAGGCATAAAGAGGATTAATATTAGGGCCCTGCTTCCTAGCTTGGGAGAGACTGACCCTTATAATGAGTGAATAAATTATGTACTATTTTTAGAAGGGATGTATGCTGTAGAAAAAAAATGAGGCAAGGAAAGGGCAATGGGGGAAGGCAAGGGAACTTTGCAATTTCCAAGAGAGTGGTCATAGTACATCTCAGTTACAAGGTGGCATTGTAACAAAGACTTGAGAAGGTGAGGAAACAAGCTTTGAGATATCTCAAAAGAAAAGAAAGAGTGTTCTAAGCAGCAAGAAGGAACTAAGGGATTGGGACAGGAATACATCTGGTGAATTTGAACAATAGCAAGGGGACCAATGTGGCTGGACGAGGTTGATTATAGAGAACAATTATAGGATAATAAGGCTGAGGAAGAGCAGCCCACCTAGAGCAATGGTTCCCAACATTGGCTGTGTGTGAGAGACACTCAGAGTTCTTTGCAGCAACATGGATTGAGTTGGAGGCCGGAATCCTAAGCAAATTAACAGAAACGGAAACCAAATACCACATGTTCTCACTCGTAAGTGGGAACTAAAACATTGAGTTCACATGGACATAAATATGGACACAATAGACAATGGACTACTGGAGGGTGGAGAGGTGGGTGGGTTTCAAAACTACCTATCGGGTACTGTGCTCACTACCTGGGTTATGGGATCTGTACTCCAAACCTCAGCATCGTGCAACATTGCCATGTAACAAATTTGCACATGTATTCACTATATCTAAAATAAAAGTCGAAATAAAAAGTCTTGAGGCAGGGCTAATTAAATCACAATCTCTAGGGTAGAATCCTGACATTCACAGTTTTTAAATTATGTGCAGCCAAGGTTGAGGACCATTTCAGCCGAGGCCTTATGGGTGATTGTAAGGACACTAGCTTTTAAATGAGACTGGGAGCATTTTGAACAGAAGACTTGCAAGATCTGACTTGCCACAATCACTGTGTTTGCTACATTGAGAAGAGATAGAAGGGGGTTATTGATGCCCATCGTCAATGACCACCTGTAACAAGATTGGGTTTATTGATAGTTGCTAAGCAAGGAAAATAGCCTACTAGGAGAAACTGGGACGTGGCTTAACAAGAGGAACTTGTTCTAGGATTTGGACTTGTGTTGGGTCATTTAGAGAAGGGCTCAAGGAAGCAAGAATTTTCTTTTGATTGGATGTTTTCAAGAAATAGGATAATTCTGTAATTGTATATCTGAACAAATTTTATTTAGGAGGTGAGAGAAATTGAACTAAAGTTATAATTGGTTAAAATACAATACTCATGTCAGTCAGGAAAGGGGAATGAATATTTGAGGAGTTTCGAGTTTACACTGTGATCTTTTTTTGTCTGTGTTCAGAAATGAATAGAGTGGCCTTCTTTTTGTGTGGTTTTATTTCTCAGTCTACGGAGTGACCTTGTTTAATGTTGTTGATATGTGCAAATCTTTATGTTCAACGGAAGATCACTACAGCTCAGCTGTTATTGTAAGTTCAGGTACTAGCAACACCAAAGTCTAGACGACATCACCAGCAAACTGCCAACTGTTGGCCAGTGTCAGAAATGGAAGCAGAAAGAGCAGTTGGGGAGTATTCCAAGGACTGAATAAGGAAATGATGGTGACTGGAGCTAGGTAGGGAGAGAGCAGTAGAGATGGTCAGAAGTGGGCAGATTCTGGATCTATTCTGAAGGCAGGTAGAAGTGAAAAGCTTTGATAGAAATGAATAAATAATATAAAGATAATAAAGCAAATCAAAGAAATCAAACATTGATTCTTCAAAAAGATTGGTAAAATTGACAAACCTTTAACGAAATGGACCTAGGGAGAGAGACAAAGGGAGAGAGACAGAGAGAGGGATAGACAAAGAGAGAGAGAGAAGATTCAAATTACTATAATCAGAAATAAAAGTGGGGACATTACTTTCAATTCTACATAAATAAAAAAGATTATAAGATTAGAGTACCATATACAAGTACATGCCACAAAATTGGATAACTTAAGTGTAATAAATAGATTCCTAGAAATGTAAAACCTACCAAGATTAAAGCACAAAGAAATAGAAAATCTGAATGGACCTACAACTAGCAAAGAGATTTGATGAGTAATAAAAGATCTGCCAACAAAGTAAAGCCCCATTAGTGTCCCATTAGTGTCAGTGGTGAAGTTTGCCAAGTATGTAAAAAAGAACTAACAACAATCCTCTCAAATTTTTCCAAAAAATTGAAGACAAGGAATATTTTCTAACTTATTCAATGAGGCCAGCATTACCCTGAGACTCAAGCCAGACAAAGAGACTGCAAAAAAAACTATGAACCTATATCCTTTATGATCATTTATGCAAAATCCTCAACAAAATATTAGCAAACTTATTTCAGAAGCATATTAAAAAGATTATACAACATGACCAAGTGGGATTTTTTTCCTGGAATGCAGGAATGGTTCAACCTAGGAATATCTGTCTATGTAATGCACCACATTAACAGAACAAAGGAAAGAAAAAAACACGTGGTCACCTCAATTGATGCAAAAAAAAACATTTGATACAATTCAATATTTAATTCAGGATAAAAATACTCAACAAACCAGGAATAAAAGGAAACCACCTCAACATAATAAAAGCCATGTATGAAAAACTCACAGCTACATTATACTCATTGGTGAAAGACTAAAAGCTTTTCTTCTAAGATCAGGAATAAGGAAAGGATGTCCATCCATATCCATGTTTGCCACTTCTATTCGTAGTACTAGCAAAAGCAATTAGTTTAAAACATAACAAAAAAGAAAATAATAGGAATAAAGAAAATGAAATAAAAGTCATACAAATTGGAAACAAAGAATTTTTATATGTAAATATCCCTGTAAGTTCTACAAAAAACCCTGTTAGAACTAAAAAATGAATTCAACAAAATGTAAAGTTAAAATACAAAAATTGGTTGCATTTCTTTACATTAGCTATGAACCATCCAAAAAGGAAATTAAAAAACCAATTCTCTTGCAATAACATAAAAAAGAATAAAAGTCTTTAGGAATTAAGATGGTGAAAGACTTGTACAATAAAAAATAAAAAACATTTCTGAAATAAATTTTTAAAAATATAGGTAATGAAAAGATATTCCATGTTCATAGATCAGAAGACGTAATATTCTTAAGATGTCAGTATCACTCAAAGTGATCTACAGATTCAATATAATCCCTGTTAAAATACCAGTCACATTTTTTAGCTGAAATAGAAAGTAAGTTCATATTGAATCTCAAAGAACCCCAAATAGACAAAATAATTCTGAAAAAGAGGAACAAAGTTGGAGGACACACACACCCTGATTTCAAAACTTATTACAAAACTACAGTAAACAAAACAGTGTGGTACTGCCAAAAAGACCAATGTATAGATCAGTGGAATAGATTACAGAGTCCAGAAATAAATCCTCACATATATGAAAAAGTGATTTTTTTTTTGGCAAAGGTACCAACACCATTCAATTGGTAAAATCCAGTATTTTCAATACATGCTGCTGGGAAAACTAGATATCAACTTGCAAAAGTATGAAGTTGGACCCTTACCTAACTTCATATTCAAAAACTAACTCAAAATCAATCCATAAACTAAATATAAGACCTAAAACTATAAAACTCTCAGAAGAAAATATAGGACAGAAACCTTATGATGCTGTGTCTGTCAATGATTTAATGGATGACACCAAAGACACAGGCAACAAAATAAAAAATAGACAAATCGGACTTTATGAGAGCTTTAAAATTTTTTGCATCCTAAAACACTATCAACAGAGTAAAAAGGCAACCCCAAGAAGGGGAGAAACTTCTTGCAAACTATATATCTGATAAGGGATTGATATCCACAATATAGGAGAGAACTTCTAAAACTCAATAATAGACCAACAGCTCAATTCAAAAATAGACAAAATATTTTAATGGACATTTCTCCAAAGAAGACAAAATATTTTAATGGACATTTCTCCAATAAGCATGTGAAAAGATGTCCAACATCACCAACATTAGGGAAATGCAAATCAAAACAATGAGATACCACCTTGCATCCATTAGATTACTACCCAAAAATAATAAAAACCCAAAACAAAACCAAACAAAAAACCAATCCAGAAGTGAACAAGTGTTGGTGAGGATGTGGAAATCAGAACTCTTGTGCACTGTTAAGGAATGTAAAATGGCATAGCTACTGTGGAAGAGGAAAGCAATTCTTCAAAAAAATTAAAAATATAATTACCATATGATTCGGCAATTCCAGTTTTGGGTATATACTCAAAATAATTAAAAGCAAGATCTCAAAGAGATATTTGCACACTCGTGTTCATAGAAACATTATTCACAATAGCTAAAACCTGAAAGTAACCCAATTATTCATTGACTGATGAGTGGATCAGAAAAATGTGGTGAATGCATACAATGGAATGTTATTTAGTCATAACAAGGAAAGAAATTCTGACATGCACTACAAAGTGAATAAAACTTGAGGACATGGCCAGGTGCGGTTACTCACACCTGTAATCCTAGCACTTTGGGAGGCTGAGGTAGGTGGATCACCTGAGGTCAGGAGTTTGAGACCAACATGGCCAACATGGTGAAATCCCATCTCTACTAAAAATACAAAAATTAGCTGGGAGTGGTGGTGTGCATCTGTAATCCCAGCTACTCAGGAGGCTGAGACAGGAGAATTGCTTGAACCTGGGAAGAGGAGGTTGTAGTGACCTGAAATCGCTCGTGCCATTGCACTCCAGCCTGGGCAATAGAGCAAAACTCTGTCCAAAGAGATAAGCAAATAAATGAAAATAAATAAAATAAAAAAAAACTTGAGGACATACTGCTCAGTGAAATAAGCCAGTCACAAAAAGAAGTAATGATATGATTAGACTTATCTGAGGTATAGTGAATAGCCTAAATCTTACAGACAGAAAGTAGAATGGTAGATTCCTGGGCCTGAGGGAAGAAAGGAGTGGATAATTCTTGTGTAATAGGTACAGATGTCAGTTTTGTGAGATGAAAAGAGTTTTGGACATGGATGTTGGTGATGGTTGTGCAACAATATGAAAGCACTTAATACTCCTAAGTTGTGCACTTAAAATGGTTTAGATAATAATACATTTTATGTTATGTGTATTTTATCACAATAAAGAAAAAGTAGGGGAAAAAGCAAATAAGAAGAGGGCTTGATATACCACTGCTGGTTTAAAGATGTAAGGAGCCACATGAAAAGATATGACAGGTGGGCTTAAGGAGATGAAAGAAATCCTCAGCAGACAGGCAGCAATAAAACAAGGATCTCAGTCTTGTAGCCACAAGAAACTGAATTCTGCCAACCATCTAAACGAGAATAAGCCAGGAAGTAGATTTCCCCCCCCCAGCCTCCAGATAGAGCCATCGTACCTTGTACTTTTATTACTACCTTTTGAGACCCTAAGCAGACAGCCATGCCATGCCATCCTAGACCTCCGACCTACAGAAACTAAGAGATAATAAATGAGTGTTGCAAGTCTCTAGGTTTGTGGTTGTTTGTTACATAGCAATAGAAAACTAATAGAAACTAAAATAAAACAAATGCCCTGGGTATCAATAGAAAACAAATGCACTGGCAGTTACTTTCTTTCAACACTCTAAAGATAACATTCCCTTTCCTTCTGGTTTCCATTGCATCTATTAAAGAGGTCTAATAATTATTCTTTGAAGGTGATTTATGCTTTTTTTTTCCAGCTGCTTTTAACATTTTTCTCTCTGGCACAGATTTTTGGCAGTTTGGCTAGGGTGTGCCTAGCCAAACTGTGGGTTTTCTTTGTATTTGTTCTTTTGTGCTCACAGGGATCCTTGAAATATGGCTTTATATTCTTTTCAGTTTTGAAATTTATTAGACAGATTTTTCAAATATTTCTTCAGTTCCTGGAAATACTGTATGCCCCACAATGAGTTCTGAAAGGAGGCCAACATTATTTCAACAAATGATCAACAATATAATTGTTAAGAGGGAATGGGAAGTAGTGATAAAATAACTTACAACATCAGGCATACATAGTCATGAAATAAGATGGAACTATCAAGCCAGGCTCAGTGGCTCACACCTGTAATCTCAGCACTTTGAGAGGCTGAGGCAGGAGGATCGCTTAAGCCCAGGAGTTCCAGACCAGTCTGGGCAACATGGCAAAACCTCATCTCTACAAAAAATACAAAAATTAGCTGGGCATGGTGGCACATGCCTGTAGTCCCAGCTACTCAGAGGCTGAGATGAAAGGATCTCTTGAGCCCGGGAGGTTGAGGCTGCAGTGAGCCGTGATCATGCCACTGCATCCAGCCTGGGCAACACAGCGAGACCCCATCTCAAAAAAACAAAGAAAAGAAAAATGGAATTATTAAATTGTGCTACAAGACACGGGAATATTAATGCAATTGCACTTGATTTGGGTTGTAAAAATGGGTAGCATTAATATAAATAATTCCTTATATCCTGGAGAGCAGGTTATCTTGGGTAATAAGAGATCCCTGTGAATTTTAAGCAAGCAACTTGAATTTTAGCTTAAAATATTCATATTTTGGCTCTTTAGGTAATTGAGCTTTTGTCAAGAAGTATGAAACATTGAGATCATTAGGCTAGTCTGGGGAAAAATATATATATATACACACACATATATATAATGCAAAGACAATATAAATAAACATTTAACATGACAGAAAAAAATCACGTTATTTTAAAAATACATCACTGATTTCTGCCTACCCCCAGAGAAAAAATAGTAGGGTCTTTTACGAATCATACATTTTGTTCATCTATATTACTATAGTATACTGTTAATGTGATTATCTAAAAAAATTATACTATTTGTCTAATAACAACCCACCTCATATCACCATAGCACTAACAATCTTCTCATAAATGTAAGCATAGTAGTGGGTACTGTTATTAACATGAGCTGACTAATACAATTTCACATTTCAAACGCAATTGTGGGTGCTGTGCTACTCCATATTATATTAGTAATTATTGTTCTCTAAAGGTTCTTAAAAGCAAATAAACAAATGCAAGGCAAAACATATGAAATGCAAGGCAAAACATACGAAATGCAAGGCAAATGCATTAAAAACTTTTGAGTGTTAATATATAGATTTTATTTTATCTTTTTAATTTCTTTTGCTTAACCAAATAGATTATGTAGTTTTGATTAACTGGCCATGAAATAGCTCTGCCTACATAGAATTTCCCATGAATAATTGGTTGTGGAGACTTTTGTGTGTGACCCAAATCCTCCCTCAAAACTGAAGTTTGCCCAGCTATTGGGAGTGTTGGCAAATCATGCCTCTCAGCTGATTCTCTCTAGAATTTATTCTCAGGAGATCTAATTAATAACTTGTCAAGCTGATGTCCATCCTTGGGGACAACTCGTATCTGAAGAATGGCCAGTGAAAGGTATTAAAACTCCATACTCCTGCCTCAATTTAGGGCAACTCTGAAGGGTCACCCCAGCTTCTCAGCTCCCCCTTGAGATTAGCTGAGGTATTTGTTGTGACTGCCTCACATCTCAACTCCCTTTATCCAATTCAGCTTTTTCGCCACAGTTGTTGGTTCCTAGGATTTTACCCAGTTAAATGTTCTCTACACAAATCTCTATCTCAAATCTGCTTTACAGGGAATGTGGCCTCAGACAGGTTTTCATTAGGTTCTGGACATAACTCTCATTAGTCATTGATATGATTCGGCTGTGTCTCCGCCCGAATCTCACCTTCATTGTAATTATCCCCACATGTCAAGGATGGAGTCAGGTGGAGATAATTGAATCATAGGGGCGGTTTCCCCCTACTGTTCTCGTGGTAGCGAATAAGTCTCACGAGATCTGATGGTTTTAAAATGGGAGTTTCCCTACACAAGCTTTCTTCTCTGCTACCATTTAAGATGTGCCTTTGCTTCTTTTTTGCCTTCTGCCGTGACTGTGAGGCCTCCCCAGCCATGTGGAATTGTGAGTTCATTAAACCTCTTTCCTTTATAAATTACCCGGTCTTGGGTATGACTTTATTAGCAGCATGAGAACAAACTAGTACAGTCTGTTCTATAAGCCCAAGTCGGATCACAGAGTCCCGCTTTCTGTTTTTTTTTTCTAGCCCATATTTCTACTAAAACTTGACTCATATAGACTTAAAACAAAATAATTAAGCATGGCTAATATTTATTTAATATTTTATACGTGTCAGGTACTGTATTTTGTAACTTATCTTTTAATAATCTTTCCAAATCTCTAAAAGGAGAATTCTGCTCTTTTATAGAGAAAATAAGGATGGCTCTGAAAATGTTAGTATTAGGGGAAGTAGGGTGAGGGACATAGGGGGCACTTTGTGTTATTTGTGCATTTTACTATCAGTCTAAAATCAGGTCAAAATAAAAATTAAAAAAAATGAGTAGTAGAAGCAGGTTGTTAAGATTTTCAGTGTGACTCTAGAATTTTTTTGTTTGTTGTTTGTTTTGGAGTGTAGTGGTAAGATCTCTGCTCACTGCAACCTCCACTTCCCAGGCTCAAGCATTTCTCCTGCCTCAGTCTCCCAAGTAGCTGGGATTATAGGTGCCCACCACCACACCCAGCTAATTTTTGTATTTTTTTTTTTTTTAATAGAGATGGGGTTTCAGCATGTTGGCCAGGCCAGTCTCCAACTCCTGACTTCAAGTCATCCGCCCGCCTCAGCCTCCCGAAGTGCTGGGATTATAGGCATAAGCCACCACTCCTGGCCCAAAGTTCATATTTTAACTACTAACCTAAATTATTTTAAAAACAAAAGTCTCCTTGGACTCAAACCAGGTCAGAGTGACATGATCATGTGCCTGTTTTGTGCAGGGTGAAGTGAGATTATTATCTAGGAAATAGCTGAAATGTCCTGAGGGTGACAAAGAGGAGCTGTGTTTTCAGCCAAATATCAGAACCGGGGCCACTACCTGCCACCGAACCCCAGCGGGCACCCCTACTTTGTGTTTATCTGTGGTGGCTATGCTTGCCCACCTGGGTGGGAACCCCGAGAATGACTCCAGACTTTTCCAGGGACTGCATGCCAGGGTATTTTTACAATTTATGTGTAGACTTTGTTCGGGTGGAAAAGTTATTTTATGAAGACGAAACAAGCAATTGAGGTACCTACCTTATGGCATTTTTTACATTGAGAGTGTTAAAAATACCCCTCCCCTAACCAAAACCCTGACAAATAGAGCCAGGGAAGGCCATGCAAAAAAGGATTCTTGGGCTTGTATGCCTGATAACAAAAACTTATCACAGAAGACTGCAAAAAACACAATCTTGCACAAAGCCCATTGCAACTTTGCACACAACAATGCTTCTGAAGGATATTTGCCCAACAACTGCCTGTCCAACCTGGGCCTGGCATCACCTTTGTTATTGATCTTTGTAGCCAAGGATAATCATTTCCAAATGATCATATAATCTTCCTCATTTTTTCTTTTGTCTTCCTTTACCTCCGTGAATATGCATATAGTTTACTCTGGCTTGCCTATTTCTATTGCAAGGCTCTGTTTCCAAACGAATATCTTTTTCTTGTGGAGAGCCTCTCTCTGTTTGTTATTTAGGTTGATAAGAGAAATGTGAAGATTTGAGAGCTCAGGTAAAAGGCCTTAGTCTACAGTGAAACTTTTTTGCACCCTTAGATGCTTACTTCCACTACAACTTGCAGGTGGGCCTTGAAAAGTTCTTGGAATAAGTTTGAGCTTTGATCTTCTCCAATTCATTTAGCATAGATTCTCAAAATGTGGTCCCTGGACCCACAGCATCAGCATCACCTGGAGATTGTTAGAAATGCAAATCATCGGGCCTCATTCCAGACCCTCAGCTGGAAACTCTAGGGGCATGGCCAGACCCTCTGTAGCTGAACAAGCCATCCAGGTGGTTTTGATGCAGCTAAAGTTCTGGAACAACTAATGTAGCCCCATTTGGAAAACTTGGCTCTACAGGCCTCCCTAGCTGGTAAGCTGCTAGCATTTTTTGTTTGTTTGTTTGTTTTGATACAGGGTCTTGCTCTGTTGACCAGACCGTGACCTCCTGGGTTCAAGCGAGGACTCAGCCTCCTGAGTAGCCGGGACTACAGGTATGTGCCACCACCATGCCCAACTACTTTTTGTATTTTTTTTTTTTGTAGGGATGGGGTTTTAGCCCAGGCTAGTCTCAAACTCCTGGACTCAAGCAATCTGCCCACTTTGGCCTCACGAACTGCTGGGATTATAGGCATGAGCCACTGTGCCCGGCCCTGCCAGCTTTGTATAAGCTGAGGAGTTTTTAAAAATACCTAGACTCAGGGAAAACCCCAGACACTTAAGTCAGATTCTCTGGGAGGTGAAGCCCAGGCACTGGTATTTTTAAAGTCTCTACAGATGGTTCTAATGTGCTGCTAAGTTAGAGAACCGCTGATCTAGACCAGGCCTTTTCAAACTTATTGTGCACGTGAATTACCTGGACCTTGTTAAAATGCAGATTCAGTCTGCATAGGCCTGGGGTGGAGCCTGAGCTTCTGCATTTTTAACAAGTCTCTAGAGGATGCTGCTGCATCTGGGCTGCTAACTACACTTGGAGATAGGAGGTTCTGGAGAGCAGAGGAAAGAGCATGAACCATAACCTAGGGGCTGGTAGTCCTGACTTCCGAGCCAAGGTTTGCCTTTATGTGGCTGGCAACTTGCTTGGACTCCTACCTCAATTCTTTGGGCCCAAGGTTTGTCCTGCCTCAGAAGGATGTCAAGAAAATTGAGTGAGTAATGCAGAATTGTTTCTTAAAGTGTGTGCAGATGCTCCATGAATTTAGAGAGTATGTGGATGCACATTACTAAATTTTAATAGTTGTGAACATGTTGTTATGAGTACTTAGAACAAGTAATAATGGCTTTTGATGTATAGTAGTAAGAAAGCTTCCTTTTAAAAGGCATGTATTTAAGTTTCAAAAGTGGGCCTATTTAAAAATATATGAAATAAATAATAGTAGAGGTAATTGACAGAGCAAAATTAGGAAGGCAGGATGAGAATGACTCAAGTTTGGGAAATGCTGAGAAAGCAGATGCCCAAGGGCTATGAAAACTTAAAAAAATAGGTAGCACTTGATTTTGATTGGCTGAATGAGATGATGTGTTTGATCATTTATGGGGTTGGCATTTGGCAACATGCACTGGGTGGCTGGGATCACTGTTGATTAAAAAATATTTGAGTCTCTACTTTGCACTAGATACTCTTTTAGTCTCTTGGAAAAGGGATTGGGGGGCAGGCAGGATAAAAACAAATCATTTGTGCCCACAAGAAAATTGCAGGAAGATAAAAGTCATGAAATAAACTCTATGCTTCTAATTTAATATTTTTTATAGATTATGAGAAAAAAGTTTTGTTCACTATCAGCTAGGAAAGCTGTCTTAGCACAACCATTCATTCTTGCACAAATCAAAATCAAGACGAGCCAGATTTAATTTAATATTTTTTCACAGATTATGAGAAAAAAGTTCTAATTTAATTTTTTTATAGATTATGAGAAAAAAGTTTTGCTCACTATCAGCTAGGAAAGCTGTCTTAGCACAACCATTCATTCTTGCACAAATCAAAATCAAAATGAGCCAGAAGGCTCCATTCTGACAGCTTCTAATGGAGAAGCTACATTTACTGGACATGGGGAAAGTTGCTGGGCTCTAAGGACTGTGCTCATTTCTTGAACTAGATAAATGGTCTTGGTGTAGCATAATACCAAAACTTCTTGTCGCAGCCCGTAAGGACAGAACTCAATCAGCCTGAAAAGGAAGTCAGTGACTCCGACTCAACACAGGAATGTTCTGTGATTCCTGAAGAAGGATGTAGGAGTGTGGCACAATTCAACCACAGTCTGTGGCCCTGTGCCTCTGCCTTGACATGAGTGGGATTTCCCAGCTGGTCATTTTCTTCTTATCTAAGACATTGGGAACAAATTACTTGACCTCCTCTGGGCTTCAGTACTCCCACTCATCAAATTAGAGGACTGGGCAGTCACTAGGCTCTCTTTAGGCATCATATTTTAGTTTCTGTGATTTTAAATTTGAGAAGGGGTGTCTAAGGGAGAATACATAGGGGAGGGGGAAAGGCTTATTAAAAGTGTAGTTAGACACTGAATGTTTAAGAATTGCATTTTGTAATAATACCTTTACCTAATCAGGACTGACAGTCTTACCTGATGACAGCACCTGGAGGAATGGCTGCATTCAAAAATAAAAATGAAATAAAACAAGACCTTATTTGAACTTAGCAATAATGCTGATTCCTCTTTTTGATTTGAGGAGGTTATAGCTGTTGTAAATGCTTGAATTGGGTCTGCCCAGGCAAAACGGAGTCAAGAGTCCATGTCTGATGAATTTTAACAATGTAGACAATAGAAAGGGTTGCTTAAACTGCCCCTCTTTTACCAAAACACATTTACAAATGAAAGAACAGCACTTCCATTTTTTAAAAACATTTTTTGAGATGAAGTCTTGCTTTGTCACCCAGAGTGGAGTGCAGTGGTGCGATCTTGGCTCACTGCAAACTTTGCCTCCCGGGTTCAAGTGATTCTCCTGCCTCATCCTCCCGAGTAGCTGGGACTACAGGTGCCCACCACCATTCCTAGCTAATTTTTGTATTTTTAGTAGAGACAGGGTTTCACCATGTTGGCCAGGCTGGTCTCGAACTCCTGACCCCAGGTGATCCGCCGACCTCGGCCTTTGAAAGTGCTGGGATTACAGGCGTGAGCCAACACGTGTGGCCAAAAAATTTCCATTTTTAATTGCAGGGTCTGGGGAATTAAAATGCATCCGTAATTTCTTGCATCTCTCTGCTTGGGCTTGCATGAATGCAGAGGGATGGGGAGGACTTCTTGAGGCAAGCATCCCCCTCTTGTCGCCTGCCATCTGGAGAGAGAGGGCTGTGATTTATCTCACTTTAATCAGGAAGGACCCGATGGGTGGATGGAGAGGTCTGATGGCTTTGTTGCTCCATGTGGGAAAGAAACGGACAGAGTGAATTTGTGTATGATCCCTAAGGAGAAAGCGTCTTCGTGCTCTATTTCTTTTTGACCTGGAGCCCCTGAAAGCAAGCTAGTTACAAGTTGAAATAGGCCGTTTCTAAAGTGTGATTTTGTTTCTGTATGAGCCTTGATTACAAAGGGGAAAAAAACCCGCTTAATTTACATACACCACATGTAGTGCAGGATCCCCTGGGCTGTCTTTTCAGGTATCAGGAAACTTTGATGAAAGTCGCTTGTCTCATCTAGGAGTCATTTCATATTGTTTAGCAGAGCCTGGTATTAACATTTCCTTCCAACTGTTTACTGGAATCTGTGTGTTCCCTTCAAGTGATGCATACTAGGTGCACAGGCTTCCTGCCACTGTCATCCTAATCTTTCCGTGCGGACAGGAGCAGAGGGGAGAGCGCTGAGCCAGGCCCCAGCTTGCTTTTCTTTCCTGACTCAGCCCGGCTCCGCTGCACTTCTCAGCTCTTGCTCTAGGTGGTGCTGTTTGACCATTTTCTTCATGTGACCCTCCACTCGGTAATATAAATTCATTCGGAGGATGACCTGATATCAAAAAAAATTCCTTTTGATTAGTAGAATCAACTTGTTTCTTCACACGATACTCTTCCCACTGAGACACATGGAGACAATTCTGACTCCAGGTTTGCAACCTTGAGATTTCTCTCAGATGCAATAAAAAAAACAAAAAAGCATTTTGAGTGGCACAGTGATGCCTAGTGCATCATCATGTTTGTCTGCTCAAACATTAAAGGGAAACTGGTGGGTTTGAGGATGCCCAGCAGCACGACAGCTGCCAATGTAAATGAGCCGTATAGAGAGAGAGGGGGCGGGAGGGGACTACAAACTTCAGAATATGAGCTGATCGTTTATAAGTTAAAAAAAAAAAAAAACAAGTCAAAAGGGAGCCCAGGATGGTGCAGGAAAAAGGAGAAAGGAAGACTTTCCTTGCAGCTAATCAGGAGAGTTCATAAGGGCTGATTACATGAGTGGAAGCCTTAAGTTCTTTTTTTTTAAAAATGTGAAAGTTTGCATGTATGTATGTATAGCTTCGTGTATTACCATTATTATTGCAATCAGCAAATGGATTTACTTCCTTTATCTCATGGGCTCCTTCCCACTCACTTCTGGCAGCACATTTTCCTTTCTCCTTCATCCCAGAACACCAAAGAACAGATGCGCTTCCTAACCCTGGCTCCAGGGGACTTTATACAATGTAAACAGTGCATCTCTAACGTGGTTCACCGCTTAGAGAACGTGTGTCCCATTTTAAAACTGTGACTCCTTTATATTTTGCAGTGCTTATTTTAATAAGAGACATTGGACTTGTGACTTATTTTTCATGGAGGAGTGAGCTTAATGGTTGAAAGTAATTGATAAACTTGTTTTTCCTCTGATGCCATCAGCCAAGATCCTATGGCAATAGTAAGAGGATGACACTGGGCTGGCACCCCCTCCATAACATATTTGGACCATGTTTTTCCCCCAGAATGCACATGCAATAGCTTTGGTTTGGTAAGAGAGAGATGGTGTACTTGGTTTCCTTCTGTCACACTTTTGGTGAAATGAATTAGACTTTTAAATCAGGAAATTCAGCGAGATGAGTTAGATTTTTACACAAGAGCAGTGGAGGACTTCCAGCTGGTTGGGGGAATGATACGGAAATGTCTTGCTAAATCAGGGTCTGGTGGAATGCTGCTCCCCTTGCAGGCTCCTCTTCCCAGGGAGCAATCTGTGGGTTGCTTATAGAACAGAGCGAGCAGGAGGCATAGCATGGTCTTGCTCATGGGAAGACCCGGTGTTCAGATGTTTGTCATTAGGAACTGGGTGTGGGCTTTTTCAAGTTAAACTGAAGCAGCAGTTCTATTAGGAAGAGCCTCCCAGATCAGCATCTTCTGTTTCTGGATACTCTCCCTTTGAAAAGCCAGATTTCAGCAAAAAGCTTTGCTAATGGTGAAATTGCACAACTGAAACCCTACGGGAGCAATGGGAAAGATGGAGAAAGAGGTGGTTATATCATGTACTTCAACAGTTTATTTAGAGGCTGTTGACGTTAGAATAACAAGCCAAGACAAACAAAAATACTCATTTTGGATGAAAATATTGTCTTTTCATGTTATTATAGATAGCTGAGTCCTAAGACTTATACAGAAACACATTTTCCTAATGAGTGGCTGATTTTTCTGGTTGTGCAAGTAATATCCAAATTATTGTACAAAGTTTTGGCTCAGGAGCAAACATTGTATTGCATATTGAGCTAATCACTTGCCCTTTCTAAGGTAAGCCCTTACCTCTGCTTTCCCTTCATCTTGTCATTTCTGTTTGTTGGGTACAGGTTTCCTGTTGGTTCTTTCTGTTGGCTCTGATGTAACATGAATGATGTTCTTAACATCCTTTCAGACATAAACACAACTTAGCTCATTGTTTCTGAGTTCATATGGAGGTTTTCTTGCCCCTGAGACTTTCGTGTCAGACAGCTGGATGTTGCTGTGTTCAAGGCTCTATATGTTGATTTTGTATCCTACAACTTTACTGATTTCACCTATCAGTTCAGTTCTAACAGTTTTCAAATTTTATTTATTTGTTTTTGTTTTTTAAATATTGTATGTTTCATTTTAGAGTCAGGAGGGTAGATGTACAGGTTTCTTAAACAGGTATATTGCATGGTGCTGAGGTTTGGGCTTCTAATGATCCCACCACCCAAGCAGTGAGCATAGTAATCGATAGGTAGTTTTTCAACCCTTGCTCCCACCATCCTTCCCTCCCACCTTTGGAGTCCCCCAGTGTCTATTGTTCCCTTCTTTGTGTTGAGTTCTAACCTTTTTTTAGTGAAGTTTGTAGGGTTTTCTATATATAACAAGATCATGCCGTCAGTAGAGACAGTTTCACTTCTTCCTTTCCTATTAGGATGCCTTTTATTTCTTTCTTTTGCCTAATTACCCTGAGAAGTGGTGTCTGTGGGCATCCTTGTCTTGTTCCTGATGGTAGAGGAAAAGTTTCAACTTTTCACCACTGATTATGGTGTTAGCTATGGGTTTGTCATATATGGCCTTTATTTTGTTGGGATACAGTCCCTCAATACGTGATCTGTTGGGTGTTTTTTTTTTTCACCATGAAAGGGTTTCGAATTTTGTCAAAAGCTTTTTCTATATCTATTGTGATGGCCATATAGTTTCTATCCTTTATTTTTCTAATATGGTATATTACATGTATTGATTTGCTTATGTTGAACCATGACATGATCATGGTGAATGATTCTTTCAATGTGCTATTGAATTTGGTTTGCTAGGATTTTGTTGAGGAGTTTTGCATCTATGTAGATCAAGGATATTGGCCTGCCATTTTCCTTTCTTGTAGTGTTCTTGTCTGGCTTTGGAATCAGGGTAATGCTGGCCCTGTAAGATGAGTTTGGAAGTATTCCCTCCACTTCAGCTTTTTGGAAGAGTTTGAGAAGGACTGGTATTAGTTCTTCTTAAAATATTTGTTAGAATTAATCTGGGAAGCCATCTGGTTTTGGGTTTTTCATTGATAGGAGACATTTTCTTACTGATTCAACCTCCTTGCTTGCTATTAGTCTGTTCAGATTTTTAAATTTCTTCATGAGTCAATCTTGGTAGGTTTTATGTGTCTGGGAATTTATCCATTTCTTCTAGATGATCCAATTAGTTAGTGTGTAATTATACCTAGCAGTTTCTTCGGATCCTTTGTATTTCTGTGATATTGGCTATGATGTTTCATCTTTCATTTCTGATTTTATGCTCTATTGAAAACATGAGGCATAGCAGGTAGGGGGCACTGGTCAGGACTTGGGGTATAAACTGGCAGATGTTAAGGTAGGTGATTCTGGTTAACTCAGAAACTCCGAAGTCCCGTGTGGAAGAATTAACTGCCTGTACTCACCTAGTAATGTATACCCTTGGTCAAAAAAGATCCAGCTGAGAATGTTGGATGAAGGGACCAAATCAATATTCATCATTATATTGAAAACAAGTCAGATTGGCTGTGGTCTTTTGACAGCAGGTCAGTGGCTAAGTCTATTTGAACAAAGTTAGGGCAGGTTCAAGGGAGAATCCTGAGATCGGTATTCTTTGTTCCGTACAAACTTGCCTTTCAGTTTCTTCTCCCCATGCCTCCAGGATGTCCCTACACAGCCCGTAGGGCCCCCTCCTTCAGTACCTTGCCTTACGAAGGGGAGAAAATGAGTTTTCCAATGTTAGCATATATTTAGCCTTCCAAAATTTTCTATTTCTATTTTAGGGGAGCTCTAGGAAAACAGCAGATTACTCTAAATCCCCAGGTAAAAATCTGAAATGGTGGAATTTCATATGACCAGGAGACATATTTTGGGGCAAGTGGGCTTTTCACAATCACTTGGACATGAAGGCATCTGCTTCTTCTATGCCTAAAATAGTCCTTCAATTTAGTAGTTTAATTCCTCTTCCTCTTTTTCAAATTTCAAGACAATACATGTAGTGACTGAACAATTTGGATCCAAGTTTCACTATTTAACTGCCAGTGTGACCTTGGGCGAGTCACTTAATCTTTTCAAGGCTCAATTTCATCATGTAAAGTAGAAGTACAAACAATCCCTGACTTAGAATATTTTGACTTACGATTTTTCAACTTTAAGATAGTTTGAAAGCAATACACATTCAGCAGAAGCTGTACTTTGAGTACTCATACAACCATTCTGTTTTCCACTTTCAGTACAGTATTCATTATATTACATGAGATATTCAAAGCCCACTTTATTATAAAATGGGCTTTCTGTTAGATGATTTTGCCTAACTGTAGGTTAATGTGAGTGTTTAAGGTAGGCCGAGCTAAGCTATGATGTTTAGTAGGTTAAGTGTATTAAATGCATTTTCAGCTTACAATATTTTCATAAGTTTATTGGAATATAACCCCATTGTAAATTGAGGGGTATTTGTAATAATGATATCTCTTCAAGGAGACTTTGTGAGCCTCTCATAGGAAAATGCATACACAGATGCATATAAATATATAATCTTTCTTTTCCATACATATGATATTCTTTAAGGATATTCAAAAATCTGGAAACAGTTGCCTCCAGGGAGATAAATGGTAGTGGGTTGGGAAACTTTTAACTGTATACGCTTTTGTACCTTTTGCATTTTGAATCAGATGAATGTATAATCTACATAAAATATTAAGAGTAAAACATCACCGAATAACTTATCAGGAGTTTGGTGAACATAAGGGAAGGCCACCTATGGTGGCTGTATTTTATTCAGTGTTGGTCACTGTTGGGCACTTCATAGAGCTTATTTCATTTCATCCTCACAAGCGCCATAGGAGGAAGGGGCCCCAGAGGGATTCATGGTTAGAATAGCAGAGTAGGAGCATTTGGCAGCTATATTCTGTGTAGGTGATAACTTTAAAGATATTTTTGTTATAAAATGTTTCAAACATACAAAAAATATAGAGAAGCAGTTTTCTATAGTTATTAAATATTCTTAATGGGTAGTCACAGAAATTATCATCCAAAGTGGGATATTCTTGAGAGAAAAAGGAGGTTCTATTTATAATTATGGCGGGATAAGAAACTTAAGATGAACAGCTCTGGACAAACTGGGTTGTATGGTCCCTGGAAAACAAGGATTACTGTAAATGTGAGTCCCGCCTTGTGCTTCTCTCTGTCCCACCAAGAAAATATGATCTTGATACAGATGTTCATTGTGTCAAGGCAACCATGGCAACCATGATCTAGATACACTGTTCAAGTTTTATGCTGATCCTACCTATATATGTCTCAGGAAATTTCCAGAGTTTCCTTTGAGTGCTTCTAAATTTTCCATAAATGGTATGTTGTCCCTTGTCTCTTTTTAAAACCAGTAAGCCATTTTCCCTTCTTTTCCTGGAAAATTAAAGGAACAAAGACCAGGAAATAACAATGTATTAGCTAAGGTTCTGTTGATTGAAAGCAACAGAACCTAATTCTGGCTAGCTTAAACCATGCTAGGATTTAATGAAGAATACTGCAGAATCTTAGATATCTTATGACTGGGAAAGAGGAGGTTCAGGCAGTTCCTGGGATGTCAGCAACAGGTAGCTGTCAATTAACTGCCCCCACACCACCCACTGCTGCCGTCATCAATATAGCACACCACGATGGCTCCCAGCCTCTGTACGTCTGGGTTCCTGTGTTCAAATTCTAGAGACAGCAAGAGAAATCCCATTGAGTCAGGGATCCTTCCCTGGGTCACACTCCCTGCATATGGTCAGAAATGCAGGATTATGTACTAAAGACACAGCTAAAGAGGACCCATTTCACTGTTTTGGGACCATTTGCAGGGGAGGCAAAATTGTGAGCTACTCACTTAAAGAGGTGATAACCATAAGTTTGCAGGAAAAAAAAATTGGAGAAGAGAAGGATAACACTATCCTACGGTTTCTTCTGAAAATGGACGAAGGGAACAGCATTTCCATTTGGAAATTCTCTCCTGGCATTTCAATATTTATGGATTCTGAATTCTGAGAAAAATCAGTTGAGAAATTAGGAAAATGGGAAGGAACATTCTAATTTTCCTGTGAAAATTACAGCTTAATAGTCAGTATAGAGAACTTACTGGCTTGAAGAAATGCACTGACTTCAAGTCAAGCAAGATGAGGAAGCACTGACATGTGGAGATGAAAGTTAAGGTGAACAGGACAGGAGCAGTAAAGGAGCCTCAGTCAGACTTTCTTGTATCTGTTGCTGTGTTACAAGTGTGTGTTCATGACCTTGTCCACTGCTAACAGTGAACCATTTCTGCAAATAAATATTAATGTGTTCATAGGCATAGTATATGTTTTACAAATCCTATGAGAGGTTTTCTAAGAAATGCCAAGTTTTAGAAACAAAATATGCCCTTAAATCGGCAATTTTGACAGTTGCTTCTTTCTAGTGCTATTCATCTTGCCAGGAGATCAGAATGTTATGTTATTTAAATGGTATTGGAGGGGATGATTGATGCCTTGTTTAACAATGTCATGTAAACAATGATTAAAGCATTAAGTATTTGTGGTGTTACCTTTCAATCTTCAAAGGACTTTAGCATTTATTTTGTGATAATATTCATTTCTTTTTAATGTTTTCTCTATTAATGCTATTGGATTTTATAATCTTGTTACAATATGTTGGCTCATAATAATAAATCATCATTTGTTATCATATCTTTTTAAAACAGAAGACTACTAAAACTTTTCATATAATCCTGTTACAGAAAAAAACGACTATTTGCTTGTTATTATAGTCACTTATTATTTTTCAAAAACTTGTAAGTGAAGTGTTATGAAAATCATATGAATTTGGGAATTCCCAAGCATTCTCAGAAATTCTATTTCCTTGTTCCCAAATCCCAATGATTAATATCTGCCAGGAGTCGGAAAACAGTGAAAGGAAGTAACATCCTATGTTGGATACCTGGTAGGGTTAGTGAAGAAACGTTATTGCTGAGCTCTGTGTTACGCTCACGAATGATGCCATTGAGGAAGTCACGCTTGTTGAAAGGAACGCAGATACACAAAGAGTTTTGCTGCTGTCTGTTGGATAAGAACCCCCTGGTCGATTTCAGCTCCTACTGCAAGTTACAAAAATCAATCTAATGATAAATGAAAAGTGACCAGTGTGCTGGGAAATAACTTATTTTTTGACTTCAGAGGAAATTTTAGAAACAGTGCCAAGTGAAACGTAAAAACAAACTACGAAGACGTTCATGAATTTCCCTCTGAAGCTGACAGCCGTATTTTAGCAGATGGAACTCCTACTATTAGCCCAACTCTTGGGTTGAAACAGTGTGTCCAGGAAACCCTATATTAAGATGCAATGTGTTGGGGATATTGTTCCTCTATTTGCTTGAGTTAATTTTCAAATTAGTGTACTCTTGCTTAGCTGTGCTCTGAGGGAATGAACAAAAGATTGGTAAACTCTGATGGAGAACACTGGTCAGGCAGGGCACATAGAATCCCTGGGGATGGTGGTTCCTGACAAATGGGGGAGGAGGACCTGAGCCAGGCTTGGGCTGGGCTGGAGGAACATGAAGATGGGATCTACTCACAACCCCCAAAACTGAGGGGTCCTGGTAACACATTATTTCACCCTCAGCCATGCAAATTCATGATTTTTATGGATAAAATAGCTTTAAAAACTAATTTACATTGAAATGTTAAAATATTTATATAGAGATTAGAAATATTTATATAGAGATTATTGGGAATCCCCTCCTAAAGCCCAAACATAAAAACTACCAAAAAAAAAATTCCGTGTAGGCTAAGATTGCAAATGACTGATGGAATGTAATTTAAATTAAACATGGAAAATATATTTCCTCTTTAATAAAGATCTAAATTCTATTCTTTTTAGGAGCCTTCAGAAATGAAATTCAACTATTAAAAAAAGTATAGAGAAGCCTTTAGAAAAGAAACTTTTCTTTTGCTGTATTATATATTAAAGAACTTTGATGAGAATAGTTCTAAAGTGTTTAATAATCGATTCCACTGATGTTTCTAGGTATTGTGGGGAACACCTAGAAATTAAATCTTCATCTTTGGCAGATCAGAGGCCTATTATTTTTAGGTAAAACAATTAAAATCTGCTTTTAATAAATCACAAATTTTGCAAGTTAGCCATTAATAGTAAGTGCTTTTCAAAGTTTGGCCCAATACATGAAAAAGCCAGAAAAACATACCTGCATTAGTTTTGCCCACCACCTTCTTATGCTGGCCTCAGGAGATTTATTAACAGCATTCAATATTTTAG